>NC_133120.1:165418656-166806990 GCF_033568475.1 Henckelia pumila
CCTATTTCTATATGGGGACATGCAATTTTACATGTTGCGGCATTAATTCGCATCAGACCAAGTGCATATCATAAATTCTGCCCATTGCAGCTTGCATTTGGTAAAGAACCAGATATTTTTCATCTCAAAATTTTTGGATGTATGGTGTATGTGCCTATTGCACCACATCAACGATAAAAAATGGGTACTCAAAGAAAAATCGGTATTTATATCGGTTATGATAGCCAATCAATCATTCGATATCTTGAGTCTCAGACAGGCGATGTGTTTACAACACGTTTTGCTGATTGTCATTTTAATGAAGAAATCTTCCCAATTTTAGGGGGATAAAAGAAACACATCGAAAAAGAAATCACATGGTATGTACCATCATTGTTACATTTGGATCGAAGAACCAAACAATGTGAAAAAGATTTACAGCAAATTGTGCATTTTCAAAGAATAGCAAATCAAATGCCAGATGCATTTGCAAACACAAAAGAGGTAACAAAATCATATATACCTGTTGTAAATGCCCCTGCTCGAATTGAAATGCCAAAAAACAAATTGAAGACACTCATGATGTCATAAGGGCCAGTCGGTTCCAAGGATAAAAATCTTCGAAAAAGAAAAGTCATAGAGAAACACGATGATCACAAAATAGAAAATGGTGTTCCAGAAGAAACACCTGATGATGAAAATGTTCTGTCAGAACCTCAAATTGACGAGAATCGTGAAATCTAAATCAATTATATTAATACTGAAAAAATATGGAACCGAAAAGATATATAAGATATTGATGAGATATTTTCTTATAATGTGGCATGTGACATCATAAATGAGAATGAAGATCATGAACCAAAATCTTTTGGTGAATGTAAAACTCGGCATGATTGGGCAAAATGGAAAGATGTCATGCAGGTTGAATTGGATTCACTAAATAAACGTAATGTTTTTGGACCTATAGTCCTTACACCTAAATGTGTAAAACCTGTTGGATACAAATGGGTTTTTATTCGAAAGCGAAATGAGAAAAATTAAATAGTAAGATATAAAGCTAGACTTGTTGCATAAGGTCTTTCTCAAAGGCCTGAAATTGATTATGAAAAAACGTATTATCCTGTTATGGATGCAATTATGTTTCGATATTTTATTAGTTTGGCAATGTCTGAAAATTTGGAAATGTGTCTTATGGATGTTGTTACAGCTTACTTATATGGATCACTTGATAGTGATATATACATGAAAATCCCTGAAGGATTTAAGATGTCTAAAGCACAAAGTTCAAAACCCAGAGAATTTTATTCTTTGAAATTGCGAAGATCATTATATGAGTTGACTCAATCCGGCCGAATGTGGTATAATCGGCCAAGTGAGCACTTGATGAAAAAAGGATATATAAATGATCCAATATGCCCTTGTGTTTTCATAAAGAAAACAACATCCGGATGTGTAATTATTGTTGTATATGTTGATGATTTAAACATCATTGAAATGAATAAGGAAATTCAAGAAGTTATGATTTACTTGAAGGAAGAATTCGAAATGAAGGATCTTGGAAAAACCAAGTACTGTCTGGGTTTGCAAATCGAACAAAAAGAATGTGGAATTTTTGTTCACTAGGAAACTTATACAGAAAAGGTTCTTAAACATTTTAATATGGATAAATCAAATCCATTAAGTACTCCAATGGTTGTTAGATCATTAAATATAGAAAAGATACATTCCGTCCATGTGAAGATGATAAAGTTATTCTTGGTCCAGAAGTACCATATCTAAGTGACATTGGTTCCCTTATATATCTTGAAAAATGTACTAGACCTGATATATCTTTTGCTGTAAATTTATTGGCAAGATTCAGCTCATATCCAACAAAGAGGAACTGGAATTGAATTAAACATATATTCCGTTATCTACGAGGAACGACGGATTTGAGACTTTTGTACTCAAAAGACACCAATCAAAGTATCATTGGTTATGCTGATGCTAGATATTTATATGATCCACATAAGGCACATTCCCAAACCAGATATGTATTTATTCGTGGGGGCACTGCAATTTCTTGGCGTTCACAGAAACAAACACTCGTAACAACTTCATCAAATCACGCCGAGATTATTGCATTACATAAAGCAAGTCGTGAATGTGTATGGTCAAATTCAATGACCAAACATATCCAAACATCGTGTGGATTTTCAATAGACAAGAAGCCTGTGACACTATATGAAGATAATGTTGCATGTGTTGCTCAAATGAAATAAGGATACATCAAAAGTGACAGAACCAAACATATCCCCCAAAGTTCTTTGCCTACACACAAGAGCTTGAGAAGAATAAAGATATTGATATCTGTTATATTTAATCAAGTGAGAACTCATCAGATCTCTTCACAAAGGCATTTTCCACGACGATATTCAGAAATCATATATATAACATTGGGATGCGCAATCTACGAAATATGTGAAGAATCGTTCGTATTAACATGAGGGAGAGTTTACGTGGCTGCACTTTTTTTTCCTTACTATGGTTTTTATCCCAATGAGTTTTTCCTAGTAAGGTTTTTAACGAGGCAGTATAAAACACGTAATAAAGACAGTCATCATATCACGGTCATCATCACAAGGGGGAGTGTTGAAAATATATTATATATTATATTAGAGTTGAATGTTGAAAATTGAGTTGTAAAATATTAAAAATTAGTGTGTGATGATGTAGATGATTATGTAATTGTTTTTGGACTAATCTCAAATGTGGATCTATAAATAGGTCTTCATTTGTGATGAAAAATAAAATTGAATTGAAAGAGAAAAATTTGTGAAGTGTAGAGTTTGATATATTTTGAGTTTTGGAGTTTTTACTTTTACCATAAATTTTTACTTTTTCACAACACTTTTTAATTAATTAATGTATGTGGTTATTTAATAATTTTTTTTTTCAAATTAACCATGTCTCTAACATTCATCTTGTCATTGAAACTACTTTATTCTTCTTATTTAAAAAATAATAGAATCCACAAATGGGGATTACAGACTTGGCACAATCTTTTCAGGTAATTCATTGATTTATAAGTGCTAGTTGTTAGGCTTTGGCCCAACTCCTTCATATTTTTCCCAGCCCAATATACAAGGCTCTTTTGTATAAAGCCAACCCCTAAACCTAATCTGCAGATTGAAAAGGATCGACAGACGTTGAGAGGGTGAGCGTGAGATTGAGCAGCCCACTACAACAAAAATGCTCAAACACAACACTTAAAAGACAACGTTTTTTACAAAAAGCGTTGTTGTTTTTTAAATCACAACGCTTTTAGTGAAAAGCGTTGTCTACATATATTTTATATTCATTAAAGACAACGCTTTTTTTAAAAAGCGTTGTCTATGAGCGTTTTTTTTAGGTCAAAGACAATGCTTTTAAAAGCGTTGTCAATGAGCGTGTCTTTTTTCTATTTAGAACAAGTCTTTTTAAAAAGAGCTGTGGATAAATCTTTTTTTTTATTTTATTTTAAATAAAACTTAAAATACATCTACTCTATCCTTCACGTTGAAAAAATAAACCCAAAATCCCCAAACCCTGTCGTGATTTCTCCATCTCATTTTTTCTCTCTTGCGATTTCAACTACTGATTTCCATCATTCGCAATTTTTTCCGCTTAGTCGCAAAAATCTTGTAGTTGACGAGCTTGAATAAGGCCTTGACGAGGGACATCTTGTTGTTGACGATCTTATTCGCAGTCCGAAACCTTGCCCTGGTACTTGGCAACTCCGGCGACGAGGCGGTGGCCATAAGGTCTAGGGCTTTGCAAAATCAACACATGACCATCGCTGCCATTGCTCACCCTTGCCTTCTGTCGCAGTCTCTCACAGCCAAGCCGTAAGTGTTCAATTCTTCTGGCCTCTCTTTAGCCCTAGCTTGTACACCCCCTTTTTTCCCCTTCATATGTCTTCTTAGATACATGTGGGGGAGGATTTTCATCTTTCTAATGGATTTTTTCTTACTTGGGCTTCTGTTTTTGTTCCATTTTTTTTTAGCATGACACAGGTGTCCTAGCTAGTCAAGGAGAGGTGGCCTTCTATGAGCGAGATCGAACTCGCGAAACAAAAGGCTCAAGAAATCGCCGCTAGGCTTTTGAATAACGTGGATCCGATGAAAAGAGCGAGAGTTGAAAACGGAGCTGGTGGAGGTTAGAGCTTTACCTAATATTTCTCTGTTTGAAAGCCTTTGCGGGCAAGCATACGACGCTAAGATAATCGATGTGTGAAAGCTAGTGTTGTATGTGTTATCTACAGGATATACTTAAATCATGCTATCAGGAGCTGCGAAGGGTATGGATTTCTCTTTTGGGTGGTGATTTTCTTTTGTTTATTTTGGTGATCTGCTCATGCCAAACTTCTCAAAATTCAGGGCATCTCTCGTGTTCTTAATGTGAAACGATTATCGATATTTTCATTTGTGACTTGATAACCTTTATTTTAGTTCCCGTCAATTTTTCTTAGTGATTAGGTTTATTTGATAATTCCAATAATTTTTTGATGTCGATACTTATAAATTATCATTATTTATTTATGGTTGTATCATATATTTTTTTAACCTTTAGACTTATTATAGTTTTCTTCGATTCACTGTATTTCATGTATAGTTAAATTTTCATATTTCACATTTTTTGTGTATATAAATTTCTTTGCTTGATCCGTCTTTGTCTAAAGTCCTCTTATTTATTAATTTTTTTGAATTCACATTCACAATCTTGGCTGATTGTTTGGTGAATTATAGTTTAGCCCAAAAAATCCCAAACCCAACAGAGAGAGTAGCCTAAGAAAGTACACAACCTTTTCACTTAATATATATATATATATGTTGTGCAGGAGAGGAGATGACAAGGGTGATTTGGAAACTAATCAACGACAAGGTATTAAATCGGATTTTCTGCTCCATCATATTACCAATTTTCTCTCTCGCGTCCTTTCAATAACCAATGGGTATATATGAATGCTTACTCTCAAGTAAGTGATCTGTATGTATTTTTTGTTGGCGTGTAAACCAATATAGAATGAATCAAGTGTTTAGAATATTTTCAGGCTTATATTTAGGGTCGAGCTTCAGTCGCTCATCGAACTAGTTTAGAGCTGTTTGGATTCAAAATTGATTACATGAAAAGGAATAATCTATTGTGAAGATTAGTATGGCTATACCTTGAGAAATCAATGAAGATTAGTGGAGATTCCTTAAATATGTGCACATGGGCTGAATCGGTAGAGGTCTTTATTATCTCCTTGGAAGCATTTTATTGGAGGAGAATTTGTGAAGATATGCAGGTACAATTCTATCTAGATTTTTGAATTGAATTGCTGCTATGCCCCTTTGCCTTCATATTATTCATTTTTTTATTCACCCTGTTTTTTTTTTAATAGGAAAATGGATTTCTACAAGATGGCCTTGATCTCACTTCAGCATTGGACAATCAGGGTAAAAAATGTGAAACAAGTAGCCAAGGAATGAAAACCGAACTGTCAGGCAAGAGACCTTTAATTTTTTGGAGGGTTGTCTTTGCTGGTGAGGGACAGTGTCATTTTTTTTTAATTTTTTGGGAGTGGGGTTTGGGGTGTGGGGTACGTTTTGTGGGGTGTTTCAGTTTTTGCCTGCTGCTGAATGCTGATCCATGTAGGATGTTAGTGTTTATCTTGGAGCAGCTCCTTTAGTTGAATGCCTCAAAAGGAAGACACTGGATGTAATAATTACTTCTCGTGTTGCGGATGCCTCTTCATTCTTAGGTCCAATGGTATGGATTTAAAGCTCTCTCCTATGTATTCAATGTTCTTCTGTGTGAAAAAGTTCTTTCTCATTTGGTTCACAAACTTTGACTTGATAAATGGTTTTTCATTTCGATCAGGTGTTTGAATTAGGATGGAATTGGAATGAGTTGCAGCTCCTGGCACAAGGTTCTTTGGCAGGACACCTGCTGGAATGTCAACTCACCGGGGGTTATTATATGCATCCAGGTTATCTTATGCTTTGGTTCCACGTAGGTGATGTAAATATTCAGGTGCACCATTAAGCTTTTGATCACTGAAACATGGTTTGACAAAAAATTGGTGTATATGTTCTATTTCAGGCGATAAATATAGAAACATGTCTCTCCAAAATTTGCTTGGCTTATCTCTTCCATTTATGGAAGTTAATTTTGATGGGACTGTGTCTGTAGCAAAGGCAAAGGGCACTGGTGGGGGGTTTTTTTGCACTTGTGCTGAACAGCTTCTATATGAAATTGGAGATCCAAGTGCTTATATCACTCCAGATGTGGTAATTTTAGTTGCCCATTTTATTTTTTTTCTAAAACTTGGTGAATGGATGGAATAAATAATAATAGAGATCGTTTTTCCCGTTAACAGATTATAGACCTTCGAAATGTTACATTTCATCCATTGTCTGATAGCAAAGTCCTATGCTCACGAGCAAAGCCTTCTTTTGAACCAATAACTGAAAAATTGTTGTGCCTTAAAATACCTCTATCTCCCTTAAAATGTTGTACAGACAAGTTGGTTCCTTATGCACACACATAGCACTGTATCTTGGTGTTTGTTTGATTTTAAAGATCTGCATTCACCGTACAGTACGTTTACTCCATTTGATTTAACATTTTGGCTATCTAATTTTGGTGGGAGGGGTCTTAAGAAGATTCTGGTATTTTATCTTTCCAATTCTTTCTGAACATAGTGAATGCCTTCGAGATATTATTTACAGAATCTCAAGCAGAAGAGATATTAAACAAGTGTACTCGCTGTCTCTCTATTTGTTTTCATTTAAGTACCAAGTCATGCACCTCACTGATTTTCAATTCAAGTAATGAACATTGAATGCTTTTTTCCTTTTTTTCCTTTTCTATTTAGGTGGATGAATGTTAAGTTCATCTATTGTCGTATCCATGTAACAAATGGGAGTAGTGCCCTCTCTGAAATAGTACAGGTGAACATAGTGTTGGAAAACTGGTGAGTTCCCAGACCAATTACGATTGATACCCGGTGCAGCGGAAGTTTAAAAATTTTCTCATGGAACGTTTCCATGGTGTGGGTATCAACCATACAACGATTGAATTATTGTGTGTGTAAAATTTAAATAACAATTAAATAAATTTTACCTCAAATCTCGCAACGAGATTAATGGACACCAACAGAACAATTCTGCTCTTGTTGTCTCTCCCTGGAACCGATGAACGCCTTCAATCAGGTCCACGAACAGAGGTTTAATCCCTCTGATAGATTGCACTAGAAAATCTATCAGAAGTTTTCTGCGAAGAGAATACACGAATTTGATTCGTTATTCCTGACTGCAATTCAAAATCACAGACCGGAATTTCTCGGGCAGAGTGAAGGGGGGCGGCCGAAATATGTTTGAGAGAGAGGGTAGGGTTTTCGAAAATTGCTCTCAAAATAATGACCTGTTGTGTGTAATTTCTGTACTGAAATAACTTATTTATAATGCAGGCCACTAACACCTTAGGGCCCATTAGTCATAAGCTGGGGCCCGACAAGCAAAGCCCACTCGTTCAGAAATTAATATAAAATTCATCGTGACTCCGATTGATGAAACGATTTCACCAATGTGCACAGAAACCATTTCTGCACGTTTTAAAGTCAAAATAAATTTTCCTGAATCCGAATTCAGTGGTTTCCAAAAATGTCCATCCCTATGTCATTTTAGGAAATCCTACTCCCTTACTCTTATTTAAGAAGTCCAACTCCTTAGTTCATTAAATTTAACTCTTTAAATTTAACTATCTCAACGGGGATTAAAACTCCATTACACTGTGTGACCCTCAATGGTTCAGGGATACAGCTAGCCGTGGGCTCACAACTCCTTGTGACTCGGAACAACACTTTCCGACTTGCCCAACGAATCATGGTAAAGCGCCTAGCAACATCGCCCCATGATTCCCTAGGTATCACTGATAGTGCCTACAAGAACCAGTAGATTTTGGTTAACGTACAGTACGGTCCCTTCATCCATATATCCCGATCGAATCAACAACCATTGGTATATCGAGAGTCGCTCAAGATTCGATAACTATGCAATGCATCTTGAAGATCAAATTAGTGACATCGCATGTGCTACTAAGAAACCATTTCTTAAATCACATCAAGTACTCTGGCCAGAGATTTGTCACACTAATATCTCCTCAGATCGCATAGGATATCCACACTCGCAAGTATGTGGTGAATCCTTGACAACAATGCATTGACTCCTATATGTGTCGTAACTATACCCAATCTCGACACCTGATGACCCCCATAGAGTCGGTAAACGAGTCAAAGCACAGCACTAGCATATAGAGTCTCCATGATGTTTCAAGTCGTAAGGACTAATGGTGTACAACCAAAACCGCGGACTTTATCCACTCGATAAGTGATAACCACTTGGAAAGTCCGGATAGGGTAGTTCGACTATTCATCCTATGAATATCCATTTGCATGCTTCGAACATCTCCATGTTCCCTACCAATGAAACGTGGTACTCCGCATCGCAAATGCTAGTCTCAAACTCGAGCGATCCTTATCCTTATTATCGGACGGCTCAATCGACTAGGAACGGTTTTAGAATATACAGTGACTATAAGATGTATTTCATGATAGACATCCCCATGTTCTACCACATCTTACATACACTATAGTATATTCAAGGTCTTTATCAAAACAACAATAGTATATCACAATATAACAATATGAAGTAATATAAAGTCATTGCCATAAAAGTGTAAATAATATTAAACAAAAGATTGTTTATACAAAGAGTCAACAAAGCCCATAGCCACACAGTTGGCTCACTGGGCACCCACTCTTACAATCTCCCACTTGCCCTATAGCCAACTAGTCATACTACGTAGACCCATTGCTTCGCGATGTTTGTCAAACAATGGTCCTGGCAAAGGCTTAGTAAGTGGATCAGCGATATTGTCTGCAGAGGCCACTCGTTCGACACTGATGTCTCCTCTTTCCACAATCTCCCGGATTATGTGGTATTTCCTCAGTACGTGTTTGGATCTTTGATGAGACCTTGGTTCCTTTGCTTGAGCAACGGCACCCGTGTTGTCGCAGTACACCGGGACTGGACCAACAAATTCAGGAATGACGCCCAACTCTTGGACGAAATTCCTCATCCAAACGGCCTCTTTAGCAGCAGCTGATGCTGCAATGTATTCAGCCTCAGTGGTGGAATCCGCTGTGGTGTCCTGCTTGGAACTCTTCCAAGAGACAGCACCACCATTGAGCATGAACACAAATCCAGAGGTTGACTTCGAGTCATCCACATCACTTTGGAAGCTAGAGTCGGTATAGCCTTCCAGTTTGAGTTCTCGTCCTCCATAAACCATGAACATATTCTTAGTCCTTCGCAAGTACTTAAGAATGTCCTTCACGGCTTTCCAATGCATCTGACCAGGATTAGACTGATATCTGCTCGTGACACTCAGAGCAAATGCTACATCCGGTCTGGTAGATATCATCCCATACATGATACTACCTATAGCTGACGCATATGGTACATGTGTCATATTCTCTATCTCTGCATCAGTCTTGGGACACATAGACTTGGATAGAGAAACTCCATGACACATGGGTAGATGTCCTCTCTTGGACCCATCCATTGAAAACCGTTTCAATATGGTATCGATGTAGGTTGATTGAGTGAGTCCTATCATTCTCTTAGATCTATCCCTATAGATCTGTATCCCAAGAATGTAGGATGCCTCACCCAAATCCTTCATCGAAAATCTACCTGATAACCATATCTTTGTTGACTGCAACATCCCTACATCATTCCCAATGAGTAGGATGTCATCAACATAAAGTACTAAGAATGTCACCGCATCCTTAACTACTTTCTTGTACACGCAAGGTTCCTCCGGGTTCTTGATGAAACCAAAATCTTTTATTGTTTCATCAAATTTCTGGTTCCAACTTCTTGATGCTTGTTTTAGACCATAAATTGATCTCTGAAGCTTGCATACCTTATGCTCGCTTCCCATGGATGTGTACCCCTCAGGCTGCTTCATATAGATTTCTTCCTTAATGTCTCCATTAAGAAAAGCAGTCTTCACATCCATTTGCCATATCTCATAGTCATACCATGCAGCTATGGCAATAAGGATTCTTATGGACTTGAACATTGCAACTGGTGAAAAGGTTTCGTCATAGTCAACTCCTTGCCTTTGAGTATAACCTTTAGCCACCAATCGCGCCTTGTAGGTCAATACCTTACCATCAGGCCCAAGCTTTCTTTTGTAGATCCATTTACACCCTATTGGAACAATTCCATCGGGAGGATCCACTAAAGTCCAGACTTGGTTAGTATGCATCGAATCCAATTCTGACTGCATAGCTTCAAGCCATAAATTCGAATCCGCATCATAAATTGCTTCCTTGAAGCTTCTTGGATCACATCCAATGTCGGGTTCATCTTGACCCTCTTCAAGAAGAAGACCATATCGAACTGGAGGTCTAGAAGTCCTCTCGGATCTTCTAGGTGCAGGCGTGTCCAGCAATGGTTCCTGAGGTGTGGGATCGTTATTTTGTATTTCGGGTTCTTCTCGAACTTCTTCGAGTTCCATCATCTCGCCTTTCTTATCCAATAAGAACTCCTTCTCCAAGAAGGTGGCATTCCGTGAAACAAACACCTTTGTTTCAGCAGGATAATAGAAATAATATCCGATTGAATTCTTCGGATACCCTACAAAATAACATAAGCTGGATCGACTATCCAACTTATCTCCCACTGTCCGCTTCACGTAAGCAGGACATCCCCAAATCCTCAAGTACGAATACTTAGGAGCTTTGCCATTCCATAACTCGTATGGTGTTTTGTCCACTGCTTTAGTGTGGACGTTGTTCAACAACAATACCGCCGTTTCAAGCGCATAGCCCCAAAACGAAGGTGGAAGCTCAGTGAAGCTCATCATAGATCGAACCATGTCCAACAAAGTTCGATTACGACGCTCCGATACACCATTAAGCTGTGGTGTCATAGGAGGAGTCCACTGAGAGAGAATCCCATTCTCTTTTAGATAGTCCAAAAACTCGGTACTCAAGTATTCTCCACCTCGATCCGATCGAAGTGCTTTAATACTTTTACCTAGCTTGTTTTCTACTTCAGCCTTGAATTCTTTGAACTTTTCAAATGCTTCAGACTTATATTTCATTAAATATAAATACCCATACCTAGAATAATCATCAGTAAAGGTAATGAAGTAGGTGTGGCCATGTTGAGTCCCTACTCTAAATGGACCACAAACATCTGTATGGATCAAATCCAACAGATTTTGACTACGCTCAGGTTTCCCCTTAAAAGGAGATTTAGTCATTTTCCCTTTTAGGCAGGATTCACAAGTAGGTAGAGAGTTAATATCAGACATATCAAACATGCCCTCTCCCACTAGCTTGTTCATCCTCCTTGAGGAAATATGACCTAGTCTAGCGTGCCAAAGGTTTGCCGGGTTTTGACTATCGTTTTTCCTTTTGTTTGTTGTCGCCGGTTTGTCAATACAATTTACTGGAACGTCTTTTAGTTTTAAATTATATAGATCGTTTTCAAGTTGTCCATTTCCAATTAAACATTCATTCTTGTAAATACTGCAAATCCCATTCACAAAATTACAAGAATAACCATCTCTATCAAGCATAGAAATAGAAATAATGTTTTTAATTAAATCTGGCACAAATAAAACATCTCTCAACAATAATTTAAAACCATTCTGCAAAATCAAACAAACATCTCCAATGGCCGTAGCTTCAACTCTGGAACCATTCCCGAGCCTCAGCTGGGTCTCACCCATTCTAAGCCTGCGACTTCTTGTCATCACCTGCAAATCATTGCAAATGTGAGATCCACATCCGGTATCCAATACCCAAGAAGTTGTATTAAGTGACATGTTTATTTCGATATAGAACATACCCTTTGCAGTTCCCAACTGCTCAAGATACTCCTTGCAGTTGCGCTTCCAATGACCCGGCTTCTTGCAGTAATGGCAAACATCCTTGGATTTTCCATCGTTTGAAGCCTTTGTCTTTTGCTTCTTCTCGGGTTCCACTTTCTTGGGTGGGGCAGAACGTTTCTTGCCCTTCATACTTGGCCCCTTCTTAGCAGAAGATGAGGAGCCCACCAAGAAAGCTGGCTTATCCTTCTTAAGTGTGGATTCATATGTAACGAGCATATTGACCATCTCTTCAAGGGTGGCCTCTATCTTGTTCATATTAAAATTTATCACGAATCCATCAAATGAAGAAGGAAGAGATAGAAGCAGCAAGTCCACATTGAGTTCATGCTCCAACACCAAATCAAGGGTCGCTAACTTCTGTATGAGCCAAATCACTCGTACCCCATGATCACGGACCGAAGTCCCTTCACGCATGCGGCACGTCATCAACTCCTTAACAGTAGAGAACCTTTCAGCCCTCGACTGAGCCCCAAAAAGTTCTTTGAGTTGCGTGTGAATGTCAGCAGCATTCACCGTGTCCTCAAATCGCCTCTGGAGTTCATCAGACATCGAGGCTTGCATATAGCATTTGGTCTTGATGTCATGGTCGCACCATGCATCAAGTTTGGCCAATTCCTCCGGACTTATGTCAGCTGGTGCTTCCTTCGGAGGTGCTTTCTCTAACACGTAGAGCATTTTCTCCGAAGTTAAGACAATCTTCAACTTCCGGAACCATTCCGTATAGTTGGCGCCAGTCAGCTTGTTTTGTTCGAGGATCGAGAATAAAGGATTTCGCGAATTCATTGTATGAAATACTGAAAAGGAAAAACAGACATATATCAATGATTGTTTAACAATTTACTAAGACATAAAATAGGCGAATTTAATTTTATGAATCTCACTCCCACTATTTTAACGATTTCACCACCCTCTAGTGAAAACGGGAAACTTTTTCCTTAGTGAGAACATGGAGTCCAATTGACAAACTTATGGTCCCGAATAATATCAGCCAACCATAATTCTCAAAAGGTAGAGCCCAATTGCTTCCAAAGCAACCCCCATGTATTTACCTCATGTCCAATAAGGGCCCAATAATATGACGCCGTTTAAAGTGACATGTCAAGATGACCCATCAATATTAAGTTGTGATGGACGGTCGCCATGTGGATCCCCCAATAATATGAGCCGATCCCATGGGAGTTCCACCCAACTTACAACATTTGTCGATCCAATGTACAGCTTTCCGACGGACGGGCCCCCCCAATAATATGAGCCGGACCGTATCCGCGGGTAGCATCACATACATTGACCGTTGATGGAAGGTAGGAACATTTAAACAATATTTAAATTTCCTTTATTTATCTTGATATAAATTTAAATCATATTTAAAATGAGGGATTTTATTTATAAAAATATTTGTCTCATCATATTTAATTTATTGCATGCATTGCCGGATTCACGCAATTTATGTCTAAACATGCATACAATCATAATATCACATATTATATAGGATGATCGATTCCATTTCTAATTGACCCGTGGTTGCCAATCACGGGTCTTAGTCCAATCCTAGGTAATATGCAGTATGCAAATGCAATCCTATTACATATGCTTCCAATTTACATTTCTTCAGTCTTCATTGTCTGCTGGGCCCACCATCTTCAAATCTTGATCTCCCACTAAATCTAATGTATTTACAATTAAATAACAATGACAAGTAGGGGATACATTTTTAGGGGGTGGGAACGGGCTATAAACCAAGCCCACTTTTATTACATATGACATTCATATCGGGCCATAAACCAGGCCCATTAATAAAACCAACAACAATAAAGACAAAATGTAAATTCCTAACATACACCTACAAAATTGGTCATGGCAATCGATCATCCTTATCCAATAACATTTAATTCAAAATTAATTTATTGGATAACATGCTGTGGCAATTCAAATTTAAACAAGATAAAATCATATTTTATATATAAAATCACATTTCACATATAAAATCATATTTTATCTCCATATCAAATAAAATCATATTTTATCCATAAAATCCAATTTTACAAATAAAATCATATTTTATCTAATATATCATAAGATCATATCTTATCATCAATTGTACCAAAATAATTGATTTCAAAATTCAATTTACGGATAAAATATTAAAATTTTCCAAAAATTCAAATTTATCCAAAATCAATTTTAAAATTTACGGACTCGAACAATTCGATCCGTAATCTCGTGAACCAATCAAAAACAATTTTTGACCGGACCAAAAATAAAATTTTAAATATTAAAATTAAAATATAATTTTTCCCGCGGGCCGCCCGGGACACTCCCGGGCCGGCCCGCACCCGGGGCGCGGGCCGGGGGCAGCCCGGCTGCCCCCTTAGGGCAGCAACGTTTGCTGCCCTGGCGGCGCCTGGCGCCGCCGCTGGGCGGCGCCGTGCGTCGCCCTGGGCGGCGCCGAGCGCCGCCCCTGGGCGGCGCTGTGCGCCGCCCTGGGCAGCGCCGAGCGCTGCCCTGCGCAGCGCCCAGCGCTGCGCTGGGCAGCGCACAGCGCTGCCCTGGGCAGCGCCGTGCGCCGCCCTGGGCGGCGACGGTCGCCGCCCTGGGCGGCGCCGTGCGCCGCCCCTGGGGGCAGCGACCATCGCTGCCCCCTCCGGGCAGCGATCCAATCGCTGCCCGGGTTTCGCCCCCCGAAAAAAAAAATTTTTATTAAAAATATTTATTTTGTTTCAAAAACCGAGACTCAAAAATTTTGTACAATTGATTAATTCAATCGATTGATCTGAGCAACCTGGCTTTGATACCACTGTTGGAAAACTGGTGAGTTCCCAGACCAATTACGATTGATACCCGGTGCAGCGGAAGTTTAAAAATTTTCTCATGGAACGTTTCCATGGTGTGGGTATCAACCATACAACGATTGAATTATTGTGTGTAAAATTTAAATAACAATTAAATAAATTTTACCTCAAATCTCGCAACGAGATTAATGGACACCAACAGAACAATTCTGCTCTTGTTGTCTCTCCCTGGAACCGATGAACGCCTTCAATCAGGTCCACGAACAGAGGTTTAATCCCTCTGATAGATTGCACTAGAAAATCTATCAGAAGTTTTCTGCGAAGAGAATACACGAATTTGATTCGTTATTCCTGACTGCAATTCAAAATCACAGACCGGAATTTCTCGGGCAGAGTGAAGGGGGGCGGCCGAAATATGTTTGAGAGAGAGGGTAGGGTTTTCGAAAATTGCTCTCAAAATAATGACCTGTTGTGTGTAATTTCTGTACTGAAATAACTTATTTATAATGCAGGCCACTAACACCTTAGGGCCCATTAGTCATAAGCTGGGGCCCGACAAGCAAAGCCCACTCGTTCAGAAATTAATATAAAATTCATCGTGACTCCGATTGATGAAACGATTTCACCAATGTGCACAGAAACCATTTCTGCACGTTTTAAAGTCAAAATAAATTTTCCTGAATCCGAATTCAGTGGTTTCCAAAAATGTCCATCCCTATGTCATTTTAGGAAATCCTACTCCCTTACTCTTATTTAAGAAGTCCAACTCCTTAGTTCATTAAATTTAACTCTTTAAATTTAACTATCTCAACGGGGATTAAAACTCCATTACACTGTGTGACCCTCAATGGTTCAGGGATACAGCTAGCCGTGGGCTCACAACTCCTTGTGACTCGGAACAACACTTTCCGACTTGCCCAACGAATCATGGTAAAGCGCCTAGCAACATCGCCCCATGATTCCCTAGGTATCACTGATAGTGCCTACAAGAACCAGTAGATTTTGATTAACGTACAGTACGGTCCCTTCATCCATATATCCCGATCGAATCAACAACCATTGGTATATCGAGAGTCGCTCAAGATTCGATAACTATGCAATGCATCTTGAAGATCAAATTAGTGACATCGCATGTGCTACTAAGAAACCATTTCTTAAATCACATCAAGTACTCTGGCCAGAGATTTGTCACACTAATATCTCCTCAGATCGCATAGGATATCCACACTCGCAAGTATGTGGTGAATCCTTGACAACAATGCATTGACTCCTATATGTGTCGTAACTATACCCAATCTCGACACCTGATGACCCCCATAGAGTCGGTAAACGAGTCAAAGCACAGCACTAGCATATAGAGTCTCCATGATGTTTCAAGTCGTAAGGACTAATGGTGTACAACCAAAACCGCGGACTTTATCCACTCGATAAGTGATAACCACTTGGAAAGTCCGGATAGGGTAGTTCGACTATTCATCCTATGAATATCCATTTGCATGCTTCGAACATCTCCATGTTCCCTACCAATGAAACGTGGTACTCCGCATCGCAAATGCTAGTCTCAAACTCGAGCGATCCTTATCCTTATTATCGGACGGCTCAATCGACTAGGAACGGTTTTAGAATATACAGTGACTATAAGATGTATTTCATGATAGACATCCCCATGTTCTACCACATCTTACATACACTATAGTATATTCAAGGTCTTTATCAAAACAACAATAGTATATCACAATATAACAATATGAAGTAATATAAAGTCATTGCCATAAAAGTGTAAATAATATTAAACAAAAGATTGTTTATACAAAGAGTCAACAAAGCCCATAGCCACACAGTTGGCTCACTGGGCACCCACTCTTACACATAGTAAAAGAAAAATTAATCTTTGTTTTATATTCTTACGTGGACTAAAGTTGATTAATTTATTTTATGTTTGTCCAAAAAAGGTGTGTGTCGCAGCCCTTCGGAACAGAAGGCTTAAACTTCCTGATGACTTTAATGACTTGTATGAGATCAATAATGACAGGGAAGTAGCGAATCAATCAGAAGTTTTACCACACACCAATGCTTTCAGGTTCCCTCATTTTCAAAGGAATTTAAATTTGTACTTTAAAAAGGTCAGTTCAACAATATAACCTTAAGAATTGTTTAATCCTGAATTCCCTAGAACTCAGTGAAATCAATAAAGGTCAGCCCATTCTGTTAAATCTTTTGCTAACTGGAACTAGATAAACTTGCTAGAGGAGAACTACAAACTCATAAAATATCCTGCCTATGTGTTCATTTGTTAACATGGTAATCTGTTCAAGAGAAACATGGCTTATTTATTCCTTCTCACAGTGAATAGACGTGACTCTTTCCTTCAGGTTATTTTCTTCATTTTATGTTTTTACAAAACTTACGAACTTCTGCTTGGTTTTTGTGATTTAATTGGGTTTTCCTTTTTTCTCTTCTCGTTGTATAGGTATTTTTCTTTTTCTTCCGAAATGTTTTTGTTGCGTTACACTGCTATTAAATGTGAAATTTACAAATTGTTTGCTGCCTACTGTTACAGATCTATTGTTGTTCGTTGTTGTTTCAACTTAGGTTGTGTTTGGGTTTCGGTAAAACCTGATTTGTGCTTTGTTTTGTCTACTGCCACATGATGTGGGTTCTTCCCCCCCCCCCCCCCCCCCCTCTCTCTCTCTCTCTCTCTTAATATGTGCATTAGATTTAGCTGCAGCACAGGTGATGCCATGGGGATGAACATGGTTTCGAAAGGTGTTCAGAATGTCTTAGACTGACATGAAAATGATTTTCCTGAAATGGATGAACATTAATGTCTAGATGGTGGTGCAATAGTTGTACTTCAGTCCTAAATCGATTACGATGTAAGAGATTTTCTTTCCAATGGAATTACGAGTCAGAAAATTCAGTTTTTTTATAAGATGTATGTGCTGAATTTATTTTGAAAAATACATATTCTGAAAAAGAATTTGGTGTCCTGTGTATTGTGAAAGATGAATCTTTTTATACGGCAAGCTGGGCGTGTAATATTGATGGAACTCCATTTTTGTTGGCTGGAGGACTTAATGGGATTATCTGTGTTATTGATACTGACAGTGAGAAGATATACAAGGTACTATTTTGTTATGTAGTTAATTGATTGCCATCCATACTTGTTGATTGCTTCCTATAGAGCATAGACTATTTAGTTGGAAACAGGATAATAATAGGTAAAATAAAGAAAAGTTAGATCCATTTCTGGTTTTCAGGTGGATACATTAAGCTTAGATTTAGTAAAAAGATAGTTGAGAAACATTAAGAAATATTGGTTATGTTAATGTGATGCCACAATTTCGATTTTACCTGTTCATGTACTAGTGTCATGCGAATGAATGCGAACCAGTTAACATGAGGTGTATTTTTTTTAAATAAAGTAATTAATAACCTTTGCTGATCTCAAAACCTATTTTACGGTGACACTATTTGGAATCTAAATTTACTTGAAAACAGAGTTTGTTTATACCTCCCCATCCATGTAGTATAAGAATATTACATTTCTTTTCCTTTTACTAGCAGTTTGTTGCAGGTACCTTCTTCACCTGTACTTCTTACATTCCCTACAGACTCTAATATTTACAGATTTATACACATCATAACTGCTGCTGTCATTTTTAATTTCTGAATAAATAGTTCATTTGTGCCATTTCTGTCCACTAACTGATGTTTGGTATAGGTCACGATTGTTGTTGTTGCGGTTCTTGGAGGGCTTCCATTGGCAGTAACCTTGACGTAAGTGTGTCATTAAGTTGTCTGTTATCAGCCACCTACCATTTTCCCATCTCCAATCTTGTTATTCATGAGCTTGATTTCTCTTTAATTTTCTACAGTCTAGCGTACTCAATGAAGAAAATGATGGCTGACAAGGCCTTTGTATGTCATTAATTATGGTTCTCTGTCAGGCTTTGTTCAGTGTTGATATTGTATTCTTCAAGAAATTGCTGATACAAATTGATCTACAGGTGCGTAGGATTTCAGGTTGTGAAACTATGGGATCCGCAACTACCATTTGCAGTGATAAGACAGGAACTTTGACATGGCCGAGATGAACATGAAGAATTCGATTATTTGTTATATTTGAATGATTTTTGTTATATTTGAATGATTTATAATATTGAAATATTGTATATTAGATTTAATTTTCAAAAATTTTGAATATTGAGTGATAATATTGAAAATTTGTGAATTAATTTTTTTTTGTTTTTTATTTGAGAAAAGACAATGCTTTTTAAACGTTGTCGTAGGTGGAAAAAGCGTTGTTGTTATTAAAAAAGACAACGCTTAAAAAGCGTTGTCTTTTTCAAACATCGTGCGTTGTCCTTGCTCAAAACGACAACGCTGTTTAAGCGTTGTCTTTGACCGCGACCTTTCACAATACTGGCTACGACAACGCTTTTTGTGACAAAGACAACGCGAAAAAAGCGTTGTCGTTTTTAGATACGACAACGCTTAAAAAAAAGCGTTGTATTTTTCAAAAACGACAACGCTTTTTTCGCGTTGTCTTTGAGCGTGGTCTTTTACAACACTGGCTACAGCAACGCTTTTTCGGGGACATTAACAATGCGAAAAAAGCGTTGTCTTTGGCCGTTTTTCTTGTAGTGCCACTAGCCAGAGTTGGGCTAACAGAAGCGTTGCCCCACCTCCAAACTTATTTTGTTAGAAGCTTATATAATAATATGTAATACACATGTTCAAGATAACGGTTTTGCATGTTGTTTCAAATGGGAAGATCAAGTTATTTTTGTTTGAGGATACTTTGTGGTTTGATTGTCACCATTTAAATTCTATGGAGCCTACATGAATGGATAACTCAAGATCGTGCCAGAAGATAGCACTTTGTATCGATGAAAGTTAGAAACTATTATTTTAGAACAGTCTCTGGAAAATGTACTAATCAGTAGGATAAATGTCCCTAGCTGCTATTTTTTATACTTGTTTCATTTAGTTTATTATTGTCACAGTGCCTGCAGATTTGAAATGAGTGGCAGTGGCTGGACTCTTGAATGCAACACTGGTCATTCCTCATTTTGATCTACACAATATTTGGAAGGATCCTAGGCAAGTATGATTTACTATGTCGTATTAATCAAATTGTTTGGAAATTTATAGTCTTAAGCAATGGTATGTGCTTTAATTGTTGTATATTTACTTCCTCTCTTTGATACTTTACATTGAGTTTTCTGATATTTATGATGAGGATCACTTTATATCCACACTTTAAGATTATGTTACGTTGGTTCATGATCTTCCTAAAGCATTGATTGAGAATTATGACTTTAACATCAGTGATATACCGACTTTTCGAGTCTATGCTTGGGCATATGCTCGGTATTATTTGGATGAGGTTTATCCTGTCCTGCAAGAAAACAAGTATGAAGTAAAGATGCCTTTTCCTGATAAAGAATAATTAAGATAATCTTGATTCCTAAATTTTATCCATTTTTTCATGTGCTGGGTAATTCTGGGGGCTGTTCCACATGTTTTGTCTAATCTATTAATTAGTGATATCTTATTTCTTTCATTTGAGCATTAACAGTATATCTTTATACTTAGAGGAAGAGCTTGATCAAGAATGGATCTTTATCAGTTTTCAAGATGGAGGTATATCTTTTATTTTATTTTATTTATAATTCTTGTAAACAGTTTTACTATTCCCCCAAGACCCAACCCTAGCCGCCCATTTTTTCTCGTCGATTAGCTGCCACGGGCATCGGAAATCTGTGATTGGATCTATAATTTGGTTAGAGCTCATCCTAAGCTTCGTTTTGATGCCAATATAGCGAGGAATTCGTGACTTGATGCTTCGAAGCCGTATCCCCTGTTCGGCCATAGTTTTGCAAATCAAGGCGAATGGCGACGTGCTCACTGCTGCAGGCACGGAGGATTTCATCAAGCGATACCATAAGAACCACGTAGGCGATGACCAGTTCACTTATTACTTGGTCAAATACATCAAAGCTCTGCTGCCTCTCGTGAGTTTCATCTCAGATCTGAGTTCGATTCCATCACTTGTGTTGATTTTTAACTTCTTTTTTTCTCGATCGAATGTTGGATTTTTGTTGTAGGTTAGGTTGCTGTTGAGGAGATTTGACAAGCCTCAGAGCTACAAGACGTTTGTGAGTAGATGTATAATGCAGGATGATTTGAAAATCAAACTATGAGAAAGGTGAACGTCAAGTTAGGACTTCCAGAGACTATGTGCAGGGAGAGGCTGGAGCTTTTGGACGATGAGGAGCACATTTTCAGTATGCGGATTGTTGGTGGTGATCATCGGCTCAGCTCAAGGTTGAATTTTTTTTCATGTTTACTTATGTTTGTATTTTTTGTTGGTTTATTTGCTCAGAATGAAGATGGAACACAAACTGAGTACAGAGTGTGGAACTGCAATCGTTTCCGATTCTAGCTGGCTACATCCATTCTTGGTGTAATTGATAATGTTTGGTAATTTGGCCGGCCTCGCCTCTCCTTTAGCTTTGTTTTGTTTCATTGCCCAGATTACTTGCCTTTTCCTATAATACCTCGATTTTAGCCAATGATTTTGCGAAACAAGTTTTTTGTTTTTTTTTTTCCTTTTAGAACGAGATATATGGTTGTTGAAATAGCTCAAAACATAAATGCTATTGTACATTTGAAATGGAGTTGAACTTTCCGTACTGATGGCAGAATTTCTCATAGGAGTGATAGGGATTTGGTGATCATGGCTAAGAAGAGAATTAATGACATTCCCATGATTGAATATGCTAGACATCATTCTAAATACATATGCTCGTTGAAATTTCTTATGTTTCTCAGCCTGACCAGGTATGCTTTCTGTATAGCATATGGTTTTTATAGTCTTTCTCAGAATCACCTTCGGTATTTCATTTTATCCTTGTATTAGAGTTTCCTCCATATTTCCTGGTTGGTTTTTTTTTTACTACAGCTGTTGGAAGGCCGCACTTACATCTGTTTCTAGTTTAATAATGTCTTTACAGATTCTCATGTCCAGTAGTTTCCTTCCTCCCCTCAAGCTTTTTGTGTTGGTTTTCAAGTATCGATAAAATTTTGTGCTTCTCGCAATTTTTTCTTCCCCCTTGGAAGTTATGAGTCAACTGTCAACCTCGTTATTTTATTGGCTTGGAAACGCACGAGCATATATTAGTTGAGTGATACACTAGTTGATTGATTTTCCTTGATATGGAACAATTTTATAGGTATGACAATTTTATTGGAAAGATGCGCGTGCACATATTACTCTGGCTTCAATGTCACCCAGGAGATGCTGCTTCATCTCAATGATGCTGGTAGCACAGATTAAATGGCTCTCGGTTTTATCTCTAATGTTCTCATCTTCACTGTGTAGGTTGATAAACTAAAGGTACTATCAAAATCTCTTGTTCCTTTTTTTACAACTATTACTACTAATGATGGGAAACCAATGCACTTGTCACTCCAGAATAGTCATATGGCTTACAAGTATTCTTGTCCTTTTCCATTTGTCAACAATTTTTAGAATATTTTTTCTTATTGTTGATGCCTTGTTGCTCTTGCTCTCGTTAAACATATTCTATTGATCTTATGAATCAACAATTGGTGACTCGAGTTCGAAAAACTAACGTGGAATCGATATGAAATAGGAGAGTAGCCAAAGCTATACATCACAAAAAATTGGAGGCAAAAGGAATGACTTGGATTCATCGTCGTTGTCCGATATGTAAGTTTCCCACTACAATATTCCTAAATCTACATTATAAGTTAAATTGACAAGCATTGCGTTTTAGACACTTTATCGTGCAGATTTCTTCTACTGTATGTTTTACACTTTTCTTCCCTTGTTCTCTCTATTTCCCCTCTCTTACAGCTTGAGCAGAAACAGAAGTATGCAGCATGGAAAGTGGCAGATATAAGGAAGGCTATAAAAGAAGGGAGGAAGCCTCTGCTAGGCCCGAGAGGTAACTCCCAAGACTTTTGATGCGTAATGTTTTGTTTTTAAGTTTGTGCTTTAGTACTTCTGTTAATTACCAAACTTAGAAACTTAGTGCCGTTAGTGGATTCCCAAGCTGGGTCAATGTGACTTATATACAGTAGCATTGCCTCTAATTTTATGCTATTTCCCGAATTTTGCAGCTTGGGGATGCTATCCTGTCATATAAGGAAGACTTTTTTGTTGTCCGGTTGCAGTTCATGTGCGTGAACTATCGTGAAGCAATACTCTCTGGAAATCATTGGACTTGCAATCAATGCCACTACCATTTATGTAGCAGGTGAGTATTGTCTTCAAGACCAAGACCTTTCTTCTGTTTTTAACTCAAGAAATACTAAAGGAGTTATCTATTAACATTGTTTCATATCATAGATCAACAAGTTTTTACCTGGTTTCATTTAATTATTCATACCGTCAGCATGTCCAATATGATTCTTGAGTGCATGTTGAATCATGTGATTAATTTGGAGAACAAAGAAATGAAATTATTTCTACATAACATTAATTTTACAGAGGATAATTTCCCTAGAGCCTTTAATACCATTTTCTGTGTTATTTTAATCCCAGATGCCATCCCATGATGGAAAATCCAGCGAAGGAAACAGTCACTAAATCCTGCTGCTCGGAAAAACATCTCCTCCTTCAGGTGCTTTTTTTAACCTAAAAATTTCTTGTCTCGATTGCTTGTAATTATGCACTCAACATTCTTACATTCTTTTTCATATTTGGTTTCTGAACCTTTTCAGATTGTCGTGGATGTAGTATCCCGGTTCCATTTTACAAGATTAAGTGATTTTAAACATGTTAAAAGATGACATATAATTTTAAAAGTGTCAAAACATGTTTAAGGAGTCCTTATTTGGTAAAAATAAGTGGAAAATCAGATCCGGAACGTCCGAAAATGGTAGTGTAGGTCCTGGGGGTCCAAAAATGAGTTCAGAAGGACCAAAACAGTTCGGAGCACCCGGAACAGTTTGGGCCCTCCGAACCCGAGTTTGGATCGTCCGAACTCAGCAGAGACAGATGTCTTAAAGGCTCGGACAAGTGGCAGTTCGGGCCATCCGAACCCAATTCAGATCGTCCGAACTTCGCCTATAAATAGGCCATCCGAGAGCCTCATTTTTTCACACAAATTCACTCTCTCTCTCTCTCTCTCAGCTCCAGCTTGGTTTTAGGGTTTTAGGGGTTTTTCCAGCCTTCCTAGGCTTGGTCCGGAGGTTGGCCAGGTGCTCCGAAGTTGCGGCAGAGCGGTGCCCAAGTTCTGGGGCAGTCGTCATCAGCGGGCTGATGACGGACGTAGTGCGGATTATAGGCTTGGACTTTAGAGCTGGTATAGCTTGCCTAGTAGAACTAAGGTACGTAATTACAGACTGAGATAGCCAGCTGAATATAATGTTTATGTGTTGCATTATTATCTGTCATGATATGCATGATTTACTGTTCATGATTTGTATGCGGTATTTGCATACCATGTTGAGCCTGTTATCCTTTTGAGATAGCCAGCTGTTCTAGGGTCACTCAGCCCTAGGGTTATTGTTATTATACGATTGGGTACCGTGTGACACCCACTGGACTGACGGGGCAGCGTGTGCGGTTTTATCCAAGATGGTGATAGTCCAAGATTGGGATCAGTATGTGTGGCACCCACTGGATCTTCGGAGCAGCGTTCACATATTGGAGGCGCCTGTGTACTGAGCATGATTTTCCAGATATGATCCCAGTTACCCAGAGCATTCATAGTTCATGTTGCATGCATCATATAGACCTGTATATTCAATACTTTACGTATTGGGCGTTAGCGCTCACGTCCCTGCTTTTATCTCGGACACCCCATTCGACGGGGCAGGTTTGCAGGTGGATCAGGAGCGAGAGATGTAGTTGGTCGGTGACCAGGGCTTGGTTGCAAGAGTTTTCAGAAGAGTTTTAGATTAAGATTTTAACTAATATTTATTCGATTTGGTTGTATCAATATTTGAGGATTTATTTATGATTTTCCGCTGTTATTTCTGATCATTTTATTAATTAAGTTAAATGCATGCTTAAGCTTTTGATTAGTAGGTGATCACGGTGCGGGTCACTACATTTATGGTATCAGAGCATGCATAGTAATCTTGGGATCTAGATTGTTGAAATTGGGATTGACCTCTAATCATCGTATAGATTGCGGGACATGGTGATGAAAGTATCCATAGTAGCGTGGGTGGATGCTGGGTGATCAGGACGATCGAGAGAATCGTTGGGTCGTCATCACCATCGTCATGATGATCGTAGGAGTTTTAGTATGCATAGATATTTGCATAACAAGGGGTTAGAGTTGTGCTGGTGATCAGTTCTAGGCTTTCTCCTGAAACGATTCAGAAAGTCAGTGGTTTGACATAGTGTCTGAGATGACTCAGTGTTAGGGTCGTTGGTTATTTATGATGGATTTTCATCATAGATTCAGTGATAGATTATACCAGGTGTTGAGGACTGTGCAGGGTTGTTCAAGACGAGATAGGAAGCGCGACCTACGCCGGTGTTTTCTGGGAAGTTTATTCCAGATAGGCTATTGGGGGAGGCTACCTGAGTCTTGATATTTTGCACAGTTATAGCAAGGGGTATAATTATCAAAAGGACTGTTTTTATGAATTGATATTGGTACTGGATTAGTGCCAAGAGATTTGAACGCTGTCTTCTGACTTTATCAGAGATACAGATTTTAGTTTCCATTGACAGAATAGTCTTGGAAAGAATTCCTTGACAAGTGTACATTCTGGATTGATAGTTTTCGCTGGTGGTACTGGGGGAGAACCATGAAATTCGATTAGTATTGTCTGGCCTTATCAGAGTTGCAGATAGAGATCAGGGACATGATCAACATGATTATTTGGGTTTCTTATTAAATTATTGTAAGATTGATTTGGGTGGTTTCCATTATTGCTCTGGAAGTCTTTTGTACTTCAGACAGGTTATTGGAAAGTTACCCCAGTCTGGAGACCATGATGTTTCTAGTGATTATTTGGATTCAGTGAGGTCTTGTAAAATGATATGAGAGAATAAAGAACTTGTTGTTCTTATTCAAGTCCATATCAGTACTTTAGATGTATTTCGAGGACGAAATTATCTTAAGTGGGGGAGAATGTAGTAGCCCGGTTCCATTTTACAAGATTAAGTGATTTTAAACATGTTAGAAGATGACATATAATTTTAAAAGTGTCAAAACATGTTTAAGGAGTCCTTATTTGGTAAAAATAAGTGGAAAATCAGATCCGGAACGTCCGAAAATGGTAGGGTAGGTACCGGGGGTCCAAAAATGAGTTCAGAAGGACCAAAACAGTTCGGAGCACCTGGAACAGTTCGGGCCCTACGAACCACTTCGGGCCCTCCGAACCCGAGTTCGGATCGTCCGAACTCAGCAGAGACAGATGTCTTAAAGGCTCGGACAAGTGGCAGTTTGGACCATCCGAACCCAATTCGTATCGTTCGAACTTCGCCTATAAATAGACCATCCGAGAGCCTCATTTTTCACACAAATTCACTCTCTCTCTCTCTCGGCTCCAGCTTGGTTTTAGGGGTTTAGGGGTGTTTCCAGCCTTCCTAGGCTTGGTCCGGAGGTTGGCCAGGTGCTCCGGAGTTGCGGCGGAGCAGTGCCCAAGTTCTGGGGCAAGTCGTCATCAGCGGGCTGACGACGGACGCAGTGCGGATTATAGGCTTGGACTTTAGAGCTGGTATAGCTTGCCTAGTAGAACTAAGGTACGTAAGTACAGACTGAGATAGCCAGCTGAATATATGTATGATTTACTGTTCATGATTTGTATGCGGCATTTGCATACCATGTTGAGTCTGTTATCCTTTTGAGATAGCCAGTTGTTCTAGGGTCGCTCTGCCCTAGGGTTATTGTTATTATACGATCGGATACCGTGTGACACCCACTGGACTGACGGGGCAGCGTGTGCGGTTTTACCCAGGACGGTGATAGTCCAAGATTGGGATCAGTATGTGTGGCACCCACTGGATCTTCGGAGCAGCGTGCACATATTGGAGGCGCCTGTGTACTGGGCATGATTTTTCAGATATGATCCCAGTTACCCAGAGCATTCATAGTTCATGTTGCATGCATCATATAGACCTGTATATTCAATACTTTACGTATTGGGCGTTAGCGCTCACGTCCCTATTTTTATCTCGGACACCCCATTCGACGGGGCAGGTTTGCAGGTGGATCATGAGCGAGAGATGTAGTTGGTCGGTGACCAGGGCTTGGTAGCAAGAGTTTTCAGAAGAGTTTTAGATTAAGATTTTAACTGATATTTATTCGATTTGGTTGTATCATTATTTGAGAATTTATTTATGATTTTCCACTGTTATTTCTGATCATTTTATTAATTAAGTTAAATGCATGCTTAAGCTTCTGATTAGTAGGTGATCACGGTGCGGGTCACTACAGTGGATGTACCTGAAAACAGAGATGATAAAGATATCAAATTAGATAATGAGCTCTTTGAGAGCAGAAACTTTTTAATTTTTTAGAGTTGGTCTGATCGTTGACTCCGGTTTGAGGCAGAAAGCATAGCGCACATGACCGAGATGAACATGAAGAATTCGATTATTTGTTATATTTGAATAATTTTTGTTATATTTGAAGGATTTATAATATTGAAATATTGTATATTAGATTTAATTTTTAAATATTTTGAATATTGAGTGATTTATAATATTGAAAATTTGTGAATTAAATTTTATTTTTTTTGTTTTTTATTTTGAGAAAAACAACACATTTTAAATGTTTTCGTAGGTGGTTTAAGCATTGTCTTTGCAAAACACGACTCTTTTAAAAACGTTGTAAAAAAGCGTTGTAAATGGTTGTGTTGTAAAAAGTTCGCTCAAAGACAACGCATAAAAAGCGTTTTCGTTGCTAAAAAATACAACGCGAAAAAAGCGTTGTCTTTTTCGAATATCACAATGCTTTTTATGCGTTGTCTTTGCTCAAAACGACAAAGCTTTTTCCGTTTTGTCTTTGACTGCGGTCTTTCACAACACTGGCTACGACAACGCTTTTTCGTGACAATAACAACGCGAAAAAAGCATTGTCATTTGCCGTTTTTCTTGTAGTGTAAGTAAAAAAATAAATTTGATGGATCAAAACATGTTATACATGACAAAAAATTTGTCTTCATCCAGTTAAAGGGATATATGTTTAAATCTCTGAAAATATGTCACTTCATAAAATATTTCAAAACGATATTAGTTAAGTTATGGTACAATAAATATCGTGTACAACGATATTTACAACAATAATATCGTGAAATTTTGTAATCACGAGATTTTTTATTTAATGTATCGCGAGATTTTGATAAATTAAATTTTTGTATTGAATTTTTTATCTCGTAAGATTTGATGTACAAATTTCGTTTTATATGTAATAGCACTCATTAAAACTTGTATTTTAAAAAGATATTATATATATAATACTAAATTTTTTTAGAATTTAAGGGGGGACGGTCGCCTACTTTCGGGACCATGTAGCTCCGCCACTGGCCAGCGTTAATATGAGCATTGCAGAAGTAGAAATGGTGCAGATAATACACAATCGTCCATGACGCCATGATTATTAAGGGAGAGGTCGACTCCCGAAGAGAACTCCCATTCCCGACAGTTATAGCTACAATGGAGGTGGAAGCTATAATGGACGATGAAATTGCGGAAAACTGGAAATAGAAAAAATAAGATTTGGTGGCAACCAACGAAGGAGAGGAACAAAATTAACGGATGCTTTAATTTTGACCCGATCCAATCTTTGCATGTTTCAGGCGCTGCATTCTGTTTGTTGAGAATGGAGGTTCTCTACTATGTTGAAAATAGAGATTTGTATAGTCGGTAAAGAAAAAAAAATTAAGGGGAAGCATAAAGAATGATAATTAGAATTATTAAGAATAAAATATTTATTTAATTTATTAAATAAAGGTAAATACGTATATCACATAATTTGAAAAAGAGAAGGTCATATATCAAATTTGTGACCACACGAAGGTCATTTACTTAAATAATCCCGGTTTTGAACTAGAGACTCAACTGTAACAACTCTTGACTCAACTCAAACAAAATTTCTTTTATATTTATATTATCTTATTTGACAAAAAAATCCTCACACATGACTTTCTTTACGTATATAATAATTTTGAATGAATTTCTAAACTTGTACAGTTGTACTTTGCCATATTAACTATTATAATTTTATTTTATATTTTTAAAATGTTATACAGTTATACATGTAATTAAATTATCAGTTTTTCAAGTTTATATTTGAATATATTTTTATTTATATCCAAAACTTTATCGATAGTGTACAAAACCTTTATTAAATCAAATTAGTTCTAAACTATTAAATAAATTTAAACGTACAAATGGATATGGTAAGTATCTCATTATCTTTTGATTTTTAATTTGGAATATCGTGTTTATTAGTTCATCACCTAATTTAATTCAATTTTTTAACCAAGTCTAGCAATATACATAGCCGTCTAAATTATGTAACATACAATTTGAAACCAATATTACAAAAGCATGACATACTTGGTGAAAAAAAAATTATAAACATCAAATATTATGATTCCTCTAAGTAATATAGTAGGGAAAACTATAATTTTGGTCATGTATTTTTGTCGCTTTGCGATTTAAATCCTCTATGTTTTCATATTTCAGTTTTAGTCCTGCATGTTTCGATTTTTGGCAATTTTAATCATTTTTCTTCAAAAATGCTTACAATGACACTATACATGTCAGCTCCACATCAGCACTGCATTGGTGTCACATCAGTGCCACATGAAAAAAGGACTAAAATTACCCAAAAAAAAAAAAGAAAGATAGCAAATTAAAACTGAAATATGAAAACATAGATGACCGAAATCGCAAAATAGTAAACATACATGATCAAAAAAGCAATTTTTCCAATATAGTATAACTATATTTTGAATATAGTATAGTGTTGAATCCTGAATTTTGGTGATAACAAAACAATATATCATTGTTATAGTATAGCCGCCTTTTCTATGTAAAAGAGGAACAACGTCTACCGACAGATGTCAACCGACTGGAAGATATCAGCTAGCAACTGGCGTTCACATATCTACACATATCAGCTGATCTTCAAACATCAACCGAGCTCTTGTATCAGAATATATGTCAACTGAAGTACAAGACCGGTCTCATAGATATTCAAACAGTCTGTAACGTACACTTGACAAGACAACTTAAATGCGAAAGGACAAGCATTTAAGAAGCTAACTGATAAATCTTCGATAGCCATAAATGGCATTTAATGTGAAGAAACATTGAATGGACATTAAAGCAACTGCATAACAGATATTCAGAATGCTAGCAGGTTTCGCTCCATCTAAAGTGAAAACTAGTCTATCATCTATCTACATGATAAGATGCTTCAGGCTACCATCTTGAAAGGTGCTCTTAATGAATCAATAGAGACGTTGTAATTGAAGATAAAAATATCAAGAGCTTATTTAGAGAAAATACGAAGAGCAAAAACCAACACATTGTCTAAGTATATTTGGCACACGAATTATCTAAATACTCGACTGCTCATACTACCCTTCGCTAAAGAAAAAGCCTATCTGATCTTCAAGAGATCCTTCAAGGGTTACTCAAATCCAAATCGGTGTTCGAAGGAAACATAGTTCACTTCAAGGATCTGATCATCTAAGCTTTAAATAGCTTAGAAAAATCATCATCAACCAAAGAATCTTGAAAGAGCTTAGAATCTTATCTGTGTAAATCTAGGACTTTCACTTTAGGCAGTGATAAGTCCTAACTTGGATTGGGTGTATTGTAGACGTTGTAATAGCCAAAGTCTTCTAGTGTATCCTTCCCGTGAGGAAGAAGGGGTGACGTAGGATAATGAGCTCCGAACATCCATAAACAAACTCTGATCTCTTTATTGCATTGCATCATACTTCCAACATTATCCCCTAACTGTTAGAGAGCCATTTTCGCACTATTATAGTAGTTCTCTTTCATATAGGAAGCAGAGAAAAACCGATTAAGTAGACTAACATTTACTTAATCTCTTCAGTATTTGCAAACAATTTTAGAGTGTGTATTCACCCCTCCCCCCCTCTACACAAGCTATCGATCCCCAACTAACATCAGAGAGGGTTTCCTCTTAGCTGCTGATATTTACTATTGCATCATGACTTCTCTAAACAAAATTCCTATGTTTTCTAAAGAAGATTATGATGACTGGAAAATACGTATGCAAGCACATATTTTTTTATGTGATCATGGATAGCTCGCATGTGAATCAAGTGGCAAGGAGAGTTAGAGATCCATTGGAGTTGCCACATGGACCAATAACGAGGATCCGGGCTAACAAATTCAAGAAGACACTTCAAATGTTGATGTTAAATTATCAGATGGAGTTGGAGCACTTGAAGATCAATTTGAGAGTTGTCTATGCATCCTTGAAGTGCTAGAAGTCAAAAAGAATGAAGAAAATAAATTTCGGACAGAATAATTCTCGCTCGAGCGCATTATTCGTCCGCTAGAGCGATCCCCTTAAAAGTGTTCGGGCAGAGAATTTCTCGCTCGAGCGCGCATATCGTTCGCTCGAGCGAGCGCAGGAAAAATTGCAGGCAGAGTCTTCCTCGCTAGAGCGAGGATTTCTTCCGCTCGAGCGAGCGAGTTTTTCCGGGAAAAACACACACTTCGGCGTGTTGTGTGTGTGCGTGTGTTTTTTTTCTAACTTTTGACTATTTTGAGTGTTTTTAAATTATTAGGAAACTTTCTAGATGATATCTTTGATATATTTAGGCAATATTTAGTTATATATTTTATTTTTTATTGTAAACTATAAATACTTTGTTTATTTTCATTAATAATAATTCAGATTCAGTTTATACACAATTATTGAAATTCTCTCTAGAATTTTATTCAAAGCTTTGCTTTGGCTTTTCAAATCAAACTTTCTCAGTTTAGTTACTTTGAAACGTTTTTCAATTGATTTCTCACTTAAGATTGTCATATACAAGATATCTGAAGGTTTTCTTTGGTTTCTATTGTCGTGATTTCTGTTGTTAATCATCCCGTTGATTAAAGGTGGAAATCTAAAATTCTATCAATTTTACTTGTTTCAAAGATTGAGAAAAAATCTTTGGATCTTTTGATTATTGGTTAGAGGGTGAGATTTAATTTATAATTGTGTTTGCTAATCTTACTCATCAAGGTTCATATCATTTGGTATCAAAGCGAAGGTTTTTGATTCAAGTAAGTCGTATACTTCTTTAATCTATTTTTTTCTTCGTTCTTCGTTCATCGTTCTTTGTTCTTCGTTCTTCGTCTATCTCATATCAAATTTCTGTGTCGTTTCTTTCAAACTTTTTATCCTAGTCTCGTCTCTTGTGCTACAAGTTATAAATTCAAAAAAAATCGGTAAAAAAAAAAAAAGAATTGAGAGGGCCAAAAATTTGTCAAAAAAAGTGAAGAAGAAGTAACTTGTGGACAATTTCGTTGTCTTTGTTAATCCTTGGGTAAGAGTCAAAGTCAATTTTCCATAAAATTATTTAGTTGTGTTTGTGCAATCTTTGTGAGTCAATTTCCAAGCGTCTAAAAGTTTTGAACTTGAAGGTTTGATCCTTTACTCTACAAAGCAAAGCCTTACCACAAATTTGAGTGAAAAAAATGAGTGATTGAGTGATTCGTTTGGAGTGTAATGTGAGAACTTGTATGAGAAAATTTATTACTAACGATTTTCTTGCAGGTACCATGAATCCTAATAAATATGTTAGTGAAAGTGTGAACCAAGGAATTTCCAAGGTTCAAATGGAGGCGTTGATGGGGCAATTTACTAAAGTGATGAGGTCGGAGTTGGAGCCTCTTCATGAGCGGATGAGTAGATTGGAGGAGAGTAGTGGTAGTGAAAGAAAAAAAAATAGGAAAGGGAATGATTTTGAGGGTGATGGGGAGAGTTATGATGAAAATTGGGATGCAAAGAGAAGAGTACATGGGGGTAGACAAAGGCGAGAAGCGATGCATGGAAAATATACGGAGGGCAGTAAGGAGGATGGGAATATTGGTAGCATTAATATGAAAATTCCAACGTTTCATGGGAAATCTGATCCGGAGGCGTATCTGGAGTGGGAGAAGCATGTGGAGTTTGTGTTTGATTGTCATCACTATTCTGATCTTAAGAAAATGAGGTTGGCAGTGGTTGAGTTTGTAGATTATGCATTAATATGGTGGGATCAATTATTGACCACTAGAAGAAGGTGTGGAGAGCCTCCTATTGAGACGTGGGAAGAGATTAAGCATGTCATGAAGAAGCGGTTTGTACCTAACCATTATTATCGTGATATGTACAGGCGTCTACAGACTTTGAGGCAGGGTCCAAAGAGCGTGGAGGATTACTACAAGGAGTTGGAGAACACGATGATCCGGACCAACATTGAGGAATATAAAAAAGCTACAATGGCTCGATTTTTGTGTGGTTTGAATAGAGAAATCTAAGATCAAGTGAAGCTTCGTCACTGTTTTGATTTGGATGAGATGGTTCAGATGGCCATGAAGGTGGAACAACAGCTCAAGCGAAGAGGAGCTGGCCGGTTACCTTCCGGTGGAGGATCGTCGATGTCTTGGCATCCGAACGTTGCAAAACGGGAGGACAACAAGCCGGTGTACAAACCAAAATCTGACACCAAATTGGAGGCACCAAAGAAAGTAGCAAAAGGTACATCTGAAAATTCTAATGTTCGGTCTAGAGATATTAAATGTTTTAGATGTCAAGGTATTGGCCATATTTCTAGCCAATGTCCAAATAAGAAGTTGATGATTATTAAAGATTGTGGTGATGTGGAGTCTGAATGTGATGGGAAAAAATATGATGATATGCCTGCGTTAGTAGATCCTGATGAAGAGGATGGGTTTGGGGATTTTGTTGGTGAATTATTGGTGACTGGGAGAATTTTAAATACACAACATAAGGAGGAGGAAGATAGCCAGAGGGAAAATCTTTTCATACTCGTTGTTTTGTGAATGGTAAGGTGTGCAGTCTTATCATTGACGGGGGTAGTTGTACGAATGTTGCGAGTTGCGAAATTGTGGAAAAATTGGGGTTGTCTCTTTTAAAGCATCCTCATCCATATAGATTGCAATGGTTTAATGACTGCGCGGAGTTGAGAGTTAATCGGAGAGTTGTGGTGCCATTTTCTATTGGCAAGTATGTTGTGAGGTTTTGTGTGATGTGGTCTCTATGAAAGCATGTCATATTCTATTGGAGAGACCGTGGCAGTTTGATAGGAGAGCGGTGCATGATAAGTTTAAAAATAGATATTCTTTTGTAATGAAAAAAGAACCTATTGTATTGTTGTCAATGACTCCGAAGCAAGTGTTGGAGGATCAAAAGAAAAAGAAAAAGATAGATGAGGCCAAAAAAAAGAGTGAACAAAAAAGTGAGATGACCTTAGAAAAAAAGAATGATACAAAGATAGATGAAAAAAATGAGAGAAAAGAGTCTGACAAAAAATATACATGGCCCAAAAGAGTGAGTTGAGAGATGTTTTGAATTCTCATGTTCCACTTGTGTTGATGTTTTATAAGGAGTTACTCCTTAACACAAGTGATATAATCGGAGATCTTCCGAGCAATGTTATTTCTCTCTTGCAGGAGTTCGATGACTTATTTTCGGAGGAGCTACCTCAAGGATCACCACCTTTGAGGGGGATTGAGCACCAAATTGACTTGGTACCCGGGAGTGCATTTCCGAATCGTCCAGCTTATAAGAGCAATCCGGAAGAGACCAAGGAACTGCAAAGACAGGTAAGTGAACTTATAGATAAAGGTTTTGTGCGTGAGTCGATGTAACCATGTGTTGTACCTGTGTTTTTAGTCCCTAAGAAAGATGGGTCTTGTCGTATGTATGTTGATTGTAGGGCTATCAATAACATTACCATCAAGTATAGGCATCCTATTCCTAAACTAGATGATATGTTAGATGAACTGCATGGTGGTAGTATGTTTAGCAAAATTGATCTTAAGAGTGGTTATCATCAAATTAGGATGAGAGAGGGAGACGAGTGGAAAACCGCATTTAACACAAAGTGTAACGCCCCATTTTTATCTTAAATGAGTTCATTTGAGTTAATAGGAGATTACAGAGTTCAAGAGCCGACTTGATTTTGATCAGGGTCTATTTTGCAAATTTTGGAAATTTCAGAGACTAAAGTGCAAAATTGAGTTTTTATATATTATCTACAATGGTTTGACTTGTTCCATTCATTCCATCTCCTCCCTTTGGCCGAGTTCCTCCATTGAAGTGCCTCCAAGCTTTCTCCAATCCTTGTGATTTCAGTCCGAGCTCGATCCGACCGTTAGAATTTATTTCTAAAGGCAGATTAGCGATCACTGCAGCGAGAGCCTCGTTCTATCATAAGTTTTTCTACGATCAGATACATTCTATTTTTCGGATGTTGTTAGAATCGATTGAGTTTCGAGCATTTATTATCTGTCGGTTTTGAAATAGAGCGACGTTCGGAATTGTTATGGTTTTTGGAAGCATAATTTCAAAAATGAGGTTTTGAGATGTGTTGGAATTGCTTTGTTATTGTTGTATTAGCATTGATATGAGTTCATATCGATATTGAATTGCTGCATGCGTTTCCGGTTTGTTCAATTATAGCCGTTATGCCGCCGGTTTGAGTTTTGAGATTTTGAACCGTTTGAATCGTAGAACTTTGGCTATTGAATTTTGATTCCTTGCATTCGTACAGATTCGTTTGGAGTTTGTCGAGACCTGTGTTGGCTGCATTTGATCATCAAGAGTTGGACGAAGTACGGTAAAGAGATTTCCTTGAACCATTGTTGTTGTTTAGGTTGTATATGTGACGCCTAAAATCCAATCTACTAAATCTCATGCATTAATTTAATATATATTAGGATTTTTATTCTTAAGCTTAATTGGTTTAAATTCTTTATCTGGATTATGTGTTATTAAAATATTTTATTATTTATTCAAATGATTTTTATTGTACTAACTATTTAATTAATGTTTTTAATTGTTTAAGTTTATTTGTCAAAATAATTTTTATTGTGCAATTTAATTGTTTTAATATTTTAAAGGTTTGAGCTTGCATAATTAAATGATTGTAATTAATTGTTTAGTTTATTCTTTTAAATGATCTTAACTGTTTAGTTTATTTGTTTAAATATTTTCGAGTGTCCAACTTATTTATTTTTAAATAGCCTTAGTTTAGCGGCTAGTTATTTTAAATTATTTTAAATGTCTAGCTTGCTTATTTAAATCCTTTTTAGTTGTCCAAATCATTTTAAAGATTTTTATTTTTGTTTGAGTATTTATTTAAATTACTTTTAAATGTTTGTCTAGTTGTTTAAAATTATTTTAATCGCTCTGCTTGTTATTTAAATATTTTACTCGTTGCCGTGACATCAGAATATTTAAAGTGTTTAATCATTGGATTTTCAAATTTGAGTATTTGCAAAATCTGGGCCTAATACTTTTACTCGCGCCATATAAAGTATTGTATATTATGTTTTATGTATTATATTTCTACTCACTTAAACTTATATTATGTGTTATTCCGGCCTATTAATCTGCCTTCCCTAAATCCAATACCTCGGCCCATTCTCATTTCCCCTTCTCCAAGCCTTAACCGATAACCCATTTCATTCTTCTTCTCCATTCCCTCTCAAGTGATCGGCGTTCCCTCATTCCATTTCTAGCTTTGGGCCGCCGCAGCAGGGCATTTTTCCAGTGAGATTTCCCGTCCAAGCGAGCTGCTCGAGTTCCACCATCTCTTCCTCGGCTCGATTTCCAGCTTACCAGAGTTTTCCCCATTTCTGATTTTAAGCGTGAGGCAATATTATGGTTTATTGTTCTCACCTAGTATTTTATTATGTTGTGTGATGCATTTCTTGCTATATTTGAAAATTCACAAGCATGAATGTTTTGCCCTGTTCGAAAGATTACGCCCTGCCCTTTGATTTAAATTTTCAGAAATATTCTTGCAATTTCTTGGATCGATTTGCTGCTATGATCTTTAGATTTATGATTTGAATTTGGATGGTGAATTGGGGACTACCATGGTTGATACGCAGTTCACATGGTAGCTTCTAGGATGGGTTGGAGTTTGGCTTGTAGGTTTGTTTGAAGGTGTATTCGAAACTTGAAGTGTAGGGGCTCAGATTTGGACAGTGGTTGTGGGCTGCCTTTGAGGTAGATTTAAGTGGGATCAAGGTGAGTTGTAGGGGCTGGAAATTTATTTTGAATGTTGGTCTTGGTCCTAGGATTAGAGGCTTTGAAGATGGGGAGATTTATAGCTAAGTTTCCGATTGAGTTTGGAATTTAAACCTTGAGCAGAATTTTATAGTTGTTGGGGGCTGTTCGGAACTGGTTTTTAAACAGGGGTTAAACTCAGGTTTTGGCCACGGGCTCGGGTCTGGAATTAGTCTAGGATATTGGGAATATGTCGGTTCAAGCGGGAATTAAGTCAGTTAAGTTTCGGTTGAGTTTTAGATGAGTGGATGGATAGGTGCGTGCAGAATTTTTTGGAATAGGAGCTGCTGCCCGGAAATCCGACTTTCATAAAATGGTTTCTTGGGAAATAAAATATGAGGATGACTTCTTAAGTTAATTCTAAGTGATAGGAAGTGGTGGTTTAGAGAGGAACTGTTTTTGATTAAGAATCGAGCAAGTTATTAGTTTTAAGGGCAAACCGCTCGAATTTGTCGTAAGTGCAATTTATGGGTTAAATTCTCCATCATTTGGTTTTGTTCCTAAATCACCATCCTGATCATCCATGTGTGAGTCATATGCATGATTATTGATTAACATTTACATGTACGTCATATTTACATATGCATGCTAAGTCTCAAATTCAATAAAGGAAAGAAATATTTTTGAACGAAGTGAGATGGTTGTGACTACATATTCATGTGTTCGTGTAGGGCTGAAAGACGTTTTGGCCTCCCTTACCAAATCATTATGGGTTTCCTTACCTTAGCATGTGTTTGTGTGGGGCCGGAGCTATTCTGGTCTCCCTTACCAATAGGGCAAGATTGGGTTGGGTTCCATCTCGACCTCCTTGCGGCATTTTGCACTATAGCCATGATCATGATCAAAAACACAGAGTCACAATCAAGGATCTAAGTTCACAGTTACAGTTACACATTCAGATACAGTTTATGCAGTTTCATTGATTATACATGACTTAGTCATGCATATGTTTCATTCATGTTCTCTCATTCATTTTGAAGTTTAATTACTTGTTTAAAGTAAGGGCACAAAACAAAGGTATTTTTAGTATCAGTTATTTTTAATCGGTGTGTGCTTGTATTTACGTAGTACTCGTTATCCCCCCCCCCCCCCCCCCATATTCTTGCTGAGTCTTTTAGACTCACTACACTTATTGTTTTTTAGGTGAGGAGTATTTCATAGAGATTGAGGGGCAAGACTATCGAGTGGTCTGCGATGCGGGCACGGTACATCCCTCCGACCTATGCTATCCTTCCGCAAAAGTTTATTTTAACATTTCATAGTCTTTTATTCTGTTTCTTGGATTAATGTAAACGTAAAGATTCATTGATCGTCTTTGAGCATGTAAATATCAAAGTGTTAATTATTTTGATGGTTGAATTGTCAGATCTTCTTCTCCGGTCTTCGTTCGTTTCTCGGTCTGAATTATTTAGTATTGTTGGTTATTTTATTTTTACTGTTGTCTGTGACACGTGGGTTGTAATATAAACAGAGAGGTCATGCCGAAATTTTTTTGAAAATCCATATTTTATTTATTTTAATTTAAAAGTTGAGTCAGGGTCGTTTCAGTATAGTTCTGATATAACCTTTTGTTGTAGCTTATCCAGAGTTGGAGCTACTGGCCTTGAAAGGTAAAAGCAGTCATCGTTAGCAGGATATCATACTTGGGACAGTTGGTTCTCGAGTTTCCCTTAAAATCACATACTTGCATCAATACTTGTTATAGCATGTGGAACTCGTATTTTATTGATTGATTGAGCTTTTGTTATGTGGCTTATGTCTTATGTTTTCTTATGCATTCATCTTGAGCCAACTTTGATTTCAGCGGGCAGAACAACCCTTTTTGTTTAGATGTTTTGGGGGCTATACTGTGAGTGGCCTAGGTGTAGAGGTTCACCTAGTGTCAGCATACTCCTTATAGTTGCACCAAAGTCTACGGGAGTGGGATACGTGGCACCACCTCGATTGGGAGAGTCGGTGAGTCTTTACGTGATCTCATCCTTGGGATCCCCAAAGCACAGCAGCAATCCCTCGTTTATCAGAATTGATATCCCGATTTAAAGACATGCATTTCATTTCGTTGATATTGGTTACGTTGTTGCCTTGAAAGCATGTTTGTTGTTGTATTACTTGTTATGTTGATTTTACTAGGAATATCTTTATCATCGGAGTTATCCGGATGTTGCTTTGTTTTGCATGTGTGCTTGGAAACAGGTGGGGCAGGATCAAGTCAGCGAAGACCCGATTAGCAACAAGAGGGAGAGTTAGTGGTGGGACTCGGTTTAGAAGTCGTGTCAGCATGTCTACCTAGTTATGTTGGAACATGTTTTGATATTGAACTTCGTTATCTTGTTGTATTGAATAAGTCGACTTTGGTTATCGAATATTTGTTGTAATCTCTATTTGGAAATGTTGTTGAGGGTTGATTTATAGCATGTTCTATTTCTGAATTTTCTGGGAAGAGGACGCGCTCGATCTCGCGAGTTCACACAATCGAGCGCAGCCCTTCAAATTGTTGAGGCAGAGAATTTCCTGAATTGGTGCGCTCGATCCCATGAGTTCATAGGATCGAGCGCAAGGCTTGAGTTTTCTTCGGCAGAACTTGAGGCATGATTGGTGCGCTCGATCACACTAGTTCATGCGATCGAGCGCAGCCCTATTTTAAAAAAAAAAATTTATTGTCTTGCCTTGACTTTTGAATTGTAGTTGATGTTGGTTTACATTATATTATTGTTTGAGGATTAGAACCAAGGTCTCACATTAAGTATGGTTTGTATGAATGGATGGTTATGCCTTTTCGTTTGACTAATGCACCTAGTAATTTTATGCGTCTAATGAATCATGTTTTGCGTGCATTTATTGGAAAGTTTGTGGTAGTTTATTTTGATGATATCTTGGTATGTAGTAAAAATTTGGATGATCATGTGGGGAATTTGAGAGTTGTACTAATCACATTATGTGATGAATATTTATATGCTAACTGAAAGAGTGGGTGCCCGGTGAGCCAACTTGTGGCTAAGGGCTTTTATGACTCTATGTATAAACAATCTTTTGTTTAATATAATTTACACTTTTATAATGGCATTTACTTTATCTATTATCATATTATTATGTTGTGACATACTATAAGATGTTTAGATGAAGACCTTGAATATACTATAGTGTATGTAAGATGTGGTGGCACATGGGGATGGCTATCATGAAACACATCTTATAGTCACTGTATATTCTAAACAGTTCCTAGTCGATTGAGCCGTCCGTTAATAAGGATAAGGATCGCTCGAGATTGAGACTAGCATTTGCGATGCCGAGTACCACGTTTCATTGGTATGGAACATAGAGATGTTCAAAGCATGCAAATGGATATTCATACGATGAATAATCGAACTAACCTATCCGGACTTTTCAAGTGGTTATCACTTATCGAGTGGATAAAGTCCGCGGTTTTGGTTGTACACCATTAGTCCTTACTACTTGAAACATCATTGAGACTCTATATGCTAGTACTGTACTTTGACTCGTTTACCGACTCTATTGGGGTCATCAGGTGTCGGGATTGGGTACAGTTACGACACATATAGGAGTCGATGCTTTGTTGTCAAGGATTCACCACATACTTGCGAGTGTGGATATCCTATGCAATCTGAGGAGATATTAGTGTGGCGAATCTCTGGCCAGAGTACATGATGTGTTTTAAGAAATGGTTTCTTAGTAGCACATGCGATGTCACTATTTGATCTTCAAGATGCATTGCATAGTTATCGAATCTCGAACGACTCTCGATTTACCAATGATTGTTGATTCGATCGGGATATATGGATGAAGGGACCGTACTGTACGCTAACCAAAATCTATTGGTTCTTGCAGGCACTATCAGTGATACCTAGGGAATCATGGGACGATGTTGCTAGGCGCTCTTACCATGATTCGATGGGAAAGTCGGAAATTGTTGTTCCGAGTCACAAGGAGTTGTGAGCCCACGGCTAGCTGTATCCCTGAACCATTGAGGGTCACACAAGTAATGAATTTTTAATCCCCGTTGAGATAATTAAATTTAAAGAGTTAAATTTAGTGAATAAAGAAGTGGGACTTCTTATTTAAGAGTAGAGGGAGTAAGATTTCCTAACATGACATAGTGATGGAAATTTTTGGAAACCACTGAATTCGGATTCAGAAAATTTATCTTGACTTTAAAAGATGCAGAAATGGTTTCTGTGCACATTGGTGAAATTGGTTTATCAATCTGAGTCACGATGAATTTTATATTAATTTTTGAACTTAGCACTAATGGGCCCTAAGCTGTTAGCAGCCCACATTATAAATAAGTTATTGCAGTACAGAAATTACACACAACTTACACTCAGATTTTCTAAAACCCTAGCCTCCAGTCTAGGAATTTCGGCCGCCCCCCCCTCTCTCTGTCTTAGAGAATTTTCAGTCTATGAATTTCGAATTTGCAGTCTGAATTAGCAGATCATATATGTTCTATATCTTCGTAGAAACTTCTGATAAACTTTCTAGTGCAGTCTATCAGAGGGATTAAACTTATGTTCGTGGACCTGATTGAAGAATTGTTCGTTCATCAGTTCCTGGGATATACAACAAGAGCAGTTTAATCTGTTGGTGTCCATAATCTCGTTTCGAGATTTTAAGGTAAAATTTATATTGTTTAAATTTTATATTATCAATTTTAATCGTAGGAATTTGATACCCATATGGAATCGTTCCATATAAAATTTTAAACTTACGCTGCACCGGGTATCATTTTCTTTTTCAATCCGGAGAACGACCGTGTTCCAACAGTGGTATCAGAGCCAGGCTGTTCTCGGATTTTACGATTAAAATTTTATCGATTGTACAAAGCCTCGATTTTTCAGAAAAATAAAATGGAAAAGAAAAAAAATATATATTTTCGGGGCTGCCCGCTGCCCGAAGGCAGCGAGCAGAGCCGCGTGCAGCCCTGCGCGCAGATGGGCAGCACGCAGCAGCCCTGCGCGCAGCTTGGTTGCGTGCAGATGGGTTGCACGCAGCAGCCCTGCGCGAGCTAGGGCAAGCGTTGCCCTTGCCCGCGCAGCTGGGCTGGACGAGTCCAGCCCAGCGACGGGCGGGCAGCCCGGGATTGTCCCGGGCTGCCCAGAAATTTTTTTTTTTTATTAAAAGTTAAATTTTTTCGTGAATTATGAATTCTAGCCCAAAATGGTTTTGGGCCCAGTTTTTGGCCCGATTGAAAATTGTTTCAGTTGGTCCACGAGGCAATGGGTCAAAATTGTTTGAGCCCAAAATTTTTAAGAAAATTAATTTTTGGATAAATTTTGAATTTTGGAAATTTATAAATTTAATCCCATAAATTAAATCTTTAATTATTAATTTTGGTACAATTGATAATAAAATATGATTTTATGTATAAAATTGGATTTTATATGTAAAATATGATTTTATGGATAAACTAGATAAAATATGATTTTATATATAAAATAAGATTTTATGTATGAAATATGATTTTATCTATTTATATTTATTGCCATTGCATGATATCCAATAAATTAATTTTTGAATTAAATATTATTGGATAAGGATGATCGATTGCCATGACCAATATTATAGGTGTATGTTAGGTTGTTTACATTTGACTTTATTATTGATTGTTGGGTTTTATTAATGGGCCTGGTTTATGGCCCAAATTTGATTTTATCATTTGTAATAAAAGTGGGCCTGGTTTATGGCCCGTTCCCACCCCTACAATGTATCTCTTTATTTGTCATAGTAATTTATTGTAAATTCACTAGAAATAGTGGGAGTTTTTGAAGATGGAGGTGGGACCAACAAGCAATGATAAAGACTGAAGAAATGTAAATTGGAAGCACAATGTAATAGGATTGCATTGCATACTTGCATATCACCTAGGATTGGACTTAGACTCGTGATTGGCAACCACGGGTCGATTAGTAATGGAATCGATCATCCTAAAATATAATATATGATATTATCGTTGTATGCATTTTAGACTAAATTGTATGAATCCCGCAAGCATACAAATTTTAAATGATGAGACAAATTTTCAAAATTAAAATCCCTCATTTTAAATATGATTTAAAATTGATATTAGATAAATAAAGAAAATTTAAATATTGTTTAAATGTTCCTACCTTCCATCAACGATCAATGTATGAGATGCTACCCGCGGATATGGTCCGGCTCATATTATTGGGGGGGCCCGTTCGTCGGAAAGCTGTACATTGGATCGACACATGTTGTAAGTTGGATGGAACTCCCATGGGATTGGCTCATATTATTGGGGATCCACATGGCGACCGTCCATCACAACTTGATATTGATGGGTCATCTTGACATGTCACAATAAACGGCGTCATATTATTGGGCCCTTATTGGACATGAGGTAAAAACATGGAGGTTGCTTTGGAAGCAATTGGGCTCTACCTTTTGAAAATTATGGTTGGCTGATATTATTCGGGACTATAGTTTGTCAATTGGATTCCATGTTCCCACTAAAGAAAATGTTTCTCGTTTTCACTAGAGGGTAGTGAAATCGTTAAAATAGTGGGAGTGAGATTCATAAAATAAATTTCGCCTATTTATGTCTTAGTAAATTAATTAAACAATCACTGATTATTGTCTGTTTCTTTTCAGTATTTCATTAAGATGAATTCGCGCAATCCACTATTCTCTATTCTCGAACAAAATAAACTGACTGGCGCAAACTATACGGAATGGTTCCGTAAGTTGAAGATTGTCTTGACCTCGGAGAAGATGCTCTACGTGTTAGAAAAATCTCCTCCGAAGGAAGCACCAGCTGATATAAGTCCGGAAGAGTTGGCCAAACTTGATAAATGGTGGGACCATGATATCAAGGCCAAATGTTATATGCAAGCTTCGATGTCTGATGAACTCCAGAGGCGATTTGAGGATACCGTGAATGCTGCTGACATTAACGTACAACTCAAGGAACTTTTTGGGGCTCAATCGAGAGCTGAAAGGTTCGCTACTGTAAAAGAGTTAATGACGTGTCGCATGCGTGAAGGGACTTCGATCCGTGATCATGGGGTACGCGTGATTTGGCTCATTCAGAAGTTGGTAACGCTTGATTTGGTATTGGAGCATGAACTCAATGTGGACTTATTACTTCTCTCTCTTCCTTCATCGTTTGACGGTTTTGTGGTGAATTTCAATATGAACAAGATAGAGGCCTCCCTTGAAGAGATGGTCAATATGCTTGTAACTTATGAAGCCACTTTAAAGAAGGATAAACCGGTTCTCTTGGTGGGCTCCTCTTCTTCTGCTAAGAAGGGGCCAAGTACAAAGGGTAAGAAACGTTCTACCCCATCCAAGAAAACCGGACCCGAGAAGAAGAACAAGAGAAAGGCTTCAAACATGGAAAAGTCCAAGGATGTTTTACATCACTGCAAGAAACCCGGTCATTGGAAACGTAACTGCAAGGAATATCTAGAGCAGTTGCGAACTGCGAAGGATATGTTTTATATTGAAATAAATGTTTCACTTAATACTACTTCTTGGGTATTGGATACCGGATGTGGATCTCACATTTGCAATGATTTGCAGGTGATGACAAGAAGTCGCAAGCTTAGAATGGGTGAGACCCAGTTGAGGCTCGGAAATGGTTCTAGGGTTGAAGCCAAAGCTGTGGGAGACGTTTATTTAATTTTGCAGAACGATTTTAAGTTACTTTTGAGAGATGTTTTATTTGTTCCAGACTTGATTAAAAACATTATTTCTGTTTCTATGCTTGATAGAGATGGTTTTTCTTGCAATTTTGTGAATGGGATTTGCAATATTTACAAGAATGAATGTTTGATTGGAAATGGACAACTTGAAAACGATCAATATAACTTAAAATTAAAAGACGTTCCAATAAATTATGTTGATAAACCGGTAACAACGAACAAAAGGAAAATCGATAGTCAAAACCCGGCAAACCTTTGGCATGCTAGGCTAGGTCATATTTCATCAAGGATGATGAACAAGCTAGTGGGAGAGGGCATGTTTGATATGTCTGATATTAACTCTCTACCTACTTGTGAGTCCTGCCTGAAAGGAAAAATGACTAAATCTCCTTTCAAAGGAAAACCTGAGTGTAGTCAAAATCTATTGGATTTGATCCATACGGATGTTTGCGGACCATTTAGTATTGGTACAAAATTTGGTCACACCTACTTTATTACCTTTACTGATGATTATTCTAGGTATGGGTACTTATATTTGATGAAATATAAGTCTGAATCATTTGAAAAGTTCAAAGAATTCAAGGCTGAAGTAGAAAACAAACTAGGTAAGAGGATTAAAGCACTTCGATCAGATCGAGATGGAGAATACTTGAGTACCGAGTTTTTGAGCTATCTAAAAGAGAATGAGATTCTCTCTCAGTGGACTCATCCTATGACACCTCAGCTTAATGGTGTTTCGGAGCGTCGCAATCAAACTTTGTTGGACATGGTTTGATCCATGATGAGCTTCACTGAGCTCCCACCTTCGTTTTGGGGCTATGCTCTTGAAACGGCGGTATTATTGTTGAACAACGTTCACACTAAAGCAGTGAACAAAACACCATACGAGTTATGGAATGGAAAAGCTCCTAAGTATTCGTACTTGAGGATTTGGGGATGTCCTGCTTACGTGAAGCAGACAGTGGGAGATAAGTTGGATAGTCGATCCACCTTATGTTATTTTGCAGGGTATCCGAAGAATTCAATCGGATATTATTTCTATCATCCTACTGAAACAAAAGTGTTTGTTTCAAGGAATGCCACCTTCTTGGAGAAGGAGTTCTTATTGGATAAGAAAGGCAAGATGATGGAACTCGAAGAAATTCGAGAAGAACCCAAGATACAAAATAATGATCCTACACCTCAGGAACCATTGATTGACACGCCTATTACTAGAAGATCCGAGAGGACTTCTAGGCCTCCTATTAGATATGGTTTTCTTCTTGAAGGGGATCAAAGTGAACCCGACAATGGATGTGATCCAAGAAACTTCAAGGAAGCAATTTCTGATGCAGATTCGAATTTATGGCTTGAAGCTATGCAGTCGGAAATAGATTCGATGCATACAAACCAAGTTTGGACTTTAGTAGATCCTCTCGATGGAATTGTTCCAATAGGGTGTAAATGGATCAATAAGAGAAAACTTGGGCCTGATGGAAAGGTACTGACCTACAAGGCACGATTGGTGGCAAAAGGTTATACTCAAAGACAAGGAGTTGACTATGATGAAACTTTTTCACCAGTCGCAATGTTCAAGTCCATAAGAATTCTTATTGCCATAGCAGCATGGTATGACTATGAGATATGGCAAATGGATGTGAAGACTGCATTTCTTAATGGAAACATTAAGGAAGAAATCTATATGATGCAGCCCGAGGGATTCACATCCATGGGAAGCGAGCATAAGGTATGCAAGCTTCAGAGATCGATCTATGGTCTCAAACAAGCATCAAGAAGTTGGAACCAGAAATTTGATGAAACAATAAAGGATTTTGGTTTCATCAAGAACCCGGAGGAACCGTGCGTGTACAAGAAAGTAGTTAAGGATGCTGTGACATTCTTAGTACTTTATGTTGATGACATCTTACTCATTGGGAATGATGTAAGGATGTTGCAGTCAACAAAGATATGGTTATCAGGTAGATTCTCGATGAAGGATTTGGGTGAGGCGTCCTATATTCTAGGGATACAGATCTATAGAGATAGATCTAAGAGAATGATAGGACTTACTCAAGCTACCTACATCGACACTATATTGAAAAGGTTTTCAATGGATGAGTCCAAGAGAGGACATCTACCTATGTGTCATGGAGTCTCTCTATCCAAGTCTATGTGTCCCAAGACTGACGAAGAGATAGAGAAAATGACACACATACCATATGCGTCAGCCATAGGGAGTATCATGTATGGGATGATATCCACCAGACCGGATGTGGCATTTGCTTTGAGTGTCACGAGCAGATATCAAGCAAATCCCGGTCAAATGCATTGGAAAGCCGTGAAGGATATTCTTAAGTACTTGAGAAGAACTAAGAATGTATTCATGGTTTATGGAGGAAGAGAACTGAAATTGGAAGGCTATACCGACTCTAGCTTCCAAAGTGACATGGATGACTCGAAGTCAACCTCTGGATTTGTGTTCATGCTCAATGGCGGTGCTGTCTCTTGGAAGATTTCCAAGCAGGACACCACAGCAGATTCCACCACTGAGGCAGAATACATTGCGGCATCAGCTGCTGCTAAAGAGGCCGTTTGGATGAGGAATTTCGTCCAAGAGTTGGGCGTTATTCCTGAAGCTGTTGGTCCAGTCCCGGTGTACTGTGACAACACGGGTGCCGTTGCTCAGGCAAAGGAACCAAGGTCTCATCAAAGATCCAAACACGTACTGAGGAAATACCACATCATCCGGGAGATCGTGGAAAGAGGAGACATCACTGTCGAGAGAGTGGCCTCTGCAGACAATATCGCTGGTCCACTTACTAAGCCCTTGCCAGGACCATTATTTGACAAGCATCGCGAAGCAATGGGACTACGTAGTATGACTAGTTGGCTTTAGGGCAAGTGGGAGATTGAAAGAGTGGGTGCCCAGTGAGCCAACTTGTGGCTAAGGGCTTTTATGACTCTATGTATAAACAATCTTTTGTTTAATATAATTTACACTTTTATAATGGCATTTACTTTATCTTTTATCATATTATTATGTTGTGACATACTATAAGATGTTTAGATGAAGACCTTGAATATACTATAGTGTATGTAAGATGTGGTGGCACATGGGGATGGCTATCATGAAACACATCTTATAGTCACTGTATATTCTAAACAGTTCCTAGTCGATTGAGCCGTCCGTTAATAAGGATAAGGATCGCTCGAGATTGAGACTAGCATTTGCGATGCCGAGTACCACGTTTCATTGGTATGGAACATAGAGATGTTCAAAGCATGCAAATGGATATTCATACGATGAATAATCGAACTACCCTATCCAAACTTTTCAAGTGGTTATCACTTATCGAGTGGATAAAGTCCGCGGTTTTGGTTGTACACCATTAGTCCTTACTACTTGAAACATCATTGAGACTCTATATGCTAGTACTGTACTTTGACTCGTTTACCGACTCTATTGGGGTCATCAGGTGTGGGATTGGGTACAGTTACGACACATATAGGAGTCGATTCTTTGTTGTCAAGGATTCACCACATACTTGCGAGTGTGGATATCCTATGCAATCTGAGGAGATATTAGTGTGACGAATCTCAGTCCAGAGTACATGATGTGTTTTAAGAAATGGTTTCTTAGTAGCACATGCGATGTCACTATTTGATCTTCAAGATGCATTGCATAGTTATCGAATCTCGAACGACTCTCGATTTACCAATGGTTGTTGATTCGATCGGGATATATGGATGAAGGGACCGTACTGTACGCTAACCAAAATCTATTGGTTCTTGCAGGCACTATCAGTGATACCTAGGGAATCATGGGGCGATGTTGCTAGGCGCTCTTACCATGATTCGATGGGCAAGCCGGAAATTGTTGTTCCGAGTCACAAGGAGTTGTGAGCCCACGGCTAGCTGTATCCCTGAACCATTGAGGGTCACACAAGTAATGGATTTTTAATCCCCGTTGAGATAATTAAATTTAAAGATTTAAATTTAGTGAATAAAGAAGTGGGACTTCTTATTTAAGAGTAGAGGGAGTAAGATTTCCTAAAATGACATAGTGATGGACATTTTTGGAAACCACTGAATTCGGATTCAGAAAATTTATCTTGACTTTAAAAGATGCAGAAATGGTTTCTGTGCACATTGGTGAAATTGGTTTATCAATCTGAGTCACGATGAATTTTATATTAATTTTTGAACTTAGGACTAATGGGCCCTAAGCTGTTAGCAGCCCACATTATAAATAAGTTATTGCAGTACAGAAATTACACACAACTTACACTCAGATTTTCGAAAACCCTAGCCTCCAGTCTAGGAATTTCGGCCGCCCCCCCTCTCTCTGTCTTAGAGAATTTTCAGTCTGTGAATTTCGAATTTGCAGTCTGAATTAGCAGATCATATCTGTTCTATATCTTCGTAGAAACTTCTGATAGACTTTCTAGTGCAGTCTATCAGAGGGATTAAACTTCTGTTCGTGGACCTGATTGAAGAATTGTTCGTTCATCAGTTCCTGGGATATACAACAAGAGCAGTTTAATCTGTTGGTGTCCATAATCTCGTTTCGAGATTTTAAGGTAAAATTTATATTGTTTAAATTTTATATTATCAATTTTAATCGTAGGAATTTGATACCCATATGGAATCGTTCCATATAAATTTTTAAAACTTCCGCTGCACCGGGTATCATTTTCTTTTTCAATCCGGAGAACGACCGTGTTCCAACAGTAACTTGAAGAAATGTGTTTTTTGTACAAGCGAACTCGTATTTCTTGGTTTTGTTGTGAGTGCACAAGGTGTGAAAGTTGATGAAGAAAAGATGAGTGCCATTCGGGATTGGCCGACGCCTACGTCCATTGGTCAAATTCAAAGTTTTCATAGACTTGCAAGTTTTTATAGGAGGTTCGTGAAGGATTTTAATACATTGGCGGCTCCCATGACTGCGGTTATCAAGAAGAACGTTCCATTCAATTGGGGCGAGGAGCAAGAGAAGTCCTTTAATATTATAAAATAAAAATTAATTAATGTGTCTTTACTTGTATTGCCTGATTTTTCTAATACTTTTGAAATTGAATGTGATGCGTCAGGTGTAGGAATTGGAGGTGTCTTAATGGAAGGAGGAAGACCAGTTGCATATTTTAGTGAGAATCTTAGTGGGGCATCCTTGAATTATCCTACCTACAACAAGGAGTTTTATGCATTGGTGAGGGTACTCAAGACATGGCAGCACTACTTGAGGCCAAAAGAGTTCGTGATTCATACGGATCATGAGTCCTTGAAGCATCTCAAGGGGCAACAAAAGTTGAATAAAATACATGTCAAATGGGTAGCGTTCGTGGAGACTTTTCATTGTGTCATCAAGTACAAACAAGGTAAGGAGAATGTGGTAGCGGATGCGTTGTCACGAAGGTACGTGTTCTTAACTACTTTAGATTCTAAATTTTTGGAGTTTGAGAATGTGAAAGAGTTGTATGCGAGTGATGATGATTTTGGTGAGATCTATGCATCGTGTATACGTGGTCCAAGAGATAAATTTTACTTGCATGATAGTTATTTGTTTAAGGAAGATAAATTATGCATTCCCAAGACTTCAATTAGAGAATTACTTGTTAGAGAATCGCATAGTGGTGGTTTAATGGGGCATTTTGGTGTGGCTAAAACATATCTTTTGCATGAACATTTTTATTGGCCGCATATGAAGCATGATGTTGAGAAAATGTGTGAGCGGTGTGTGACTTGTAGGAAGGAAAATCTAGATCACAACCACATGGGTTATATACTCCACTTCAGTACCTAAAGAACCATGGGTCGACATTTCTATGGATTTTGTTCTTGGGTTACCAAGGTATAAGAAGGGGAGGGATTCTTTTTATGTTGTGGTTGATAGGTTTTCAAAGATGGCACATTTTATTGCATGTCAAAAATCAAATGATATTTCGCATGTTGCAGATTTATTCTTTAATGAGATTGTTAGATTGCATGACATGCCTAGAAGTATTGTTTCTGATAGGGATACTCGATTTTTGAGTTATTTTTGGAAAACATTGTGGTGTAAACTTGGAACTAAGTTGTTGTTTTCTACTAGTTGTCATCCACAAATTTATGGACAGACTGAGGTAGTTAATAGAACTTTAGGGACATTGTTGCGCTCTATTATTAAAAAGAACTTGAAAAATTGGGAAGATTGCTTGCCATTTATTGAATTTTCTTATAATCCTAGTGTGCATTCTACTACGAATTATTCACCTTTTGTAGTTGTTTATGGCTTTAATCCATTTACTCCGTTGGATTTGATGTCGTTACCTATGAGTGAAAGGGTTAATATGGATGGGAAGAAGAAATCTAAATTTGTGAGGAGCTTGCATGAGAAAGTACATGAGAATATCGAGAAGAATAATTTGCAATATACTAAGCAAGCAAATAAAGGGAGAAAGTAAGTTATCTTTGAACCCGGTGATTGGGTGTGGCTGCATCTGAGAAAATAGAGTTTTTCGGAGAAGAAGCGTTCAAAGTTGTTACCTCGAGGATATGGTCATTTTCAAGTCTTGGAGCAGATCAACGACAATGCCTACAAAACAAATTTTCCAGGTGAGTATAATGTGAGTACTACATTTAATATTTCTAACTTATCTTTATTTGATGTAGGAGATGAACGAGGTTTGAGGACAAATCATTTTCAAGAAGGGGAGGATGATGCGATCATGGATAGCTCGCATGTGGATCAAGTGGCAAGAAGATTTCGAGATCCATTGGAGTTTCCACGTGGACCAATAACGAGGAGCCGATCTAAAAAATTCAAGAAGATACTTCAAATGTTGATGCTAAATTATCAATATGGAGTTTGAGCACTTGAAGATCAATTTGGGAGTTGCCTATGCGTCCTTGAAGTGCTAGAAGTAAAAAAGAATGAAGAAAATAAATTTCGAACAGAAGGATTCTCCCCCGAGCGCATGATTTGTCCGCTCGAGCGATACCCTTAAAAGTGTTCGGGCAGAGCATTTCTCGCTCGAGCGTGCATATCATTCGCTCGAGCGAGCGCAAAAAAAATTGTGGGCAAAGTCTTCCTCGCTCGAGCGAGGATTTATTCCGCTCGAGCAAGCGAGTTTTTCCGGGAAAAAAAAACACTTCAGCGTGTTGTGTGTGTGCGTGGGTTTTTTTATTATAACTTTTGACTATTTTGAGTGTTTTTAAATTATTAGGAAACTTTCTAGATGATATCTTTTATATCTTTAGGAAATATTTAGTTATATCTTTTATTTTTTATTGTAAACTATAAATACTTTGTTTATTTTCATTAATAATAATTCAGATTCAGTTTATACACAAATTATAGAAATTATCTCTAGAATTTTAATCAAAGCTTTGCTTTGGCTTTTCAAATCAAACTTTCTCAGTTTAATTACTTGAAAATGTTTGTCAATTGATTTCTCACTGAATATTGTCAGATACAAGTTATCTGAAGGTTTTCTTTGGTTTCGATTGTAGTGATTTCTGTTGTTAATCATCCCGTCGATTACAGGTGAAAATCCAAAATTCTATCAATTTTACTTGTTTCAAAGATTGGAAAAAATTCTTTGGATCTTTTGATTATTGGTTAGATGGTGCGATTTAATTTATAATCGTGTTTGCTAATCTTACTCATCAAGGTTCATATCATTTCTTCTCAAGATGATGACATGTGGTATGTCATCACCGATGGACCAATGAAGATTCTCAAAGTTAATACTGCCATATCCATTTCAGGAGGCGAACCACAGATGGTTGAGAAACCTAGAGCAGAATGGAGCACTGCGGACAAGAAGAAAGAAAATCTTGACAATGTAGCTAAAGACATTCTGTACAAAACGCTGGACAAGAACATGTTTAGCAAAATCAAGACTTGTTCAACTGCCAAAGAAATTTGGGAGAAACTTACTCAACTGTGCGAAGGAAATGATCAAACCAAAGAGAACAAACTCACCGTAGCCATTCAAAAATTTGACAATTCCAAAATGAAACTAAGAGAAACCATGGCTGAGTTTGACGAAAGATTTAGCAATATTATTTGTGAACTTATCTCTCTTTGTCAAATATACACTAATAGCAAAATTTCTTTGAATTTTATGCGAGCACTACCTAGAGAATGGGATTTCAAGACCATAGCCATAAGAGAATCAAAATATCTCAACAAACTAGAACTTTACGACTTATTCAAAGATCTCAAAGCCTACGAGTTTGAACTCAGAATAAAAATTGAAGAAGATCCAACTACGTCTAATCCTACCAAGGCGTTGACATCAACTACCCTACCTCAACCGACTGAGGAAGCATCGGCAAAGAAGACAGCTGAGCAGATGAGTAGCTAAGAAATGTCTCTCTTCAACAAGAAGTTTGGAAAGTTTATGCGTAAAAATAAAACAAAGTTTAATACTTATCACAAAAAAGACCATACAGATGATGGTCCTGTGTTCTTTAATTGTGGCAAGAAAGGCCACTTCATTACAGAATGCAGTAAGCCCAAGAACGATGAGAAAAATCAGCACTATGAGAAGAAGAAAGGAAAAGAAGAAAGAAGAGCGTTCAGAAAGAAGAAAGAACAAAGGGTACTAGTTTATGATGATGGAAAAAGCAAGTGGGCAAAAACTGAATCTGAGTCATCTGACTCAGAAAATTCATCCGAAGAAAGTGAAGAAGAGGAAGCTCAATGTCTCATGGCCAACTCTCAAAATGGAGAAGATGATACTGAGGTATTTGACTTTAACTCTTCTGAATTTACTCGAGAAGACCTTGTTCAGGCACTTAATGACACGTTCACTGATTATAAGAAGCTTTATGTATCATTCGAGGAAGCGAAAGCAGAAAAGACAAGTGTTATTGATAAGTCAAGAGAATCAAACTGTTTACAGCAAAAGGAACTTAACGGTCTAAAGACTAAGCTAAATCTGCTGGCAGCTGAGAATGGTGATATGAAACGGGTATACCAAGCCACCTTGAGTGAAAATCAGAAGTTTCTTAAAACAATCAACTCTTGGAATAATGCTTCTATCTCGTTGGGTAAGATACATGAGAATCAGAAACAGGCAGGCGATAAAACCGGCCTTGGATATGGCTCAAATGAATGTATTCTTACTAAGGAAGGTACTCAATCGTATTCTAGTAGGAACGATCCTAATGCAATAATATTTGTTCGATCTAGTACGATATATGAACATTATGAACCCAAGATCAATGGTGGACAGTCAATTCGTTATGAGAGCAGGGCCAAGCATAAATGCATAAAGGACTGGGATATGTGGAACCTCAGAATCCAAGGAAAAGAGAGACATGGAGCGAATCTAGGTTGAATGAACAAAGAAATGGAAACCAATCTAAGTTTAAGCAGTCAAGATTTGAACCAAGTCAATCCAAGTACAGGAATCATCAGGTGTGAAACATCCTAGAACTTCTAGTAAATTTTTTTTTTTAAAACTCTCTGATAATAAAATAATGAATATAAATATATATATATATATGCCCATACATATATATATCATACTTAAAAATAACTTTACTTAATTTAATATAAATCTACACATTAAACATAAATAATAACGAAAGTACATGCATGCAAATAAATACCTAACATTAATTACTAAATAATAATCCATAAGATTGTCATAATAAAATTCCTAAATAATATTTCCTTGACAAAAATCCATGCAAACTTATAAAATAAATACTAAAAATCTAATAATAAAACATATGCGGAAATAAATGTTCTAGTCTCAACATAAAATTCATCTTAGAGCAATGGTCACGGGTTCTAGCCGCCTGGATACTCATACGCCCTCGCCGCCAGTCGGGAACACATTAACTTCATTATTATTCTGCTCACCTGCACCATTTAAATCTAGTGAGCCTAGAGGCTCAGCACGTTCTATCCTTATATAACAAAATGAAACCACACACAAGCACACATCATATAAAATACGTGAATAATAATTATATGTGCATGCTCTTAAAATATTATGAATATAAACATGAAATAAAATCATACTATTTAATCATCATGCTATAACATGTATCATCATAAATATCATAAATTAACTTATCATATTTTCTTAGTTCTCAACAGGTCGTATCCATGTCGGTGGCATCATACTGAGCGATTGATCAATCTATAAACCAACGTACGCGGCGGTGGGATTTCCACCTCTGTGCTGCCACTTCACCAGCCCTCTCAGCTGGATCCATAAGAGAATCATACATAAACATCATTAGGAAGGTCACCGGGCCCAGATATCCCGGCCTCCAACCACATCACTTTCCACCTTCACTTCAACTTCCATAAAAATATTTTTTTTTCTTAACATGCAATTAAACTTATCATAAAAATTCTTAATGATGCATGAATTTGAAAATTCTCACTTATTTCTTTATTTTCATGAAAATTTGTCCGTAAATATATATTTAATTTATTTTCTTAAAAATAATACTTATATATCTAATAAAAATGCATGCATGAATTAAATATATGTTTACGAACATTTATTTTTTTCAAGGACTTGTTCGAGCTGCTGACCACTAGACTTAAACTCAAAAATTCTTAAACTGGCCCAAAAATCCAAAATCCCAACCTGACCTGGCCCATTAAGCTTCTTGGGCCCTCAAGCCCAAGAGAAACTAATGGGCTCACTTAAAATATAATTTAAGCCCATTAACTAATTAACTTAAAATTTAATTAATAAAAGTATTGTTTACCCATTAATTATAAACTAGACCGATAAAATTATTAAACCCGACTCCACTTGGCCCAATAATTCTCATGGATCACACGGTCCATGACAAATTAATGGGCTCGCTTTCATAATTATTTAATCCCATTAAACTAGTCCAATTAATTAATTAATCAAGCCCAAACCCATTAATTGTTAATTAATCTCTCATTTAATTAAAATAAAAACACCCGAGCCCAAATAATAAAAATCTAGACCCGGACTAAAATTATTTGACCCATCAATTTAGACCCGAACCGGACCCGGATCCAAGGACCCAAGCCCGGCCCAAGAACACCCAGACCCACGTGACCTACTCCCCATTCTCACTTCCTAACTCCTCACGGCAGTGACCCTTTTCCCCTTTGCTACAGCCCAACTCCGGCCACCCCTGGCCGGATCTCCGCCGGCAGGACCTCCCCAGGGTCCTGCCTGACCGACCAGACCAGCCCCTGGTCCAGCCAGCTCCCTAACTAAGACACCCGATCCCCTCCTTCCTTGTTTTGATGCGCAGACTGCGCATCCACCACCCTTCCCTTTTCTGACCAGCTCCGGCCACCCCAGGCCGGAGCTCCGACGCCTGGACCACCCCAGGGTCCAGACAGAACCTTAGGACTCGGCTTGGCTCGAGTCAAGCCCCTGCCTGAACCAGCCGAAGCCTCATCCCACAACCAAGCTGCGGCGTTCCGATCCGAGGAAGAGCCACGCCCAGCCCTGCTTCTAGCCCTCTCTAGACCCTTTCCATCCACCTAACCTAACCCTAAGGGACCCTAGGTCGACCCCCAAACAGTAGGTAGCAGCCTCAAACAGCCATGCATGAAGAACCATGTCAAAACCGAGCCATCATCCTAAAAAACGTGGGTTATGCATGAATTATGAAAAATCTCTTGAAAATATGAAAAACTCATACATTAACTTATCATTCATACTTAAAAACAGTTTATATGATTTAAATGGTGTTCAAAGATGGATTCAAAACGTGCCTTGTTGAAGATTTGAACAAAACGTTGATATCGACGCGTATCGGGCTCGCCGGGACGAACAGACCTTCAAACTAATTTAAAAACCTTGAAGAATTGGATATGGAGGCTAGTGATTCTGCTGTAAAAACGTGGGAGATGAGAAGGAAGAAGGTGGAGGCGGCTAGGTGAGTTTTGGCGTGAGATAAGGTGGGTTTTTAGGTTAGAATAAATTAAATTACACTAATTAAACTAAGTAGATAATTATACCATAAAATATATTTAAAACTCATAAGTAAAAATATAGGTTAGGTAACATAATGAAAATCCCGTAATAATAATTACATAGATTTTTAAAAGTTATTAAAAGTCATTAAAATTACTTATTTTGGGTAAAAACTAGCACATAATTAAATATATATCTAAATACCTTAATTTTCTTTAAATTATACCATAAAATAATATTTTAAGGCTCCTAAAAATATCATAAAATATTTTGGGTGTAAAAGTAATATTTCGTCCGTCCACGGTCCCGCCTACGCGATAAAAAAAATAAACTTTCTAAGATAAATTCATAAATCACCTCCTACCTATTTAAATGCCGAAACAAATATTTAAAACATGCTAATAAATCATATAATTTAAATAATCACTCATTAAAACAATTTGACACATTTTCACATTATTTTAAAATTATTAAATCCTCTAGTTATGCATGCGGATTTACGTGCCGAATTTCTGGGCGTTACAAGGTGACACAGAACCGGTACTTCAATTGCATGCCTGTTCAAAAACGGTACAGACTGAACAACAAAGATCAGAAGTTCAAACAGTACACAGTAAAATATAGACCACAAACAAACACACATCACTCACCTCGACCGATTCGCTTTTCAGATGCACATACGGGTAAACCCGTAAGGGTAATTCAGGTGTGGGTCCCAAAAGGACTAATCCAGTTCGGACCCGGGTACCATAGTTATATTTATTTTTTGCAGGTACTGTCAGTAAAATCAGTCGAGAAGAATAATTCGATAGAAAAGACCACCTGGTATATCGACAGTGGATGATCCAGGAACATGACTGGAAACAAAGATCTATTGTCTGAAATATCATACTAAAACGGACCCAAAATAATCTTTGGTGATAACTCAAAGGGTAAGACCGTGGGTAAGGGTAAGATTACCCATGGTAACATCATTATTAATGAAGTACTACTCGTTGATAATCTATGCTATAATCTGATCAGCATTAACAAATTGTGTGATAATGGTCATATTGTTTAATTTCACAAACACACATGCACGATCAAATCTAGTAAAGATGAAGTCATGCTAGATTACGAGAAAAAAACACTTATAGGAGAAACTGGCAATGTGATCAACCATCATCTCCTACATGTTTTGTTGCTCAAAATGATAAGCATTGGTTATGGCATAAGCGCATGAATCATTTAAATTTTAAGTCCATTAAAAATTTGAGAAAACATGAACTGGTTCTTGGCTTACCCAAAGGGGATTGCAAAAAGAAAAAAAGTATGTTCAGCCTGTCAGCTGGGCATGCAAGTGAGAGCTACTTTTAAAACCAAAGGATGTATATCCTCTTCCAAATGCTTAAACTTATTGCACATGGATCTATTCATTCCTATACGAGTCAAAAGCATAGGGGGAATGATATATACTCTAGTCATTGTGGACGATTACTCTCGGTTCACCTGGGTAATCTTTTTGTCCTCTAAATATCAAACAGCTGCTCACTTGATTAAAACTTTAAAACGTTTGCAAAGTGAGAAATGTATTGGGATAGATCGGATCAGAAGTGATAGCTACACTGAGTTTTTAAACAAAACCCTTGGATCCTATCTAGATGACCAGGAAATCAAGCATGAGTTATCAGCTGCATGAACTCCACAGCAAAATGGTATTGCTGAGCGTAGGAATCGCACTCTTAAGGAAGCAGCTAGAACTATGATTGTTGTTTCCAACATATCTCAAAGATTTTGGGCAGAAGCAATTAACACAGCTTGTTACACTCAAAGCAGATCGATAATTAACAAGAGACACAACAAGATACCGTATGAGATCTGGAATGTCAAAAATCCTGATGTTTCATACTTCAAAATTTTTGGCTGCAAGTGTTTTATCCATGACAATGGTAAACATAATTTAACGGATTTCGATGCTAAGGTAGACGAAGGCATATTCATTGGATACTCTTCCGTCAGTCGATCTTATAGAGTATTCAATCATAAGTCACTGACAGTAGAGAAAACCATTCATGTTATCTTTGATGAATCTAATGTATGTGCAGATCAATCTCAGACGAATATTAAAGATCTAAAGAATAGACTGGAAACAACTGTTCTAAATGATGATAGTGATAGTGATAGTGATGAACCTCCCATCAGGAGAACTGAACCAGAGCCTCAGACTGTTCAACCAAATGAAGAACAAATCAGTCAAGATTGTGAAGAGCCAAGAGTTGAAGAGGAAATTGTCACACCTAACAACATAGTCAGACCCGAAGATGATCCCCCAAGAGATCAAGATACAAATCCTCGTGGACTATGTCTCCTGTGAAACAAAGATCATCCACCTAGGCTGGTCATCGGTAACCCTATCGCTCCATTACGTACTAGAAATCAAATGATTAACGAGCTATTGCATGCAGCATTTATATCACAGCTAGAACCCAAACAAGTTGATGAAGCATTACAAGATGCTAGCTGGATTGAAGCAATGCAGGAGGAACTAAATCAGTTCACGAGAAACAAAGTGTGGAATTTAGTCCCTCGACCGAACAATCAAAATATCATAGGCACCAGATGGGTGTTTCGTAACAAATATGGCACAATTATAAGAAATAAAGCTAGACTAGTTTCTCAAGGCTTCTGACAAGAAGAAGGCATTGATTTCGATGAATCATTCGCTCCAGTAGCAAGACTTGAAGCTATCAGAATGATCCTTGCATATGCTGCTTATAAGAATTTCAAAGTCTATCAAATGGACGTAAAGTCAGCCTTCCTAAATGGTCTACTCCAAGAATAAGTCTATGTTGAACAACCACCAGGTTTTATCAACCCTTCAACTCCTGATTATGTATTTAAACTTGATAAAGCTCTTTATGGTTTAAAACAAGCACCAAGAGCCTGGTATGACACTTTATCACAGTTTCTATGGAATCATGACTTTGTCATTGGAACAGTCGATAAGACTCTTTTCAAGTTCATTAAAGGAGATCACATTCTGCTTGTTCAAAATTATGTAGACGATATTATATTTGGATCAACTAATCCTCGCCTATGCGAGAAATTTTCTAAGTTGATGCAGGAGCAATTTGAAATGAGCATGATGGGCGAACTAAATTTCTTTCTCGGACTACAAGTAAAACAGCTCGAGAATGGTATCTTCATAAACCAGGCCAAATATACTAAGGAACTCATAAAGAAGTTTGGCATGGAGAATTGTTCAACAGTATCTACTCCTATGGGTGCTTCTATAAATCTTGATAAAGATGAAGCATGAGCACCGTTAGAGGTAACGATGTATCGAGGACTTATTTCATTACTTTACTTAACTTCTAGCAGACCTGATATCATGTTTGTAGTATGCCTATGTGCAAGATTTCAAGAAGCACCTAAACAATCTCATTATATTGCTACTAAATGGATTCTTAAATATCTTAAGGGTACTACAAACATGGGTCTTTGGTACTCCAAAGACTCTGAATTTAATCTTGTTGGTTATTCAGATGAAGATTATGCAGGATGCAAGATTGGTAGGAAAAGCACTAGTGGATCTTGTCAATTTCTGGGAGATAGACTGATTTTATGGTTTAGCAAGAAACAAACATCAATTGCCACCTCTATAGCCGAAGAAGAATACTTAGCAGCTGGCAGTTGCTGTGCACAAATACTGTGGATACAACCAGCTTCGAGACTGTGGAATACAGTAAAGTGAAGCCCCCATATTTTGTGATAACACTAATGCACATTGACGTACGACATCACTTCATAAGATATCATGTGCTGAAGAAAGAGATTCAGATGATATATATATCTACTGATCAGCAAGCAGCCGACATCTTCACTAAACCATTACTAGACGCTAAGTTTTCTTACTTTCAAAACATACTTGGTTTAATAGAATTAGAATAAGATGAAAATAATTTCAGGGGGAACAGTGCATTTCATTACATAAAACATGATTAAAACTATCATGAGCATGCACATCTCTTTTACATCTTATCCCCTAAAAATCTACTGAGCCTGACGATATGCTAAGCGAGCTGCAGCTATTCTGCTCCTCATTTCATGACTCCACTCAATCATCCACCGAGTGAGAGCGCCTTGACCATTGCAGAAATCATCTTCAAAGCAGATTTTTTGTATCTCATCTCTCTCTGCTAGAAGCATCAAAAGTCTCACTGCAGCAGGTTTTAGCACATCACGAGTGCTCTGAGTTCGCAAGAGAAGTTTGCATCGAAGTAATCCCTCAGCATAACATGGCTCCATGAGAGCTAAACTCAAAGGAATTTTGCGACGAATTGTCTCCAAAAAAAATCATATACGCATCCCTCTTGCTATTACTCTGGTTCTATATCTTTTTTCCTTATCTCGCACTCCAACTCATCCATATTGATATTTGAATTTTGATATTTTGCTTGAACTGATTTATTTTGTTGTGTGTTGAAATATTTATAGGCAAGAAAAGAAGAAGGCTAAAGGTCAAATAGGTCAACAGTCACCTACACCGAATCGTCGATAATATCTCCAAAAGATATTCGTCTAAAAACCAGATAAGTTTACTTTATCGATTATAGTGCACTATGCATTTAATAGAAAACTGAAATAGATACTTTTGAACTGTACATTTATGATCACTACATCATTCCCAGACTTAAGCTTAATATAGTGTGATCATTTCTTCCTGACAAAGACTATTCACGGAGCCACAAAAGTGTTGTACTCTCTATTTCCTTGTCTACTGAATCTCTCCACTCTAGAATCCAGTTTGTCATATTATAAGGACTGGTTGCATCATGTTGATCATCAAAGAAGTACAAGCTTTCCAAGCTGATCTTCTCCTCATATAGCATCAATAGTAGACAACCCGACGGCTTGAGTACATCTTGATTGGAATATGTTCCCAACATTCGCCTGAACCGACGAGCCCTAGCAGAATATTTCAGGGCTTCCTCAACAGAAAATGGTGGAGGATCAGGTGACATATGGTAAACAAGGGTTTGTACCTGATCATACACTTTTATCACCCTTTCCAGTACTCGATCTTGATAAAATTTCTTCTGAAATTCAAATATTTGAGCCTCCATTCAAAATTTCTTATTCAATTTATCTGATGTTATCTTTGCACTAACTTTGGTCTGATATTTATAGGCAGAGTTAGAGGAAAGATTAATGATGCCTAAGAACTCAAGGGTCATCATCATGTCACATCAGTAATTTATATATATTTAAATGAGCTCTAGTTTAAACTAACGCTTTAAAGTAATTTTGGTATCTCATTAATAGTGTTCTATACTGTCACATCAATGTCCCTTATCAGGAATTTGTGACCTGTACCCCTTGCATCTTAATTAAATTAGACTGACTATATTTCTAAATTAATCATTCAAAATATCTGTTGAAGATTTTTTTTTTTTTTGCACAGTCGGTCATGCACCAATCAATAAGCAAGAATAAGGTAAGTGTTCACTTTCGTGAAAAGTAATTTATTAAAAATGTGAAGTAACATCAGTCTTGCAGGAATATTTAAAAAATTTCAGTTACATAAGAGACTCGAAGGCAAGTACTGCCTTCACTATCTCATTCTCCACTGCAAACTTCCATGCAAACATGAATGTAGTAAGCTCTCTGGTAGGAGAGCGAACAAAGCCAATATCCTCCGACCGAATAAGCTCAAGTTCTTCAAGCTCCTTATAAAGCAAGATCAGATACACACCCTCGAAACTGAAGATCTTTTCCGAACTAGTGGAACCCAATACCTCCTCATAACGCAGCATCTGGTCAGCATAGTCACTAGCAGAAGCAGAAGAACTCGGTGGACGAACAACAGACAAATGAAGACACAACTATTTTACTGCTTCCCATTCCGCTATGACTCATTCAAACACTGTATCTTCATACTCTCACAATCGAACTCGAGTTAGAGCAGCGTTGAACTCGGTGGCTAAATCTCCTCCAGGACCCAACATCTTGATCTTTATATATATGATTTTGTATGAACAATTTATGCCTTACTGATTTGCTGATCCCGTATTTATAGGAGTAACAAGTAAGGTGAAGGGATGACAGACATACATCTCACCTATTCCTTATCTACTGATATACTCAAAAATCGCAGATCATAATTACAGGACCTGACGTCGTATCTGAAATGGCACCCTACTATTTCTGACATCAGTCGTATACAGAAATTGGAAGTCGCGCTAACCTCCTTTCTTTTTATTATTTTTTTGTGTACTTTCATATGCCGGTTATTTATCCATATTTTGCGCGCCAATTCAGATCTGTTTTTCAAATTCAAATTTCAAATTTCAAATTCCATTGTCCTGAATGCCACATAGCGGCCATTTGCGCACCTAACACAAACATATATATTCCTACAACTTTCAAAGTAACACTACTATCACCTGAAATTGTTACTCTTTTCTACCAAAAATCCTAATCGCTTTTTATTACAGAAAACTTCAAAGATGTCGATCCAAAAGAAATTCTTGGGAATCAACTTTGATGAAGTTTACTCGGTCAACAATTCCGAAATCTCTAAGGTCTTTCGCATGCTTGAAGCTTCTGGACTTCGCAAATTCCTTGGATCTTGTTCTACTATCAACTAAGATCTAGTCAAGGAATTCTTTGATTGCGCACAGCTCAACCATGGGAGCATCACCTGCACAATCCAGGACCGATGCCTTGAATTCAATCAACACTTTTTCGGAGAAACATTTGCATTTCCCACCAATGGTCTGATCAAATGCGCCGACCTACCTGATGGAAATTTCGCTCATTGGGCAGCCCAGTTTACTTTGGATGGCGCACCCATCAAGGTCAATGGACTCAAACTGTGGGGACCCGGGTTGCTAAACTTAACTTGGGGCAATTTATACTAAACATTGAACAACACAATATAAGTCAATGAAATAAGAACCAGTTTTTTTTTTTTAAAACAACATGCGCGCGCGCGGTGAACACCTCGCGCGCGCGCGAGGCAAAGTTCCAGCAAAATACGCTGGTGGCGTGCACTCACGCAAGAAGACCTCTTGCCCGCGCGCAGGTCAACAAACCAGCGATTTCTGGCTGAAATCCTCTGATTCTTATTGTGTACTAAATCATAAAAAAATAGAATCATGCATAGCTAATATCATCTTGGTACACTACAAATTCAAACATGTATACAATCATACATGAACATCGTGTTCTAAACTACACAGTAGGTACCCATCTCAAACGTACATCAACTGCTAAAACCCGAATCACCACATGCTACTACTCTCTCTCGAGCTATTCTTGTCGCTTCTGACCAGCTCCTGCCTCACCTATTGCCATGCACACATACAAAACAAAAAAATAGCCGGATAACTTCGGTGAGAATAAATCTCAGTATAAAATACATGTATATAAATTATCTAAGAATATGGAATCTATATGCCACAATAATCTTAATCATAAGGATGTACGAACATGTAAATCATAGAAGCATAATCGAATCTTAAGTCTTCCAACATATCTGTACATCTATCACAATATCAAATCAATCATACAAATACATTCATATCTTGAATGTCATATAATCACACGCTAGCATTTAGAAACTTATAATCTAAACCATAGAAATCTCTAGGTTAATGTATAAGTGCAATGCATGTGTCAAGGAACAGGCTATCAAATCTGATAACAAGAAATCGGAGTTCTTGGGATCTCGGGAAAATAAAATCTTTAATAGACCACCCACTTACCCAATCGAGGTGGCGTTAAATATCTCAAGTCCCCTGACTCTGGTGCAACTATAGTGAGTAATCTGGCTCTGGAAGTAATCTAAATTACGTGCCACTCACTTCTACCCTCCAAACGTCATCTGCACTTTAGGCCATTCTGCCTTCTGTGCTATTCAAGGTAGGGTTCAAGATGAATGCAACGTAATCTCTATGCAATAAATAATCTAACACATCTTGAACACACCATTCAAACATAATTCAAGGCAATAATAAGACGTACATCACATAAAAACACTTAAACAAGTAAGTATGTGATTTTAGGAGAAACTCGAAAACCACCACATTCTCGAGTTGTTCTACCTGGCGAGGATAATGTCGAATCATACCTTTGATCTGGATTCAAACATCTTGAATCTGTACAAACTCGTGCAAATACTGATCAACTTCAAGATAGCCAAATCTGTCATTAAATTCTGCTCATTTCAATCTTTGCTAATGGATCGAAGGTGTTCTTGATTCAATCTTAAACACTTCAAATCATTCAAACTCGAACTCGTCGATTCGACTTCGATAATCTTCAATTCAAATCTGAAATAGATTATAATATAACTAAACATCAATTTCCAATCTGAGTCGATGTTTCTTTAAAGCTTATTCAGTTCAAATCTTGCTAATATAATCGGAATTCAAACCGAAGTCGCAACTATTCGAGTTCGATAAATATTTCGATTCAAATATCATCATATCAACATTCTCAACGCAATCTCACATTCAATTCATCCACAATAAACTTGAAAATCAGCTATAGACATTTAGAATGCATATCAATTCAAAATCTTGAACCGGCGGCATAACGGTACGATTTCGGTCTTTCCAAAAGCTTAAACATCAATAAGACAATCATATGAGCAATATAACATCAATAATTCAGCAGCCTAGCCACGTGAATATCAGCCCCTAAAATTCGGATTTCTGAAAAATCTTTCAAAAATCGGAAACATGTTCAAACGACGATCTTTTCTCGATCCGTCTTAGATATGCTATCGTCGTATATACCAGAACACGTTTATACAATCAAATCTTAATTTTAACAACAACTTAAAATTCAAACATGGTAGAACTTCATAAAACTTACGTCAAAACGTATCACTTGGAGCTGTGATCGCAAATATATGATCAATCGAAAATTCTACCGGACGGATCGATTTTTATCGGAGCTTGAAATGGTCAAAAATGGCTTAGAACCCTTCCCTTTCCTTTCTCTCGTTTACTTCTGTGGTTTGGGCTGCAATCTGATCATTTTCTACAGATTACACGTTTAAAAACACAAGTTGCAAAGAAAATTGCACTTTGGCCCCTAAACTTTGGCATAATTTCAAATTAGTCCCCGGACAAGCGATTTAATTCAATTTCAATCCTAAATAATTTGATAATATTAGAATTTAATTCTAAACTCTAAAAATTCTCAAATTAAATATTCTCGGATTAAAATTAAATAATTTTGAACTTTATCGCATTATAGTCCTTGAACTTCGCAATATTTGCAAATTGATCCTTACTCGGATTTCATCCTCAAAGTCAATCCTTGATATTTATAATCTTGGAATTTACATCTTAAATTCCATAAATATCAATTCAAAAATTTTTAATCTTTTAATTTAAGAATTCCGGATATTAAAATCTTAACATCCGAAAAAAAATATTTTTGACCCAAAATTGAAATCTGTAATTTCCATAAAGTCGTAAATTCATCTTTTCTCGCTTATTAGGAATTTAAATCTTAAATCCCGTCATTAAAAACTTAATATTTTTGGGCCTTACAATTCCTCCCCTCTAAAGAATGATTTCGTCCTCGAAATTGCATTCGATCTTACTGCTGATTCTCATACGCTGTATAGATATTTGAAGTAATACTTACTTCAATTCTGTGAGTTTTAGATATCTATTCTGATATCTTCTATTTATAGTATCTTATTCTTCTTTCTGATTGCTTCTGCAATCATATCTATTCTCATTAACATATAATCACTGAGTCAACTTATATTTAAGTTGCTCTTTCTCGTGATCTAACTCTGCATAGGTTAGTCGGCTCTTCTCAAAATATTATCTTCTTCTGTTTTATCTGAATCGAATGCACATACATATTCTAGCTGATATTCTTAGCCAATGCATATGGATAACAATTCATCTATCTGACAATTCGAGATTGAGTATTAATCAATATGCTAGATCAAATACTCACAGGGATCAATTATTGATGCACTTCTGAAATCTCTTTCTGAATCTAATGATGCTCTGGAAAGAACCTCTTTTCTGATCATTCTTTTAGGTTTCAAAATCTATATCTATTGCTCATTTGCTAACTCTGTCTATGCTGCTCTGTTCTTATTCTGTACAAATCAATTTTCACATTCTCTATCTTTTTTTTACTCATATCTGGTCTGATAGCTGATACTTCTAACATATCGTTTCAATATAAAGATAATTCTGCTTTTCTTATCATCGAAAAATCTAAATACGGTCTCTATATCTATCAGATATCTGTCACGGGAATTATAGTAATTAAGTGGCAAATAATCAATCAACCAGTACCGAATCTAGTACTATAGTTCTGAGCATATCCTCAGAAATCTGGATAATCACATCTGATAGTCCACTAATCAGAGGATGGTATAATGACATCTCATACAACCAAACACTCAGAACTTCTAACAATCACTGCCACAATCTAGAAAACAAATCTAAAGTCTCTATCTCGACAATAGATTCTAATAATTCTTGTAATCTGATCATCTTGCTAACTTCGTAACAAGTATCTTTTTATGTTTGTATCATGTCTAATACAACATATTCTTGAATCTGTCGAAATCTACTACAATATACATCACAAAATCATGACGATTTGAGTATATTCGAACTAAAATCTGTCGAAAAGTTGATCTTCTTTTCGATCTTATGTAACTAATCTTTTTCAAAAACCACTTGGGGTTCTTCTTTTCTGCTTCTTTTAGTATTGGTAATGTCAATTCTGTCGTATCTGCTTTCATTTTTGTCACCAATACTAATTTCCAAGTAATGACTACATGTAAGTCATACATGTGTAGACAACTAAATGGATATTAAATCTGTTGTCATATGCCTCTTTCAGAATCTGATATTCCATATCTAGAATATCTGGCATCTTCAAACGATTATTTACCGAAAAATTCATCTGTTCTGATCTACTGTCTTGTTTTATATCTTAATCTAGCGTTCTCAATCAACATTTTATTGCTTGATCTAATATCAATGTTGCTTTTATCTTTCCAAATCAACTAAATTTAGCTTGGATTGCAAAAATTCTGATTGTTTGAGTATCTGTCTGAAAACTCAAGTACAAACAGTACAAACATTACAGATCTGTACTCAATCGATCAAGCAAGTAACTAATTTCTTCTTTCTATTTCTCAATTATTGGCAAATTATGCAATCAACCCATAATTCTTGTTGATATTCTAAATCAAAATTTTTATCACTTACGAGCCAAAAACTTCAACATATACTGAATATTTACATTAAATGATAAAAAATTCTCAAATCTCAACTCAAAGTAACTTGCTCAAAACAAGATCATCCAAAATTACATATTCTGAATGACAAAATCTGCTAAGTAATACCAACTCACTTGCAGCAGATAAATCAAGAAAAATGAATGAATCAAAATAGACTCTAGCAAAGAAATAAGAGTCAATCAAAATCGATCGAGGTCGAATACAAAAACCTCAGAATAGATATCAAGAGATTCAAGAATCATGATTTCTATAATGTAATAGCTTCAGCAAAATTGAAAAGAAAGCTCAACTATAACTGATTTTTCTTAGTTTCTATTGACATGAGTTTATCTATTAATTCTCAATAGACAATATTCGAATATCATCTTTTCGACTTAACGTCTTCTCGTAGAATTAATATGCATTATGTCGGTACTAGGATAATTCTTCTTTACGTACTATTCTAGTTGTTTCTGGAGTTCTTCAGCTTAAGTAGTGCTCTTCGATACGAGCTGCCATAAGAACTTCTTACTAAACACCACTCTATCTCAAACTCCTTTCATTTCGTAGAAAGGTCGGACTCTTTCATCTGAATAAGTATTTTATAATCTAACCACTGACATATCTGTCAATTCTAGGTTAGTTCTATACTAATTCAGTACATCGACTATAATTCTTCCGACATTATTCTACGTTCATCTTGATATAACCAGTACCGAATAAACAGAATCGTACTATCTAAAACTCATATCATAACTCTTTAGTCATTTCTGTTGTTGATCTAACTGAATCACTACAGGTATTGCATTAATATCTATAATGCATGCTAGCTTAGTACCCTAAAATTTTAATTATCGAATTAAATCTTATTTCCTCAAATCTGTATTGTATCTTTTCTGACTAATCTTATACATGCGTTCCATCTACTCAAAGGCAAAATCTCAGCAAATACTATTAATAAAGGCTCATTAGATAAGGATTGTAGCATAACAAATCACTGATCTATGAATGTATGCTATGCAATCAATATATAAGCAAGTTAACTAGAATTAACTCACTTACCTACATTATTCTTATCTGATACAACTTGAGTTCAATCTTCTGTACTCGCTTATTGCCTATGAGATTATCTGCATTCAAATGTTATCTTGATCTGTTTCAGCTAGGGGAGCTATGCTGCTATTTCTTCATCTGCTAGCTTTTAGGCTGAATCTATCTTTGCTGCTATTATAACTATCTCTTGCTTCATAGCTATACTACTATGGAAGTTGTAGTGGAGGTGATGATCATAGTTTTCTCATCTACAGAGGCGTGAATAAAATTCAACTCTGCCTCGTACAACCGGTTTGTGATTTCAATATTCTATCACTGGCTTTAAATAAACTCATTCAAGTCGTTATGCTTCTGCTCTGCAAAGTCTGCTTTTCTATCTTCTTTATTATATATAGCAAGAAACAAGTCTATTTACTTACCTGCAAAACCATTTCAGTACGTCTGCTCTTCCATAAGTTCTTCTGGCAAATTAACCAACTTCTTGCTAAGTCCTGGAGTTGATATAAAATCAGGCTGGTTCTATGTTCATCTGAATATTCTTCACTTAAACAACTGATCCAGCTTTTCAAATCAACCCCTTTCTAGACATAGCATATTCTGTATATTTCTGAGTCTCAACACTGTTCTGTTATGTCTGAGGTTCTCATGCTATCAGCACAATCCGTCTTATTCGATAACAGAAGAAATATATATTGCAAAGATTATAAAAGACAATGTCAGTATAATATACATATAATCTCATGCTTCTGAATAGAACACATACATGCAAATGCTCATGCTTTTCATGAATTCAATAAATCATGCATCCATATCAGCATATAATCATATAATTCTCACATCAGTGAAGCAAGCAGTTTTCAATCGATATATCAGGTTCGCATAAGAAAAGCATAATCATGCAATACTATAAATGCATGTGACTCAATCTACCCCGCACAACTTCTATCTTAGTCCAAGACTTTATGCTCTGATACCACCTGTTGTGGGGACCCGGGTTGCTAATCTTAACTCGGGGCAATTTATACTAAACATTGAACAACACAATCTAAGTCAATGATATAAGAAACGGAATTTTTTTTTTAAAACTACATGGCTCGCGCGCGCGTGCGATGAACACCTCGCGCGGGCGCGAGGCAAAGTTCTAGCGAAATATGCTGGTGGCGTGTGCTCGCATGAGAAGACCTCTTGCCCGCGCGCAGGTCAACAAACCAACGATTTTTGGCTGAAATCCTCTGATTCTTATTGTGTACTAAATCATAAAAAAATAGAATCATGCATAGCTAATATCATCTTGGTACACTACAAATTCAAACATGTATAAAATCATACATGAACATCGTGTTCTAAACTACACAGTAGGTACCCATCTCAAATGTACATCAACTGCTAAAACCCGAATCACCACATGCTACTACTCTCTCTCGAGCTATTCTTGTCGCTTCTGACCAGCTCCTGCCCCACCTATTTCCATGCACACATACAAAACAAAGCAATAGCCGGATAACTCCGATGAGAATAAATCCCAGTATGAAAGACATGTATATAAATGATCTAAGCATATGGAATCTATATGCCACAATAATCTTAATCATAAGGATGTACGAACGTGTAAATCATAGAAGCATAATCGAATCTTAAGTCTTCCAACATATCTGTTCATCTATCACAATATCAAATCAATCATATAAATACATTCATATCTTGAATGTCATATAATCACACTCTAGCATTTATAAACGTATAATCTAAACCATAGAAATCTCTAGGTTAATGCATAAATGCAATGCATGTGTCAAGGAAGAGGCTATCAAATCTGATAACAAGAAATCGGAGTTCTTGGGATCCCGGGGAAATAAAATCTTTAATCAACCACCCACTTACCCAATCGAGGTGGCGTTAAATATCTCAAGTCCCCTGAATTTGGTGCAACTATAGTGAGTAATCTGGATCTGGAAGTAATCTACATTATGTGCCACTCACTTCTAGCCCTCCAAACGTCATCTGCACTTTAGGTCATTTTCTGCCTTCTGTGCTATTCAAGGTAGGGCTCAAGATGAATGCAACATAATCTGTATGAAATAAATAATCTAGCACAGCTTGAACACACCATTCAAACATCATTCAAGGCAATAATAAGACGTACATCATATAAAAACACTTAAACAAGTAAGTATGTGATTTTAGGAGAAACTCAAAAACCACCACGTTCTCGAGTTGTTCTACCTGGTGAGGATAATGTCGAATCATACCTTTTATCTGGTGCAAATGCTGTTCTACCTGTACAAACTCGTGCAAATGCTGATCAACTTTAAGCTAGCCAAATCTGTCATTAAATTCTGCTCATTTCAATCTTAGCTAATGGAAGGTGTTCTTGATTCAATCTTAAACACTTCAAATCATTCGAACTCGAACTCGTCGATTCGACTTCGATAATATTCAATTAAAATCTGAAATAGATTATAATATAACTAAACATCAATTTCCAATCTGAATCGATGTTTTTTTAAAGCTTATTCAGTTCAAATCTTGCTAATACAATCGGAATTCAAACCGAAGTCGTAACTATTCGAGTTCGATAAATCTTTCGATTCAAATATCATCATATCAACATTCTCAACACAATCTCATATTCAATTCATCCACAATAAACTTGAAGATCAGCTCTAAATATTTAGAATGCATATCAATTCAAAATCTTGAACCGGCGGCGTAACGGTACGATTTCGGTATTTCCAAAAGCTTAAACATCAATAAGACAATCATATGAGCAATATAACATCAATAATTCATCAGCCTAGCCACGTGAATATCAGCCCCTAAAATTCAGATTTCTGAAAAATCTTTCAAAAATCGGAAACATGTTCAAACGACGATCTTTTCTCGATCCGTCTTAGATATGCTATCGTCGTATATACTAGAACACGTTTATACAATCAAATCTTAATTCTAACAACAACTTAAAATTCAAACATGGTAGAATTTCATAAAAATTACGTCAAAACGTATCACTTGGAGCTGTGATCGCAAATATATGATCAATCGGAAATTCTACCGGGCGGATCGATTTTTATCGGAGCTTGAAATGGTCAAAAATGGCTTAGAACTCTTCCCTTTCCTTTCTCTCGTTTGCTTCTGTGGTTTGGTCTGCAATCTGATCATTTTCTACAGATTACACGTTTCAAAACACAAGTTGCAAAAAAAATTGCACTTTGGCCCCTAAACTTTGGCATAATTGCAAATTAGTCCCCCGGACAAGCGATTTAATTCAATTTCAATCCTAAATAATATGAGAATATTAGAATTTAATTCTAAACTCTAAACATTCTTAAATTAAATATTCTCGAATTAAAATTAAATAATTTCGGACTTTATCGCATTATAGTCCTTGAACTTCGCAATATTTGCAAATTGATCCTTACTCGGATTTTATCCTCAAAGTCAATCCTTGATATTTATAATCTTGGAATTTACATCTTAAATTCCATAAATATCAATTCAAAGATTTTTAATTTTTAATTTAAGAATTCCGGATATTAAAATCTTAACATCCGAAAAATCCGAAAATTAATATTTTTGACTCGAAATTGAAATCTCTAATTTTCATAAAGTCATAAATTCTTATTTTCTCTCTTATTAGGAATTTAAATCTTAAATCCCATCATTAAGAACTTAATATTTTTGGGCCTTGCACAAACAAAGCTGAAAGCCAGCGTATCGCCTGTTGGCCAACATAGTTGCCAAATAACTTTTTGTCAAGTCAGGTTCGTACGACAAGATCACTCTTGAAAATTTTGAAAATGATCAATTGAGAGCTATCAAGCAAGAAATTGGAGCTGAACAACAGATGGCTGCTGTCGGCACAATAATCCCTCAAAAGGAACGTCTTAGAACCAGCAGACGCATTGTGAACGTTGACTCCGATGAAGATTATAGTGACAATGCCCCACTAGTTCAAGTTTTTGGCAGTACTTCCCCCTCTCCAAAGAATAAAGAGGCTCCCAAACCATCTCAGCCAAAGCCTAAGAGGATAAAACTTCTATCAATTGTACAAACTCCAACTTCTCTAGTCAAGGCTTCATCCACAGAAGTTGCAGCATCGATGGTTCCAGCTTTCTCTTCGACATTTGATGAATGCACTTCTCAAAGTAATTTGCCTACATCAGATGGTCCAGCTCTGTCGTGATGCAATCATGGATAGCTCGCATGTGGATCGATTGGAAAGTGGAGTTCGAGATCCTTTGGAGTTGCCACGAGAGCCAATAACGAGGAGCCGAGCTAAAAAATTCAAGAAGGCACTTCAAAAGCTTATGCTAAATTACCAAGATGGAGTTGGAGCACTTGAGGATCAATTTGTGAGTTGCATATGTGTCCTTGAAGTGTTGGGAGTCAAAAGGAGTGAAGGTATTCAAAGTGAGGCAAAAGAGGTCTCGCTCGAGCGCAACCCAGTCTCGCTCGAGCGAGCTGCATAAACAATTTTGGGCAGAGGACTTCTCGCTAGCTCGAGCGCACTTCGTGCTTGCTCGAGCGAGCTTGGGAATTTTCGAGACCAGAGAGCTCCTCGCTCGAGCGCGGGTTATTTTTGCTCGAGCGAGCCTGATTTTTCCGGAAATTTACACACACTTCGGCATGTTGTGTGTGTGTTCGGAATTTTGATATTTTGATGTTATTTTTTTATTTTTGAGAGTTTTAATTATACTAGGAAACTTTTAAGAGATATCTTTGATATTTTTAGATATTATTTTGCTATATCTTTTATTATTTTGTAGTTGTATTATAAATACAACAAATACATTCATTATTGAATAACATAATTCAGATTCAGTTTATACACAAATTATTGAAATTCTCTCTAGAATTTTATTCAATGCTTTGCTTTGATTTTTTTCAAATCAAACTTTTTCCAGTTTAATTACTTGGAAGCGTTTGTCGATTGTTTCTCACTGATGATTGTCAGATACTAGTTATCTAAAGGTTTTCTTTGGTTTCAATTGTCGCGATTTCTGTTGTTAATCGTACCGTCGATTAAAGGTGGAAATCCAAAAATCCTATCAATTTTACTTGTTTCAAAGATTGGGCAAAACTTTGGATCTTTTGTTTATTGATTAGAGGGTGCGATTCAGATTTGTAATCGTGTTTGCTAATCTTACACATCAAGATTCATATCATTTGGTATCAAAGCCAAGGTTTTGAGTCAAGTAAGTATCCTATCTACATCTAGATCTGTTCTTCGTGTTCTTCGTTCTTCATCCTTTGATCTTAATCTGAGTGTATTCTTTATCAAATTTCTGTGTCGTTTCTTTCAAACTTGTTATCCAAGTCGTGTGTCTTGTGCTACAAGTTATAAATTCAAAAAAAATCGGTAAAAAAAATAGTGGGATCGAAAATCTTAGATAAAAAATAAAGTGAAGAAAGTAGCTTGTGGCCAATTCCTTTGTCTTTGTTCATTATTGGGCGCAAGTCAAAGTCAATTTGTCCATAAAATATCTTGCTTGTTTTCGTCAATATTTGTGGGTCAATTTTCAAGCGTCTAAAAGTTTTAAACTTGAAGGTTTGAATTTTATTCTACAAAGCAAAGCCTCTCCATAAATTTGAGTGAAAAAAAAAGGAGTGATTGAGTGATTCGTTTGGAGTGAACTATGAGAACTTGTGTGAGGAAATTTATTACTAACTATTTTCTTGCAGGTACCATGAATCCTAATAAAGATATTAGTGAAAGTGTGAACCAAGGAATTTTCAAGGTTCAAATGGAGGCGTTGATGGGACAGTTGACTAGGGTGATGAGATCGGAGTTAGAACCCCTTCATGAGCGGATGAATAAATTGGAGGAGAGTAGTGGTAGTAGAAAAAAAATAAAAATAGTAAGGGGGATGATTTTGAAGACGATGAGAAAAGTTTTGATGAGAATTGGGATGGGGAGAGAAGAATACATGGGGGTAGACATAGGCGAGAAGCGGTGCGTGGAAAATATACGGAGGGCAGTAGGGAGGATGGAAATATTAGTAGCATTAAGATAAAAATTCCAGTGTTTCATGTGAAATCTGATTCGGAGGCGTATCTGGAATAGGAGAAGCGTGTGGAGTTTGTGTTTGATTGTCATCACTATTATGATCCTAAGAAAGTGAAGTTGGCAGTGGTTGAGTTTGTAGACTATGCGTTATTCTGGTGGGATCAATTAGTGACCACTAGAAGGAGGTGTGGGGAGCCACCTATTGAGACGCGGGAAGAGATGAAGCGTGTTATGAAGAAGCGGTTTGCCTAATCATTATTATCGTGATATGTACAGGCGTTTACAAACTTTGAAGCAGGGTCCAAGGAGTGTGAAAGATTACTACAAAGAGTTGGAGACCACGATAATTCGGACCAACATTGAGGATGATAATGAAGCTACAATGGCCATATTTTTGTGTGGTTTGAATAGAGAAATCCAAGACCAAGTGGAGCTTTGCCACTGTTTTGATTTGGATGAGATGGTGCAGACGGCCATGAAGATGGACAGCTCAAGAGAAGATGAGCTGGCCGATTTCCTTCAGGTGGAGGATCGTCGAATTCTTGGCGTCCAAACGTTGCAAAACGGGACGACAACAAGACAGTGTTCAAACCAAAATCTGACACCAAATCGAAGGCACCAAATCAAGTGGTTAAAGGTACATCTGAAACTTCTAATACTCGATCTAGAGATATTAAATGGTTTAGGTGTCAAGGTATTGGCCATATTTCTAGCCAATGCCCAAATAAGAAATTGATGATTATTAATGCTTGTGGTGATGTGGAGTCTGAGAGTGATGAGGAAAATTGTGATGGTATGCCTGCGTTGGTAGATCGTGATGATGAGGATGGGTTCGGTGCTGTTGTTGGTGAGTTATTGGTGAGTAGGAGAGTGTTACATGCACAACCTAGAGAGGAAGAGGAGAGTCAGAGGGAAAATCTTTTCCATACTCGTTGTTTCATAAATGGAAAGGTATGCAGTCTTATCATTGATGGGGGTAGTTGCACCAATGTAGCGAGTTGCGAACTTGTGGAAAAATTGGGGTTGTCTCTTTTGAAGCATCCTCAACCATATAGGTTGCAATGGCTCAATGACTGTGCGGAGGTGAGAGTCAATAGGCGAGTTGTGATGCCATTTTCTATTGGCAAATATGTTGATGAGGTTTTGTGTGATGTGGTCCCTATGCAAGCGTGTCATATTTTATTGGGTAGACCATGGCAGTTTGATAGGAGAGTGGTTCATGATGACTTTAAAAATAAATATTTTTTTGTAATGAAAAAAGAGTTCATTGTATTGTTGTCTATGACTCCAAAGCAAGTGTTGGAGGATCAGATGAAAAAGAAAAAGAGAGATGAGGACGAAAAAGAGAGTGAACAAAAAAGTGAGATAGCCTTAGAAAAAAAAAGATGAAAAAAAAATTGAGCGAAAAGAGGCTGAAAATAAAATATATATAGCACAAAAGAGTGAGTTGAGAGATGTTATGAATTCTCAAATTCCACTTGTGTTGATGATTTATAAGGAGGTACTCCTTAACACAAGTGATATAGCCAGAGATCTTCCGAGCATTGTTGTTTCTCTCTTGCATGAGTTCGATGATTTATTTCCGGAGGAGCTACCTCAAGGATTTACCATCTTTGAGGGGAATTGAACACCAAATCGACTTGGTACCCGGGAGTGCATTGCCAAATCTTCCACCTTATAGGAGCAATCCGGAGGAAACTAAGGAGTTGCAACGACAAGTAAGTGAGCTTTTAGATAAAGGTTTTGTGCGTGAGTTGATATCACCATGTGTTGTACCTGTGTTGTTAGTACCTAAAAATGATGGATCTTGGCGTATGTGTGTTGATTGTAGAGCTATAAATAACATTACCATCAAGTATAGGCATCCTATTCCTAGACTAGATGATATGTTAGATGAATTGCATGGTGCTTGTGTGTTTAGAAAAAATGATCTTAAAAGTGGTTATCATCAAATTAGGATGAGAGAGGGAGATGAGTGGAAAACTTCATTTAAAACAAAGTATGGGTTGTATGAATGGATGGTTATGCCTTTTGGTTTGAATAATGCACCTAGTACTTTCATGCGTTTAATGAATCATGTTTTGCATGCATATATTGGGAAGTTTGTGGTTGTCTATTTTGATGATATATTGGTATATAGCAAAAACTTAGATGATCATGTGGAACACTTGAGAGTTTTTTTAATCGCATTGCGTGCTGAACATTTATATGCTAACCTGAAGAAATGTGTGTTTTGTACAAACGGACTCGTGTTTCTTGATTTTGTTGTAAGTGCACAAGGTGTGAGGGTTGATGAAGAGAAGGTGAGTGTCATTCGATATTGGCCGACACCTACATCGATTGGTCAAGTTTGGAGTTTTCATGGGCTTGCGAGTTTTTACAGGAGGTTCGTGAAGGATTTTAGCACATTGACGGCGCCCATGACTGCGGTCATAATGAAAAACATTCCATTCCATTGGGGCGAGGATCAAGAGAAGTCTTTTAATATCATTATGCAAAAGCTGATTAATGCTCCTTTAATTGTTTTACCTGATTTTACTAATACGTTTGAAATTGAATGTGATGCATCAGGTGTAGGAATTGGAGGCGTTTTGATGCAAGGGGGAGAGCCAGTGGCGTACTTCAGCGAGAAGTTGAGTGGAGCGTATTTGAATTATCCTACCTACGACCAGGAGTTCTATGCGTTGGTGAGGGTACTCGAGACATGGCAGCATTACTTGAGGCCAAAAGAGTTCGTGATTCATACGGATCATGAGTCCTTGAAGCATATCAAGGGACAACAAAAGTTGAATAAAAGACATGTCAAATGGGTAGCGTTCGTAGAAACTTTTCCTTATGTAATCAAGTACAAGCAAGGTAAGGAGAATGTTACTTTAGATTCTAAATTTTTAGGGTTTGAGCATGTGAAAGCCTTGTATGTGAGTGATGTTGATTTTGGAGATATTTATGCGTCATGTATGTGTGGTCTAAAGGATAAATTTTACTTGCATGATGGCTATTTGTTTAAAGAGGATAAATTGTGCATTCCTAAGTCTTCAATTAGGGAGTTACTTGTTAGTGAATCGCATAGTGGTGGTTTAATGGGGAATTTTGGTGTGGCTAAGATATATCAAATTTTGCATGAACATTTTTATTGCCCGCATATGAAGCATTATGTTGAGAGAATCTATGAGCAGTGTGTGACTTGTAAGAAAGCAAATTATATATCACAATCACATGGGTTATATACTCCACTTCCAGTACCTAATGAACCGTGGGTAGATATTTCCATGGATTTTGTTCTTGGATTACCTAGGTCTAAGAAGGGGAGGGATTCTATTTATGTGGTGGTTGATAGGTTTTAAAAAATGGAACATTTTATTGCATGTCACAAATCATATGATGCTTCGCATGTTGCAGATTTGTTCTTTAATGAGATTGTGAGATTGCATGGCATGCCTAAAAGTATTGTTTCTGATAGGGATACTCGGTTTTTGAGTTACTTTTGGAAAACATTGTGGTGTAAACTTGGAACTAAGTTGTTGTTTTCTACTAGTTGTCATCCAAAAACTGATGGACAGACTGAGGTAGTTGATAGAACTTTAGGGATATTGTTGCGCTCTATCATTAAAAATAACTTGAAAAATTGGGAGAATTGTTTGCCATTCATTGAATTTGGTTATAATCGTAGTGTGCATTCTACTACGAATTATTCACCTTTTGAAATTGTGTATGGTTTTAACCCATTGACTCCATTGGATTTGTTGTCGTTACCTATGAGTGAAAGGGTTAATATTGATAGCAAGAAGAAAGCTGAATTTGTGAGAAGCTTGCATGACAAAGTACGTGAGAATATCGAGAAAAAGAATTTGCAGTATACCAAGAAAGCAAACAAGGGAAGGAAGAAGGTTGTATTTGAACCCGGTGATTGGGTTTGTTGCATCTGAGAAAATAGCGTTTTCCAGAGAAGAGGCGTTCAAAGTTGTTACCTTGAGGGGATGGTCATTTTCAAGTCGTGGAGAGAATCAACGACAATACCTACAAACTAGATTTTCCAGGTGAGTATAATGTGAGTACTAAATTTAATGTTTCTGACTTATCTTTGTTTGATGTAGGAGATGAACGAGATTTGAGGACAAATCACTTTCAAGAAGGGGAGGATGATGCGATCATGGATATCTCGCATGTGGATCGAGTGGCAAGTGGAGTTCGAGATCCTTTGTAGTTGCCACGAGGGCCAATAACGAGGAGTCGAGCTAACAAATTCAAGAAGGCACTTCAAAAGCTAATGCTAAATTACCAAGATGGAGTTGGATCACTTAAGGATCAATTTGGGAGTTGCATATGCGTCCTTGAATTGTTGGGAGTAAAAAGGAGTGAAGGAATTCAAAGTGAGGCAGAATAGATCTCTCTCGAGCGCAACCCAGTCTCGCTCGAGCGAGCTGCATAAACAATTTTGGGCAAAGGACTTCTCGCTCGAGCGCACTTCGTGCTCGCTCGAGCGAGCTTGGGAATTTTCGAGACCAGAGAGCTCCTCGCTCGAGCGCGAGTTATGCTCGCTCGAGCGAGCCTGATTTTTTCGAAAATTTACACACACTTCGGCATGTTGTGTGTGTGTTCACGATTTTGATATTTTGATGTTATTTTTCTATTTTTGAGTGTTTTAATTATACTAGGAAATTTTTAAGAGATATCTTTGATATTTTTAGATATTATTTTGCTATATCTTTTATTATTTTGTAGTTGTATTATAAATACAACAAATACATTCATTATTGAATAACATAATTCAGATTCAGTTTATACACAAATTATTTAAATTCTCTCTAGAATTTTATTCAAAGCTTTGCTTTGGTTTTTTTCAAATCAAACTTTTTCCAGTTTAATTACTTGGAAGCATTTGTCGATTGTTTCTCACTGAAGATTGTCAGATACAAGTTATCTGAAGGTTTTATTTGGTTTCAATTTTCGTGATTTCTGTTGTTAATCGTATCGTCGATTAAAGGTGGAAATTCAAAAATCCTATCAATTTTACTTGTTTCAAAGATTGGGAAAAACTTTGGATCTTTTGTTTATTGATTAGAGGGTATGATTCGGATTTGTAATCGTGTTTGCTAATCTTACACATCAAGATTCATATCATGTCACCTTTAAAGCTGATACCTACACTACATAACAGCACTACAGTTACAATTACTCCAATCTCGATCACCACAATCACCGAATCTACTCCATCGACCGACGTAGTGATTTCCTGTACTGCTCCACTCATCAGATCTCAGGTTCATCTTTCTAAAGGCATAACTATCTCCGAGCCATCACTTCAAAAACCTGGCACCAACACCATGACTGATCTTCCAGGCAAAGGCAAAGGCATTTTTGTACCTCCACCTCAATCTCGTCCGTATAAAAAAATGGAAGTATTTCTTATCATCTCTGGTATTCTCAGAGCAGTTCGCTTTAGACTCAGAGAATTTGATGAATGGTTCGACTATCGGACAAAAATCTCATATTCTCAAATTCTGAATGAAAACAAGTTGGAATACCTTGCCAAATTGAAGGATAAGATGTTTGTTCTTACAGCCACTTCTCATCTTGACACAGCTCTCAGCACATTCAAACTGGTTGATTTCCAACTTTGTGATAGCCTCACTTGCTATGTTCTCTCACAAAGAGAACGGAACTTTCAACCGAAGATCAAGACTGCCAAAGACGATTGTGAGGTTATCTTATGTCTCAAACAATCAGTACATGTCAATGGTACACTTCTGAGTGAATATCGGCTGAAGCATTACATTCCTCAACCGACCAATGAATACATTCAAATGTATCTTCAAGAAGTTAAGGCAATGCTACCAATTCTGGATTCTCACGATGAATCAAAACACCCCGATTTCATTTTCACAAACAAAGGACAAGAATTTCTTGCGGCACAAGATGAATCTCCGTTGTCCTATACAACATTAGCTTCCACCTTTGAGGAACCGACAACATCATGTCATCCTGCCTATTCAGAATCAAGACCGATCAAAACAACCACAGCTGCTACTGATGACTCTCTCCCTGAGATTCCACTCACTTCTGTTTCAGAAGTTTTGAAGTTTATATCCGATTTTGAAGTATCTCAGCCAACATCTTCTCCTCATGAGACCCAGTTTGCTGATTCCTCACCAAAAACAACTATTGAGGAAATTCATTCTATTGGTCCTATCGATCCTTTTGCTCAGGCCGTCAGGACAGCTGCATCCCCCTCCTCGGAAAACATCACGCTAACGAAACCAATTGCTGAAAATGCAATTTCATCTTCGGTTAAGACTCTTGATGATACTCAAGAATTTTCCATCAATGCCTCAGATGCTGACGACATCCGTATCACCACCAAACCTACTTCAGTTTCTCTCGTTGCAATGGAATCTCCTGACTGTGATCTGGAGAGCATCGTTGAAAATCTTCAATCTACAATGCAGAGCCTTAGCAACCGCATTCAAGGACAAGATGCTGGCATTGCAAGCTCTAGATAAACTATTATGTCTCGCCTAAATGGACTATCCTCTGAGATCAGCAGATGCGTCATTGAATTAAGAAACTATACGGAACGAAATCTTCACGCTATGGAAACAGTTGCAGACCAAGTCTCACAAACTGTTCGTTGTACAACTGAGCATACCACTGCAAAGATTTTGGTTCTACAAGCTGATCTAACCGCTCACATTGACTCCCGCATTGACTCCTTTCAAGCCACCACAGGTGCTCAAATTGGAGAAATTATTTCTCATCTCAATCGTAGTGATGTCAAAAAGGGGGAAGGGTCCAGAAAATCAGTTGATACAGAACGACAGAAGCGAGAAGTTCCACAGCAAAGGCAATAATCAGTACAACAGGTAAAATTTCCTTATCTCAGCAACGTAGGTGTAATAGGTTTTTATTGAGTTTTTAAGATTGCTTGTAACATTTATGTATCAATGCAATTCATCTTCGCAATGAATTCATTTCCTCTTATCGCTTGCTATGATTTTTGGGGCTTATGTTATGTCATCACCAAAAAAGAGGGAAATTGTTGAATCCTGAATTTTGGTGATAACAAAATAATATATCATTGTTATATTATAGTCATCTTTCCTATGTAAAACAGGAACAACGTCTACCGACAGATGTCAACCGACTGGAAGATATCAGCTAGCAATTGGTGTTCACATATCTACACATATCAGTTGATCTTCAAACATCAACCGATCTCTTGTATCAGAATATATGTCAACCAAAGTACAAGACCGATCTCATACAAATTCAAACAGTCTCTAACGTACACTTGACAATAAAACTTAAATGCGAAAGGACAATCATTTAAGAAGCTAGCCGATAAAGCTTCGATAGCCATAAATGGAATTTAATGTGAAGACACATTGAATGGACATTAAAGCAACTGCATAACAGATATTCAGAATGCTAGCAGGTTTTGCTCCATCTAAAGAGGAAACTAGTCTATCATCTATCTACATGATAAGACGCTTCAGGCTACCATCTTGAAAGGTGCTCTTAACGAACCAATAGAGACGTTGCAATTGAAGATATAAATATCAAGAGCTTATTTAGAGAAAATACGAAGAGAAAAAACCAACACATTGTCCAAGTATCTTTGGAACACGAATTCTCTGAATACTCGAAATCTTATACAACCCTTCGCTAAAGTAGAAGCCTATCTGATCTTCAAGAGATCCTTCAAGGGTTACTCAAATCCAAACCAGTGTTCGAAGGAAACTTAGTTAACTTCAAGGATCTGAGCATCTAAGCTTTAAATAGCTTAGCCACAATCATCATAAACCAAAGAAGCTTGATAAGAGCTTAGAATCTTATCTATGTAAATCTAGGAGTTCCACTTTAGGCAGTGATAAGTCCTAACTTGGATTGGGTGTATTGAAGACGTTGTAATAGCCAAAGTCTTATAGTGTATCCTTCCCATGAGGAAGAAGGGATTACGTAGGAGATTGAGCTCCGAACATCCATAAACAAACTCTGATCTCTTTATTGCATTGCATCATACTTCCAACATTATCACCTATTTGTTAGATAGATATTTCCGCACTATTACAGTAGTTTTCTTTCATATAGGAAGCTGAGAAAAACCGATTAAGTAGACTAACATTTACTCAATCTCTTCAGTATTTTCAAAGAATTTTAGAGTGTGTATTCACCCCCCTCCCCCCTCTACACACGCTACCGATCCCCAATATATAGTATTAGTTCGATGATTAAAATATCAAGTGACATAATGCTAAGTAAAATGTTAAGTTTCTTTTGACCACAAAAGTAATTTTGATAAGTCAAACCGAACAAATTTATAATACAAAAAAAACTGATCTGAAAGAAAAAAAAATTGATTTGAGATAATTAAACTGGTCTGACCAAGACATTCTATCTTCAATCAATCCGGATTGGATCAAATTTTGATTGAAAGACAATCAGATCAATATAGACGGCAAAACATTTTATCTGTTATGCTCAAGAAATTTTGAATGAAGACAGAGAAATAAATGAGCGTTGGTTTTCGTACTCTACTACAGTTCAAATAGTAGAGGTGTCAAAATGGGCCAGCGCAGTGGGCCGGCCCACCTTTTAGGCCGGTTGGAAAAAACACCAACTCAATCCACCTATTTTAGGTGACGGTATAGGCCAACCCAGTAGACCTACGTATATATTAATTCAAAAACTAATATATATTGTGTTATAATAAATAAATATTCGAAGAGAAATGTTAAAACTTGTGATTTTAACAATGAAAATACATGAAAAATTTGTTTGTATATAACATATTAGCAAATAAGAAGCTGAAATTATTGTTTGCATTTGGTTAACGTTTTATCTTTGTCGGTGGTACCCCACGAGTGATATCATCACATGCTTAGACCCAGTTCGAGTCCATAGCCAAGAATCAGGGCCGGATCCAGCTCTAAGTGGTAAAGTTAGCCCATGAGAGTAGATGGTGGAAGGAGAGAGGTTGGTTGGTCTCCTACATCTCTCCATATAAATACCGTGTTTGCTCATTTTATTTGTAACTTATTACTTTCATTTCGAGGGGTTCCTAGCTCATCTCTTTACTTGAGCGTTGGAGGGGCTACGTTGGGACATCCTCCCGGCCTCTTCTAACACTCCTTGCTTGGTTTCAGTTTCACTTCAGAATTGAAGTTTTGGACTCAGGTTGGATTCAGATCTCGATAAGGATCCTCAAGTTTTAGTGAGTGTCGATGTGATTTTGTAAAATATTTTTTGATATTGATGTACATTTATTAACTAGTTTATTTAGACACACAACTTATAATATCTTAAATACTTTCACTTGATGTTTGGGTAAAAATGTCAATATATTGTAGAGATCGAAATGGGAATAATTAAGAAACATTATGGATCATTTTTACAGTCGAAAAAGAAGAGAGACTATTTTGAGAAAAACGGAAACAGGAGGGACCAAAATGAGTATTTGCCTGAAGATGGGCTTTTTATCCGTTAGTTTTTAATGTCGAGATGACGGAAGGGACGAATTTTGTAAACATTACAAAACATTAGGGACCAATTTGACAGCCCGAAAGAAAGAGGGACTATTTTGGAAAAAACAAAAAACAATAGGGACTAAAATAGGTGGTATCCCCATGTGTTGACTTACTTCGCCATTGGATATTATCTATTGATCTATTATCATGGAAGTTGTACTATATTTTAAGGTTGACGTCAAACGACACTTGAATGGTCAAGTGTATTTATTATCCGGTAATGAGTTCTTACCCTTAGAATAGTACCCAAATCATGAATCTAATGGTTTATATCTTAACACGTGGATATAATTAATGGTGTACGAACTGATGTGACAAATCATTGAGCTATTTGATCGATAGTTAAAATAATACACTTAGAGTATGTTGAACTCTACCTGAATTCAATAAAAGTACATAAAATTAAGACATTACGTATACTAGTCATGGTAGATCCAACCACAACTATAAGATTTTGATTGTGATTGTCATCAATAATTATTTTAAGTTAATGTTCTATTTTTTGCTTGTGGATATATCAATGGAGCATTCCGCACTTATAAACCGAGGACGGGAAAATCTTCCAAAATCTTGAAATATCTTGAATCTTGTCCCAAAAAAATCATGACCTGATGTTTTCCCAACCGAATTATTGATATTTTTTTCGATGAATATCGGAGGAGAAATCAGGCATATAATCTCTTCTCGATGGATCCCGATGAGATTTCCGAACGAACTCGAAATAATATTATTAATATTGTTTATTAATAATGTTATTCGAAATGGGCTAAAATGTTATTGGGCTGAAATTAATGAATAAATTAAAACTTAAATTGAGCTAAAATGTTAGGCCATGTTCAAGGGGCGAGGAAGCCCAACGATAAAGTGGGCTTCCTTGCCGCACTTCATCTTCTCGCCCTCCAAGGGGCGAGAACCTCGCATGCGGATGTTATCCGCGTGCGAGGAAGCATTGGGCCCCATGCGGAGGGTCTCCGTGCGGTGATGCCCAATGCTTTTTTATTATTTTATTATTTTTTTAAAACAAAAATCTAACGACCAGAAAAATCTGGTCGTTAAGATCGAACGGCCAGATTTAATCTGGCCGTTTTAAATTATGAAAAATATTTTTAAAATAAAATTTATAATAATATAATTTTAAATTAAATATAAAAGAGTGGATGAGATGATTTGGCCTTTGTAGATCAATGGTCAATATTATTTTAGCATTTAATATTTTTTGACAAAAAAGATAAATCATTTTAAAAAATTGGATAAAATATCCAACGGCTATGTTCTTGAATCTCCTATAAATTAACTTCATTATAGCTTCAAAAACACTCCAATTTCTTTCAAACAAATTTCAAACACATTTTTTGTTCATGTCATACAAGAGTTCTTCTTCTTCATCACCATCATCGGATGATGAAATTTCCGATCCCATGATTGATCAATTTTTATTCACGACAATACAAAAACCGAGCTATCGATTTTTGAAGCACGCCGCTTTGCATGAAATGGGATATTCAAGCCGCAAACGTGGCTAAAAAACAAAGATCGAGAATGTATTGTGGGGGTTGAGAGATTATATAAAGATTACTTCGCCGATAGTCACGTCTACAACGAGAAAGATTTTCGAAGATGATTTCGAATGAGTAGATCTTTGTTTCTGGGAATTGTTGAAGATTTACAGATGAATGTGTCTTACTTTGTTCAACGAAGGGACGCAACCGGTATTCTTGGGTTGTCATCACTTCAGAAGGTTACAGCTGCAGTCCGACTGCTTTCATATGATGTAGCGGGTGACGTCGTTGATGAATACTTGAGAATAGGTGTGTCGACTGCGTTAGAATGTTTGAAAATATTTTGCAGGGTGGTGTATGATATATTTTTTGAGCAAGATTTGAGACAACCAACACGTGAGGATGTTGCTAGGCTCACTGCTGAAAATGCTCGAAGGGGTTTTCCTGAGATGCTTGGAAGCATTGACTGTATGAACTGGGCTTGGAAAAATTTTCCAATAGCTTAGGTAGGACAATATCAAAGTGGACATAAAAAAAAATCTTCAATCATACTCCAGACAGTTGAATCGAAAGATTTATGGATTTGGCATGCATACTTCGGCATACCGAGATTTTATAACGACATCAATCATGTGCTAGAGAGGTCCAATTTGTTCTTAAACCTTGCAAAGGATGAAGCCCCTTCCAGTGCGGTTTGAGGTGAATGGGAACGAGTACAACATGTGGTATTATCTTGCCGACGGTATTTATCCATCTTTGGCTTCCTTTGTCAAGACCATCCCTCGGCCTCTCTCACAAAAACATAGGACATTCGCAAGATATCAAGAAGGCGTTAGAAAAGATGTTGAACGAGCATTTGGTGTACTCCAAGCGCGTTGGCACATTGTGAGATGTCCATCCCGCATGTGGGATCCAATTGATTTATATTATATAATGAAAACTTGCATAATTCTTCATAATATGATTGTGGAGGACGAAAGAGAAGATATGCTCAAAGATCGTGATTTTTCTGCTCGTGATAATGAATACGTGCTACCGGATATTGTTACTTCGAGAGATCCTACCATAGAGTTTAAAGTCTTTTTGGAGCGACGTGTCGACATTCAAAACAGATATTTGCATAATAAGCTTCAGAAGGATTTGATCGAACACATCTGGAGTTTTCATGGAGATGAATAATTAATAATGTATTTTTTTCTTAATTATGTGTAAGCTTTTGAATTTTAATTATGTTTAATATAAAATTTTAAATATGAAATTTTATTGTGTTGAATTATCCATATATTTAATGAAATAAAAATTTATTTGTATATTTCTTAATTTTTTGTAATATTTAAAATTTAATTATGTGTAATTTTAATTTTTTTTAATTCTGCAAATTTATTTTGTGTTTCAATAAAAATATATTTAATAGAATAAAAAATTAATATTTCAACATTTTCTCTACAACAACATCTCACCCTCGCAGAACTAAGAAATGAAGACTTCATCGCTGACATCATCATACAATGAAGTTACCAACTTCATCTCACCAACATCATCCCATCATTGAACATGTTGTTATTGCGCTAAAATTTTACTGTAACTTTCATTTCTTTGGTGCATTAATTCATTGATTGCCAGAGAGAATTAGTAACCGAATGTTTTTCACTTTTAAAATTATTTTCTTTTTTTCTCACCCTTTCAAAGTAAGTGAAAACGTATGTTTTATATATTTATGTTATGTATTAACTAGTATTTATTTGTTCATGTACTTGAATGTTAATTATAATTATGTGTACGCCGGTAAGTTAGATCCTACCTATACAGGCACTGCCTTGACATAAATCTAACGGTGAACATTTATCAATAAATGTGGGGTTCATTATTTTTTAGTGGACCCCGCATGTATTGATAAATAAGGACCCTTAGATCTATCATGGGGGTAATTCCTGTAAAGGTAGGTTAAAATTAACCGTGTACGTCAGTCCTGAACTTAAATGAAATTTAAAATGGTTGAAATTGACTATGTAACAAAAATTATGTACATAGTGACATATCGAGATATTATCTTCCTACTCGACCAGATTCTGAACATTCGAGATCCTAAACATTTGGATGCCAACACTTGTCGGATATGGAATTCAGAGAAAAAAATCACTTCTAATTTTTATATTGATGGAAATTGGATAAGAAGATTACGAAATAGATCTCTATCTGATTTCACCCTATATAAATCGATTGATAATATCAGGTGTTCCTCACAAAAATTATAAAGGTAGTAAAATTAGTCGTGTAAGTTGGTCTAATTTTGTTTGTTTGTATTCTAATTGATTGAATTCAGTGTTAATGTAATAAGATTGTTTCTTTTTAATTTTTGTCTTTCTGCTTGATTGATGACATGGTGTCGCATATTGTTTTTTTTTTTTTCAATTACGTGAGAACCCGTAGCAGTTACCTTCTGAATAAACTCTCAAACTAACGCAATAGTCTGCAAACTACATTAGCCAAGTAAATCGCACTAGGCAAGCCTTGTGCAACAGACTAGTCCAAGAAGGTGTTGGTAGGGAGAATCGACCTTCTGATTTCTGGCCAAGTGTTCACCTACTTCACTAACTAGAAAACCCCTTTGGAGGTATGGTCTCGCATATTATTGATGTGAAACTGGCATATGTCAGCATTCCAATGAAGCAAAGTTATTAATTACACTTGGGACTAAATTTTGACTACTTTTTTTTAAAAAAAAATTAACTAAAATAAAATATGTAAAATTACATATGCAGACAAAACCCTTAACATTGGGTTTTGGACACCTAAAAAATGGGATTTAGAATAGGAATTTGATTTGGATTTGGATTTGGATTTAGATTTGGATTTGGATTTGGATTTTGAATAAGAATTGGATTTGGATTTTAAATCCATAGAATTGGAATTTTATTTTGGTGTTTGGCAAAAATTTCAAATATAATTTGGACTTTGATAGTATAAATTTTGGATAAATGATATTTTGTAAAAACAAATTAAATAACTTAAAATTTATTAGTAAGTTGTATTAATTTATTGGTAAAAATAATTTTATTATTTTTATAAACTCAAATCCCATGAAATCTAATGAAATCCGACCTATTTTGTAAGAATTTCACTTAGTTAAATGAAATCTCATCAAATTCTATCAAATACCAATATCATTTTGAAACCTCATTTTTCCAAAAACTAAAACGGTATTTGCATAGTTCCAAACACAGTAGTAACTCAGATTCCATTTTAAGATAATAATATGATAAACATGATTAAGGGTTGGTAATTAATCAATTTCGGAGTGTTATTGGACTTCGGAAGAGAATTTGGGGCTTTTGACTTTGGGCCGGATCGGAAGCTCCGAACTCAGATCGGAAGCTCCGATCCCAGCCACTTCGGAAGCTCAGCGGAAGCACCAAGATCGGAAGCACCAAGATCGGAAGCTCCGATCCTGGAACGGACGTTCCGATCTCCGGCTGCCAGCTTTACCCGATGACTCAGCCACGAGTTTTGACAAGTGTTGATCGAAAGCGAGATCGGAAGCTCCGATCGTCGGATCGGACGTTCCGATCCTGGCGTGTCGTACATGCAAGGCGTGAGCTGGATCGGAAGCTCCGATCCCGAGATCGGTGGTTCCGATCTTGGCCGGGAATTTTGCCTATAAATAGGGCTTCCCAGATTCATTTCTAAATACGAATTCCCGAGTTTCTTTCTTCAGTTATATAGTGTGAGATATACACTTGAGGGCCTTATCGGTTATAATAATGGTTCTGGAATAATCAAGGTGTGGTTATAGTCATCCGGGACTAGCGACTCCAAAGGGCTAACTACGGACGAAGGTATGGTCCGAGAATCTATTTAAGTTTTGGGAGTACATATTAGCTTAGTTAAGGCTTATAGAATTTGTGTAGTGATACGGTAAACTTTTGAATATAGACTTGGAACCTAGGATCCTACTATACTTGAACTAGCCTAGAGGTACGTACACATTGACTGAGATTGTCAACGAGTATACATGTTTATATGTTTCATTTATTTAGCATTATTATATGGCATGATATATGATTTACCGCTTTCTATATTCATATGTCATGTGCATATACACGTTGAGCCTATACCTTGTTATACCTGACTATAGAGTCGCTCAGCTCTATACTCGATAGTCTGTCACTGAGAGTACCACGACGGCGGGGGCATTTATGTCTGTCTACTTTGGTGTACTAGACGAGTGTGGTTGCACCCAGAGGTTGATCCGTGCGGTGGCAGCACTCATGTGGCGCCGGTACTGAGCATGACTTTTCAGATGACCCTTGACCAGTCATCCTGTTGCATGCATCATATTTATATGTACTCATGTCTATGTACTGGGCGTTAGTGCTCACGTCCTAGTTGTTATCTTGGACACCCTACTCCATGGGATAGGTCGCAGGATGGACGGAGCTGGTAGTTCAAGGCAGGACTAGGGAGCAGAAGCCTTGAGGATTTTATTATACAGCAGGATTCGATATAGCTGTATAATGTTTACTGTTTAAGTATTTCGATATGGTTGTATCACTACTGATGAATAAGCTTGACACTTTTATACTAAGCTGATATGTAATTTATAGTTATGTTTCCGCACGTTTTACTCTATTAAGTTATTTTGCTGTATTAAGTTTAATGCATGCTATTAGTTGCCAGTTAGTAGGTGATACCTTGCAGGGTCACTACATTTTTGGTATCAGAGCATGCTTAGATTTTGGGATTAGTACTTGGGATTTAGAATTAGTTTTGAGTAATTCTTGCGCATTTGGGATTTTAATGTGCAATTCTTTTCAGGATATGGCTGACGAGAGTCATGGTAGTGTTGGCCAGGGAGGTGGTCATCATCATCATCACCGCCATCATGATGATCAGCATCGTCATCATGAGGGTAGACGTCGCTACTCTATTAATAAGTTCATGCAAGTAGGACCGAAATCTTTGGTGGGAGGCGAGAATCCTGAACAAGCAAGAAGTTGGATGTCTAAACTCGATAGTACTTTTCGTGCTTTCGACTGTACTGAGGATCAGAAATTGGAAGTTCTAGAATTTGTTCTAGAGGATCGAGCACGTTTTTGGTGGGATGCCAAGGCTGCTCAGGCACGTACTGAGAAAGGACAGGTGACTTGGGGGGATTTCTGTCAGCAGTTCCAGAAACTGTATTTTCCTCCAGCTGTTCGCCAAGCACGATCGATGGAGTTGCTTACTCTGAGGCAAGGATCAATGACTATTGATCAATATCAGCAATGATTTCTTGATCTGCTACCTTTCAGTCCTCGTATCAATGAGAGTGATGTGTCGAAGTATGATATCTTTCTACAAGGTTTGAACCAAGATATCTACTCTCAGGTTGTCATCTGTGATGACCCGGTATCTTTTGAGACTTTGGTGAACCGTTGCCGTCTTGTGGAGACTAGCAACAGGCGGGCACAGTTGTTGATGCCAGCACAGCTTAGTGGATCATTTGAGCCGAGAGCTCAATCTGTTGTGCAATCTGTACCTACGTCTTCTTCTACTCCTAGTACTTCGTCTGGTTCTCATGGTTCACGAGGTACATTCCGTTTTGGAAAGAAGAAGAAGAAGAAGGAGGAATTCTGTAGCCATTGTGGAGGAAAGCATCCTGCAGCTTCATGTCGGAGAGCTACTGGTGCTTGTTATATTTGTAGTCAGCAGGGACATCTGCTGAGAGATTGTCCTCATCGCATGGGTTCTGCTAGTGGATCGGGATCACAGGTTGGATCTCAGGCTTCTAAGTTTCCACGACAGCAGCCAGCACCACAGGGTTCTTCTGGTTACCATCCCCAGACTCAAGGGCAGGTATTTGCTCTGTCTCAAGAACAGGCTACTGAGGGAAGCGATCGCATGTTGGCAGGTACCTTTTTGTTATGTGGTATTCCTGCACTTGTTTTAATTGATACTGGAGCATCGCATTCCTTTATTTCTAGTCGCTTTGTTAAGAGACATAGATTACCTTATGTATCATTAGATATGGATTTAGTTGTATTTACTCCACTGGAGCAGGAGATAGTAACTAAGCGTCTAATAATGGGTTGCCTTCTGGAGTTTGAGGGTAATGTGTTATTGGCTAATTTGATGATATTAGCGATGGCAGATTTTGACTGTATTTTGGGAATAGATATGCTGACTTTGTATCACGCTACTGTGTATTGTTATCAGCGTCTGGTACAGTTTCATCCTATTGAGGGTGATAGCTGGTACTTTTATGGTGAGGGTGCGCGACCTCCAATGCCACTTGTTTCGGCTCTGAAGTCATGTCATGTCTTGGATTCAGGTGGGAGGGCTACCTCATCTATGCAGTTGATATGTCCGCGAGTAGTCTGGGTATTGTTCAGCTACCGGTTGTCAGCGAGTTTCCTGACGTATTTCCTGATGAGATTCCTGGTTTTCCTCCGGTTCGAGAGGTTGAATTTTGTATTGATCTAGTACCAGGAACTACACCTATATCCCGAGTGCCTTATCGTCTAGCACCATCAGAGATGAGGGAATTGAAATAGCAGTTACAGGATCTGCTTGATAAGGGATATATTCGTCCGAGTGTTTCTCCGTGGGGAGCACCTGTTTTGTTTGTCAAGAAGAAGGATGGATCGATGCGATTGTGTATTGATTACAGGCAGTTGAATCATGTCACCATCAAGAATAAGTATCCTTTGCCACGAATTGATGATTTGTTCGATCAATTACAGGGTACTTCTGTTTACTCCAAGATTGATCTGAGATCGGGATACCACCAGATGCGGGTACGAGACTCAGATATTTCTACGACTACTTTCAGGACTAGATATATGCATTATGAATTTCTGGTGATGCCATTCGGTTTGACGAATGCACCGGCAGTCTTCATGAATCTGATGAATCATATATTTCGAGAATATCTGGATAGATTTGTCATCGTCTTCATTGATGATATTCTTGTCTATTCTCATGACAAGGATGAGCATGCACAGCATCTAAGGATTGTTTTACAGACGTTACAAGATAAGAAGTTGTATGCAAAATTGAGCAAGTGTGAATTCTGGCTTGATCGGGTAGTGTTTCTCGGTCATGTGATTTCTAATGAAGGGATATCTGTTGATCCTAGTAAGATAGAGGCAGTGCTGAACTGGTCTCGTCCGACGACGGTTGCTGAGATTCGAAGTTTCTTGGGTCTAGCGGGTTATTACCGTCGGTTCATCGAGAATTTTGCACAGTTGTCTAGACCTTTGACACAGCTTACACGGAAAGATGTTGCCTTCATATGGTCCTCGGATTGTGAGGAGTCATTTCACGAGCTGCGTAGGCGTCTTACTACTGCACCTGTGCTAGCTCTACCTTCTGGATCAGGAGGTTATGTTGTCTATACTGATGCCTCTGGTCAGGGGTTAGGATGTGTTCTGACACAGCATGGACATGTTATTGCCTATGCTTCTCGACAGTTTAAGATGCATGAGAATAATTATCCAGTACATGATCTCGAGTTAGCCGCCATTGTATTTGCACTCAAGATTTGGAGGCATTATCATTATGGCGAGAAATTTGAGATATTTACGGATCATAAGAGTTTGAAGTATTTATTCACTCAGGCGGAGTTGAATATGGCAGAGACGCTGGATGGATATTCTGAAGGATTATGATTGTGAAATCAAATATCATCCAGGTTCTGTTAATCTTACTGCTGATGCCTTGAGTCAGCAGGTGAGACTTTCTGCACTTCAGACTAGTGAAATATCTCATATGATTCAAGAGTGCTGTTCATTGAGTTTTACGCTCAAGAATAAGAAAGGGAGGAATGTGATTCAATTGTATACTATTCTATCTGAGCCAGCATTGTATTCTCGGATCAGAGATGCTCAGATATCTGATGATAAGACTCAGCGTTTGGCACATTTAGCCAATGGATTTAATACATCTGGATTCCATTATCAGGAAGATGGTTTATTATGCTTATCGAATCGAGTGGTTGTACCTGATGTTGCGGAACTCAGAAACGATATTCTTTCTCAAGCTCACAGGAGTCGATTGTCTATTCATCCTGGAAGCATGAAAATGTATAAGGACTTGCGAACTAGATTCTGGTGGAAAGGGATGAAGAGGAGTGTGTATCAATTTGTTTCAAGATGTTTGGTTTGTCAACAGGTCAAGGCTGAACACCGACAACCAGGTGGATTACTGCAGAATCTTGAGATTCTCGAATGGAAGTGGGAGCACGTAACTATGGATTTTGTTACCCACTTGCCTATGAATATACGTCAGTGTGATGCTATCTGGGTCGTTGTTGACCGTTTGACGAAATCAGCACATTTCATTCCTTATAACCGGGAGTATTCTTATGATCGCATGACACGTTTATACATCCAAGAGATAGTGAGATTGCATGGGATTCCAGTGAGCATAGTTAGTGATAGAGACCCGCAATTTACCTCACGTTTCTGGGGTAGTTTTCAGGAGGCGTTGGGTACCACTCTAAGTTTGAGCACTGCATATCATCCGGAGACTGACGGGCAGCCAGAGCGGACGATTCGTACTTTGGAGGATATGCTACGTTCTTCTGTCATGGACTTTGGCTTATCTTGGCAGGATCAGTTACCTTTGATCGAATTTGCCTACAATAACAGTTATCATCGTAGTATTGATATGGCACCTTTTGAGGCATTGTACGGTCGACGGGGTCGTACTCCGTTATTTTGGGATGAAGTCGGGGAACGACAATTCGAGGGTCCTGAATTGGTGCAGCAAATTGTAGACAAGGTAGATTTGATCAAGCATAGGATCAAAGTTGCTCAAGATAGACAAGCCAGTTATGCTAATATTCGTCGCAGGCCACTTCAGTTTGAGCTTGGTGAATATGTGTTTCTACGAGTATCACCTTTCAGGAAGGTGATGAGATTCGGCGTGAAAGGCAAGTTGTCTCCTCGTTTTATTGGACCTTTCCAGATACTGGAAAAGATCGGAGATGTTGCATATCGTTTGACGTTACCGCCAAATCTTTCCAGTATACATAATTTTTTTCATGTGTCGTTACTTCGACAGTATATAGCTGATGAATCTCATGTGATTCAGTCTACTGATATTCAACTAGAGCCAGATCTGTCTTTTGTTGAACGACCAATTCGTATCTTAGACAGAAAGGAGAAAGTTCTTCGGAACAAGACTATACCACTTGTGATGGTACATTGGCAGCGCCGAGGTATTGAAGAAGCAACTTGGGAAACTGAGAGTCGTATGCAAGAAGAATATCCTGAGTTGTTTGCTTTGTATTTATTATTACCATGTCGTTGTAATTACAGTTGTTGTAATAAAACGTGGTTTGATATTTCATATTGTTATCTTAATTTTTCTTTAGATGTTATTTCGCGGACGAAATATCTAAAGGTGAGGAGAATGTAGTAACCCAGATTCTATTTTAATATAATAATATGATAAACATGATTAAGGGTTGGTAATTAATCAATTTCGGAGTGTTATTGGACTTCGGAAGAGAATTTGGGGCTTTTGACTTTGGGCCGGATCGGAAGCTCCGAACTCAAATCGGAAGCTCCGATCCCAGCCGCTTCGGAAGCTCAGCGGAAGCACTGAGATCGGAAGCTCCGATCCTGGAACGGACGTTCCGATCTCCGGCTGCCAGCTTTACCCGATGACTCAGCCACGAGTTTTGACAAGTGTTGAACGAAGGCGAGATCGGAAGCTCCGATCGTCGGATCGAACGTTCCGATCCCGGTGTGTCATACATGCAAGGCGTGAGCTGGATCGAAAGCTCCGATCCCGAGATCGGTGGTTCCGATCTTGGCCGGGAATTTTGCCTATAAATAGGGCTTCCCAGATTCATTTCTAAATACGAATTTCCGAGTTTCTTTCTTCAGTTATATAGTGTGAGATATACACTTGAGGGCCCTATCGGTTATAATAGAGGTTCTGGAATAACCAAGGTGTGGTTATAGTCATCCGGGACTAGCGAATCCAAAGGGCTAACTACGGACGAAGGTATGGTCCGGGAATCTATTTAAGTTTTGGGAGTACTTATTAGCTTAGTTAAGGCTTATAGAATTTGTGTAGTGATACGGTAAACTTTTGAATATAGGCTTGGAACCTAGGAACCTACTATACTTGAACTAGCCTAGAGGTACGTACACATTGACTGAGATTGCCAGCGAGTATACATGTTTATATGTTGCATTTATTTGGCATTATTATATTGCATGATATATGATTTACCGCTTTCTATATTCATATGTCATGTGTATATACACGTTGAGCCTATACCTTGTTATACCTGACTATAGAGCCGCTCAGCTCTATACTCGATAGTCTGTCACTGAGAGTACGTGACGGCGGGGGCATTTATGTCTGTCTACTCTGGTGTACTAGACGAGTGTGGTTGCACCCAGAGGTTGATCCGTGCGGTGGCAGCACTCATGTGGCGCCGGTACTGAGCATGACTTTTCAGATAACCCTTGACCAGTCATCATGTTGCATGCATCATATTTATATGTACTCATGTCTATGTACTGGGCGTTAGTGCTCACGTCCTAGTTGTTATCTTGGACACCCCTACTCCATGGGGCAGGTCGCAGGATGGACGGAGCTGGTAGTTCAAGGCAGGACTCGGGAGCAGAAGCCTTGAGGATTTTATTATACAGCAGGATTCGATATAGCTGTATAATGTTTACTGCTTAAGTATTTCGATATGGTTGTATCACTACTGATGAATAAGCTTGACAATTTTATACTAAGCTGATATGTAATTTATAGTTATGTTCCCGCATGTTTTACTCTGTTAAGTTATTTTACTGTATTAAGTTTAATGCATGCTATTAGTTGCCAGTTAGTAGGTGATACCATGCAGGATCACTACAAACACACTGTTAGATTAATTAAACTAGTGAGGGATAACACCTATTTTGGTCTCTATTGTATGTCGTTTTTTCCAAAATAGTCCCTCTTTTTTTCGGGCTGCCAAATTGGTCCCTAATATTTTGTAATGTTTCTAAAATTCGTCCCTCCTGTCATATCGACGTTAAAAACTAACGAATAAAAAAACAACTCCAGGAAAATACTCATTTTGGTCTCTCTTGTTTTCCGTTTTTTCCCAAAGTAGTCCCTCTTATTTTTGGGTTATAAAAAATTATCCATAATATTTTGTAACTATTCTCAATTCGATCTCTACCATATATTGAAATTTTTACACATTCATCGAGTGAAACTATTTAAAATATTAAAAGGTGTGTGTCTAAATAAACTAGTTAATAAATACACATCAATATCAAAACTATTTTACAAAATCACGTTGACTGCTACTCACTAAAATTTGAGAGTCCTTATCTGATATCCGAATACAACCCAAGCCCAAAACTTCAATTTCGGAGTGAACTTGAAACCAAGCAAATAGTGTTAGAAGGGGTCAATCAAGAGGACATACCGGCGTAGACCCTTCGATGCTCAAGTAAAGAGAGACCTAGGAACCCCTCAAAATAAAAGTAATAGGTTGTAAATGAAATGAGAAAACACGGTATTTATAGGGAGATATGTAGGGGATCACACATGCATATTCAGTATGGGACCACGTGGTTGTAACTCATGCTCACTTCATCTGAGGCTCACCCTCATAGGGCGATTCAAGGTATGGCCTCGCCCTTGAGGCGAGGTTTAAGATAAGGGGCCTCGCCCTTGAGGTAAAGCTAAGGCAAAAGGCTCGCCCACCTCGGGTAGGCTCTACCTTAGCTACTCTTCTCTACCCTCGTCCTTGGCTCATGTGGCACAACTCGAACTCCAACATGCCTCTCTTCCATCGAGAAATCCTATGTATGGCCTCGCCCTGGTCAGTCTGAAGCTAGGGACTTTGCCCTTGAGGCGAGGCTGAGGCTAAGGACCTCTACTCTAGCTACTCTCTTCCATCATCTTCATCTTCTTTCACTTCTTCATTTTTTTAATTCAGCTCTCCAATCATTGGCTTATACTAAGGACTCTCATGGTTATGGTCCAACTTGTTGAGGTTGAGCCTCATGCTTTGGAAAACTAGTGCATATTCACTCCACCACTTCTAAATCCAATGCCAACTAATTCGTGCATGATCCACAACCTTACTCCTTGGCCAAACTCTTAACACCTTAGCCTCTTGCTCCACTCTCATTGCTCGCACTTACTTAACCAACATCTCTCTTTCTAACACCTAGCTACTCTCATGGGCTTATTTTGTAGTGACCCAAACCCAGAATTAATGAATAAGTGGTAATTAATCAAGCGATCATGTTTAAGAGAGGTAAAACATGATTAAGGGATCCTCAAATGGTTTAAGGAGTTGAGAAATGGATTCAGAATGATCACAAATGGTCCGTCAGAGTTTTGAGCTTCGGAAGGATCGGAAGCTCCGAATAGGGTTCGGAAGGTCCAAACAAATCGGAGCCATAGTTCCAGTTCGGAAGCTCCAAAGCGGGATCGAAAGCTCCGAACGTCCCAATTCCAGTTTGCCGAAATATTATGTAAGCAATGACATCAATGAGATCAGAATCTTTAAAGTGGGATCGGAAGCTCCGATCTACTGTCGGCAAGCAGCCTCTAGAAAAAAGACACGTGGTTGGCGGAGAGAGTTTGAAAACATAGATGGAAGTTACGATCAGATCAAAAGCTTCGATCGTACGATCGGAGGTTCCAATCGATGTCTATATATAGGGGTGTCAAGGCTCACTTTCCACTCACTCATTCACCTTTTATCTCTCTATTATAGTTTGTTAAAGTATGTTTCTATCAGATTGAATGGGAATAGAGAAGAGATCCGATCAAATAGTACAGATCAGATGAGCTCGGTGATCAGATGAGTTCATGGCCAGATCGAATATTGGGATCAGATCGATGTGATGGTCAGATGAGTCTTCGGATGAGTTCATGAAGATAGATTGCTCGAGTATTGTGACATGGTTAGAAGTCAGATGAAGTTTCCATAAAGCTGGAAGCTTGCAGGCAGATCGATGCAGATCGAAGTACAAGAGCAGATCAGACTGATGAATGTAGGCTTATCGGGTTGGACCATGTTGACTTTATAATTGGGCCGTAAGTTGCTGTTGACCTAAAGCCCAAGATGAAAGTCGTTGTAATTCTCTATTTAAGCAAATAGAATATGGCCGCAACGAAGATAACAGAAAATCAAATTCTTCAGAATATATTGAGAGAGAAGAAGGAGAGATTTCGGAGGAGAAAACTTGGGCGTAGATTGGGACGGGAAAATTCAAGTATCAATAGCTTGAATCGTGTCTGTATCTAGCATTAAGAGTTTTTTGGTCTGTCTCTGCAATAAGCTCTGTTGATTGAGCTTGGTTTGTTCTGTTGGTGATTAATAAATTGATTGTGTTGCTCTCCCGTGGACGTAGGCAAATTCCTTGCCGAACCACGTAAATACTTGCATCATTTATTTGCTTTCGCGTGAGTTGGTGTTTGATCTGTGTGGGTTGGTTTTATCTGTTCTGGGATTGTGTTGTTGTTCTTGTGTGTTCGTTTGCGTGGTGAATTCTTGAATATTAAATTTTGGATTGATTCCTAACAAGTGGCGCCATCTGTGGGAAACCAAGAAAAGATGGTGGGATCAATGAAGTTTGATATTGAGAAGTTCACGGGCAAGAACGATTTCTCGCTCTGGAGGATTAAGATGCGTGCAATCCTGATACAACAAGGATTGGTGGAGGCTCTTAAGAAGAAGGAGGAGATGTCCGATGAGATAAAGAACAAGGATGAATTGCTCGAGAAAGCACACAGTGCAATTATTCTCTGTCTTGGAGATAGACCTCTTCGGAAGGTGGCCAGAGAAGAATCTGCAGCGGCGGTGTGGCTTAAACTCGAAAATTTATACATGACGAAATCTCTGGCTAACCGTCTGTACATGAAATAGAGGTTGTATTCCTTTGTGATTAAGGATGAGAAGAACCTGGAAGACCGGATAGAAGAATTCACCAAGATATTGGATGACTTGGAGAATATTGAAGTAAAGCTTGAGGATGAAGATCGGGCTTTGATACTTCTGAATTCTCTTCCAAAAGCATATGAAAATTTCAGAGATGCTTTGCTATATGGAAGAGAACAGACGATAACATTGGAAGAAGTTATGTCTGCTATTCAATCCAAGGAACTTCAGAGAAAGTCAAACACAAACACTGAATCACATGGAGAAGGTCTTACGGCGAGAGACAGAAGTGATAAGAGGACATCCAGTGGGAAATACAGGCCAAAGTCCCGATCGAAGAGCCAAGGAAGATACCAGAACAGAAACTTAGGTAATATAAAGTGCTATGCTTGTCAGAAGGTTGGACATCTGCAAAGAGATTGTTCGGAAAGGAAAGGGAAGCAGCAGGAAAAACCCAAAGAAGATGGTACTCTGGCCGTAGCTACAGATGGATATGACTAAGCAGAAGTATTAATGGTCTCTAAAGGTGATAAAAACCACGAGTGGATACTGGATTCAGGATGCTCCTTTCACATGTGTCCTATAAGATCTTGGTTTGAAAAGCTGGAAGAAGCTGATCAGGGCATGTTACTGTAGGGAAATAATCAATCAAGCAGAATAAAGGGCTCTGGAAATATCAGAATAAGGATGCATGATGGGATTAACAGAGTACTCACCAAGGTGAGGTATGTGCCCGAGTTGAAGAGAAACTTGATATCATTGGGAACACTTGATGCTCAGGGATATTCATTCAAATGAGGAGCAGGCAGTATCTCAGTGTCAAAAGGATCTCTGATTGTTATGAAGGCAGTCAAAAGAAACCTCTTATATGTACTACAAGGTGAAACGATTATTGGAAGTACAACAAGTATTCAGGAACATCAAGACAGAACCAAGCTATGGCATCTGAGGCTTGGACATGTAAGTGAGAAGGGATTACATGAGCTGTCTAAACAGGGTCTGTTAGGTGAAGATAAGATCGAATCACTGGAGTTATGTGATAGTTGTGCTCTAGGGAAATCAAAAAGAGTATCGTTTGGTCAAGGAAGTCACACAACTGAGCAACCATTGGCCTAGATTCATTCAGATCTATGGGGTCCTTCTCGGACAGAAACTCATGGTGGAGGCAGATACTTCATGTCCTTGATAGATGATTACTCAAGGAGAGTATGGATATTCATCTTAAATACTAAGGATGAAGAATATGACAAGTTTAAAGAATGGCTGCTGGAAGTTGAGAACAAAAGTGATCGAAGAGTTAAACACCTGAGAACAGATAATGGGCTGGAATACTTATCAGATAAGTTTGTCAAGCTATGTAAGGAGAAAGGCATTACCAGACACGGAACAGTGGCAGGAACGCCACAGGAAAATGTCCTGGCAGAGAGAATGAACAGAACTCTTCTGGAAAGGGTCAGATGTATGTTAATAAATGCTTCTCTTCCTAAGTCCTTCTGGGGAGAAGCATTATCTACTGCATGCTATTTGGTCAATAGGTGTCCATCCAGTGCGATTGGTTTCAAGACACCAATGGAGAAGTGGAGTGTAACACCTGCAGACTATTCAAACTTGAGGGTATTCGGATGTCTTGCATATGATTATCTGAAACAGGATAAGTTGGAAGCAAGGGCAGTCAGATGTATATTCATTGGGTATCCGGATGGTGTGAAGGGTTATAAAGTTTGTAACCTGGAGTCAAGAGGTCCAAAGTGCTTCAACATCAGGGATGTAAAGTTTGATGAATCCAAACTGGGATATAAAATGAATACAGATGGAAAGGACAGTCAGATCAGTGTGAATTATAAACTACCGATTGAGGTGGAGTCTTCTGTTCCAGATGAAGAGTCAGATGAGATGCAAGATGATGATATGAAAGCGAGTGATCCAACAGAGGATCTAAGTACTTATAATCTTGCAAGGGACAGAACCAGAAGGGAGATCAGAGCTCCTAAGAGGTTTGGTGAAGCTGATTTGGCTTGGTATGCGCTGACAGTAGCTGAGGAGGTGGAGTATTCAGAGCCGAATACATATGATGAAGCTATGGCTAGTAAACAGAAAACCAAGTGGATTGAAGCTATGAATGAAGAGATGAACTCACTTGAAAAGAATCAAACCTGGAAGCTAGTAGACAAACCGAAGCATCAAAAGACATTGGGATGCAAGTGGATCTATAAACAGAAGGAACGAACTCCTGGTACATATCAAATCAAGTATAAAGCAAGATTTGTTGCAAAGGGTTTTGGTCAAGTATAAGGGATAGATTTTAATGAGGTCTATTCTCCAGTGGTCAAACATTGTTCCATCTGGATCATGTTAGCACTGGTGAACTAGCTCAACTTGGAACTTGAGCAGATGGATGTGAAAACTGCGTTTCTACACGGTGACCTGGAAGAAACCATTTATATGGAACAACCAAAGGGCTTCATAAATCAGAAAACCCAGAACAAATTCTGCTTACTGAGAAAATCATTTTATGGGCTAAAGCAGAGTCCGAGGCAGTGGAACAAGAGGTTTGATGGGTTCATGATTGGTATTGGTTTTGTGAGAAGCCAATATGACAGATGTGTCTATCTAAAGAAGGATGATGGGCAGGTTGTCTTGTACCTACTGATTTACGTTGATGATATCTTGATTGCAAGTAAAAGTAGGACAGATATATCATCCTTGAAACAAAAGCTCAACACAGAGTTTGAGATGAAAGATATGGGTGAAGCGAAGAGAATTCTGGGCATGGACATAGTGAGAAACAAGAAGAGGCAGGAGATTCATCTGAGTCAGAAGAACTATTTGAAGAAGGTTGTTCTGCGGTACAACATGAATCAAGCAAAATCAGTCTTGACCCCTCTGGGACAACATTTGAAGCTACTGCGAGTCAGTCACCTGAAAGTGAGGAAGACAAGAGGAAGATGGCTGGTATTCCATATGCTAGTGGAGTGGGGAGTCTCATATATGGAATGGTGTGTAGTAGGCCAGATCTGGCATACACAATCAGTGTTGTGTCAAGATTTATGGCTAATCTGGGTACATATCATTGGGAAGCTCTGAAGTGGATTCTCCGATATCTCATAAACACAACTGGGTTGGGGTTGAAGTTTGAGAAAAAGCAAGATGGAATTGATCTGTTAGTTGGATATGTGGATTCGGATTTTTCTGGGAACTTAGACATGAGAAAGTCATTGACTGGATATGTGTTCACCTTTTATGGCACAGCGATCACCTGGAAGTCTAATCTACAGTCAGTGGTTGCCCATTCTACCGCCGAGGCAGAATTCATAGCTGTTACTGAGGCCATAAAAGAAGGATTGTGGTTAAAAGGGATGATAGCGGAGTTAAGTGTAAAACAAGATCAAGTTGTAGTACAGTGTGACAACCAAAGTGCAATACACTTGACGAAACACCAAGTCTATCATGAACGATCGTGTTACGCCTTAAACGCATACAAATCTCGTGTTATGAGATTAATGTTTTTAATGCATTAACAAGTCTCATAATATTATGTTTTGATGATTATAAAACTCGGTTAATTGTTACTAATCATTTAAAGTGAGATTTTGCAGATTAGATTTATTGAAAAATAAATTATTGGAAGTTATTTTGAAGCTATACATGTATTTATAAAGTCTTGTACTGCTCATTGAATGGATGGAACATTGTTAAGAGATATGAAGAAAAAGACAAGAAGAAGCCAAAGTATGGAGCAGCAACTTCCGAAAATTACTGGAAATTTTCTATGAATCCAAATCGGATCTCCACCAGTCATAATCTAGAAAAAGAAGTTTTACAAGTACTGTTCAAATTTGAGAGCAATCCAACGGCTAGAATGAGAGATATGAATTTTTCCATATATGCTGCACAGTACCCACTTCTGCAAGGAATGAAACCATGAAGATTCGACTGCAGAAAATAACTGGGAATGTTTGAGAAATCCAAATCAAATCTCCACCAAACAGATTCCGTATTATGATGTTATAAAGCTTCTGTCTAAATTTCAGGTCAATCCAACGGATAGATTAAGAAATATGAATTTTTCACTTTTATTGCACAGAACAAGTTCGAAAACATGATGAAGTGAATTCAGAAAATTACTAGAAATGTTTGACTAGTTCAAATCAAATCTTCACCGTTCATAATGAAGATCTGGATGTTTTAAAGCTTCCGTTAAAATTTCGGATCAATCCAACGGTTAGATTTGAAGATATGATTTTTCCACAAAATCCGCTCAGTGCTGGGAAAAAAATGGCAGCGGCGCCGAACACTTTTTTGTCTCTCCTTGACTTCTTAACACACGCTCCAAGCACTCAAATCAGATTCAAATCTTTGCCAACTATAAATAGAGGTCATCCAAGTTCATTTGGAGACATCCCAACTCATCTCTTCTCTCCTTTGCAAGCAATTTCTCACTATCAAAGTGTTTGTGTGATATATTTGAGAGTGTTTGTAAAAATAGTTTGTGAGTTGGTTGTGCTATTGTTGTAAACACTTGAGTGTGAAGCCAACTGTGTTGTGCTATCGTTGTAAGCACTTGAGTGTGAAGCCAAGTGTTGTGTTGAGGCTATCCTTGGAGCCCTTAAGGCCAAGAGTGTTGAGTTGTATCGGCGCGGTGATCATGTCAAGTTGTAAGGCTATCCTTGGAGCCATCAAGGCCAAGACGTTCGAAGTGCTAGTGGATCCTTGGTTAATCGACTTAACCAAGAAGGGGAGACGTAGACGATTTATCGTCGAACTTCCATAAACATCTCTTATCCCTTTTACTGCTTTATTTACATTACGCATTTATTTACCGCACTTATTATTTGATTGCTTCAGTCTTCCGCTTGCATACTTGCATAATCGCTTTAAATTGCTAAAGTTGCCAATAGAACCTAAATCCCCCCACATTAGGTTCTAACAAGTGGTATCAGAGCCACCTTTTTACAAAATATTTTCAAAAAAGGCTCTATGGCAAATCTAGCGAGTGACTATGCTCAAGGGCAATCAACAAATCGTCCTCCTCTTTTCAATGGCATAAACTACGGATATTGAAAAAACCGAATGTCCCTATATATCCAATCCGTAGATTATGATCTTTGGAAAGTTACTGTGAAAGGTCCATACATACCTACTAAAGAGGTTGAGGGTGTCAAAATTTCCAAGGGAATGGACGACTTTTCCAAGGAGGACATGCGATTAATTTCTCAAAATGCTAAAGCCATGAATATTCTTCATTGTTCCTTAGATATGAATGAGTACAACCGGATCTCAATGTGCTCATCCGCTAAAGAGATATGGGACAAGTTGGAGATATGCCATGAAGGGACTAATCAAGTCAAAGAGACGAAGATCGATCTACTCCAACTCAAATATGAAACATTCGAGATGGAATCAAACGAAGATGTAGATACTATGTTCCGAAGGCTTACTCAAATTATCAATGAGCTAGCCCAACTCGGGGAATAATATCCAACCAAACAAGTATGGAGGAGAGCTCTACGCGCCTTACCCAAGGAGTGGGATGCCAAGAGGACGGCCATCATCGAGTCAAACAAAGGCGACACTGCATCCTACGATCTTGATCAACTACATGAGACTCTAAAAACCCATGAGCTGGAATTATCAACAAGGAAGAAATTAAAGAAAGAAGATACCAAGGCAAAGGGAATTGCTCTATCTAGCCAATCCAAAGAAGATGATGACGATGATGATATGGCGCTCTTCGCAAGAAAGTTCAAACGATTCATGCGAGGAAACAAATTCCAAAAGAAGCCGGACAAAGAAGTTACTTGCTACAACTGTCAACAACAAGGCCACTATGCAAATGAGTGTCCTCTTAAGAAGAAAGTTGACAAGGGAAAGAAAAAAGCACTTCTAGCCACTTGGAGCGATAGCGACGATGACGAGGAGGAAGCCAACATCTGCCTCATGGCTAAAAGTGATGACATCGTCTCCGACGACGATGATGAGGTACCTTCCTATGACGAACTACTACATGCATATAAAAACATGTTTGATATGGCTAAATCTCTTAGAAAAGAAAATAGAAAGCTCAAACATGAATTAGAAACTAAGGAGCATAAAAACCTAAGATTAAAGGATGACATAGCTCACTTAGAAAAATCTTTTGATAAATTCAATGTTAAGTAGTAACAACTTGAATAATTTACTAAGTATGCAAAAATGTAGTTTTGATAAGGGTGGAATAGGGTATGGAAAGAAATCTATAGATTTCACTAGTCTAATTGCTAAAGCAAAAATGAGATCACCCTCTGCATGTTCTTACTGTTGTAAAATAGGACATGCTAGACATAAGTGTAGATCTTTAAAATATCAATATGATAAAAAGAGCTATATGAAATGGAGGCCTAAGAGTACTTAACAACTCATCAGTTGGCATTATGAGATCATGATCTAAGGGAGTTCATCATAGACCGGTTTAAATTGCCTTGATGCGACTGGTCTTCCTGATGAACGCTGCTCTGTCCAAAAAAATAGGTTTTTAAAGAGGCATAGCCCTACCTACTACTGGGAGTACTCTTAGAAAGTGGCGATGATGTCGCTATGAGAGACTGAACTCTTGGAAATCTGTTTTGTATTTTTCTTTTCTAACACTGTGGACCCAAAAGAACTAAAGGGTACCAAAATCTCTTCTTGTAGGGAAATTGGAAAATTGTTCTCCCTAGCATATGGTATCTAGACAGTGGATGTTCTAGACATATGACGGGGAACAAGGAGCTACTTCAATCAGTCAAACCAAAGGAGAAGGGAACTGTAACCTTTGGAGACAACAACAAAGGAATCATTGAAGGAATCGTCTCAATAGGTATATCTGAATCTTGCCTGATTGATGATGTACTCCTAGTGAAAGGGCTTAAGCATAATCTACTAAGCATAAGTCAATTATGCGATAGAGGTTATGAAGTCAAATTCACTCCCCAACACTGCACTATATCACTCACAACTGACAAATCCGTAAATTTCAAAGGGTATAGAAGTGAAAATGTTTACAAGGTTTCTTTAAACAATTTATCTTTATCAAATATTAAAAGCCTTGTATCCTTGAATGTTGATGACAACATTCTTTGGCATAGACGACTAGGTCATGTTGGTCCTAGTACCATAGAAAAACTTTTTAAACTTGATTTAGTTGTTGGTATGTCAAAACTCAATTTAAAATTAGATTCTATTTGTGATGCATGTCAACTTGGCAAACATACAAGAGAATCTTTTAAAAGCAAAAATTTTATATCAACTTCTATGCCCCTTGAACTTCTTCACCTAGATCTATGTGGTCCCTCGAGGAACGCTAGCCTAGGAGGAAAGCTTTATGCATTTGTCATTGTGGATGATTTTTCACGTTACACGTGGACATTGTTTTTAGCCCACAAAAATGATGCCTTTGATTATTTTAAAACTTTTGTCAAACGAGTTGAGAATGAGAAAAATCTTTCAATAAAGCAGATCCGTAGTGACCACGGAACTGAATTTCAAAATGAGAGTTTTTCAAACTTTTGTGAAGAGAAAGGCATCGGTCATAATTTTTCTTGTCCTAGGACTCCTCAACAAAACGAGGTCGTTGAGATGAAAAATAGGACACTTGTGGAGATTGCGAGGACCATGATATGTGAGCATTCTCTACCAAAATATTTTTGGGCTGAAGCAATGAACACTGCCTGTTACATTATCAATCGCGTATCAATAAGGCCAATTCTCAAGAAAACTCCATATGAATTATGGAGAGGGAGAAAGCCGAACATTTCTTATTTTCGAGCTTTCGGTTCCAAATGCTACATACATAACAATGGTAAGGACAACCTTGGCAAATTTGATGCCAAATCCGACAAAGGTATCTTTCTCGGATATTCTACCTCAAGTAAGGCCTTTAGAGTTTTTAATAAACGCACTTTACTTGTTGAAGAATCTATGCATGTTATTTTTTATGAATCTATGTCTACTATTGTTCGCACTAACATTGATGATGTAGAATTACTCGAAGAAGAGTTGGCTTCCTCAAGCCTAAATGATATAGATGTTTCCATTGAGAAAACACCACTTCCGAAGGATTGGACGCTTCACAAAGATCACCCAATGGATCTTATCATCGGAAGTGAAAGAGTGGGTGCCCGGTGAGCCAACTTGTGGCTAAGGGCTTTGATGACTCTTTGTATAAACAAGCTTTTGTTTAATATAATTTACACTTTTATCAATGGCAATGACTTTATCTTTCTTCATATTGTTATATTGTGATATACTATTGTTGTTTTGATAAAGACCTTGAATATACTATAGTGTATGTAAGATGTGGTAGCACATGGGGATGGCTATCATGAAACACATCTTATAGTCACTGTATATTCTAAACTGTTCCTAGTCGATTGAGCCGTCCGATAATAAGGATAAGGATCGCTCGAGATTGAGACTAGCATTTGCGATGCAGAGTACCACGTTTCATTGGTAAGGAACATAGAGATGTTCGAAGCATGCAAATGGATATTCATACGATGAATGATCAAACTACCCTATCCGGACTTTCCAAGTGGTTATCACTTATCGAGTGGATAAAGTTTGCGGTTTTGGTTGTACACCATTAGTCCTTACTACTTGAAACATCATTGAGACTCTATATGCTAGTACTGTGCTTTGACTCGTTTACCGACTCTATTGGGGTCATCAGGTGTCGGGATTGGGTACAGTTACAACACATATAGGAGTCGATGCTTTGTTGTCAAGGATTCACCACATACTTGCGAGTGTGGATATCCTATGCGATCTGAGGAGATATTAGTGTGACGAATCTCTGGCCAGAGTACATAATGTGTTTTAAGAAATGGTTTCTTAGTAGCACATGCGATGTCAATATTTGATCTTCAAGATGTATTGCATAGTTATCGAATCTCGAACGACTCTCGATTTACCAATGGTTGTTGATTCGATCGGGATATATGGTTAAAGGGACCGTATTGTACGCTAACCACAATCTATTGGTTCTTGTAGGCACTATCAGTGATACCTAGGGAATCATGGGGCGATGTTGCTAGGCGCTCTTACCATGATTCGATGGGCAAGTCGAAAATTGTTGTTCCGAGTCACAAGGAGTTGTGAGCCCACGGCTAGCTGTATCTCTGAACCATTGAGGGTCACACAGAGTAATGGATTTTTAATCCCCGTTGAGATAGTTAAATTTAAAGAGTTAAATTTAATGAACAAAGAAGTTGGACTTTTTATTTAAGAGTAGAGGAGTAAGATTTCCTAAAATGACATAGGGATGGACATTTTTGGAAATCACTGAATTCGGATTCAGAAAAATTTATCTTGATTTTAAAAGGTGCAGAAATGGTTTCTGTGAACATTGGTAAAATCGGTTTATCAATCAGAGTCACGATGAATTTTATATTAATTTCTGAACATGCGGGCTTTGCTTGTCAGGCTTGAACTTATGACTAATGGGCCCTAAGCTGTTAGCAGCCCACATTATAAATAAGTTATTGCAGTACAGAAATTATATAACAAGGGTCACAATTTTCGAAAACCTAGCTGATTTTCTCTCAAAGTGGCCGCCCCCATTCCCTCTCTGCTCAAGAAAAATCCAGCCTGTGAATTTTGAATTACAGTCTGGTTTAACGAATAAAATTCGTTAATTCTCTTCATAGAAACTTCTGATAGATTTTCTAGTGCAATCTATCAGAGGGATTAAATCTCTGTTCGTGGACCTGATTGAAGAACAGTTCGTCCATCAGTTCCAGGGAGATACAACAAGAGCAGAGCAATCTGTTGGTGTCCATAATCTCGATTCGAGATTAGAGGTAAAAATTTATAATTGTTATTTAATTTTTACACACATAATTTAATCGTAAAGTTTTGATACCCATTATGGAATCGTTCCATATAAAATTTTTAAACTTCCGCTGCACCGGGTATCAATTCTGATTGATCTGATCGCCGTTCTACAACAGTGGTATCAGAGCCAGGTTGCTCAGATCAAGCGATTAAATTAATCGATTGTACAAAAATTTTTAAGCCTCGGTTTTTGAAACAAAATAATTTTTTTTTTTAAATTAAAAATTTTTCAGGCAAAAACACGGGCAGCGATTGGATCGCTGCCAGGGGGGCAGCGATCGTCGCTGCCCTAGGGGCAGCCGGGCTGCCCGGCCCGAGCCCTTTTGGGGCGCGGGCAGCCCGGGAGTGTCCCCGGCGGCCCGCGAAAAATTAATTTTTAATTTTAAAATTAAAATTTTAATAAGTTAAAATTCTATTTTTGGTCCGATCGAAAATTGTTTTTGATTGGTCCACGAGGCATCGGATCGAATTGTTCGAGTCCGAAATTTTTAAAATTGATTTTTGGATAAATTTGAATTTTTGGAAAATTTAAATATTTTATCCGTTAAATTGAATTTTGAAATTAATTATTTTTGGTACAATTGATGATAAGATATGATCTTATGAAAATATTGAGTAAAATATGATTTTATGTATAAAATTGGATTTTATATGTAAAATATGATTTTATTTGATAAAAAGATAAAATATGATTTTGTATGTAAAATAAGATTTTATATATGGAATATGATTTTATCCTTTTAATTTAAATTGTCATTGCATGTTATCCAATAAATTAATTTTGAATTAAATATTATTGGATAAGGATGATCGATTGCCATGACCAATTTTGTAGGTGTATGTTAGGAATTTACATTTGTTTTTATTGTTGTTAGATTTATTAATGGGCCTGGTTTATGGCCCAATATGAATTGTCATATGTAATAAAAGTGGGCCTGGTTTATGGCCCGTTTCCACCCCTTAAAATGTATCCCCTACTTGTCATGGTTATTTATTGTAAATACATTAAACTTAGTGGGAGATGAAGATTTGAAGACGGAGGTGGGCCCAGCAGACAATAAAGACAGAAGAAATGTAAATTGGAAGCACAATGTAATAGGATTGCATTGCATACCTGCATATTACCTAGGATTGGACTAAGACTCGTGATTGGCAACCACGGGTCGATTAGAAATGGAATCTATAATCCTATATAATATATGATATTATTGTTGTATGCATGTTTTAGACAAAATTGTGTGAATCCGGCAAGCATACAAAATTTTAAAAATGATGAGACAAATTTTCAAAATTAAAATCCCTCATTTTAAATATGATTTAAAATTGATATCAAGATAAATAAAAGAAATTTAAAATTGTTTAAATGTTCCTACCTTCCATCAACGATCAATGTATGAGATGCTACCCGCGGATACGGTCCGGCTCATATTATTGGGGGGGCCCGTTCGTCGAAAAGCTGTACATTGGATCGACACATGTTGTAAGTTGGGTGGAACTCCCATGGGATCGGCTCATATTATTGGGGGATCCACATGGCGACCGTCCATCACAACTTAATATTGATGGGTCATCTTGACATGTCACAATAAACGGCGTCATATTATTGGGCCCTTATTGGACATGAGGTAAAAACGTGGAGGTTGCTTTGGAAGCAATTGGGCTCTACCTTTTGAAAATTATGGTTGGCTGATATTATTCGGGACCATAGTTTGTCAATTGGACTCCATGTTCTCACTAAGGAAAACAGTTTCCCGTTTTCACTAGAGGGTAGTGAAATCGTTAAAATAGTGGGAGTGAGATTCATAAAATAAATTTCGCCTATTTTATGTCTTAGTAAATTAATTAAACAATCACTGATAATTGTCTGTTTCTTTTCAGTATTTCATAAAGATGAATTCGCGCAATCCACTATTCTCTATCCTCGAACAAAATAAACTGACTGGCGCAAAGTATACGGAATGGTTCCGTAAGTTGAAGATTGTCTTGACCTCGGAGAAGATGCTCTACGTGTTAGAAAAATCTCCTCCGAAGGAAGCACCAGCTGATATAAGTCCAGAAGAGTTGGTCAAACTTGATACATGGTGGGACCATGATATCAAGGCCAAATGCTATATGCAAGCCTCGATGTCTGATGAACTCCAGAGGCGATTTGAGGACACCGTGAATGCTGCTGACATTCACGTACAACTCGAGGAATTTTTTGGGGCTCAATCGAGGGCTGAAAGGTTCGCTACTGTAAAAGAGCTAATGAAGTGTCGCATGCGTGAAGGGACTTCGGTCCGTGATCATGGGGTACGAGTGATTTGGCTCATACAGAAGTTGGTAACGCTTGATTTGGTGTTGGAGCATGAACTCAACGTGGACTTACTACTTCTATCTCTTCCTTCTTCGTTTGACGGATTTGTGGTGAATTTCAATATGAACAAGATAGAGGCCTCCCTTGAAGAGATGGTCAATATGCTTGTAACATATGAATCCACTTTAAAGAAGGATAAACCGGCTTTCTTGGTGGGCTCCTCTTCTTCTGCTAAGAAGGGGCCAAGTACAAAGGGTAAGAAACGTTCTGCCCCACCCAAGAAAACCGAACCCGAGAAGAAGTACAAGACAAAGGCTTCAAACATGGAAAAGTCCAAGGATGTTTTCCATTACTGCAAAAAGCCCGGTCATTGGAAACGTAACTGCAAGGAATATCTAGAGCAGTTGCGAACTGCGAAGGGTATGTTCTATATTGAAATAAATGTTTCACTTAATACTACTTCTTGGGTATTGGATACCGGATGTGGATCTCACATTTGCAATGATTTGCAGGTGATGACAAGAAGTCGCAGGCTTAGAATGGGTGAGACCCAGCTGAGGCTCGGAAATGGTTCCAGAGTTGAAGCTAAAGCTGTGGGAGATGTTTATTTAATTTTGCAGAACAATTTTAAGTTACTTTTGAGAGACATTTTATTTGTTCCAGATTTAATTAAAAACATTATTTCTGTTTCTATGCTTGATAGAGATGGTTTTTCTTGCAATTTTGTGAATGGGATTTGCAATATTTACAAGAATGAATGTTTGATTGGAAATGGACAACTTGAAAACGATCTATATAACTTAAAATTAAAAGACGTTCCAATAAATTATGTTGATAAACCGGTAACAACAAACAAAAGGAAAATCGATAGTCAAAACCCGGCAAACCTTTGGCATGCTAGGCTAGGTCATATTTTCTCAAGGAGAATGAACAAGCTAGTGGGAGAGGGCATGTTTGATATGTCTGATATTAACTCTCTACCTACTAGTGAATCCTGCCTGAAAGGAAATATGACTAAATCTCCTTTTAAGGGGAAACCTGAGCGTAGTCAAAATCTGTTGGATTTGATCCATACAGACGTTTGTGGTCCATTTAGAATTGGTACTCAATATGGCCACACCTACTTCATTACCTTTACTGATGATTATTCAAGGTATGGGTATTTATATTTAATGAAATATAAGTCTGAAGCATTTGAAAAGTTCAAAGAATTCAAGGCTGAAGTAGAAAACAAGCTAGGTAAAAGTATTAAAGCACTTCGATCGGATCGAGGTGGAGAATACTTAAGTACCGAGTTTTTGGACTATCTGAAAGAGAATGGGATTCTCTCTCAGTGGACTCCTCCTATGACACCACAGCTGAATGGTGTATCGGAGCGTCGTAATCGAACTTTGTTGGACATGGTTCGATCCATGATGAGCTTCACTGAGCTTCCACCTTCATTTTGGGGCTATGCGCTTGAAACGGCGGTATTGTTGTTGAACAACATCCACACCAAAGCAGTGGACAAAACACCATACGAGTTATGGAATGGCAAAACTCCTAAGTATTCGTACTTAAGGATTTGGGGATGTCCTGCTTACGTGAAGCAGACAGTGGGAGATAAGTTGGATAGTCGATCCACCTTATGTTATTTTGTAGGGTATCCGAAGAATTCAATCGGATATTATTTCTATCATCCTGCTGAAACAAAGGTGTTTGTTTCAAGGAATGCCACCTTCTTGGAGAAGGAGTTCTTATTGGATAAGAAAGGCGAGATGATGGAACTCGAAGAAATTCGAGAAGAACCCGAAATACAAAATAACGATCCTACACCTCAGGAACCATTGATAGACACGCCTATACCTAGAAGATCCGAGAGGACTTCTAGACCTCCTATTCGATATGGTCTTCTTCTTGAAGGGGATCAAGATGAACCCGATGTTGGGTGTGATCCAAGAAACTTCAAGGAAGCAATTTCTGATGCGGATTCAAATTTATGGCTTGAAGCTATGCAGTCGGAAATAGATTCGATGCATACAAACCAAGTTTGGTCTTTAGTAGATCCTCCCGATGGAATTGTTTCAATAGGGTATAAATGGATCTACAAGAGAAAGCTTGGGCCTGATGGTAAGGTATTGACCTACAAGGCGCGATTGGTGGCGAAAGGTTATACTCAAAGACAAGGAGTTGACTAAGATGAAACCTTTTCACCAGTTGCAATGTTCAAGTCCATAAGAATCCTTATTGCCATAGCTGCTTGCTATGACTATGAGATATGGCAAATGGATGTGAAGACTGCATTTCTTAATGGAAACATTAAGGAAGAGATCTATATGACGCAGCCTGAGGGATACACATCCATGGGAAACGAGCATAAGGTATGCAAGCTTCAGAGATCAATCTATGGTCTAAAACAAGCATCAAGAAGTTGGAACCAGAAATTTGACGAAACAATAAAGGATTTTGGTTTCATCAAAAACCCGGAGGAACCATGCGTGTACAAGAAAGTAGTTAAGGATGCTGTGACATTCTTAGTACTTTATGTTGATGACATCCTACTCATTGGGAATGATGTAGGGATGTTGCAGTCAACAAAGATATGGTTATCAGGTAGATTCTCGATGAAGGATTTGGGTGAGGCATCCTATATTCTAGGGATACAGATCTATAGAGATAGATCTAAGAGAATGATAGGACTTACTCAAGCTACTTACATCGAAACCATATTGAAAAGGTTTTCAATGGATGGGTCCAAGAGAGGACATCTACCTATGTGTCATGGAGTTTCTCTATCCAAGTCTATGTGTCCCAAGACTGATGAAGAGATAGAGAAAATGACACATGTACCATATGCGTCAGCCATAGGTAGTATCATGTATGGGATGATATATACCAGACCGGATGTAGCATTTGCTCTGAGTGTCACGAGCAGATATCAAGCTAATCCCGGTCAAATGCATTGGAAAGCCGTGAAGGACATTCTTAAGTACTTACGAAGGACTAAGAATATGTTCATGGTATATGGAGGAAGAGAACTAAAATTGGAAGGCTATACCGACTCTAGCTTCCAAAGTGACGTGGATGACTCGAAGTCAACCTCTGGATTTGTGTTCATGCTCAATGGCGGTGCTGTCTCTTGGAAGAGTTCCAAGCAGGACACCACAGCGGATTCCACCACTGAGGCAGAATACATTGCAGCATCAGCTGCTGCTAAAGAGGCCGTTTGGATGAGGAATTTCGTCCAAGAGTTGGGCGTTATTCCGGAAGTTGTTGGTCCAGTCCCGGTGTACTGTGACAACACGGGTGCCGTTGCTCAGGCAAAGGAACCAAGGTCTCATCAAAGATCCAAACACGTACTGAGGAAATACCACATCATCCGGGAGATTGTGGAAAGAGGAGACATCACTGTCAAAAGAGTGGCCTCTGCAGACAATATCGCTGATCCACTTACTAAGCCCTTGCCAGGACCATTATTTGACAAACATCGCGAAGCAATGGGTCTACGTAGTATGACTAGTTGGCTTTAGGGCAAGTGGGAGATTGAAAGAGTGGGTGCCCGGTGAGCCAACTTGTGGCTAAGGGCTTTGATGACTCTTTGTATAAACAATCTTTTGTTTAATATAATTTACACTTTTATCAATGGCAATGACTTTATCTTTCTTCATATTGTTATATTGTGATATACTATTGTTGTTTTGATAAAGACCTTGAATATACTATAGTGTATGTAAGATGTGGTAGCACATGGGGATGGCTATCATGAAACACATCTTATAGTCACTGTATATTCTAAACTGTTCCTAGTCGATTGAGCCGTCTGATAATAAGGATAAGGATCGCTCGAGATTGAGACTAGCATTTGTGATGCAGAGTACCACGTTTCATTGGTAAGGAACATAGAGATGTTCGAAGCATGCAAATGGATATTCATACGATGAATGATCGAACTACCCTATCCGGACTTTCCAAGTGGTTATCACTTATCGAGTGGATAAAGTCCACGGTTTTGGTTGTACACCATTAGTCCTTACTACTTGAAACATCATTAAGACTCTATATGCTAGTACTGTGCTTTGACTCGTTTACCGACTCTATTGGGATCATCAGATATCGGGATTGGGTACAGTTACAACACATATAGGAGTCGATGCTTTGTTGTCAAGGATTCACCACATACTTGCGAGTGTGGATATCCTATGCGATCTGAGGAGATATTAGTGTGACGAATCTCTGGCCAGAGTACATGATGTGTTTTAAGAAATGGTTTCTTAGTAGCACATGCAATGTCACTATTTGATCTTCAAGATGTATTGCATAGTTATCGAATCTCGAACGACTCTCGATTTACCAATGGTTGTTGATTCGATCGGGATATATTGATGAAGGGACCGTACTGTACGCTAACCAAAATCTATTGGTTCTTGTAGGCACTATCAGTGTTACCTAGGGAATCATGAGGCGATGTTGCTAGGCGCTCTTACCATGATTCGATGGGCAAGTCGGAAATTGTTGTTCCGAATCACAAGGAGTTGTGAGCCCACGGCTAGCTGTATCCCTGAACCATTGAGGGTCACACAGAGTAATGGATTTTTAATCCCCGTTGAGATAGTTAAATTTAAAGAGTTAAATTTAATGAACAAAGAAGTTGGACTTCTTATTTAAGAGTAGAGGAGTAAGATTTCCTAAAATGACATAGGGATGGACATTTTTGGAAATCACTGAATTTGGATTCAGAAAAATTTATCTTGACTTTAAAAGGTGCAGAAATGGTTTCTGTGAACATTGGTAAAATCGGTTTATCAATCAGAGTCACGATGAATTTTATATTAATTTCTGAACATGCGGGCTTTGCTTGTCAGGCTTGAACTTATGACTAATGGGCCCTAAGCTGTTAGCAGACCACATTATAAATAAGTTATTGCAGTACAGAAATTATATAACAAGGGTCACAATTTTCGAAAACCTAGCTGATTTTCTCTCAAAGTGGCCACCCCCTTCCCTCTCTGCTCGAGAAAAATCCAGCCTGTGAATTTTGAATTACAGTCTGGTTTAACGGATCAAATTCGTTAATTCTCTTCGTAGAAACTTCTGATAGATTTTCTAGTGCAATCTATCAGAGGGATTAAATCTCTGTTCGTGGACCTGATTGAAGAACAGTTCGTCCATCAGTTCCAGGGAGATACAACAAGAGCAGAGCAATCTGTTGGTGTCCATAATCTCGATTCGAGATTAGAGGTAAAAATTTATAATTGTTATTTAATTTTTACACACACAATTTAATCGTAAAGTTTTGATACCCATTATGGAATCGTTCCTTATAAAATTTTAAACTTTCGCTGCACCTGGTATCAATTCTGATTGATCTGATCGCCGTTCTACAACAGGAAGTCCTTCGAAGGGAGTAGCCACTCGTTCTTCTCTTAATAATATTTGCAATCATCTTGCTTTTGTTTCGCATGTTGAACCTAAGTGTATTGATGATGCTTTATTAGATGATTCTTGGATTATTGCTATGCAAGATGAGTTGAATGAGTTTAAACGCAATAATGTTTGGAATCTTGTTCCTAGGCCGCACGATAGATCTATCATAGGAACTAAATGGGTGTTTAGGAATAAACTTGACGAGCATGGTACTATCACTAGAAATAAAGCTAGGCTTGTAGCGAAAGGATATAGTCAAGAAGAAGGCATAGATTATGATTAAACTTATGCGCCTGTTGCTAGACTAGAATCTATTCGCATGCTACTTGCTTTTGCTTGCTCTAGAAATTTTAAATTATTTCAAATGGATGTCAAAAGTGCTTTTCTTAATGGTGAATTGAAAGAGGAGGTGTACATTGAACAACCTGATGGCTTTGTTGATGCATTATTACCTGATCATGTGTATAGACTAAACAAAGCTTTGTATGGTTTGAAACAAGCTCCTCGAGCTTGGTATGAAAAACTATCAACTTTCCTTATTTCAAATGATTTTTCAAGAGGAAAGATTGATATTACTTTGTTTACCAAACATGTCAAAGATGATTTATTGATTGTGCAAATTTATGTTGATGACATAATTTTTGGTTCTACTAATGAAACTCTTTGTCAAGAATTCTCTAAGTTGATGCAGGAACACTTTGAGATGAGTATGATGGGGGAACTTAACTATTTCCTCGGATTACAAATCAAACAGTGCAAAGATGGGTTCTTTGTGAACCAAAGCAAATATATCAAGGAGATTCTAAAGAAGTTTGGGATGGAGAACACAAAATCATCATCCACACCAATGAGCACAGCAATCAGACTCGACAAGGATGAAAATGGTAAATCTGTAGATCAATCTTCCTTTCGTAGTATGATTGGCTCCTTATTATATGCTACTGCTAGTAGACCGGACATTATGTTTAGTGTTTGCCTGTGTGCACGATTTCAATCATGTCCAAAGGAATCACATTTGTTCGCCTTAAAACGCATTTTCAAATATCTTTCAAATACTCCAAATCTCGGCTTGTGGTATTCGAAAAATTCTTTCTTTGATTTAAAAGCATATTGTGATGCCGACTTTGGTGGATATAAGGTGGACCGTAAAAGCACTAGTGAAACTTGTTTCTTTTTAGGAAACTGTTTAGTTTCTTGGTTTTCCAAAAAGCAAAACTGTGTTGCGTTATCAACGACCGAAGCCGAATATATGGCTGCCGGTAGTTGTTGTGCGCAAATTCTTTGGATGAAGCATCAATTGCTCGACTATGGCGTCTCTTTTTCAAAAATCCCTATTTTTTGTGACAACACTAGTGCCATATGTCTAACAAAGAATCCGATTCAACATTCGCGCACCAAACATATTGACATTCATCATCATTTTATTCGTGACCACATCGAACGAAATGAAGTTGAACTTCAATATGTTGACACGACAAATCAAATTGCCGATATTTTTACAAAACCACTAGATGAAAATACTTTTATTCGTTTGCGTGGTGAACTTGGCATGATTGAGTTGTAATCACTTGTTGACATATTCTAAAGATAATGACATATTAAGGGGGAGCTTAATATAAAATTCGAGCAACTTAATTTTGGATAATACAAATTAATTGTATTTATTCAATATTATACGCTCATATTTTGTTATTTATGTGAAATTTATGTGTTGCATTTTAGAAATCATATTTCAATTCTCATGTTTTTGCATACTTTTCCAGTCTTTTTGATTATCACAAAAAGGGGGAGAATTAGTTTGGTTAAATACTTTAACTAAAGGGGAGAGTTAGTATGGTTAAATGCATGAAGAATAAAATCGGTTATTTGATAAACAAACTCTTCTTCACTAAAATCGGTTATTTGATAAACAAACTCTTCTTCACTAAAATCGGTTATTTGATAAACAAACTCTTCTTCACTAATTGTTTAATTTAGGGGGAGTTTTATTCATGCAATTATATTGTGCAAATTTAAATTATTTATTTAATATTGTACATTTATTTCTCCTATTTAACCAAGTTTTGTGATCATCAAAAAGGGAGAGATTGTTACGCCTTAAACGCATACAAATCTGGTGTTATGAGATTAATGTTTTTAATGCATTAACAAGTCTCATAATATTATGTTTTGATGATTACAAAACTCGGTTAATTGTTACTAATCATTTAAAGTGAGATTTTGCAGATTAGATTTATTAAAAAATAATTTATTGGAAGTTATTTTGAAGCTATACATGTATTTATAAAGTCTTGTATTGCTCATTGAATGGATGGAACATTGTTAAGAGATATGAAGAAAAAGACAAGAAGAAGCCAAAGTATGGAGTAGCAACTTCCGAAAATTACTGGAAATTTTCTATGACTCCAAATCGGATCTCCACCTATCATAATCTAGAAAACAAAGTTTTACAAGTACTGTCCACATTTGAGAGCAATCCAACGGCTAGAATGAGAGTTATGAATTTTTCCATATATGCTGCACAGTACCCACTTCTGCAAGGAATGAAACCATGAAGATTCGACTTCAGAAAATAACTAGGCATGTTTGAGAAATCCAAATCAAATCTCCACTGCGCAGATGCCATATTATGATGTTATAAAGCTTATGTCCAAATTTCAGGTCAATCCAACGGATGGATTAAGAAATATGAATTTTTCAAATTTGTTGCACAGAACAGGTTCGAAAACATGATGAAGTGACTTCAGAAAATTATTGGAAATGTTGGACTCGTTCAAATCCAATCTCCACCGTTCGGAATGAAGATCTGGATGTTTGAAAGCTTCAGTTACAATTTCAGATCAATCCAACGGTTATATTTGAAGATATGATTTTTTCACAAAATCCGCTCAGTGCTGGGAAAAAGATGGCAGCGGCGCCAAACACTTTTTTGTCTCTCCTTGAATTCTTAACACACGCTCCAAGCACTTAAATCAGATTCAAATCTTTGCCAACTATAAATAGAGGCCATCCAAGTTCATTTGGAGACATCCTTACTCATCTCTTCTCTCCTTTGCAAGCAATTTCTCACTATCAAAGTGTTTGTGTGATATATTTGAGAGTGTTTGTAAAAATAGTTTGTGAGTTGGTGGTGTGCTATTGTTGTAAACACTTGAGTGTGAAGCCAAGTGTGTTGTGCTATCGTTGTAAGCACTTGAGTTTGAAGCCAAGTGTTGTGTTGAGGCTATCCTTGGAGCCCTTAAGGCCAAGAGTGTTGAGTTGTATCGGCGCGGTGATCGTGTCAAGTTGTAAGGCTATCCTTGGAGCCATCAAGGCCAAGACGTTCGAAGTGCTAGTGGATCCTTGGTTAATCGACTTAACCAAGAAGGGGAGACGTAGACGATTTATCGTCGAACTTCCATAAACATCTCTTATCTCTTTTACTGCTTTATTTACATTACGCATTTATTTATCGCACTTATTATTTGATTGCTTAAGTCTTCCGCTTGCATACTTGCATAATCGCTTTAAATTGCTAAAGTTGACAATAGAACCTAAATCCCCCCCCCCCATTAGGTTCTAACAGATCGAAACACATAGATGTAAAGCTGCGTTTCGTGAGAGATGTGATTGAAAAAGGAGATGTGATCCTTGTGAAGATAGCATCAGAATAAAATCCTGTAGATGCTATGACGAAGTCACTGCCGTATGCTAAGTTCAAGAAATTTTTGGACTTAGTTAATGTGGTGATTGGAAATTAGCCAAGGCGGCTAGGATGGAGAGCAACATTCAACCTAAAAGAATCAAGGTGAAGATTGTTAAAGTATGCTTCTATCAGATTGAATGGGAATAGAGAATAGATCCGATCAAATAGTACTGATCGGATGAGCTCGGTGATCAGATGATTTCATGGCCAGATCGAATATTGGGATCAGATCGATGTGAGGGTCAGATGAGTCTTCGAATGAGTTCATGCAGATAGATCGTTTGAGTATTGTGACTTGGTTAGAAGTCAGATGAAGTTTCCGTAAAGCTGGAAGCTTGCAGGCAGATCCATGCAGATCGAAGTACAAGAGCATATCAGACTGATGAATGTAGGCTTATCGGGTTGGACCATGTTGACTTTATAATTAGGTCGTAAGTTACTGTTGACCTAAAGTCCAAGATGAAAGTCGGTGTAATTCTCTATTTAAGCAGATGGAATATGGCCGCAATGAAGATAACAAAAAATCAAATTCTTCAGAATATATTGAGAGAGAAGAAGGAGAGATTTCGGAGGAGAAAACTTAGGCGTAGATTTTGACGGAAAAATTCAAGTATCAATAGCTTGAATCGTGTCTGTATCTAGCATTAAGAGTTTTCTGGTCTATCTCTGTAATATGCTCTGTTGATTGAGCTTGGTTTGTTCTGTTGGTATTAATAAAGTGATTGTGTTGCTCTCTCGTGGACGTAGGCAAATTTCTTTTCGAACCACGTAAATACTTGCATCGTTTATTTGCTTTCGCGTGAGTTGGTGTTTGATCTGTGTGGGTTGGCTTTATCTGTTCTGGGATTGTGTTGTTGTTCTTGTGTGTTTGTTTGCGTGGTGAATTTTCGAATATTAAATTTCGGATTGATTCCTAACATAGTCCCTTGTAGTCAGTTTTAGGGCTTTCTAGGTGTCCTACTTGAAGGCCGGGAGTGGCGGAGCACTACGGGGATAGTAGGGGAGCTGCGCCTAAGTTTTGAGACAGTTGTCAATAGTGGACTGACGACAGACGCAGGTATGGTCCGAGATCCCTAAAAATATTAGGGAGTATTTAAATGCTTAGTTAAGGCTTTTATAGCATGATTAGTGAGGCATGGATATTCTGCATTGTAGTGTTGGACTGTAGATGCGGGGCATCTAGGAGTGTATATTTGAGGTACGTAAGTACTGAATGAGATTGCCAACGGGTATGCAAGCTTATATGTTGCATTTATGTGTAATGATTGTATGTTATTACATTAATATATTATGGAACATGTGCATATCATATTGAGTATGTGTTCCCTTGAGATGAGCCATATAGGGTCGCTCAGCACTTTTTATGAGACGTTGTGACACTGAGGGTCCTGCCGACCGATGGGTTGCGCTGACTCTAGTGATCAGTGGACATTTTAGATCCGCGTCCAGTTAGGAGTGCGTGGATGTACCCAGTGGTTTGATTCCCCAGTCGGTATTGCTCATATCCTAGGCACCAGTTTGAGCAGTTTGGATTTGTATATCCCATATATGGATACCCAGACATTGTACTTGTGCATGCATCATATTTGTATGTTTACTCGTACTAGCTTATTGAGCTTTAGCGCTCACGTCGAGTGTTTTCTGTGTTTTTCTGTACACCACATTCGACGGGGCAGTTACAGATGTTTCATCAAGATTTGGGATTTGGTGGAGATCAAGCAAGAGCTGCAGTAGTAGTAGCTAGTTCATTATATTATTTCAATTGGGTTGTATATTTGTTATTATCCGGTTGTATTCTGCCGGTCTAAAATTATTTAAGTTTTCACAATTTATCTATGATTATTGTATATTGCATGCTTAATTAAGAACTAACTTCTAAATAGTAGTGGATCCGGGTTGGGTCGCTACAGACTTTAACACTTAGAGTTGGACCCGAGACTGGTTCTTGGATATGAACTCGAACTGGCTTAAACTAGTGATGAGCTCATTCGTGGGGTATCACCGACAAAGATAAAACATTAACCAAATGCAAACTACCATTTCAGCTTTTTATTCGTTAATATGTTATATGCTAACAAATTTGTCATGGATTTGCATTGTTAAAATCACAAGTTTTAACATTTTTCTTCGAAAACTTATTTACTATAACACAATATATATTAATTTTGAATTTGATTACTCTTGAGTTTAAAAAATAAATGACTTGCATGCAAAGGAGTTCAAAAATATTATCCAAAAAAAAAGATTGTATAATTTAACAGTAACACACAAATAGAATAATCGGATTACTATGCTATATAATGGTACAGTGTTTTGTTTATACAATGAACAAATTAATGTGAATAACATTGATTACATTAGACGAATCGTTGATATGCTTCAAATTATTGTCTTTCGACTTTTGTTGTTCTCGCGATTTGGTGCATTTGTCCGAGTGTTCTCAATTTGAGGAAAATCGTTTTAGATACTGTTTTAGAATATTTAAAGGGAGATGTGCTGAATCTCCATTAGATTTTAATGGGTAGATTACGAGAGGAACTGAATTGGGATAATTACGAAACACTAGGGGATCATTTTGGTGTCCTGAACAGAAGAGAAACTATTTTGGAAATAACGACAAACAAAAGAGATCATTAACTCATTTCAAAATCTTCAAGGGAGAGACGGATCGTATCTCCGTTATTTTTTAACGGGAAGATGATGACAGGGACCAAATTGATAATAATTACGAAAGATTGGGATCATTTTGACAGTCCGAAAAGAAGATGGACTATTTCAAAAAAAGAAGCGAACAAGAGGGACCAAAATGAATATTAACCCAGCTAGTGATTAGGAACACGCAATGTGTATACACAATATAATATATTATTAGAGAAAATGATTTTGATTATCAAACATTAATTTTTTATTTTTGTGGAAATAAATTTTTTTTTGTGAAAAAAAATATATAGGCAGGTTTTGGTGGTTTTTAAAACATCAAATGGAAGTTAATTTTTCTCTTGCATTTTAAAGGTTTAAAATTGAAATTATTTAAAATATCAAAACAGTTTTTTTATATATCTCTTGCTTTATAATAGTAATAATAATAATATATGTATAAGCGGTCGAAATATCAAAATTGCTATTTGAACCATACCGAACAACATGTAAAATCAAACCAAATCACATATATGGTTTTGAATTAATTTTCAGCCAACACTCAGTTGGATTGGTTTTAAAATTTTAAGTCCAAACAAACATAACCATAGTCCGAAAACATAGGGTTTTTTTTCTAAATTGCACAGATCTGTATATGCATAAATACTTTAATTTATTATATTTTACTTTTAATCATTTTAGTTTATAATCAAATAAAATGTTCCCTCTACTTGGTTTGGTTTGGTTTGGTTTGGTTATTGTATTTATGCTTTGGTTTGAAATTATGTAAACCCGATAAAATAACATTAAGTTCGAATTTCACCTAAAATCGAACCACAACTAGACTACTCTATGTTATCAAATTTTAGTATGTTATCTTTTTTCTTTCAATTTTAATCATTTTTTTCTAACATGACCATAATGTGATGTCGACATAGCGCTAACGTATGCAATGTCAAATCAACACTCAAATGGAGAAGGAAAAAAAAAGACTAGAAATTGTCATGATTGAAAAAATATAGAACTAAAAGAGAAATTTAACGACATATAAATTTGCAGAAAAGCAAACATTAGCTGTGATAATATATAAAAATATTTTCCACATAAATTGACTTTTATATATATATATATATATATTTTCAAGCACGTCAACATGAGATTGGATCAAGAAGCAATTAATCGATCTAGAAAAATCTATTTCCTTTTAGCAAAATCTTATCTGTAATTTTCTTCTCTATCACAAGGAATAAAATTCAGCAACTTGAAGAAATAATTCCCTATACCTCAGCAACCAACCTTGTGAAGCACTGAAATTCGTACGCCAGAAACCTCCCACGACTCCATTTATCTACGTACGTACCAAAGTTGACATTCTCCGCACAATTAGTTTCAAGAATCTTCTTTCTTTCTACATGAAATATATACATGATTAATTTAATTAATTTGCTTTTTGCATTATTCATTATATATATCGGATTAACCACGATTTATTCGCCATTTTAAACTATCGATCGAGCAAGAACATACAAGATCGTGATCGTAAAGGGAATTTTAGAACTTAAAATCGATTAGTTACATCAACATTTGAAGATTCACTGCTGTCATTCTAGAAATCGGCCTTTGGGGTATTTTAGGGCCGATTATGTAATATGGCCTTACGTAGAGCACTTGCTTGGCTTCAGCTATATATATATGCTATTATATTTATATTCCTTTAATTTTATGGGATATATGTGGACCAGAAAATAAAAGAACTTCCATGCAAAGGATGATCGATATATGCACGTGATCAAAAGGCAAATATGCTCGTATTGTTTTATATATATATATATATATATATAATTCTTGTAAAATTATGTAATAGAAATGTGTATTTAATATTATACTCAAAAATTTAATTGCGAGTTAAGAAAAATAGAAAACGGCAACGGAGACAAGCACACAATGACACAATGTAGATATATATGTTACGCTTGTGGAAGTGTTGATGTTAGCAGACTAAAATTACATTTAACAATATAGAAGATAAAAATCGTAAAGACACAAATATACGAAACCAAAAATACAATTTTCTCACCTTTTTTTTTATCCGGTCATGGGGACAGGTGCAATAAGTGAAATTATATAAATAACAACTATCATTCTTTTTCTTGGTTTATTAATAAATATTTTGAGTTGAATGGATTGTGGAAAGATATGATTTTTGGCATGTGATAAACAAATCATTGTTAAAAGTTGTGATATGATGAATTACGTATTATAAAAGATTTTTTTAGGATTTGATTGTACCGCAAAATTCTATCCTCCTATTGGATAAATTTAAATTCCTTCTCCAGCTCACAAGATGCCTTTTCGAAAGTTACACTAGAAAGTTAAAATGGACCCATTAATGTATCAAATTAAATTAATTCCAACATCTAACTTTCTAACATAAGTACATTTCATAATTGTTGAATTATGCTTCTATCAGATTGAATAAGAATAGAGAAGAGATCAGATCAAATAGTGCAAATCAGATGAGTTCAGTGATCAGATGAATTCATGGTCCAGATCGAATACTAAGATCAGATCGAAGTGATGGTCAGATGATTCTTCGGATGAGTTCATGCAGATCAATTGCTCGAGTACTGTGACTTGGTTAGAAGTCAGATGAAGTGTCCGAGAAGCTGTAAACTTGAAGGCAGATCAATGCAGATCGATGTACGAGAGCAGATCAGACTGATGAATGAAGGCTTATCGGGTTAGACCATGTTGACTTTATAATTCGGTCGTAAGTTGGTGTTGACCTAAAGCCCAAGATGAAAGTTGGTTTAATTCTCTATATAAGCAGATAGAAGCTGGCCGCAACGAACATAACAGAAAATCAAATTCTTCAGAATATATTGAGAGAAAAAAAAGAGATTTCGAAGGAGAAAACTTGGGCGCAAATTGTGACGGAAGATTCAAGGATCAAAAGCTTGAATCGTGTCTGTATCTAGCATTAATAGTTTTCAGGTATATCTCTGTAATAAGCTCTGGTTATTGAGTTTGGATTTGTTCTGTTGGTGATTAATAAAGTGGTTGTATTGCTCTCCCGTGGACGTAGGCAAATTCCTTGTCGAATCACGTAAACACTTGTGTCGTTTATTTGCTTTCGCATGAGTTGGTACTTTGATCTGTGTGTGTTGGGATTGTGTTCTTGTTTGTTTTTCTGGTAATTCTCAAATATCAAAACTCTTTCGGATTGATTCTGTAGTGACCCGTATCCAAAATTAATGATTAATAAGTAATTAATCGTGTGATCATGTTTTGATTTATTAATACATGATTAAGGAAGTCTCTGTTAGATTAACGAACATCAGAAATGGATTCAGAATGATCGAAAAAGGCCCGAAGGGTGACCAGGAACGGAAGCAACGTGTTGTGAAAAATGTTCGCAAGCGTACGAGTGTCAAGTTTTAATATAGTGATAAAATCAGATATCGATCCCACAGGGATTAAAGTGAATATTTAGTACTTGTAATTAAAATAGTCTAAACTTTATCTAGAAAATCAAACTTTGAGAATTTTTGCAGAATAATAAAATAATCAGATGATTTAAAAGCACGCACACAACTTTCAAATGAATATCAATCAGAGAAAAATGGTCTAGAGGTATAGATTTCACCTGGTTTCAACAACAGTCAATCCTAATTAATTTAGTTTCATGAATTCCAATCAATTAATAGCCAAGAACACTTACGTGTATTATTCCCTCTCCCGAGTGCCGAATAAAATATATCAACTACAATTCAATTCCAATATCCCTATTAAGAATCTACTTGCAGTGATCAATTCAAAACAATGTTCTTTTTAAAAGCTCTGTTAAAATTATACACTCTCCCGAGCGATATAAATAAATAACAGTGTATTTTCTAATGGTCATATTCAAAATCTCCTCTCCCGAGTGCCAGATTTTAAATAAATATTATAAATCAATTATTGATCAGATAATTGAAAAGACAATCAATTTTAGAAAAAACAATTAATCTATAAGAAACTCAATTCAATAAAAATCAAAAATTCATGAAAGCGTCTACACCAGATTTCATCCGACCTCTAGACTATAAAAATTAGTTCATAACTGAATTCAAATAAAACCAAAATATATTCAAAAATCTAGACATGAATTCAGAATTAAATAAATAAAAGATAAAGGAACAAATCCGTCGTCGATGTCGTGTCCGGTCTATCGATCTCCGTCTTCGTTCTTCAATTAAAGCTCTCAAATCTTCAGAAATCACGATCAAAACCTTTCTCTGATATGTGTGTGTGATTGTGGCGGCTCTCCCCTAATTGTCTGATCAAAATCTTATATATATGTTGACACAAAAGCCCACTCAAAAGCCCAAGAAAATATTAAAGTTTCCTTCCCATAAAAATTTCCAACTTCAGAATTCGCGACACGCGCCCGCTCCAGGACTCACGCGGGCGCGCATAGGGCTCTGTCTCAAATCTTCACTCTCAGAGAATAGACGCGTGATAGCTCTCTTCCTCTTTTCTTCGGCGCTTGTTTTAGCGCTAAACTTTAAGGCCCAAATGAGAAAGCCCAACACTATTCTCTTCTTTTCTTTGTCTGATCATTTCTTTTCTTCTTCTTTTCCTTTCTTTTATTTTCTCTTTTTCTTTTAATTCTTTTAATTCCCTATTTTCTTCCTCAATTTTTTTTTTTTACTCTCTTTTCCAAATAAATTCAATAAATCACTGTAAACACAAAAACAATAAAATACCCACATAAATCAGCTCGAAACAAATATTTAACAATTAAAATTATATATAAATTAAGTGTATAAAATATACTTATCAAATACCCTCAAACTTAGACTTTTGCTAGTCCCGAGCAAAACTATTAAAAACAACATTCCAAAAACTAATACTCACCAACACCCAACAAGAATAGTCAAGAAATATTATGGAGCAATGGCATCAGCAATGATTTCAAAAAATTTTCAAATTCAATCATATCACACCCAACTAACACTTGAAAGTTTCAGTCATAACAAAATAACCGCATAAACTTACAATCTCCGCAACTCAAGTTCAAAACACTCTTATCCAAGTTCAATTCACACATTCATAGATCATGAGGACTTTTCAAGGTAGCATAGGATCAAATTTAGAATATTAATCAAAAACACTCACAATTAGGTAAATGCAACGAATAATAGTGTGTGCGTGTTTTGATCAAAATTCATAATCATTAAAAGCATCAATCAACAGTCCATAAGCTAAATTCTCGCAACTCTTTTCCACTAGTACATTGGGCAACTGAGACTCGGTCAATAGGACTTAATCAGCTTATAATGTAAGGTCTGGCTTATGGCTACAAACAAAGGATAAGAATTCAAAAATAAGGAGTAATTTATATTTATGCTCTAATTCTAATCTCAACTCCTTTCATTCACAATTTCACACTATTTTTCAGTTCAGTAATTTTTCATATTCTCACAACTTTTTCAACTCTCTTTTCTACTACCTCTTTTCATCTTTTCAATTCATCCACCACACCATTCCATTTTTCACAAATAAAACTAGGAGCATATAACATTTTAGCATTCAAATTACTCCCTTAAAGGTAGGAATTAGTGTTTGGGCTAATTAGGTAGTCAATGTAGGACCTTGAAATAATAACGAATGGGGGTTTAATCACGCGTTTACACGCATGCCATTCGATTTTCAATAAAGCTCAAACAAGGTACTAGGGATAAAATAGATTAATAGGTAGCTTGAAAGGCTCAAACGAATTCAGAAAAATCGCCTAAATCATTCCTAATCTCAGTTATGCCCGTATTTCACCTCGAAGAGTGTTCAAACTAGTTCTAGATAAGTCTCAATCCACAATTAAATCATACAATTCCATCAGTGCAGAAAAGAATAATCATCAGTAGTAAACGATGATTTTTACAACAAAATCAGATTATTCCGTACCTCAATGTACCAATATATACGTGTAAGCTCAAATGGGCAACTAAAGATAAATTTTTAATAAAAATCAGGCCCAAAAATTCCAAAAAATGCCTCAATCATATCTATATTTGTATGTCTCAAAATTCAGAATCAAATATTAAGCACAGAGTATATAGGAAATTGTTCATCTAATTGGTTCCAATTTTTTCTCAAAAATATTTTGTCAAATAGGTAGACAATCATGGATTTCAGTTATAGCATAAAAAATATTTTCATCAGCCATGCATCCATTTCTTTCTCGACTTCTTTTAAACTCAAAACTTCAACTCACTTAAACAACAAATAAACTCAACAAAAATTTTATCTATGAAGCACATAGTAAAATTCAACTAATCAACTATCAACCAAACAACTAAATCAAACATTATGATTCACCCCCCCCCCCCCCAAACTTAATGTAATCATTGTCCCTAATGATTAAAAACAATAAAAATAACAAGGGACTCATACCTTCGACACCGAGCATCAGGACTCGGCGTAACCATCATGGTCATAAAAAATAATATCCAGCATGTAGAACACCATCAGAAACCGATCATCGCGGGAAATTGAAGACGCACAACATGCACATCCAAGTGTACCTGAAAAGGAGACATGCACACGGTGAAGAAACAATAATAAAACCAAAGCAATAAAGACAATAGCAAACTCGTAATGATTAAGGGAAAAGGAACAAATGCGATGAATAGTAGCCATGAAGGTCGATGGTGCATTGAAGAAGGCCCTTGGATAAGCTGTTAGCATGCTGCTGGGAACACATAGCGCATGGGGCATGTTGGTGCATGATGATGAGCAGGTGGGAATTGCTCGTTTGCACAAAGTAGCTGTACAGAAGAGAAGCTGGATGGCTGCACGATTGCTCTGAAGTGAGCGCTGATGAGGAATTTGTTAGCGCATGAAGGAGTAGCAGCTGGAAGCATGCGCGTTTGCTCATGGAAGAAGCGCTAATGGTGGTTGTTCGCGCAGGGAAAGATAGCAACAGTAAGCGCGATTGCGCTGTGGCTTGCGCTCTTGGGGAACACAGATGCGCGTTAGCGCAGATGGAGGGCGCAGATGGTGAGATGGAGGCGCGATAGCACTAAAAATAAGCGCAGATGGTGGAGTGGTATGCGCGATAGCGCTGAAGCTGGCGCTGTTTAGTAGCGCGATTGCGCGTGTTGGAGCGCTGTTCGTGCATCAGTGAAGCAAAGAGGAAGCGCGGGCGCTCGAATGGAGTGGCGCGGACGCGCCTTTTGCTCGCATTTGAGTTTTTGAAGCCTGAAAAATTTTGAAAATTAAGAAAAAAAACTTCAAAAATTGATAATAAAATATACTTAAAAACATTTAAATAACAAAAATTAAATAAACTAAAAAAATAAAATAAAATAAAATAAAATAAAATAAAATGCTTGGGTTGCCTCCCAAGTAGCGCTTGGTTTATAGTCGTCAGCCCGACTTTCACCGGTGTTAGTTGATTTTTTCCTTCGCTCTCACACGCCAAATATATTCACTAAAACTGCAATGAAAACAAAAGAAATTAATTAGAAAATTAAAAATCAAATAAATAAAAACTCTAAATTAAAATCTAAAATAATTGGTAACAAGACTAAAAACTAATCAAAACTTACTCCCCGGCAACGGCGCCAAAAACTTGTTATGAAAAATGCTCGCAAGCGTACGAGTGTCAAGTTTTAATATAGTGATAAAATCAGATATCGATCCCACAGGGAGTAAAGTGAAAATATTTAGTACTTGTAATTAAAATAGTCTAAACTTTATCTAGAAAATCAAACTTTGAGAATTTTTGCAGAATAATAAAATAATCAGATGATTTAAAAGCACGCACACAACTTTCAAATGAATATCAATCAGAGAAAAATGGTCTAGAGGTATAGATTTCACCTGGTTTCAACAACAGTCAATCCTAATTAATTTAGTTTCATGAATTCCAATCAACTAATAGCCAAGAACACTTACGTGTATTATTCCCTCTCCCGAGTGCCGAATAAAATATATCAACTACAATTCAATTCCAATATCCCTATTAAGAATCTACTTGCAGTGATCAATTCAAAAAAATGTTCTTTTTAAAAGCTCTGTTAAAATTATACACTCTCCCGAGCGAGATAAATAAATAACAGTGTATTTTCTAATGATCCTATTCAAAATCTCCTCTCCCGAGTGCCAGATTTTAAATAAATATTACAAATCAATTATTGATCAGATAATTGAAAAGACAATCAATTCTAGAAAAAACAATTAATCTAGAAGAAACTCAATTCAATAAAAATCAAAAATTCATTAAAGCGTCTACACCAGGTTCCATCCGACCTCTAGACTATAAAAATTAGTTCATAATTGAATTCAAATAAAACCAAAATATATTCAAAAATCTAGACATGAATTCAGAATTAAATAAATAAAAGATAAAGGAACAAATCCGTCGTCGATGCCGTGTCCGGTCTATCGATCTCCGTCTTCGTTCTTCAATTAAAGCTCCCAAATCTTCATAAATCACGATCAAAACCTTTCTCTGATATGTGTGTGTGATTGTGGCGGCTCTCCCCTAATTGTCTGATCAAAATCTTATATATATGTTGACACAAAAGCCCACTCAAAAGCCCAAAAAAATATTAAAGTTTCCTTCCCATAAAAATTTCCAACTTCAGAATTCGCGACACGAGCCCGCTCCAGGACTCACGCGGGCGCGCATAGGGCTCTGTCTCAAATCTTCACTCTCACAGAATAGACGTGCGATATCTCTCTTCCTCTTTTCTTCGGCGCTTGTTTTTAGCGCTAAACTTTAAGGCCCAAATGAGAAAGCCCAACATTGTTCTCTTCTTTTCTTTGTCTGATCGTTTCTTTTCTTCTTCTTTTCTTTTCTTTTATTTTCTATTTTTTTTAATTCTTTTAATTCCCTATTTTCTTCCTCGATTTATTCTTTTACTCTCTTTTCCAAATAAATTCAATAAATCACTGTAAACACAAAAATAACAAAATATCCACATAAATCTGCTCGAAACAAATATTTAAAAATTAAAATCATATATAAATTAAGTGCATAAAATACACTTATCACAACGTTCTGATAGTGATGTCATCCGTGATGTCAAAAATATTACTTCATTGCTTACGCACTTGATGGGACATCGGAAGCAACGAAGAGGAACGGAAGCAACGTTCGTCGGCAGAACGGACGCAATGATCCTGATCGAAAGCAACGTTCTGTGTCTATAAATAAAGGAGCCGAGGTTCATTTGTAACTCGCTCATTTCCTCTCTTCTCTCTCGATTCCTTAGCCTTTCTAACTCAGATCTAGGGAAATCCAGGCATCCTATTGGGATTCCGAAAGTGGCATAGCGATCCAGACGTCGTAGCGAAGCTGTGGCCTAGTTTTGAGGCAATTGAAATCAGCGGGCGGACGACGGACGCAGGTATAACTATGGTCTCCTTAAATTATTTAGGATTATGCAATAGCTTAGTTAAGGATTTTAGAGCTTAATTAATGATGCATGAGTATTTGCATTGTAGAGTTGATGATAGGCTTGGAACCTAGAGTGGGACTGCTAGGACCGCCTGTAGAAAAGTACGTAAGTACTGACTGAGATAGCCAGCGGGTTTTTCATGCTGATATGTTGCATTTGTGTGTCATATTATTATGCAGCATGTGCATATCATATTGTGTTTGTCCATCTTTTGAGATGAGCCATGTAGGGCCGCTCAGCTCTGTTCGGACGGTTGATGTTGAGCGCCCCGCTACCGACGGGTTAGCCGGCACTGGCATCTGTAAGACATGGTCTACGTCCGTTAGGAATGAGCAGTGTACACAGGGTTTGCTCCCCTGGTTGTACCACTCATGTCCTAGGCGCCATTACTGAGGAGTTGTATACAGTTATCCCAGATATGGATACCCTGTCATTTGCATGCATCATATTTGTATGTTTTACCCGTGCTTTCGTATTGAGCTTAGAGCTCACGTCCAGTCTTTTCTGTGTATCTGGACACCCCATTCGACGGGGCAGGTGTAGGTGCAGGATTGAGCACCAGGAGCTTGGAGTAGCTAGTGACCAGTGGAGACAGCAAGATTAGTAGGTTTTGCCTTTAGGTTTATTTACTTGATTGGGTTGTATAATCGAATTTGTTTAACCAGTTGTATTCTATCGGTCTGCTTTTATTTAAGTCTTCCGCAGCAATTTATTTTAATGCATGCTTAATTATGCTCTTTAACTCTGATTAGGTAGCGGATCCGGGTTGGGTCGCTACATTTATTGGTATCAGAGCGCATGCATGCAAGAAACTTGGGATATAGTAATGGGACTTTGGGTTATCCTTATAGGATTGATGAGACCTTGGAAGAGGTGGTGATGCGGTGATTAGTTTGCCAGAGACTATCATCATCGGCAGGAATTTTGAAGATTTGGCTTATGGGATACCAGCCAGTACGGACAGGAGTAATGGATCGTGTCCGAGCGTTCGAGATTTCTAATCATGTGGATCCTAACTTTGGATCGAGTACCGGATGCCAGAGGCAGTGGCAGAGGATTGGTGGGGACTTACTTGATGCTTGCATCTGTACAGTCATTACCATGATGACACTACTCTCAAGATTCTCCAGTCTTAGTTGGAGAGATTGTCAGATAGACCTTTACTAGGGAATGCCTCGAGTGTCTAAGGCATGACAGGTTTCAAGCGTAAGGTCTTTAACCTCATGCAGAACATGGTTTTGTCGGTATTCTTATATCGATGCGTTCGATAGGCAAACAGGAAACTTCATGTTCAAAAGCATGATTTGGTTACAAGAAGAAAGCTGACGGTAGATCGTGAGCAGAAGAGGTCGACTGACAGGCACTGACGCAGAGCATAGCTGGTTAGGGAGCTCGAGTTATTTCTCTGGAAGTCTTGGTAGGACGAGATACCGAGAGGATTGGTCAGGATTATGCTTGTATCGATGCGTGTGTCGATTAGAAGTTTCATGCCCAAGGAACGAAGACTTGTACGATGATTTAAATACTGTATTGTTGTAGTTGTAAACAGTATTTCAGTTGTAATGAATCATCATACTTTGGTTGTATCATTTCAAGTTCGGTTGTACATTTCATTGTATTTTCGAAATATTGTAATTGTATTACATGGAATTGTAGTAAAGAGAATTGTACATAACTTGAAGCAATGATACATGTTTTATTTATCCAGTAAATCGTGGATGATTGCATGATTGTGCGAAAGGTTGGCGTGGGTTTAGTTGATTAGTGTTCAACTATTGCAGCTCATGGGATTTGAGTGGGCCGACTGTGACTGTTTGACTTGTGGTTAGTCTGGGCGTTTTCCTAGGATTGACCTAGTTAGTCAGTGGACTAAGATAGTGCCAGCAATGAGTGGACTCATCTAGAGGCATTAAGATTATTGTTCGGTTTAGAACATTGGGCTTTGTTCTAGGTTGTTTTCTTAAAACAGTAAGCTGTCTGACCTTCGTTAGGTTGAGACTTATGATGATGGGTTTTCATCGAGATGCCAGGTCCAGTATATGCCGAGAGTTGTGGGCTATGACCATGACTAGACGTGATGGAGCGCGACCCTATGCTAGTGTTACTCTGGGAGTCCTTGTACTTCAGAGGGTACCTGGGTGCCTTCGTGCTTCAGGATTGGCGGTGGGAAGGCTACTCAGTCTAGGGATTTGGTAGCAGTCACGACAGGGTATGACCTTGGATTAAGATATCAGGTTTGATATCGATGGTTCGATATCATCTGGTGTGCCAGAGATATAGTTGGAGTGTTCTGCTATGGGAACCAGTCAGGGAGGGATTTCCTTGACGAGTGTTTATTTTGAGCAGATAAGTTTTAACCTTTGGATTACTGATAGACATGTAGATCTAGTAGGTGGTCGAGTTCTACCAGCGATGACTAGGGGTTGTCATCAGAATTATGGTTAGAGTTTCCCTGTGATAGGAATCATCCAAGATACTGGATGGGATGCTATTTCAAGAATTCGACTCGAATACGAGGACTACTCTATGATGATTGACTTCATCTATAATAGAATTATGTCAAACGCTAAGGATTGTATAAGACTAATTGAGGCGTGAGGAAAGTGTGATTTATGCCAATGTACACTTGGTCGTGATTCCAGGTGGGACATCGTGGTATGCTACCTCAGTCTTAAATTGTTGTACAGTCTTAGCAATGGATATGATCAGGAGCGTGTCTGAAGATTGTGGAAATCTTTGGGATTCGTTAGTTATTATTTTAGGACTTGACGAGCCTTGGTGTTCATTCTAATGAATGAGGCAAAGATAGTGAGTTCAGTGGTTGCGCTAAGTACTGTCTGATATTTTCAGATGTTGAGCGTAGGATTTTCCATGGGATGAAAATGGGCTTAGTTTATCTCGATGTTTGCCTTTGGTAAAAAGACAACGATTGGTAGTTCCCAAGACAGTGTTCTTGTGATGATGTCTTGGTATACCGTTGTGTTTGGGATCCAACGAGAATTGTGTACTCGTATGAACATCAGTAGGATGATCGTGAGATGTGACATTAGCTAGGATCTAGTTCTCGAGATCCAGCAGGTTGTGTCACTAATATTTCAGCGAGTGATGTGCGATATCTCTGAAGTGACTGAGATAGTCAAGGATCTACTTAGTAGCCAACGTGGTTTGCCTTTGGGGTCGAATATTTCGCAAGATCGTGACAGATCGAATTTGTTCTTTTGAGTCAGTGAGTCACATCCATGCAGACTATTTGTCAAAGATATTGCGTTTTAGCAATTAACGACAATCAGAGGTGTTTTGTGAGACAAGTTACTTCAAGCGTAAGTGTTTTCCCGGAGTGACTAGGGAATAGATGAATTAGTCTTTTCAGCGCTAAGGCTGATGCCTTCAGCAAAAAGGAATGATTTGACTCTGGAGGATCCGTTGGGATTTAGTTTCCAGGATCTTTATGTTCAACCTTGGGAAGTTGGAACGAGCGATGATGGTATCACCAGAGACTCCGAGTTGAGTTATATCAGACGCATGTAACTGTCGAGTTTCGAGACGAAACAGGAAGCGTTTCCATATGTCTGTTACTGTGGAATGTCTTAGTCGAGCATATTTGTGGAAGTTTGCCTTAGTCTTGATGTGTGCACAGTAATTGCGAGTATGTGTAACTAGCAGGAGGATGTCTATCAATTGAATTCGTGGATGAATAACCTATGTTCGAGGCGATTTAGATCATCAGATGTGTGATAACTTCTATTGCAATGTATGTGTGGCTTCGTAGGCCAATGGCTAGGAGATGACTTAGTGTCATTATCGGTGAGCGATGATAGTTTTCATCAGGGCACAGTGTTGAGTTATACTGAGAAATATGAACTGTGATTTGCCCTGGACATGGTATTGGATTCCCAGTATTGCTTGGGAAGCTCATTGCTTCGGTATGGCATGGGAAGGATGACCAGTCTGAGGATTGTGATAAGCAGTTATGTTGAAGTATGACTTTGTGGCAACTAAATTCTCTTGGGAAGAATTAGGGCTTTGTTGTGTCAGAACAGTGTTGGGAATGATGTTTCCTGACTAGAGGTGTTGAGCACCGAGAAATTTTGGAACCATTAGATGATTAGATCTAGTTGGTAATTCGACGAATACAGTAAACCAATCAGGTTATGACTTGTTCTTCGTCAGTCTAAGATATCCTTGGGATGATGATCTTGATCAAGCGGGTGTTTGTATCCTTTGTGGTCAGAGAGATCGTGGTCAGTATGGAAGACGTATCAGTGTTGTGATACATTAGTGCCAAGAAACGGAAGCAACGTTCTGACAGTGATATCATCCGTGATGTCAAAAATATTACGTCATTGCTTACGCACTTGATGGGACATCGGAAGCAACGAAGAGGAACGGACGCAACGTTCGTCGACAGAACGGACGCAACGATCCCGATCGGAAGCAACGTTCCATGTCTATAAATAGAGGAGCCGAGGTTCATTTGTAACTCGCTCATTTCCTCTCTTCTCTCTCGATTCCTTAGCCTTCTAACTCTGATCTAGGGAAATCCAGACATCCTATTGGGATTCCAAAAGTGGCATAGCGATCCGGACGTCATAGCGAAGCTGTGTCCTAGTTTTGAGGCAATTGACATCAGCGGGCTGACGACGGACGCAGGTATAGCTATGGTCTCCTTAAATTATTTAGGAGTATGCAATAGCTTAGTTAAGGCTTTTAGATCTTAATTAATGATGCATGAGTATTTGCATTGTAGAGTTGATGATAGGCTTGGAACCTAGAGTGGGACTGCTAGGACTGCCTGTAGAAAGGTACGTAAGTACTGACTGAGATAGTCAGCGGGTTTTTCATGCTGATATGTAGTATTTGTGTGTCATATTATTATGCAGCATGTGCATATCATATTGTGTCTGTCCATCTTTTGAGATGAGCCATGTAGGGCCGCTCAGCCCTGTTCGAACGGTTGATGTCGAGCGCCCCGCTACCGATGGGTTAGCCGGCACTGGCATCTGTAAGACATGGTCTACGTCCGTTAGGAATGAGCAGTGTACACAGGGTTTGCTCCCCGGGTTGTACCACTCATGTCCTAGGCGCCATACTGAGCAGTTGTATAAAGTTATCCCAGATATGGATACCCTGTCATTTGTATGCATCATATTTGTATGTTTTACCCGTGCTTTCGTATTGAGCTTAGAGCTCACGTCCAGTCTTTCTGTGTATCTGGACACCCCATTCAACGGGGCAGGTGTAGGTACAGGATTGAGCACCAGGAGCTTGGAGTAGCCAGTGACCAGTGGAGACAGCAAGATTAGTTGTAGGTTTTGCCTTTAGGCTTATTTACTCGATTGGGTTGTATAATTGAATTTATTTAACCGGTTGTATTCTGCTGGTCTGCTTTTATTTAAGTCTTCCGCAGCGATTTATTTTAATGCATGTTTAATTATGCTCTTTAACTCTGATTAGGTAGCGGATCCGGGTTGGGTCGCTACAGATTCCTAACAATTGGCGTCGTCCGTGGAAAACTAAGCAAAGATGGTGGGATCAATGAAGTTTGATATTGAGAAGTTTACGGGCAAGAACGATTTCTCGCTCTGGAGAATTAAGATGCGTGCAATCCTGATACAACAAGGATTGGTGGAAGCTCTTAAGAAGAAGGACGAGATGTCCGATGATATAAAGAACAAGGATGAATTGCTTGAGAAAGCACACAGTGCAATTATTCTCTGTCTGGGTGATAGACCTCTTCGAGAGGTGGCCAGAGAAGAATCTGCAGCGGCGGTGTGGTTTAAACTTGAGAATTTATATATGAAAAAATCCTTGGCTAACCGTCTGTACATGAAACAGATGTTGTATTCCTTTGTGATCGAGGATGATAAGAACCTGGAAGACCAGATCGAAGAATTCACCAAGATATTGGATGACTTGGAGAATATTGAAGTGAATCTTGAGGATGAAGATCGGGCTTTGATACTTCTAAATGCTCTTCCAAAATCATATGAAAATTTCAGAGATGTTTTGCTCTATGGAAGAGAACAGACAATAACCTTGGAAGAAGTTATGTCTGCTATTCAATCCAAGGAACTTCAAAGAAAGTCAAACACTAACACTTAATCACATGGAGAAGGTCTTACGGCAAGGGGCAGAAGTGATAGAAGGAAATCCAATGGGAAATACAGGCCAAAATCCAGATCGAAGAGTCAAGGAAGATACCAAAACAAAAATTTGGGTAATATGAAGTGTTATGCATGTCAGAAGGTTGGGCATCTTAGAAGAGATTGTCCATAAAGGAAAGGGAAGCAACAAGAAAAACCCAAGGAAGCTGGTACTCTGGCCATAGCTTCAGATGGATATGACTTAGCAGAAGTATTGGTGGTTTCTAAAGGTGATCAAAACCACGAATGGATATTGGATTCAAGATGATCCTTTCACATGTGTCCTATAAGATCTTGGTTTGAAAAGTTGGAGGAATCAGAACATGGTATGGTATTGTTAGGGAATAATCAATCATGCAGAATAAAGGGCTCTGGAAACATCATAATAAGGATGCATGATGGGATTGACCGAGTACTCACTAAGGTGAGGTATGTGCCCGAGTTGAAGAGAAACTTGATATCATTGGGAACACTTGATGCTCAGGGATATTCATTCAAATCAGGAGAAGGAAGTATCTCAGTGTCAAAAGGATCTCTGGTTGTTATGAAGGCTATCAAAAGAAACCTCTTATATGTACTACAAGGTAAAACAATTATTGGAAGTACAGCAAGTATTCAGGAACAGCAAGAAAGAACCAAGCTATGGAATCATAGGCTTGGACATGTAAGTGAGAAGGGATTACATGAGCTGTCTAAACAGGGTCTGTTAGGTGGAGATAAGATCAAATCACTGGAGTTGTGTGATAGTTGTGCTCCTGGGAAATCAAAAAGAGTATCGTTTGGACAAGGAAGTCACACAACTGAGCAACCATCACTACAACAAATATGCTAATTAACCACACTAAAAAGACAACGGTTTTATACACAAACTGTTGTCTTTTGACATTTAACAACGGTTTTTTCAAAAACCGTTGTCGTTGGCCGTATTTTAATTAAAAACTACAACGGTTTTTAAAAAACCGTTGTCTTATATGTGTTAAAGACAACAGTTTTAAAAAACCGTTGTCTATGAGCGGGTTTTTTATGGCCTACGACAACGGTTTTAATTAACCGTTGTCTATGTGCGTGCTTTTTGAGCTCTACGACAACGATTTTTTGTAACCGTTGTCTTTTTGTATTGCTTTATGTAGTCTAAGACAACGGTTTTTTGTAACCGTTGTCTTTTTGTATTGCTTTATGTAGTCTAAGACAACACGTTTTTAAACCGTTGTCTTTGTTTTTTTTAAATATATATATATAACCTACAGCGTGTCTACACTCTTTAAGGGAAGAATGAAAAAAAGAAAGAAAAGAGAAGCCCAAACCCTAGCCCCAACCCGTCGCCCCTCCGACCCAGCTCAGATCCAGTGCCTTAGCCATCGATCGATCGCCGGAAACATCTCCAGCTTCGATTTAAGCCATCTCCAGCTTTGATTTAAGCCATCTCCAACTTCGATTTAAGCCATAAATCATAAATTTTGAGCAAGGAATCGAGCTGCTCGAAGTATTGTTCGGTGAACTAATACACGCGTTGTTATTAATCTTTCTTGTGCGAGTTTGCTTCGATTTTTTGTTGTAAGTTGCTCTTAACCTAACTTCAAGCTATTTCGAGCATAGTCCAGTCTTTCTCTGTTCCATTTTTTTCTATTTTTTTTTTTGGGTTTTTTTTTCATATCACTTGAAGATCTTTCGGTTTTGTGTTCTTGGGATGCATTTCTTCGTCGATTTGTATGAAGTAAACTTATAAGTTCTAAACCATAATTTCTGCTGCATTCGCTAATGTCGCTAATGTGTCTGCTGAGAAGGCGTAAGAGCACAAAAATGCCTAGTTTAGTCGTGTTGGAGAGTGATTTTTTTTACTGCAAAATAATTTTACATGGATCCAGGATTCTTTGTCAAGGTGGAACTCTGGACCAGAAAAGGTGAAGGGGAAATCTTGGTCTGTCTACGAGGAGAAAACGCGAGGGTCAAAAAAGGACAGCAAGCGGCCTTAACTGGAGCAGTGAGAATGGTTTTAGCCAACAATCAGGCTTCTGGTTATGAAATTATTGCTGATCCTCATGTCCTACCCGCTTCACATATCAATTATATCAAGACCCAAGATATATCCCCTGCTTTCATTAGTAGGGAATAAAATGAAAATTTAGCAACTCTTACCGCAGGTCTGGTGTAGCTTCTATCCCCCGACCCCGGACTCAATTAGGTACAAAACCAGCTCCATCCATGGCGGCCTTTTCGTCCAAGGGTCCTAGCACTATCACACCAGAAATACTAAAGGTTTTTTGACATCAAATTAACTAACTTAATAAGTACTTCCCTTTCATATAAAAAGGGGGTGTGATACATTTTCATGTTGTAATTTCAGCCTGATATCATCGCTTCAGGAGTGAGTGTACGTCATAGCTGCCTACACGGAAGCTCAGGGACCAACAAATCAAGATTTCGACAAACGACGTGTCAAGTTCAATTCTAATGGTATGATGGTAAGATGGTTTGTTAATATTGTGGAATTTTATACTAACTTAATAAGTACTTCCCTTTGATTTGGATTTTTGTGCTACTCAGACGACAAGAGACAATTGAGTTTCTAATATAAAAATTCTTCCTTACATCTTCGGCTTCGATTTAAGCCATAAATCATAATTTTTGAGCAAGACTTTACTTGTTAATGCTAATGGTATGATGGTTTGTTAATTTTGTGAAATTGTATACTTTATCGGTTGAAAAGGACACTGATGAAGTTTATGCACAGATTACATTGCTGCCAGAAACAGATGTAAGAACCTATCTTTATTTTTGTGTTTTCTTTTATTTTTTATGTGATATTCAGCAAAATTCTTTAAGGTTTAAATTATGAAATTTACATAAGTTTTATGGTTGCATTTTCAGCAGACTGGGCCAAGAAGCTTTGATAACTCCCCGGAGGAGCCTCCTAAATCTGTAGTGCACTCGTTCTGCAAGGTTTTGACTGCATCGGATACAAGTACCCATGGTGGATTCTCCGACTTGTATTTGAAAATTTTATGGTAGCAATGGCATCAATAGGTTTGCTCTATGGCTAGATTTATGAAGTCTCACATAGTTTAGTGTTACTTCTGTTGTGATTGATATTCATGTTTATGTATGTTACGAGTCTTCTTATTTTTCAAAGCAAGGTTTGCTTTTGTATTCTTCATTGTCATTCGTTTCAGCATTTAATATGATTGCTACTGTTTCATGTTCACTTAGCAGCTCATGGCTTCCTTCATGTGCAAGATATTGGAGGGGCACAAAGGTACCTTCACTCATATTAAGCATAAGAAGGTACAACTAATCAAGTTGATAAGATTTTCAATCACTTAAAATTGGGATTTTGGAGCAGATTCTTTTTATTTTTTTGGTCAAGTGAGTATTTATTATGTTGCATAGTCTACATCAAAGATTAAGTTTGGTAAACACATTCATCTAGATTTTCTGTTTTATTATACTATATTAATGATTTTTACACAAAAGGATTCCTCAAGATATTGTTTATGACCTTGTGGAGATCATCATTTTGTTGCAGTATATATGTTCATGGAATCTGGAGCAATAAACATACAGGCTTTCTCTTACCATTCATGATTTCTGCCTGAATGACAAAAGCGATCATGCACCTTGGAAGCTGGTATTACTCAATTTACTGATATTAACTGTACCAAAATATTTTGTTACCCCTATAATCTGATTTTTAACTAATCTGATTGTTAAGATGCTTGGTTATTATCGCTTTAAAAAGCTTCCAAGAATGTTCTCTTCAGAAGCAATGAAGTTAAATTAGATGTTGTGAAACCAGACCCGTCATGGTCAGAGTTTCAGGAATACTTCAAACAAGATTTGTTGTAGTAAAAGTGCACTCTTCATGGTCAGAGTTTCAGGAATACTTCAAACAAGAGGTTTCTTATTTTCATTCTAAATATGATTCGAGTTAATTTGTTATTTCTATTATATGAGGACAACTCTGTTCTTGATTGTGCAGGATGGAGAAAATAGGTTGCTAGCATTCACCAAGAGAGGGACAAATATTCACTCAGTAAGTCTAATATAAAGTAACTTGGCTTCTGGAATTGTTCTGCTTGAGAAAAGATTTAAACCTTAAAGACCTACTTACTAGGTATTATGTGGTGTTCGGTACCTCGTTTAGCTGTTTCCAACTCTGCACAAAGAATTATATGTCTTACCTTCCCACACCCTTGATAATTTTGAGAAACGACTAGTACAGCACACACCTTCGATTTCTAGACCACATAGCCTCAAGGAAAGCATACATGTGTAATGCTAACAACGTTGATTTCTATTTTATCTAGTAAAATATCAAGATGATTAAAAAGTAGGGAGTTTATTTTTATCATTAGGTTTCGCCATCACATGACAAAAACATTATCAGAAAATTACATTTCCCCTACAAGAATTGATTCATAGAAACTTTCACGATGAGCCGAGAAATATGAGAGTTAAATGTGTTAACCACTGTATGTATGCCTTTTTTACTGCTTGTATATAATTCTTTATAATAAACGGGTTGTGATCAGGTATTTATTCAAGAAAATCTAATATCTTTTTTTAAAAAAAATAAGAAAATCTTCTTTAAGCTAATAATTGGCAGTCTTTAACGATTTTCTTGACTATAAATCCTCCTGTATGTAGGAATTTTCCTACAGAAAGGGCGATTGGCTTGTATTCGGCTCGGAAACAAGTGGTTTGCCTCCGGAAGCGCTGCTGGATTGTAAAAGCAAACCACTCGGTGGAGGAACCATTCGAAATCCGATGGTCAAAACGTACGTTAGATGTCTGAATTTGTCAGTGAGTGTTGGCATTGCCTTGTATGAAGCGTCTAGGCAGCTAAATTACGAGCATATGCAGACAAATACAGGTTAACCACTTATATATGCAGACAAAAACGATTATATGCAGGCTTGTACTGCCTGCTTCCCATGAAGCAAAATCCATGTTGAAAAACACATTTGGTTTCGAAAACCATATAACAGACAAATACAGGTTAGTCATGAGCTTTTTTTAATTGGTCTATTAGCAATTTAATATACTTTAAGCCTTAACTTCACTTTTTTCAATCTCTATGCCACTACAGCTACAGTGTCTGCAAGGTTGAAATTAAGTTGCTTGGAATATTGTAGATGAATTAACTTGTGGCATGTTTATTTTTGGTTTCAGGGTCGTGAAACTGCACTGAAAGACATTCCAAAGGGTATTCATTTTTCATTAATTTCCTCATTTCTGTACCATGCAAGCACTACTCCTCATTTCTGTACCATGCAAAAGCCTTAAGATCAAGAAAGTTAATTTGATCGATCTTGTAGATGCTTTGATCTTGAGGAGGTAAAGACATGTTTCGAATTGCAGGTGTCAGATGAAGGGGGGATAGCGAAGAGGCTGTGGAAAAAGTTCAAGAACGAGAGGGCTTTAGCTCTTTACAGCCCTTTTCCAGTTTGCTTGGCTGCCGGAACTTTGGACCCCAAGTCTTTTATTCATTGCATCTCTCAAGATGTCTATTTTCTTCAGGCTTTTGCTCACGCGTAAGCCACCATGTCTCTTTATGTGTTTTTTTTTTTTTGAAAAGAAATCATCTGTGTTGTTTTGACTATTTGTTTCTGCATATATTTTTGGATTGGATCAATTTGGTGTATATGTGATTCGAGTGTCCTGCCGTTTTAGGCAGTAGGAAGTAGGAACTAGTTTTTTTGGTTGATTTAGGACAGGGGAAGGTCATGATAAATTATGCTTGGAATTCGAAAATTTTTCGTTGAAGGTGGTTGGATCGAATAGGAAAGGATTCTCTGGAATCTGAATCATAGAACTATAGTGAAATATATGATGGATAAATGTCTTTGAGAAAGTAAGAAGGATGGTTCGATCCTCTTATCTTTACTTATTTAGCCAGGAGATCCATAAATTGAGATAGAACATCTTGTTTCGGGGGCAGAACAGCTGTTTTCAGATTAGTATTTGATCTGGTGGCCTCTATGTGTGTTTATCTTTTAACTGGATTGACTTTGAACATCTACTGCAATTGTTTGATTGAGTGAAATAAAGTGAAGGAAAAGAAATTTTGTTGAATTGAGGGGGAAGCATTTGTTTTTATGTTGATAAAGTTTGCGCATTTGCAGGTACGAATTGGCAGAGCAATATGTAGATGACGAGGAGGACAAGGAGCGCCGACAGTCAAATGATATGAATATTTATAGTTTTGTTTACGGTGATTCTTTATATTGCCACTACTCATTTTCCTAACATCGACAGGAGGAATTTTTGTTTTATGGATTCGTATTGGAACTTTACCATTAAGTCTTCCCAGCATTTTCGTTTTATGGATTCGAATTCCAGAATTTTGACATTTTTTCTACTACCTGAATTCGTCAACTTGTGCAGATAGTCGGGATGCAAGGGATAATGGTGGATGTTAATCTAGAAGGAATATTCCAAGTTAATTTATATAGATTAGTTCATAACTCGATGTATAGAAAAGTTTCGAGTTAATTTATATAGATTAATTCATAACTCGATGGATATATTTTCTAGTGTAGATTGATTTAGAATTTAGAATTAGAATATTGATTTGTAATATTGAAAAATTGTATATTAAAATTTATTTTAAAAATTTTAATTTTTTTTTCATTTATAATATTAAAAATTTGTATATTAAATTTTTTTTTTGTTTTTTTTAGCAACGACAACGGATAAAATCCGTTGTCTTTGTAATTTCAAAAATATTGTAATTTTCGGTGTTGTTAAAAGTTTTATATACGAAACCAGATAAAAACCGTTGTCGTTTCAAGGAAAAGACAACATATAAAATCCGTTGTCTTTTGAAAGAAACGTGTCGTTTCTTGGACAAAAACTCATGGTGGAGGCAGATACTTCATATCTTTGATAGATGATTACTCAAGGAGAGTATGGATATTCATCTTAAAGACTAAGGATGAAGCTTATGACAAGTTCAGAGAATGGCTGCTGGCAATTGAGAACAAGAGTGATCGAAGAGTAAAACCCCTGAGAACAGATAATGGGCTGGAATACTTAGCAGATAGGTTTGTGAAGTTATGTAAGGAGAAAGACATTACCATACACAGAACAGTGGTAGGAATACCACAGCAGAATGGTCTAGCAGAGAGAATGAACAGAACTCTTCTGGAAAGGGTCGGATGTATGTTGATCAATGCTTCTCTTCCTAAGTACTTATGGGGAGAAGAATTATCTACTTCATGCTATTTGGTCAATAGGTGTCCATCCAGTGAGATTGGTTTCAAGACACCAATGGAAAAGTGGAGTGAAACACCTGCAGACTATTCAAACTTGAGGGTATTCGGATGTCTTGCATATGCTCATCTGAAACAGGACAAGTTGGAATCAAGGGCAGTCAGATGTATATTCATTGGGTATCCAAATGGTGTGAAGGGTTATAAGGTTTGGAACCTGGAGTCAAGAGGTCCAAAGTGCTTCAACACCAGGGATGTGAAGTTTGATAAATTGAAATTGGAATATAAAATGAATACAGATGGAAAGGATAGTCAGATAAGTGTAAATGATAAACTATCGTTTGAGGTGGAGTCTTCTGTGCCAGATAAAGAGTCAAAAAAGATGCAAGATGAGAATGTGACAGCAAGTGATCCAAAAGAGGATTTGAGTACTTATAATCTTGCAAGAGACAGAACCAGAAGGGAGATCAGAGCTCCTAAGAGGTTTGGTGAAGATGATCTAGCTTGGTATGCACTTACAGTAGCTGAGGAGGTGGAGTATTCAGAGCCGAATACATATGATGAAGCTATGGCGAGTAAACATAAAAACAAGTGGATGGAAGCTATGAATGAAGAGATGAACTCTCTTGAGAAGAATAAAACATGGACGCTAGTAGACAGACCAAAGCATCAGAAGACATTGGGATGCAAGTGGATCTACAAACAGAAGGAAGGAACTCCTGGTACAGATCAGATCAAGTATAAAGTCAGATTGGTTGCAAAGGGTTTTGGTCAGGTAGAAGGAATAGATTTTAATGAAGTATATTCTCCAGTGGTCAAACATTGTTCCATCCGGATTATGTTAGCACTGGTGAACTAGCTCGACTTGGAGCTTGAACAGATGGATGTGAAAACTGTGTTTCTACACGGTGACCTTGAAGAAACCATTTATATGGAACAACCTAAGGGCTTTATACATCAGAAATCACAGGATAAGGTCTTCTTACTGAGAAAATCATTGCATGGGCTAAAGCAGAGTCCAAGGAAGTGGAATAGGAGGTTTGATGAGTTCATGATTGGTATTGGTTTTGTGAGAAGCCAATATGATAGATGTGTCTATCTGAAGAAGGATGAAGGGCAGGTTATATTTTATCTACTGATTTACGTTAATGATATATTGATTGCAAGTAAAAGTAGGACAGAGATATCCTTGAAACAACAGCTCAACTCAGAGTTTGAGAAGAAAGATCTGGGAGAAGCGAAGAGAATATTGGGCATGGACATAGTGAGAAACGGGAAAAGGCAAGAGATTCATCTGAATCAGAAGAACTACTTGAAGAAGGTTGTTCTGAGGTATAACATGAATCAAGCAAAATCTGTCTTGACCCCTCTGGGACGGCATTTGAATCTATCTGCAAGTCAGTCACCTGAAAGTGAGGGAGACAAGATGGAGATGGCTGGTATTCCATATGCTAGTGGAGTGGGGAGTCTCATATATGGAATGGTGTATAGTAGACCTGATCAAGCATACGCAATCAGTGTTGTGTCAAGATTTATGGCTAATCCGGGTACATATCATTGAGAAGCTCTGAAATGGATTCTCCGATATCTCATAAACACAACTGGACTGAGGCTGAAGTTTGAGAAACAGCAAGATGGGATTGATCCGGTAGTTGGATATGTGGATTCAGATTTTGCTGGGAACTTAGACATGAGAAAGTCATTGATTGGATATGTGTTCACCTTTTATGGCACAGCAATCACCTGGAAGTCTAATCTACAGTCAGTGGTTGCCCTTTCTACCACTGAGGCAGAATTCATAGTTGTTACTGAGGCCATAAAAGAAGGATTTTGGTTAAAGGGGGTGATAGCGGAGCTTGTTGTGAAACAAGATCAAGTTGTAGTACACTGTGACAATCAAAGTGCAATACACTTGACGAAACACCAAGTCTATTATGAACTATCGAAACACATAGATGTGAAGATGCATTTCGTCAGAGATGTAATTGAAAAAGGAGATGTAATCATCATGAAGATAGCATCAGAATAAAACCATGCAGATGTTATGACGAAATCACTGCTGTATGCTAAGTTCAAGAAATTTTTGGACTTAGTCAATGCAGTGATTGAAAATTAGCCAAGGAGGCTAGGATGGAGAACAGCATTCAACTTGAAAGAATCAAGGTGAAGATTGTTGAAGTATGCTTCTATCAGATTGAATAAGAATAGAGAAGAGATCAGATCAAATAGTGCAGATCAGATGAGTTCAGTGATCAGATGAATTCATGGTCCAGATCGAATACTAGGATCAAATCAAAGTGATGGTCAGATGAGTCTTCGGATGAGTTCATGCAGATCGATTGTTCGAGTACTGTGACTTGGTTAGAAGTCAGATGAAGTGTCCGATAAGCTGTAAGCTTGAAGGCAGATCAATGCAGATCGATGCACGAGAGCAGATCAGACTGATGAATGAAGTCTTATCGGGTTGGACCATGTTGACTTTATAATTGGGTCGTAAGTTGGTGTTGACCTAAAGACCAAGATGAAAGTTGGTTTAATTCTCTATATAAGCAGATGGAAGCTGGCCGCAACGAAAATAACAGAAAATCAAATTCTTCAGAATATATTGAGAGAAGAAAAGAGAAATTTCAGAGGAGAAAACTTGGGCGCAAATTGTGACGGAAGATTCAAGGATCAAAAGCTTGAATCGTGTCTGTATCTAGCATTAATAGTTTTAAGGTCTATCTCTGTAATAAGCTCTGGTTATTGAGTTTGGATTTGTTCTGTTGGTGATTAATAAAGTGGTTGTGTTGCTCTCCGTAGACGTAGGCAAATTTCTTGCCGAACCACGTAAACACTTGTGTCGTTTATTTGCTTCGCGTGAGTTGGTACTTTGATCTGTGTGCATTGAGATTGTGTTCTTGTTTGTTTGTCTGGTAATTCTCAAATATCAAAACTCTTCCCGATTGATTCCTAACAATAATTAATAATAAAAAGCTATATATTAATTAATATTATCTGTTTTCCTAACAATTCAATAATACTTGAAAATAGGACACTTAAAAAATGATTTCTCAATTAACACAATAAAAATATTGAAATAAGTTGGTGTGACCAAGATTTCACAATGAGGTGGGAAATATAAAATTTTTTTTAAATAGCAAATTTAGTCTTTTTTTAAGTTATCATGTGTTTTTTTTCTTTTTAATTTTTCAAATTTGTGTTTTAATCTTGTAACTTTGCATTTTGTTGGTGTATTTTGTTAGTTTTTAGTCTTACTAAACCGTTGACGTGACACTAAAAATGATAATGTAGCACTGAAAAATGTTGATGTGACATTGTAAAATTTATTATATATTTGGCACCACGTCAGCACTTCCTATATAAGATGCATCTCTACTGGTTATCCGTAAATAATTTTTTTCTACTTGAGAAAATGATCAAAACATGTTATTTTGACTGTAATTATATGGTTAAAAAATTTGTTTTCATTATAGCTCGCCCGACGAATTAATTACATTTTTTATGGTTTAAAACTACTATATATAAAAGTGGTGAGCCAAATAAATTAAAATTATTACTACACACTTGTAACAATTTTGTTGGGCATAAAATCGCATTCAGAATAAAGAGAGGCATGTAGACAATATAAAATGCAGAACATTGTTTAAAATTGACCATTCTCAGAAGATATCAAATCAAATATTCCCAATATTTACATATATCGGATCATTATCTTGCTAATATATAGCTTTTATTGATTAATGTTCAAGGGAATATATATTAATAACAAAAATGTATTATCAAAATGTGGGAATATTGTTATCCCAAATAATAATGTTGATGGATCATCAATTAATCTTTATACTATGAGAGGAGAAATTAAAAGGCCAACCGTACCAAGGACATATCTCCATTTCCTCCGTATATATGTAGAGATTCGTTATCGTGCAATGCCCACTTTTTCTTTCCCCTGTCGTATTACACATAAAAAAAAATGATAGCAAAATTTTATTTTCTAAAAATATTTACAAATATTCCGAAGAGACCTAGTGCATTCGAGGAAAAAAACAATTATGGGTTTCGAATCCATCGAAATTTGTCAACGTTTCGAATGAAGTATATAAAACCAGTGGTTCCAAATCCATCATTTCGAGTTTATTAAACATGTTTAGATAATAAAGCGGCAAATGCAATTTTTTTTTATGAAAACATACGTCTCGCGGTTCAATTTCTTGAGATTGATTGATCTTTTACGTGACCCGGTCCGGTTCATGAAAAAGTATGATTTTTTATGCCAATATTATTACTTTCTACTCCTAATATCGATTAAGTCGACTCCTCTTACGAATATAAATAGGTGAAACTATTTTCTAATCAAGAGACCTACTCTGTTAACTATAAATGATATGTTTCATGTATAGATATTTTTTGTCAATATATAGTACAATGAATAAAATATTATATATTATATATTGGTTTCATCCATATTTGAAAAAGGGGAATCAACCCATCGAGATTTTCTATATAAATAGTCCCATGCACTCCCCCATTATCCTCACACCAAAACCAACAACTCTCATATCACCAACAAACAAATTCAATATTTTCCCCGTCTCAATATAATGGAGGGAGTACTACGCAAGATGGCAGCCGAAAAACCCGTCGTGATCTTCAGCAAGAGCTCGTGTTGCATGAGCCACACGGTCTGGACGCTCTTCCGCGATTTCGGAGTCAACCCTACGGTTCATGAGCTCGACGAGATGCCGATGGGCGCGGAAATCGAGCAAGCGCTGTCGAGGCTCGGCTGCAACCCCACCGTGCCCGCGGTGTTCATCGGCGGTGAACTGGTGGGAGGGGCGAATGAGGTCATGAGTCTTCATCTCAAGATGATCCTAAAGCCCATGCTCAAGAAGGCTGGGGCTTTGTGGGTCTAACTCGGGCGGGCTCGGATCCGATTCGAATAATGATGCATTAAGATCATGCATATGTATGATAATATATAGTGAGATTAGTTATGATCAGGGAGAGAGAGTGAGCAGATTTTATATGTATGTTTGCTCCAATTTTCCTAACAGCACTAACTAAATATATAGTGTGTGTAATATATGCATGGCATGCAGCTTATGATTAACTAGCAATAAATCTTCAATTTTTGAACTAAATAGGTGTCCCTTTAATTTTATTTGTATGATTCATTCGCGTACGGTTATTTGTTTATGTGCATTAATTACGTACTCATGATCATGAAATCTATCTATACCAACAAAAGATTATTTAAGAGCTTAGTTCGTTTTTTAATTTGTTTTTTTTTACGTGGGAACCCGCAGCCGCTACCTTGCGGTGCGCTCTAGATAAACCCCTGAACTAACGCAATAGCCTGCAAACTACGCTAGTTAGTCAGATAAACCACACTAGACAAGTCATGTGTGACAGGCTAGTCCAATAAGATGTTGGTAGGGGGAATCGAACTCCTGACCTATGGCCAAGAGTTTACCTATTCCACCAACTTGGACATCCCCTTGTGGGCTTAAGTGGTTAGTTCTTTTCCCCAAGGCTCGTGGCTCGTCTTTTACCTAAGTTTAGAACGAGCTCTCGAGCTTAAAACTCTACTTTTACCCAAGTTTGGAACGAGCTCTCGAGCTCAAATTTGATATAATCTCATTAGCTATGGTCATATTCATATGGAGTGGACACCAAATTAATTTGAACAAGCTAGGTAGAGTGTGACTTTGTCAACTGTTTCGAACTCTTGGTTTACTTCAAAAAAAATAAAATAAAATAAAATAAAATAAAGTAGAATAAAAAAATTTGAACTAGCTAGGGGTGACAAGGCAGAGAGTGAGAGGAATTTATATATTTGATTTTAAAATTTTTCATCTTTTGTTACATTAAAAAATGATATTGGTAAGTACGGTTCGGAAATGTTTGACAAGAATATATAATTGTCATCTATATTTTGTCAACTAGAAAGTAAAGTACACGATTTGTTGAAATCGTGCTAGCTAGAAGTCGAAGACTTATAACCCCACATAAAGAAATTTTTGGAACATTTAAGTGCGACATCTATAAATGTCGGTATCGATTGTACAAAGTGCATCATCATTTGTACTTTTTATCTACAAGAGAATCTGACCTCGTGAAAGGCCTACAGCGCCCACCATACAATAAAGTTTATTCAACCACATCCATTTCATAGTTCATCACCTAATTGAATATGATCAACAAATGCTAGATTGAGATTTATTCCATGAGCATAGAAAGATATCGATTTAGATTGAAATTTACTTAATGCGCATCGAAAGATAGCGATTTGCAGATTTCCATGTAATAAAAAAAAATCGATCGAAAAAAGAAAAAAACCATGAATATATAATTTCCCCGTCGTGCAATAATAAAAGTTTTCCGTGATAGTATAAATGCTTGACCACCCTAAACTAGGTTGAGTTATTTCTCTCATATTACTCTCAGTGTAGATCCAATGACCAAACTCACCAAAAAATAATGCTCTCGGGTGGAATCTCATTAGCCCTAAATTATAAGTGGTCGTCTTTGCTGTCGTAGGATGTGAAAAAATAAAATATGTATTTCAAAAATAAACAAATAAACCTCTTAATGAAGAAGGGTGGCATCTCATGAGCCCTAAATTATCTTGTATATATGAAAAAAAATATGAAGGGAAAAGAAGCATTCAGTCAATTCATACTCCACAACGAAACTACATAACTTACATAAAGAGGCAGCATTAAATTGCCCTGTAATTCTTGGTTTATCATTGCTTTCAACAACAAAACCCCAGGCAAAAAGAAGGGGTGGAACTGGCACGCCTTCGTGTTCATACCCTGTCAATTCTTCCGATGAGGGAATGAATGAAAAGGGTGCGGCGCGATTACAGTTAAATCTGGGTGGAGAATGGTGAGCCACGTCGTATCTTTTTCGTTCTGAAAAGTAGAGCATAAATAGAGACAACAGGATCCAAAATTTGAGCAGCGATGCAATGCAAATACCTAAATGGGAAGTTGCACTGTTTGTTGTTATTCAAAAGGCTAGTGAAAAGGCTAAGGTGTTGCAAGATCTCTCGAGACTCGAGGGGATGTATGGATTTATTCGAAATGAAAATGGTGGCCATGTGATTGTATCAAGAACACAGATGATGCATTTTGCAGAAAATATATGCAAAAAACCTATGCTCGGTTTTCAAAGGGAGGCAACGGATAATGTGTTGAGTTGATAATTGTTTTCAGCTCGAGGTGCGAACCTTGCTTCCCTGACTAGGGTTACTGCCACCAGGAACACTAGATTGGGGAAGGTGGTCACTCTTAGACAATATTGAACCGACTGAAGAACTTGAACTGCTTGTCGAAGACACTTGCAATGGGAACGCGTCTTTTCTTGAACCAGAAAGAATTTCGGGCCTTAGGTTTGATGAGGATGATGATGGAGCCAAAGTTGCGTTTGTAGATCCCACTGGATAAGGCGCAACAGGCATATCGCTCAGAGATGATGTGGATGGACTGTAACTCAAAATGCTCATTGGGTGGTCGAATTTGCATGATGGACCAAATTTGCATACTCCATTTTGGGAATAATGAGAGCAGACTGATGCGCCCTGAATTCAAAACGAGAGATTATGAGAAATGTTATCATGATGAAACATAAGAGCACATGGACAAGGGACCCCAGAAAAGGTTTATAAATAGCAGTTAGGGAGTGCACACAATGATAAAGATTGAGTGAACGTAAAACATTAAACATAGAGTTCAATTCTTACTGGGCGTAAAGGCAGACCCATCAGGCTAAGCACGAAATCGGGTTTTGGTGCATTCCATTCTGATGGATGGTGATACTTACATGTAGGTCCAAATTTACAATGCCCAGTCCTTAAATAGTACCGACATTCTGGTTGGCCAGGTCTTTCTGGAAAGGCGTGTTCCTCCAAACTGCTTCGTGAGAGGCCAGTAGAAGAAGTTACAGAAAGATATGGTCCTGCATACGCAGTCGCTGAAGGAGATAACTGTGCTAACCCATAAACTGGCCCTGCACCACTGGTGGGTCGAGTACCTGGCGAGGCCACAGGACTAACTGACGCCTATACCAATGTACTTGTACATGTTAATGTAAAATAAAAGTATCGAAATATTCTTCAGATTAAACAAGAAGCTTCAGCTACACCTACCGGATAGGGGGTCCAACCAGGAACAGGAACAACTCCTGGGGACAGGAGCAAGGGGCCATAATTCCCAGGAACATAAGAACCCGAAAGCACAGTTTGTCTGGCAATGGGCCAGTTGCTGGATACCAACCCATATTGTTGAGAAGATTGAACAGGAGAATGCATGGTTGGATAAACAGCAGGTGCAGACAAGGTTGCTGAGGCAGCCAAACCCCCAGGGAGAGGGGTTTGAGGTGGCAAATGTATCCCAGATAGCTGAGGATGATCAAATTTACAAGTGACGCCAAACTTGCACTGCCCTGTTTTAACATAATACGAGCATTCATTTTCGCCCTGCAACAAGGACAACATAAGACAGCTCGATTGTTTGAGAATATCATGTAAAATGAAAGCATAGATATCGGATAAAAGTATGAACATGACCAAAAATTCCAGAGTGGCATACCGGCCTCAAGGGATATCCGTAAAAATTCAGTGTCACCGGGGCTGGTGATTCGGCACCGTGCTTTGGATGGTCATACTTGCAGGAAGCACCAAATTTACACATTCCAGTACGCATGTAGTACTACAAAATTGGTGCAAACAGAGTAGTACTTATCATTTCACCACTGAAATTACTGTATACATAAGAGGGAAGATTGGTGCTCAACAGAAAGGAAAGCAGGTTACTTAAATGAAAAGGATAAATTATATAACGGCAGTTGCATTGATGACGAATAGCGAGTCGTAATGAAGTAAGTGCTGATTGCTATCTGCAGCACAAATGTTTAAAGCATGTGACCTAATAACTATATAGGCCACATCAAATGTCAGAGCAAATATTGGGAATCATGAAATTTGCATTCAAAATAGCATGATCTTATTGAATTGTTAAATAGAATTAGCTCTTTTTCTTGGTTGTTTATAGAATCAATGTCATAGGCAACATAAAACACTTAAATGAACAAAACACGGTGTGACACATTTCTCTGCAGAAATTATTGAACAAAACATAGTCAATCTGAAAGATACAAGACTAGGATGGTGAAGGAGGAAATATGGGGGAGAAAAAAATCAACCTTGCATCTTTTACTGGTATAGCTGATTCAAATTAGTATGGAAGTAAACTTGGAGAATTATAATCATGATGTCCTCCTTATTGCAACAGAAGTCATTCAATGTTCCAGTTCGAACTAACTAAGAAATTAATACTTTTTACTACACACTGTTAGGATCTAAATCTCCTAACACACTTTACAAGAAGAATAACTCCTTGCCCCTAGCATAAGCTAGTAACAACCCTAGCACAAGCTAGTAAGAACCAAATACAATAAGCGTGAATAATCTAACTAACTATCTCTTCTCTATTTATTCTTTTCTCCCCATCTAGATCCTTCTGATGAGTCTTAAGATAAGGGCTTGGGCCTTTGGTATATTGGGCCTAACACACACACAATCGAAAAAACAGAGAATGAATAATTGATCAGCAACATAAAATTTGGTTGTTTAAGAAAAGGAAAAACTGAAATTCTATGCAAGAATCTCCCATGTGTATGTTGTAGATTCTGACATTTAACTCAGCAATTAAATCTTCATATACAGGAGACAGATTGGAAAAAATAATTTTGAAACATACGCCAAATGAAACTAAGGGAAATAATACAAACAGCAAGCAGATGAAGCACCATCGATCAATAAGGAAAAGCTTAGCCTCCCAAAATAGGCGAGGCAATTAACAAACTACTCAAGGTTGTGTCTAAATGATGCATCTTTTGCGAACACCAAGTATTTGAGAGCGAGTCAAAACTGTAGAGTTCTTAATAAATGCAGTAACGAGAAGTAATTGGTTATATAATTATGGACTCGTCAGTAAATGGATTTTCCCAATTCTGCGGACCTAAACAACATTAAGAACTTGCCAAAATGAGAACAACCTTTCAGTTACCCATTTTATATAAGGAAAAGGACAAATGCATAACAAACAAACAGAGACTCACTCTTCTAGAAGCAACAATAATCATTGAATTAATCATTAAGAAGCACCATCAAAAATGGATGTTTACTCTAAAAACAAATGGATGTTTATTATACAGCATAATACAAGCAATGAAAAACTCAAGTTCAAAAGGTAATATGTAGCACTTAAGAATATGAACAGTATAGTGTATGCTTATAGAATTTGGCATGTCAATTTTATACTGAAGAAGGATTAAACATTTTGTTTACATGAACGTTTAAAAAGATTCTAAAGCCAAAGAAAAACACAAGTAAGTATATACCTGACAGACAGGTTGCCCAAATCGTTCGGGGAATTCGCGTCCACCAGCACTCAAAGTTCCCACTGCCTATGGTTAGCAAAACACCAATATTTCTATCAGCTTATGAGATCATCTAAAAGTAAATTTTTTCCCAGCCTTTTCTTAGCATACATCAGATGATAACAAGAAAGTCTCCACTTCTGCCCAAAATCATATCAAATTTAAATTCCACTAATACTCCACAGTACATGTGCACCAGAGTATTGCCATCATGGAAATGCAAATGTCTTTTTTCCAGTTTAATCCACTTCCATATAATCGATAGAGCATAAACTCCTACTAAACAGCAAAAACTTAATATTTAACTCAAAATTGCAATAAAATATATGCAGAGCCCGTCAAACTCACGATCATCCTATTGACGTAATCGTCTTAAAGCAGATACTTTTTCCCAGTCAGTATCATCAAAACAAGAACCAAAAACATAAGGCTTCGATTTTCACCGAAACCGTAATAAACAAATTAAAAAAACTTGACAAAATCCCGCCTTTTCTCCAAGGATCACAGCAATCGTGCATTGAAAAATCAGAATAAATCACTAAAACCTAGAAAACCCGATGATTTTACCACGCTACGATCACGGGGATGATTGAACCTGCAGCGATTGCCGTATCCACAGAACCCAGTCCTCAAGTAATAGATACAAACGGGCTCATCAGGCCTCTCGGGGTATGAATCGGACCCACCACCAAAACCTAATCGCCACATGGGTTCTGCATTCAGGAAAAAACCCACCTCAACTCAATCAACATTACCAAACCTCGAGCCAAAATCCAGGAAATCGGACTCAAATTCAAGCGAAATTCAGATGAAACTGAAATGCAACAGACCTTCAAGCCCTGTTTCACCGCCCGGTCCCACCCATTCCTCCACGGGCACCCCCTCCATTGCTTGGATCCCACTGTACCTCGCCATATATGTGCACACACAGACACCCCTTCTCTCTTTCTCTGATATTTACACAACTACACTGTACTATTAACACATAATATATTACGCAAAATCTGTGTAAAAACAAAAAGATATTTGCAGAGATACTGTATGTGTGTAGGTACAAAACACACAGCTTTAGCTTTGTGTGTGTGTGTGTGTGTGTGAGAGAGAGAGAGAGAGAGGCCGTAGGGGAGAGAAAAAGAGAGGAGTTCTTGATGGAGATAGCTTGGCAGTTTCGGAGAGAGAGAGAGAGAGAGAGAGAGAGAGAGAGAGGTTTATTTATTTATTCCCTAAATAAAACACTCGCCATCTCTTGAATTCATTCACACTCAATTGTGCGTGTCAGCGTGTGATATTTTCATTTTTAATTAAATAATTAATTTAGGGTAACAACAATTTTGGTCTAAATATTTTTTTTTAATGAGTAGGTCTGTTATTATGAGATCTATTACAGATCGATATGATATATATTTATCAGTCTAATAAAATTGATCCATCTTATATCAATTTTTGTGCTATTTGTTTTATGTTGATTGTTTGTGTCGTCAAATTTTGGGTTTTAATTCACTGTTGTTATACGTTTATAATTTTAGTTTTCTATTCGACATGTGACGTTGATTTAGCATAGATGTAATGCGGACATGTGTAGTCACATTAATACGTTAAAAAGTTGATAAAATTGTCAAAATGTGAAAAATATGTGATTAAATATGAATTTAACGATATCAATATCGAATAGAATGGACACGTGGAACCGAATTTATAATTTTTGTTGATTTAATTATATCAATATTCATATAGTTTATTGGGAAATAGCTAAAGCACAAGATATTTGTAATATATGACTAAAATTATATGTTTGACTCTTGTTGTTGTGTCTAATGTAAACAACCGAAAATAAAAAAGAATTAAATCTCACACTCCAAAGTCAATTTTCACTTGTCAAAAAAAAAAGTCAATTTTGAAGAATATGATCTACACAACATAAAGTAATATTTTCTAAAAAAATATTTAAAAAAAAAATACATACGCATTTGATATGAAAATTAGTCTAAAAGATTGATAATGTATATATTTTGTAAAGTTTTAAATTTTAAAAAAAAAACAGCAAAGAGATGTCTCTAGAAACTTTGGTTAACCTCGGAAAAAGAGGAGGAGAAGAAAAATATTATTTCTTGTCCACTAAAAGAGGTTTATGGTTTAAAAATGAAGGCTATTCTTGTCATATTATGCGAAAACAAACGAAAAACTAAATAATTGAATGAGTGACGTTAAAAGCTGACGGAGGGGTATAAAAGTCCTGTCGGAATCAAATAGCAAAGTGCCACGTGGATTACTTGTAATATTTGACTTCAACGAGGACCACACCCTCCTATTTCAACGCGTGCTCAGGCTTTACCATAATACACATTTAATTAATTCACATCCATTTTTGGTTCATTGTCTTGAGTATTTCTATTCACGACTTGAATCGCCACGACGAGAAGACCCGAACCATGCCACAAGTTTATCGAGAAATAATCGTGTCTAATTTATATATGTTCGAATTTTTTCGTTGGATAGCTCGTGAGCTTCTAAAAACCTTTGATATTTTATCAATATTGTGACATTTCAAATTTGACGATTGTCTCTATTGTATTCATGTTGGTTCTTTCAATGGATCAGGATGCTCATGTTCTTACTCACACTCATCATATAAAACTTCACGATTGGTTACTTATTTCATAACGGATTCAAGTCGAGCACGCCTGATTTTGAGTTTTTTTGTTATGAACTTCTTATAAGAATATGCATCTTGTAAGTATGAATAATATTTATCAATTTTTTTTTAAGTTATCAACAATTATATAGTGTCTACCTCATACTTGCACAATCTTGAAATATCTTTTATTTCGATGTAATAATATATCAATCATTTTTTCCCTAGCCAAAAAATTCGTCAGACACCACTCTTTATCTATGCAATCTTGACACCAAAAATCAGCCTAAGAAGACCCCAAGCGTCACAAGTATAACATGATTATATTGTTAAATTAATATATTTTGAGTTTCCGAAATTATAATTAACACATTATTTTATATATATATATATATATATATATATATTTTGATGAATAAATATATTATTATTATACTATTATGTTTCTAGAATTGGTGGGCCTTGCGTGCCCCCACGCTATTTATTACATTTGCCCTAATATTAAAATGAATTCTTAATTTTTTGTGAAAAAATTAAAATTAGAATTATTTAACTGCGTTGATTTTTTTATTTTAATTTTAAATAAATAAATAAATGCGTGGAATAAAATTTAAAAATGAATACATATTTGTATTTAAACCACGAAGTATAGTTTATCACACACGTGTGAGCCTTAACAATATAATTATTCAATACATAAAAAATCAATAGAATTATTTAAAAAGCAATTTAAAACAATCTAATAATGTAATAAACTAAAAATATTTTTCCTTATATATAATAGTAATTGACTTTAGGTGCGTAATCTAGTATAGATTATGTGTGGCGTCCACAAGATTTTAAGCACTTTTAAAAATGGGAAGACATGGGGGTTTGAGTGGGAGCACATTCATGCCTAATTGTCTATGGGAGCACATTCATGCCTAATTGTCTATGCATTCTTCTCTTCCTTTTTTTACTTTATTTAGCATTTCATGCTATCGTATCTCTTACTAATAAAAACTATTAAGTGGCTATCAATGTCATTGCATTGGAGTCATAAAATAAAAATAAAGTTCGATTTTTTAATAAAAATATCGGTTTTTTTTTTTCCATCGTGATGAATTCCAATGTAGTTTCAAACTTGTAGCATGGGCTAAAACAATGTAGCATAAATGAGTGATGGATAATTATTTTTAACTCATGTGATGCTGATCTCCAACTATAAGTGAAAATTGAATTTAAATAAAGAAAATGCTACATGTACATCTAGGAGTGTAAACGAGTCGAGCTACTCGTGAGCAACTCGCGAGATCGAGCTCGATCGAGCATACAATCGAGCTCGAGTCGAGCTTTAAAACTATGTGATCGAGCTACTCGATAAGCCACATATATATATTAAAAAATAATATAAATATATATATATATATAAATATAATATATATAATATTATATTATATTATATTTATATATTAATTTATTTATATATTTATTTATAATATTTAATTTAATTTATTTAATTTATTATATTTAAATATTTATTTATTTTATAATATATATAATATTTTATTTTATTTATTTATTTATTAATATATTTTAATTTATATATATAATATAAAAGCTAAAGCTCGAGCTCGAGCTCGAGTACTCGAACTACAACCGAACTCGAGCTCGAGCTGATATTTTACTACTCGGTCGAGCTCGAGTTCGAGTAGTAAAATATGAGCTCGAGCTCGAACTCGAGTAGTGTGCTACTCGAGCTCGGCTCGGCTCGATAACACCCCTATGTACACCTAGAGTTATACATCATTTTGATATTACAAAATTATCTCTGCACTTTATTTGGAAAAAATATTTCAAAATTGCACGTAGAATAGCTATTTAATTTCAAGTATAATGTGTAATTCAATGTATAACCATATCTGTACATATAGCATAATTCTTTAAACAAATGTATCTCGAGCCAAGTGCATGCCTTAAAAGTTAAGAGTAGGGTTGAGAAAAAATATCGAAATATCGCATATACCGTACCGAAAAATATCGTATAAACCAAAAATTCTGGATTACGATTTTTAAAATTTTGGTATACCGAAAAAATATTTAAAAAGTCGGTATACATGGTATCGGTACCGATATTTTTTTAAAAAAATAGTTTAAAAATATCGGTATGCACGGTATCATACCGATATCGTACCGAATTGCGGTATACCGAAATTTTTCGGAAAGAACGGTATGGATTTATGTCATATATACCAAAATTTCGGTACGGTATGCGGTATTTGTTGAATACCACGATATACCGTACCGATCCACCCCTAGTTAAGAGTGTGATTCAATGAAGAGTGTAATATATATATATATATATATATATATATATATATATATATATATATTCAGCTGTCAAACAAATGATGTCCACTTCGTGTCTGACCATTAAAATCTGATGCCGTGTTTTAGTAGTGCGAAAAATCAAAATACCGATTTTTAGTGATCGGAGACAAAATAAACAGGAATTTGTTGGGCAGTTTAAAAATTTTAAATATATATATATATATATATATATATACTTAAATGCTTTACTTAATCAGTTTTTTTAAAAAAAAATCCTCGAGCAAGAATTTTCGGAAGCTTTATAAATAAATTGCTAATGTGAAGCTACATAAATATTTTGTTTTATATTTTTTATTACAATAAAATACATCAGTACTGTTATTTTAACATCAAGTGAGCGTAGTAATTTATAAATCAAGCTAGTTAGATATATCGAAGTGAAAAAATCACATATGAAATTATATTTATTTAATACTATTTATATATTTAACACGTGTCTTCTTTAATTTATATCTTAAATGAATAATGTATCCTCATTTTTCTCTAACATCATTATCTTATTTTTTTTTTATCTTATTTTTAAATTTTCATTATCCATTTTTATTAAATTATCCAAATACACTTTTACAAGTTTTCTTTACTTTTTAAAACTCACATGTTTTTTCTCTATTATAATTTTTTACATTTTTTCTCAAATAATTGAATTGTCGAGCAAGCAAAAATCATGTGTTACAATTGCTAGTATATATATATATGGTGTGTTGGTTAAAAAAAAGAAAAAAAAAAGAAGAAAAATAAGAAGAGTGAGGTTCGGAGGACCAAATGGCATTAAATGCATCCAATGGGGAAGAGTATGACCCATAATACGATCGCATCTTCGTATTTTCTCCAAAAGCATGCATGTGTCGTCGTCTTATATATTTTGTTATTATTGCCAAGTTATCCTCGGGTCCCACCCTTCATATTTTCGTCAAATCAAATTTCATTATTTCATTAATAATAATAATATGGTCTCTATAATAAATTTGGACATCATCATATATCATCATAATTATTATTATCATCATCATATAATAGAGAACATATATATATATATATGTATATATCTATATTATCTATTACTATTATTGTGCAAGAGACCCTTAGTTGGTCTCTTGGTATGCCAAGATATTAAAAAATATTTAAAAATAAAACACACACTAAAACTGTTTCTCTCCACTATCTCTATTTTTTTTCTTTTTTATTTAATTATTTTTATTTAATATATAATACAATCATTTTATTTATCTATTTTCAAATTCCTAATTATTTGTAAAAACTAATGGAATAAGAAATATCTAATAGAAGAAATGATGTTTTAACTACTTATGGTTATCATGCTTAACAAAAAAAAATTATTTTTACTGCTATAAATTTATTAGATTTTTTTTATTGAACTAAGTTTTAAAAAAAACTTTCGTCAGACACATCGTGTGTGCAAATATGCCAGTTATATATTATAGAAGAACACCTTAGTGGTCTCTTGGTATGTTTTCCTTTAATTTTTTTTAAAAAAACCCCACAAAATTATAAAATTGCAAAAAAAAAAAATCAAAGACTTGAAAAAAATAAATTTATATTATATACACATAACATAATATTTATATATAACATTACACACACAACGCGTGTGCAGTGCGACTAGTATATATATGTGTGTGACAATGAGAAGCACATTTAAGTTTAAAATATTCAAATCAAATTTGTATAATTCTTTTAATATCACGACTTCGATTATGAAGGGATAATTCTCAATTTAGCCCCTTGTTTTGTGATGCGGTCCCAATTTCGTCCCTGATTTTTTAATTGACACAATTTCGTCCTCCAATTTTCGAACGCTTTTCGAAATTGGTTCTTCCGTCAAATTATCTATAAATAAACGGAATAAAAATACCTAATCTGTTTAACTCATCTCTCATTTTTTTATTTTTTTAAGGATAATTCCCAATTTAGTCTCTCGTTAAGTGATACGTTCTCGATTTCGTCCCTCATTTTTCAATTGACTCAATTTGGTCCTCCAATTTTCAAACTCTTTTCGAAATCGGTCCTTCCGTCCAATTAGCGGTTAAAATATATGGAATGAAAAGACCTTACATGTTTAACACATCTCTCTCATTTTTATTTTTCTTTTTACGTAATCTATTAATCTATTTCTTCATATTTTTATGTGTTATGTCTTTTATATTTTATGTTTTGAAATTCAATTTTCTTTCGTTCTTTTTTATTTATTATTTTCTTGGAGAATTTGCTACTTTCATTTTTCGTATTTATTTTCTTGAGGAATGCGTTGTTTTTGTTTTTGTATTAATTAATTTTATTTGAGATTTTTTTATTTTCATCAAACTTTATGTTTTGAATTCGTATTTGTATTTTTTATGCATAAATTAGATTAATTATCGGGTTTTTCTCGATTGATGTTAAATCATTGCTATTAATTATTTTTTCGTTTCATGTGAAAATTTCCATTAAATTTGTAAAATATAATGAAATGTTTGATTCGACTATTGTTTTGTTGTAATATTATAGCTTTTGTTTATATTTGAAAATTCTAATCGTGAAACTATATTATTCAGACATATATAGTTAGGATGACGGGAGGACAGGGTATGGAAGCGGCGGAAAGGCATGATTGTAAGTATAATAGTAGACAAATGGATTGATCGAAGAAATATTTTATTGATAATCTTGAAAAAATGAAATACAAAAACTATTGAAAGATTGAATACAAAAACTTGAATTGAATTCGAGGAATTTAAAACAGATACAGAGGGAAAATATAAGAATTTATCTCTCTATGTTTTGCTCTGTCTAAATTGGCTCTCCTATTTGTTCTTGAATTGGCTCTCTTATAGCAGTTGAGGGACGCCTGTAGTAGGATTCCTTCCTTGTCAATAATGGTGAAGGGTCTTGTCTCGTTTTCTTTCTTGAAAGCACTTGATGAGAATCTTGACTATTGAGCGAAGTGGACGTCTTATCTTCTTTTGCTTTTCTTTGTGGCGAAGTGGACGTCTTGTCTTCTTTTCCTTTGCTTTGTCTTGAAGAAAATGTCTTGTCTTCTTTTTCTTTTCTTTGTCGTAAAGAAAAATAATTGCTTGTGTTGGCCGACATAATCTTTACATCTTTTGAAAATAAAATTGTGACTACTGCTTTTTCTTGACGTGTAGTCTGCTTTTGAAATGTATTTTTTCTTGACAACTGACTACTGATTTTTTCACGTGTAGTCTGCTTTTTCTTTTTCTTGTTTTGTTTTTTCTTGATTTTTCTTTTTTTAATAATTGATTACAATAATACAACTTCTTGAAAGTATTGTCATCATTATTCCCTCCCCGGGTTTTTTTTCAAATTCCAAGGAACTTGAATTTTAAAATTGAACATAACATTGAATTATGTATCAATATTATGTAATCCTTCTTCTTCGAGAAGATCCATGAGGTCATAATGTTCATCATCATTTATTGGTTCTGGATCGAAGTCATCTTGAAGCATGTCGATAACCATTCTTGAATAGAGTTTGCAGTAATTGTCAAAAATATCCGAAGTCTTTGTTTTGAAATGGAACTTTGAATCTTGAAGATAACTTCCAAATTTGATGTAAACCTTGAGAATTGGAGTTGATCCGAACAGAGTGTAATTTTCACATCTATGGTCTAGGAAATGGTGTTTGAAAGCAAAAGTCTTGAGTCTTTGATGTTTCATCTGTTCGTCCATAGGTCTTGAACAATTGTCAATATAAATTGTTTTCATTGGATCTGTAAAAATATTGAAAATTGAAGACCTCTGACCCATACTCTATGGGTAGCTGGGTGAAGTTCTGTTGTTATCCATTCTGGAACCGTTGAAACAATTTCTATTTGAACAAAAGGAAAACCTTTACTGAATTGATTTTGAATAGCTTCTTTCAATAACGAACTATTGAGACTTTGAAATTGATCATCATCTTTGAATATGAGTTGGGAAATTAATCCTAAATCGAAAAGGTCATTGATATTGAGATCAAATGTTGTTTGGTTATTTGATATATGAAGTACTTGAAAATAAAAGGCTACAATTGAAGTGGTAACAAAAGAATAGGTGAGATGACCATCTACTGGATTTGTTCCAATCATTGTTTTAATATTAATGGCTGGACTTTGTGGGTTTGAAGAAAGACATCTTTGGATAATGAAAAATTTTGAGATAAAATTTTTCTTGGCTAAAGAATAAATATAATCAGAAATGAAATTTGGAAGAGGACTAAGTATTGATGTAGTTTTGAAGTAAACTCGAGCTGGGTTTAATTGAACTAATGGACTGGTTCTGTCCAATTCAACAGAACTGAGATTGTTCTGAATAAGATAATGTTTTTTAAGAAACTCTATCTCTTGAGATTTTGCAATAAGTGCATTTTATAATTGAAAAATCTCATATGATGGTTCTACTATCTTTTCTTTTAATTTTAAATTTTTGATATCTGATTCAATAGAAAAAGGATCAGATAATTGAGAAAACTTTCGAACTGCTTGAGCTCTGGAGGCATCTAATCTTGCTGCATAATCAATGACAAATTTAGGCCCTAGTCTATTTCTTGCATACTTGAATGCATCTGTCAGCTGGACAAATGAATGAAAGACAGGGTTTAGAGTATCATTGATAGATTCTTGCAATCTTTCGAGAGAATTGTAAATTCCAGGAAATTTACCATTTAAGAGAACAAAATACTTGGACTGTGTTTGAGGAGATTTGTACTCAAAAGAGAAATAATTGGCTAAAGCATTTAAAACAAAGGCTTTTTGTCTTGAATTATTTGGGAAAATATTCCATAAAGAATTTAAAAGGGTTTTTTTATATTGATCTAGGTTATAAGGCTGGCTTGGCTTGAAACATTTGTTTGATGACTCTGGAAGTAAAGGAAGAGACATATCTCCAAATACTAAAAACTTATTTACTTGTGTTCTAACTGGACTTTTACGCTTATTTGTAGTACTAGACTATTTTTTTTATAAGAACTTGATGAACTTGAAGGATTTAAAGTTTTTACCTTTTCAGAGGCAAAGTCTTGCGTTGGAGTAATAAAAGATTTGGATTTTTCTGACATGTTGCTTTCAGAGATTTTGAAGAGGTGAGTAAAATTGAGATTAAATGGGATGTATTTATAGATGAAATTGAAGTGAGAGAAATTTTGTCTTTTTAGAATTATTCTATTTATTTTTTGAAAAATAGATACTTGTTTTAGAGTATGTATATCTCTACTTGTTGGTGGATTGAGAAAAGAAAATGTAATTTCTTGATTCAAAATTATTGAATGTATTCCATTTTCATTTACATGAAAAGGATATAATTGAACTATAAATGGAGTGCCAAGAATAACATCTTGTTCTAAATCTTTAACAAGATAAAATATATTTTTAAAACAAATATTTTGATTACACACATGTGCATTTGAGAGTTTGTATTTAATTTGTAAAGGACTTCCATTTGCACCAAATAACCTTTCGGTTGTTTTTTCGAAATACTTGGTTGAAATTAATCCTTCACGGATACAGTTTTAATCTGTACCAGAATCAATTAAAAGTTTTGTTTTTAATTTGAATTGTTTATTGACAACAATTGTTCCTTGAGAGTACCATTTTTGAAGACTAATTTTATTTATGACACATTGAAGTTTATCTTCTTTGTCGTCATATTCAAAATCAGAATTTTGAAGAGTTGTATTTTTACTTGAAGATGGAGAATTATTATTTGAATTAATATCTTCATCTTTTTGTAATGGAGGATTTAGAAGTGTAAGTTCTATTTTGACATCAGAAATATCTTTCTGAAGTTCTTGAATTTGATTCTTCATTTGATTAATTTCAAATCGAAGATCAGAACTTGTTGAAGGTGTTTCTTGAACTTTTGAATTAAATCTAGACATAACTTTATTTAAACTATAATATTCTTGTTTTGGTTCATGAAGAAGATTTCCAAATTTGGCTTTTAATTTTAGATCAGTTATTTTACTAATAACATCTTGTAATATTTCTTGTTCATTTGTGATAACATTTATTGTAGATTTGCAATCGCAAACTTCATCATTGCAATTACAGAATTCTTTTCCTTCTTCAAAAGAAGAAGAGATTGAATATTCAGAATCAGATTCTTCTTGGATAGGATTGGATAGGAAAAAGAATATCTTCTTGATTATCATCAGAAGATGAAGGAATTAAAGTTAATAATTGATTTTTAAATTCATCATCTACTTGAAGTTCATTGATTTTTCCTTGCATTGGACATTTATTTGAATAATGTCCAAGTTGTTTACATTTAAAACATGTAACTTGGTTAGATTTATTTTTGAAACGATTTTTTGATTTTTTATTAAAAGTTTTTGATTTTCTAAAAGGTTTTGAATATCTTGAATTTTCAAAATAATTTCTTTTATAAGATTTCTTGTAAAACTTTCTTTGAAATTTATGTTTATTGTTTTTATTATGTTTTCTTGAAGGAGGAAGTAATTGTTCGAAACCATATTGAGCACAAAAAGAACCAAGTTCTCTTCTGCTCTCATTATGCTCCGTTTGAGTTTTTCTTTAATTTTTAAATCATGGCACAAAGCTAATCCTTCGGCATTGATGTAACTTATAATTTCACCATAAGTTAGAGAAGGATAAGGAATTGAATTTGCATTTTGCTTGCGAATAGATTCCCTAACTCTTTCTGCAAAGAGTTTTGGTAATCCTGCAATAAATCTTTCTTTCCAAAAAAAAAAACTGCAATCATCTCGTAGAAGTACTTTAGATAAAAACATATCTTTGTACCAACGAAAATCATGTAATTTTGGACATGTTAAATTTATCAGAATTTCTGAAGATTTTTCTTGAAATTTTTTGGGTTCGCCTAGAAAATGTTTAATAATTGCATAAATTAGGGTATTGACAGTGTTTTGAATAGGAGTTATTGTTGCGTCATCAACTTCATGTTTGATGGCGGTTAGAATTGTTGCTCTATCGAATTCAGTGAGGAAATTATCCCACCAACCCTTGAGCTGGCCGGTAAATCCTGCAATTAGATTGAAAGCTGTGTTGTAATCATCAACGCCTTTTGCTTTGTAAGCGGTGGAAGCCATCATCATTTCTTATAACATAGAAATGATTTGATGTTCAGTTCTTCCATCGAGATTCCATTTTAGGAGACTATCTCCAGAAAAGGATTTTTGATGTTTTTGAGGTTCTTCAAATTGCATATCTGGAGAAGATGGTCTACTATAATAATTTGGAAGAAAATTATAGTGTTGTTTGAAAAAAGAATTGTAATTTTTATTTTGATTTTGATTTGTTTGAGTATTACGAATTTTGAATATTTCATCATTTGAGTCAATAAATTGATTTTGAAGTTCGTCAATTTCATTGACAACATTTATTTTATTTAAATCGTTAATTAAATTTAATTTTAAAAATTAAGTACTAAGTTCATTAAGAACATCTAAAGAAGTTCCTAATTGAATTTTTGCTTTACTTGTAGAAGGAGTTTGAATTGGTTTTAATAAAGGAGAAGTAATTTTTAATTTTTCTTTTGAAGTTTCTATTGAAGAATTTGACAAAATATTAGGAATTGAATTCTCAACTCTAGTGAGCTGATGAGCCACGGAGTTAAGAAGAACATTTGTATAATTATTTTGGAGATTAATATTTTTTATTTCTTTTATTGTAGGAGTTCCTTCAATGACAGAAGGTTGCTTGAATGGAGAAGCAATTATTTCAGTATTATGAACTGAAATTTTAATTTCTTCTAAAGGAGGATGGACAGATTGAAATTGATTTCCATTACTTGTTTTTCATATTTTTGAAGAAGATGCTCCTGTATTAACAAAATAATTTTTTGTGGAAATTTTTGAAGATTTAGATTGAGATTCTTTTGTAGAAGATTATGAAGATTTAGATTGAGAGTCTTTTGTAGAAGATTTAGCTTGAGAATTTTTTGTAGAAGATTTTGATTGAGAATCTTTGGTAGAATATTTTAGAGTACTTGAAGAGTTTTGTTTTTGATATTTAGAAAATACTCTTTGTTTTGCCCAATCATAAAAACTCATTTTTGTGTCTGAATTTGAGGAATAATATAAATCTCAAAAACAATCTTGTTGTTTTTTTGATGAAAAGTGAAGTTGAACACTTACATCATCATTTTCAATTATTTGAAAAATATTTTTATTTGATGATTCTTGAGGGCGTGTATGTACATGCTCAAGATTCCAACTTGAAGAATTAGTTATAGTTTCCCAATTTAATCTTTTAGGAATTATAACACTTGTATGTAATGGATTTGATTCCATTAAAAGAGTTTCTCCTTTTGGAGAAGATTTGAGTGCACGAGGTGCGAGAGTCGTACTCATTACCTTGTAATAAACACGGTAAATAAGTGCAACAGCTTTTGATCTTTCATCAATTTGTAAATTTTTACTTTGAATATCTAAAGTAAGAGAATTTAAAATTGCACCATCATCTAATGATATTGAATAATTTGGATAACAGTTAAAATAAACTGGACCACTTTCTAAATTTGATTCTAAAATTGATAATAAAAAATTTGAAAAATTTAAATGTCTTTTATCTCTTAAGAGTAAAAGAATTGGAATATCTAAGACTAATCGAAATAAAGGCTTTACTGCTACTTGAACTAAACTGTTATGAAGAAACTTATGCTTCTTACGGTGTTCTAAAATTGTTTCTTTTGAAAATAATCTTATCTGTGTAAGATTTTTAGTAATTAAAATTGTTTGTTCACAAATCTTGATTGAGTAATCTTGTTTAAAATCAAACTTTCCTACTTCATAAATTGTTTAATAATTTATTTTAGAAATTGACCAATTTTGTAATCTTTGTTCAATTTGAGCTATTTGTATTTCTTTACAATTTAAACTTTCTTGATTTCTATCAATATTTATTTCTTCTTCTTCATCTATTTGAATACTACTACTACTACTACTACTACAATCATAATTCTTACTTGACTTCATACTACTAGACCTTGACATCTTAGAGAACAAAGGAATAGACCAAGACATAGCTAATTCAAACAATTAAATTTTACCTTGCAACTTAATCGCTTAAGTTTACCTTGTAATCTGACGTAGAGGGAACACCAATCGTCTTACTGCTCTATCAACGAGACTTACTGCAACCCCTTAACGGCTTACCAACACCAAATCAGACTTAAAGGCTTGCTTAATTGGCTAAGAATTAAGGCTTGTTTAATTGAATAAATTGACTAAAACTTGGCTTTGATACCAGATGTACCAGGACGACGGGAGGACAGGGTATGGAAGCGGCGGAAAGGCATGATTGTAAGTATAATAGTAGACAAATGGATTGATCGAAGAAATATTTTATTGATAATCTTGAAAAAATGAAATACAAAAACTATTGAAAGATTGAATACAAAAACTTGAATTGAATTCGAGGAATTTAAAACAGATACAGAGGGAAAATATAAGAATTTATCTCTCTATGTTTTGCTCTGTCTAAATTGGCTCTCCTATTTGTTCTTGAATTGGCTCTCTTATAGCAGTTGAGGGACGCCTGTAGTAGGATTCCTTCCTTGTCAATAATGGTGAAGGGTCTTGTCTCGTTTTCTTTCTTGAAAGCACTTGATGAGAATCTTGACTATTGAGCGAAGTGGACGTCTTATCTTCTTTTGCTTTTCTTTGTGGCGAAGTGGACGTCTTGTCTTCTTTTCCTTTGCTTTGTCTTGAAGAAAATGTCTTGTCTTCTTTTTCTTTTCTTTGTCGTAAAGAAAAATAATTGCTTGTGTTGGCCGACATAATCTTTACATCTTTTGAAAATAAAATTGTGACTACTACTTTTTCTTGACGTGTAGTCTGCTTTTGAAATGTATTTTTTCTTGACAACTAACTACTGCTTTTTTCACGTGTAGTCTGCTTTTTCTTTTTCTTGTTTTGTTTTTTCTTGCTTTTTCTTTTTAACAATTTATTACAATAATACAACTTCTTGAAAGTATTGGGATAATTTCCTCACTGAATTCGATAGAACAACAATTCTAACCACCATCAAACATGAAGTTGATGATGCAACAATACCTCCTATTCAAGATGCTGTCAATACACTAATTTATGCAATTATTAAACATTTCTAGGCGAACCCAAAATATTTCAAGAAAAATCTTCAGAAATTCTGATGAATTTAACATGTCCAAAATTACATGATTTTCGTTGGTACAAAGATATGTTTTTATCTAAAGTACTTCTACGAGATGATTGCAGTTTTTTTTTTTGGAAAGAAAGATTTATTGCAGGATTACCAAAACTCTTTGCAGAAAGAGTTAGGGAATCTATTCGCAAGCAAAATGCAAATTCAATTCCTTATCCTTCTCTAACTTATGGTGAAATCATAAGTTACATCAATGCCGAAGGATTAGCTTTGTGAAATGATTTAAAAATTAAAGAAAAACTCAAAAGGGAGCATAATGAGAGCAGAAGAGAACTTGGTTCTTTTTGTGCTCAATATGGTTTCGAACAATTACTTCCTCCTTCAAAAAAACATAATAAAAATAATAAACATAAATTTCAAAGAAAGTTTTACAAGAAATATTATAAAAGAAATTATTTTGAAAATTCAAGATATTCAAAACCTTTTAGAAAATCAAAAACTTTTAATAAAAAATCAAAAAATCGTTTCAAAAATAAATCTAACCAAGTTACATGTTTTAAATGTAAACAACTTGGACATTATTCAAATAAATGTCCAATGCAAGAAAAAATCAATGAACTTCAAATAGATGATGATTTTAAAAATCAATTATTAACTTTAATTCCTTCATCTTCTGATGATAATCAAGAAGATATTCTTTTTCCTATCCAAGAAGAATCTGATTCTGAATATTCAAGCTCTTCTTCTTTTGAAGAAGGAAAAGAATTCTGTAATTGCAATGATGAAGTTTGCGATTGCAAATCTATAATAAATGTTATCACAAATGAACAAGAAATATTACAAGATGTTATTAGTAAAATAACTGATCCAAAATTAAAAGCCAAATTTGGAAATCTTCTTCAAGAACCAAAACAAGAATATTATAGTTTAAATAAAGTTATGTCTAGATTTAATTCAAAAGTTCAAGAAACACCTTCAACAAGTTCTGATCTTCGATTTGAAATTAATCAAATGAAAAATCAAATTCAAAAACTTCAGAAAGATATTTCTGATATCAAAATAGAACTTACACTTCTAAATCCTCCTTTACCAAATGATGAAGATATTAATTCAAATAATAATTCTCCATCTTCAAGTAAAAATACAACTCCTCAAAATTCTGATTTTGAATATGACGACAAAGAAGATAAACTTCAATGTGTCATAAATAAAATCAGTCTTCAAAAATGGTAATCTCAAGGAACAATTGTTGTCAATAAACAATTCAAATTAAAAACAAAACTTTTAATTGATTCCGGTGCAGATCAAAACTGTATCCGTGAAGGATTAATTTCAACCAAATATTTCGAAAAAACAACCGAAAGGTTATTTGGTGCAAACGGAATTCCTTTAAAAATAAATTACAAACTCTCAAATGCACATGTGTGTAATCAAAATATTTGTTTTAAAAATATATTTTATCTTGTTAAAGATTTAGAACAAGATGTTATTCTTGATACACCATTTATAGTTCAATTATATCCTTTTCATGTAAATGAAAAAGGAATACATTCAATAATTTTGAATCAAGAAATTACATTTCCTTTTCTCAATCCTCCAACAAGTAGAGATATACATACTCTAAAACAAGTATCTATTTTTCAAAAAATAAATAGTATAAATCTAACAAGACAAAATCCCTCTATAAATAGATACAAGTTAATCTCATTTTTACTCACCCCTACAAAATCTCTCAAAGTAGTTCTTTCTAAGCTAGATCTCAAGATGTCATATAAGCGCAAGAGTCCAGTGTCACAAGTTAGCTCACAAGAAAATAAGTTTTTAGTATTTGGAGATATGTCTCTTCCTTTACTTCCAGAGTCATCAAACAAATGTTTAAAGCCAAGCCAGCCTTATAACCTAGATCAATATCAAAAAACCCTTTTAAATTCCTTATGGAATATTTCCCCAAATAATTCAAGACAAAAAGCCTTTGTTTTAAATGCTTTAGCCAATTATTTCTCTTTCCAGTACAAATCTCCTCAAACACAGTCCAAGTATTTTGTTCTCTTAAATGGTAAATTTCCTGGAATTTACAATTCTCTCGAAAGATTGCAAGAATCTATCAATGATACTCTAAACCCAGTCTTTCATTCATTTGTCCAACTGACAGATGCATTCAAGTATGCAAGAAATAGACTAGGGCCTAAATTTTTCATTGATTATGCAGCAAGATTAGATGCCTCCAGAGCTCAAGCAGTTCAAAAGTTTTCTCAATTATCTGATCCTTTTTCTATTGAATCAGATATCAAAAATTTAAAATTAAAAGAAAAGATGGTAGAACCATCAAATGAGATTTTTCAATTACAAAATGCACTTATTGCAAAAACTCAAGAGATAGAGTTTCTTAAAAAACACTATCTTATTCAGAACAATCCCAGTTCTGTTGAATTGGACAGAACCAGTCCATTAGTTCAAATAAACCCAGCTCGAGTTTTCTTCAAAACTCCATCAATACTTAGTCCTCTTTCAAATTTCATTTCTGAATATATTTATTCTTTAGCCAAGAAAAATTTTATCTCAAAATTTTCCATTATCCAAAGATGTCTTTCTTCAAACCCACAAAGTCCAGCCATTGATATTAAAACAATGATTGGAATGCACCCTTTAGATGGTCATCTCACCTATTCTCTTATTACCACTTCAATTGTAGCCTTTTATTTTCAAGACCTTCATATCTCAAATAACCAAATAACATTTGATCTCAATATCAATGACCTTTTCGATTTAGGATTAATTTCCCAACTCATATTCAAAGATGATGCTCAATTTCAAAGTCTAAATAGTTCGTTACTGAAAGAAGCTATTCAAAATCAATTCAGTAAAGGTTTCCCTTTTGTTCAATTAGAAATTATTTCAACGGTTCAAGAATGGATAACAACAGAACTTCACCCATCTACCCATAGAGTATGGGTCAGAGGTCTTCAATTTTTAAATATTTTTATAGATCCAATGAAAACAATTTATATTGACAATTGTTCAAGACCTGTGGACGAACAGATGAAACATCAAAGACTCAAGACTTTTGCTTTCAAACACCATTTCCTAGACCACAGATGTGAAAATTACACTCTGTTTGGATCAACTCCGATTCTCAAGGTTTGCATCAAATTTGGAAGTTATCTTCAAGATTCCAAGTTCCATTTCAAAACAGAGACTCCGGATATTTTTGACAATTATTGCATACTCTATTCAAGAATGGTTATCGACATGCTTTAAGATGACTTCGATCCAGAACCAATAAATGATGATGAACATTATGACCTCATGGATCTTCTCGGAGAAGAATGATTACATAATATTGATACATAATTCAATGTTATGTTCAATTTTAAAATTCAAGTTCTTTGGAATTTCAAAAACCCGGGGAGGGAATAGTGATGACAATACTTTCAAGAAGTTGTATTATTGTAATAAATTGTTAAAAAGAAAAAGCAAGAAAAAACAAAACAAGAAAAAGAAAAAGCAGACTACACGTGAAAAAAGCAGTAGTTAGTTGTCAAGAAAAAATACATTTCAAAAGCAGACTACACGTCAAGAAAAAGTAGTAGTCACAATTTTATTTTCAAAAGATGTAAAGATTATGTCGGCCAACACAAGCAATTATTTTTCTTTACGACAAAGAAAAGAAAAAGAAGACAAGACATTTTCTTCAAGACAAAGCAAAGGAAAAGAAGACAAGACGTCCACTTCGCCACAAAGAAAAGCAAAAGAAGATAAGACGTCCACTTCGCTCAATAGTCAAGATTCTCATCAAGTGCTTTCAAGAAAGAAAACGAGACAAGACCCTTCACCATTATTGACAAGGAAGGAATCCTACTACAGGCGTCCCTCAACTGCTATAAGAGAGCCAATTCAAGAACAAATAGGAGAGCCAATTTAGACAGAGCAAAACATAGAGAGATAAATTCTTATATTTTCCCTCTGTATCTGTTTTAAATTCCTCGAATTCAATTCAAGTTTTTGTATTCAATCTTTCAATAGTTTTTGTATTTCATTTTTTCAAGATTATCAATAAAATATTTCTTCGATCAATCCATTTGTCTACTATTATACTTACAATCATGCCTTTCCGCCGCTTCCATACCCTGTCCTCCCGTCGTCCTGGTACATCTGGTATCAAAGCCAAGTTTTAGTCAATTTATTCAATTAAACAAGCCTTAATTCTTAGCCAATTAAGCAAGCCTTTAAGTCTGATTTGGTGTTGGTAAGCCGTTAAGGGGTTGCAGTAAGTCTCGTTGATAGAGCAGTAAGACGATTGGTGTTCCCTCTACGTCAGATTACAAGGTGAACTTAAGCGATTAAGTTGAAAGGTAAAATTTAATTGTTTGAATTAGCTATGTCTTGGTCTATTCCTTTGTTCTCTAGGATGTCAAGGTCCAGTAGTATGAAGTCAAGTAAGAATTATGATTGTAGTAGTAGTAGTAGTAGTATTCAAATAGATGAAGAAGAAGAAATAAATATTGATAGAAATCAAAAAAGTTTAAATAGTAAAGAAATACAAATATCTCATAAAAGAAACCAGTTATTTGTTATATCTCAAGAAATTGATAGTGAACAAGAATTTTTAAAAAGTAAACATCCAAACGAAAGAATGTTTCGAAAAAATGTTCTTCGACTTTTATCAGAAAAACAACAAGATTATTTTTGGGATTTATATTATTCCTCAAATTCAGACAAAAAAATGAGTTTTTATGAATGGGCAAAACAAAAAGTATTTTCAAAATATCAAAAACAAAACTCTTCAAGTATTTCAAAATCTTCTACCAAAGATTCTCAATCAAAATCTTCTACAAAAGATTCTCAATCTAAATCTTCAAAAATTTCCACAAAAAATTTTTCTGTTAATACAGGAGCATCATCTTCAAAAATATGGAAAACAAGTAACGGAAATCAATTTCAATCTGTCCATCCTCCTCTAGAAGAAATTAAAATTTCAGTTCATAATACTGAAATAATTGCTTCTCCATTCAAGCAACCTTCTGTCATTGAAGGAATTCCTACAATAAAAGAAATAAAAAATATTAATCTTCAAAATAATTATACAAATGTTCTTCTTAACTCCGTGGCTCATCAGCTAACTAGAGTTGAGAATTCAATTCCTAATATTTTGTCAAATTCTTCAACAGAAACTTCAAAAGAAAAATTAAAAATTACTTCTCCTTTATTAAAACCAATTCAAACTCCTTCTACAAATAAAACAAAAATTCAATTAGGAACTTCTTTAGATGTTCTTAATGAACTTAGTACTCAATTTTCAAAATTAAATTTAATTAACGATTTGATAGAACCAAAAAATGCATGTTAAGTTAGATTATTTTGGGTTCCATTGACCATGTCATTTGTGGTTTGTTTCGTGTTTCCGTTTAAAATTCGAGTTTTCAAGCTTTATAGTATGCACTCATGCGTTTAAGTTGTTTTGTAGGAAAAAGACGGAAGATGGAGCTCGAAAAGTGCTGTGTTAAAGCTGGAGGCAGAGATTTTCACGCTATGGCGTGATGTTTCCTGCGCCATAGCATGAACTGGGAAAAAGTGAGAAAAGAGAACAGAACTTTTCACGCTATGGCGTGATGTTTCCTGCGCCATAGCATGAACTGGGAAAAAGTGAGAAAAGAGAATAGAACTTTTCACGCTATGACGTGATGTTTCCTGCGCCATAGCGTGAACTGGGAAAAAGTGAATAATGGAGACAGAACCTTTCGCGCCATAGCGTGACATTCTTAGGCCATGGCGCAGGTCGTTGAGTAAAAAAAGGAAATTTGCAAAGCAAGGACTCTTGGAGATAAATAGGGATTGATTTTTAGAATTTAAGGGATCTTTTTTGGCACATCTTGGGGGCGAAAAATATCAGAAACTGGAGAAACGGGGCGGAAGGAGTGAAGAACAATCGTGAAGCAATTTCTCCTTTTCTTCTTCTTAAATTCTTTTCTGTTATTTTTGTTTGGAAAAAAACATTTTGACGTTAGTTATGAGTTTTATTTGTAGCTAAACCTCTTGTGTTGAGATTTAGGGGATCCGACCCAGTTGTCGACTCACGAATATTGGTTTTTGACTTCTAATGAATGTTTAATTATGCTATTGATTTGTTTTGCATTGTTGGAGCGTAGCTAACTCTCTCAATATTTTTATATCATGTTTTATTTCGAAAGAAAATTTCATGATAGGAACAAATAGCATGATTCATGGATCTACAATTTACATAGACATATGAAATTGGGTACATGTTGATAGTGATAGTCCAGTAGGTCGAAAGCTAAGGGATTCCACAAGTTGTGAATGCAATCATCTATGATAAATAATTGAAGACATTTGATTATTTCATAGCATTGAATTAGTTTAGCATAACTTGAAAGGGTATGTTAATGAATTAGGGAATCTTGTCAAAAATGTGAATTGGTTGTTGGAAGCAATTTTCAGAGTCGACTAGGGGAAGGTGACCCAACAATCTCAAAATTATCTCCATCATTTGAATTTAATTCACTAAGATTGATTCAATTCTAGATTTTTATTTATTTTTGAGTTTATTAATTCTCTTGTCATTAAGTAGTTAATAAAAACAATACTCATTTTTCGTAAAAGTGGAATAAGGATTAGTATTTAGGTAGAAATTATGCACTAGTCCCTGTGGACGATACTAATATTCACATATTATATTATAATTTGCATCGTGCACTTGCAATTATTTCGAGCTTGCGAGATACAATTATTTTCTAAGATTCATAGTGCAAGTAAAGCTCGATCAAGTTTTTGGCGCCGTTGCCGGGGACTTTTGATTTACAATTTTCTGCTTAGATATCTTCTTTAATTTCACTTCATCTCACGAATTATCCATCTTACCTTTGCAGGATTTTCTAGTGGTGCATGCTACCATCCTTGCACTCAGAACTTGTACCCTTTGATCCAGAAATCGAGAGAACCTTTCGAAAGAGACGAAGACAACAACGAGCTGAGATGGCAAAAAACGAACTACCACGCATCAATAACGGTGATGGCGAAGCTAATAATCCACCTGTGTATAGATCCATGATGGACTGTGGTATACCCACTATTGAGGATGTTCGACCGAGTATCGTTAGACCAACAGTGACAGCAAATCAGTATGAGATAAAGCTGGCAATCATCCAGATGATCCAGAACACAGTCCAATTCGGTGGATCTACCATTGATGATCCTAATGCTCATATTGAAATTTTCTTGGAAATCTGTGATACTTTCAAACAACAGGGAGTTTCTGATGACGCTATTCGTCTACGTTTATTTCCTTTTTCATTAAGAGACAAAGCTAAATCGTGGTTGAATATTTTACCTGCAGGTTCTATCATAACATGGGGAGATTTGGCTAAAGCGTTCCTTACTAAGTACTTTCCTCCCTCGAAGTCCATGAAGCTGAGAACCGACATCACTATGTTTGCTCAAGGGGAACAAGAGTCGTTGTATGAAGCATGGGAGCGCTACAAAGATATGCTAAGGCGATGCCCACATCATCAGTTGCCTGATTGGCTTGTGGTACAAACTTTCTATTATGGTTTACTATCTGCAAATCGTACTATGTTGGATGCAGCTGCAGGTGGGAATCTTTCGGAAATCGCCGGAAGATGGTTATAAACTGTTTGAGGAAATGGCCTCTAGTAGCTATCAACCTCAATCTGAGAGGAGCATGATGCGAAAATCAACAGGAATTCATCAAGTGGACGCATTAACTTCGATGACAGCACAACTGGAGGCTATGAATAAGAAGATTGATGGATTGAGCTTAGGAAATTCTGCGATGCGTATTCAGGAGGTGTTCTGCGATAGGTGCCAAGGTGAACATTTCACTAAAGATTGTCAAGATGGTAATCCTTTTTATGCGCAGGATGAGGCACCAGTGAATCACGTGGGAAGCCAAAATCGCCCCAGGTTTGACCCGTATTCAAATACATATAATCCGGGGTAGAGGAAACATCCGAATTTTTCTTGGGGTGGTCACAACAATCAGTCTAGGCCATATCAGAATCAAAATCTTGTGAAGCAACCTCAAGAGGAGAAGTCCAGTTTAGAGCAAATGATGCAAAATTTTATATCATCCACTGAGACTCGAATGCAGAACCAAGACGCAACTATAAGAAGTTTGGAAAATCAAATAGGGCAGTTGGCAAAGAAAATGTCAAATCGAGAGCCAGGAACTTTGCCAAGTGACACTGAGACTAATCCAAAGGAGCAAGTAAAGGCCGTAGAGTTGCGAAGTGGGAAGAAACTGGAAACCAAGGAGTTGGAGCACGAAGAGAGAAAGAAGGAGGGTGAGAAAGAGCCATCTACAGGTAAGTCATCTGACTCTACATAATCACCCACATCAAAATCTAATATTGTTATTCCACCTCCGTTTCCAGCAGCACTGAAGAAAGCGAAACTTGATTCGCAATTTTCAAAATTTCTTGAGGTATTTAAGAAGTTACATATTAATATACCTTTTGCTGATGCATTGTTGCAAATGCCTAGTTATGCAAAATTTCTGAAGGAAATCTTAGCAAGCAAGAGAAAAATAGAGGAGCATGCCATGGTCAACTTAACTGAGAATTGTTCTGCATTAGTGCAAAACAAAATTCCACCGAAGTTGAAAGATCCAGGGAGTTTTTCTATCCCTTGCATGATTGGTGATGTGGTTTTTCATAAGGCTCTGTGTGATTTGGGTGCCAGCATTAACTTGAAGCCATTTTCTGTGTTTAGGAAGCTTGGAATGGGAGAACCAAAGCCTACAAGAGTTTCTCTGCAACTGGCAGATAGATCCATAAAGTATCCACGAGGAATAATTGAAGATGTGCTGGTTAAAGTGGACAAATTTATTTTCCCAGTAGATTTTGTGGTGCTTGACATGGAGGAGGACCTGGATATGCCATTGATCTTGGGCAGACCTTTTCTGGCGACTGGAAAAGCCCTAATTGACGTGCAAAAAGGGAAGTTGTTATTGAGAGTAGGAGAGGAGGAAATCACTTTTGATGTTTTTAATGCACTAAAGCACACACTGCACAATAATGATTGTTTTAGAATTGATGCATTGGATTCACTTGTTCATAATTTTGTGCAGGATGAGTTAAAAGACTCTTTAGAAGTTGCACTTATAAATGATGGATGTGAGGATGACTTTGATGAAGAGAGGAAAAATATCATTGCATATTTTACTGCTAATCCTCAATTGAAGAAGCAAGTGCGATTCAGACTCGAAGAATTGGGAGATAGGCAGGATTTAGTCCTTCAACAACCAAGCATAAATGCACCACCTACTCTAGAACTCAAACCTTTACCTTCACATCTAAAATATGTTTATTTGGGTGATGATAATAATTTACCTGTTATTATTTCTTCTTATCTTACAGGTGTGATGGAGGAAAAGTTGGTACACATCTTAAAGGAGCATAAAAGAGCCTTCGCATGGAAAGTGGCTGACATTAAGGGAATCAATCCATCGATTTGCATGCACAAAATTTTGATGGAGGATAAGTACTCTTCTGTGTTCAACCTCAGCGGAGGCTGAACCCGAAAATGCAAGAGGTAGTAAAAGATGAATTTTATTGCTTTCTAGATGGGTATTCGGGATATAATCAAATCATGATTGCACCAGAGGACCAAGAGAAAACAAATTTCACTTGCCCTTATGGTACCTTTGCGTATAGGCGGATGCCGTTTGGATTGTGTAATGCACCTGCCACTTTTCAAAGATGTATGACTGCTATTTTTCATGACATGACAATGAATTTCCTAGAGATATTTATGGATGACTTTTCTATTTTTGGATCTTCTTTTGATGATTGTCTGAAAAATTTGCATTTGGTGCTATTACGATGTGAGGAAACTAACTTGGTTTTGAATTGGAAGAAGTGTCATTTTATGGTACAGGAAGGCATTGTGCTTGAGCACAAAATTTTTGAACAGGGAATGGAGGTGGATAAAGCAAAAGTGGAAGTCATAAAAAATCTACCTCCGCCAACATCTATTAAGGGAGTGAGAAGTTTCTTAGGGCACGCTGGTTTCTACCGGCGTTTTATCAAAGATTTTTCTAAAATTGCTAAGCCCCTATCCTCTTTACTAATGAAAGATGTATCGTTTGACTTTAATTATAATTGTGCGCAGGCATTTGAGATCTTGAAGGAGCGACTGGTGACAGATCCTGTGTTGGTAGCTCCTGATTGGGATCTTCCATTCGAGGTAATGTGCGATGCTAGTGATACGGCGGTAGGTGCTGTTTTGGGTCAGAGGAAAAACAAGGTATTCCATACTATATACTATGCGAGTAAGACTTTAGATAAAGCTCAATTGAATTATGCAACAACTGAAAAAGAATTACTCGCTATAGTATTCGCGTTTGATAAGTTTCACTCCTACCTTGTTTTATCTAAAGTTGTTGTGTACACCGATCATTCAGCACTGAAATATTTACTTGCCAAAAAGGATGCTAAGCCTAGATTGATTAGGTGGATATTACTGTTGCAAAAATTTGATCTGGAAATAAAAGATAAGAAGAGGGTAGAGAACGTAGTGGCGGATCACCTTTCTAGGCTTGAGTGTGTCAGTGAGGATACGGGGAAAAAATGGTGATATTGATGATTGGTTTCCAGATGAACAATTGTTTTCATTAAAAGATTGCCCATGGTATGCGAATTTTGCTAATTATCTGGTGACAGGCACACTTCCACCAAATTTGACATTTCACCAACGAAAAAAATTTTTATCTGATGTGAAATATTATTTTTGGGAAGAACCATTTTTGTTTAAGATCTGTGCAGATTCCATGATACGACGATGTGTGCCAGAAGAAGAGATGCAACCAATCTTGAGCCACTGCCACGATCGAGAGGTTGGCGGTCACTTTGGACCGACAAAAACAACGGCAAAGGTATTAGAATCTGGTTTTTATTGGCCTGCTGTTTTTAGGGATGCTCGTGCATATGTTATTTCATGTGATCGGTGTCAGCGCACAGGTAATATCTCTAATCGCAATGAAATTCCTTTAAACAATATTATGGAATGCGAGGTATTTGATGTATGGGGCATAGATTTTATGGGGCCGTTTCCCACATCTTTCTTGAAAAAATATATTTTGGTGACGGTTGACTGTGTCCAAATGGGTCGAAGCAGAGGCGTATGCAACTAATGATGCTCATGTGGTGTTGAAATTTTTAAAGAAAAACATTTTTAATCACTTTGGCACACCACGGGCGATCATTAGTGATGGTGGGACGCATTTTTGCAACAAATTATTTGAAAAACTTTTGGCAAAATATGGTGTCACGCACAAGATCTCTACTCCGTACCATCCCCAGACCAGTGGGCAAGTGGAAGTGTCAAACCGTGAAATAAAAAGAATTTTGGAAAAAACGGTGAACACAAGTAGAAAAGATTGGTCTGTCAGGTTAGATGAAGCCCTATGGGCATATCGCACTGCTTTCAAGACACCTATAGGCACTACACCTTATAGGTTACTTTTTGGTAAATCATGTCATCTGCCTGTTGAATTGGAGTATAGAGCATATTGGGCGATTAAATCACTAAATATTGATTTTGTAGCTGCAGGTGAAAAGAGACTATTAGAGTTGGCCCAGCTGGAAGAATTCCGTGATAAAGCATATGATCTGGCGCTATCCTATAAAGAACACACGAAAAGAAGTCATGACAAGCGCATCATGCAAAGAGAATTCAAAGAGGGAGACGCAGTGTTGCTTTTTAACTCAAGGTTGAGGTTGTTTCCAGGCAAGCTAAAATCGCGATGGTCTGGACCATTTGTCATTAAAAAAACCTACCCTTCCGGAGCCATTATGCTGACCGACTCCAAAGAGAAGAAGTTCACTGTCAATGCTCAACGCCTGAAGCACTACATGGGCGAGCACTTTGAGCCGAAAGTTGGAACAACTGTGTTCCAGTCAGAGACCGCATAAATCTAATTCTGAAAAAGTCAAGCTCTAGACTATAAATTGAGAACTATCTCTTCATCCCCTGTTTGTTATTTCAGTTGAACCTTTTATTACCGTTTCGTGTCGTTTTTATTTTTAATTATGCTAAAAAAAATATAATAAAAAAATAAAAAAAATAATCATAAAAAAAAAGTTTTGAAGGGCCAGGAGCACGCCTAGGCGGGATACTTCATCCGCTAGGGCGTGAATTTCACTGATTTGAGTTTTTTTCATTCACGCTATAGCGTGATGTTTCCTGCGCTATAGCGTGAAAAGTTCGGGATTCCATTTTTTTAAGTCACGCTATAGCGTGAACTTCGTCACGCCGCGGCGCGACAGATCTGCGGATTAAAAAACGCAGACTCCCCTTTCATTTTTCACTCACCCCTCTCTTAATTTCTCCCTTTTGTTTGAACCCTAAGCTCCTCCCCATCTTAAAATCCGTCGATTCACGCCCAAATATCTCAAATTCTCAGGTTTCGATCGGTGAGGAAGCTCCAAGCGTCATTCCCTAACGCCTCGTCTCACTCCTAGAAGTCTAGAACGGTGCGGAAGGGCAAATTTCGAGACTCAAAGCTTCAATTTCTTCATGGGACCAAAAAGAGCTAAGGTTGGGGGTTCTTCATCATCTTCTTCATCAGTTATCGCGGGTAAGTTTGTTTCCCAAGAGGCCAAGAACCGGTATGATCATTCTAAGATTAATCGTAATCTATGGCCCGAGAGGGGCTTTCATTTGTCTACAAATTCTGGAATAGGGTGTTATATTCATGATATCATAGAAGATAGAAACTGGAACTTTTTTTGTGCTCAACCAAAAGCGGGAGTTATACCATTGGTCCGGGAGTTCTATGCCAATGCTAAAGAGGGCAAGGAACGGACGGTGTTTGTGAGAGGAAAGTGGGTGAATTATGGAGAGGCAAAGATTAATGAGTTGTTTGGATTGCCCTCAGTCGATACGATTGAGTATGACGCACTTTGTGCGGAACCAGATTATATGGCGATTATGCGGGATTTAGCTCATGATGGGGTAATGTGGAGTGATCCCGTCAAATTTTTGAATTTTAAGGCCATGTATCTTAAGATTCAGCCGTCATTGTGGTATGTTTTTTTGGTTCGCCGGTTGATGCCCGTGTCCCATGTTAGCGAAGTTCATATGGACCGGGCAGTTCTGTTGTTCGCAATTATGAAGGGAATGCCAATCAATGTTGGTCGTATTATCTCAAGCCAGATTCTACAATGCGCTAACAACCCAAAATCGAAGCTATTTTTCCCGACTATCATTACAGAGTTGTGCGCTTTGGCCAATGTTGACACGGGTGTGGATGATGAATGGATCCAACCGCTCCAGGCCATCGACGAGAAGATATATGAGGGGATGAAGGACAATCGAACCAAGCTTAGAACTGGAGCGAGCTCCAGTTCCGAGCCACCTCAACCTCCGAAGAAGAAGACGAACAATGAGAAAGTGGATGATATTTGTGCATGGATTGCGCGTCAGGATGCATATCAGGCATATCGAAATGAATATGATCGGGTCAATGCCCAGTATATGATATCCACTGAGTCTATGACGCGTGACATTGTCACCCACTTTGGTTTTGATGCTTCACGGTACCCGCATCCACCACCGTACCCACCGCCATTTGCTCACCCATCTGCATTGGGAGCACCACACACTGAGGAAGAAGGCGTCCCACCACCAGAACACGAAGAAGAGGAGGAGGATTGATCCACCGCCAGGGGAGTTTTGCTTTTATTTTTATTTTTTTGTTTTTTTTTTGTTTCTCGTTCTTGTGTTTTAGTTCGGTCGCAGTGAGGACACTGCAGAGTCTTAGTATGAGGGGGACTCATCGTGCGTTTGTGTTAGTTGTTTGTGTTGTTTATTTTTCTGCGTTTAGTTCTTTTTGTTTTGTTGTCTCTGTTGCTTAGTTTTTTTTGTGTTTAGTAGAAAAAAAAAAGAAGAGAGAGAAGCCAGTGATGATGTTGGGTTGATGCGAATTTATTTTGAAAGTGTTGGTAATTGACAGACTAGCATCCTTGAAATTTTGAATCATGAAACTCACGAGTAGAGAGTGCACCTCCTTTTTCACGAATTGTTGTGAATAATGAAGTGTGTGGAGTGTGATGAACTGTTAAACTTGAGAAGCTCTTGTGACATTAGATACTTGCAGAAATCAAGCATGCATTCTCGGAACTTAGCTGACTGATATTGCCAAATAAATGTGTTGAAGCCGTTTAAACTCCTGAGTCTTTCATGAAAAAAAAAAATATGAGAAAGAGTCATCCTTGAGTTTCTTGGTTAGCTTAGTTGAAAAATAATGGAGTGTACCCTGCATAATCATTAAACTCCATTTGATAAATGTCTTTGGCTATTTTCTCTTTTACTCCTGTCCCAAACCAAATCTATATCCGATGGAATACAGTGATGGTTTCTTGCAAAAAGAAACAGAGGATGGAGAAAGTAAGGTGAGGGGTGGCCTAATGAAATTAATGAATTCGGAATTGAATTCGAGGCAAAAAAGGTGGGAATGTAAGGTGTAGAGGATATCGGATGAAAAATCTGATTGTGTTAAATAATGGATGCTGTACCATCTTCATTGTGCATATTCTTCCAATCTTTTATATCCCATACCCCAAGCCAAATAATCACTTGTGTTCAGTCAGTGACGGTTGAAGAGATGCGTGTGGAAACTATACTTGTGTTGACATGTCACTTTAGCCATCTGGGGCAACTGGATTAGCACGAAATACATGACATTAGGATCAATATCACACACACAGGTCTACTTCTCTCTCAAGGGTGTAATGTGAGAACTTTGTAGGGATGCATTTCTTGAGTTTAATTTGAAAAGAAAAAAAAAATGTTCGCTGTCACTCTCTGAGGCTTTTCGAAAAAAAAAAAAATTAATTATGTATTTTTGAGCTGCAAGTTTGTGTTTTGGCTTTAACCTATTTTGCTCGGGGCAAGCAAAAGGCTAGTATGAGGGGGTTGATAGAACCAAAAAATGCATGTTAAGTTAGATTATTTTGGGTTCCATTGACCATGTGATTTGTGGTTTGTTTCGTGTTTTCGTTTAAAATTCGAGTTTTCAAGCTTTATAGTATGCACTCATGCGTTTAAGTTGTTTTGTAGGAAAAAGACGGAAGACGGAGCTCGAAAAGTGCTGTGTTAAAGCTGGAGGCAGAGATTTCACGCTATGGCGTGATGTTTCCTGCGCCATAGCGTGAACTGGGAAAAAGTGAGAAAAGAGAACAGAACTTTTCACGCTATGGCGTGATGTTTCCTGCGCCATAGCGTGAACTGGGAAAAAGTGAGAAAAGAGAACAGAACTTTTCACGCTATGATGTGATGTTTCCTGCGCCATAGCGTGAACTGGGAAAAAGTGAAGAATGGAGACAGAACTTTTCGGCCCATAGCGTGACATTCTTAGGCCATGGCGCAGGTCGTTGAGTAAAAAAAGGAAATTTGCAAAGCAAGGACTCTTGGAGATAAATAGGGATTGATTTTTAGAATTGAAGGGATCTTTTTTGGCACATCTTGGGGGCGAAAAATATCAGAAACTGGAGAAACGGGGCGGAAGGAGTAAAGAACAATCGTGAAGCAATTTCTCCTTTTCTTCTTCTTAAATTCTTTTCTGTTATTTTTGTTTGGAAAAAAAAACATTTTGACGTTAGTTATGAGTTTTATTTGTAGCTAAACCTCTTGTGTTGAGATTTAGGGGATCCGACCCCAGTTGTCGACTCACGAATATTGGTTTTTGACTTCTAATGAATGTTTAATTATGCTATTGATTTGTTTTGCATTGTTGGAGCGTAGCTAACTCTCTCAATATTTTTATATCATGTTTTATTTCGAAAGAAAATTTCATGATAGGAACAAATAGCATGATTCATGGATCTACAATTTACATAGACATATGAAATTGGGTACATGTTGATAGTGATAGTCCAGTAGGTCGAAAGCTAAGGGATTCCACAAGTTGTGAATGCAATCATCTATGATAAATAATTGAAGACATTTGATTATTTCATAGCATTGAATTAGTTTAGCATAACTTGAAAGGGTATGTTAATGAATTAGGGAATTTTGTCAAAAACGTGAATTGGTTGTTGGAAGTAATTTTCAGAGTCGACTAGGGGAAGGTGACCCGACAATCTCAACATTATCTCCATCATTTGAATTTAATTCACTAAGATTGATTCAATTCTAGATTTTTATTTATTTTTGAGTTTATTAATTCTCTTGTCATTAAGTAGTTAATAAAAACAATACTCATTTTTCGTAAAAGTGGAATAAGGATTAGTATTTAGGTAGAAATTGTGCACTAGTCCCTGTGGACGATACTCATATTCACATATTATATTATAATTTGCATCGTGAACTTGCGATTATTTCGAGCTTGCGAGATACAATTATTTGCTGAGATTCATAGTGCAAGTAAAGCTCGATCACGATTCAAATAAAATAAATGTTGTCAATGAAATTGACGAACTTCAAAATCAATTTATTGACTCAAATGATGAAATATTCAAAATTCGTAATCCTCAAACAAATCAAAATCAAAATAAAAATTACAATTCTTTTTTCAAACAACACTGTTGGAAATCAAACTCTAGAATTTTGGTGATTACAAAGTCAAAACAAAATCAAGTAAATAAATTAATCGGACTTATCAAATATTAAAGACTAAAGATTTCTACGAAAGTTGCCAGATCAAAGTATCGTGATTAAACCAAGATACAGATCAAGCTCCACAGATCTTATTACACCGGATCGATTGACACAAGACCAAATGGTCAACAACCAGATCAAAGTTTCATCAAGAATCTATCCATTGCTGTAATTGAAGAAAACGAAAAAATCATTTAATGAGAATTTGAACGTTGATCGGCCTTCTCTTTAAGTCAAGATTTGTGAGCTATTTATGAGATATGCTGGCAGCCCAATATCAGAAATTGTTGGCGGCTCACTGTCTACTTTTGGAAACTATAAATACTCAAGAATTTTGAAGATTCAAGACAAGGAGACCAAGAGTGAAAATTACAAAGCAATCAAATTCAAAGTCGAAAAAGCCTTCACTCAATATACCAACTCAGATACTTATTTTATCAGATCAAAGTCTCGATATTCTGAGTTAGAACACAACACAGATCGATCAAGCTCAAAGATACACTTCAAATCGATCCAGATCAAAGCTATAGCTTCCCAGTTCAAACCATTGAAGCATAATCTGTTGCTTCATCTTGTAAACTCTAAGTAGAAAAATTGTTCTACTTCGAGTTAGAGTATTGCTAGGAGTTCCTAACAAAGGATTGATTGGATTGGATTTGTACAAAGGAATTGTATAAATCAAAGTCTTATAGTGGAATCCTTCTGGAAATAGAAGAAGGGGTGACGTAGGAGAATTCATCTCCGAACATCCAGAAACAACTCTATCTCTTTACTGCAATTATTTCATTTCATTTGCATTAGTACTATTAGGCATTCAATCTGTGAGGAAGATTATTTCCGCCTGACTTGCTCAGATTTTTCGAACAGATCAAAAGTTTTAAGCAAACAAAAATTCTGTCTGACTCTTACAAATCAGATCGAAGTACTCGCAAAATTTTATATTGTGCATTCACAACCCCCCCCCCCCCCCCCCTACACATATTTCGATCCTAACAAGTGGTATCAGAGCGGTTCTTGCTTATCACCTGAATCGTCTCTTAAACTATGACATCTTTAGCTATGACATCGTTTAGCAAAATACCTATGTTTTCAAAAGAAGATTATGATGACTGGAAAATTCGTATGCAGGCACATCTATCAGCACTGGATGATGATATGTGGTTCGTTGTAACAGATGGACCAATGAAGATTATGAAAGTCAACACTGCTGTTGCTATTACTGAAGGTGCTCCTCAGATGATAGAAAAGTCTCGATCTGAATGGACTTCTGAGGATAAAAGGAAATCCAATCTTGACAATGTTGCCAGAGATATTCTATACAAAACTCTGGACAAAAACATGTTTAGCAAGATCAAAAGATGCACTACTGCCAAAAAAATATGGGAGAAGCTCACTCAATTATGTGAAGGAAATGATCAAACGAAAGAAAACAAACTCATGGTGGCTATTCAAAAGTTTGACAATATCAAGATGAAATCAGGAGAAACAATGAATGAATTTGATGAAAGATTCAGCAGCATTATGATCGAGCTAAATGCACTTGGAAAGAGTTACAGCAATCGTGAAGTAACACTCAAAGTCATGAGAGCTCTGCCATGAGAATGGGATGTAAAGACAGTCGCTATGAGGGAATCCAAGGATCTCAATAAGATCGAACTACATGATCTATTTGCAGATCTTAAAGCTTATGAATTCGAACTGGGAGTTTGAAACTGAGGAAGACACATCAACATCACAAGTTACCAAAGCTCTCACTGCAGCGGATGAAATTCCAGCAACCAAGACTGCAGAACAAATCAGTAGCGATGCAATGTCACTATTTGTAAAGAAGTTTGGAAGATTCATGAGAAAGAATCACAACAGTTTCCAAAGAGCTAACAGATCAAGCTTCAAACCAAAAGAACCAGTTGAAGAAAATCGAGCTTGTTACAACTGTGGAAAAGAAGGACACTTCATAGCTGACTGTACCAAACACAAAAAAGATGAGAAAAGAACATCATACAAGAAAACTCAAGGGAAGAAAGGAAAAGATTCAACAGGAAGAAAGAACAAAAGGCCCTCTTAGCAGATGAAAGCAATAGCAAATGGGCAGAATCAGATTCCACCTCATCCGACTCAGAAGCATCGTCAAGTGAAAGTGAAGATAAAGCTGTCAAATGTCTTATGGCTAATAACGCTGACATTTCAGACGATGGAGAGGTACTTGACTTTACTTCTGATGAATTTAGTAAGGAAGATCTTATCAATGCATTAAATGAGATGGTTAATGAATATCGCATGCTATCTCTTAAGTTTGACGAAGTCAGAATAAATGGAAAGAGCACAACAGATAAGTCAGATCAAAGTAACTCGAATGAGTACACTGGATCAGACAGTCTAAAAGCTCAGATAAATTTGATAATGACCGAAAACAATGATATGAGAAGCAAGCTACAAGAAACTTTATCTGAAAATCAGAGATTAATAGATCTAGTAAACTCTTGGAATAAAGCATCGATATTCTTAGATAAACTTACCCGAATGCAAAAGCAAGCTGAAGATAAATCTGGCTTAGGCTACAGCACAAATGAAGGAAGTTCATCTACTCCAATCACTCAATCGTGTCTGGAAAATAACGGCTTAAAGTATATGAATTTTGTGAGATCCAGCACAATATATGAACCAGAGATCCCTATGACATATTCAATACCTCATCAGAGCAAACTCTTACACAGAGGTCTGGGATATGTTGAGCCAGATAGATCTAAGTCAGGATGGACTAGATCTAGATCAAATTGGTCTAGAAATAGTTCTGAAAGACAGAGAACTTCGTCAACTCAACATAAACCACATTCTAACAGCTCGTATAGAAAGTATTGGAATTCAAATCGGAATAATCGATCTGATCACAACACTTGGCACACACAGCACAAAGCACAAAGGTCATCAGATAAATATGTTATTCCCAAAGGACAACATCATGGAAAGCCTGTAAGGATAATCCAAGTATGGATTCCAAAGGGATTAATCCAGCGTGGACCCAAGTAGGAATGGGGACCAAAGTTATTTTACTTTCTTTTTGTAGGAAAACAAGGGCAAATTGATCAAACAAACAGTGTGGTATCTGGATAGTGGATGCTCAAGACATATGACAGGAGACAGAAGAATGCTATCTGAATATATACCAGGATCAGGACCTAAGATTACTTTCGGAGATAACTCTAAAGGTACAACCATGGGTAAGGGTAAGCTTATCCATGGAAATATTCATATTAAAGATGTATTACTCGTATAAAATTTGAAATACAATCTGATTAGTATTAGTCAATTGTGTGACTATGACTACTGCGTAGAGTTCCAAAAGCACACTTGCACTGTAAAAGATCAATCTGGACTAATCATTATGACAGGTGAAAGAAATGGAAACACTTATAAAGTCAATTGGTCGGATCAACCATTCACTTCAGTCTGTCTGGTAGCACCAAAAGTGAACCAAAATTAGTTATGGCACAAGAGACTCAATCACTTGAACTTCAAAGCTTTAGCCAATCTGAGTAAACATGAATTGGTTACAGGTCTGCCTAAAATCGAGTTTTCAAAAGATAAAATTTGTTCTGTCTGCCAACTAGGTAAGCAGATCAGATCAACTTTTAAAAACAAAGGATGTAAGTCATCCTCCAAAAGCTTAGAACTATTGCACATGGATCTTTTTGGTCCTATACCAGTAACAAGCTTAGGGGGAATGAAGTACACCTTGGTTATTTTTGATGATTTCTCAAGATTCACTTGGGTGATATTTTTAAAATCCAAAGATCAAACTGCCACCCAATTGATTAAACTCCTTTTAAGACTTCAAAATGAGAAATCTCAACCGATTGATAAAATTAGAAGTGACAGAGGAACCGAGTTTACAAATCAAACTCTGTCTACTTATCTTGAAAATCATGGAATCAAGCATGAGTATTCAGCAGCTAGAACGCCACAACAAAATGGTGTTGCAGAAAGGAGAAATAGAAATCTAAAGGAAGCTGCTAGAACAATGATTGCTGATTCAGGTATTTCACAAAAGTTTTGGGCAGAAGCTGTAAACACAGCTTGTTACACTCAGAACAGATCAATGATTAATAAGAAAGTTGGAAAAACACCTTATGCGATCTGGTATGGTAAAGTTCCAGTGATATCATATTTCAAGGTATTTGGTTGCAAATGTTTCATTCACAACAATGGTAAGACTCATCTGACTGCACTCGATGTCAGATCAGATGCTGGTTTGTTTCTTGGATATTCATCTGTTAGTAAAGCTTATAGGGTATATAATACTAAATCTCTAACAGTTGAAGAATCTATACATGTTTTTTTTTATTAAACATCTGTAACTAATGAATCTTCAAGCCTAAATGATCTCAGTAACAGAATTGAGGATGCAAAGCTTGATTCAGATGATGAAGAAGAAATCCAGATCATACAAAATATTCAATGTGAACCAGATCTAGTTGAAGAACAGAGACCAGAAGAACCACCAGTTGAGAATGAGATTACTACAAACACAGATCATATTGCACATCATGATGATCAAGATCAACAAGGAAACACAGATCAACTTGGTCCAAATTACAGATGGTCCAAAACTCATCCACCAAACCTAGTAATAGGTAATCCATCTGCACCTTTGAGAACCAGAGGTCAGATGATTAATGAATTCATGCATGCTGCTTTTATTTCTCATATAGAACTTAAGAAAGTAGAAGAAGCTCTTCTTGACAGTAATTGGATAGAAGCCATGCAAGATGAATTGAATCAATTCGAAAGAAATTCTATCTGGAATTTAGTTCCTAGACCTTTAGATAAATCTATAATAGGAACTAGATGGGTATTTAAAAATAAACTCAATGAAAGTGGTAATGTAGTAAGAAATAAGGCTCAATTAGTAGCACAGGGTTACAGACAAGAAGAGGGCATTGATTTTGACGAAACCTTTTCTCTTGTAGCTAGACTTGAAGCTATTCGAATTTTCCTTGCTTATGCTGCTTTCAAGAATTTTAAGGTATTCCAGATGGATGTTAAAAGAGCATTTCAAAATGGTCTTCTCCAAGAAGAAGTGTTTGTAGAACAACCCCCAGGATTCGAAAGTCAAACTTATCCAGATCATGTATTCAAACTAGATAAAGCTCTTTATGGGTTAAAACAAGCTCCACGAGCTTGGTATGATACTCTTTCACTTTTTCTTAATGATCACGGTTTTACTATTGGCTCTGTAGATAAAACTCTTTTTAAGTTTGTCAAAGACGATCATACTTTATTAGTACAAATATATGTTGATGATATCATATTTGGGTCATCTAACCCCAAATTATGCAAAAAGTTTTCTAAGATGATGCAGGACAAATTCGAGATAAGTATGATGGGAGAATTAACATTCTTTCTGGGATTGCAAGTTAGACAGATGGAAAAGGGAATATTCATTAACCAGGTGAAACACACAAGAACTTCTAAAGAAGTTTGGAATGGAGAATTGCTCTGCTGCTAGTACTCCAATGAGTGCTTCAATCAAATTGGATAAAGATGAAGCTGGATCTTCGATATATCAAACTCTATTCAGAGGACTTATAGGTTCCTTACTCTATCTGACAGCAAGCAGACCGGATATTATGTTCTCAGTCGGTCTGTGTGCAAGATTTCAATCTGATCCGAAGCAATCTCACTATATTGCCGCAAAAAGAATCCTAAAATATCTCAAGGGAACTCAGAATGTTGGATTATGGTATCCAAAAGATTCTAGTTTTAATCTAATTGGTTACTCAGATGCAGATTATGCAGGTTGCAGAATTGATCGTAAAAGCACAAGTGGTACTTGTCAATTTCTTGGTGACAGGCTTATTTCTTGGTTCAGTAAGAAACAAACATCTATTGCTACATCTACAGCAGAATCAGAATACTTAGCCGCTGGAAGTTGTTGTGCACAATTGCTCTGGATACAACAACAACTTAGAGATTATGGTGTTGATTCATCTGAATCACCAATTTTCTGTGATAATACAAGTGCAATTGCTATCACATACAATCCGGTTCTACATTCCAGAACGAAGCATATTGATATTCGTCATCATTTCATTCGAGATCATGTTCAAAAGAAAGATGTTCGTCTGGAACATGTTTCAACCGATTTGCAAGTTGCCGATATTTTCACCAAACCATTACCCGACGCTAAGTTTTTTTATTTTCGAAATGTTCTTGGTTTAGTTGATATCGATTAAATAAATCACATGTTTAGGGGGAATATCTGCTTAACACTTAATTTTTATATCTACTCATTCCAGTACATTTAACAGATAAAGAACATAAAACTTATTACATTTCACTGATTTGTCTCATAAGCTATACGAGCTAGATCTATTCTTCTACGCATCTCATGGCTCCAGTTGATCATCCAAGTACTTATGGAGCCTTGACCATTGCAGACGTCATCTTCAAAGCAAATGTTCAGCATTTCATCTCGCTCTGTGAGGAGAATGACAAGAAGAACTCCAGAAGACTTCAAGATATCTCTAGCACGATGAGTACCTAGCATGATTTTACACCACTGCATCCTAGCACAATTTCGACGATGCATTTCCTGAGTCACCGGAGGAGGATTCGGATGAGGACAGTGAATGGAATCAAGGAAATTCCACATCCTCATTCCGCGCTCAAACACCTTTCTCCTGTATAAATCCTTCCGGATTTCATACCCTTGGTCAACAGATGGAACAACGGTGCTATTATTCTCACTTGCCATTTACTCTTACTGCTTTAAATTATGAGTTGCTAGTGTCTTGTAACTTTTCTTCTTATAGGAACAGATAAATGGATGAAAAGGCTTCAGCCACTTCAGCTTCTTTAAACGTCCAATCAACTTCTACCTATTTATTACGGGAATTCAATTTGATCTGCCTAGATCGTGATAATTCTTCTTGAGATTATCAAAGCCTTTCTAATTCTCTTTGACTTTATTGCAGAAAGTTGATAAGTCGCAAAACTATTTCATAGACAACTTGTCCAATCACATTTATTTTATTTTATCTTCTGTGCTTTATGCTTCGTAACCTTCAAAATATCATAATCATTTTTCGTCCATTTTTTTTATTAGTTCAATTTTTTTTTGGATCTTTCATCTGACTTTGGATCTTTCATCCGACTAAAGATGAAACGTTTAGTTTAAACTTTTATCAGGATAAATTTTCATTTTATTCGATGCTGGTTAAGTTTTCTCTAGTATTTTTGTTTATACTCACAAGTATCAATCGCACGCACAAAACACAAAAATTATAAGATAAAACATAATATTTCTTTGCATAATTCAAAGGTAGTACATCATACTCTTCATACTAGCTTAATCCCCTAAATTTTCTCTCATTGGCCCCCAAACCCGCTTTCTCACATCAGCATCCAAACGCCACCTGTTCAACCATTCCAACACAACCGGATCAAAATGCCTCCCTTTGAACTCACCTGCATTGATCAGATGAGTGAGGACCCTCACTTCTTTCCTGTACATAAAAAAGGAAACACCCTGATTCGAGAGGATCTCCTCAACGCTTATGGCACCCAGCAACTCCTTGTACTTGTCCTTGCGATCCTCAAGCTTGCAAACATCCTCATGCTTGCGTGGAAGAAATGGCGCCTGATGATACATCCGAATCTCTTCCATTTTGAACCAGAGACGCATTACCCACTTCAGGATAAATTCCTGAAGTTCTTCATTAAATTCCTCAAGAGACATATTAGAACTCATTTTCCTTATTTGAGTTTGTAGTTTGAGTATGAAACGGAATACTCGGAAGATAAATCCGAGTAGATATTTATAAGGAATTTATTTATTTATTTATTTATGTCGATATGCATTCCCAAGATAATATTAAAAAGTATTTTTTTACCGCGTGCTTGGCATCCCACATCAGCCGCACTTTTTGAATTTGAAAAGTCGCTTACGTCATCTTCCACGTGCTTACCATCTTAAAAATTATCGAAAAAATGCCTCTTCTACACTTCGCATTCTTCTGAGCCCTAATTTGCTCATTCTTTGCAAAAACGAGATTACTCGCATTTATTTTTCGATTTGCAGGACAAAGATGACGCCCATTACCCAAAACGTTCTTCTCATCGATTTTCACACAATATTCGATCTGACAGATCAAGGATTGGTGGATATGTTCAGAACGATTGAAGCATCTGGGCTGTGGAAATTTCTCGAAGGCGGGAAATTGCTTTACAAGCAAGCCCTACCCAAATTCTTTCAGACGGCCAAAGTTGAAGACGACTCCATCTCTGCAAGTCTTGGTGGAGAATCTGTCCGCATCACCTCTACCATTTTCACTTCGTCATTTGATTTACCGAGACAGGATATAACTGATTTCTCATCAATCTCTGCTGAAACAAAGAAGCAGATGAAGAGCATGTACTCCTTGACAAACAAGCCAATTCGCATTCCGTGCAAGAAGAAGGAATTGAAGATGGAATTCAGGATTCTGCACGATATTGTGGCCAAATCTCTTTTGGCCAAAGCAGGTTCTTTCGATGCAATTACATCTGAGAAATTTGATGTTATGGTTGCTATATCTGCTGGTATTACCGTAAATTGGTCAGTTGTTCTGTTCAATATTCTATCTGCTATGATAACTACACCTACAGAACAATCTCAAGGATTTGCAGTTGAAATCGGAGATATTCTGAATGATCTGAATATCTATCTGGGACCCTCGTCAGCACTTCATCCGCACAAGACTTTAAATGAAAGAGCCATTAATGTATACAAAGCTAAACAGCTGATTATTTTCAAGCATGGTTCATCTCACTCGGATAAGATTGAAGACTTAACGCTCCAGGATGAATCTAAATCATTGGCCATCACATCAACAAAGGAAGCTACGCCTACAAGGAGAACAATTCCTAGAAGGAAGACTACGGCAAAGAGAAAAATTTTAGCAATTTCATCTGAGTCCGAATCTTCTGAATCAGATCAAATTACTACTACTGTCATCATTCCACCTCATCCGCAGAAAAGAAAAAGAATAGTCAGGATTCCTCGGATTCCAATGCCTATTCCATTTGCGCCAGTTCCAGCTATTCCTCTCTCTATGGTAGAAGATGTTGTTCCACCAGTGACTCAACTTAATGTATCCATGCTTCAGTCCGGATTCTTCAAACAGCCTGATGATGTACCAAATCTACTGTCAAACATTCAAAGGATTATTGATCTGACTGCTGAACACATTATCAAAAATGTGGATCTAAAAATGAAGCCGTTTGACAGATGGGTCTTTCATCGGACTGAGGATCATTTCATCAACATCAAGGAATTGAACACACTTGACAAAATTGCCGTCCTTGAAGATAAAATTCTTGAATGGGCTGAAACAAGAATGGTGTCTAGAGCCTTGAACAGAAGAGAGTTTGTTCAACTTAGGCTACGGGAAAGCACTCTTCGACACATCATTCGAACACAGAGAGCCAAGTTCAATCCAACCAGTCTGGATATTTTTTGATAAGACCGCCGCATTTAACCAACTGGAGAATGATGCTAATCTGATTACAGCAAATGCTCAACTTATGAGACAAGAATTTCCATCAGAAGCACCAGTCAGAGTTCAACCTTCATCTTCAGCTCATCCGGCTGAAACAGATGAACTATCTCTGATAGATGAACTCACTCTCTCTACCGAACCAATCGATGCAAGCATTTTATCAGCTAAGGATACTTCTGTTCCAGAATAGTCATTAATCATTGATGTTGTTCCCACAGATCAGTCTGCTCAGGAATTTCAATACAAGGAACCACTGATTCCTCCGATCTCTGAAGATGTGTCAGCTGATCGATCTGTCAATACAGAACAGCCTGACTCTTCTGTTCCTCCTGACCTTTCAACCACTGAGAAAGAAATAGAAGTACCACTAGCTGCATCTACGGTTCTCAACACTCCACCAGTTGAAACTATTATCTCTGGTAAAGAACAAGTTGCAGATGAATTGCAAATGGATACCTCTGTTCCGAATGATTCCCATATTGAAGATATCATCATGGACTCTCCAGAACGAACAAAGACCTCTGCTATTGATCCGCACACAGCACTGGTACCATTTGTTCCAATGGAAGAACAAAGTTGTCTCTTATCTGACGAGTCTCTGATGATAGATCCTTCTGAGCAGTTGGTAATGGATTTGCCTCCTATCTTTGAGATAGTTAAAACTGATCTTATTCATAGTATATTCAGGCCTATTACCATTATGTTCAAAGATAATTTGGATCTTCCATCTACATCTCTCTCAGAGATTTGCATCACAGACCCAGAGAGAACATCCGAGCTTATGAAGGACATTACCCTTACACCTTCTGTTGCTTCTGCTTCACTACTTCAAATTAGTGATTCTACTTCTACTGACGCCACTGAAGCTCATCTCTCTCATCCGGTTGACATCAGACCAGATCAACACTTGGCTAATTCACTCACTCAACTCTCTACTATAGTCGGTGAACTACAAGCTAATCAGCTGCAAACTTCTACTGAGCTGCGTGATTTCAGATCACATGTGCTGAAAATGGTAAACAACATTAGTGAATCTGTTCTGCATGTCCGAAAGCAACACACTGAAGAATATATAAATATTCTTCGGAAGCTTGAAGGTATCGAAGCCTCCACTGAAGCTCACACCAAACAGATTCATGAAACTTTTGGTACTCAGCTCACAGTTATTCTAGATCTTTTATCTGAGGGTGGTGCTGCCAAAAAGGGGGAAAAGGCTAAAGGTAAGGGAAAGAAGTAAAATTTTCAGTTCAGAAGAAAAGCAGAGACAAGCAGATCTGAAGAATTAATTTTCGACATTTATTTTGTCTAAAATTATTATTTGATATATGACAGAAAATTTTAGAAAAGATTTTCGATCTATCATCTTCATCATATTTTTTATCCGAATATTAACTTGGTTTTGACATCACCAAAAAGGGGGAAATTTTTGGAGATCAAACTCTAGAATTTCGGTGATTACAAAGTCAAAACAAAACCAAATAAATAAATTAATCGGACTCATCAAATATTAAAGACTAAAGATTTCTACGAAAGTTGACAGATCAAAGTATCGTGATTAAACCAAGATACAGATCAAGCTCCACAGATCTTATTACACCGGATCGATTGACACAAGACCAAATGGTCAACAACCAGATCGAAGCTTCATCAGGAATCTATCCGTTGCTGTAATTGAAGAAAACGACAAAATCATTTAATGAGAATTTGAACGTTGATCGGCCTTCGCTTTAAGTCAAGATTTGTGAGCTATTTATGAGATATGCTGGCAGCCCAATATCAGAAATTATTGGCGGCTTACTGTCTACTTTTGGAAACTATAAATACTCAAGCATTTTGAAGATTCAAGACAAGGAGACCAAGAGTGAAAATTACATAGCAATCAAATTCAAAGTCGAAAAAGCCTTCACTCAATATACCAACTCAGATACTTATTTCATCAGATCAAAGTCTCGATATTCTGAGTTAGAACATAACACAGATCGATCAAGCTCAAAGATACACTTAAAATCGATCCATATCAAAGCTACAGCTTCCCAGTTCAATGAAAGAGTTGATGCCCCATTAGCCAACTTGTGGCTAAGGGCTTTGAGAGTCTCTTTTTGTAAACAATCTTTATTTAATATAATATACGTTCTTTAAATGTCGTTCACTTTATCTTATTATTATATAATGATATACTATTGCTATTTTGATAAAGACCTTGAATATACTAAAGTAAGATGTGGTAGCACATGGGGATGGCTATCATGAAACACATCTTATAGTCACTGTATATTCTAAACAGTTCCTAGTCGATTGAGCCATCCGTTAATAAGGATAAGGATCGCTCGAGATTGAGACTAGCATTTGCGATGCCGAGTACCATGTTTCATTGGTATGGAACATAGAGATGTTCAAAGCATGCAAATGGATATTCATATCATGAATGATCGAACTACCCTATCCGAACTTTCCAAGTGGTTATCACTTATCGAGTGGATAAAGTCCGCGGTTTTGGTTGTACACCATTAGTCCTTATTACTTGAAACATCATTGAGACTCTATATGCTAGTACTGTGCTTTGACTTGTTTACCGACTCTATTAGGGTCATCAGGTGTCGGGATTGGGTACAGTTATGACACATATAGGAGTCGATGCTTTGTTGTCAAGGATTCACCGCACACTTGCGAGTGTGGATATCCTATGCAATCTGAGGAGATATTAGTGTGACGAATCTCTGGCCAGAGTACATGATGTGTTTTAGGTTACTTGGTTTCCTAGTAGCACATGCGATGTCACTATTTGATCTTCAAGATGCATTGCATAGTTATCGAATCTCGAACGACTCTCGATGTACCAATGGTTGTTGATTCGATCGGGATATATGGTTGAAGGGACCGTACTGTACGCTAACCAAAATCTATTGGTTCTTGCAGGCACTATCAGTGATACCTAGGGAATCATGGGGCGATGTCGCTAGGCGCTCTTACCATGATTCGTTGGGTAAGTCGGAAATTGTCGTTCCGAGTCACAAGGAGTTGTGAGCCCACGGCTAACTGTATCCCTGAACCATTGAGGGTCACACAAGTAATGGATTTCTAATCCCCGTTGAGATAATTAAATTTAAAGAGTTAAATTTAGTGAATAAAGAAGTGAGACTTCTTATTTAAGAGTAGAGGGAGTAAGATTTTCTAAAATGACATAGTGATGGACATTTTTGGAAATCACTGAATTCGGATTCAGAAAATTTATCTTGACTTTAAAAGATGCAGAAATGGTTTCTGTACACATTGGTGAAATTGGTTTATCAATCTGAGTCACGATGAATTTTATATTAATTTCTGAACATGCGGGCTTTGCTTGTCAGACTTGAACTTATGACTAATGGGCCCTAAGCTGTTAGCAGCCCACATTATAAATAAGTTATTGCAGTACAGAAATTACACACAACACAGGTCAAAATTTCAAAACCCTAGAGAGCATTCTCTCAAGGAATTCGGCCGACCCCTCCCCCTCTCTCACAGTGTTTGAAAATTCAGTCTGTGAATTTTTGAATTTGCAGACTGATTTAACAGATCATATCTGTTCTATCTCATCGTAGAAACTTTTGATAGACTTTCTAGTGCAGTATGTCAGAGGGATTAAATTTCTGTTCGTGGACCTGATTGAAGAAACGTTCGTTCATCAGTTCCTGGGATATACAACAAGAGCAGTTTAATCTGTTGGTGTCCATAATCTCGCTTCGAGATTTTAAGGTAAAATTTACATTGTTTAAATTTTATGTTATCAATTTTAATCGTAGGAATTTGATACCCATATGGAATCGTTCCATATAAAAAATTTTAAAACTTCCGCTGCACCGGGTATCACTTTCTTTATCGATCCGAAGAACGACCGTGTTCCAACAGTGGTATCAGAGCCAGGTTGTTCTCAGATTTTACGATTAAAATATTGTTCAATTGTACAAGCCTCGATTTTTCAGAAAAATAAAACGAAAAAATAATTTTTTTTTTTAATTTTCCGGGGGGTTACTGCCCGCAGCCCAGCGGCCCAGCGACGGGGCTGGTCCCCCGGCCCGAATGTCGGGGACTGCCCGGGATCGTCCCGGGCAGCCCAGAAAAATTAAATATTATTTTTTTTTGAAATTTTTAATTTCGGCCCGTTAATTGTTATCGGGCCCAGTTTTTGGCCCAATTAAAAATTGTTTCAGTTGGTCCACGAGGAAATGGGTCAAAATTGTTTGAGCCCAAAATTTGTAAGAAAATTAATTTTTGGATAAATTTTGAATTTTGGAAATTTATAAATTTAATCCAATAAATTAAATCTTTAATTATTAATTTTGGTACAATTGATAATAAAATATGATTTTATGTATAAAATTGGATTTTATATGTAAAATATGATTTTATGGATAAACTAGATAAAATATGATTTTATATATAAAATAAGATTTTATGTATGAAATATGATTTTATCTATTTAAATTTTATTGTCATTGCATGATATCCAATAAATTAATTTTTGAATTAAATATTATTGGATAAGGATGATTGATTGCCATTACCAATGTTATAGGTATATGTTAGGTTATTTACATTTGGTTTTAATTATTGTTGTTGGATTTATTAATGGGCCTGGTTTATGGCCCAATATGAATTGTCATATGTAATAAAAGTGGGCCTGGTTTATGGCCCGTTCCCCACCCCTTAAATATGTATCCCCTGCTTGTCATCAAAATTTATTGTTAATTTTAGACTTAGTGGGAGATGAAGATTTGAAGACAAAGGTGGGCCCAGCAGACAATAAAGACCGAAGAAATGTAAATTGGAAGCTCAATGTAATAGGATTGCATTGCATACTTGCATATTACCTAGGATTGGACTTAGACTCGTGATTGGCAACCATGGGTCGATTAGTAATGGAATCGATCATCCTAAAATAATATATGATATTATTGTTGTATGCATGTTTAGACAAAATTGTATGAATCCCGCAAGCATAAATATTTTAAATGATGAGACAAATTTTCGAAATTAAAATCCCTCATTTTAAATATGATTTAAAATTGATATCAAGATAAACAAAAGGGCATTTAAATATTGTTTAAATATTCCTACCTTCCATCAACGATCAATGTATGAGATGCTACCCGCGGATACGGTCCGGCTCATTTTATTGGGGGGGCCCGTTCATCGGAAAGTTGTACATTGGATCGACACATGTTGTAAGTTGGATGGAACTCCCATGGGATTGGCTCATATTATTGGGGATCCACATCGCGACCGTCCATCACAACTTAATATTGATGGGTCATCTTGACGTGTCACAATAAACGGCATCATATTATTGGGCCCTTATTGGACATGAGGTAAAAACATGGAGGTTGCTTTGGAAGCAATTGGGCTCTACAATTTGAAAATTATGGTTGGCTGATATTATTCGGAACTATAGTTTGTCAATTGGACTCCATGTTCCCACTAAAGAAAATGTTTCTCGTTTTCACTAGAGGGTAGTGAAATCGTTAAAATAGTGGGAGTGAGATTCATAAAATAAATTTTGTCTTATTTTATGTCTTAGTAAATTAATTAAACAATCACTGATTATTGTCTGTTTCTTTTCAGTATTTCATTAAGATGAATTCGTGAAATCCACTATTCTCTATTCTCGAACAAAACAAATTGACTGGCGCAAACTATACAGAATGGTTCCGTAAGTTGAAGATTGTCTTGACCTCGGAGAAGATGTTCTACGTGTTAGAAAAATCTCCTCCGAAGGAAGCACCAGCTGATAAAAGTCCGGAAGAGTTGGCCAAACTTGATAAATGGTGGGACCATGATATCAAGGCCAAATGCTATATGCAAGCTTCGATGTCTGATGAACTCCAGAGGCGATTTGAGGATATCGTGAATGCTGCTGACATTCACGCACAACTCAAAGAACTTTTTGGGGCTCAATCGAGAGCTGAAAGGTTCGCTACTGTAAAAGAGTTAATGACGTGTCGCATGCGTGAAGGGACTTCGGTCCGTGATCATGGGGTACGCGTGATTTGGCTCATTCAAAAGTTGGTAACGCTTGAATTGGTAATGGAGCATGAACTCAATGTGGACTTATTACTTCTCTCTCTTCCTTCATCGTTTGACGGTTTTGTGGTGAATTTCAATATGAACAAGATAGAGGCCTCCCTTGAAGAGATGGTCAATATGCTTGTAACTTATGAAGCCACTTTAAAGAAGGATAAACCGGTTCTCTTGGTGGGCTCCTCTTCTTCTGCTAAGAAGGGGCCAAGTGCAAAGGGTAAGAAACGTTCTGCCCCATCCAAGAAAACCGGACCCGAGAAGAAAAACAAGACAAAGGCTTCAAACGTGGAAAAATCCAAGGATGTTTGCCATCACTGCAAGAAACCCGGTCATTGGAAACGTAACTGCAAGGAATATTTCGAGCAATTGCGAACTGCGAAGGGTATTTTTTATATTGAAATAAATGTTTCACTTAATACTACTTCTTTGGTATTGGATACCGGATGTGGATCTCACATTTGCAATGATTTGTAGGTGATGACAAGAAGTCGCAAGCTTAGGATGGGTGAGACCCAGCTGAGGCTCGGAAATGGTTCTCGAGTTGAAGCCAAAGCTGTGGGAGACATTTGTTTAATTTTGCAGAATGATTTTAAGTTATTTTTGAGAGATGTTTTATATGTGCCAGATTTGGTTAAAAACATTATTTCTATTTCTATGCTTGATAGAGATGGTTTTTCTTGCAATTTTGTGAATGAGACCAAATACTTAAGTACTTCGATCAGATCGAGGTGGAGAATACTTAAGTACCGAGTTCTTGGATTATCTAAAAGAGAATGGGATTCTCTCTCAGTGGACTCCTCCTATGACACCTCAGCTGAATGGTGTTTCGGAGCGTCGCAATCGAACCTTGTTGGACATGGTTCGATCTATGATGAGCTTCACTGAGCTCCCACCTTCATTTTGGGGCTATGCTCTTGAAACGGCGGTATTGTTGTTGAACAACGTCCACACTAAAGCAGTGGACAAAACACCATACGAGTTATGGAATGGCAAAGCTCCTATGTATTCATACTTGAGGATTTGGGGATGTCCTACTTACGTAAAGCAGACAGTGGGAGATAAGTTGGATAGTCGATCCACCTTATGTTATTTTGTAGGGTATCCGAAGAATTCAATCGGATATTATTTCTATCATCCCACTGAAACAAAAGTGTTTGTTTCAAGGATTGCCACCTTCTTGGAGAAGGAGTTCTTATTGGATAAGAAAGGCAAGATGATGGAACTCGAAGAAATTCGAGAAGAACCCGAGATACAAAATAACGATCCTATACCTCAAGAATCAACACAAGACACGCCTATTATTAGAAGATCCGAGAGGACTTCTAGGCCTCCTATTAGATATGGTCTTCTTCTTGAAGGGGATCAAAGTGAACCCGACATTGGATGTGATCCAAGAAACTTCAAGGAAGCACTTTCTGATGCGGATTCGAATTTATGGCTTGAAGCTATGCAGTCGGAAATAGATTCGATGCATACAAACCAAGTTTGGTCTTTAGTAGATCCTCCCGATGGAATTGTTCCAATAGGGTGTAAATGAATCTACAAGAGAAAATTTGGGCCTGATGGTAAGGTACTGACCTACAAGGCACGATTGGTTGCAAAAGGTTACACTCAAAGACAAGGTGTTGACTATGATGAAACTTTTTCACCAGTCGCAATGTTCAAGTCCATAAGAATCCTTATTGCCATTGCTGCATGGTATGACTATGAGATATGACAAATGGATGTGAAGACTGCATTCCTTAATGGAAACATTAAGGAAGAGATCTATATGATGCAGCCCGAGGGATTCACATCCATGGGAAGCGAGCATAAGGTATGTAAGCTTCAGAGATCGATCTATGGTCTCAAACAGACATCAAGAAGTTGGAACCAGAAATTTGATGAAACAATAAAGGATTTTGGTTTCATCAAGAACCCGAAGGAACCATGCGTGTACAAGAAAGTAGTTAAGGATGCTGTAACATTCTTAGTACTTTATGTTGATGACATCCTACTCATTGGGAATGATGTAGGGATGTTGCAGTCAACAAAGATATGGTTGTCAGGTAGATTCTCGATGAAGGATTTGGGTGAGGCGTCCTATATTCTAGGGATAAAGATCTATAGAGATAGATCTAAGAGAATGATAGGACTTACTCAAGCTACCTACATCGACACTATATTGAAAATGTTTTCAATGGATGAGTCCAAGAGAGGAAATCTACCTATGTGTCATGGAGTCTCTCTATCCAAGTCTATGTGTCCCAAGACTGAAGAAGAGATAGAGAAAATGACACACATACCATATGCGTCAGCCATAGGGAGTATCATGTATGGGATGATATCTACCAGACGGATGTGGCATATGCTCTGAGTGTCACGAGCAGATATCAAGCCAATCCCGGTCAAATGCATTGGAAAGCCGTGAAGGATATTCTTAAGTACTTGAGAAGAACTAAGAATGTATTCATGGTTTATGGAGGAAGAGAACTGAAATTGGAAGGCTATACCGACTCTAGCTTCCAAAGTGACGTGGATGACTCGAAGTCAACCTCTGGATTTGTGTTCATGCTCAATGGCGGTGCTGTCTCTTGGAAGAGTTCCAAGCAGGACACCACAGCGGATTCCACCACTGAGGCAGAATACATTGCGACATCAGCTGCTGCTAAAGAGGCCGTTTGAATGAGGAATTTCGTCCAAGAGTTGGGCATTATTTCTGAAGCTGTTGGTCCAGTCCCGATGTACTGTGACAACACGGGTGCCATTGCTCAGGCAAAGGAACCAAGGTCTCATCAAAGATCCAATCACTTACTGAGGAAATACCACATCATCCGGGAGATCGTGGAAAGAGGAGACATCACTGTCGAGAGAGTGGCCTCTGCAGAAAATATCGCTGATCCACTTACTAAGCCCTTGCCAGGACCATTATTTGACAAACATCGCGAAGCAATGGGACTACGTAGTATGACTAGTTGGCTTTAGGGCAAGTGGGAGATTGAAAGAGTTGATGCCCCATTAGCCAACTTGTGGCTAAGGGCTTTGAGAGTCTCTTTTTGTAAACAATCTTTGTTTAATATAATATACGTTCTTTAAATGGAGTTCACTTTATTTTATTATTACATAATGATATACTATTGCTATTTTGATAAAGACCTTGAATATACTAAAGTAAGATGTGGTAGCACATGGGGATGGCTATCATGAAACACATCTTATAGTCACTGTATATTCTAAACAGTTCCTAGTCGATTGAGCCGTCCGTTAATAAGGATAAGGATCGCTCGAGATTGAGACTAGCATTTGTGATGCCGAGTACCACGTTTCATTGGTATGGAACATAGAGATGTTCAAAGCATGCAAATGGATATTCATATGATAAATGATCGAACTACCCTATCCGGACTTTCCAAGTGGTTATCACTTATCGAGTGGATAAAGTCCGCGGTTTTGGTTGTACACCATTAGTCCTTATTACTTGAAACATCATTGAGACTCTATATGCTAGTACTGTGCTTTAACTCATTTACCGACTCTATTAGGGTCATCAGGTGTCGGGATTGGGTATAGTTATGACACATATAGGAGTCGATGCTTTGTTATCAAGGATTCACCGCACACTTGCGAGTGTGGATATCCTATGCAATCTGAGGAGATATTAGTGTGACGAATCTCTGGCCAGAGTACATGATGTGTTTTAGGTTACTTGGTTTCCTAGTAGCACATGCGATGTCACTATTTGATCTTCAAGATGCATTGCATAGTTATCGAATCTCGAACGACTCTCGATGTACCAATGGTTGTTGATTCGATCGGGATATATGGTTGAAGGGACCGTACTGTACGCTAACCAAAATCTATTGGTTCTTGCAGGCACTATCAGTGATACCTAGGGAATCATGGGGCGATGTTTCTAGGAGCTCTTACCATGATTCGTTGGGTAAGTCGGAAATTGTCGTTCCGAGTCACAAGGAGTTGTGAGCCCACGGCTAGCTGTATCCCTGAACCATTGTGGGTCACACAAGTAATGGATTTCTAATCCCCGTTGAGATAATTAAATTTAAAAAGTTAAATTTAGTGAATAAAGAAGTGAGACTTCTTATTTAAGAGTAGAGGGAGTAAGATTTTCTAAAATGACATAGTGATGGACATTTTTGGAAATCACTGAATTCGGATTCAGAAAATTTATCTTGACTTTAAAAGATGCAGAAATGGTTTCTGTACACATTGGTGAAATTGGTTTATCAATCTGAGTCACGATGAATTTTATATTAATTTTTGAACATGCGGGCTTTGCTTGTCAGACTTGAACTTATGACTAATGGGCCCTAAGCTGTTAGCAGCTCACATTATAAATAAGTTATTGCAGTACAGAAATTACACACAACACAGGTCAAAATTTCAAAACCCTAGAGAGCATTCTCTCAAGGAATTCGGCCAACCCCTCCCCCTCTCTCACAGTGTTTGAAAATTCAGTCTGTGAATTTTTGAATTTGCAGACTGATTTAACAGATCATATCTGTTCTATCTCATCGTAGAAACTTTTGATAGACTTTCTAGTGCAGTATGTCAGAGGGATTAAATTTCTGTTCGTGGACCTGATTGAAGAAACGTTCGTTCATCAGTTCCTGGGATATACAACAAGAGCAGTTTAATCTGTTGGTGTCCATAATCTCGCTTCGAGATTTTAAGGTAAAATTTACATTGTTTAAATTTTATGTTATCAATTTTAATCGTAGGAATTTGATACCCATATGGAATCGTTCCATATAAAAAATTTTAAAACTTTCGCTGCACCGGGTATCACTTTCTTTATCGATCCGGAGAACGACCGTGTTCCAACATTCAAACCATCGAAGCATACTCTGTTGCTTCATCTTGTAAACTCTAAGTAGAAAAATTGTTCTACTTCGAGTTAGAGTATTGCTAGGAGTTCCTATCAAAGGATTGATTGGATTGGATTTGTACAAAGGAATTGTATAAGTCAAAGTCTTTTCTAGTGGAATCCTTCTGAAAACAGAAGAAGGGGTGACGTAGGAGAATTCATCTCCGAACATCAAGAAACAACTCTATCTCTTTACTGCAATTATTTCATTTCATTTGCATTAGTACTATTAGGCATTCAATCTGTGAGGAAGATTATTTCCGCCTGACTTGCTCAGATCTTTTGAACAGATCAAAAGTTTTAAGCAAACGAAACTTTTGTCTAACTCTTACAAATCAGATCGAAGTACTCGCAAAATTTTATATTGTGTATTCATCCCCCCTCCCCCTTCTACACATATTTCGATCCTAACAAACACTATAATTTTCTTCCAAATTATTATAGTAGACCATCTTTTCCAGATATGCAATTTGAAGAACCTCAAAAACATCAAAAATTCTTTTCTGGAGATAGTCTCCTAAAATGGATTCTCGATGGAAGAACTGAACATCAAATCATTTCTATGTTAGAAGAAATGATGATGACTTCTACCGTTTACAAAGCAAAAGGTTTTGATGATTACAACACAGCTTTCAATCTAATTGCAGGATTTACCGGCCAACTCAAGGGTTGGTGGGATAATTTCCTCACTGAATTCGATAGAACAACAATTCTAACCGTCATCAAACATGATATATATATATATATATATACATGGCTACTACTATGTAAGAGATCTTTAGTTGGTCTCTTGGTATGCTAAAAATATTAAAAAAATAAACACACAATAAACCACTTTGTTTCACTATCTCAATTTTTTTTTCTTTTTTTCATTTAGTGTTTTTTTTCTCATTTTTCTCCCAAATTTTGTATGTAATATATAGTACATCCATTTTATTTGAAAATTAATAATAATTTATATTTATTTATCTATTTTTAAATTCCAAATTATTTGAAAAAACAAATGGAGTAGAAAATACCTAATAAAAGTAATGATGATTTGGTTATCATTCTTAACCAAAAAAAAAGTTATTTTTCTACGATAAATTTATTAGATTTTTAAATTGAAATTAAGTATAATGAAAACAAATAATTTTTCGTCACACACCGTGTGTGCAATTATGCTAGTCTAAGTAGAGTTACAAGTTACAACTAACCATGTGTGCGTGTATATATAATAAATACTAGTGTATTGATGTACGCGTTGCGTGATTGTATAATATTTTTGTAATTAATTTGATTTATATTCAAATAAGAGTAATATCATAGTAGATGATGTCTAAGGAGCAGATCCTTTATATATAGAGAAAGATATATATAAAATAATTATCTTATCATCAAATGTATATTTTTCTAAAACACTCAATATTTTTTTTCCCATTATATATACAAATCAATAGATGATCAATCGTGGATATCCTTTAATTGACGATGAATGTTTCTCGTTATAAAATCTTGTTAATAAAAATCAGCGAGAATTGAGTTAAACCTGAAAGAGGAAAAAAGAGCATTAATACAAGTAACATCCACATTATTCTTTCACTGTCTCATTAAAATCCTTATTGCAAAACTACGTGAGAAAAATCATTGACAAGAAAAAAGAGTGTAAATTCTGGGGTACGATCTCCAACAAGCTTCACTTGAAATATTTAAGCCATTCTCCATAGTCCAATCCCGCAAGTTATCTTCAGTATAAAACATGAATATGTGTGTGTTTGTGTGTTTTCTGAGTAAAGGTAAATGAAAATCGGGAAAACATTTATATGTACAAAAAAGGAAATCAGAAAATATAAAGTTGTAAGCTCCACTTTGCATATTCCAATGTACATTTAAAACCACTTTGGTCCTAATTCAAACGTGTGGAAATTCGAAGCCCACGACACCTTATTTATTCTTGAGGGGCATATGGCCCAAATATTTAACACCCACTTGTTTCATTCGTTCAAAAAGTATTCGTAGCACTACTACACATTTCGTAATTATTTTGTTGCGAGATGAAAAATTGATCGGAGAAACAAAAATTGAATTTTATTGTAAAATAGAAAATAAATGAACCAAACTGTACAAAAATATATTGTGTTGGATATTACTTTCAAATATTAAAATTTACCAAGATAAATTAATGAGGAAGTTTATGAGTAGGTCTCTTGTGAGACAGTCTCAACTCTCATGGATTATTATCCGTGAGACAGATCAACCCTAAAAATAATGCTTTTGATATAAAAAATAATAATTTTTTATGAATAACTCAAATAAAAATCTGTCTCACATAACTGACCTGTGAGACCGTCTCACATAAGTTTTTGTGAAATTTTATTGATAATATATACTGAATAGGGGTAAATTTGAAACTACATGTAAATATATCAAAAGTAGATATTAACTTATTAAACCAACATTTTATGTTACTAAATATTAATAGATAAATTGTTGATGATATATATATATATATATATATATATATATATATTATATTATGATACCCACCAACCGTGCCAACCTTTGTGCCCACCATGTACAATAGTTGAGTGTTTTATACATGGTGGACACAGAAGTTGACACGATTGATGGGCAACATAGCAAAACTTATATATATATATATATATATATATATATATATATATGTTTGCAAAATGTATGAAGGAAATATGTTTCATACTATAGAACATTATTTTTTTATTTTTTGGAATATTTTATAGTACAAAAATAATATAAAAATTTTGAGTCAAGCAATTAAAATTTAAGTTTATCTAATGGATGACTTAATAACTATAAAGGGAAATAAATTTATTTCATAATTAAGTTTGAATCTGAGCACCGTTTGAAATAAGTAGTTGTTAAGGATTTTAGTTTTGGTGATGTATGCTGCACCAATAGCAGTAGATCAAAACAAATTAACTAGTAGAAACTTAACAGTAAAGACAATCATAGAACTTTAGAAAATACTCTTAGTCTAAAAACAGTAGACTAGAACAGAACCAGTAGAACAAAAACAGTAGAACATGAACGTATGAGTACTAGCAGAACAGAACCAGTAGGCTTACAATAATGTAGAAGCAGCAAGCAAAGTTTAGCACAATGCATATTTAAAATAGCCGTTCTGATATGATGAAGACATCGCATTTAATGCATCGTACTAAGCATTAAATGAGCATTTGTGCACATCCCTTTTAGAATACATAAATCTGATACATATATTTCGTGTTGCAGAGACAATCATTAAAGAGTAAATAAGGTCGTTTATGGACGTTGGAACCAACAACTATATAAAGATGATCGGCTACTTCGAGAAGAGACACCACCAGAGAGACGAAAATAAAACTTACAAGAAGCATTCTACTGCTTTCAAGAAAAACACACAAGTCTCCATTCGAAAAGATTCTCTTGCGCACACTCATCGATATATCAGATATTTAGGATCAATATTGCACGTCAATCTTTGCAAACAATTGAGAGTATCAAGTTCTGAGAAATGATATCTTTTGAACGAAGTTGATTCAAAAGTTAGATTTCGTAAGATACCAGGAGTTTCAGTAGGCAGTAGATAAGTGCTGTTGAAATGGGTTCGTACTAGAAAGTGTACCAATCAAAGCTTCTAGTGGATACCTTCTAGAAACAGAATAATGAGAGACGTATAAGGTTTTATCCTTGGAACTTCCACAAAGGAATTTGGTGTTACTTTCCTTACCACACTTGAGCTTCAGTAGATGTTCAGTAGTATTTTTCCGCACTAATTCAGCAGGCTGCATCTACTTCGGTAGATAGGATACGCTTGGATTGCTGCTAATTCCAGCTCCTTGCAAAGTTTAAAGAAAAGTTTGGAGTGCTCATTTACTCCCCCTCTTAACACTCCATCGATCTTAACAAATGGTGTCAGAGAGGGTTTATCTTATCTCTTGAAGCTCACATCTATGGCATCCTTCAGCAAGACTCCCATTTTCTCTCGAGAAGATTTCGATGATTGGAAAATCAGAATGCAAGCTCATCTTGCTCACAAGATGATGATATGTGGTACGGATTACTGATGGACCACTCAAAATCATGAAATCCAACACGGTTGTAGCCATATCAAACGGCGCTCCACAAATTATTGAAAAACCCAGGAGCAAATGGACAAATGAAGACAAGAAAAAGGTAAATCTGGAAAACGTTGCAAAATATATTTTGTATAAGACGCTAGTAAGACAACATTCAACAAAATAAAAATGTTTAACAGGGCCAAAGAAATCTGGGATAAGTTTTCCAAATATATGAAGGGAATGAGCAAACTAAGGAGAACAAACTTTCATTAGTTGTTCAAAAGTTCGAAAGCATCAAAATGAAGACTGGCGAATCCATGAGCGACTTTGAAGAAAGATTCAACAACCTGGTTAATGAATTCAATGATCTGGGAAATGAATACAACAATCGGGAGATAGCTCTCAAAGTGATGCGAGCACTGCCAAAGGAATGGGATGTAAAAATCATAGCCATGCGTGAGGCGAAGGACATGAATAAGATAGAGGTCCATGAAATATTTGCAGAACTTAAGGCATATGAATTCGAGTTGCAGATTAGAAGTGGAGAAGCAACAATATTAGAACCCCCTGTTAAAGCTTTAGCGATTATTACGAGTCATATAGCTGTTAGCACCAGTACTACTGAACCAGCAACAAGAAAAGACTGATGAGAAGATCAGCAACGAAGCAATGTCACTATTCATCAAGAAATTTTCAAGGCTCATGAAGAAAAACCAGTGAGCCGATAAATACAAAAATAACAAGAAGGAAGGAAATACTGGAGATGCTGCATGTTTCAACTGTGGCAAACAGGTCATTTCATTGCAGACTGCACAAAACCCAAGAAAGATGAACCAAAGAAGCAAAATAAGTACCCTAGAAATGACAAGAAATTCAAAACAGAAATAAAATCAATGATAGACGAAGAAAACAAAGCAAAATGGGCAGAATCCATGTAGTGAACCGAATCCAGAATTTATAACTAATCGGGAATTAATGAAGTAATCATGTTTAGAATGGGTAAAACGTGATCAAGGGATATACAGATAAGTTTAAATAGTTGAAAATCGGATTCAGGACGTTCGATAATGGTTCAGAGGGTTCCACGTCATAGGGTGGATCGGAAGATCCGAACCAGAGCTCGGACCATTCGAACTGTAGAACTTCGGAAGCTCTGAAGGAGTTCGGATGGAGAGGGAGATCAGACGATCCGATCTAGAAGATTGGATGATCCGAACCCAAGATTGGACAAGTGGTCGGTTGCATGTGATTGATTGAAAACTGGCTAGAGATCGGACCATCTGAAGGTAGATATCGGACCATCCGAAATCAAGTTGCCAAGTGTCCAAGATGATGTCATCGTAGTGATGTCATCGATGACATATTTGTGAGATCGGACGATCCGAAGTCTAGTTCGGACCATCCGAACTTTGCCTATAAATAGAAGGTCCGAGAGCCCCATTTATTGTACCATTTGAACTTCTTCCTCTCTCATTTATAGGGTATTTTAGGTGTTATAGTCACCTAGGTTGGTTTTGGAGTTGGCGGGATCATCTCCGGAGTAGTATTGAAGTGGTGCCATGTTATGGGAGAGTCGCCATCAGTGGGATGACAACGGACGCAGGTATGGTCCGAGGTCCCTAAAAATATTAGAGAGTATTCATTAGCTTAGTTAATGCTTATAGAGAATTATTAGTGATGCATGGTTATCTTGCATTCCAGTGTTGGACTATAGATACGAGGAAATCTAGGATTACTATTAAGGTACGTAAGTACTGACTGAGATTGTCAGCGGATATGCATGCTTATGTATTGCATTTATGTGCCATGATTACTGCTTTGAGATATTATGCTGCATATGCATATCATATTGAGCCTATGTCTATTTGAGATAAGCCAGTGTAGGGTCGCTCAGCCTTTTTTTGGACATTGTGACACTGAGGGTTCTGTCGACTGACAGGTTGCGCCGAATCCAGTGATCCGAGGACATTCTTGATCCACGTCCAGTTAGAAGCGAGTGGTTAGGCCCAGTGGTTTGATTCTCCGAGGCTACAACTCATATCCTAGGCGCCAGTCTGAGCAGATTTGATCAGTATATCCTAGATATGAATACCCAAACATTTCATTATGCATGCATCATGTTTGTTTTTTTGTTTTACCCGTACTAGCATATTGAACCTTATGCTCACGTCCAATGTTTTTATGTTGTTTGGACACCCCATTCGACGGGAAGTTGCAGGTAGTTCACTCATAGACTTGGAGTAGTTGGTGACCAGGGCGTGACTGCAGGATTAGCTGTTATCTCTGATTACGTTAATTGCATGCTTAATTAAGCTTTAATATCTGATTAGTAGGTGACCAGGGTAAGGGTCACTACAATCCAACTCTGAATATTCTGACTCTGAGACCAGTGAAAGTGAAGATGATCATGTGGAATGTCTCATGGCTGATGAAGATTCAAACAGTATCAATGATTAGGTATTTGATTTGACTTTGAAGAATTTACACACATTGATTTGATTACAGCTTTAAATGACATGGTCAAAGAATACAGAGAACTACCTTTAACATTCGAGGAAGTTAAGACTGATAACAAAAGTCTTAAATAACTGCTGTGGACACTGTCCGTTATATAAAAACTACTACCTACTCCAACTCTTAAAATAAGAGTACCCAAAAGATCTTAAAATCAAGCTAACATGGGCCAAGGAGAGGATAAATTGCATCTAAAAATGAGGAATTTGGACCCTTATTTATAGGCCTATATTGGACTCTCCGATCCCACGATTGGACGGTATGATCCTGCATGTCTGGCCACGTGGCATGATCTTGTTGACACATGTCCCGCCAACACATTGGACGCTCCGATCCCAGATCGGACGCACCGATCTCCGCTACGTGTCAGCTCAAACTTGACACCTCATTGGTTGGGTTCAAATGCTCTGTTCCTGGATCGATGGTCCAATCCTGCCCGAGTTCATTTTGCAATTTAGTCTCTTAATAAATTCCTTAATCATGTTTAAGTCCCTAAATCTTGTAAAATGGAACCGGGCTACATATTATCCTCAAGACGGTTTCCCTAAATCACAAATCTCATGCATGCTCTGATACCATAATATAGTGAACCGCTCTTGGATCACCTACTTAAAATAATAGCATGTCATTTAAATCTTAAAGTACGAAAATAAAAACAACAGAAAATAAACTTTATAACACATCAATCGACAGAATACAACCGGCCCTAAAACCCAAGGTGAAATATATAGTTTTACAACCCCATAAAAATAGTACTCAAATACACTCAACCTAATATTGAAAACAAACACAATCCACGGAACTGCTGCAACCTCAACGATCGCTCCCTTTGGGTCCGTCCAATCTAAACCCTATCCCGTGGAATGGGGTGTCCAAGAAAAACCGAGGATGTGAGCGATAAAAATGCTAAGTACGAAAAAATGAGTATACAAATGAAATTATTGCTAATGCAACTATACGCGTATCAAAAAACTATCACGGTAAAACTTTGCTCAGTCAAGTGGCACCATGACATGTAGCACTTTGGTTCATCGCATCAAGAGATGACTCACACACCAGAGAGAATCTGTGGATATAGATGACCTGATCTCATTCTAACGGATCCAACCATCCACTAAAGAATATAGGGCTGAGTGACCCACCACTATGGGTTATATCAAGGTACATGCCCAACATGATAATGTATGCAACATTATAATCATGACATAATATATTCACATAAAACATGCCATATAAAAATGCAAACACAGAGCATGCATACTCAATCAGGATATCTCAGATAGCACGTTCGTACCTCTAATCAAGTAACCTAGCAACTCTGTCTCACAAGTCCAAGCCTATAATCAAATAATTACCATATCACCAATTGCGTACTAAAAGTTATAACTATACTAATAGTTACTCCCAAAATATAATTAGAGTCTAGACTTATACCTGCGTCCATTGTCAGCCCACTAATAACGGCCCAAACTCTAGTCACAGATTCGTTACGACCCCAGTAGAGCTTCGTTATCGTCTAGCCCTCAAGATTATGCCTAGAAACACTTCAAATCAGACTAGAACGAGAGAGAGAAGTGAGGAATTGAAAAGGGAAACTGCCTCGGCCCCTATTTATAAACAACGATCGAAAATTCCGATCCTTGGTTTGTGTAGTGACCCTACCCGGATCACCTACCACAAGACTTAATAATAATTTAATTAAGATAACTTAAGCAAAGCAATAAAGAGAATTAAGCAGCGGAAACTAAAACCGAGTTTACAAACCAAACCGACGGAATATAATAGGTGACTAAAAACCAAAAGCTATAAACTATTAATAAAACCAAATTGAAAATCAGTATCAACACTGTTACGCCTTAAAAGCATACAAATCTCGAGCTATGAGATTAATGTTTTTAATGCATTAACAACTCTCATACTATTATGTTTTTGATGATTACAAAATTCGGTTAATTGTTACTAACTGTTTAAAGTGAAACTTTGCAGATTAGATCATTATTAACAATTAAATTCTTGGGAGCTATTTTGAAGTTATAAATGTATTTATGAAGTCTCGTATTGCTCATTGAATGGATGGAACATTGTTATGTGGATATGAAGAAAAGGACAAGAAGAAGCCAAAGTATGGAGCAGCAACTTCCGAAAATTACTGGGAATTTTTTATACATTTGGGGTGATGAAAAATGTGTAAATGTGGCAATCATTAGAGCTCTTGGGGTCCCATGATCATGATCGTTGTACAACAAGCATATAATTTGGTACAAACTATACCAGTTTTGTGCCAATAAGCGTACCGTTCCATATCGAACGTTGCCGATATGAACATTAAAATTTAATTTTTTTGGAAAAGGCCTCCCCGGAACATATCCCGGGACACCAATCTCGTACTACCACCATAGGTCCACACAAGACATCAAATGTTTTCATGCATACATAACATCATTCAACATCATAACTTCATAAACTTCATCATGCTTTCTCTTCATAAACATTATCATCATAAACTTTCTCATAACTTTATCATTCTCATCATAAAACATCTTAAAATCATCATGTCATCATGAACCTTGAAAATAACTTGAAACTTGATATGGCATGCTCTTTGAATTCTTTCATGCTTGAAAATCATGCATGCTAAATAAAATAAAGATAAAAACTTCCATTAAAATTTCATAAAATTTCATGCTTTTCATAAACATAGCTTTAGTGAGATATACTGGCATATAAAGCATTATATAACTAAATCGATCCACGTAGTCGTTCTTTTCGTTCTTGAAATAAAAAATTAAAAATTTTTACATAGAAAATCTTAAAAATACTTAAAATACCTTAAAAGATCATAATCATGAATTTAAAACTTAAAACATACAAAAAACGTCATTTGGACAGACCTCGGGGCGCTGGAGAGCCCAAAGAGAGCACCCTTTTCTGATCTCGGGTGTGGGGCCACTCACAAGAAGCGCCCATCGTTGTCCTCAGGGCACAGGGGCACCCAAGATGGGTGCCCCTGCGCTAGGGTAGCTGCTTGTAAACGATGGCGGCGATGTAGGTGCAGAAGATCGTTTTATTTGTCTTTTTTCGGTCCTTTTCGACTCTAATTCAAACCTACTCACTCACCCATTGAAACTTATGATCAAACCCATGAAAAATTTCAAAAACTCAAAATAATTCATCCAAAAACAACCATTTTCAAAATATTTGCATCAAAACTTTTCATATCACAAACACACACCAAAATTTTAATATTCAGAACGGATTGGAAATATAATTGTGAGATTGGTGAAAGTGGATCCCGGTGCCAATGGTAATTTTAGCAGCTGACTTGCTTTTTTATGAATTGATGTTGATGTGAATATTCCTTTAAATAAGTTTTTTAATTATTGGGTTGGACAACATGGGGTAGCTGTGATTGTTATCCTCGTATATGAGAAACTCCTAGAGTTTGCTACTCTTGTGGAACTCGAGCATGTTTTCAAGGAATGCGAGGGAACCCTTGCGGACAAGGTCAACCATGCCTATGGATATTGACTAAGGTTGTGCTTGGATGAGGGTATTTGGATTTGAGAAATGATTTCAAATTAATGGATTTGAAAATCATTGATTTGAACCCTCATTTTTATTAAATCTCTTGCTTGGATGAACATAGGATTTCAATTTTAAATCCATTGATTAGAAATATCTTGCTTGGCTAAAACTTTAAGAATTTCAAATCTTAGAAAAGCATATTATATTATTTTTTATATATTTTGAAATTAAAATAATTATTATTATTATAAAATAACCATGTTCAATTTAAAACAATATAAATTTAAAATTTATTTATTTTCATTGGATTAAATACTAAATTTACATAATAAAATTTAAACAAAATATTTATGTTTTTCAAAAATACAAATATATAACTTATTATAATATTAAACTTCAATTTATTTCTCATCATATTAATAACATAAAAAAATATTTTTCGTGCAATAAATCTACAATAAAATCAAAATTTAGTAATATATATTAATCAAAAAAATTATATTAACCCATATTCAATATTCAAAAAATATTTTTTTTTAAATTAAAATAATTAATATATTAACACAATAACCATATGCAACTCAAAATAATTATTATTGGGACATATCCAATATCGAAGTCAAAATAAAATAGAGTTAATGTATCCAACAACTAAATTCTTCGACGAGCTCGATATTCTTCATACATTTGCATAGCCAAAGTTTCTCGAAACATTGTTCATTCTCTTGTTGTTCGAACTGTCATTATTTGTTCTTCTTGATCACCCGAATCATTTTCAGTCACGACCATTTGTCCTAATTCTTGGTCCACTTCATATAATAATGGATCTTCCGGCATCTCTTCGCGGATAAAGTTATGTAAGATGCAACAAGCATTGATGATCCTAATTTGTGTTTTTAGATCATAAAAGCAAGCAGTGCGCAAAATTGCCCATCTTTTTTTAAGCAAACCAAAACTCCTTTCAATTGCATTTCGCGCCGAAGAGTGTCAAAGATTGAACAATTCTTTATAATTTCTTGGGGTGTTCCCTCTCCACTCGTTGAGATGATAACAAGTTGCTCTGAAAGGTGCAAGAAAACCAGGACCATTTGTATATCCAGCATCAACAAGATAATATTCATATAAACACAATTTACAAAAAATATGAAGTTAAGAGATGCATACCTTTATTTTAAAAAAGTAAAAAATAAAAACTTATATCAACTCAAGCATTTTTAACTTACTGATATTAACTTTTAAGTCATTATGTCTACTCATTGCATCACGTAGTACTCGAGCATCTGAAGCGGATCCCTCCCATCCAGGTAGCACATATAGAAATTTCAAGTTAGCATCACATGCTCCTAAGACATTAGTACACAAATCCCCTTTTTTACTTTTATATCGACTCCGATCTTGAGCGGGAACTGTGAGTTTAATAAATGTTCCATCTAAAGCTCCCACTGCATTCTAGAGTTCTTAACAATCAGTTCAAAAACATATGGAAAAATACATAAAATATTTATAATTATTTTGAAATTTACCGAAAACCATTTTCACTTGTCAAGATCTCTTTCGTGACGAATTCCACTTGATTTTTGCTTAATATAAAGCTTTCCTATTTTCAAGACCGCCCGCAAAACTATATGAAATTGTCTGCTAACAGTTTCTCCAGAGCGTCCAAATACGGATTTAATAGTACTATGTTTTTTATCATGTCCTATAATATGTAAAAAAGATGCCACAATTTCTTCTAATGTTACATTTTTTGTAACATTTAAATCTCCTTCACAACGCAATATATGACACAACCTATTAAATCCTCTAATTTTTATATGCAACTGGCTCATACAAGTAAGATCATGACTTAAACATTTCATCCAAATTGACCTTTGATAAGCCCTTATATGATAATCACTCGTTGACATATCTTTGATCATATATCTTTGACGATTCCAAGTTCCAATAATTACCATAAGAACATTTACTAATAAAAGAATTATTTATGTCTCTTCGTCATTCTTTTCAAATTCATCTCGTGAACGTTTTCTTTCTGTCAGTACATCTTTTTCAACAATGTCCACGGATCCTAAAATTAAAATACAATATAAAAGTTGATAATGAAATAAAATATCTTTGAATCATAAACATGATATTATTAACGTATATCCATCAAGTTTCACATATCCATAAACATCAATGAATTCAAGGGAAAAAAAAAAATCATGCTCAATTGGCAGAACCATGCTATATGTCAATCACATAAATCATTCGAGTTAATTTTAAAAATTTATCGACTCAAAGCAAACTAGCCACATAAAATGAAGATAATGCTCAAGGTAAGTGATGAGAATCAATTACTTAGTTAGAATTTGGAATTAAATTTTGAAGTGCTTTCAGCTTCTCGATGATCCTACTTCTCCTCCTCTGTCCATTATAGTCCAATCAGATAACCATGAGGTAAAATCTTCATCATAAAATCCAAACTAACACTAAGGAAAACGAACCTTTTCTTTACAATCGAAATTATTGTTTTGACATAAAACAATCAAAATACTTCTCCTCCTCTGTCCATTAGATTGTTTTGACATAAAACAATCAAAATTCCAAACTTAAAGTGAGCAGATTCCCGACAAGATTCATTGTATCCTAGAATGGAAAATGGTAGTTATCAATTGATGATATAAATGTCTAAACAAAACTAAATTACTCTGATCCATGCAAATGTCTCCAGAGGATTATTGAGAATGGCCTTGATATCCTGTCTTCCACAGTCACGTCTTGGCTACCTGTTTTACAAAGTAAATTAAACATCAACATCTTATAATTATAGAGTTTTACTATGATTTAAGAAAACAGAAAACTACAGATTGAATGGATAGGGGAAGGTAAAAAGCATGTCACAAGGACCTTGAAACAACCGTAAGTCAATAAAAGTCCTACCTTATTCTCTGAGTAGGTAAACCAAACAGGCAAACATAGATGTAATGTATTTGATTGCATATAAGAACAAGGCTTCACACAATGTTTTGTCTAGAATTTTGTTGATAAAAGCACAAAATAAGAGCAAAACCAATTAAAAGTTATTTTTGTGACATTTCTTTTCTGATTTCATCAATGAATTCATGATTCAAACATAGTCTCAAAGGTTCAAAAAGTTCCTATTAGAACACATGTACAACACAACTGCTCATGTTCATACTTCATATACGTCCACAATATTCATATACGTCCACAATATCTGATTTAAATCAGAATAATTTCCACAGTTTTATTGTATCCATAACAAAAAAAAACATTTAACTGCTCACTAAAACAAAAGAAAAAGAATCATTTGCACAAATCTTAAACATTTTATACACTTTGTCTGGCTATGCTGGAAGCTTGGATTATTGCTGCCATGAATGGAAACACATAAATATTTCCCCTTTCACAAATTAAATACCTAATTCCTCCAAGCCCATTAAGCCAAAACACGAAACACCCTAAACCCAGTAGAGAATCCAAACCAAAATTCAACAATATAGCAAACAAACATGAGATAATCAGAAATGAAAAAAAAAATTCACAAAAACTCAAGTAATTAAACAGAAAATTACCTCGGAGCAGAGATCACCGTAGGGATGGCAATTTTCCCCGCGGGTTCGGGTACCCGCGGGGAAAATCCGAAACGGGGCGGGTTTGGGGGAGTATTTTCGGGTATGAGTTCGGGTTCGGGAATTTTTAAAAATCCCCAAAATATATTGGGGCGGGTATGGGGATGTTATCCCCATCCCCGAACCCGCCCCGACAATAATAATAATAATAATAATAATAATAATAATAATAATAATAATAATAATAATAATAATAATATTTTAATTATAAAATTTTATTAAATCTAAAATATTATTAAAAAATTAAAATTAAAGTATTATTATTATTTTGTTAATATATTTTTTTATACATTATATATAATACATTCTTTTATGATAGCTTAGTTTTTTATAACATAAAAATATTATTTGAATCTCATTCATGTTACATACACATATAAAGTATTTATATTAGTCTAAATATATATTATTTATTTTGATAAATTTAAAAATATATATAATCTTAATAAATTTTTGATACATAGTATTTTTCTTTAAAATATTAATTTTTATTTATAAAAATATTTTGTATTTAAAATATTTTTATTAATTTTAAAAGTTAGTTTTATAATAAAAAATTTGACTCAAAATATTTTAGATATTTTATTATAAAATTGAATAATAATTTTTATATTTTTATATAATAAAATTTACTAATTCATATATATATATATATATAGAAATAAATAAATAAAATTTATTTATAATATAGATAAATATATATATTTTCGGGTATGGGTATGGGGATGGGGATTTGATCCCCGCGGGGGATGGGTATGGGGAATCCCCGATAAGAATTAATGGGAATTGGGGCGGGTATGGGGATCACATTTGAATTCGGGGATGGGGATGGGGAAGGCATCCCCGTCTCCGAATCGCCCCATTGCCATCCCTAGATCACCGGGGTCAGGGAACAGATTTTTTACATGAAATGATTTCGCAAATCAAATCACAAATCCCCCTAAAAAAGCCTTAAATTGATTAATCCACAAATCTTGAATATTTGTTCAAGAAAGATAATAAGCAATCGTACTTGGGGGCAAGAGACGCAATCAGAAGAAGAAACAAGAAAAGAGAGCAAGCAGAGAGGAGACGAGAATAGAGATTTCGAATGAGCCGATATAAGAAAGGATTCAAATCCCCTAATTTTATAAGGCATAAATCAGTCGGCCAAATAAACAGATTTGAGATATCAAATTTTTGGGCTAGCCAAGTAGATATAGTGGATTTGGGCAATGGATTTGAAATCCAAATCAGCCCAAATCCACTCATCCAAGCAGGGCCTAAGGGCTGCTGCTCACATGAGCGAGGCACGGAGATGTAGCCCAGCCAATGGTGGTCAAACTTCGCAACTAAATTGCAAATTTCTAAAGGAGCAAAGGGTGTGATCCTATTCTACCACAAGAATGGATCCTACCCTTAGTAGTTCACAAAATAGTACGGTAAATGGGAAAAAATTTTTGGCTGGTCTTAATGATTGCATCAATGTGGAGGACAACTACCGAAAGGAAACACTTGCATTTGATACTCGTGAGGGTTAATCGGGGTCGGTGCGGTGTCAAAAAAGGGGAAAGATTCTGTGATAGCAACCCCACGGAGAATTATGAGTTGAATAGTTTGGAATGCCTGGGGGCTTGGAAATCCATGGCCATTCCGTGAGCTTCGGCGTTTAATCACCAATAAGTTACCCTCATTCCTTTTCTTGAGTGAGACAAAAGTTCAAGCAGTTTATGTGAAAGGTGGAAACACACACTTGATTACAGTGGTACATTTTTTTTCTAGATTGTTGTGGCAGAAGTGGGGGATCGCTACTCCTATGGAACAAGCAGATAGACGTTACAATACGGTCTTATTCCAAAGGACACGTTTATTGTATTATACAGGACGGGGAGAAAATATTGATGTTCACAGGTTTTATGGCCACCCTGACGCTCACTTACGCCCCTAACATGGGAGCTAGTCAGACGTCTTAACCAGCTTCCTAAGCTTAGTGTGCTTCCTTGGCTTGTTGGAGGAGATTTCAATTAAATTTGCTATGACATTGAGAAACTTGGAGGAAGGTTATGCTCCCCATCTCAAAAATAGTGTTTCCTCGACACACTACTAGATTGTAACCTCCAGGATATTCATTGTGGAGGAGAACTATTCTTGTGGGTCAATAGATCTTAGGCTTATTTAATCTTTGAATCAATCGACCACATTGTGGGGAATATTGAATGGTGCCTTATGTATTCGGCAGCTTGTGCCTCTTATCTTGAGTTATACCACTCAGATCATCGCCCCATACTACTGAATTTTTGGGTGTCTTTGGCCCCTTACAGAATTATGTTGGCTTGCACATGAGAATCTAAGGAATGTAGTAGAAACAAGTTTGTCAAGTTAAGAAAGCTACAATTTCTAACTCTCAAAACTCCAAGAGACCCAAAAGCAAATCCAATCTTGGGCATAAAATCAATTCCGAATATCCCTAGCCAGATTAAGAACAAGAGAATCGTACTAAACAATTTTTGTACGACAGAAAATTGGGTTGTGGCCATGAACATGTTGCGTAATTTCTTGCCCGCAAGCGCACGATTGTCAAGTTTTAATAAAATATGAATAAAGTATCGTTTTCACGAGGAGTATGTATTGAAAAATTATAAAGTACTTGTAATTAAAATAAGATAAATTTTATTTAGAAAATTAAATAAGAGAATTTGGTTTTTAAACTTAAATAATTAAGAAAAAATAATAAACAAGTCACACATTGGGATAAATATCACTGAGAGAAAAAAAATATCTAGAGGATTTTATTTCACTTAGTTTCGAAAATGACTATTTCTAATTAATTTATACTCAAGAATTTCTTTCATCTAATAACCAAGAACACTTAAGTATTTCTATTTCTCACTCCCGAGCAATAAACAAAATGTATCAATTAAACTTTGATTTAAATATCCCTATTAAAAATATAGGCTTAATGTTATGTGATAAAAAAAATGTTCTTACACTAGCTCTGTTAAAGTTATACATCTTTCAAACTATATAAACATTAACAATGCATTTTCTATTGGTCCTATTCAAAATCCCCTCACTCGAGCATCGATTTCAAAAAATATGACAATTCAATTTTTGATCAGGTAATTGAAAGACAATCAATTCTAGAAAACACAATTAAATTTAAGAGAATTTAATCCAATAAATTAAAGAGTTGTAAAAGTTGTCTCCACTAAGCTACATCATCCTCTAGACTTAAGAATTTTATTTCATGATGAAAATAAACCAAAACAAATCATGTTTAGGAGTTTAGACATCAATATCCAAAACTTAAGAAGAAAATATTAAGAAATACAAAGCCGAAGTAGCGTCCGCGTCCTTCGACTTCTATTTTTTCTCTTCCGAATTCTTCTCCTTCACGTGCAGCCCTTCTCTCTCAATTCTCTCTTTTGTTCGTGATCGGCTACTCAAAGTGCGGCTCCTTCCTGATGCGTTTCTGCCCTTCTCGTGCGTGTTTTTATTTTTTTATTTTTTTTCTGATATGCGTGTTGTTCTAGCCCCTTTTATGTTTCCTCGAAGCCTATCAAACGAAGCCCATCAATTGAGTCTTTTAAGTTTCGAAGACTCCCGTTTTTATTTTCTACCCGCAGCACATGAGAATCTAAGGAATGTAGTAGAAAAAAGTTTGTCAAGTTAAGAATGCTACAATTTCTAACTCTCAAAACTCCAAGAGACCCGAAAGCAAATCCAATCTTGGGCATAAAATCAATTCCGAATATCCCTAGCCAGAATAAGAACAAGAGAATCGTACTAAACAATTTTTGTACGACAGAAAATTTGGGGTGGTCATGAACATGTTGCGTAATTTCTTGCCCGCAAGTGCACGATTGTCAATTTTTAATAAAATATGAATAAAGTATAGTTTTCACGAGGAGTATGTATTGAAAAATTATAAAGTACTTGTAATTAGAATAAGATAAATTTTATCTAGAAAATTTAATAAGAGAATTTGGTTTTTAAACTTAAATAATTAAGAAAAACTAATAAACAAGTCACACATTGAGATAAATATCACTGAGAGAAAAAAAATATCTAGAGGATTTGATTTTCTTAGTTTCGACAACGACTATTTGTGGGGGCTCGTGTTGCTAATCTCATCTTAGGGCAATTAAATAAATAGAACATAAATATTCCAAGTTCACATCAAGAAGACCAATTTTTTTTTTAAATCTTGCACCTCGCTCGATCGGTTGAATTCATCCGATCGAGCGAGCTGGAAATTCCATTTCTCGAGTCTGAGCATATTTTGGCCTCGATCGGTGGAACTCACCCGATCGAGCGAGCTCAAAATTCCAATTCTCTGTTTTGAAAATTTAAGGGCCTCGCTCGATCGGTGGAGTTCACCCGATCGAGCGAGCCATCAGTCCAGAAAAATCCTCAGATTGCATTTTGCTGTCAAAACTTGATCATTCAATCCAAATCAGTCAAATACCAACTCAAATCCTGGTTGATTAATTCTAGAACATGCATATATACATGTAACAAGGCTCGAGCATCAACTCATGCATTTTTTATATCAACTTAATAGCTCAAAAAGCTTCGGCGTTTAATCACATACTTTTTTATCTTTTCGATTTGATTTTGGCGGGACAACTCAAGAAGCTTCATTCTCGAGTTTCAAATCCCTGACTCGCGATGTCCTCTTATACCTTCGTATTTTCTCTATTTTGAACGCTTCAAATCTGAAACGTAACATCAAAATATTCATATCAAACTTCATTCAATCTTATCAATTCAAAATCAATTCAAAATCATCATTCATCTTCAATCAAATTCACTTCAAACCTCAACTTCTTATTCGTCGGTTCAAAGCAGAGTCTTGAGTCGTTAGCCTTCAAAACTATTCTGAAATTGAAGAATAAAAATACTACAACATCAACATCATCTCAAAAAATGTCTCAGCTCAATCATCGGCTATCAAAACGGTCTCAAAACACGAATCGACAGCGTAGCGACTGAAAATTGGTAACCAACAAAATATCGAAATCAATATCAATCTCATATATTTCAAATCAACATCTAGCAGCAAGATAACATCATATATCCTCATATCAGCAGCCATAATCATAAACTATAAGATGGAATTCATGATTATATACAAATAAGATAAACTCTTCGATCCGGTTTTGAATATATCGCATATATAAACCTCAAGAACATACATAGAGCATAAAATCTGATCTCTGCAACATTTCAATCTTCAAACCATGCCGAAATAAATAAAAACTTACACTAGATTGAATTCGTTGTCTCTAGGATTCCAGAACTATTTTCGGAATCAAAATCGGACAATCGGATCAAAAGTTACGGGGTTTTGAAAATCGGAAATCAAAAGAAAATGAAGAAGGTCTCGGCACTTCTGTTCAGAATTTCTGAATACATATGAACTAACACGTATCATAGCTGACTCCTTATTCCAAAATTGGATATATTCAATCAATATTGCAATTTAGCCCCTGAAACTTCAAAAATTTCAATTCAGTCATCGGCCTCTTTTTAATTCAATTTCAATCCTAAATAATTTAAGAATATTAGAATTTAAATCGAAACTCTAAATATTCTCAAATTAAATATTCTCGAATTAAAATTAAATAATTTCGAACCTTATCGCCGTTTAGTCCTTAAACTTCTCAATATTTGCAAATTGGTCTCTGCTCGGATTTCACCGTCGAATTAAATCCTCTTTCATTCTCGGAACTCGAAATTTAATTCTTAAATTCCATAAATATCAAATTCAAATATTTCCATATTTTAATTTAAAAATCCCGTATTTTAAATCTCAAAATCCGTAAATTCTCAAATTAAATATTATCAGCTCGAAAATTAAATCTTTAATTTTCATAAATTATCCAATTTATATTTTTCCAAATTCGGAATTTAAATATCAATGACGTAATTAAGAACTTAATCTTTCAGGGCCTTACACTATTTCTAATTAATTTATACTAATGAATTTATTTCATCTAATAACCAAGAACACTTAAGTATTTCTATTTCTCTCTCCCGAGCAATAAACAAAATGTATCAATTAAAATTTGATTTCAATATCCCTATTAAAAATATAGGCTTAATTTTATGTGATAAAAAAAATGTTCTTACACTAGCTCTGTTAAAGTTATACATTTCTCGACTTATATAAACATTGACAATGTATTTTCTATTGGTCCTATTCAAAATCCCCTCTCTCAAGCATCAATTTCAAAAAATATGACAATTCAATTACTGATCAGGTAATTGAAAGACCAATTCTATAAAACACAAATAAATTTAAGAGAATTCAATCCAATAAATTAAAGAGTTGTAGAAGTTGTCTCCACTAAGCTACATCATCCTCTAGACTTAAGAATTTTAGTTCATGATGAAAAATAAACCAAAAACAAATAATGTTTAGGAGTTTAGACATCAATATCCAAAATTTAAGAAGAAAAGATTAAGAAAACAAAGCCGAAGTAGCGTCCGCGTCCTTCGACTTTTATCTTTTCTCTTCCGAATTCTTCTCCTTCACGTGCAGCCCTTCTCTCTCAATTCTCTCTTTTGTGCGTGATCTGCTACTCAAAGTGCGGCTCCTTCCTGATGCATTTCTGCCCTTCTCGTGCGTGTTTTTCTTTTTATTTTTTATTTTTTGCTGATATGCGTGTGGTTCCAGCCCTTTTTATGTTTCCTCGAAGCCTGTCAAACAAATCCCATAAATCGAGTCATTTAAGTTTCGAAGACTCACGTTTCTGTTTTCTACCCGCAGCAGCGCTACTGCTCTTCCATTTAGCGCATATGAAATTTTTTTCGAACCTTAAGCGCTGCTACTCTTCTTCTCAAGCGTTGCTGCTCTTCATGTTCGTCAATGTAGCGCTGTTGCCCTTGTTCATTTCGCAGATGCGCTTCCGCTTCATGTATCAAGCGAGCAAAATTCTTCTAAAAATCTTATCTCACATTCTAATCGTTGAATCGAGCTGAAATTTTGAAAGAAACTTTAAAACATCTTGATATTCATTCTGAACGGTGAAGATTGGGTTTGGGTCTCTCTAGCATCTCTGATAATTTTTTGTAATCTTGCGGCTTTGTAATTCTTTCTTCCAGCTCTTCTTGGTACTTGAATTCCAATCCTTGCATATAAAAAAAACACCAAAAAAATACGCATAAAACCCGCTCGTTACATCACAATATCCAAGTTAAAACAATGCAAATTAAGTGCATAAATTTCACTTATCAAATTTTTCCAAACTTAGACTTTTGCTAGTCTCGAGCAAAACAATAATGTGTAATACAATCGACCTACAAATTTTATATTCCAAGATTTAATCCACACGTCAGCTAATTTTCTCAAGAGTTCTCGTGTGAGTGTGTGTGTGATTTTCCAATCTCATCTACCCACCTAAATTTCGATAAAATCATGCAATCTGTAAGCTTCATAAAATCATTAACTCCGCCCTCAAGTTACAAAGTACTCTCAGCCATTGTTCAACCTTTATTGGACATATCAAAAGGAATTTTTCGGTTAATTTTTAGGCTCAAGCATATTAGCAGGAGATAATTTTCTAGATATGTATCAAAGAAAACAAAAACTCAGGATTCAAGCAAAGGGATTGGACTATATCACATTGGGTAGTATGAGTAGCTAAAAAAATATTATTTGCATTGCATTGCTAGATATTTATCTTGGCTTCCTTCTACTCTATACATTCTCCATTTTTTTTTACTTTTATTTTTGGACTGGGATTTCAATCCAATTTTTGTTTTCAAGGCTTCCCCTCACCTTATTTTCTCCGCCATTAAATTTTTTCTTTGAACTTTTTAGCTACTCAATTTTGATTGGTACTTCCATAAATATAGAGTGGCTAAAAAGGCTCAGTTGATTCAAAAACACCTAAATCATTTCTGTGTTCATAAAAATCTACCTTAATCTCAAGAAAAAAATTACAAGAGTTAAGAATAAAATCCTTTAATCCACATCACAAATCACATAATTATTCTTTAATTGATAGGAGTATCAAAAATCATGGCATCGTGCATATGTGAGAGAACTCAAGATTAAATATAACTAACACGGACCTTTTTCACAAAAAAAAATTTTTATTTTCATCATCATAGGCCAACATATTTACATATTATGTCTTTAACTCAAACTAACTCATCAACTAATCTCATCATAAAAAATAATATGAAATAAAAACAACTAAAAAAATAAAAATAAATCAAATAAACAAAAATAGCTTCGGTTTCCTCCCAAGAAGCGCTTAGTTTATAGTCCATTGCCTGACTGTACTCCGATTTTAGCCTGTTTCCACTTTTTTGGAGGTTTTTCCCTTCTCTTTCACCCTCCAAACATACTCAATGATCCTCTTGAACTTGGATTTCTTTTTCTTCTTCGTTTTGAAAGACCAATTCTAGAAAACACAAATAAATTTAAGAGTATTCAATCCAATAAATTAAAGAGTTGTAGAAGTTGTCTTCACTAAGCTACATCATCCTCTAGACTTAAGAATTTTAGTTCATGATGAAAAATAAACCAAAAACAAATAATGTTTAGGAGTTTAGACATCAATATCCAAAATTTAAGAAGAAAAGATTAAGAAAACAAAGCCGAAGTAGCGTCCGCGTCCTTCGACTTTTATCTTTTCTCTTCCGAATTCTTCTCCTTCACGTGCAGCCCTTCTCTCTCAATTCTCTCTTTTGTGCGTGATCTGCTACTCAAAGTGCGGCTCCTTCCTGATGCATTTCTGCCCTTCTCGTGCGTGTTTTTCTTTTTATTTTTTATTTTTTGCTGATATGCGTGTGGTTCCAGCCCCTTTTATGTTTCCTCGAAGCCTGTCAAACAAATCCCATAAATCGAGTCATTTAAGTTTCGAAGACTCACGTTTTTGTTTTCTACCCGCAGCAGCGCTACTGCTCTTCCATTTAGCGCATATGAACTTTTTTTCGAACCTCAAGCGCTGCTACTCTTCTTCTCAAGCGTTGCTGCTCTTCATGTTCGTCAATGTAGCGCTGCTGCCCTTGTTCATATCGCAGATGCGCTGCCGCTTCATGTATCAAGCGCGCAACATTCTTCTAAAAATCTTATCTCACATTCTAATCATCGAATCGAGCTGAAATTTTGAAAGAAACTTTAAAACATTCATTCTGAACGGTGAAGATTGGGTTTGGATCTCTCTAGCATCTCTGATAATTTTTTGTAATTATTTCTTCCAGCTCTTCTCGGTACTTGAATTCCAATCCTTGCATATAAAAAAAAACACCAAAAAAATACGCATAAAACCCGGTCGTTACATCACAATATCCAAGTTAAAACAATGCAAATTAAGTGCATAAATTTCACTTATCAAATTTTTCCAAACTTAGACTTTTTCTAGTCTCGAGCAAAACAATAATGTGTAATACAATCGACCTACAAATTTTATATTCCAAGATTTAATCCACACGTCGGCTAATTTTCTCAAGAGTTCTCGTATGAGTGTGTGTGTGATTTTCCAATCTCATCTACCCATCTAAATTTCGATAAAATCATGCAATCTGTAAGCTTCATAAAATCATTAACTCCGCCCTCAAGTTTCAAAGTACTCTCAACCAAGTTAAACCTTTATTGGACATATCAAAAGGAATTTTTCGGTTAATTTTTAGGCTCAAGCATATTAGCAGGAGATAATTTTCTAGATATGTATCAAAGAAAACAAAAACTCAGGATTCAAGCAAAGGGATTGGACTATATCACATTGGGTAGTATGAGTAGCTAAAAAAATATTATTTGCATTGCATTGCTAGATATTTGTCTTGGCTTCCTTCTACTCTATACATTCTCCATTTTTTTACTTTTATTTTTGGACTAGGATTTCAATCCAATTTTTTTTTTCAAGGCTTCCCCTCACCTTATTTTCTTCGCCATTAAATTTTTTCTTTGAACTTTTTAGCTACTCAATTTTGATTGGTACTTCCATAAATATAGAGTGGCTAAAAAGGCTCAGTTGATTCAAAAACACCTAAATCGTTTTTGTGTTCATAAAAATCTACCTTAATCTCAAGAAAAAAATTACAAGAGTTAAGAATAAAATCCTTTAATCCATATCACAAATCACATAATTATTCTTTAATTGATAGGAGTATCAAAAATCATGACATCGTGCATATGTGAGAGAACTCAAGATTAAATATAACTAACACGAACCTTTTTCACAAAACAAATATATATATTTTCATCATCATAGGCCAACACATTTACACATAATGTCTTTAACTCAAACTAACTCATCAACTAATCTCATCATAAAAAATAATATGAAATAAAAACAACTAAAAAAATAAAAATAAATCAAATAAACAAAAATAGCTTGGGTTTCCTCCCAAAAAGCGCTTAGTTTATAGTCCATTGCCTGACTGTACTCCGATTCTAGCCTGTTTCCACTTTTTTGGAGGTTTTTCCCTTCTCTTTCACCCTCCAAACATACTCAATGATCCTCTTGAACTTGGATTTCTTTTTCTTCTTCTTTTTCTTTGGCACATGTGGATCATTCTCTCTTGGTAAAGCTACTTTAGTCTCAACTTTGCGTAGCTTTCCATCCTTTTTACTTGCTCAATCATAAACACTCTCTCCTTGGATAGATTTCTAGCCTCCTTGAACACACTAAACGTCACCTTCTCACCATCTACATCCATCGTCAGCTCACCTTTCTTGACATCGATCTTGGCTTCAGTAGTATCCAAGAATGGTATCCCCAATATCAATGGAATATTTGCATCTTCCTCCATATCTAGCACCACAAAATCCGCTAGAAAAATACATTTGTTAATTTTTACCAGAACGTCCTTGATAATTTCACGCGGATATGTGAGAGATCTATCGGCTAACTGCAATGTGATTGTCGTGGACTTCACCTCGCCAAGTCCTAAGCTCCTGAAAACAGAAAAAGACATTAAATTAATATTAGCTCCTAGATCACAAAGTGTTTTATTAAAATTAGAAGAACCAATAGTGCAAGAAATCATAAAAATCTCTGGATCTTTTAATTTCTGTGGTAGCTTCTTTTGAAGGATGACACTGCATTCTTCAGTCAAATTCACCATCTCAAAATCGTCCAATTTCAGCTCCATAGACATTACCTCTTTCAAGAATTTTCCATAATTTGGCATTTGCAGCAAAGCATCGGCGAATGGAATATTTATGTGAAGTTTCTTGAAAATCTCAAGAAACTTGGTGAACTGTTCATCCAACTCTTTCTTCTTGAATCTCGGATAAGGAAGCTTCGGCTTAAACATGGGCTTCTGTTCATGTTCACCCTTTGACTCCATAGGCTTTTACTCTAACCAACTTCAGCTTCTTCAACTTTCTTCTCCTTCTCAACTTCAGAGTTAGGTTCATTGACTCCAACTTCTTTTCCACTCCTCAACTCTATGGATTTGCAGTGTTCGATTGGATTCATCTCAGTATTACATGGGTTCTGACCTTCGTTTTGATCTTTCAATGCATTCGCCAGCTGCCCAATTTTTGTTTCCAAATATTTCATAGTAGAACCCATATTACTGATATACATCTCCAAGCTATCAAGACGAGACTCATTCATGACCATTAATTTTCCAGACTTCGGAACAAAAGTACTAACCACATCCTCCAAAGATGGCCTCCCTTCTCCCTTATTTGTATTAAATCCAAAAGGGGGATTCAATACATTCTTATTATTTGCATAAGAAAATTTTCATGGTTACGCAAATCAGGATAATAAGAATTTGGGAAAGGGATACCTCGATATACTCCATAGTCTCTGGTGTTAACGTATTGAGCCTCGTCAGGAGTGTGTGTCGCTTCAGTAGTGATAGCCTTACCGTCCAAATTCCTAGTGCTTATAGCAGCTATCTGTATAGTCAATGCCAAGACCTGAGCAGATAAATAAGTGGGAGGATCCACATCATAAACTCCAGCTGATTGCTTGATGCCAGCTCGTTCAGTCGGCCACTGAGAGCTGTTGATAGTCATTTGTTCTAGAATCTATACGCCTGAGCATGGTCCTTTGCAAATATTGTACCGCCAGCTGCTGAATCCACCGATATACTTGTGGGAGCATTCAATCCATTATAAAATAATTCAATCTGCTCCCAATCCGTAAATTTATGATTTGGGCATCGTCTGAGCAAATCCTTGTAACGCTCCCAAGCCTCTACAATTGTTTAGAATTATGCTGTCGGAATGTGCTTATCTCGATCTTCAGTTGAGTGGACTTAGCAGGTGGAAAATATTTGGCAAGAAACTTCACTGCCATATTTTCCCAAGTAGTAATACTCCAAAGTGGTAATGATTGCAACCAACTCCTTGCCTGAGAGAAAACAAAAAATAAATTCAGTCTAATAATATCCTCATAAACTCTATTCATTTTTACCGTATCAATGATCTCAAAAAACTTCCTCAGATGCAGATAAGGATCAGCCATGGCACTTCCATTGAACTGGTTCTGCTGAACCATGTTGATCAGTGCAGGCTTTAGCTCAAAATTGTTAGCATTGATGGTTCCACGAGTTATTCCAGAATATTGATCGTGTACTACGAGACTGAAGTGATATCTGATTGGCACCAAAAGAGGTGGATTATTCTCAGCCATATCTTTCACTTCTTTTATTCTTAACTTTCTCAAAGCTCTTGCAGTTCATTCAATCTCCGGATCGAAAAGTAAAGAATCAACGCTTTGAGATCTTCGCATAAACTGCAGTTAGAAGAATAAAATCGAATCAGTAACTAAAAATATAGTAAAGAGAACTCTAAATTAAAATCTAGAATAATTGGTAACAAGACTAACATAACTTCAAAAAGAAACTCCACGGCAACGGAGTCAAAAACTTTTTGCGTAATTTCTTGCTCGCAAGCGAACTATTGCCATGTTTTAATAAAGGATGAATAAACTATCGTTCCCACGAGGAGTATTTATGGAAAAATTATAAATTACTTGTAATTAAAATATGCTAACTTTTATCTAGAAAATTAAATAAGAGAATTTGGTTAAACTTAAATAATTAAGAAAAACTAATAAACAAGTCACACATTGAGATAAATATCACTGAGAGAAAAATATTTAGAGGATTTGATTTCACGTAGTTTTGACAACGACTACTTCTAATTAATTTATGCTCATGAATTCCTTTCACCTAATAACCAAGAACACTTACGTATTTCTATTTCCCTCTCTCGAGAAATAAATAGAATTTATCAATTAAATTTTGATTTCAATATCTCTATTAAAAATCTAGGCTTAATGATATGTGATATACAATGTTCTTACACTAGATCTGTTAAAGTTATACGTCTCCCGACCTATGTAAACATTAAAAGTGTATTTCTATTGGTACTATTCAAAATCCCCTCTCCCGAGCATCGATTTCAAATAAATATGACAATTCAATTATTGATTAGGTAATTGAAAAATATTCAATTCTAGAAAACACAATTAAATTTAAGAGAATTCAATCCAATAAAATAAAAAGTTGTCGAAGTTGTCTCTACTAAGCTACATCATCCTCTAGGCTTAAGAATTTTAGTTCATTGTGAAAAATAAACCAAAACAATTCATGTTTAGGAATTTAGACATCAATATCCAAAATTTAAGAAGAAAAGATTAAGAAAAACAAAGCCAAAGTAGTGTCCGCATCCTTTGAATTCTATTTTTTCTCTTCCGAATTCTTCTCCTTCGCGTGCACCTCGTCTCTCTCAATTCTTTCTTCTGTGCATGATCTGCTACTCAAAGTGTGGCTCCTTCCTGATGCGTTTCTGCCCTTCTTGTGCATGTTTTTTTTTTTGCTGATATGCTTGTGGTTCCAGCCCCTTTTATGTTTCCTCCAAGCCCGTCAAACGAAACCCATCAATCGAGTCTTTTAAGTTTCGAAGACTCCCATTTCTTTTTTCTACCCGCAGCACCGCTGCTGCTCTTCCATTTAGCGCATATGCGCTTTTTTTTTGGAACCTCAACTGCTGCTGCTCTTCTTTTCAAGCGCTGCTGCACTTTATGTTCATCAATGTAGCATTGCTGCCCTTGTTCATAGCGCAGATGCGCTGCTGCTTCATGTATCAAGCGCGCGACATTCTTCCAAAAATCATATATCATATTCTAACTTTCGGATTGAGCTAAAATTTTGACAGCAACTTTAAAACATCTTAAACTTCATTCTGAATGGTGAGATCGGATTTGGATCTCTCTAGCATCTCCGGTAATTTTTTGCAAACTTGCGGCTTCGTAATTATTTCTTCCGGCTCTTCTTGGCACTTAACTTCCAATCCTTGCATATCACAAAAACACAAAAATATGCATAAAATCCGCTGGATACATCACAAAATATAAGTTAAAACACATGAAAATTAAGTGCATAAATTGCACTTATCAGAACCATATTTAGATATTAGAACATGAAATTGAAAATCTGGATGCACGGGAAGAGGTCTATTGGAAACAACGCAGTAGAGCAAATTGGTTACAGAATGGAGATCGGGACTCCAGCTATTTCCATGCCCAGGCCAGTGAACGATGTGTCCATAACACAATTCATGTACTTGTCTCTATTCATGGTGATTTTTGTACTACTCGTGATGGAATGTCGGATATTGTGATTGACTATTTTCAAAAGCTTTTTACCTCTAGATCACCTTCAAGAGATGATATGGATGCGGTGTTAAAATGTTTTGAACCTAAAGTAGGTGGCTTTGTGACAACTCATCTTGATGCACCTTTTTCAGATACGGAAGTAAAGCAATCACTTTCTAACATGAACATTGACAAGACGCTGGGCCAGATGGTATGTCTGCATTATTTTTTCAAAATATCTGGCATATTGTGGGAACTGATGTTATTGATGAAGCTAGGTCCTGCTTCTGGTATAAGTACTCAGTCAATATTGGTAAAGAGCAGAGTTGGGGTCATTGACTTCGTGTAGGCTAGGTGGTTAGGAGTTAGTTAGCTCAATTGTGTAACCATTTTTCTTTATTCTTCAAGTTGTATATGTACTGAACAATTCCCTCATGTGATTGTTATTGGAATCTCTTGAATGTTGGCTGCCATGGAGTAGGTATCACATATTAAACCACGTAAAATTCTCGTGTGATCATCTTCTTCATTTCGGTGCACGTTTGTTGTGAGTGATCATGTGAGAATCATTGCATAATTGAAATGATTACACAAGTTTTCACATTCATCAAGCATTCACAAGTGAGTTCATAATCTCGAGAGTTTGATTTCATTATTGGAGTTAAAATTCATAACAAGTGGTATCAAGAGCCTGGGTGTATTCAAGAATGGAGACGACAACGAAATTCGAGATCGAAAAATTCATAGGGACGAATGACTTCAGCCTTTGGCAAATCAAGATGAAGGCTCTATTGGTGCATCAAGGAATCTCATATGCGATAAACAAATAAGCCATATCCAATAGCACTGATTCGAAGATACTAGCAGGAATTGATTCAAAGGCGCATAGTGCGATCATACTATATTGATGAATTTTTGCGATAGGTTGGTAAGGAAGTAATTACAATGGAAGTCTGGAAAAATCTTGAAGGATTGTATCTCAAGAAATCCTTGGTGAATAGATTATATCTCAAGAAGTAACTCTATTTGATCCACGTGGAAGATGGAAAGGATTTGAGGAAACATGTAGATGATTTTAATAAGATCATTATGGATCTTAATAACATAGAGATTAAAATCGATGTGGAAGATCAAGCCATTCTGCTGCTGAGTTCTTTTTCTAATCCGTATGAACACTTTGTTGACACTATGTTATATGGAAAACAAACCTTGACCATGGAAGAAGTTAAATCTTCACTCATGTCCAAGGAGTTGCAGAGGAAACATGTAATTAAGGAAGAAAGTAGTGGATAAGGGTTGATGATCAGAGGCAGGAGTTCTAGCTAGAAGAGATTTCAAAGATGATTCAAGAGGAGAATCAAGATACAACAGGAGTATATCTCACTCAAAGTTCAAAGGCAAGTATAAATGTTTTATTTGTCACAAAGAAGGACATTTAAAAAGGAATTGCCCCGATCGGAACAAGAAATAACAAGAAAGAACAAAAGAAATTGGTGATGCATCAATAACAAGTGATGGATATGAATCATCAGATGTCCTACTAGCTGCCAATACTGAATCCAATGAAAATTGAATCATGGATCCAGGTTGTTCTTTCCATATGATCTCACATCAAAACTTGTTTCACAATTACAAAGAGGTTGAAGGTGGTTCAGTATTGCTTAGAAACAATAAATCTTTCAAATTTGAGGGAATCGGCAACATCAAATTGTTCATTATTATGGTTGTGAAAGATTACTGTTTTCTGTTAGATATATTCCTGAATTGAAAAGGAATCTCATATCAGTTGGAATGCTAGACTCAAATGGTCTACAAGTTAAAATTGAGAATGGAGTCATGAAAGTATTAAAGGGATCCATGGTTATAATGAAGGGAATCAAACAACATGGACTTTATACATTGCAAGGAAGAACTGTAGTTGGATCAGTAGTCTCCACAGCTGATGTGAGTGATAAATTTTAGTTATGGCATCAAAGTGATAAAGTTCAGTTATGGCATCAAAGGCTTGCCCATGTCAGTGAAAGAGGTCTTCAAGAATTGAATAAACAAGGATTCTTACGCAATGATACTATTGGTAAACTTGGTTTCTGTGAAGAATATGTACTTGGGAAGTCCACGGAGTGAAGTTTAAACCTTCAAACATGAAAAAAAAAATTCATCTTGGACTATATTCACTCAGATTTATAGGGGCCTTCAAGAGTACAATCCAGAAGAGGATCAATGTTTTTTATACCCATGATCGATGACTACTCTAGGAAGGTTTGTATCATAATTCTAAGAACCAAAGACCAAGAATGGAAATCATTGGTAGAAACTCAGACATGACAGAAAGTCAAGAAACTTAGAACTGATAATGGCCTTGTGTTTTGCTCAAATAAATTCAATCAGTTCTGTAAAGATGAAGGTATCTCAAGGCATTTGGCAGTGGCAGGAACTCCTCAACAAAATGGACTTGCTATAAGAATGAATATGACCATTCTTGAAAGAGTAAGGTGCATGTTTTCAAATGCATCTCTTCCACCTATATTCTGGGCAGAGGCAACCAAAACAACAGTCTACCTTATCTACAGTTGTCCTTCAACAAAAATAAGCTTTAAAACTCCTCAAGAGACGTGGACTGGGAATGCACCAGATTACTCAAATCTAAAGATTTTTTGTTGCACAGCATATTATCATGTCAGACAAGATAAGATTCAACCAAGAGCTAAGAAATATATCTTTTAACTCTGATGGTGTGAAAGGGTACAGGCTTTGGTGTATAGAACCATATAGTAAAAAGTGCATGATAAGCAGAGATATTATATTTAATGAAGAGGAATTTCCATATAAAAAATCAGATGCAGCAAAGAATAAAACAGGAACTTTTGAGAACAGACTACAGATGGAAATGGATTCTTCAGATAACTGCAGTCAAGAGAAAAGTAAAGAGACACGAGAAACTACATCAAGTGATCAAGATCAAGTCACTAAAGATCAGAATGACTATCAGTTCACAAGGGACAGACCAAGGAGGACTATTAAAGCTCCTCAAAGACTAGGTTATGAAGATCTACTAGCTTATGCCTTTGTGACAACTAGTGATCTTGATGAGGTGGAGCCATTAGATTTTGAAAAAGCAATTAACAACAAGGAAATTTCAAAATGGCTCCAAGCAATAGAAGAAGAAATGTTTTCCTTGGAGAAAAACTGAACTTGGAATCTAGTTGATAAACCTAAAAATCAAAGCTATTTGGTTGAAAATGGATTTTTAAGAAAAAGAAGGAATTTTAGGTTTTGAAGGAGTAAGATACAAAGCAAAGATGGTAGCTAAGGGCTTCACACAAAGAGAAGGAGTGGACTTCAATGAGATTTTTTCACAAGTTATAAAGCAAACATCCATTCATTTGATACTCTCAATGGTTTCTCAAAAGGAATTGGAGCTTGATCAAATGGATTTTAAGACAGATTTCTTGCATGGTGATTTGGAGGAAACTATCTACATGAAACAACCGGATGGTTTTGAACAGGGAAACTCAAACAAGGTGTGCTTGCTAAAGAAGTACATTTATGGTTTGAAGCAGCCCCTCGGCAGTGGTATTTTAGGTTTGACAGCTTCATGGAGAGAGTTGGGTATGAGAGGTCTAAGCATGACACTTGTATGTATTTCAAGAAGGAAGTCTCAGACTGTCCAATATACCTCTTGATTTATGCCGATGATATGCTTATAGCAAGCAATGATAGACTGGAGATAAATGAACTTAAATCAAAATTTAAGGCAGAATTTGAAATGAAAGATATGGGAAGTTATAATAAGATTCTGAGAATTAACATCATTCAAGATAGAAATAACAAAATATTGTTTCTATCTCAAGAGAGTTATGTTATAAATTTGCTTCACGAGTTTGCTATGGCTATTTCACAATCAGTAAGCACTCCCATAGGACAACATTTTAAACTCTCTACCACTCAGACACCAAAGGATGCTAATGAGGTGGAGTATATGAAAAAGGTACCATATGCAAATGTTGTAGGGTTTTTGATGTACTGTAGGGTATGTACAAGACCCAACTTAGCTTATGCAACAAGCATTTTAAGCAAGTTCATGGCAATCCAGGCAAAGAACATTGGCAAGCACTCAAGTGGATCTTAAGATACTTGAATGGATCAAAAGACATAGGACTTTGTTATGGTGGCGAAGACAGAAACTTGAATGTGATTGAGGGATTTGTTGACTCGAATTATGATGGTTGTCTTGATTCAAGAAAGTCACTCTCGGGCTACATATTTACAGCCTATGATGGAGCTATAAGCTAGAGAGCAAACTTACAAAAGGTGGTTGCCTTGTCCACCACAGAGGCATAGTATATGACAACCACGGAAGGAATAAAAGAAGGTATTTGGTTTCATGGCTTCGTTAATGAAATTGGAGTTGCTCAGAGAGAAGTTGTTATTCACTGTGTCAGCCAGAGTGCTTTACACCTTATCATAAATCCAATGTTTCATGATAGATCAAAGCACATTGACATCAGACTTCATTTTATTTGAGAGGTAGTGGCAAAAGGTTCAGTCATGGTAAAAAAGATAGCATCAGAAGATAATCCGACAGATGTGATGACTAAAAGCTTACCATTGTCCAAGTTTCATAGGTTCTTGGATCTCCTAAAGGTAACAAAGCCTTAAATATAAGGGAATGCAGCTAACAAGAGAGGAAGAAGAAGGCAAAACCAAGGTGGAGATTGATGAAGCTTAGTCCTTCTTCTTGTATATGTACTCAGTCAAGATTGGTAAAGAGCAGAGTTGGGGTCATTGACTTGGAGTTGGCTAGCTAGGTGGTTAGGAGTTAGTTAGCTCAACTGTATAACCATTTTTCTTTATTCTTCAAGTTTTATATGTACGGAGCAATTCCATCGTGTGATTGGTATTGGAATCTCTTGAATGTTGGCTGTTGTGGAGTAGGTATCACATACCAAACCACGTAAAATTCTCGTGTGATCATCTTCTTCATTTTGGTGCATGTTTTGTGTGAGTGATCGTGTGAGATTCATTGCATAATTGAAATCATTAGACAAGGTTTCAAATTCATCAAGCATGCATTCGCAAGTGAGTTCATAATCCCTAGAGTTCGATTTCATTCTTGGAGTTAAAATTCATAACAGTTACTAAGGCAGTTCTTCTAGTACTAAATGACGGTATCCCAATAGATGAATGGAACAACACTATTATAAATTTATCGCACTTATCCACAAGGTTAAACAACTTATGCTTAAGAAGGATTTAGACCGATTAGTATAATGTTCGCTACAATATTGTTTCTTGGGCCATTACTAATAGACTCAGGCAGGTTCTCTCAACCATTATCGATGAGACTCAAAGCGTTTTCATTCCAAAAAGGTTGATATCAGATAATGTAATTCTGGATTTTGAAACACTGCATTGGCTATGTAATCGTAAGAAGGGGCCACCAGATATGCCTAACTGAAACTGCACATGAGTAAGGCATACGACCGCATGGAGTGGGATTTTTTTTGCCAGATATCATCGGTCGTTGGGGTTTTCTCTGACTTGTATTCAGCTTACTATGAGATGAATGACCTCAGTTTCCAACTTATATATTCTCCTTGAACTTATATATATCTCGTACTTGTTCTTTGTTGAAGACAGTTTGGTGTTTTTCAGAGAAACTGCGGGAGATTACATGAGTATATATCAAACAATGTTTAAACCACTATGAAAATGCATCGGGACAACTCATAAATTTTTAGAAATTGTCTCTTTCGTTTATCCCCAGTTCCAAGCCCAAGATCATTAATACAGTCAAGGAAATGCTCATGATCCGTGCGATTCAACGACATGTGGTATGTTTGGTTTTACCAACCTACTCGACCAGAAGCAAAATGCTCGAGTTTTGGTACATCGCAGACAAGGTTTCTAAGAAGTTGTGGGAATGGAATACTAAAATATTCTCAATTGGCGGTATGGATTAATCATAAAATTAGTCCTACAGACGATTCTCACATATGCAATGGCTTGTTTTCGCCTACTTAAATCTATTTGCGATTCCCATTGTGATGGATTGCTAAATTTCAGGTGGGGTACGGAGAGTGGGCGTAAACGCATGCATTGGAAATCGTGGGATTCTTTATGCGCACCAAAGGGCATGGGAGTTATAGGTTTTCGAAAGATTAAAGTTTTTAACAAGGCTATGTTGGCTAAACAAAATTGGCAAATTATCTGTGAGCCTAACTCCATTATGGCCCGAGTGCTAAAGGCACAATATTTCAAATTCACGGATATTATGGAAGCCCTTACTGGAAGCAACCCATCCTTCATTTGGTGGTCATTAGTATAAAGCAAAACGTGGATTGAGAAAGACTTATATTAGCGAGTAGGAAATGCCTCAACATTAGTACTTATGTAGACAAATGGATTCCACCTTGGACAATCGTATTACACCCAAAGATAAATCTAGTCAAATGAACTCAAAATTATGTGATTTCATTAGAGATAATGGGAAAAAAAACATTTTTGGTCCTGTAATTTGCACATTTTTCATTTTTGGTCCTGTTAAAAGTAAATTTGCAATTTTAGTCCTGTAACTTGCATTCTTTTTTCATTTTTGGTCCTATTAACATTGAATTCGCATTTTTAGTCCTGTAACTTTCATGATTTTTTTACTTTAAGTACTGTTTACATTGAATTTACAATTTTAGTCCTGTAACTTCCATTTTTTTTCATTTTTAGTCCCGTTTGCATTGAATTTTCATTTTTTAATTTTGTAACTTCCATATATTTTTATTTTTAGTCATATTATCGATGAATTTATATTTTTAATTCAATAAATTTCATACTTTTTTATATTTTTATTCATAATATAATATGATTTACATATTTTAAAGCTTTTAAAATTTAAATGAATTAAATAAAAAAATTCAACTAAAATTATTCAAAAAAACTTTACACTTATAAATATCATCTTATAAAATACATAATATAGATAAAACTATTAATTTAATGTGAATCATGTTTTTTTTTGGGTTTAGTAAAATTACAAATTACTAATCTAAAAATAAAAATTCGCCTTTAATATTACTAAAAATAAAAATTCAATGTTAACAAGACCATTGAATTCACCTTTAATATGATTAAAAATAAAAATAAAATTATATGGTTCGATTTAAAATTATATATATAAAAACTAAACCGAAAAAAATGATTCACATTAGATTAATAGTTTTATTTATATTATGTATTTTATAAGATGATACTTATAAGTATAAAGTTTTTTTGAAGAATTCTAGTAGAATTTTTTTATTTAATTCATTTAAATTTTAAAAGTTTTAAAATATGTAAATAATATATTATAAATAAAAATATAAAAAATTATGAAATTTATTGAATTAAAAATATAAATTCATCGATAATATGAATAAAAAATAAAAATATATGGAAGTTACAAGATTAAAAATTGAAAATTCAATGCAAACGGGACTAAAAATGAAATAGAATGCAAGTTACCGGATTAAAATTGTAAATTCAATGTTAACAGGATTTAAAGTGAAAAAAGCATTAAAGTTACAGGACTAAAAATGTGAATTCAATGTTAATAGGACCAAAAATGAAAAAAGAATGCAAGTTACAGGATTAAAATTACAAATTTACAGTTAACAGGACCAAAAATAAAAAATGTGCAAATTACAGGACCAAAAATGTACTTGTCCCGAGATAATGGCTGGGATAGCCAACTGATCCGAGCCATGCACCTTGCCTAACATTGGGGAATCAATCTTGACAATTCCGCTTCCCGCTCGGGATAGAAAGGACCTCAAATTATTATGATTTGATGAGAAAGGGAAATACTTAGTCCGGGAGGGTTATAGGTTCGAGATTGGATGCTATAATCCGCCGATGCACACTTTATTTGGTATCTTTCCATCCGCCGAAAATCAATATTTTTTGGTGGCGAGTTGCTAAAGATATTATACCTACTAATTGGAAACTATGAGCTCATCACGTTCCAAGAGATGAGGAGTGCCCTCTTTGCAATTCAATTTTATATTCTCCTACGCATGCATTGTTCTACTGCTTGATTATCAAGGCTGAGTGGAATAAGACCTGGGTTCCAAAATATTCTAAAGATGATATGACATGCTAATATTCTGGATAATTCCTTATGGGCTCAACACGAGCTAGAAAGGAGTACTTTTGAATGGTTTGATGTGTAAACTTGGGCATTATGGAAAGAGAGACTCAGATTGATTCACGATGACGATGGAAGTTCAGAACCTCGGAGTACCATTGACTGGTGCCTCACACATCTTCATGAATTTAGGAAAGCATGACTTCTTGGCCCAAATCAAACATGATCAAGATTGGAAGTGAGCCAATGAGTTTGGAAACCACCGTCATTGATGATGGAGGTTGATGTAGCCAAAAATCACGTGTACTCGACACGTTGCTTCCGCAAAGTTCGGAGTATCAATAAGTCCTTGTACGTTCCCTCGGAAGATCTTCAGTGGGTTGTTCCTACGTCACAAAACAAAGTCAAAGGAGCCGGGAGGGTTCCCGACGAAGGCACTCCGACGCTCAAGTCATCGATTACTCAAAGAATAATAATAGAGAATAGAGCGATATAGTGCTTAAGAAAGTGTGTACCTTAATAATGAGGTGACTTGAGCTATTTATAGATATTCGGAGAGTTTCACGGGCTTGAGCCTCTTATGGGCTTTTGTAGAATTCAGGGTCTGCTTGAATTAAATATATATAATATTTAAATAAGCTTGGGCCTCAAAAATATTTGGAGTGGATCTTCATGATTGGGCTCAGGCCCAGTTGAATTTTTAGGTGTAACCTATCATAGGCCCCCCACTCTCGGGCATGCCGCGTGTGTGGAGAGGTCCGAGAGTAGAATTTTTACCGGAGTATTGCCAGAAATTTAGTTGCCGAGAACGAATATTGTTTGCCACTGCGAAAATTACGGGGATCAACCTTCCCGGTCAGGTCGCGGGGAATTAAAACGTAGTAGGACTGTGATACCGTGGAATTAAAATCCTGGTAGAATAATAATAATCACCATGTAATTGGATAGAATTAAAATCCTACTAGAATATTAATTGTAGAATCTCAGTAGAACTCTATCAGCTACGGCTATTATAAATTCAGCACCGCAGTATAGCTTTCATCTCAACTTACTAACTCAATTTAATTGTTAAATTTTTGGTGCAGTGTTTGCTTTAGCTGTTGGAAAACGCGGTGTTCAGATCAATTATGATTGATACCCAGTGCAGCGGAAGTTTAAAATTTTTGTATGGAACGATTCCATAATGGGTATCAACCTTACGATTAAATTGTGTGTGTAAAAATCAAATAACAATTATAAAATTTTTACCTGTAATCTCGAATCGAGATTTTGGACACCAACAGATTTCTCTGCTCTTGTTGTATATCCCTGGAACTGATGGACGAACTGTTCTTCAATCAGGTCCACGAACAGAGATTTAATCCCTCTGATAGATTGCACTAGAAAATCTATCAGAAGTTTTCTACGAAGAGATTAACGAATTTGATTCGTTAAACCAGACTGTAATTCAAAATCACAGGCTGGATTTTTCTCGAGTAGAGGGAGAGAGGGGGGACGGCCACCTTTAAAAATTAGACTAGGGTTTTCGAAAAATCCTTGTGACCTGTTGTGTGTAATTTCTGTACTGCAATAACTTATTTATAATGCAGGCCACTAACAGCTTAGGGCCCATTAGTCATAAGTTCAAGCCCCACAAGCAAAGCCCGCATGTTCAGAAATTAATATAAAATTCATCGTGACTCCGATTGATAAACCGATTTCACCAATGTGCACAGAAACCATTTCTGCACCTTTTAAAGTCAAGATAAATTTTTCTAAATCCGAATTCAGTGATTTCCAAAAATGGCCATCCCTATGTCATTTTAGGAAATCTTACTCCTCTACTCTTAAATAAGAAGTCCAACTTCTTCGTTCATTAAATTTAACTCTTTAAATTTAACTATCTCAACGGGGATTAAAAATCCATTACACTGTGTGACCCTCAATGGTTCAGTGATACAGCTAGCCGTGGGCTCACAACTCCTTGTGACTCGGAACAACAATTTCCGACTTGCCCATCGAATCATGGTATGAGCGCCTAGCAACATCGCCCCATGATTCCCTAGGTATCACTGATAGTGCCTACAAGAACCAGTAGATTTTGGTTAGCATACAGTACGGTCCCTTCATCCATATATCCCGATCGAATCAACAACCATTGGTATATCGAGAGTCGCTCGAGATTCGATAACTATGCAATGCATCTTGAAGATCAAATAGTGACATCGCATGTGCTACTAAGAAACCATTTCTTAAATCACATCATGTACTCTGGCCAGAGATTCGTCACACTAATATCTCCTCAGATCGCATAGGATATCCACACTCGCAAGTATGTGGTGAATCCTTGACAACAAAACATCGACTCCTATATGTGTTGTAACTGTACCCAATCCCGACACCTGATGACCCCAATAGAGTCGGTAAACGAGTCAAAGCACAGTACTAGCATATAGAGTCTCAATGATGTCTCAAGTAGTAAGGACTAATGGTGTACAACCAAAACCGCGGACTATATCCACTCGATAAGTGATAACCACTTGGAAAGTCCGGATAGGGTAGTTCGATCATTCATCATATGAATATCCATTTTCATGCTTCGAACATCTCTATGTTCCTTACCAATGAAACGTGGTACTCTGCATCGCAAATGCTAGTCTCAAACTCGAGCGATCCTTATCCTTATTATCGGACGGCTCAATCGACTAGGAACAGTTTAGAATATACAGTGACTATAAGATGTGTTTCATGATAGACATCTCCATGTTCTACCACATCTTACATACACTATAGTATATTCAAGGTCTTTATCAAAACAACAATAGTATATCACAATATCACAATATGAAGAAAGACAAAGTCATTGCCATTAATAAAAATGTAAATTATATTAAACAAAAGATTGTTTATACAAAGAGTCATCAAAGCCCTTAGCCACAAGTTGGCTCACCGGGCACCCACTCTTTCAATCTCCCACTTGCCCTAAAGCCAACTAGTCATACTACGTAGACCCATTGCTTCGCGATGTTTGTCAAATAATGGTCCTGGCAAGGGCTTAGTAAGTGGATCAGCGATATTGTCTGCAGAGGCCACTCTTTCGACAGTGATGTCTCCTCTTTCTACAATCTCCCGGATGATGTGGTATTTCCTCAGTACGTGTTTGGATCTTTGATGAGACCTTGGTTCCTTTGCCTGAGCAACGGCACCCGTGTTGTCACAGTACACCAGGACTGGACCAACAACTTCAGGAATGACGCCCAACTCTTGGACGAAATTCCTCATCCAAACGGCCTCTTTAGCAGCAGCTGATGCTGCAATGTATTCAGCTTCAGTGGTGGAATCCGCTGTGGTGTCCTGCTTGGAACTCTTCCAAGAGACAGCACCGCCATTGAGCATGAACACAAATCCAGAGGTTGACTTCGAGTCATCCACGTCACTTTGGAAGCTAGAGTCGGTATAGCCTTCCAATTTTAGTTCTCTTCCTCCATATACCATGAACATATTCTTAGTCCTTCGTAAGTACTTAAGAATGTCCTTCACGGCTTTCCAATGTATTTGACCGGGATTAGCTTGATATCTGCTCGTGACACTCAGAGCAAATGCTACATCCGGTCTGGTAGATATCATCCCATACATGATACTACCTATGGCTGACGCATATGGTACATGTGTCATTTTCTCTATCTCTTCATCCGTCTTGGGACACATAGACTTGGATAGAGAAACTCCATGACACATGGGTAGATGTCCTCTCTTGGACCCATCCATTGAAAACCGTTTCAATATGGTGTCGATGTAGGTTGATTGAGTGAGTCCTATCATTCTCTTAGATCTATCTCTATAGATCTGTATCCCAAGAATATAGGATGCCTCACCCAAATCCTTCATCGAGAATCTACCTGATAACCATATCTTTGTTGACTGCAACATCCCTACATCATTCCCAATGAGTAGGATGTCATCAACATAAAGTACTAAGAATGTCACAGCATCCTTAACTACTTTCTTGTACACGCATGGTTCCTCCGGATTCTTGATGAAACCAAAATCTTTTATTGTTTCATCAAATTTTTGGTTCCAACTTCTTGATGCTTGTTTTAGACCATAAATTGATCTCTGAAGCTTGCATACCTTATGCTCGCTTCCCATGGATGTGAACCCCTCAGGCTGCTTCATATAGATCTCTTACTTAATGTCTCCATTAAGAAAAGCAGTCTTCACATCCATTTGCCATATCTCATAGTCATACCATGCAGCTATGGCAATAAGGATTCTTATGGACTTGAACATTGCAACTGGTGAAAAGGTTTCATCATAGTCAATTCCTTGTCTTTGAGTATAACCTTTCGCCACCAATCGCGCCTTGTAGGTCAATACCTTACCATCAGGCCCAAGCTTTCTCTTGTAGATCCATTTACACCCTATTGGAACAATTCCATCGGGAGGATCTACTAAAGACCAAACTTGGTTTGTATGCATCGAATCTATTTCCGACTGCATAGCTTCAAGCCATAAATTTGAATCCGCATCAGAAATTGCTTCCTTGAAGTTTCTTGGATCACATCCAACATCGGGTTCATCTTGATCCCCTTCAAGAAGAAGACCATATCGAATAGGAGGTCTAGAAGTCCTCTCGGATCTTCTAGGTACAGGCGTGTCCAGCAATGGTTCCTGAGGTGTAGGATCGTTATTTTGTATTTCGGGTTCTTCTCGAATTTCTTCGAGTTCCATCATCTCGCCTTTCTTATCCAATAAGAACTCCTTCTCCAAGAAGGTGGCATTCCTTGAAACAAACACCTTTGTTTCAGCAGGATAATAGAAATAATATCCGATTGAATTCTTCGGATACCCTACAAAATAACATAAGCTGGATCGACTATCCAACTTATCTCCCACTGTCCGCTTCACGTAAGCAGGACATCCCCAAATCCCCAAGTACGAATACTTAGGAGCTTTGTCATTCCATAACTCGTATGGTGTTTTGTCCACTGCTTTAGTGTGGACGTTGTTCAACAACAATACCGCCGTTTCAAGCGCATAGCCCCAAAACGAAGGTGGAAGCTCAGTGAAGCTCATCATGGATCGAACCATGTCCAACAAAGTTCAATTACGACGCTCCGATACACCATTAAGCTGTGGTGTCATAGGAGGAGTCCACTGAGAGAGAATCCCATTCTCTTTTAGATAGTCCAAAAACTCGGTACTCAAGTATTCTCCACCTCGATCCGATCGAAGTGCTTTAATACTTTTACCTAGCTTGTTTTCTACTTCAGCCTTGAATTCTTTGAACTTTTCAAATGCTTCAGACTTATATTTCATTAAATATAAATACCCATACCTTGAATAATCATCAGTAAAGGTAATGAAGTAGGTGTGGCCATATTGAGTCCCAACTCTAAATGGACCACAAACATCTGTATGGATCAAATCCAACAGATTTTGACTACGCTCAGGTTTCCCCTTAAAAGGAGATTTAGTCATTTTTCCTTTTAGGCAGGATTCACAAGTAGGTAGAGAGTTAATATCAGACATATCAAACATGCCCTCTCCCACTAGCTTGTTCATCCTCCTTGAGGAAATATGACCTAGCCTAGCGTGCCAAAGGTTTGCCGGGTTTTGGCTATCGATTTTCCTTTTGTTTGTTGTTGTCGGTTTATCAACATAATTTATTGGAACGTCTTTTAGTTTTAAGTTGTATAGATCGTTTTCAAGTTGTCCATTTCCAATGAAACATTCATTCTTGTAAATATTGCAAATCTCATTCACAAAATTGCAAGAATAACCATCTCTATCAAGCATAGAAACAAAAATAATGTTTTTAATCAAATCCGGAACAAATAAAACATCTCTTAAAAGTAACTTAAAACCGTTCTGCAAAATTAAATAAACATCTCCCACGGCTTTTGCTTCAACTCTGGAACCATTTCCGAGCCTCAGCTGGGTCTCACCCATCCTAAGCCTGCGACTTCTTGTCATCACCTGCAAATCATTGCAAATGTGAGATCCACATCCGGTATCCAATACCCAAGAAGTAGTATTAAGTGAAACATTTATTTCAATATAGAACATACCCTTTGCAGTTCGCAACTGCTCTAGATATTCCTTGCAGTTACGCTTCCAATGACCGGGCTTCTTACAGTAATGGCAAACATCCTTGGATTTTTCCATGTTTGAAGCCTTTGTCTTGTACTTCTTCTCGGGTTCGATTTTCTTGGGTGGGGCAGAACGTTTCTTACCCTTCGTACTTGGCCCCTTCTTAGCAGAAGAAGAGGAGCCCACCAAGAAAGCCGGTTTATCCTTCTTTAATGTGGATTCATATGTCACAAGCTTATTGACCATCTCTTCAAGGGAGGCCTCTATCTTGTTCATATTGAAATTTACCACAAATCCGTCAAACGAAGAAGGAAGAGACAGAAGTAGTAAGTCCACGTTGAGTTCATGCTCCAACACCAAATCAAGGGTTACCAACTTCTGTATGAGCCAAATCACTCGTACCCCATGATCACGGACCGAAGTTCCTTCACGCATACGACACGTCATTAGCTCCTTTACAGTAGAGAACCTTTCAGCCCTCGATTGAGCCCCAAAAAGTTCCTTGAGTTGAACGTGAATGTCAGCAGCATTCACGGTGTCCTCAAATCGCCTCTGGAGTTCATCAGACATCGAGGCTTGCATATAGCATTTGGTCTTGATATCATGGTCCCACCATGTATCAAGCTTGGCTAACTCCTCCGGACTTACGTCAGCTGGTGCTTCCTTCGGAGGAGATTTCTCTAACACGTAGAGCATCTTCTCCGAAGTCAAGACAATCTTCAACTTACGGAACCATTCCGTATAGTTTGCGCCAGTCAACTTATTTTGTTCGAGGATCGAGAAAAGTGGATTACACGAATTCATCTTATGAAATACTGAAAAGAAACAGACAAATATCAGTGATTGTTTAAGCAATTTACTAAGACATAAAATAGGCGAAATTTATTTTATGAATCTCACTCCCACTATTTTAACGATTTCACTACCCTTTAGTGAAAACGGAAAACTGTTTTTCTTAGTGAGAACATGGAGTCCAATTGACAAACTTATAGTCCTGAATAATATCAGCCAACCATAATTTTCAAAAGGTAGAGCCCAATTGCTTCCAAAGCAACCTCCATATTTTTACCTCATGTCCAATAAGGGCCCAATAATATGACGTCGTTTATTGTGACATGTCAAGATGACCCATCAATATTAAGTTGTGATGGACGGTCGCCATGTGGATCCCCCAATAATATGAGCCGATCCCATGGGAGTTCCACCCAACTTACAACATGTGTCGATCCAATGTACAGCTTTTCGATGAACGGGCCCCCCCAATAATATGAGTCGGACCGTATCCGCGGGTAGCATCTCATACATTGATCGTTGATGGAAGGTAGGAACATTTAAACAAATTTAAATTTCCTTTATTTATCTTGATATCAATTTTAAATCATATTTAAAATGAGGGATTTTTAATTATAAAAATTTGTCTCATCATTTTTAAAATTTTGTATGCTTGTCAGATTCACACAATTATGTCTAAAACATGCATACAACTATAATATCACATATTATATAGGATGATCGATTCCATTTCTAATCGACCCGTGGTTGCCAATCACGAGTCTTAGTCCAATCCTAGGTAATATGCAGTATGCAATGCAATCCTATTACATTTGCTTCCAATTTACATTTTTTCTGTCTTTATTGTCTGCTGGGCCCACCTCCATCTTCATATCTTGATCTCCCACTAAATCTAATGTATTTACAATAGATAACAATGACAAGTAGGGGATACATTTTTAAGGGGTGGGAACGGGCCATAAACCAAGCCCACTTTTATTACATATGACATTCATATTGGGCCATAAACCAGGCCCATTAATAAAACCAACAACAATAAAACAAATGTAAATTCCTAACATACACCTATAAAATTGGTCATGGCAATCGATCATCCTTATCTAATAACATTTAATTCAAAATTAATTTATTGGATAACATGCAATGGCAATTTAAATTTAAAAAAGATAAAATCATATCTCATACATAAAATCTTATTTTACATATAAAATCATATTTTATCTTTTTATCAAATAAAATCATATTTTATCTATAAAATCCAATTTTATACATAAAATCATATTTTACTCAATATATCCATAAGATCATATCTTATCATCAATTGTACCAAAAATTAATTAATTTCAAAATTCAATTAAAGGATAAAATATTAAAATTTTCCAAAAATTCAAATTTATCCAAAAATCAATTTTAAAATTTTCGGACTCGAACAATTCGATCCGACGCCTCGTGGACCAATCAAAACAATTTTCGATCGGACCAAAAATAGAATTTTAACATATTAAAATTTAATTTAAAAAATTAAAATAATTTTTTTTCGCGGGCCGCCCGGGACGTTCCCGGGCCGGGCAGCCCGGCTGCCCCTAGGGCAGCGATCACATCGCTGCCCTGCGCAGTGCCGTGCGCCGCCCTGTGCAGCGCCCAGCGCTGCGCAGGGCAGCGCCGTGCGCTGCCCGGGGCAGCGATCCAATCGCTGCCCGGGTTTTTGCCCGAAAAAAAAACATTTTATTTTTTAAAATATTTATTTTGTTTCAAAAACCGAGGCCTAAAAATTTTTGTACAATCGATTAATTTAATCGCTTGATCTGAGCAACCTGGCTCTGATACCACTGTTGGAAAACGCGGCGTTCAGATCAATTATGATTGATACCCGGTGCAGCGGAAGTTTAAAATTTTTGTATGGAACGATTCCATAATGGGTATCAACCTTACGATTAAATTGTGTGTGTAAAAATCAAATAACAATTATAAAATTTTTACCTTTAATCTCGAATCGAGATTTTGGACACCAACAGATTTCTCTGCTCTTGTTGTATATCCCTGGAACTGATGGACGAACTGTTCTTCAATCAGGTCCACGAACAGAGATTTAATCCCTTTGATAGATTGCACTAGAAAATCTATCAGAAGTTTTCTATGAAGAGATTAACGAATTTGATCCGTTAAACCAGACTGTAATTCAAAATCACAGGCTGGATTTTTCTCGAGTAGAGGGAGAGAGGGGGGACGGCCACCTTTAAAAAATAGACTAGGGTTTTCGAAAAATCCTTGTGACCTGTTGTGTGTAATTTCTGTACTGCAATAACTTATTTATAATGCAGGCCACTAACAGCTTAGGGCCCATTAGTCATAAGTTCAAGCCCGACAAGCAAAGCCCGCATGTTCAGAAATTAATATAAAATTCATCGTGACTCCGATTGATAAACCGATTTCACAAATGTGCACAGAAACCATTTCTGCACCTTTTAAAGTCAAGATAAATTTTTCTGAATCCGAATTCAGTGATTTCCAAAAATGGCCATCCCTATGTCATTTTAGAAAATCTTACTCCTCTACTCTTAAATAAGAAGTCCAACTTCTTCGTTCATTAAATTTAACTCTTTAAATTTAACTATCTCAACGGGGATTAAAAATCCATTACACTGTGTGACCCTCAATGGTTCAGGGATACAGCTAGCCGTGGGCTCACAACTCCTTGTGACTCGGAACAACAATTTCCGACTTGCCCATCGAATCATGGTATGAGCGCCTAGCAACATCGCCCCATGATTCCCTAGGTATCACTGATAGTGCCTACAAGAACCATTAGATTTTGGTTAGCGTACAGTACGGTCCCTTCATCCATATATCCCGATCGAATCAACAACCATTGGTATATCGAGAGTCGCTCGAGATTCGATAACTATGCAATGCATCTTGAAGATCAAATAGTGACATCGCATGTGCTACTAAGAAACCATTTCTTAAATCACATTATGTATTCTGGCCAGAGATTCGTCACACTAATATCTCCTCAGATCGCATAGGATATCCACACTCGCAAGTATGTGGTGAATCTTTGACAACAAAGCATCGACTCCTATATGTGTTGTAACTGTACCCAATCCCGACGCCTGATGACCCCAATAGAGTCGGTAAACGAGTCAAAGCACAGCACTAGCATATAGAGTCTCAATGATGTCTCAAGTAGTAAGGACTAATGGTGTACAACCAAAACCGCGGACTATATCCACTCGATAAGTGATAACCACTTGGAAAGTCCGGATAGGGTAGTTCGATCATTCATCATATGAATATCCATTTGCATGCTTCGAACATCTCTATGTTCCTTACCAATGAAACGTGGTACTCTGTATCGCAAATGCTAGTCTCAAACTCGAGCGATCCTTATCCTTATTATCGGACGGCTCAATTGACTAGGAACAGTTTAGAATATACAGTGACTATAAGATGTGTTTCATGATAGACATCTCCATGTTCTACCACATCTTACATACACTATAGTATATTCAAGGTCTTTATCAAAACAACAATAGTATATCACAATATCACAATATGAAGAAAGACAAAGTCATTGCCATTAATAAAAGTGTAAATTATATTAAACAAAAGATTGTTTATACAAAGAGTCATCAAAGCCCTTAGCCACAAGTTGGCTCACCGGGCACCCACTCTTTCATTAGCTAGGTTGCGGGCCAACCATCGTTCCAGAAGATATAATTTAGGGGAGGCATATGGCAGGTATCAACCATCTCCTATCTCCGAGTATAATATTGAGATGTATGTTTGTTTGAGAATCTGATTTCTCGCCTCCTCTCTATATTGCAACGTGAAAGTGTGAATATATTGTGTATGTATTGTGTGTAAATTCATATCTATCAAATTCTCCACCATCTCCAAGGGCCTTGTTGTGTAAACCCAAAAAGTACGGCGATAGCGGTTAGGAGTCCGACAAGCGGCGTCAGAAGGTGCACGGCGGTTTGGGGCACATCCAGAGGAGAGGCGGCGGCGAGTGGAGAAGACGCAGTTGGTGGCGGATATGGAAAAGAGCCAGCCGCGGCAGGCGAGCTTGGAGAGGAAAAAGGAGCGCGACAGCCGATCTTGGAGAAGAGGGAATTCGGCAGCACGAACAGATCGTGAAGGGGGTGGCTGCACGAGATCGTTGCAGAATTTCAAGCTACAGCGAGTAAATCCCGGGAAGAGATAGGCGGCGTGCGGTTGCAGGGCTGGAGGAGACACAGCGGCATCTGGTGGTGAAGGGAGATGGTTTGCCGACAGCTGCATTCCTGGATTGAACTGGAGCTCCAACCATGGCTGTCGGCGATGGGCGGCAAGGGGAGGGGTGAAGATGCGGTGGCGACGGGTCTTTGGGCCATGAGAGATGGATAAATATATGAATATACACACTTATGCATATACATATATATTCTTATTCTTTGCCAATATATACGTATTATTTATTGTTATGTGAATGTGTGACAATATATATATTTTAACTCTGTGTTTTTTTTTATATATTTAGTCAAATATTTAAAATATTATGACTTGATTAATTGTTTGCGTGAAAGTTGTAGGAGTATGAATTATATATATATATATATATTTTAAAAATATATATATTTTTGCAGGGTGTCCATCTCGGGGTAAGATATTATCCTTGTTGATGGCGAATCGGAGTAACGATCTATCTCCGCACACAGAGTCTAGTGACAATATTGATTTTGATGACTGTCTTTCGCCTTTGAGTGATTTAGACACCCCCTTTCCGCGTGATCTGGAGAGTCCGACCCCCTTAAAAATTGTTAGTAAACTTGACTATTGTGAAAGGAGTAGATCCAGAGATTTATCGGAGGGGGTTGAGGAGTGTGTATTGGAAAATTCGAAAATTTCAACCTCATGCAAGAAACTTGACATATTGACAAAACGTATTATGAAAATTCCGAAAAAAGAAGATTCTTGTCAGTGCCCTCCTGCGGGATATTTTGTCGTTTACTTGGAGTATTTTAATTATGGGTTTTCGCTTCCTCCTAATGCCATTTTGATAGAAATTGTTTGTAGGCTTGGTGTGAGTTTTAGTCAGTTGACCTTAGGGGCTATCCTTGTATTTTCATGTTTTCTCCGTAGAATGAGCGAAATTCAATTGATTCCGACTGCGGAGCTATTTTTCTCGCTCTTCGTGGTGCGTCGTTCTATGCCCGACTCTTATATTTATTTTAAACCTCGTGTGGACTGTAAATTTTTATCCCGTTTTTCGTCTCCAAAGAGTGCGTGGAGATCGGAGTTTTTTTACGTTTGGGATTATAGTGGGGGGGTTCCCACGAGTTTGAGTCCGGGGCCTAGAAAAATCATACTTGGTAAAACTCATCGCACTTTGCAGCTTGACTGTCGATCCTTAGGTTTTTTTGACGAACTAGTCGATCCTAGGAGTTTGGTTCCTACTGGTAATGCTTTGTCCAAGTTGAATTTTGATAACTGTATTTTGCGTCTTCTTGGGATTCTTCTACTCGTGTTAATTTAAAATTTATTAAATTTATTTATTAAGCATTCTCTCTTTTCTCTTTATGTTTGTTTGTAGGTGACAAAATAAGTTTGGTGGAGGTTCGCGCTTGCATAGAGAAAAACGAGAAGACTTCATCAAAGATGTCGAGAAAAGAGTCACCAATAGATCGAGGTAATCATCATTCCCAAGGGATTTCAAGGAGGAGGAATTCTCCCGGGCCATCCGACCATGTCAATCGTTCTGGTCCTCCATCTAGAAATACTGACACTCGGGACCGAAGGAATGGTGGTAGAAGAAATGATGCTGACCATGATACCCATATTAGGGAGAATGATAATGGTATAATACATCCAAAAAGAAGACGTGATGATGAACGAGCAGTTCCTCCCGACACTCGTGAGGGTCGCCACTTGTTCTTGGAGGGTGTGAATCATAGGAATAATGCTGGCTCTTTTTGTGATTTGAAGGATCCAGATATTGGTTGGAGAACCGGAGCTAATCTCATTGGAGATCATGACAGGTTGCATCTACTGCCTCAGCCTACCGAAGTATTAACTCGGTCTCTTGCCTCGTCTGCTTTCCAGGTATATTATTGTATGTTTGTTACTTTTTATGATTTTTATGTAGTAAATGATACTTTTTATCTATGGGTGTTTACAGATTTTATCGCTTGCTCACACTTTTCAATTTCGAGAAGAGAGGTCTCGAAATTCCGGGAAAAAATTTGATGACGAGCTGACGTCCTTAAGGGGTGAGTGCCAAAGACTTGGCAAGGAAAACACTAAGGCTCAAGATGATTTTCTCAAGTCGCAAAAGGAGATTGAAGAAAAATCCAAAAAGTACGATGCATTGTGCAAGGAGATGGAGCAACTTAAGGGGAAATATTCCCATGAATCGGAGACCGGAGAGAACTTTCTCAACTCGACAGTAGGCAAAAGTCTTTTGCGAAGTACCGGAGAAAAAGCGATTGAAGGCTATCGAGCATCCACAGCTTTTAGAGATGAAGTGATTCAGGGGGCGATTGTTATTCATGATGAAGTTGTAGTGGATTGTCGCAAAGAACTGCGGAAAACACAATTAGTTCCGGAGGAAATTATTATGAAGATTTACCCTAAAATTCCGGAGCCTAGAACTGCGCCTGAAAGAGTTGAAGATGACTCAGACCCAGCCTTAGGAAATTTATTGGGAGGTCTGGATGATGAGGAGATGATCGAAGCTTTGCGTTCAAACTTCTAGCTTGAATAACGACGAGGGGTGCGTGTCGAAGCTACATGGAAACTACTCTTTGGAGCCGTGGAGCAGTTTAGCTTTATTATTTCTTGCCACTTTTGGGCAATATTTTTTATTTGTAATAAAGACTTTGAAGTCTTAGAATGTTACACACTCAACATTTAAAACGTGTGCATGTTGCAAACCACTCGATCCTGGTTGCCCAAGTATCTTCAAATCCTTTGGATGATATGGGATATAATGGTAACACACCTTAGTCATATCCGTCAATCAACGAATGTAGTTGCATATGAAATAGCTCTTTTTGCTTCTACACCCCTCTTTCTTTTTGTATGGGAGAGTGGAGTTTTTTTTTTGGCTAATACAAATTGTTTCTTTAGAACGATTTTTCAGTTCGAATGATATATACAAGTTTACTATAAAAAAAGTATTATCATATTTAGATAATCATTCCAATTTTCTAGACCAATTATGCTTGTAAGTGGACACCAATTTGACTAGAATAATTGAGAATATATGAAATATTGGACAAAAAATTTATATTAAGTTTAATTGTTTAGGATTTATTTTTTATGATTTAGTTTTTATTTTAGGTTTTTATAGTTAAACTTTTGTTGGGATCAAAAATATGTGTAGAGGAGGAGGATGAATACACACTTTAAAAAAATTTTAAAAAGTATTTTGACTGGTAGAGTAGGTGTTAACCAATTAGATCATAGTTCTCAACATTTGAGAGCACTCAAATAACTTTAAATAGGGGAGGTCGGTTTGGTTCGGTTTTATACCAAAACAGTTTGGCTATTTCGGTAGGTTATTTTGGTTTTCATACAATTATTTTAATTAATACTATAAGTATATTTTAAAATATAATATGTTATTTTCACATGATTTATCTGTAAAACATTTAAATTCAAAGTCTAAATGATTTAAATAAACCATATTAAAAGAAAAATTATTATAAATGATTTTCATTCACTAAATATCATCTCATAAAATATATAATATAAATAAAATTATTATTTTAATGAAATTTTGTTTTTTCGGTCGGTTTGGTTTTGACATATATAATCCAAAACCAAGCCAAATAAATTTCGATTTTATCATTTATATCAAAATTTCAAAATCCGATTTTCGGTTCAATGTTTGGTATTTCCGATTTGGATTTACGATTTTTTAAGTTTTATCTGAAGTTTGAATACCCCTACTTTAAAAGTGCGAAAATAGTTTGATAGCTATCAATAAGGTTCTATACTCAGTTTAAAAATATATCAACAAGATAAAGTGGGAAGCAAATAAGAAAAGAACACAAGAAATATGAAAGTTCGAAGACTGAATCTTTCTACGTCTCCCTTTCTTCCACTTAGGAAGAAATTCACTGAAAGAATTTGGCTGTGTACAAACAATGTAACAACTCACTCCAACTTTAAAACTTATCCACTTTCTAAATTGAAACTCCAAATATACGAAAAGATAAGACTTCAAGTCTTATCACAACACAACAAACACAATATTATTGTTTGAATCCTTTGATCCAAACTATCAAACTTCTTCTTCAAAAGCTTTTTTATGAAGTGGTCGAGAAGTTTTGATGAACCCTTGATGATCTTGAAGATCTGATGTATTTCAAATAAGTGAAGTTGATTTTGAACATATTGAGATGAGGATTTTCTTGTGTGCACAGTATTCTAAAAATGCAAGATTTTAATTGAGAGAGATGGTGATTCAAATATTTCTTAAGTTCAGTTTTTCGTAGTTGTTTCTCTGATGCACCCTTTATTTATAGCGACTTTTGTGTGAGACAAATAAACGTTCGACTGTAGGATCATTAATGCAAAATCCTTGTTGTTGTCATACTTTCTTGATATAGAGGACACTTCAATAAATGCGAAATTTGGATCTTTCCAAATACGAGCCAACGGTTGCAGACAGCTCTTGTGCGCAACTATTGCAGTAAGAATTTCGGGAAAACATTTTTATTTTTTGATGCTTTGTTAGTTGTACATGTTTTGACAACCAACTTTTCTGATAGAGTATGTTGAACACCTTGAAAGTTGTGAATCTTGAATTAAAAGATATCTTATGACTGTTACATAAAAAATAAATCTTCATTGGAGTAACCGGTCGAGTGAGCCATCTAGTACAGGGGCGGGCGAGTAGGTCAAAGATCAGCCGATGTCACTGGGAAGCTATGTACCAGGTGATTGCTACACTTCTTGAAACCGGATGAGTAATATACTACTTGAGATCGGGTGAGTACTCTTGAATTATTCAAAAAAAGTGGTGAAGTACCTGTATTACAAAGCATGACAGCTGGATCTATACAATGAATGATTTTTTGTTATCACCAAAACTAAGAGATCTAACAAATTTTTATTTTTATTTTTACTTAATTAGATTAATGGTCCTCTTAACAAATGGTGGATATTATGGTTAATTCACATATTAGTGGAGTGGATTGAATTTTAATTGTTAGGTTTTGACCGAGCCTCCCACTTTCTTCGGTTGATAATTGTCAATAAAAAATGAATTGGTAAACAAATTTATAGGATCGGGTAAAATGGGTGGGGTCTTCCTAAACTGGTGTACTATAACAGTTGACCACTGACGATGCTAAACTGAGTTCAGTTGAGATTGGTCAACTAAACTGCTTTCTTTCTCCTATGTCGATATTAATTGCAAACAAATAATATGTGCAAAAAGATGCCAACTAACATGAAACTAAAATCAAATGACCAGACTAAATTTTTTTGTAAGTGAGTGTGCTCGACTTAAATATGTATAAAACTGGAAAATAAGAACACAAGTATTTGTTTATGGATGCTCTGAGCTAAATTCTCCTACGTCACCCCTTCTTTCACCTCGGAATGATTCACTCTAGAAGACTTTGACTATTACAACACTTTGCAATAGCCCGATATAAGATCAGGGCTTAGCCAACAACCTATCTCAAAACTCCTAGACTCAATCTCAAGAACGCAGTTCTCGACTGATTTTTGTTACAACAGTATTGTTTGATAGTTCACTAAACTGATCTATTATAGGGTTTGTAAATTGATAATTCTACACTTGATCAAATATATCTATGCGCGTGTGCTTGATCAGTTTGCTTCAGTTGAGGCTCTTGATTGAATTTAGATGCGTAGAGTTGTTGCGTGTGATTTTCTCTATCTCTCTGTGTGTGCATGACTCTCTGATCTATTGTTACTGATCTTCATCTTCTTTATATAGGCACAGATTGTAATGACTCTTTCAATTCAAATTTTATCTGTACTGTAATAAATTGATATTATTATGTAATGTAAAATGATAGTGGAATTTGTGGTTATGATTTAATAATTGGATGTTTCAAGTTTTTAACGTAACGGGAAACAAAATTGAGTTGAGTTCCATTCCAAAAAAAATACTCATCGTACTATTTCGTTATGAAGGTACACTGTGGCTCTGCAGCTTTACGACGTCAGCTATGTACGGGAAACTCTATTCGCAAGAGGTAGTGTTGAATCCTAACTTTTGGTGATAACAAAACAATATATCATTGTTATAGTATGGTCTTCATTTAAACGTCTACCAAAATATGTCAACCGATCTAAAAATGTCAACCGACTAGAAGATATCAACCGACTTATAGATTTCAGCCAAACTCTTGGATATCAACTGATTCTCAGATATCAGCAGACTCCATAAAATCAGTTGGACCTCAGACTTCAACAGATCTTAGATATATGTTATCAAAATTAACGTCAACTGGAATACAAGTCTTAAGGATATCTACCGACTTCATAAAGACACAAATTTTTAGTAACGGATCATTGACTAGACAACTTAAATGCGAAAGAACAAATCATTTAAGGAGCTGTATGACAAAGATTGAAAGGCAATTAATAGCATTTATTATGAAACATATTGAATGGACATTAAAGAATTTTCAAGTACAGATATCTGAAGATGAACAGACTTCACACCACAAAAAGAGAAATATTTTCTACTCTATATCTACCTGAAAAGACGCTTCTTATCGTTGAAAAAAAAAGATGTTGAATATTGAGATATAAATACTCGAGAAATACGAAGAAAAGAGATAGAGCATACATGACTATCATATTATCAAAGAATTCGTGCACTGGAAATTGTTTTAACACTATACTGCTCATTCAACACTTCGCTAAAACAAGATCATATCTGATCTTCTAAAAGATCAATTCAAGGGTTTCTCAAATCCAAGATATTGTCTGAAGAACATCGACTACTCCAAGGAATTGAGATTCTAAGCTTTCAAAAGCTTAGCCATTTATCATCATCTACCGAAGAAGTTTGATAAGAACTTAGAAATCTTATCATCCATTTTAGGTAGTGATAAGTCCTAACTTGGATCGGGTGTATTACTAAACGTTGTAATAGTCAAAGTCTTCTAGTGTATTCTTCTCGTGAGAAAGAAGGGGTGACGTAGGAGATTGAGCTCCGAACATCCATAAATAACTTTGTGCACATTTACATTATTGCATCACATCATATTTTCACTATTGTCACATAGTTTAGTGAGAGCCGTTTTCCTCACTAGTTTAGTAGTTCTTATTCATCTAAGAAGCTGAAAAAAATCGATTAAGTGAACTAACATTTTGTAGCGACCCAACCCGGATCCACTACCTAATAAGAGTTTAGAGCATAATTAAGCATGCATAAAAATAAATCGCTATGAAAGACTTAAATAAATACAGACCGATAGAATACAACCGGTAAAATAAATTCGATTATACAACCCAATCGAATAATCTATCCTAGAGACAAAATAAAACCTACAGCTAAGTCCTACTGTCTTCACGGTCTCTGGTCTCTTCAAGCCACTGGTACACCACCTGTACCTGTACCTGCCCCATCGAATGGGGTGTTCAGACATACAAAAAAATATTGGACGTGAGCTTTAAGCTCAATACGCAAATATAGGTAAACATACAAACATGATGCATGCAAATGACAGGGTATCCATATCTGGGACAACTGTATACAACTGCTCGGAATGGCGCCTAGGACATGAGTGGCACAATCCGGGAATCAAACCCTGCGTACACTGCTTATTCCTACTGGACATAGACTGTGTCCTATAGATTCCAATGCCAGCTAACCTGTCGGTTGCGGGGCGCTCGACACAACCGTCCGAATAGGGCTGAGCGGCCCTACATGGCTCATCTCAAAAGATGAACAGTCACAATATGATATGCACATGCTGCAGAATAATATGGCACACAATGCAACACATAAGCATGGAAAACCGTTGGCTATCTTAGTTAGTACTTACGTACCTTTCTAAGACAGTTCCACTCTAGGTTCCAGGCCTAACATCATCTCTGCGATGCAAATACCCATGTATCATTCATTATGCTCTAAAAGCCTTAACTAAGCTATTGCATACTCCTAAATAATTTAAGGAGATCATAGCTATCATGCGTCCATCGTTAGGCCATTGATAGCGACTGTCTCAAAACTTAGGCACAGCTTTGCTAAGACGCCAGGATTGCTCCACTACTTTTGGATTTCCAATAGGACGCCTAGAAACCCTTAAAATCTACTAACGGAGATAAAAATGAAAGAGAGGAGGGAAAATTGTGCAATCAAAAGTGAGCCTCGCACCCCTTTATATAGAGCACGATCGAAACCTTCGATACGCGATTGAAGCTTCCGATCGCTCTTATCTTCCACATGCCAATCTCTCACTGGATGACTGCGGATAAGGAAGATCAAAACCTCTGTTCCTGATCAGAGATTCCGTTCTCAAATACGTCATGACTGATGTATTATTACAGGAAATACCGCTATAGATCGGAGCTTCCGATCGCCACAACAGAGCTTCCGTTCCCAACGGATGGTCCGGTATTTTAACTCGGTTTGTGTGATCCTTACTGAACCTCTGGGCCATTTCCAAGTGTTCTAGATCCATTTCCAGACTCCGTTAATCAATCTGGAATTTCTTTAATAATGTTTTATTTAATCTAAACATGATCATACGATTAATTACTCGTTAATCGTTAATTTCGGATACGAGTCACTACATTCTCCCGCACTTAAAAGATTTTATCCTCGAAATCTAAGGTAAAACCTAGAGAACATATTAAAACCAAAATGGTTCGTATCATTGTCGAACCATTACGTAGGTCCAACCATCCACTGTTTCCCCAACCATATTCGGTGCAAAACACTTGTAGTTAGGAAAAATCAATCCCAACACTGCTCTAGACCTAACACAATATGAACCTCTCTTCTGGAGAGTTCAATCTACACAAAGCTATACATTAATGTAACTGTTTCTCATGATTCCCAGACTGGTTCATTCTTCCCATGCTCCCCTGAACAACGACAAGCTTCTAAAGCAATACTAGGAACTCAGACCATCAAGTCTAGTACTAATCACATTTCACGTTCCTCCGTATAACTCATCAATGTGCCCTGATGAAAGCTATCATCGCTTGGTAATCATGATGCTAAATCACCATTTTATCCCTTGGTCCACGAAACCACACATATACAGTGATGGTAACCATCGCACCTCCGATGAACTTCATTGCCTCTGCTACCGACTACCCACTTAAGAGTTTCAGTCAATAGGAGAGTCAAACCTCTTTGCAGGAATCAGCTATCTTGGTCATCCTTCCGTTAATTATACCTACTTTCAATCACTGTACACACATCAAGGCTAAGGCAAGCTTACTCTGAAATGCTTGATTGGAACATTCTACAGTGCACCAGCATAAGGGGCGCTTCCTATCTTGCCTCGAAATTTGATAGTCTTTGCACTTAGTATTACTCATCACGGAGTCTCTGATGATATCATCACCGCCCGTCCCAACCTCACAAGGTGGAATTTATTGATCCTGGAAACTAAATCCCAACGAATTCAAAGCAGTCAACTAATTTCTTTGCTGAACGCAAAATCCCTAGCATTGAAAAGACTAAACCATTGGTCACCGAATCACTCTTGGAAATACTCCACGCTTGAAGTAGCTTTCCACACATTACACATTCGACTATTATTTATTGCGGAAATGCAATATCCTTGACAAACAGTCCGCACGGATGTGACTCATTGACTGGAAATAATGGAGTCGTTTCATCGCAATCTTGCGAAGTTTTCAATTCCCAAAAGCAATCTTGTTGACTCCTAAGTCAATCATAGACTGTCTCAGTCACCTCAACAGCATCACGCATCCCATGTTGGAAAACTAGTGACACAACCTCCTAGATATTGGGAACTATATCCTAGCAATTTTCACATCTCATGATCAGACAAACGATGTCCATACGCTAATGCCTACTAGAATACCCAATACTTGCTGGAATTCAAACCCAACGGCATCCTCAAGACGTCATCCCAGGAACACTTCATCAAATGTTCGGTTGACCATCCTTGATATTGTAGTTAGTGGAAGACTCTCACATGAAGCAGAAACTTTATCCCTTTCGTTGCTCAACTTTGAGTGTACCATTGCTAATACTAAGCAATTTTTTGGATCAATCTTGGCTTCTCCTTAACAAAAAACACTATCCTAAAAAATTACCAATTCTCTTTTCTTGTCTCTACCATCAAGTTATCGCTTAACTTGATCTCACAAGTCCAATTGCAATCGTCTCCGATTACAAAAATCCCAAAATATTCATCTCTGGCAACCATAAAGACTCTAAAATACCCAAATCATCGACTGCTCTGAGATTGTACCAAGTACTCATCCCCTTAAGCACTACGCGACAAAATATTGTCTTAAGTGCTTCTTTGATTGCTACACCCCAATCGTCACTGATTGGGCTCAACTCATCTTCCTCATCGATCTACTACGATTCACACTTAGCTGGCCAGTGAAATCAAATCAGACCACCACTGATCATCTAAACCTACGTGGCTCGATCAATAACCTTGACTCGGCTGCCACAATTCTACTATTTCCAAACACTTGGAATACCCAAATCGCTCTGGTTTCAACACACCTATACTCGATATCCAGACAATAGCTATTACTAGTCTATTGGCACAATCTTGCGCCTTACTACAGACAGCTGCCTCGTACACTGGAATCGAATATTAAGGCGGACTAAACCCAAGAAATCCCTGTGATCTTATCAACCTAGATCATTTCCATCCTATGGAAAATCCTACGCTTAATTCTGAAAACATCAGACAATACTTAGCGCAAACACTGAACTCACTATCTTTTGCCTTGTTCATTCAGGATGAACGCCACGACTCGTCAAGTCCAAAATTATAACTAATGAATCTCAAAGATTCCCACAATCTTCGGACACACTCCTGATTATATCCCTCGCTAAGACTGTGCAACAATTCAAGACTGAGGTATTCTACGACAATGTCCCACCTGGAATCACCATCAAGTGTACACAGGCATAATTCATGCTTTCCTCATGCTTCAAATAGTCCTGTACAATAGCATCTGATATAATCCACCACTGAGGAAAACTATCATCACTGGAAAATACTCACCTTTGAGTCAACGTCCCAGACAGTCTACAATCTCATCTCCTGGATAATTCCTAACACAAGAGAATCCATTCATATCATCTAGTATGATACTAGTCAGATGATATTTCCAATCATCATTGGTAGAAATCCGACTACCTACTAGAGCCACTAGTCTAGCAGTATCTTATATGTCAAAACTTATCCACTCAGAGTACACACTCGTCAAGAAAATCACTCCAAGACTGGTTCTACCAACAGAAAACCCAAACTAATATCTCTGACGCAAGTCAGATGATATTCATACTGCTGATATCAAGCTCAATATACATACCAAGGTCATACCCCGTCGTGACTATTACCAAAACCCTAGACTGAGTAGCCTTTTCACCGCCACCTCCTGAAGCACAAGGGCTTCTAGGTACACCGACATAGGTTCGCGCCTCCTCACGTCTAATCATGGTCATAGTCCACAACTCTCGGCATATACTCGATCTAGTTCCTGATTAAATCCCACATCACAAGGTCCCTACCTACGAAGGTCAAACATACTATTGTTCTAAGGAAACAACCTAGAACAAAACCCATGCCCACTATGAATCAATTCATCGCTGGCACTAACTTAGCCCGCTAACTAACTAGGTCATCCTAGAAAATGCCTAGACTAATCACAAGTCAAGCAGTTACAATTGTCCTACTCAAAACCCATGAGCTACAATAGTTTGAACACTAATCAACTAGAACCATGCCAATCTTAGCAAAATCACGCAATCATTCACGAATTGTTGGATAATAATACACGTATCATTAATTAAAATTATGGACAATTTCTTTATTACAATCTCATGTAATACATACAATATTCAAAATACAATGAAATGGACAATCGAACTTGAAATGATATAGCCAGAGTCTGATAAATCTTTAGTACAGATGATACAATAATTACAACTGAAATACTGTTTACAACAAAATACAGTATTAAATCATCATACTAATCTTCACTTCTTGACCATGAAGCTTCTCATTGACACACGCATCAATACAAGCATACTCCTGCCCAAATCTCTCGGTATCTCGTCCCACCAAGACTTTCGAAAATAACTCGAGCTCGCTAACCAGCTATGCTCTGCATCAGTGCATGTCAGTTGACATCTTCTGCTCGTGATCTACCATCAGCATTATTCTTGTATCTAATTCATGATTTTGAACATGAAGTTTCCCGTGTGCCTACCGAACGCATCGATACAAGCATACAGATAAATTCATGTTCTTCATGAATTTAATGACCTTTCGTTCGAGACCAGTCATGCCTTAGCCACACAAGGCATTCCCTTGTGAAGGTCTATATGATAATCTCTCCAACTACGACTGTAGAATCTTCAGAGTAGTGTCATCATGGTACGGACGGTACAGATGCAAACATCAAGTATGTCCCAACCAATTCTCTGCCACTGCCCCTGGAATCCGGTAGTCGATCCAAAGCTAGGATCCAAATGAGTAGAAATCGCAAAAACTCGGACACGATCCTTCTTTCTTGACCGCACTTGTTGGCATCCCATAAGCTAAATCTTTAAATTCTTGTCGATGATGATAGTCTTCGGGAAACCTAATCGCCTCATCATCATCTCTTATAAGTTCGCAATAATCCTACAAGGATAACCCAAAGTCTCAGTACTATATCTCAAGTCTCTTGCATGCTGCTCTGATACCAATAAATGTAGTGACCTAACTCGGATCCACTACCTAATTAGAGTTTAGAGCATAATTAAGTATTCATAAAAATAAATCGCTGCGGAATACTTAAATAAATACAGACCGGCAGAATACAACCGATTAAATAAATTCGATTATTCAAACCAATCGAATAATCTATCCTAGAGACAAAATAATACCTACAGCTAAGTCCTGTTGTCTCCACGGTCTCTGGCCTCTTCAAGCCACTGGTACACCACATGTATCTGTATCTGTGGGGCCTCGGGTTGCTAATCTAAATCTTAAGGGCAATTAATGAATAAGCAATCATCAAGCATATGAAGCTGTAACAAACAAAAAAAATTTTTTTTTTTTTTAAATAGGCTGCGCTCGAGCGGCTAAAAAGCGCCGCTCGGGCACGCCCTGCCCATTTTGAGGCAGAACTTTCTGCCCCGGGCTGCGCTCGGGCTGCTGTTTTCTGCAGCTCGGGCACTGCCCTGGGCAGATTCTTGCCCACACTTGACAGCTCCAAAAACTTGTTTCCTTTGATGTAAACACAAACTTATACATCTAAACAAAGTCTCAAGCAAGTATACATGTATTTTATTATATCAACCAAGTCGCTAAAGAAACGATAACAATAACGACACAAACTATCTCAAGTTTTATACATGTATTCCAAAACCAACAAGTTCTAAGTTTCCTTGCTTCTAACATTCAAAACATCATCTACAACCCGAGTCCTTACGTGCTAGACTCTCTCCCAGCTGTCAATGACGTCGATGATCAGCTCCTGCCCTCTCTGTTGTCATTCACACATACAAAACAAGACAACAGCCGGATAAACTTCGGTGAGATATAATTCTCAGTATAACCAACATATCGAAAGCGTTAAATAAATCATAACGACTCTATTTAAAACTCAACTCAAAAAATAGAGTACTCAACGCTTTAAAGACGAATTGATTCACATAACTTCGAAGCCATCAAGATTCATAAATGATCTTGACATGGATATCCATCTAAAGAATTCGTAAACGACTCGCAAATAAGGTTAACCGCAACCTTGGCTTAGAATCAATTCGATATAACATCATATCAACTCAAATTTAAAGATCCACTACCTGAGATGGATCGACAACACCACAATCAAATCAAAATATAAACAAATATGTGATTTTTGCGGGCCAACTCAAAGATAATTGTTCTTGAGTTTCAAAGTCCCTACTTCGCGATGTCGTCATTATACCTTCGTTTATCGAGGTTCTGAACTCTTAAAATCTGCGAGATATAATCAAAATACATATATCAACTTCATATCAATCTATCATTTCAGAAACGAGTCAAAACCATCAAGAATTCATCAATCAATCGCATTTCAAACCTCAACTCTTTCTTCGTTCGTTCAAGTCGGCGTCCTGTCGTTTATCGTTCAAACTCAACTGAAACTTAATAAGAAAAATACTATAACATTCATAACATCTCAATAACAACTTCAACTTAGAATTCGGCTATCAAAACAGTTCCAAAACTCGATTAAACGACGTAGCGATTCCAAATCGGTAACCGACGTAATCCCGACTTCGAAACTTGTAACTCAAACTCATATATCAGCATATATTTTATCAAATTCAATAGCATAAAATCATAACAGCAGCTATAATCATCGATATACATGCTACAAATCATAATCAATCCCTTCAATCATCCAACTTTGATCCGGTGTCGAAACTAGACGCAATACAAATTGCAAAACATGATTGAAAACTCAATATCTGATATCTGTCAATTTTCGAAATTCAAACCATACTAAAAGATATAAAATCTTACACCAAATCGAATCCCTTGTCGTAAGGATTCCAGAACACTTTTCGGAATCGAAATCGGACAACCAGTTCAAAAGTTATGGCAATTTGAAGATCACAAATCAAAAGAAAAAGGAAGAAATCGATCTCTGCTTCTCAACTTTGCTGAACAATTCTGATATCATTGTATTTGAACACGTATCACAAGATATAATATCTATATAAATCGGATAAGTGATAAAATAATTGCAAGTTAGTCCCTGAAACTTCGTAAATTGTAATTCAGCCCTCATTCTTCTTTTTAATTCAATTTCAATCCTAAATAATTTAAGAATATTAGAATTTAAATCAAAACTCTAAATATTCCCAAATTAAATATACTCGGATTAAAATTAAATAAATTTGGATTAATTTCTAATTAATCCCGGGCCTTACATTTCTCCCCCACTAAGACATGAGTTCGTCCTCGAATTCATAAACAGTATAGATATGCAGTTCGCATGCTCATAAGAATAAAAAATAACTGAAAACTGAATAAGAACTCACATCAATGAAATAAGTAAGGAAATCGTTGCTTCATATCTTCTTCGACTTCCCAAGTCGCTTCTTCAACTCCGTGTCTACTCCATTGAATCTTCACCAATGGAATGGTCTTCGTTTGGAGTTTCTTCGTCTTTCTATCAAGAATCTGAATTGGTTGCTCGAAATAACTAAGAGTGTCATCCAATTCAGCTTCATCGGAGTGAATCACATGAGATGCATCAGATATGTACTTCCTCAACATCGATACATGAAAGACATCATGTATTCCAGATAAAGACATAGGAAGAGCGATCGATAAGCTAGATTTCCTATATTCTCGAGAATCTCATACGGCCCAATATACCTCGGAGATAATTTCCCTCGTTTACCAAATCGAACGGTGCCTCTAAACGGTGAAATCTTCAGAAACACTCTATCTCCCTGATCAAAAGATAACGGCCATCGTCGTACATTCGCATATCTAGTCTGTCTATGCTGTGCTGTTCTCATTCTCTGCTGTATCAGTTTCACCTTTTCAGTCATCTGTCTGATCATATCTGACCCTAACTCAGGTACCTCAGAAATATCATCCCAATACAGCGGCGATCGACACTTTTTCCCATATAATGCTTCGAATGGTGTCATCTCTATACTCGTCTGATAACTGTTGTTATAAGAAAATTCCACGAGTGGTATAGAATTTTGCCATGTAACACCAAAATCAAGTACTACAGCTCTAAGCATATGCTCAAGCGTCTGAATTGTTCGTTCAGATTGACCGTCGGTTTGAGGATGGTAAGCAGTACTCAAATGTAAACGCGTACCTAGAGCTTCCTGTAGGCTATGCCAAAAGTGCGAAGTAAACCTCGGATCTCGGTCAGATACAATCGACTTTGGCACACCGTGTAGTCTTACCACTTCTCGAATATAAAGATCCGCCATTTGATCATGACGATAAGTCATTCGATAAGGAATAAAGCACGCAGATTTCGTCAACCTATCGATGATCACCCAAACAGCATCGCATCCTCGAGATGATCGCGGTAACTTCGTTACAAAGTCCATGGAAATGTGATCCCATTTCCATTCAGGAATTGATAAACTCTGTAATAAGCCACCCGGTTTCTTTCTTTCAGCTTTCACCTGTTGGCAATTCAAACATTTAGATAAAAATTCAGTCACATCAGACTTCATTTGCTTCCACCAGTACTGACTCTTCAAGTCGTTGTACATATTTCTGCCTCCAGGATGAACACTAAAGAGACTACAATGGGCTTCTTTCAAAATATTCTGTCTCAAATCTGTAATATTAGGAACAATTATTCGGTTATTCACATACAAGATATCGTCATCACTAACCTTGTACTCAGACTGATGTCCTGATTTGATCATTTCAATCGATTTCTGTATACTCTGATCAGCTTTCTGTGCTTCTTTGATACGAATCAATAACTCTGGCTCAGCACTGATTGCATACACTCTCATCGGTCTTCTATCTGTCTCAAATACATACCCAGAAACACAACAATTCTCAATCAAACTAGATATACCTATAGTAGATAAAGATAGAGCACATACTTTTCTACTCAGGGCATCTCCTGCTGCGTTAGATTTTCCCGGATAGTATTTGATTTCACAATCAAAATCCTTCAATAAATCAAGCCATCGTCGTTGTCTCATGTTCAATTCAGATTGTGAGAATAGATACTTCATACTTTTATGATCAGAAAAGATTTCAAACTTCTCGCCGTATAAATAATGTCTCCAGATCTTCAATGCAAAAACGATAGCAGCCAATTCAAGATCATGAATCGGATACCTAATCTCATGTGGTTTCAGTTGTCGAGAAGCATAAGCAACAACATGTCCTTTATGCATTAAAATACATCCCAAACCCTGGTGAGAAGCATCACAATAAACAACAAAATCACCAGTACCTTTAGGGATTGTCAACACTGGCGCAGTAGTCAATCTCTTTTTCAGTTCAACAAAACTCCTTTCACATGCCTCAGACCAAACAAATGGTGCATTCTTCTGTGTAAGCTGTGTAATAGGCTTCGCTATAGATGAAAAATCTCGAATGAATCGACGATAATAACCAGCTAAGCCCATAAAACTTCGAATTTCTGGTACAGACGTCGGTCTTTGCCAACTGATCACAGCTTCTACTTTGCTTGGATCCACTGATATACCATCTCCTGATATTATATGGCCAAGAAACACGACTCGCTGCAACCAAAACTCACATTTGGGTAACTTGGCATATAATTTTTCTTCCCGTAACGTTCTCAATACAATTCGGAGATGATCAGCATGTTCACACATATCCTTAGAATAAATCAAGATATCATCGATAAATATGATCACGAAATCATCTAGATATCTTTGAAATACCCTATTCATCAATCCCATAAAAACTGTTGGTGCATTCGTTAGACCAAAAGGCATGACTATGAATTCATAATGGCCATACCTGGTTCTAAATACAGTCTTAGGAATATCTTCGTCTCTAACCCTCAGTTGATGATATCCGGATCGCAAATCAATCTTCGAATATACTGACGATCCCTGCAATTGATCAAATAAATCATCGATACGAGGTAAAGGATAGCGATTCTTTACCGTTGCTTTGTTCAATTGCCGGTAGTCAATACATAGTCTCATCGATCCGTCCTTCTTTCTAGCAAACAATACTGGAGCACCCCAAGGAGAGACGCTCGGTCTGATATAACCCTTGGCCAACAAATCTTCGATTTGGTCTTTTAGTTCTTTCAATTCAATTGGTGCCATACGGTAAGGTGCTTTTGATATCGACTGTGTACCTGGCATCAATTCAATACTGAAATCTACCTCTCTGTATGGTGGCAATCCTGGAATCTCGTCAGGGAATACATCTGCAAACTCACTCACCACCGGTATATCAGTCAATGTCGGACTAGTCTTCAGTATATCAACTGCATAGATCAGAAATCCATCTGCTCCTTTCTGTAACAACTCAGTCATAGCAAGAACAGATATCAATGGAATTTTAGATCTTGATCCCTTACCATAAAATTTCCATTCATCAGCCATATCAGGTCTGAACTTCACAATCTTCTGAAAACAGTCTACTGTAGCTCTGTACTTGGTTAACATATCAATACCGATTATGCAATCAAAATCAGACAAACCGAGTACAATACAATCAAGCTCAATCTCATGCCCCTCACACTGTAATATACAATTTCGTACAGACTTCACTGATACAATACCTCGACCCAGAGGTGATGAAATAGATACAACAGTAGCTAAGGGCTCAACAGGTAATGAATGCAATGCAACAAACTGCTCAGATATAAAAGTATGCGACGCACCAGTATCAAATAAGACATAAGCAGGATAACCATAAAGAGAACAATTACCTGCAATCACATCATTTGGTGCTGCTTGTGCTTGCTCCTCAGTCAATGCAAACACCCTTGCTTGTTGCCTTGGAGGTTGATTCACTGTCTGACCTCCTCCTCTACTCGGTGCTGCAGGCTGTGGTTGAAAAGAGTGAACAAAAGATGTAGATTGACCCACCGGTCTCGATGCTCCTGCACCCTGTGCACCTTCAGATCCTCGTTGTGGACACACTCTTGCAAAGTGTCCCATCTTGTTGCAAATGTGGCAGCTTCCAAACACACCTCGGCATTTTTCATCGGTATGGCGACCTCCACATTTGGTGCAATATACATCAGACTTTTGTCCAGCTCTAGACTGTCGGGATCCACTAGAACTAGAAGAGCTACCACCACCTGATCTCTTGAACTGTTTGCTCTTACCCTTGAAGAAATTTTTCTTTCCACTGCTGCTACCTCCAGCTTCAAATCGAGGTGGCTGTGGAATCTGTGGCTGTTCTTGTGGTTGTCTCACTGGCTGTGGCACAAACTGTGCTACTCGTTGTTTTAGTATCCCTGCTTCTGCACCCTTTGCTCGATTCAGAGCATCAGCAAAGGTATTCGGTCTTCCCGAATTCACCAGTGTAAACACATCAGGATTCAAGCCATTGATAAATTGATCGGCTTGAGCTTCGTCACTAACAGCGATATGTGGTGCAAACTTCAACAAGCTAGTGAATTTGGCAACATATTCTTCAATATTCAACTGTCCCTGTTGCAAACTTGCAAACTCTGCTCCTTTGTCCTTGCGATAAGACATAGGAAAGAAACGCTGATAGAAAGCAGTTCGAAATACATACCAAGTAATAACAGTACCTTGGTTTTCCAGTGCTCTCTTCGTCGCTATCCACCAACTCTTGGCAAGGCCATGCAGTTGATGAATTATCAGTCTCACACGACGATCATCTGTATATTCAGTGGACTCAAATAACTGCTCAATATCTTCCAGTCAGTTCTCACATTCTATATCATTCTCTGTTCCTTGCAACTTCGGTGGTTTGAATGACTGGAATCGTTTCAGAAGTTTCTCCATCGGATTAGCATCGCTGAACTCATCAGTAGACGTACTACCCTGTCTATGTTCTGACACTGTCACTGGGACCTGTGCAGCATTGGTCTGTTCAGGCTGATTCGTAGCCAATGTCTGCCTAACTCTCGGTGCTGGTCGGGGAGGCATATCTGATAATCAAACACATTAGTGTACAGTTCATCATATCATAACACATTTTTGTTTCAGTTCCTCAATGCCTTCTCAAAAGATCGAATCTGATTCAGTCGTATTATTACATGCTTCCAATAATATCAGATAACGGATAGCATGCAATTCTTAAAGCTGTAAATCAAGTCAGATAATAAACATGCTTCAAGAATACTTAAATCAGAGTAAAAGACTCGATCTATCCCACTCATCTATTCTTAGTCCGAGAAACTTAATGCTCTGATACCACCTGTTGTGGGGCCTCGGGTTGCTAATCTCAAATCTTAAGGGCAATTAATGAATAAGCAATCATCAAGCATCCGAAGCTGTAACAAACAAAAAAAAATTTTTTTTTTTAAATAGGCTGCGCTCGAGCGGCTAAAAAGCGCCGCTTGGGCGCGCCCTGCCAATTTCGAGGCAGAACTTTCTGCCCCGGGCTGCGCTCGGGCTGCTGTTTTCTGCAGCTCGGGCACTGCCCTGGGCAGATTCTTGCCCACACTTGACAGCTCCAAAAACTTGTTTCCTTTGATGTAAACACAAACTTATACATCTAAAAAAAGTCTCAAGCAAGTATACATGCATTTTATTACATCAACCAAGTCGCTAAAGAAACGATAACAATAACGACACAAACTATCTCAAGTTTTATACATGTATTCCAAAACCAACAAGTTCTAAGGTTCCTTGCTTCTAACATTCAAAACATCATCTACAACCCGAGTCCTCACGTGCTAGACTCTCTCCCAGCTGTCAATGATGTCGATGATCAGCTCCTGCCCTCTCTGTTGTCATGCACACATACAAAACAAGACAACAGCCGGATAAACTCCGGTGAGATATAATTCTCAGTATAACCAACATATCGAAAGCGTTAAATAAATCATAACGACTCTATTTAAAACTCAACTCAACAAATAGAGTACTCAACGCTTTAAAGACGAATTGATTCACATAACTTCGAAGCCATAAGATTCATAAATGATCTTGACATGGATATCCATCTAACGAATTCGTAAACGACTCGCAAATAAGGTTAACCGCAACCTTGGCTTAGAATCAATTCGATATAACATCATATCAACTCAAATTTAAAGATCCACTACCTGAGATGGATCGACAACACCACAATCAAATCAAAATATAAACAAATATGTGATTTTTGCGGGCCAACTCAAAGATAATCGTTCTTGAGTTTCAAAGTCCCTACTTCGCGATGTCGTCATTATACCTTTGTTTATCAAGGTTCTGAACTCTTAAAATCTGCGAGATATAATCAAAATACATATATCAACTTCATATCAATCTATCATTTCAGAAACGAGTCAAAACCATCAAGAATTCATCAATCAATCGCATTTCAAACCTCAACTCTTTCTTCGTTCGTTCAAGTCGGCGTCCTGTGTCGTTTATCGTTCAAACTCAACTGAAACTTAATAAGAAAAATACTATAACATTCATAACATCTCAATAACAACTTCAACTCAGAATTCGGCTATCAAAACAGTTCCAAAACTCGATTAAACGACGTAGTGATTCCAAATCGGTAACCGACGTAATCCCGACTTCGAAACTTGTAACTCAAACTCATATATCAGCATATATTTTATCAAATTCAATAGCATAAAATCATAACAGCAGCTATAATCATCGATATACATGCTACAAATCATAATCAATCCCTTCAATCATCCAACTTTGATCCGGTGTCGAAACTAGACGCAATACAAATTGCAAAACATGATTGAAAACTCAATATCTGATATCTGTCAATTTTCGAAATTCAAACCATACTAAAAGATATAAAATCTTACACCAAATCAAAGCCCTTGTCGTAAGGATTCCAGAACACTTTTCGGAATCGAAATCGGACAACCAGTTCAAAAGTTATGGCAATTTGAAGATCACAAATCAAAAGAAAAAGGAAGAAATCGATCTCTGCTTCTCAACTTTGCTGAACAATTCTGATATCATTGTATTTGAACACGTATCACAAGATATAATATCTATATAAATCGGATAAGTGATAAAATAATTGCAAGTTAGTCCCTGAAACTTTGTAAATTGCAATTCAGCCCTCATTCTTTTTTTTAATTCAATTTCAATCCTAAATAATTTAAGAATATTAGAATTTAAATCAAAACTCTAAATATTCCCAAATTAAATATACTCGGATTAAAATTAAATAAATTTGAATTAATTTCTAATTAATCCCGGGCCTTACAGTATCTGCCCCATCGAATGGGGTGTTCAGACATACAAAAAAATACTGGACGTGAGCTTTAAGCTCAATACGCAAATACGGGTAAACATACAAACATGATGCATGAAAATGACAGGGTATCCATATCTGGGATAACTGTATACAACTGCTCAGAATGGCACCTAGGACATGAGTGGCACAACCCGGGAATCAAACCCTGCGTACACTGCTTATTCCTACCGGACGTAGACTGTGTCCTACATATTCCAATGCCGGCTAACCCGTCGGTTGCGGGGCGCTCGACATCAACCGTCCGAATAGGGCTGAGCGGCCCTACATGGCTCATCTCAAAAGATGAACAGATACAATATGATATGCACATGCTGCAGAATAATATGGCACACAATGAAACACATAAGCATGCAAAACCGTTGACTATCTTAGTTAGTACTTACGTACCTTTCTAAGGCAGTTCCTAGCAGTCCCACTCTAGGTTCCATGCCTAACATCAGCTTTGCGATGCAAATACTCATGCATCATTCATTATGCTCTAAAAGTTTTAACTAAGTTATTACATACTCCTAAATAATTTAAGGAGAACATAGCTATTCATACGTCCATCGTCAGCCCACTGATGGCGACTTTCTCAAAACTTAGGCACATCTTTGCTACGACGCCAGGATCGCTCCGCTACTTTCAGATTCTCAATAGGACGCCTAAAAACCTTTAAAATCTACTAAAGGAGCTAAGAATGGAAGACATGAGGGAAAATGGTGCAATCATAAGTAAGCCTCGCACCACTTTATATAGGGCACGATCGGAACCTTCGATGCGCGATCGAAGCTTTCGATCGCTCTTATATGCCACATGTCAATCTCTCACTGGCTGGCTGCGGATAAGAAAGATCGGAACCTTCGTTCCTGATTGGAGCTTCCATTCTCAAATACATCATGACTGTCATATTACTACCGGAACTACCGCTATAGATCGGAGTTTCCGATCGCCATCAGAGCTTCTGATCGCCACAACGGAGCTTCCATTCCCAACGGATGGTCCGGTCTTTTAACTCGGTTTGTGCGATCTTTACTAACCCTCTAGGTCATTTTCGAGTGTTCTGAATCCATTATCGGACTCCATTAATCCATCTGGAATTTTCTTAATCGTGTTTTTCTTAATCTAAACATGTTCATACGATTAATTATTCATTAATCGTTAATTCCGAATACGGGTCACTACACATTTGTTTAACCTTATCGCGTTAAAGCATAAAATTCTTAGAGTGTCTACTAACAACCCCCCCCCCCCCCCTTACACACACTACCGATTCCCAACAGGTAGACTGATGTTGTGGGTTCAATCTTGGTCATGCTAGATTGTTTCAGTTTAGTCCCCAAAACTGAATGGAGTTTAGTTAGTAAACTCAGTCTGATTGTCTTGACCAATTGATTACTTTAGTTTGGCTCTTGATCAAATTCAACTAAGTTTAGGTAGCACTTCAGTCTGGGTGTAAGCTTTTCCAGTTTCCGTCTTCAGTTTGGCTCTAAGACAAAAACAGTTTACTTTGATATTTTGTTTTATTCATTTTGTCAACACCTAAACCTTAAAATATTCCAACACAAATCGAATCAACTCTTAAAATTTTTTAATTGACTCGAAAAATATTTAACTTGTATTAAAATTATCGAATTTCAATCAAACTCGAACAAGTTGTAACTTCTTTCAACGAATTCTTTCCCAAATTACTATACTCAATATTTAGTGATCTATGGATGAGGTTCAATATTTTATTGATATGATGTGATTATTCGTTAAGTAAATATATATTGAGTATTTCAAGTTTCTATTTTCAAGTAAGAGTACGGTTTTTTGTGATACGATCTCATAGATTTTTATTTTTATTTGTCAGACAGGTCAACATTACCCATATTTAAAATAAAAGTAACAATTTTAACATAAAAAATAATATTTTTCATGTGTAACCAAATTATGAGATATGTCTTACAAATTTGCCTGTAAGACCTTGATACATAAGTTTTTGTATTCGAGTAATAATTCGAATAACTCGCAATTGATTGCATGTTCCAAGCTGGGCTCGAATTTGAGCTACGTTTTGAGTTCAATTCGAATAAAAAAAATTAAATATTTGAGATCCGAATTGTGCTTGTGCTAACATATACTTATTCAAGTCAAAATTTAATCTTTTAAAATTTTCTTGATATTCGGCTTGATTAATTACTACAATCTTAAACCAAATGCAAATTTAGAGAAATCTACGTGCTTAATATATTTTTGGCATTTATCAATATCAATATTTTATTTTCTATGTCATAAAAATTAATAGACAATCAAAAGTGTTGGGTTGAATATCGATTTTTTTGTGAGCTTACCTTTATATATATATACTAGTCATGGGGCACACGCATTACGTGTGTAACGTAATACATAAATATAAATACTTTTTTTTTGTGTTGTTCAATTTAGTAATGTGATAAATTGAGTAAATAAATTATCTTTTATCCAAACGACTACAATTTGTTAATGTAAGACATATGTTCTACCTTACAATATTAGAGAAGCTTAATCAAGAAATTTCAATACTTACAGATTGTGTACTGTCAAAAAATTTGATAATTGTTAAAATAAATCAAACAACAAACATGTATACTAATATTTACCAAAATGATGTATTTTGTTCATGTGTTTCTTGCTAGTGCCTTTTATTGCAACACTGAAAAATAATAGAATTACAAAAAACTAAAAGACAAATTGTCAGTAACAACATGTATGACATCATATTAATATATTATTGAGTAAATAAATTATCTTTTATCCAAACAACAACAATTTGTTCATGTAAGACATATATTCTACCCTTAACATATTAAAAAAGCTTAATCATGAAAGTTCAATACTTACTGATTGTGTACTATAAAAAAATTTATAATTGTTAAAATAAATCAAAAACTAAACATATATACTAATATTATTTACCAAAATGAAGCATTTTGTCCACGTGTTTCTTGCCAATGCCTTTTTTGTAACACTGAAAAATAAAAGAGAAATTATCAGTAACAACATATATGTTATCATATTATATTGCAAGATTCCAAGATATTGATCATGATGACCCTACTCCTGATGTCACATTGAAATTCATGAGACAAACACATTATATGTGTGACTTGTAATATTTTAATTTAAAAAAATTATTCGTAATGATTTTTTAAAATAAAACGTAAATGCTCATTTATTCTTCTAAGTTCATTGACGTGGATATTAAAATATTGATTGGGGAATTAAAACCAATAATAATATTATATATAAAATTAAAAGTTGTCTATTTGAAATAGTAAATATATCGAACATTAATCTAAATTTGGGATCCTCTCGGCCACTCCAAATTCTGGCAATGTATTGAAATTCTGTATAGTAGCTACCAATCCAAATATTCAAGACTTTTAGTAAAATATAATATTTGAAAATATAATTCAAGAGCACCATTTTAAACGAAATGTAGCGACTGTTTACACTGCTGCTCGATGACTACATGGATGATGAAAACGAATATTTAGAAAATGAATTAGCAAAATTAAGGATAGAAATTAAACAAATAGACTGTATTTTCAATTTTGTGTAATAAATGAGATATAGTTCACAAATATTTATTGAATGAATGAGCAAAAAAATTAAGTAAACTAAAAGTACAAAAAGGAAAGAAATCCAATTCAAGAACATACTCCATGTTTTGCATCATTAAAACGAAAGCTTGGTTAGGGAAGATTGAGAATTGAACATATGAATATTAATTTATACTTAAAAAAAACTATTTTCATAAACGAAACACGGCAACTTTACCTCTTAATTATCAAGTTTCGATTTCTCAATGCAGCCTAAATAACCAAAATATGTTTTTCCGAAATTTCTTTCGAAAAAGCAACTTTTTCCTCTCTTAGATTATTCAAAGATATAATTGTAAAACAAAAAATATTCTTTAGTTTACATATCATTCAAGGACAATAAATATTCTCCAAATTTTACTTTTTCGGATGATATACAGAATGAGGCATAAGTTATTAGTAACCAAATATAACAAACATACTAAATCAAGTGCTCATTTACTCTTCTAAATTCATTAACGTGGAGAATTAAAATATGGATTCAAGTGCTCATATTAAAATATTGATTGTAGAATTAAAACCAATAATAAATTTTTATATTAGATAAAATTATAACTTGTGTAAGTGAAATATTAAATATATGGTACTGCAGACATCTAATACATGTATGTCATTTGCCCTCACAAAATCTGAAAGCTTCTCAGGCCACTCCAAATTTTCCGATGTATGGAAATTCGGTATTCAGCGACTTTAATTAGTAAAATATTATCCTTTCAAAAATATAATTGAAGAGAACCATTTATAAAAAAATAGAAAACAAATATATTCAATAGCAACATATATTGGTGTCGTAGGCATATGACCATTGAAAAAACATAATTCAAGAGCAACATATGGAAAATATTATCCTTTGACAAATAGTAGACGCTGGAAGAATTAATGGATGATGAAAACAAATATTCAGTGATTAGCAAAAAAAATTAAACGAATACATGGTCTTTTTCATAATACTCGAGATCTAATTCACAAATATTCGGTGACTGAATTAGGGAAAATTAAGTACACTGAAAAACATAAATATTATATTAGACAATACCATGAGATGAGGCAGGAGCCCTGAGTCGAAGTTTTCATTGCTCGAAGAGTCCATGGATGAAGAGAACGAAAACGAAACAGTGAAGCAAGATGATCGATCAGAAATTCGCAACACAATCGCCTAAAGCAACCAACTACAGCAGAGAAAAATTGTTCAGTAAAGGGTATGTCATATTTGGCAAAAGGCAAAACAGCGAACATATTTATGCACTAAATTAACCGAATAACTGAGTCGGTATTATTTTCGAAATAGGAGCAATCTCAAAATATTTGAAAATATTTTTCCGAAAAGAGCAATATTAATAAATTTGAGGAATAAAACTTGAACCTGGTAATAATTTGAAATGAAGATAAGAGAATAACTGAATCTGAAAAATGATAATGAGAGGAAGATAAAAACGTGGGATTCAGTTGGTGATGTGGGTTGTGGTTGTGGTTGTGATTGTGGTTGTGGTTGTGGTTGTGGATTGAAATTAGGGACGTGTGCTTTCAAATAAAAAATTACAACTACATGTAATTATAATATTTAGGGAAGGGTAAATTAGTTTACATATTAAATTGACCACAACAGTTATTATAAGGGGCTTAGACATTATTAAATAGTAAAGAAGTAAAGATTTACAAGGTATGTGGCTGGAATATGTTTTTGTTGATTTAAATTGATTTGGTGTATTCCGATTCCTTTGTGGTAGTTTTTGTTTAGGTAATTGTACATCTCTCTTCAAAATAAATGTCAGTTTGAACTTATGGTATTTTTGTTAAAAAAGCTTCTTTCTTAATTTCATTTTTTTTTTCAATTTTGATTCATTATGTTTACCATTTTCCTTCTCATTTAAACCCACTCCACCAGAGACGGATTTACACTTGGCCCATGCCCATTGTTTTATTTTTGCTAAGGATATAGTACACTTAAACCCAATTCAATTATTTTTTTGGCAAACATATAATGATATCTTATTGAAACATATATATAAACGGCCCATTTATATAAATATAATAAATCTATTTTTTTTCATTGTTAAATTAAATTTTTCATACCCTCGTGACTCTTATGCCTCTCTTATTATTATTATTTTAATTAATTTTTATTTATAATTCCGAGTGTTCACTAGAATGAAATTTAATATTTTCATGAGTAAATCTTCTTGGATTGTTGAACATATATTAATTTGTATGGGTTTCACAAATATTTGTATCAAATCTTTATTTAATAAAATTTAAATTTTAAAGTACATCTAAGATATACTAAAAAATAGTTTTGACATGAAAATTTTGCATGTTACGTATTAATTTAATTAACAAATATAAATATTTTGAAAAATGATCTTGTTTTTTTTAAAAAAAAAAAAAAAAAAACTAATCATCCTAAGCTTATTTGAAGTATGGTTTCAAGCACTTTTTTAAGTTTGATCAAGGTCATTTCGTCGTATATATTTCTCGTCATTCTGTGTTTATCCGCATGTTAAATATTAATATGTCATATTCGATTTATTACATTAAGTTCAAGCCTCCCCCAACTTTAATTTCTAGATTCGTCCCTGCACTCCACTGCATCAAGAGTTTCTATTGCAATATTTGGGTTTTTGTTCCGAACTCGGTGTCTCTTTCTAATATCAGAATAGTCCATTGTTTTGTTTTTTGAGGTTTGCCCTTTGTCTAAAGGGTTAAAAGCAGCAAATTTATTTTGTTTTTTTCAGTTGTTAATTAAATGGATTTTTTCGGACGGTAAATGAAAAAATTTGTGTCAAACTTTAAATTTACCAAAACAAAGGAAAAACATATATATGATTGAATACATTTATTTCAATAAAAATAAACTGAGATGGACAAAAGAAATAATATTAATAAAAGATATGGAGCGATATGGAGATTCAAACTAAAAATTTACCAAAACCAAGGGAAAAAAATTCATTCCGAACAGCCCATTTAGAATCGAAATTATTTTTGTTTTGGACAACAGGTTTCTAAGGTAGATAGTTTTTCAAATTGATTATTTGTAGCTTGGTTAAATTTTACAAAGGGTGAAATTCTGTTGGTATCTTCAATGAAATTAAGTTTAGTTTTACAGTATCTTTATGGTGTTCTTTTATTCAAATCCAATTGTGTGCTAAATAAATTAGGCATTACTTCTTATTTTCGCGTAATTTATTTTTTGTTTTGCAGAAATAAAAGTTTGATATAATGCTTGATAAAGTGTGCATAAAAATCAATTTGATTCATTAGTATTGGTCCACTACAAGCAAATTGTATCAATTATCAAATTCTACTCTTTGGTTATGTTTGTATTATTTCGAGTTGGGTTGAATAGTTTTTTAGAATTAAATATTAGATTTTTATGTGAAGATTTTGTCCAAAGCTTACTGTTACAGCTGCTTCCTCATGTTTGTATTATTTTAACTTCATTGATAGTAGGCAATACAGGTCAACAACAATGGAACTTTCATATCCAAGGTCATCAAGATCAAGTTTGGCTTCCTTAAAATCCGATTATGCAAAATCCTCAATCCTTCTTTTATTGTTCGCAGGTAAAATCTTTCACCATTTATGAACTTTTACATTTGAACTCATTTGATTGATTGTCTTAGTAACTTAAGTTATTATTACATATTTGATTCCATGTCCAAAAAACAGAGGAAGTGAAGATTTAATGAGTCATGAGTATTTTCTCCAATTTAGAGTTTTTAGTTAGATCAAGTTTTATAATGTAACATGCATTTAGTTGAAATGTTGTATTCATGGTTGTTTATTTCCTATAGGTCAACTTGGATTTGTGTTTTTGAATTGTACCTTCGATTTTACCGGAAGTGAAGATTTAATGTATACTTCGTGAAGATTTTTGACCGTGTTTTTTTTAATATTTAATTGAATATAATATCTATTTGTTCTTCCAATTGTGGTATTTTCATGTCAACACTTCAACGCTTCTTTCTTATCATAACCATGATGCAACATTTACTTTGTAATTGCAAAATATAATATTTAATTTTACTTTATGTTTCGTTGATTTTGTTAATTATTATGATTAAATCTAATATTTCCTAAAATATTATTATCCACATATATAAATCACAATATTTAAAATTTTTACACAAACGCAATGCGTGTGCTTCGCTTGCTAGTTATAAATAAATTTTTGATAGCATCATATTTTTCTTATTGTTAGATTATTTAGATGACTATAATTAAAATTTTGAACTTTATTAATATTAGGTAAATTAATTTGAAGAAGATAATATTTATTACGGTTTGAAAATAAATATACAGTTTATCATATCTTACTATTTTATTAAAGAAGATCACCAATTAGTAACCGAATTAAAATTAATTTGGTGAAACCAAAGACAAAATATCTAAAATATCTTTCAAAAAACAAAAAAAAAGAACAAAATCTTTATCTTTATTTTAAACTTCATCTGTTCATTATAATCTCCATTTCTGTGTATTAATTTTATTTTTAAATTTAAATCTCTATCTCTATTTTAAACTTTATTTATCTCCATTTTTGTGATTTCATTTTATTTTCAAACTTAAATTAATTTGAAACAAAAATTAATACATATATATAATAAATAATATTTGTATTTTAATCACATGCAAATCATTTTATTTTTAAATTTAAAATGTTGAAACAAACATATAATATATGCATGCAATAAATAATATTCATATTTTAATCACACACGCATCGCGTGTGCAGACGCGATTAGTTCTCTTGATTTATTTTGAGTGGATTTGAATTTTATTTTTTTATTATAATTAATTTATAACATATAATTATTTAACTTAAATTTCAATAATATGGATTTTTTGCAAAGATTTACTGATTATATTGTCATTCATGTAGTGTTTGACCAAATAATATTTAATTCAATTTTTTATGTGTATTAGGTAACACAAAAAATCAATCATTACTATACACGATGTGATGGAAAATAATTGGATGTGTGTACCAAATTTACCAAAAGTTAAATATAAGGAAAATAAATTTATATTGAACATTCTAGGTATATACCATTTACAGGAAATATTAAATACCACAATCATACATAAAAAATTTTGTTACCTTGATGGTCAAAAGTTGTCGGTTGTCTTACACTGGTATCTCCACGCTAAAAAATTGATGAAAAAGTATGATAAGGGATTGACTTCACACGACATATTTGTCGCACTGTAACTGTATCAACACCTACAATAACACTATAAAACTTTACATTTTATATTTTTGAAGGCACAACCATTAGAATTATAAGTAAATTTTAGAGATGGTACAATATAGGTAAAAAAAGATGTAAAATTAATTGTAGTTTTAAAAAGTATAGAAGATGCTTACATATCTCATTATCGTTGGATCTTTGTTCCGTAGTAATTGTGTTATCTGTAACCAAGTTAATGTTTAAAGTTTCAGAAACATCTGAAAATTGAAGCAGTAAGAGAATGATATCTTCCTCTCCGATAAGTTTCTCTACGTTGAGCCAAATAGTTGGACCTTTCTTCCTCCGTCATTGCTTGTCGTCTTGTTGCGTTCAGATAATCTCCGTTGACAAAGTTGCTCTGTTGTAAAAAATATTGAGTTCGTATGATTGTGATGTTGGTAAATTTTGTATTGCATGTCGTACCTTGGTGGTTTGAATTTTCATCTGCTTGTAGACCAAACTCAGCTCTTTGTGTTTGGTAAGTCGATCGACTTCGAGCAAGGTAATTTTGTCTTTGTTCTTATGTCATGGAGTTCTTTTTGTCACGTTCACAAACGTACGATTTTGACGTCTTTGAATGTCATTTTGAATGCGGTGACAGGTAAAGCGAGACATTATCATATCCCAAATAGCAAAGCTGCAAATGTAGTTAGTATGTACATCACATAATTTTAACAGTATGCAAATTATTTCATGCAACAGTACATTGATGATAGATTAAATGAGGAACAATAGAAATGATTGTTTGTAAATCTTTTAACCTTTTCGTATGAAGAAGCAGAGAGTAGTGAGTTCAAATAGTACTTCACCTGATTTTCCTGCTTAAATAGGATACATGAGAGAATATAAACAAATATAATTTAATGACATAAACCTACAATCATGTTGAAGCATCAAAATCAAGCAACTAATTAGATCTTATTGTACGCAGAAGCAATTGGATTAACATCAAATTTGAAGATTCGTTGTAGGAACATAAAACTTATTTGATCGAAAACATAACAAATCCAAGACGATCCCTAGTTTAATGAAAATCTGTGAAGTTAATTAACATCTCTTTGGACTTTGCGAAAGGGAAAAATGTAGCACAAATTTGATGTTGGAGAAGTTTGAAAATGGAAGCTTTCAGCTATAATGTTGAGAAATGTATTTTGAGACATTGTGTTTCTATGGTGGAACATATCGATGGTCTCATGAACCAAATAAATGATAAATCAAGGGAATTTCAATAAAAATCTTGATTATTAATATACACAAATAACAAATAAAACATGAATCACATCTCAACATTGAACTTTTCAGTGATTATTGAAGGATGGGTCTGGTCATCCTCTTTTTTAAAAAGAATAAAGAAGTAATTTTTCTTCATGCAAGGTGGGAAAAATAATTTGGTTGATTCGAGCTTCCTATATCCGACCTATCCTTTTCATCCAAAACATTATGTTTTTTTCAGCCGTTGTATGTTGACCTGAGTTCATAGAAAGGAGAGAAGAGTCTGCGGCATCAAAGTTGAATTATATATGGCTATTTATTAACATATGTATTGTCCAGTTCGTTAACCTTCTAAGATCCGAGGAAGAGAAACTGTTAGGCTCGAAAATATGTGTAGAAAGGGGGGGTTAATACACTATTTAAAATTTTTATAAATTCTTCGATCTGATTCGTAAAAATCAGACATAAGTTTTGTTGCTTAAAACTTTGATCTGCTCGAAAGATCTGAAAATATCAGGCGGAAGAAATCTTCCTTGCAGACTTGAATAATTAGAAAGCTAAGGCAGGTAAGATAAAGTAAATGCGGTATGTAAAAATGACAGAGTTTTTTATGGATGTTCGGAGATGAATTCTTCTACGTCACCCCTTCTTCTGTTTCCAGAAGGATTCCACTAGAAAACTTTGATTTATACAATACTTTGTACATATCCAATCCAATCAATCCTTTGAAAGGAACTCCTAGCATTACTCTCTTTCGAAGCAGAGCAATCAATCTGCTTTGAGTTACAAAATTAAGCTATAGAATGTGCTTCGGTGTTTCGATCTGGATAACCATGAATGACTTTGATCTGGATCGTTCTCGTGTATATTTTTTTGAACTCGATCGATCTTTGTAATATTCTATAACTTAGAAATTCGAAAACTTTGATCTGATAAGATGGGTATCTGAGTTAGAATATTTGAGTGAAGATTTTTGATTCTGAATTCGATAGATTGTGTTTTTCATTCTTTGTCACTTATGTTTGAATCTTTGAATCTCTTGAGTATTTATAGTCTTCAAAAATAGCCAGTGAGCCGCCAACAATTTCTGAGATTGAGCCGCCAATATATCTCATAAATTGTCTCACAAATCTTGACTTTGAGGGAGGCCAATCAACGTTCAAAATCCTATAAAATGCTTTTGTCTTTTAGCTCAACAACATCAGCAACGGATACTTCAGAGTGAAACTTTGATCTGGTTGATGACGACTTGATTTGTCTTCGATCGATCTGAATTGTCTTAGTGAAAGTTTGTTGTATTCGATCTGTTGAAATACATTGTTTGTAAAGAATCGTGTATCGAATACTTGATTCATCCAGAAATTGAACATTTGATCTGGAAGCTTTAAACTTTGATCTTGATGAGTCCGAATTTATTTTTCCTTAAATTAATTTATTACTTGGTTTTGTTTTGACTTATTATCACCAAAACTTTAAGGTTTGTTCTCCAACAATTTCTTTCTTTTTGGTGATGTCAAAACCAAGTCAATAATTGGATCAAATTATGATAAAGGCGATAGATCTAAATTCTTTCCAATTGTGTACTTTCATAGATCGAATAATAATTTTAGACAAAAGTGTAGCGACCCTACCCGGATCCGCTACCTAATCAGAGTTAAGAGCATAATTAAACATGCATTAAATAAATCGCTGCGGAAGACTTAAATAAAAACAGACCGGCAGAATACAACCGATTAAACCAATTCGATTTATACAACCAAATCGAATAAATAGCCTAAAGGCAAAACCTACAGCTAAACCTGCTGTCTTCACTGGTCACTGGCTACTCCAAGCTCCTGGTGCTCAATCCTGCACCTACACCTGCCCCATCGAATGGGGTGTCCAAATACACCGAAAAGACTGGACGTGAGCTCTAAGCTCAATACGAAAGCACTGGGTAAAACATACAAATATGATGCATGCAAATGATAGGGTATCCATATCTGGGATAAATGTATATAACTGCTCAGTAATGGCGCCTAGGACATGAGTGGTACAACTCGGGGAGCAAACCCTGCGTACACTGCTCATTCCTACTGGACGTGGACTGTGTCCCCAGATGCTAACTACCCATGACCCTTCAATCACTGGGCACTAGACATCACCCGTCCAGACAGGGCTGAGCGGCCCTACATGGCTCATCTCATAAGATGGACAGGCACAATATGATATGCACATGCTGCATAATAATATGACACACAAATGCAACATATAAGCATGCAAAACCCGCTGGCTATCTCAGTCTGTACTTACGTACCTTACTACAGACAGTTCCTAGCAGTCCCGCTTTAGGTTCCAAGCCTATATCAGCTCTACAATGCAAATACCCATGCATCAATAATTAAGCTCTAAAATCCTTAACTAAGCTATTGCATACTCCTAAATAATTTAAGAAGACCATAGCTATACCTGCGTCCGTCGTCAGCCCGCTGATGACAATTGCCTCAAAACTTAGGCACATCTTCGCCTCGACGTCGGGATCGTTATGCCACTTTCGGATTCCCAATAGGATGCCTAGAACTCCCTAGATCTGAGTTAGAAGGCCTAGGAATTGAGAGAGGAAAAGGAGAGGTGCGAGTTGAAAATGAAATTTTGGACCTCTATTTATAGGCGAAGTTCGGGCCGTCCGAACTCGACTTCGGATCCTCCGAATTGGTTCGGATCCCCCGTTCCTAACTTCGGAGCCTCCGTTCCTGTTCGGAGCTTCCGATCCTGACTTCGGATCCTCCGAAGTCCCATCAATGATGTCACTCATGACGCATTATCTTCGGAGCCTCCGAACCCGTTCGGATCCTCCGATCCAGTTCGGAGCCTCCTAACCCTGGTTCGGAGCCTCCGAACCATCCGAACCCTCGGAACCTTCCCGACCATTTTAAGTGTCTTGGATCCATTTTTGGACTCCGTTAACCCATTTGGAATTTCCTTAATCATGTTTTACTTAATCTAAACATGATTACACGATTAATTATTCATTAATCGTTAATTCTGGATACGGATCACTAAATTCTCCCCCCCTTAGAAGATTTCGTCCTCGAAATCTAGGGTAAAACCTCGAGAACGTACAAGAAACCCTTGCTCAAGTGTCTGGTCGAAATATCCTCCGACACACTCAGACTCCCGTCAAATTCTCTGCAAGTTTCATTAATGCTGAGCCGCATTAACATTTTCCCAGCTGAAAATTTCTGCGCTACTGGTCGACAATCGAACTTCCCTTGCGCTAGCGTATCGTGAAACTGATACATCTTTCACTTGGACCACGATCTTCCTGACCACGAAGGATACAATACCCGCTTGATCAAGATTATCGTCTCAAAAGAAATCTTATACTGACGAAGACCAAGTCATGAACTGACTGGTTTTACTGCATTCATCGAATCACTAATCAAAACTAACCATCTAATGGTTCCAAAAGTTCTCGGTGCTCGACACCTTTAGTCAGGAAAACACTAATCCCAACATTGTGCTGACACATTCTAACATGAATCTCGCTTTAAGATAATCCAGTGGACTCAAGTCTATACTTCAACGTAACTGTTCACAATGTTCCCTAGACTAGTTACCCTCCCCACTCTCCCTGAAGCACAATCGACTTCCCAAGGAATACTGGGAACTTAAACCATCATGTCTAGTACATTCTGCTGTCCACGTTTCTTAGTATAACCTCAACACTGTGCCCTGATGATAACTATCATTACTTGCAATTCATGACGCTACGTCATCTCCTAGCCATTGGCCTGCGAAATCACGCATACATTGCAATGGAAGTCATCACGCCTCTGATGATCTACACCATCTCGATCATAGTTTATTCACCCATGAATCCTAATTGTTGGACATCCTCCTGATAGTCATACATACTCGCAATCACTGTACACACATCAAGACTAAGGCAAGCTCCCACCAATATGCTCGACTGGAACATTCCACAGTGCACAGACATATGGAAACGCTTCCTATTCCGTCTCGAAACTCGACAGTCATTGCACCTAGTATAACTCAACTTAGAGTCTCTGATAATACCATCAGCTCATACCAACCTCCCAAGGTTGAACATACTGATCCTGGAACTAAATCCCAACGGATTCTCAATAGTCAAATCGCTCCCTTGCCGAACGTATCAGCCTCAGCACTGAACGATCTAATTCGTCGATTCCCTAGTCAATCCTGGGAAATACTTGTGCTCGAAGTAACTTGCCACCCGACGCACATCCGAATATCGTCCATTGCTAAAGCACAATATCCTTGACGAATGGTCCGCACTGATGTGGCTTGTCGACTGGAAAGAACAAAGTTGCTTCATCGCTATCTTGCGAAATCTTCAATTCCCACAACAATCTTGTTGGCTACTAAGTCGAATTTCTACTATCTCTGTCATTTCAGAGACATCGTTCATCACACGCTAGAAGACTAGTGACACATCCTGCTAGATCTCGAGGATCAGATCCTAGCTAATGTCACACAGATCAGACAACTGATGTTTCCTTGCTAATGTCCATTAGCATTTCCAACTACTCGTCGGATCCAACCACAACGGTACACATAGATGCCCTCACTTAACCGAAATGTCCAGTCAACAATCTTCACTATTGTTGTTCAATGGAAAACTCTCACATGAAACAACAACATGATCCTTTCCTGACCTATTGCTATCACTAAGCAATTTATTGGATCAATATCAGTTTCCTTCTTAACAAGAATGCACTATACTGGAAACTACCAACTCCCTTGCTTGTCTCCACTGTCAAGTTAGCACCTAACTTGATCATACAAGTCCACTTGCAATCGTTCCCGATTACAGCAATCCCAGAAGATTCATCTCTGGCGATCATTGAGACTAAATAACTCAAATCTCCGATTTCTCTGAGATGGTATTCAGTACTCATCCCATAAGCATTACTCAACAAAATACTATCCCAAGTATTTCTTAATTGCTACATCCTGATCAACCCTGATTGGCTCAACCAATCGAATTCGTCGATCGACTTAAGCTCGCACTTATCAGATCAGACCACTACTGATCATCCAACCTACATGGCTCGGTCAATAACTATGACTCAGCTACCACAAAGAACCATTTCCAAACGGTGTCAGATCACAGTACATAAGTAGTTTACTTGGCACAAGTCCTGCGCCTTTTCAGCACTACTTACCGCTGCTTCGTATTCTGAACTTAATCATCCTAACTCTGACAGAGTTATCCAATAACCACTAGTAGTCACTAGCACAGATCCCGTGCCACCTTAGCACTACTAATCGTTGTCTTGTTCACCCAAGGAAAACATTAAGATAAACTAAGCCCATTCCATCCCATGGAAAATCCTACGCTCAATCTCTGAAAATATCAGACAGTACTTAGCGCAACCACTGGACTCACTATCCTTACCTCGTTCATTCAGAATGAACACCACGGCTCGTCAAGTCCAAGAAGAATAACTAAAGAATCCCAAAGATTTCCACAATCTTCGGACACAATCTTGATTATATCTCTCGCTAAGATTGTTCAACAAATTAAGACCGAGGTAGCCTACCACCATGTCCCACCTGGAATCACCACCAAGTGTATACTGGCATCACGCTTCCCTCATGCCTCAATTAGTCTTATACAATCCTTAGCGTCTGATACAACCCCATTACTGATGAAAGACTAACATCGCTGGAAATACTCACCTCCGAGTCAACGTCTCAGATAGTCTTCACTCTCCCCTCCTGAATAAGTCTCATATCAGGAGAATCCAATCATATTTCTAATATGATACTAGTCAGATGATATCCCCAAATATCATGGTGTAGTCCTCGTATTTGATTCTAAGTCTCGTAACAACATCCCATCCAATATCTTGGATAATTCCTATCACAAGGAAATTCTAACCACAACTCTGATGACAACCCCTAGTCATCGCTGGTAGAAATCCGTCCACCTACTAGATCCACAAGTCTAGCAGTAACCCAAAGGTTAAAACCTATCTGCTCAGAGTATACACTTTTCAAGAAAATCCCTCCATGACTGGTTCCCATAGCAGAACACTCAAACTATATCTCTGGCACACCAGATGATATCAAACCATCGATATCAAACCTGATATCTAATCCAAGGTCATACCTCGTCGTGACTGTCACCAAATCCCTAGACTGAGTAGCCTTCCCACCGCCAATCCTGAAGCACAAAGGCTCCCAGATAACCTCTGAAGTACAAGGACTCCCAGAGTAACACTAGCATAGGGTCGCGCCCCATCACGTCTAGTCCTGGTCATAGTCCATAACTCTCGGCATATACTGGACCTGGTATCCCGATGAAAACCCATCATCACAAGCCTCAACCTAACAAAGGTCAGACAGCCTACTGTTCTCAAGGAAACAACCTAGAACAAAGTTCAACGTTCTAAACCGAACAATACCCTTAATGTCTCTAGATGAGTCCACTCATCGCTGGCACTAACATAGTCCACTGACTAACTAGGTCAATCCTAGGAAAATGCCTAGACTAACCGCAAGTCACACTGTCATAGTCGGCCCACTCAAATCCCATGAGCTGCAATAGTTGAATGCTAATCAACTAAAACCATGCTAACCTTAGCAACATCACTTGCAATCATTCACGAATTGCTGGATAAATAAAACATGTATCATTGCTTTAAGTTATGTACAATTCTCTTTATTACAATCTCATGTAATACATACAGCATTCAAAATACAATGAAATGTACAATCGAACTTGAAATGATACAACCAAAGTATGATGATTCATTACAAATGAAATACTGTTTACAACTACATCAATACAGTATTTAAATCATCGTACTAGCCTTCGTTTCTTGAGCATGAAGCTTCTAATCGACACACGCATCGATACAAGCATACTCCCGACCAAGTCTCTCTACATGTCCTCCTACGAAGAACTCTGGAGAAATGGCTCGTGATAGCTAACCAGCTATGCTCTACGTCAGTGCATGTCAGTTGATCTCTTTTGCTCACGATCTACCATCAGCGTTCTTCTTGTAACCAAATCATGCTTTTGAACATGAAGTTTTCCATGTGCCTACCGAACGCATCGGTACAAGCATACCGGCAAAACTATGTTCCGCATGAAAATCTCTCCAACTACTAGTGGAGAATCTTCAGAGTAGTGTCATCATGGTACGGACGATACAGATGCAAACATCAAGTGCGTCCCATCCAATCCTCTGCCACTGCCTCTGGCATCTGGTACTCGATCCAAAACTAGGATCCACCTGAGTAGAAATCTTGAAAACTCGGACACGATCCATCACTCCTGTCCGCACTTGCTGGAATCCCATAAGCCGAATCTTCAGAAATTCTGCCGATGATGATAGTCTCTGGGCAAACTAATCGCCGCATCATCACCTCTTCCAAGGTCTCATCAATCCTATAAGGATAACCCAAAGTTTTAATACTATATCCCAAGTCTCTTGCATGCATATGCTCTGATACCAAAAAGTGTAGCGACCCTACCCGGATCCGCTACCTAATCAGAGTTAAGAGCATAATTAAACATGCATTAAATAAATCACTACGGAAGACTTAAATAAAAACAGACCGGCAGAATACAACCGATTAAACCAATTCGATTCATACAACCAAATCGAATAAATAGCCTAAAGGCAAAATCTACAGCTAATCCTGCTGTCTTCATTGGTCACTGGCTACTCCAAGCTTCTGGTGCTCAATCCTGCACCTACACCTGCCCCGTCGAATGAGGTGTCCAGATACACAGAAAATATTGGACGTGAGCTCTAAGTTCAATACGAAAGTACTGGGTAAAACATACAAATATGATGCATGCAAATGATAGGGTATCCATATCTGGGATAACTGTATATAACTGCTCAGTAATGGCGCCTAGGACATAAATGATACAACTCGGGGAGCAAACCCTACGTACACTGCTCATTCCTACAGGACGTGGACTGTGTCCCCAGATGCTAACTACCCATGACCCGTCAGTCACTGGGCACTAGACATCACCCGTCCAGACAGGGTTGAGCGGCCCTACATGGCTCATCTCATAAGATGGACAGGAACAATATGATATGCATATGCTGCATAATAATATGACACATAAATGCAACATATAAGCATGCAAAACCCGCTGGCTATCTCAGTCTGTACTTACGTACCTTACTACAGGCAGTTCCTAGCAGTCCCGCTCTAGGTTCCAAGCCTATATCAGCTCTACAATGCAAATACACATGCATCAATAATTAAGCTCTAAAAGCCTTAAATAAGCTATTGCATACTCCTAAATAATTTAAGGAGACCATAGCTATACCTGCGTCCGTCGTCAGCCCGCTGATGACAATTGCCTCAAAACTTAGGCACATCTTCGCCTCGACGTCGGGATCGCTATGCCACTTCCGGATTCCCAATAGGATGCCTAGAACTCCCTAGATCTGAGTTATAAGGCCTAGGAATTGAGAGAGGAAAAGGAGAGGTGCGAGTTGAAAATGAAATTTCGGACCTCTATTTATAGGCGAAGTTCGGGCCGTCCAAACTCGACTTCGGATCCTCCGAACTAGTTCGGATCCCCCGTTCCTGACTTTGGAGCCTCCGTTCCTGTTCGGAGCATCCGATCCTGACTTCGGATCCTCCGAAGTCCCATCAATGATGTCACCCCTGACGCATTATCTTCGGAGCCTCCGATCCGAGTTTGGATCCTCCAAACCCGTTCGGATCCTCCGATCTTTGGTTCGGATCCTCCGATCCAGTTCGGAGCCTCCTAACCTTGGTTCAGAGCCTCCGAACCATCCGAACCCTCGGAACCTTCTCGACCATTTTGAGTGTCCTGGATCCATTTCTGGACTCCGTTAACCCATTTGGAATTTCCTTAATCATGTTTTACTTAATCTAAACATGATTACACGATTAATTATTTATTAATCGTTAATTCTGGATACGGGTCACTACAAAAATAAATGTCAAAAATTAATTTTCCCAGAAGATTGTTCATTGATCTGATCTCCTCTGCTCTTCTTCTGATCTGAGAACCTTTACTTCTTTCCTTTAATTTTGGCCTTTGAAATAGTAGCCTTTTCTCCCTTTTCGGCATCACCATTCTTGGATAAGAGGTCCAGAATAACTGTGAGTTGCGTACCAAAGGTGTCATGAATTCACTTATTGTGAGCTTCAGTGGAGGCTTCTAGACTTTCAAGCTTCCGAAAAATATTCAGATATTCTGCAGTATTTTGCTTTCGAACATGCAAGACATATTCACTGATATTATTGACCATTGTCAGCATGTGAGACTTGAAATCACTAAGCTCTGTAGAGGTCTGTACATGATTGACTTGCAATTCAGATTCCATAGCAAACAGCTGAGTAAGTGATTCAGACAGGGAGTGATTTGGTCTGACATCAAGTGGATGAGAAAAGGAAGGAGCATTATCTTCATAGTGATGAGAGTCACAAAGCTAAATTAGTGCAGTAGATGCAGCAGTAGGCTTCAGAAGAACATCTTCCATGATTTCAGATGAACCAACTCGATCTGAAATGGATATTTCAGAAATAGTTGAAGATGGAAGAGCCATCTTGTCCATGAACATAACAGTAAAAGGCCTAAATGTACTATGAATTAGATCAGTCCTTACTACTTTGAAGATAGGAGGAAGATCCATGACCAAATGTTCAGACAGGCGTGTTTTCACTAATTCGGCAGACAATTCATGACTTTGTTCTGTTACTTGAACGAATGGAACAATTGTTGTATCCAGATCAACATTGGAGGCTAGCATCTGTTCTGGTGAGTCCACTGAAACTTCTTCTTCAAAAGATTTATCAGAAGCAGGAATGTCGGACGATTGTTCCTTCATAACTTGATCTTCAGTTGAGATCGGATGCCCAACTAGTAGATCATCAAGAACAACTTGATTAACCAGTGGAACTTTGATTTCCAGTTCAATAACCACAGGTTCTTTAGAAACAGGGATTTCACTGTGATGTTCTTAAATCAGGTAATCACCCGATGGATTTTCATTGTTTGGTATGACCAGTAGTTCCTCAAATAGGATTTCCACATCAGGGTGGTCTGTAGGAACAACTTCAATAATCAAAGATTCCTTTGGAGAATCAGCTCTAACCTGGGAGGCAGTGGATAAGATTGGATCATTAGGCAGATCGATTCTATTTGAGAGAGCTAGATCATATGCATCAGAGTGAGTAGCAGATGAAGAGGATTTTTCTTTGGATGAAGCTTTCGGAGGAAAATCTTGTCTTTTCATTTGAGCAGTAGAGGTCATCAAATGAGCGTCATTCTCCAATTGGTTAGGTGCGGTAGTTTGATCAAAGATATCCAAACTTACTGGATTAAGTCTTGAACGTTGTAACCGTATATGTGCTCGGGGAATGCTTTCCTTTAATCTGAGCTTGATAAAATCTCTTCTTTCCAGTGCATGAGAAATAACTTGAGTCTCAACCCACTCAAGAATTTTTTTTTCAAGAGTTGCAATATTTTCCAATTTTGCTAAAGTCTTGATCTTTGAAAAGTGATACTCAGTGCGATGAAATACCCATTTGTCAAAGATTTTCATATTTTCTTCTGTAGTTTTGATGATGTAATCCGCAGTAGATCAATTATCCATTGAGCATTGGAGGATGGATCAGATACATCATCAGGCTTTTTTAAGAATCCAGACTAAAGAGTAGTAATGTTCATCTGAGTTACCAAAGGAACAACATTTTCCACCATTGAGATGGGGATAGCTGGAACTGGTGCAGATTTAATAGCCTGAGGAATACGAGGAGGAGGTCTAATTCTTCTCCTTTTCTTCTGTGGATGAGACTCAATGATTTCTTCCAGAGTCACTTGATCTAAATCTGAAGTTTCTGATTCAGATGAGTAGATCAAAGTTTTCCTTATTGCTGAAGTCTTTCTTCTTGATGCTGCTGGCTTTGGAGATTTAACAGCTTTAGAAGCTTAAATTACCAGAGGCTTGGATTTATCTGGTAAGGTCAAGTCTTCAATCTCATCTGGATGAGGCGTACCATGCTTGAAGACAATCAGTTTCTTAGCCCTGTACACCTCAATTGCCCTTTCATTCAAAGTTTTGTGCTGATGAAGATTAGAAGAGGGTCCCAGATGGACGTTCAAGTCATTCAAAATATCTCCAAATTGAACTGCGAAGCCTTGAGATTGAAGTGTCGGGGCAGTGATCATAGTAGATAGAATATCGAACAACACAGTAGACCAATTGACAGTAATACCAGCAGAAATAGCAACCATAACATCAAATTTTTCAGAGGTGATTGCATCGAAAGAACCTGATTTGGCCAGAAGAGATTTGGCCACAATGTCGTGCAAGAACCTGAATTCCATCTTCAATTTCTTCTTTTTGCAAGGAATTCTGAGTGGTTTGTCTGTCAAGGAGTACATGCTCTTCATTTGTTTCTTTGTTTCCGCAGAGATTTCCGAGAAATCAGTGATTCCCAATCTGGGCAGATCAAATGAAGTAGTGAAAAGATCAGATGTGATTCGTATTGATTCTCCACCCAGATTCGCAGAGATAACACCATCTTCAACTTTTGTTGTTTGAAATAATTTGGGAAGTGCTTGCTTGTAAATCGATTTTCCTCCTTCGAGGAATTTCCGCTGCCCAGAAGCTTCAATCGTTCTAAACATATCCATCATTCCTTGATCAGTAAGATTGAACACGGTGTGGAAATCAATGAGAAAAACATTTTGGGTGATTGATCTGTTCCTGCAAAGTAGAAGAAAGGATGCAAGTAATTTTTTCTTTCGGAAAATTAGGGCTCGGAAATGTTAAGTGTCGAAGAAACAAAATTTCAAATAATTTTTAAAAAAATTGCCCAAATATGTGGCTATCTGACGTAGGCAACATTTCAAATTCAAAAAAAAATGCGACTGGTAATTATTAATTCCATGCATTCTTCTAGTTTGTAACCTTGTGCTACTAAGCTAGCCTTATTTCTTACTACAATGCCACTTTCATTGAGTTTATTTTTAAAAACCCATCTAGTTCCTATTACAGATTTATTTGAGGGTCTAGGAACTAAATGCTAGACAGAATTTCTTTCAAATTGGTTTAATTTATCTTGCATAGCTTCTATCCAGTTACTGTCAAGTAGAGCTTCATCTATTTTTTTAGGTTCTATATGAGAAATAAAAGTAACATGCATTAACTCATTAATCATCTGACCTCTGGTTCTCAAAGGTGCAGATGGATTACCTATTACCAAGTTTGGTGGATGAGTCTTGGACCATCTATAATTTGGACCAAGTTGATCTGCTTTTCCTCGTTGATCTTGATCATTGTGATGTTCAATATGATCTGTGTTTGTTGGAACCTCATTATCAATTGGTGATTCTTCTGGTCTTTGTTCTTCAACTTGATCTGGTTCACATTGAATTTCTCTATTCCGTCTGATTTGGATCTCTTCTTCATCATCTGTATAAAGCTTCGAATCTTCTATTATGTTACTAAGATCATTTAAGCTTGGAGATTCATTAGTGACAGATGTTTCATCAAATACAATGTGAACTGATTCTTCAACTGTTAGATTTTTATTATTGAATACTCTATAAGCTTTACTAATAGATGAGTATCTGAGAAATAGACCAGCATCTAATCTGACATCAAGTGCAGTCAAATGAGTCTTACCATTGTTGTGAATAAAAAACTTGCAACCATATACCTTGAAGTATGATATCATTGGAACTTTACCATACCAGATCTCATAAGGTGTTTTTTCGAATTTCTTATTAATTATTGATCTGTTCTGAGTATAACAAGCTGTGTTTAAAGATTTTGCCCAAAACTTTTGTGAAATACTTGAATCAGCAATCATTGTTCGAACAGATTTTTTTAGAGTTCTATTCCTCCTTTCTGCAACACCATTTTGTTGTGGCGTTCTAGCTGCAGAGTACTCATGCTTGATTCCATGATTTTCCAGATAATTAGACAGAATTTGATTTGTAAACTCAGTTCCTCTGTCACTTCTAATTTTATCAGTCGTTTGAGATTTCTCATTTTGAAGTCTTAAAAGAAGTTTAATCAATTGGGTAGCAGTTTGATCTTTGAATTTTAAAAATATCACCCAAGTAAATCTTGAGCAATCATCAACAATAACCAAGGTGCACCTCATTCCCCCTAAGCTCATTACTGGTATAGGACCAAAGAGATCCATGTGCAATAGTTCTAAGCTTTTGGAAGAAGATTTACAACCTTTATTTTTAAAAGTTGATATGATATGCTTACCTAGTTGACAAGCAGTGCAAACTTTATTTTTTGAAAACTCGATTTCCGGCAGACCTGTAGCCAATTCATGTTTACTCAGATTGGCTAAATCTTTGAAGTTCAAGTGATTGAGTTTTTTGTGGCATAACCAATTTTGGTTCATTTTTGTTGCTACTAGACAGATTGAAGTAGGTGGTTGATCCGACTAATTTACTTTGTAAGTATTTCCATTTCTTTCTCCTGTCATAATGATTAGTCCATATTGATCTTTTACAGTGAAAGTGTGTTTCGGGAATTCTACACAGTATTCATAGTCACACAGTTGACTAATACGAAACAGATTATATTTCAAATTTTCTACAAGTAATACATCTTTAATGCAAATATTTCCATGGATAAGCTTACTCTTACCCATGGTTGTACCTTTAGAATTATCTCCAAAAGTGATCTTAGGTCCTGGTCCTGATCTATATTCAGATAACATTATTTTGTCTTCTGTCATATGCCTTGAGCATCCACTATCCAAGTACTAGACTGCTTGTTTGATAATTTCACTCTTATTCACCTGCAAGAATAAATTAAAATAACTTTGGTCCCCATTCCTACTTGGGTCCACGCTGGAATAATCCCTTTGGAATCCATATATGGATTATCCTCACATAATTTCCATGATGTTGTCCTTTGGGAATAGCAAATTTATCTGATGTTCTTTGTGCATTGTGTTGTGTGTGCCAAGTGTAGTGATCAGGTCGATTGTTCCTATTTGACTTCCAATACTTTCTATAAGAGTCATTAGAATGTGGTTTGTTGAGTTGATGAAGTTCTTTGTTTTCAAGACCATGTCCAGACCAATTTGATCTAGGTTTAGCCCATCGTGACTTAGATCGATCTAGCTCAACTTATCACAGTCATCTGTGTAAGAGTTTACTCTGTTTAGGTATTGAATATGTCATAGGGATCTCTGGTTCATATATCGTGATGGATCTCTCAAACTTCATATATTTAGATTTATTATTTTCCAGACATGATTGAGTGGTTGAGATAGATAAACTTCCTTCATTCATGTTGTAGCCTAAGCCAGATTTATCTCCAGCTTGCTTTTGCATTCCAGTAAGTTTATCTAAGGATATCGATGCCTTATTCCAAGAGTTTACTAGAACTGTTAATCTTTAATTTTCAGATAAAGTTTCTTGAAGCTTACTTCTCATTTCATTGTTCTCAGTCATTAACAAACTTATCTGAGTCTTTAAACTCTCTGATCCAGTATACTCATCTGAGTTATTTTGATCTGACTTATCTATTGAACTCTTTCCATTTGTTCTGACTTCATCAAACTTGCGAGATAGTATACGATATTCATTAACCATCTCATTTAATGCATTAATAAGAGCTTCCTTACTAAATTCATCAGAAGTAAAATCAAGTACCTCTCCTTCATCTAGAATGTCAGAATCATTAGCCATAAGACATTTGACAGCATCATCTTCACTTTCACTCGACGATGGTTTTGAGTCAGATGAGGTGGAGTCTGATTCAGCCCACTTGCTGTTGATTTCATCTCTTAATAGAGCTTTTTGTTTTTTTTTTTCTTTCTGAATCTCTTTTTCCTCTCTAGAGATCTTTTGTATGAAGTTCTCTTATCATCCTTTTTAGGTTTGGTGCAATTAGCTATGAAGTGTTCTTAGCAAGCTCAATTTTCTTCAACTGGTTCTTTTGGTTTGAAGCTTGATCTGTTTGCTCTTTGGAAATTATTGTGATTCTTCCTCATGAACCTTCCAAACTTCTTAACAAATAATGACATTGGATCACTACTGATTTGTTCTGCGGTTTTGGTTGTTAGGATTTCATCTGCTGCAGTGAGGGCCTTGGTAACTTGTGATGTTGATGTATCTTCCTCAGTTCGAACTCCCAGCTCAAATTCGTAAGCTTTGAGATCTGCAAATAGATCATGTAATTCGATCTTATTGAGATCTTTGGATTCTCTCATAGCTATTGTCTTCACATCCCATTCGCGTTGTAAAACTCTCATGACTTTGAGTGCTACTTCACGGTTGCTGTAACTCTTTCCAAGTGCATTTAGCTCGATCATAATGCCACTGAATCTTTCATCAAATTCATTCATTGATTCTCCTGGTTTCATCTTTATGTTGTCAAACTTTTGAATGACCACCATGAGTTTGTTTTCCTTTGTTTGATCATTTCCTTCACATAGTTGAGTGAGTTTTTTCCATATTTCTTTGGCAGTAGAGCAACTTTTGATCTTGCTAAACATGTTCTTATCCAGAGTCTTGTACAATATATCTCTGGCTACATTGTCCAGATTGGCTTTTCGCTTGTCTTCAAAAGTCCATTCAGCTCATGGCTTTTCTATCATCTGAGGAGCACCATCAGAAATGGCAATGATAGTGTTAATCTTCATAATCTTCATTGGTCCAACTGTTACCACGAACCACATGTCATCATCCAGTGCTCATAGATGTGCCTGCATACGAATTTTTCAGTCATCATAATCTTCTTTTGAGAACATAGGAATTACTAAAAGATGCCATAGCTAAGGATGCCATAGTTAAGAGACGATTCAGGTGATAAGCAAGAACCTCTCTGATACCACTTGTTAGGATCGAAAATATGTGTAAAGAGAGGGGGTGAATACACTATTTAAAATTTTTATAAATTCTTCGATCCGATTCGTAAAAATCAGACAGAAGTTTTGTTTCTTAAAACTTTGATCTGCTCGAAAGATCTGAAAATATCAAGCGGAAGAAATCTTCCTTGCAGACTTGAATAATTAGAAAGCTAAGGCAGATAAGATAAGGTAAATGCGGTATGTAAAAGAGACAGAGTTTTTTATGGATGATCGGAGATGAATTCTCTTACGTCATCCCTTCTTTTGTTTCCAGAAGAATTCCACTAGAAGACTTTGATTTATACAACACTTTGTACAAATCCAATCCCATCAATCCTTTGAAAGGAACTCCTAGTAATACTCTCTCGAAGCAGAGCAATCAATCTGCTTTGAGTTAAAAAATAAAGCTATAGAATGTGCTTCGGTGTTTTGATCTTGATAGCTGTGAATGACTTGGATCTGGATCGTTCTCGTGTATATTTCTTTGAACTCGATCGATCTTTGTAATATTCTCTAACTCAGAAATTCAAAACTTTGATCTGATAAGATGGGTCTCTGAGTTAGAATATTTGAGTGAAGATTTTTTATTCTGAATTCGATAGATTGTGATTTTCACTCTTGGTCACTTATGTTTGAATCTTTGAATCTCTTGAGTATTTATAGTCTTCAAAAATAGCCAGTGATCCGCCAAAAATTTCTGAGATTGAGCCGCCAACATATCTCATAAATTGGCTCACAAATCTTGACTTTGAGGGAGGCCAATCAACGTTAAAAATCTCATTAAATGCTTTTGTCTTTTAGCTTAATAACCTCAGCAACGGATACTTCAGAGTGAAACTTTGATCTGGTTGATGACTACTTGATTTGTCTTCGATCGATCAGAATTGTCTTAGTGAAAGTCAGTTGTATTCGATATGTTGAAATACATTGTTCGTAAAGAGTCATAGATCGAATACTTGATTCATCCGGAAATCGGACATTTGATCTGACAGCTTTAAACTTTGATCTTGATGAGTCCGAATATATCTTATAAAGTGAGTGTCATTTTTGTAAATAAAATAATATTAAAGGGCACAAAGTAAGCCTTTAATGGATAGAAAAGAGGAAACCGTATAAAATGACTATTTTGCCAAATAATTTTGATTTTATTAAAAATTAAGTTAGGAATAATGATAATTTCAAATCAAAATTCACAAATTAATTAAAATTTTGTTAATTAGAGATTTCTACTTTAATAAGATAGAAAGATATAGATAAGTCTATAAATGCATCATAAAAAACTACACGAGGAAAAAGTAGAGAATCACAAATTAATTTTATGAATTACGTAATAATAATAACATTGATAATAATATAATAATAACAAATAGCTATCAATACACATGCGATGCATGTGCAATATAATTTTTTTTAAAAAAAAACGTCTCCAATGAATGTCTTAGTTGGTCGAGTAGGTGAACACTTGTCCAGATGTAAGGAGTTCGATTCTCTTTACCAACACCTTCTTGGATTTTTGGACTAATCTATCGCACAAAGCCCGCGGGTTCTCACATCATAAAAAAATATAATAAAAAAATGATATAAATAAAAAATTTAAGGTTAGGAAATAAAAAATATATATTATTTATATTTATATATATATCGAGAAGAAATAAGTTGATAAATGGTTGGTTTAAATTTTAAATTGGAGATGATAATGAATTCTATAAGATAAGAGAGACAGTGTAATTTTAATTTCGACTATTTTGTCATTTATCAATAATAAAAATGAATGACTATTTTTTAAAGAAGAACATGTAATTTGATTTTGGTGACACCTTGACGGATAAAATTGGTTAGTATATAATATAGATAACTAGTGTTTATGGTACACGATAAATGCATATATATTAATTTTTTTGTGGATAATTTTTGTGAAAAAAATATATTATTTTATTCAAATGTAATATTTATAGATTATATTGTATTATTGAGATTGTTTGTACTTTGAGACTTGAGTCATCTCTCTTTATATATAAAGAATATCTCTCTTAGACACCATCTTTTATTTTGCCAAAATTGCCCTTATGTGATATAAATATTACACTTTTGTTTTTTTTTTTTGGTTAATTTTGAAATTTCAAATTAATGATTATTCCCTAAATAATTTTTACAAGTATAATATTTATCTTATTTGAATATAAATCAAATTAATTAAAAAAATATTATATAAGCACGCAACGCGTATACCAATACACTAGTTCTCTCCTTATATATAAAAAATCTTTTCTTTAGACACAATTTTGTGTTTTGCCAAAATTGCCCTTATGTGATATAGATATTACACTTTTGTTATCTTTTTTTGTTAATTTTGATATTTCAAATTACAGATTAGTCCCTAAATAATTACAACTATAATATTTTTTTTATTTGAATATAAATCAAATTAATTAAAAAAATATTATATAAGCATACAACTCATGCACCAATACACTGGTAATAGATAAAAGATGAAGAAAAATCGGAAAAAATGAGAGAGATTAATCTCATCGACAATGTCAGCTAACAAATATTATAAAAGATAAAGTAGTGAAAAAGACTTTAGTGTCAAACTGACATACCAAAATTAGTTAATCGTGCTTGTAAAAGAAAAAATTATTTAATACCTAGTAATCAAATTTAATAATATAAAAAAATATCGATAATAATAATATTTACTATAGTATTAATAAAAGGGAAATAAATAAAATAAATAAAAAATCTCAAATTTGTTAGTGATTTTAAGAGCTAAAGAATTTAAATTTTAAAATTTGATACGGGAAATAAATAAATAAAATAAATTAAAAATCTCAAATTTGTTAGTGATTTGAAGAGCTAAAGAATTTAAATTTTAAAATTTGATACGGTATGTAAAATTTTTTATCTCAAAATTTTAATAATTTAAAAATTCCAAATTTAAAAGCGGAAAAAGGAAACCTCTTCTATCTCAAACGCAAACAAAAAATAAAAAAATATTCGGCATTATTTTCAGATTCCATACGAGGGTCGCTTCGAGGGAGAAAAAGAGAAGATCGATTGTGTGTTATTGCATTCGCTCGTCGTGGAATTGACTGTTTCCTATTGGAGTAATATTCTGATATACACGTGTTTTTTTTTATTCCGAATTTTGGGAATTAGGGGGATCAAAGGGTGCGTCTGTTGGTGGGATCTTGGAGTATTTTATTTGTTTGATTTGATCCTTGATTTTTTTTGTTGAAGAGTGATACGTTGGAATTCAAAAATTGGGGATCGATTAAGGTTTTAAATTTTCGGTGTAGGGATTTGGATGGGTTTTTCTGATATGGTGAGTTGGGCGAGTGGGCCTGGAATGATCCAAGCGCCAGAGCTTGAAGAAGGAGAGATTTACGACTACGAGGACGACAAAAGAACGAACCCTGACATTGCTCTCTCTGACATTGTAAGAGTTCATTCTCTGCTGTTGGCAATTACTACTACTACTACTATTATTATTATTATTACTATATAAAAGGAGTTATTTTTGGGAATCTAGAATGCATATGGATTATGACTGAACCTGTAGTAACCGATGATTTTATAATTAAGTACTTAAAAGAAGTATAACTAGCGCCATTGAATAGGTGAATCACTTAAAGCTCCAAGGCTCAAAAATGGGTTTATAACTTTTTACTTTTCCAGAGTGGATTGAATGTTCTGTTCTTCTGAAGCGAGAAGTTCTGAGGTTGTTTGAAGAAATCGAATGATAGCTTATTTTTAGGGAGTGTCATGAGATGGAAGTTGAAATTTATGATTCTTATAATCTTGTTGGCACTACGAAATATCAATGATCATTTGAAAAGAAAACCTTGTTTGATGTATGTTTTGACGACCAAATCGTGGTTAAATGATTTATCTCCTAGGTTTCCATTTCAATGCAAACTCAGTTTTCATTCATTGTCTGCTGTTAAGTGTTTTGATAGTGATCATGAGCTACATTATGCCTTCGTAGTACTGCATTTCATATCACTTGGATTGGTGCATCCTCTTATGATTTTGATATCTCCTTCTCTTAATCATGCCCCCTGTCAACAATACTTAATGTTTGAAACTCTGTTATTTTAGGGAGACAGGATTCAAAGTTTACAGGGCCATTTTCAGAAAGATTTTCAAGGAGGGGTTTCAGCTGAAAATTTGGGTGAATGTTGTTTCTATGAGATGTTTGTTTCTATTTGGAAAATATTGACCTTGATCTTTTGGTGCATTTGTAGGGCCAAAATTTGGTGGATGCAGTTCATTTTTGCCCATGCACAAGCGTTCTCATACAGATGCCGAGACTTTTATTGGAAAAGCTAAACTTCCTCGAAGTAAGTCGGATAATCCAACTGAGCAGATAACACCGAAGGTTTCCGAATTTTGGGAAATTAGGGGGATCAATGGTTGTGTCTGTTGGCAGGCTCTTGGAGTACCTTATTTGGTTGAAGTTCGATTTTTTTATTGAAGTGTGCTACGTTGGATTTCAAATATAGGAGATGAATTTGGGTTTGAAGCTTTTGGTGTTGATATTAGGATGGGTGATGCTGAGACTTTTATTGGAAAAGCTGAACTTCCTCGAAGTAAGTCGGATAATCCAACTGAGCAGAGAACACCGAAGGTGTCCGAATTTTGGGAAATTAGGGGGATCAATGGTTGTGTCTGTTGGCAGGCTCTTGGAGTACCTTATTTGGTTGAAGTTTGATTTTTTTATTGAAGTGTGCTACGTTGGATTTCAAATATAGGAGATGAATTTGGGTTTGAAGCTTTTGGTGTAGATATTAGGATGAGTTTTTCTGATATGGGGAGTAGGGCAAGTGGTCCTGGAATGATCCAAGCGCCAGAGCTTGAATAAGGAGAGGTTTGCTTCGACAAGGATGACAAAAGATCGAATCCTGTCATTTCTCTCTCTTGCATTGTAAGAGTTCATTCTCGAATGATAGCTTATTTTTAGGGAGTGTCATGAGATCGAAGTTGAAAATTGTTATTCTTATAATCCTGTTGGCACTATGAAATATCAAAGATTCTTCGAAATGAAACCCTTTTTTGATGTATGTTTTAATGGTGTGAACCGACCAAATTGCGGTTAAATGTGTATATCTCCTAGGGTTTTTTTTTTTTTGAAAGCTATCTCCTAGGTTTACATTTCAATGCAAACTCAATTTTCATTCATTGTTTGCTAATATATGTTTTGATAGTGATCATGAGCTGTTTTACCTCTTTGCATTTCTTAACACTTGAATTGATGCATTCTCTTGTGATCTTGATACTCCCTCTCGTATCATGCCAACTGACAACAATACTTACTGTTTGAGGGAGGGGTTTCTGCTGAAAATTTGGGTAAATGTTGTTTCTATGAGATTTATGTTTCCTTTCGGAAATATTGACCTTGATCTTTTGGTGCATTTGTAGTGCCAAAATTTGGTGGATATGGTTCATTTTTGCCCATGTACAAGCGTTCTCTTACAGATGCTGAGGCTTTTACTGCAAAAGCTGAACTTCCTCCAAGTAAGTCGGATAATCCAACTGAGCAGAGAAAACTGAAGGTTTCTGAATTTTGGGAAATTAGGGGGATCAAAGGTTGTGTCTGTTGGCGGGCTCTTGGAGTACTTTATTTGGTAGAAGTTTGATTTTTTTATTGAATAGGATTTGAATTAGGGTTTGAAGCTTTGGTGTAGATATTGGGATGAGTTTTTCTGGTATGGGGAGTAGAGCAAGTGGGCCTGGAATGATCCATGCGCCAAAGCTTGAAGGAGTGGTTTTCTACGATAAGGACGACAAAAGAACGAATCCTGAAATTGCTCTCTCTTACATTGTAAGAGTTCATTCTCTGCTGTTGGCAGTTATTACTATCATTATCATTATCATTATCATTACTATATAAAAGGAGTTATTTTTGGGAATTTAGAATGAATATGGATGATGACTGATCCTGTAGTAACTGATGATTTTATAATTAAGTACTTAAATTGAAGTATAACTAGTGTTATTGAATAGTTGAATAACTTAAACCTCCAAGGCTCAAATTGAGTTTTTAACTTTTTACTTTTCTGGAGTGGATTGATGTTCGGTTCTTCTGTGATAAGCTCTGAGGCTTTTTGATGAAATGGAATGGTAGCCTATTTTTAGAGTGTCATGAGATGGAAGTTGAAAATTATGATTCTTTTAATCCTGTTGGCACTACGATACATCAACGATCATTTTTAATGGAACCGCTGCTTGATGTATATTTTGACGGTGTGAACCGACCGAATTGTGGTTAAATGATTTTACCTCCTAGGTTTTCATATCAATTTTCAATGCAAAATCAGTTTTTATTCAGTGTCTGCTAATATATGTTTGGATAGTGTTCATGAGCTGCTTTACCTCTTTTGTAGTACTGCATTTCGTAACAGTTGGATTGAGGCATCCTCTTATGATCTTGATATCTCCCTCTCGTAATCATGCCCACTGACAACAATACTCACTGTTTGAAACTCCATTATTTTAGGGAGACAGGGTTCAAAGTTTACTGGGCCATTTTCAGAAAGATTTTGAGGGAGGGGTTTCAGCTGAAAATTTGGGTAAATGTTGTTTCTATGAGATGTTTGTTTCCTTTCGGAAAATATTGACCTTGAACTTTTGGTGCATTTGTAGGGCCAAAATTTGGTGGATATGGTTCATTTTTGCCCATGTACAAGCGTTCTCCTACAGATACTGAGGTTTTTACTGCAAAAGCTGAACTTCCTCCAAGTAAGTCGGATAATCCTACTGAGCAGAGAACACCAAAGGTTTCCAAATATTGGGAAATTAGGGGGATCAAAGGTTGTGTCTCTTGGAGGGCTCTTGGAGCACTTTATTTGTTTGTAGTTTGATTTTTTTATTGAAGAGTGATGCGTTGGATTTCAAAAATAGGAGATGAATTCGGGTCAGAATTTTTGGTGTAGATATTGGGAAGAGTTCTTCTGATATGGGGAGTAGGGCAAGTGGGACTGGAATGATCCAAGCGCCAGAGCTTGAAGAAGGAGAGTTTTGCTACGACAAGGACGACAAAAGAACGAATCCTGACATTGCTCTCTCTTACATTGTAAGAGTTCATTCTCTGCTGTTGGCAATTATTCCTATCATTATCATTATCGTTACTTTATAAAAGCAGTTATCTTTGCGAATTTAGAATGAATATGGATGATTACTGATCCTGCAGTAACTGATGATTTTATAATTAAGTACTTAAATTGAAGTATCACTAGTGTTATGGAATAGTTGAATCACTTAAACCTCCAAGGCTAAAAAATGAGTTTTTAACTTCTTACTTTTCCGGAGTAGATTGATTCTTTTCTTCTGAAGTGATAAGCTCTGAGGCTGTTTGAAGAAATGAAATGGTAGCCTGTTTTTAAGAGTGTCATGTGATGGAGGTTGAAAATTATGATTCTTATAATCCTGTTGGCACTACGAAATATCAACGATCATTTAAAATGAAACCCTTGTTTGATGTATGTTTTGACTGTGTACCGACCGAATTGTGGTTAAATGATTTTATCTCCTAGGTTTTCATTTCAATTTTCAATGCAAAATCAGTTTTTATTCATTGTCTGCTAATATATGTTTCGATAGTGATCATGAGCTACTTTACCTCTTTGTAGTACCGCATTTCGTAACAGTTGGATTGAGGCATCCTCTTATGATCTTGATATCTCCCTCTCGTAATCATGCCCACTGACAACAATACTCACTGTTTGAAACTCTATTATTTTAGGGAGACAGGGTTCAAAGTTTACTGGGCCATTTTCAGAAAGATTTTGAGGGAGTGGTTTCAGCTGAAAATTTGGGTAAATGTTGTTTCTATGAGATGTTTGTTTCCTTTCGGAAAATGTTGACCTTGAACTTTTGGTGCATTTGTAGGGCCAAAATTTGGTGGATATGGTTCATTTTTGCCCATGTACAAGCGTTCTCCTACAGATGCTGAGGCTTTTACTGCAAAAGCTGAACTTCCTCCAAGAAAGTCGGATAATCCAACTGAGCAGAGAACACCAAAGGTTTCCAAATATTGGGAGATTAGGGGGATCAAAGGTTGTGTCTCTTGGAGGGCTCTTGGAGCACTTTATTTGTTTGTAGTTGATTTTTTTTATTGAAAAGTGATGCGTTGGATTTCAAAAATAGAAGATGAATTATGGTCTGAAGCTTTTGGTGTAGATATTGGGAAGAGTTCTTCTGATATGGGGAGTAGGGCAAGTGGGCCCGGAATGATCCAAGCGCCAGAGCTTGAAGAAGGAGAGTTTTGCTACGACAAGGACGACAAAAGAACGAATCCTGACATTGCTCTCTCTGACATTGTAAGAGTTCTTTCTCTGCTGTTGGCAATTATTCCTATCATTATCATTACTATATAAAAAGAGTTATCTTTGGGAATTTAAAATGAATATGGATGAATGACTGATCCTGTAGTAACTAATGATTTTATAATTAAGTACTTAAATTGAAGTATAACTAGTGGTATTGAAATAGTTAAATCACTTGAACATCCAAGGACCAAGACTCAAAAATGAGTTTTTAAATTTTTAAGTGAGAAGTTCTGACTCTGTTTGAAGAAATCGAATGATATCCTAGTTTTACGGTGTCATGAGATGGAAGTTAAAAATTATGATTCTTATAATCCTGTTGGCACTACAAAATATCAACAGTCCTTTGAAATGAAACCCTTGTTTGATGTATGTTTTGACAGTGTGAACGGACCAAATTGTGGTTAAATGAGTTCATCTCCTAGGTTTTCATTTTATTGCAAACTCAGTTTTCATTAATTGTCTACTCAAATGTGTTTTGATAGTGATCACGAGCTACTTTACACCTTTGTAGTACTGCATTCGTAACACTTGGATTGATGCATCCTCTTATGATCTTGATATCTCCCTCTCGTAATCATGCCCACTGACAACAATACTTACTGTTTGAAACTCTTACTTTAGGGAGACGGGTTTCAAAGTTCACTGGGCCATATTTTGCCCATGCACAAGCGTTCTCGTACAGATGCTGAGGCTTTTACTGGAAAAGCTGAACTTCCTCCAAGTAAATCGGATAATCCAACTGAGCGGAGAACACTGAATATTGTTCTTAAATTGTGTTCAGAGATGGTGGAGAGTGCCAGATTAAAGCTTGAACATTGTGAGACTCCTTGTGAATCTCCTGCAAAGATTCTTCAGGTACTATTCCTTTTCCCCACCGCGGTTATTAATGCGACCACTTTCTCATTTATATCCCTTGTTTTTCTGCTTTTGCTATTTAAAGATTATTTAACTGGTTTTCTCCGACTGTTACCAAATAATTTCTAATAATCTTGTTGATATGTTGTGTCACTTAGCGTAATTTCTGAATCTTTTCCAGCAGATGATGACTCACGACGACCGCCACAAACCAAAAGGTCCTAAGAACCAGCCCAGGCACAGAAGATGCTGCAGTCGTCAATCCAAGCACACCAGCTACATGGGAAGTTTACAGCTGCAGAACTGATAGACATTGTAGCTGGATAGGATTTCAAGTTTTTATTATTCGTTTGTTTTCTTTGAAGAAACTGTATAAACTTTTATGCTTAATTAGTTGTTTGTATAAGTGCTTCATAATTTTTTTTAATTATTTTATTTATTATGCTTCATAAAATTTTTAACTGAGCATAAGTGTAAACGATAGTAATTTTTTGATATGAGTATATGTTAAGTTGATTTTAGTCAATGTTTATTGATCATGTGAAACAGTCTTAACATATTTATATATATATGTGAGACGGGTCTATTCAACATATATTTGCAGTCAAAAGTAGTATTTTTATCTTAAAAAATAATATTGTTAACGGGTCAAATCGAATAGAAGATATGTTTCACAAAATTTATTTGTGATATCGTTTCATTGTTGTTTTTGTTATGTTTATTTTATTGTTTGAGATAAATAGGATTTATTATTCCAATTGCAAGGTTGTTCAATTAGTTTAATTTAATTATTCTTGAAAATGCAAATTTTATCAATGGTTAAGCTTTTTTACTTTTATTATTATGGTTTATGATATGATTATTTATTTTTCAAAAAAAAAATGATAAGATTATTTAATGATATTTAATAATTTCAGAAATTAAGAATTTCGAATCAATTAGTTATTGAATATAATAATGTATCCTTTGACTATTATGACAATGTTTAAGTTTTTTGATGTAGAATTATGTGGTAATGAAATATTGTTAATGAGAATGAGGCGTGGATATAGTGGAATATTATCGATTGATATTTCAATTTTGTTATCTTTCGTTAGGCTTGAACTTTCTCACCCTGTTCTCTCTCTTTTTTTTTTTTTTTTTTTTTACGTGGGAACATGCAGCCGCTACCTTTCGGTGCGCTATGGGTAAACCCCCGGATTAACACAATAGCCTGCAAACTACGCTAGTCAGATAAACCACACTAAGCAAGCCCTGTGATCTCACCCTGTTCTCTTGTAGTGATATTCTGAGGAACTCAGCTCGTCCTGGGCTGAGGCCCAATGTTGTTAAATAAATATTTATATCAACTACTTCGTATTTGTTTTCGTTTTAAAAAAATTATATCCCAAACTGATATAAAAAACCATTCTAACCATTTGTTTAAAAAAACGGTTATCCTTTATCTGCTGACAACGCACAAAATTCATTTTTTTTTAAATTTTTTTATTTTTATATTATTATTATAGAATTTTGGGGTTTAATTTTTAAATATATACACACGTGAATATTGATAATAATATTGTTTCAAAAAAATTATAAAACGTTATATAAAATTTTTCCCTATAAGATAATTATATTTGCATTATTAATTTTCTGATTTAATTTTGTATAAGAGTTTTATTTTGAAATTTATTTCCATAAAAAAGAACGTGAGTATTTAAGATATTTAAGAGATAATACTACTACCTTACTACACATTTTGTTAGGGACGACACAAGACTCGACCCCGCATTAAACCCGTCCCGATTAAACGGGTCTACAAATCGGTCCAGGGCGGGTTTTGGGTTTGATCAAACCCGTCCCGCCAGTATATATATATATATATATATATATATATATATTATAAATTTAAAATACATATATAAATATAAAATATATGTCATATTAATAAAATATAATCATATTTTTATACTAAATAATTAATACTTTATCCATAATTTGAGTTTATAATATTTTTGGATTGAAATGAATTTATTTTATTATAATATGTTTAATATGAAAATATATCATTATAATTTTTTTTGGTTAATAATTATTAATTAAATACAAGACACATTTTAATTTATGAAAATATTTTTTATCCTAAATATTATCAATATAAAATTGAAATTAAATTTAATGATTTTTGTTAATCTTTAAACATTTATTTTTTTATTTAATAAATTTAAAATTATATAATTTCTGGCGGGTCTAACGGTCTAACTCGGATTGGACTCACCGAGTACGCGAGACGAGGTGGGTCTAAAGAGAGGCATGGCGGGTCCCAGATTTAGACAAATTCGCTCCAAATCCGCTCTGTTACCATCTCTATATTTTTTTTACACGTTGCACACAAGCATTATAATATAGGGGTGAAATAGGGTCGGGACCCGTCCTGTAACCCTCCTACCCAATTCTCGTCCCAGAAAGAATCGAGAATTTTTTTTTCTCCCAATCCCGTACCCAATATATTTCGGGACCCGAATATTCGGATCTCAAATTTTCGGGATCCTGTCTTGTGGGGAGAGAAAATCCCAAAAAAAATTTCATGTTCAAAATTTCGTTCAAAAAACAAAAAAAGTGGTTATTTTATTTAAAAAAATATACTATTTCAAAACTTATATTTTAAATAAAAATTAAATATTCAACTTAAAACATATAAAAATTAAATATTCCGGATAATTTTTCAAGGCTTTGTCAATAGAAGAACATCATATAGTGCATCGATAATTATTAATAAAACGTCGCATACAAATTACTAGAATAATGTTTTTAAATAGACTGTCAAATTGCATCACTTATTCTACATATATTTTTCTAAATTGATAACTATAAATATAAATTAATTAAATTATAAATAATTTTTAAAAAAAAATATACAAAAATAAAATGTTATTTCTTCATTCTACAATTCGATCGTTCGAGAAATAAACAATTATAAGAATTAATTCCATAATTAATTGTTATATTGGTTGAAACCCAATAATATTTAGTTCAATCTATTAATAAATTTATTAATAAAATATATTATTATATTATTTTATGGCGGGTCGAGAATCCCGTCGGGATAAGATTTTATTCCCGATCGCTCTCCCGATATTAATCGGGATGAAAAAAATCCCGAAAATTCGGGTTGAGAAAATATCGGGTTGAGATTTTTTTCTGGACGAGAATGTGATGTGATTTAAAAAGGGTCGAGATTTCGAGAATTTTTGATACCCCTATTATAATATAGTACTAGGTGTTTTTGCATGTTTCATGTGCGTGTAAAATAGTTAATATAATATGAGTTTTAAATTTCTATTTTTTAACAATAAAAAATATTGCTAAAAACATAAATGGAAATAAAAAAAAGAGTAAAATAATTCCTTCTAAAGCTACAAAAATTAATCCTTTTTTATTTAACAAAAAAAATCATAAAAATCCATTTTAATAAATTTGTTACTTATCTGTAACTATCATATTTTATCTGTAACATTAGTATTTTTTTTTAAAAAAAATGCAGAATTATTTTTTCAACAAATAACTCTATTGGTACTCACAGAATTTTGATATTGACAAAATATAGTATACCTCACAGACCAACTGATTCTGTTCAGATCCAAGCACAAAAAACGTAAACTTGACAAAATTTTCTAAAGCTAAAATGAACAAAACCGAGTTGACTTTGATCAAGAGATAAACTGAAACCATCAAGTGGTCATCAAGGAGAATCGAGTAGTCAACCTCACACAGGCAAACTACATTAAGTTTACGGAGCTAAATTGAATCAGTTCCTCAAGGGCAAACAATTGTACGCAACCAAAACTGAATCAGTCTCTCAAAGCTAAACTGATGCCCAATCCAACTGAGCAAAAGACTGAGCAAGCTAAACTGAATCAACGAAGGTCTTTTGGATAGACTTGTTTGTGCAAGACAACACGCCGCGTTTACAGAGCTCTTAAGTGTACGATTATGTCTAGGAATGTCAGCGAATGGGACAAGCTAATGGTATTAATTCAAATTCAAAAGAGTTGTTTCCCGCCAAGTATAAATACTCACCAGGGCATAAAAAATTGCATCCGAATCAATAAGAATTCTCGCATATACACTCCTGTTATCAGAGGTAAACTGAACTCTTTTAGTTTACCCACTGAATTGAGAAAACCAGCAGAGAGCATCGTGAAGTTTATCATTTGAGAGTCGAAGAACAATAGCAAAACATCCAAGCATAGTAGATCAGTGAGGATATAGTGCTAAGTGTTGTAACAACAAGTGTTGTGCTAGTGATATATCAGTTAAGGTGCTGCAAACCTCGTTGTAACAAGAAACAGTCGTGAACTATATTCTTGAGTGTTTCTAGGAGTTTTGGGATAGGCGATAGTGTAAGTTCTACTCTTGGAGTGGATTGTTGCAAGTCGATTGTAATAGTCAAAATCTTCTAGAGTGAATCCTTCCGAGGTGAAAGAAAAGATGACATAGGAGTTTTTGAAATCTCCGAACATCCATAAACAAGCATCTGTGTTATTACTTTCAGTTTATCATACTCACGCATTCACTACATCTGTTAGTCCATCAATGCATTAGTTCAATCTATTAGTTTGCATTATTCCACACAACAAATTTGTTTTCAAATTAACATCGACACGAGAGGAAGAAAGGATTCAGTTGACCAACCTAAACTGAATCAAGACTAAGTATTAAGGAGATAAACTACCAATCTGCCATCTATGCTTTTAAGGTAGGGGTTCAAGATGAATGCAACATAATCTTGATGCATTAAATCATATACATATTGATAAACATCTTGAACACATCATTCAAACATCATGCAAGGCAATAATAATAAGTAAATCACATAAGAGCACTTAAACAAGTAAGTATGTGATTTTAGGAAAACTCGAAAACCACCCACGTTATCGAGTTGTTCTACCTGGCGAGAATAATGTCGAATTATACCTTTCAATCGTAGTGTTGACATATTCAAGCTTGCTAGCTTCAAATCAGATGGCATCTCGAAGCGTCTATTCATTCCACGCTTGCTCATCGACGTTGATCAAAGTTTTGATTCAACTTTAATTGTTCAAACGGCTCGAACTCGTCGATTCGACTTCGATTACTTCAATTTTCAACTGAAATGAAGTGTGCAATATGCTTAATATCATTCTCAAATCTGATTCTTAGTGCTAAGTTCAATCTATAGCTGATATCGGATTAAATTGCAAACCGGCGGCGTAACAGTTCGAAGTCGGTAATTCCGAAAGCGCAAACATCATTCATACCATCATTTAAACATTATATCATCATCAATTATTCAATTAATATACGTGACCAACAGCTCACAAAACTCAGAATTCTGAAAATATTTCTATAAATCGAAAACATGTTCAAAGTACGATATTTTTCCAATTCGTCTTAGATATGCTATCGCCATATATACTAGAACATGTTTAAACAATTAAATCGTAATTATAAAAACATCTTAAAATTCAAATATGGTAAAAATTCATAAAACTTACGTCAAAACGTAGCACTGGGAGTTGTGATCACAAATATACGATCAATCGAAAATCTACCGGCCGGATAACGAACACGGAAGCTTGGAATAAATGAAATCAGCCTTGGGGTTCTTTCTTCCTCCATTTCTCGATGCCTACTGTCCCAATTCTGAAGTATAAAGGATAAACACATGCATCCCAATATATATATATACACATGTGATTCCACTTGCCAAGGAAAATTGCTCTTTGGCCCCTGAACTTTAGCATAATTGCAAATTAGTCCCGGACAAGCGATTTAATTCAATTTTAATCATAAATCATTTAAGAATACTATAATTTAATTCTAAACTCTAAATATTCTCAAATTAAATATTCTTGGATTAAAATTAAATAATTTTGGATCTTATCGCATTTTAGTCCTTGAACTTCTCCATATTTGCACATGGGTCCCTGCTCGGATTTCATCCTCAAATTAAATTCTTCTTAATATAAAACTCATAATTTAAATCTTAAATCCCATAATTAATCAATTCAAATATTCTAATCTTTTAATTTAATAATTTCGGATATTAAATCTTAAAATCCGAAAAATCCTCAAATTAAATATTTTTGACCCGAAATTAAAATCTCTAATTTTCATAAAGTCTCCAATTCATATTTTCTCATATTTGGAATTTAACTCTTAAATTCCGTAATTAATAACTTAATATTTTTGGGTCTTACAGAGCAGGAGGCTCAGGCGAACTTAGTTGCAGGGTTTTGACAGTTGTTGGGAGCTTTGTTTATTTAGGGGATTGTATCAGAACTCGTTGGTTTGGTACTGAATATTTAATTCGATTGGGTTGTAATAACTTTAGTATTCGGATTTCTTTTGCTTGGGTTTGTATAACTATGGTGTTTTCCGCTGATATTTTCTGATTATGTTTTAATTAAGTTTATTGTATGCTTTAGTTTCTGATTAGTAGGTGATCAAGGTGCGGGTCACTACAGACATTGTCCTCCGAAAACTACGAGGCATGTTCCCCTCATGTTCTGCACATCATGTGAAGGTTGGGACGTGAGCCATGTTCCCGCATTGTGGCCACCATCTGAGCATCTCGGGTTGGTCACCGACTTTGATACCCTATAAATACTCTCAGTAGAGGTAAAATCAGAGAGCCCAATTGTGAGACCTCGATTCTAAACCACTAATCTCGGATTAAACAACTATTAAGCGAACAAGAATCCAAGAGTAAAACAAGTCAAAGTTTTTTTTTTTTTTTTTTTTTTTTAAAACGCCCGCGCCCGCGCGAGGAACCAAGCTCGCGCGCGCGCGGGCAAACGATCCCGAGACCAACCAAAGGCTCGCGCCCGCGCGAGGTACCAAGCTCGCGCGCGCGCGGGCAAACCATTCAGAGGCCCAACGGAGGCCTCGCGCGCGCGCAAGGAACGCCTCGCCCGCGCGCGGAAGGCCTGGGCAGAAAAGCTCAGGCTGCAGAAAAAGAAAAGGGATTCCGCGCTTGGTCTGACATGCCTTCAAATACAATTACAATAACAGGGTGTAGGAAAACATGCCATAACAAGTCATGCTTTCAGAAGGCCTAAAAACAACCAGAAGTCTAAATCGATACAACAACAACATACTTCGATTTCAGATTCCAATCCGAATACAAACTAATTCGAATAACAAAACATATCAAGTTCGAGTTCTAACATGCTTCAATCTTAAACTAGATAAACATGCTAATTCGACTTCTAAACCGAGTCTCACTTCTACTACTTGCCCTCGAAGCTAACCATGCCTCTTCTGACTTGTTCCTGCCCCACCTGTTGCCAAGTACACATACAAAACAAAGCAACAGCCGGATAACCGGTGAGAATGATAATCCCAGTAAAAGCAACATATCAAGTAATGAATATACAACATGCTATCAAACCACATATTCAAGTCGAAGTTAATGATATGCATGTCTTTAAAACCAGGATATCGATTCTGATAAACACGGGAGTATTGCTCTGCTTTTGGGATCCCGAGGATGAGATCACGTAACGACTCACCGACTCTCCCAATCGAGGTGGTGCCACGTATCCCACTCCTCTAGACTTTGAGCAACCATAATGAGTATGCTAGCACTAGGCGAAATACTACAACCTAGGCCACTCAATCATAGTTCCCAAACGTCTAACAAAAAGGGCGGTTCTGCCCGCTGAAATCAAAGTAGGCTCAAGATGAATGCATAACAGAAACATAAACATAAGCCACATAACAAAACTCAATCAATCAACAATTACAAGTTCCACGTACTAGAACAAGTATCAATGCAATATGTGATTTTAAAAAGGGAAACTCGAGAACCAACAGTCCCGAGTATGCTATCCCGCTACGATGACTGCTTTTACCTTTCAATGCAGTAGTTCCAACTCCAGGAAAGCTACAACAAAAGATTGTATCAACAACTATACAATCTAAACAACAACTACGGATCAAGGTAAATCTCATTACCGATCTTCGTCCAACTCTGAAACGATCAATCAGCTGCTAACTCAGGGCTTGACAACTCCAAACGAATCTGTTCAGATACAAGAGATTGATCAACAACAAAGACCAACTTACAAGCCAAGTTCAACAACTCAAAAACGGTTCGAAACCCTCAAAACTCAAACCGAAGGCATAACGGCTATAAACTGAACAAACCGGCAACGCAGACAGCAGTTCAATACTGATATCAACTCAATTCAATGCTAAAACCACAACAACAAGACAAACCCAAAAAATCTCAAAACCCACATTTTCGAATAATACTTCCAAAAATCATAACAATTCCGAACGTCGCTCTAATTCAAAACCGACAGATAATAAACGATCAGAACTCTGTAGAGAACAACATACTCGAATCTCAAACGATTCTAACAACATCCAAAAACTAGAATGTATCCGATCGTAGAAAAACTTACGATATAACGGAGCTCTCGCTGCAGTGATCGATAATCTGCCTTCAGAATTAATTTCTAACGGACGGATCGAGCTCGGACTGGACTTTGAAAGCTCAAAAGCTCCAAGAGGCGTCTTCAATGGAGGCTCACGGTTGGGAGGAGGAAGGAGGTGACTTGTGAAATAAAAATCAAGAGTAGATAATATATAAAATCAACTATTTGCGTTTTAGTCCCTGAAATTTCCAAAATTTGCAAAAAGGACCCTGATCAAAATCAAACCGGCTCGAGAACTCTGTAATCTCTGATTAACTCAAATAAACTCATTTAAGATAAAAACGGGGCGTTACAATTCTCCCCCACTAAGAAGAGATTTCGTCCTCGAAATCAACGAGAACCACAACTCAAAGATAGAATAAAGAATCAAAAGACAGTAAGAAGAACTCACGTCATCCGAACAACTCTGGAAAACGCTGTCTCATGTCAGACTCTGTCTCCCAAGTCGCTTCCTCAACGCCGTGTCGGCTCCACTGCACTTTCACCAATGGAATCAACTTGGTTCTGAGTTGCTTTTCTTTCCGATCAAGGATCTGAATCGGTCGCTCAAAATAGCTCAGGGTCTCGTCTAACTCGGCTTCGTCAGGCTGAAGGATATGAGAAATATCTGGTTGGTACTTTCGCAGCATAGAGACGTGAAAAACGTCGTGAATACCAGATAAAGACGGAGGAAGTGCAAGTCTGTAGGCAAGATCGCCTATCTTCTCGAGAATCTCGTACGGACCGATGAATCTCGGAGATAACTTTCCTCTCTTACCGAATCTGACGGTGCCTCTGAACGGAGAAATCTTAAGGAATACACGGTCTTCCTGCTCAAAACTCAGAGGTCGACGTCTGACATTCGCATACTTCGCCTGTCTATCTTGAGCTGACTTCATTCTGGTCTGAATGATCTTAACCTGCTCTGCCATATCTCTAAGCATCTCCGGTCCCAAATCTGGTGACTCGGACAATTCATCCCAAAACAACGGAGATCGGCACTTTCTACCATACAAAGCCTCAAAAGGCGCCATACCGATACTCGCTTGGAAGCTGTTGTTGTAAGAAAACTCGACAAGAGGCAAAGAATCCTGCCAACTAGTGCCAAAGTCTAGCACTACCGCTCGCAGCATATCCTCCAACGTCTGGATGGTCCGTTCTGACTGTCCATCTGTCTGAGGATGATAAGCTGTACTCAGATGCAATCGAGTACCAAGTGCCCCCTGAAGACTGTGCCAGAAGTGAGAAGTGAATCTAGGATCTCTGTCTGAAACGATCGACTTCGGCACACCATGCAATCTCACAACATTGCTAACATACAACTCAGCCATCTGATCATGACGATACGTCATCCTGTAAGGAATAAAACAAGCAGACTTCGTCAATCGGTCGATCACTACCCAAATAGCATCGCATCCTCGAACGGATCGTGGTAGCTTCGTGACAAAATCCATAGAAATGTGATCCCATTTCCATTCAGGAACAGATAGGCTGTGCAAAAGACCACCTGGTCGCTTCCGCTCTGCTTTCACTTGCTGACAATTCAAACACCGAGATACAAATCTCGCAACATCGTCCTTCATTCTCTTCCACCAGAACTGACTCTTCAGATCGTTGTACATTTTACGACCTCCAGGATGAACGCTAAACCGACTGCAATGAGCTTCTCGGAGAATACGCTGTCTCAACTCCGAAATATCAGGCACAACAATACGGTTGTTCACAAACAAAACGTCATCTCTAACCTGGAATTCTGACTGATGCCCAGTTCTGACTTTCTCTATCGAAACCTGAATGCTCGGCTCAGACTTCTGTGCTTCTCTGATTGCAACAAACAACTCCGGCTCGGCTTGAATAGCAAACACTCTGATAGTCTCCCTATCTGTTTCAAACTCTAAACCAGAAGTGCAACAATCATCGACCAACTGAGAAACACCGATAGTTGAAAGAGATAACGAACAAAGCTTTCGGCTCAAGGCATCTGCAACTGCATTCGACTTCCCTGGATAATACTTGATCTCACAGTCGAAATCCTTCAACAGATCTAACCATCTTCTCTGTCTCATATTCAGCTCTGCCTGTGAAAACAAGTACTTAAGACTCTTATGATCAGAAAAGATCTCGAAAGACTCACCATAAAGATAGTGACGCCAGATCTTCAAAGCAAATACAATCGCTGCAAGTTCAAGATCATGAACAGGATAACGAGTCTCATGCGGTTTCAGCTGCCTTGATGCATACGCTATCACATGCTTATGCTGCATAAGAACACAACCCAAACCTCGGTTAGAAGCATCACAATACACTGTGAAACCTCCAGTACCCTTCGGAATAGAGAGAATTGGAGCACTGGTCAGCCTCCTCTTCAGATCAACAAAGCTAGCCTCACAATCTGAAGTCCAGACAAAAGGCGCATTCTTCTGAGTCAGCTGGGTAATAGGCTTGGCAATAGACGAGAAACCCTCGATGAAACGACGGTAATAACCAGCTAAACCCATGAAGCTTCGGATCTCAGGTACTGATGTCGGTCTAGGCCAATTCATAACCGCTTCGATTTTGCTGGGATCGACAGAAATCCCATCTTCAGAAATAATATGACCGAGAAAGACAACTCGATATAACCAGAATTCGCATTTCGATAGCTTGGCAAAAAACTGCTCAACTCGTAAAATCTGCAAGACGATTCTCAAGTGCTCTGCATGGTCAGTACGGTTCTTCGAGTAGATAAGAATATCGTCGATGAAAATAATGACGAACTCATCTAAATAACGCTGAAAGATACGGTTCATCAAACCCATAAAAACAGCTGGAGCGTTAGTCAAACCGAATGGCATGACTATAAACTCAAAGTGACCATACCTCGTTCTGAATGGGGTCTTAGGAACATCTTCCTCTCGCACTCTCAGCTGATGGTAGCCTGACCTCAGATCAATCTTAGAGTAGACAGAAGAACCCTGCAGTTGATCGAACAAGTCATCTATTCGGGGTAAAGGATACCTGTTCTTAACTGTAGCCTGATTCAATTGACGGTAGTCGATACAGAGCCGCATAGAACCATCCTTCTTCCGAACGAATAGAACAGGAGCACCCCAAGGCGATACACTAGGTCTGATGTATCCCTTGGCAATCAAATCCTCAAGCTGCTCCTTCAACTCTCTCAATTCAACAAGTGCCATACGATAAGGAGCTTTTGAAATAGGTTGAGTACCTGGCACTAAGTCAATGCTGAATTCAACCTCTCGAATGGGCGGCAATCCAGGAACATCTTCCGGAAACACATCAGCAAAATCTCTAACCACTGGTAAGTCAACCAAAGCTGGGCTAGATTTCAGTACATCAACCGCATAAACCAAAAATCCTTCTGCACCTCTCTGTAACAAACGAGTCATAGATAACACTGAAATCAAAGGAATTCTAGATCGAGAACCCTTACCAAAGAATTTCCACTCGTCTGCCATTTCAGGTCTGAACCTGACAACCTTCAGAAAACAATCAACTGTCGCCCTGTACTTGGTTAAAGCATCTATCCCGACAATACAATCAAAATCTGACAACCCAAGCAAAATACAGTCGAATTCTAACAAATTCCCCTCGAAACGAAATTCACAGTTCCTGACTAGTCGGACAGAAACAATTCCTCCACCCAAAGGTGAAGTAACAGCTACTACTGTAGGCAACAATTCAGTTGGCAAAGCATGCAATAACACATATTTCTCAGAGATAAAGGAATGGGAAGCACCTGTATCTATCAAGACATGAGCAGAATGACCGAAAATCGAACAGTTACCTGCTATGACATCGTCAGGTGATGCCTGAGCCTGATCCTCTGTCAATGCAAAAACTCGTGCTTGCTGTCTCGGAGGCTGATTTGCACTAGAGCTACCTCCTTGTCTGTTCTGCTGTTGCTGGGGTTGGAAAGAGTGTACTGCAGACGACTGCCTCTCCGGCTGAGCTGCAGGTCTAGACGAACTCCCACTCTGAGCTCTATCTCTATTACGTTGAGGGCACACTTTAGAGAAGTGTCCCGGTTGCTGACATGTGTTACAATTGCCGAAGACTCCCACACACTGATCCGGTGAGTGTCTTCCTCCACACTTGCTGCAGTACAAGGATGATGACCCAGAACTCGGTCCTGAACCGAATTGCTTCGAACCACTGGAACTGGACGAACTGTTCCCCTGTCTCTTGAACTGTTTACCTCTTGCCTTGTACTGATCCTTTCTGTTTCCCCCACTGTTTCCACCTTCATACCTCTGCTGCTGGTTCTGATGATGAGGTGGCTGATTCTGGTACTGAGATGGTTGGTTCTGATACTGCCTCTGCTGCTGAGGTGCCCCCTGATTACCTCTTTGCCTCCACAAGCCTGCTTCTGCTCCCTTTGCGTAATTCATGGCATCCGCAAAGTTTCTAGGCCTGTTGGTGTTAACCAACGTGAAGACATCGGGGTTCAACCCGTTGATGAACTGATCTGCCTTAGCTTCTTCATCTCCGGCAATTAGCGGTGCAAAACGCAACAGACTATCGAACTTAGCCACGTACTCTTCAATGTTCAGATTCCCTTGCCTCAGATTTGCAAACTCTGCTCCCTTATCCTTACGATACGAGATAGGGAAAAACCGCTTATAAAACTCAGATTTAAAAAGAGCCCAAGTAACCTCTGTACCTCTACTCTCAAATTCTTTCTTTGTCATGATCCACCAGCTCTTAGCACCACCACGCAGCTGATGAATTACTAACCTGATTCGGCGGTCATCTGAGTAGTCAATGGAATCAAACAACTGATCCATATCATCCAACCAACTCTCACAGTCAACTGGATTTTCTGAACCCATCAACAATGGCGGATTGAACGACTGAAACCTCTTCAGCAAGGTTTCCATAGGAGTTGCTGAAGCATCCAACTGATCAACCTCAGTGCTAGCTTGTTCAGTCGCAGGGATAACTGGTGGTGTGTTTCTCTTTATCACTCGACGAGGACCCATCTGATAATCAAAGGTTAGGACACGAGATATCTCAATCGCTACCATCAGTGCCCTTACAACTGCTTGGAATACCGAATACCAGTCGAGAACAGAAACAGTTATATCTCAAGTAGATCATGCTTTATTAATTTAAATCACACAACCATGTAATTCAAATAATGCTCAAACAATAAAGCATGCTCGCATGGAATTAAGTACACAATTAAATAATTCAAACACATGCGAGTAGTCATTACACACAGACTCGATCTACCCCGCTCACTCTAGTTCGACCAAGAATCTTAACGCTCTGATACCACTTAATGTGAGACCTCGATTCTAAACCACTAATCTCGGATTAAACAACTATTAAGCGAACAAGAATCCAAGAGTAAAACAAGTCAAAGTTTTTTTTTTTTTTTTTTTAAAACGCCCGCGCCCGCGCGAGGAACCAAGCTCGCGCGCGCGCGGGCAAACGATCCCGAGACCAACCAAAGGCTCGCGCCCGCGCGAGGTAGCAAGCTCGCGCGTGCGCGGGCAAACCATTCAGAGGCCCAACGGAGGCCTCGCGCGCGCGCGAGGAACGCCTCGCCCGCGCGCGGAAGGCCTGGGCAGAAAAGCTCAGGCTGCAGAAAAAGAAAAGGGATTCCGCGCTTGGTCCGACATGCCTTCAAATACAATTACAATAACAGGGTGTAGGGAAACATGCCATAACAAGTCATGCTTTCAGAAGGCCTAAAAACAACCAGAAGTCTAAATCGATACAACAACAACATACTTCGATTTCAGATTCCAATCCGAATACAAACTAATTCGAATAACAAAACATATCAAGTTCGAGTTCTAACATGCTTCAATCTTAAACTAGATAAACATGCTAATTCGACTTCTAAACCGAGTCTCACTTCTACTACTTGCCCTCGAAGCTAACCATGCCTCTTCTGACTTGTTCCTGCCCCACCTGTTGCCAAGTACACATACAAAACAAAGCAACAGCCGGATAACCGGTGAGAATGATAATCCCAGTAAAAGCAACATATCAAGTAATGAATATACAACATGCTATCAAACCACATATTCAAGTCGAAGTTAATGATATGCATGTCTTTAAAACCAGGATATCGATTCTGATAAACACGGGAGTATTGCTCTGCTTTTGGGATCCCGAGGATGAGATCACGTAACGACTCACCGACTCTCCCAATCGAGGTGGTGCCACGTATCCCACTCCTCTAGACTTTGAGCAACCATAATGAGTATGCTAGCACTAGGCGAAATACTACAACCTAGGCCACTCAATCATAGTTCCCAAACGTCTAACAAAAAGGGCGGTTCTGCCCGCTGAAATCAAAGTAGGCTCAAGATGAATGCATAACAGAAACATAAACATAAGCCACATAACAAAACTCAATCAATCAACAATTACAAGTTCCACGTACTAGAACAAGTATCAATGCAATATGTGATTTTAAAAAGGGAAACTCGAGAACCAACAGTCCCGAGTATGCTATCCCGCTACGATGACTGCTTTTACCTTTCAATGCAGTAGTTCCAACTCCAGGAAAGCTACAACAAAAGATTGTATCAACAACTATACAATCTAAACAACAACTACGGATCAAGGTAAATCTCATTACCGATCTTCGTCCAACTCTGAAACGATCAATCAGCTGCTAACTCAGGGCTTGACAACTCCAAACGAATCTGTTCAGATACAAGAGATTGATCAACAACAAAGACCAACTTACAATCCAAGTTTAACAACTCAAAAACGGTTCGAAACCCTCAAAACTCAAACCGACGGCATAACGGCTATAAACTGAACAAACCGGCAACGCAGACAGCAGTTCAATACTGATATCAACTCAATTCAATGCTAAAACCACAACAACAAGACAAACCCAACAAATCTCAAAACCCACATTTTCGAATAATACTTCCAAAAATCATAACAATTCCGAACGTCGCTCTAATTCAAAACCGACAGATAATAAACGATCAGAACTCTGTAGAGAACAACATACTCGAATCTCAAACGATTCTAACAACATCCAAAAACTAGAATGTATCCGATCGTAGAAAAACTTACGATATAACGGAGCTCTCGCTGCAGTGATCGATAATCTGCCTTCAGAATTAATTTCTAACGGACGGATCGAGCTCGGACTGGACTTTGAAAGCTCAAAAGCTCCAAGAGGCGTCTTCAATGGAGGCTCACGGTTGGGAGGAGGAAGGAGGTGACTTGTGAAATAAAAATCAAGAGTAGATAATATATAAAATCAACTATTTGCGTTTTAGTCCCTGAAATTTCCAAAATTTGCAAAAAGGACCCTGATCAAAATCAAACCGGCTCGAGAACTCTGTAATCTCTGATTAACTCAAATAAACTCATTTAAGATAAAAACGGGGCGTTACACCAATTCATTCTCTCAAACCCTTTTGATAATTATCTTATTAAATTATTCCCTTTTCTCTTGCGTGAATACTTCATTAAATTGAGCATTGGAGTGGCCAAACCGAAAATCTTTCGAGCACCTCACTAACTTTTCCTATTTGATGGTGTACGGAGACCACCTTTCTAGGGAGAACACTTACTCTATCCGGGAGCTGAGGTTGTCTATACTAACCTACACACTTTTCCGAGGTGACATCAAAGTTGATTTTATTCTTGGGATATATAGAATATTATGCTTATGAAGTTTGTTGCATCTTTGGAGGTTGCTCACACACAGGATATGCTACCTAAATTTTATGTAGCTTATAATAAATTACATCCGTTACAATTATATATAGTATTTCCTTATTATTATTTTTTTGTCCCAAATATAGTTCATATTCTACATTTACAATTACATTTTTTGGGTTTTACCAATGCACCTCTATTAATTATCTTTTGAATAATTAAAATAGAGATAAAATAATAAATTTGTTTTTGCGATTATTCTTTAATATGTGTGGAAAAACAAACAAGTCCGTAATTCTAAGGTGAATGTACACTACAACAAAAACTATCTTTCGCAACGCGCAAATTGGCTTTCCGCAGCGTGCAGTGCATCCTGCACAATTCAAAGCTGTTGAAATTCAAAACTATTGACAGCGTACATTGTACACTGCAAAAAATAAAATCAAAAGCGCCCATTGTGCGCTGCGGAAAGTTTCATCCGCAGCTCGTATTGCACGTTGCGGAAAATAGCATACGCAGTGAGCAGTGCGCGATGCGAAAAGTAGCTTCAATAGCGCGTAATGCACGCTGCGGAAAGTCGTGTCCATAGCGTGCATTGCTCGCTGCAAAAAATTGCATCAATAGCGCGCAATGCGTGCTGTGGAAAATAACATCAACAACGCATTGAAAAAAGATGTCGACAACTCAATATTTCATCATAAATAGCCTAATATAATGCAAAGGTAACAAAAAAATCAATAAATTAAACGAATAAATGAAAAAAATTTCAATTTCATTCACGAAAATAAAAGAACCAAATCTTTACAACAAACTAAGCATAATTTCAACTATAATTCACTCGCAGAGTTAATACAAGTGTTTCTTCATCATACTACCCAAAACACGATGCAAAATATCTCAACAAACTAGTGACACATAACAATAAAGATCACTAGAATCTATATCAATCACACAAAACTAAAAATTTGGATAACCATGCGACGGTGCTTCCTAATGTGTCATCAAGAACTCGCATTTCATCATTTGGTCGAATTAGGTCCACTTTCTCCACCAAATCTTATCAACCCAAACTTTCCAACAAGATCCACCAAGAACAACGTGGTGCACCTACAAAGCAAGTGGTTTCAATGAAATTGTAAGTAAAAATTATTAGTACTATGAAATAAAATATACATAAAAAACAACATTAAAAAATGTGACCTTGGAGTCGATTATGTGTGTGTGTGTGTCCAATTTATTAACGATTCACAAATTTCACCCAAACCAAAAATCTCGGGAAACTTAACTTTCATATTCTTTTTCTGTTAGGAATCAATCCGGAAAATTGAGAATTCACCACACAAACGATCACACAACAAACAAGAACAATAATCCCAGAAAGCAGATGAACCCAACACATACAAATCAAACACACCACTCACGCGAAAGAGATTAAAGAACACAAGTATTTACGTGGTTCGGAGAGCAACACAACCACTTTTATTAATCACCAACAGAACAATCCAAGCTCAATCAACAGAGCTTATTACAGAGATGAACTAAGATAAACTCTCAAGCTAGATACAGACACAACCGCACAATCTTTGCTTAGTTTTCTCCTCTGAAATCTCTCTTTCTTCTCTCTCAATATATTCTGAAGAATTTTGATTTTTTGTTATTCTTGTTGCGGCCAACTTCCATCTGTATTTATAGAGAATTACACCGACTTTTTTCTTGGGCTTAGGTCAACAGTAACTTACGGCCCAGTTATAAAGTCAACATGATCCAACCCGATAAGTCTTCTCACATCAGTCTGATCTGCTCTTGTACTACGTTCTGCGTTGATCTGCCTTCAAGCTCACAGCTTCTCGGACACTTCATCTGACTTCTAACCAAGTCACAGTACTTGAGCAATAGATCTGCATTAACTCATCCGAAGACTCATCTGACCATCACTTCGATCGGATCCCAGTATTCGATCTGCACCATGAGTTCATCTGATCACTGAACTCATCTGATCTGTACTATTTGATCTCATCTCATCTCTATTCTTATTCAATCTGATAGAAGCATACATCAACAATCTCCACCTTGATTCTTTCAGGTTGAATGCTTCTCTCCATCCTAGCCTCCTTGGCTAATTTCCAATCACCGCATTGACTAAGTCCAAATATTTCTTGAACTTAGCATACGGCAGTGACTTTGTCATAATATCTATAGGGTTTTATTTTGATGCTATCTTCACAAGGATAACATCTCCTTTTTCAATCACATCTCTGACGAAATGCATTTTCACATCTGTGTTTCGATCATTCATGATAAACTTGGTGTTTCGTCAAGTGTATTGCACTTTGGTTGTCACAGTGTACTACAATTTGATCTTGTTTTACACCCAACTCCGCTATCATTCTTTTTAACCACAATCCTTCCTTTATGGCCTCAGTAACATCTATGAATTCTGCCTCAGTGGTAGAAAGGGCAACCACTGACTATAGATTTGACTTCCAGGTGATCGATGTGCCATAAAAGGTAAACACATATCCAGTCAACGAATTTATCGTGTTAAGTTCCCAGCAAAATCTGAATCCACATATCCAACTATCGGATCAATCCCAACTTGTTATTTTTCAAACTTCAACCCCAGCACAGTAGTATTTATGAGATATCGGAGAATCCACTTTAGAGCTTCCCAATGATATGTACCCGGAGTAGCCATAAATCTTGACACAACACTGATTGTGCATGCCAGATCAGGCCTACTACACACCATTCCATATATGAGAATCCCCACTCCACTAGCATATGGAATACCAGCCATCTTCGTCTTGTCTTCCTCACTTTCAAGTGACTGATTCGCAGATAGCTTCAAATGTTGTCCCAGATGGGTCAAGACAGATTTTGCTTGATTCATGTTATATTTTAGAACAACCTTCTTCAAATAGTTCTTCTGACTCAAATGAATCTCCTGCCTTTTCCTGTTTTTCATTATGTCCATGCCCAAAATTATCTTCGCTTCTCCCAGATCTTTCATCTCAAACTCTGAGTTGAGCTATTGTTTCAAGGATGATATTTCTGTCTTACTTTTACTTGCAATCAATATATCATCAACGTAAATCAGTAGATACAAGACAACCTGCTCCTCATCCTTCTTCAAATAGACATATCTATCATATCGGCTTCTCACAAAACCAATACCAATCATGAACTCATCAAACCTCATGTTCTACTGCCTCGGACTTTGCTTGAGCCCATACAATGATTTACTCAATAAGCAGACCTTGTTCTGTGTTTTCTGATGTATGAAGCCCTTTGGTTGTTCCATATAAATGGTTTCTTCCAGGTCATCGTGTAGAAATGCAGTTTTCACATCCATCTGCTCAAGCTCCAAGTTGAGCTGGTTCATCAGTGCTAACATAATCCGGATTGAAAAATGTTTGACCACTGGAGAATAGACCTCATTAAAATCTATCACTTCTACTTGACCAAAACCCTTTGCAACCAATCTTACTTAATACTTGATCTGAACTGTACCAGGAGTTCCTTCCTTCTGTTTATAGATCCACTTGCATCCCAATGTCTTCTGAGCTTCCGTCTGTCTACTAACGTCCAGGTTTGATTCTTCTCAAGTGAGTTCATCTCTTCATTCATAGCTTCAATCCACTTGTTTTTATGTTTACTCGCCATAACTTCATCATATGTATTCGGCTATGTATACTCCACCTCCTCAGCTACTGTAAGTGCATACCAAGCCAGATCAGCTTCACCAAACCTCTTAGGAGCTCTGATCTCCCTTCTGGTTCTGTCCCTTGCAAGATTATAAGTACTCAAATCCTCTGTTTGATCAATCGCTGTCACATTCTCATCTTGCATTTCTTCTGACCCTTCATCTGACACAGAAGACTCCACCTCAAATGGTAGTTTAACATTCTCACTTATCTGACTGTCCTTTCCATCTGTATTCATTTTATATCCCAGTTTGGATTCATCAAATTTCACATCCCTGGTGTTGAAGCACTTTGGACCTTTTGACTCCAGGTTCCAAACCTTATAACCCTTCACACCATCCGGATACCCAATGAATATAAATCTGGCTGACCTTGCTTCCAACTTGTCCTGTTTCAGATGAGCATATGCAAGACATCAGAATACCCTCAAGTTTGAATAGTCTGCAGGTGTTCCACTCCACTTTTTCATTGGTGTCTTGAAACCAATCGCGCTGGATGGATATCTATTGATCAAATAGCACGCAGTAGATAATGCTTCTCCCCAAAAGGACTTAGGTAGAGAAGCATTGATCAACATACATCTGACCCTTTCCAGAAGATTTCTGTTCATTCTCTCTGCCAGGCCATTCTGCTATGGCGTTCCTGCCACTGTTCTGTGTCTGGTAATGTCTTTCTCCTTACATAGCTTGACAAACTTATCTGATAAGTATTCCAGCCCATTATCTGTTCTCAGGTGTTTAACTATTCGATCACTCTTGTTCTCAACTGCCAGAAGTCATTCTCTGAACTTGTCATAAGCTTCATCCTTAGTCTTTAAGATGAATATCCATACTCTCCTTGAGTAATCATCTATCAAAGACATGAAGTATCTGCCTCCTCCATGAGTTTCTGTCCGAGAAGGACCCCATAGATCTGAATTAATGTAGGCCAATGGTTGCTCAGTTGTGTGACTTCCTTGACCAAACGATACTCTTTTTGATTTCCCAAGAGCACAACTATCACACAACTCCAGTGATTCGATCTTATCTCCACCTCACAGACCATGTTTAGATAGCTCATGTAATCCCTTCTCACTTACATGTCCAAGTCTCAGATGCCATAACTTGGTTCTGTTCTGCTGTTCCTGAATACTTGCTGTACTTCCAATAATCGTGTCACCTTGTAGTACATACAGAAGGTTTCTCTTGACAGCCTTCATAACAACCAGAGATCCTTTATACACTGAGATACTACATGCTCCTGATTTGAATGAGTATCCTTGAGCATCAAGTGTTCCCAGTGATATCAAGTTTCTCTTCAACTCGGGCACATACATCCCCTTGGTGAGTACTCTGGCAATCCCATCATGCATCCTTATTCTGATATTTCCAGAGCCCTTTATTTTGCATGACTAATTATTCCCTAACAGTACCGTGCCCTGATCGGCTTCTTCCAGCTTTTCAAACCAAGATCTTATAGGACACATGTGAAATGAGCATCCTGAATCCAGTATCCACTCGTGGTTTTGATCATCTCTAGAAACCACCAATACTGTTGCTGAGTCATATCCATCTGTAACTACGGCCAGTGTACCATTATCCTTGGGTTTTTCCTGTTGCTTCCCTTTCCTTTTCGGAAAATCTCTTCACAGATGTCCAACCTTCTGACAAGCATAGCACTTCATATTACCCAAGTTTCTGTTCTGGTATCTTCCTTGACTCTTCGATCTGGATTTTGGCATGTATTTCCCACTGTATGTCCTCTTATCACTTCTGCCTCTCGCCATAAGACCTTCTCCATGTGATTCAGTGTTTGTGTTTGAATTTCTCTGAAGTTCCTTGGATTGATAGCAGACATAACTTCTTCTAATGTTATCGTCTGTTCTCTTCCATATAGCAAAGCATCTCTGAAATTTTCATATGCTTTTGGAAGAGCATTCAGAAGTATCAAAGCTCGATCTTCGTCCACAAGATTTACTTCAATATTCTCCAAGTCATCCAATATTTTGGTGAATTATTTGATCTGGTCTTCAAGGTTCTTCTCATCCTTGATCACAAAGGAGTACAACCTCTGTTTCATGTACAGACGGTTAGCCAGGGATTTCTTCATGTATAGATTCTCAAGTTTAAGCCACACAGCCGCTGCAGATTCTTCTCTGGCCACCTCCCGAAGAGGTCTATCTCCCATACAGAGAATAATTGAACTGTGTGCTTTCTCGAGCAATTCATCCTTGTTCTTTATATCATCAGACATCTCCTCCTTCTTCTTAAGAGCTTCCACCATTCCTTCTTGTATCAGGATTGCCCGCATTTTAATTATCTAGAGCGAGAAATCGTTCTTGCCCGTAAACTTCTCAATATCAAACTTCATTGATCCCACCATCTTTGCTTAGTTTTCCACGGACGGCGCCACTTGTTAGGAACCAATCCGGAAATTTAATATTCGAGAATTCACCACGCAAACGATCACACAGCAAACAAGAACAATAATCTCAGAAAGCAGATGAACCCAACGCACACAGATCAAACACACCACTCACGCGAAAGCGATTAAAGAACACAAGTATTTACGTGGTTCGACAATGAATTTTTCTACGTCCACGGGAGAGCATCACAACCACTTTTATTAATCACCAACAGAACAATCCAAGCTCAATCAACAGAGCTTATTTGATGGACTAAGATAAACTCTCAAGCTAGATACAGACACAACCGTCACAATCTTCGCTTAGTTTTCTCCTTCGAAATCTCTCCTTCTTCTCTCTCAATATATTCTGAAGAATTTTGATTTTCTGTTATTCTCGTTGCGGCCAGCTTCCATCTGTATTTATAGAGAATTACACCGATTTTCTTATTGGGCTTTAGGTCAACAGTAACTTACGGCCCAATTATAAAGTTACCATGATCCAACCCGATAAGTCTTCTCACATCAGTCTGATCTGCTCTTGTAATTCGTTCTGCGTTGATCTGCCTTCAAGCTCACAGCTTCTCGGACACTTCATCTGAATTCTAACCAAGTCACAGTACTTGAGCAATCGATCTGGATGAACTCATTCGAAAAATCATCTGACCATCACTTCGATTTGATCCCAGTATTCGATCTCCACCATGAGTTCATCTGATTACTGAACTCATCTGATCTGTACTATTTGATCTGATCTATTCTCTATTCTCTATTCTTATTCAATCTGATAGAAGCATACTTCAACAATTGATTGTTAGGAATGATCAACCAAAGTCCCACATTGAAAATTTAAGAGAAAGATCATGGATTAATATATAGAATGATATCTCCATTGGTATGAGGCCTTTTGGGTGGTTCCAAAAACAAAACCATGAGGGTTTATGCCCAAAGTGGACAATATCATATCATTGTGGAGATATCCAGATTTCATTGATCTAGCAAATGGCGCCGTCTGTGGGAACAGAGTCATGGTCTGATGGAACCAATGTTGGGTGGAATCCTCGGAAACTCAAGGAGAAAAAGTTTTAGGCTCCGATTAAGATCCGTGAAAAAGCTCTCGAGGGGACGCTCCTGGTAATTCATGTAAGGCGTGTGCTGCAACGCATTGAAGGTGAGTAGGCTCGATTGGAGGGACGGATTGAGGGGAGGCCTGGTGAGACTTCGTTTGAGGGGAGGATTGTTAGGAATGATCAACCAAAGTCCCACATTGGAAATTTAAGAGAAAGATCATGGATTAATATATGGAATGATATCTCCATTGGTATGAGACCTTTTGGGTGGTTCCAAAATCAAAATCATGAGGATTTATGCCCAAAGTGGACAATATCATATCATTGTGGAGATATCCAGATTCCATTGATCTAACATTTTCGGAAGAGGACTATGAACCTGTGGTCTAATAAAATCTCTCTTCAGTTTCATGTACATCATGCCTGGACTTATACTTTTATTGGTTAAGATTTGTGGAATACATATAGGAATTCGAAAATTTTGTGAAAATAAAACTCGAAATCATGAGATAAAAGAATGAAAATAAAAATCGAAATCATTTTGTGAAAATTTCCCAACATTACATGAGAACGGAAATGATCATGAGATAAAAGAATGGAATCAGATTTTTTTAAAAAACATCATTTACTTTCCTGCTGCACACACACATATGCATGCATAATCAAGTGCAAGTCGAGTACAATAATAACTAAAAAGTCTCAAAATTTTCTTTGATTTCTTTGCGTTAAATTAAATAACTTCAACTAAAATTACATAGTACATCGCAAAACAACAATCCAAGTGCTACTGCACACTCACTAATCGTGCTATAATTTGTACATAACAGGTACCCTAAAGAACAAATTAAACTAGATTAGAGAAGGGGTTATTCAACAAAACAAGAACCCAAAAAAAAAAAGATTACATGTAAATTAGTACATAAATATTTTCCAACGATACTTCTCTTCCCAGCAAAGAAGCATAGTAATGCACATTCTCATTATGTAAAGCTTTCCTCTCATCTGTCTCACCATTCTTTTCCATTTTCCAAATCCCTTTGCCATAATTTATATCTTCTGATATGCAATTCTTGATCTCTGCTAAATATGACCCTTTACTATTTTGTGTGTGTATGTATAGAAGAAAATTTCATGGCTTTGAATTGGATCCAAGCATGTTTCAACAATTTTGGGGACACCTTGTACCCTTGCAGTGCAGGAACATTGTGTTTCGGACCAGTGAGTCTTCTTTTCCCATTAATTATATATTTCCAAGTTCAAACTTGATTCAAACAGTACAACTTATTATATCAATTAATACTCACAAATATTATTACATTTCCAGCTAGTGCAATTGTGATATTTGTTATGTTTTCTAGCTTGAACATAATTATTACATTTCCAGGTTTTCAAGATACTAGATAGATATATGTAGGGCCTTGTAAATTTTGGGACAATTTTACATTTAACCAGAGCCTAAAATGAGATGTTCTAGGGTCCAAAAATTTAGAAACAAGATTTTATTATTACCAATCAGGTAAATACATAAGCCCGAGAGACGAACAAAGCCCGACAGAAGCACAAAGTACACTACTGTAGCTGCCGTAGAATTCTTCCTCAACACCACAAAATTCTTGTCATATCGATAACCAAAAAAACTGAGAACTGACCTGCTTCTTCGTAGTGCTCTTTGTGGCTTCTCAACATGAAGAACAATTGGTGAAGGCTGGCCTGCAGCAATAGGGTTACCGAAATTAAAACAAAAATTAGGGAGAAAAGAGAGGGTTTCGAACAATAAGAAAAAATTGGGGAAAACAAAAGCTATGTGCGAGATGACTTCTCGATTTCTTCTCTAACAAAAGCCATGTGCGAGACGATGGATATGACTTCTTGATTTCTTCTCTATCGCGCTCAGAAGAGATTTATCAGAAGGTGAGATAGATTTCTTAAAATCACGTCCCCCGCAAAAGAGAGAATATGAGAGCATTTGGCGCCTTATGAGATTTGGGAATTATAATTTATACGGGGGAAATGTCCAAAGACGGAGTACAAAACGCTGTAGAAATTATATTCTATTTCACAACTATTGATGGTGTGCCGCGCACTGTAAATTTTCTAATTTTACATCATAAAGACAGCGCGTTGCCCGCTGTAGATATTAAATTATATTTCATCACTATATATGGTGCGTTGCACCTGTAGATACTAAAATTTTACAGCTCACAAAGTGGCATGCCGTAAATAATAGTATTGACAACGTGCTATTAATTTACTATGTTAATACCATGCTGCGAAAAGTAGATATTTTTGTAGAGGTAGTATCATGATTTTGAGTTGGGATGTTAAAAATGTGTGTACATATAAACAAAACTTCTAAAAAAGGGTGACCCCGTAAGGGATCCTATTCCACATGAGTGAGAGACTCATTGGCTCATGCGAGGGTTAAATCGAGAGATGTGCACGAGCGGCAGGGATCTGAAAGAGGGAGCAATTAACATGGCCAACCCCTAGAGCATACCCCACAATATTTCAGCAGAAAATATGCTCTCTACGAGAATCGAACCCACGACGCACATATAAACAAAACTTGAATAAAGAAAGAGTGTGTCGGAACCTAACACAAACCAATAGTCTCTAGTTAGTGGAGAAGCAAAGCCCTTGATAACGTGCTCCCAACTTCTTTTTATTTAGATTTGACTTTAATTTGGTTCGGTATATGTATTACTCAAATCACTTTCACATACATATGTACTAATATACATGCGTGCTTTATTCTTCTGACGAAGACTTCTATTAAAACAATGGACAACGCACAACGGCGGAGGCAGCAACTCGCCGCCGTAGCCGGTGGAACCTCCTCCCCTAAGCTTGTCCGAAGCAAAAGCGGAGGCACTGTGGTCCAAGTCGAAACCTTTATTTCCAAATTTTCCAGAACCAATAAAGGAGAAGAAAACTCCAACACCTCAGTGAAAAAGAAGAATAAACCACCGGAAACCGCCGCAGGCGAAGGTGGGTTCGTAAAGTTTCTGCCACGGGCCAAGAGCAAGAGCGAAGCGCCGCCACCGAGGAAGACGAGATCAGCTTCCACTTCTCCTTCCGCGTGGGCCTTGTCCCCCGGCCGATCTTTGACCGGTTCTTCAATAGCTGCGGTGGCTGCGGCTGCGGCTGCGGTCGTGGTTCATCAAAACTCTCCGGCAGCGGCAGGAGCTTTGGCTCTGTTCAAATCTCCGGCGAAGGGGCCGGGATCGAAAAGCGGGGGTGTTGCCGGGGTGTTGAAGTACTTGAGACACAAGAAAGTTTCGCCGGTATTGGAACAAGGGTACCATCAGTTTAGCGTGATGTACAACAGGTTGCTGCAGTGGAGGTTTGCCAATGCTCGAGCTGAGTCGTCGATGGCTGCTGTCAAGAAAATTTCTCAGGTACTCTGTTATATCTTATCCAACTCAAATATTATTTGTACCTACCATAATTCAATGTTATCTAATAAACTTATCATAAATTTTAAAATTTGATCAGTTTGAATTGTTGAAAGAAAACATATATAAGAGTAATGTAACATCAACGAAATAAATCTTTCTAAATTATCCAATTGGAAAAGGTGTATTTCTGGTTAAGTAACTAATTTTCTTATGTTGGGATTTTGATCCTTTTGTCAAATTTGATCATTTTTTTCCGCATAATTTTTATATTTATAATTTTAGTCATTTTTTATTGAAAGTAATGATATAACACCATATGCATAGCGCCACATTAGCACATATCACAAAAATTATTATATTTTGGTTTCAAAGTAATTTTGTCATGTTGCGATTTTTATTCTCTATATTATCAAATTTCAGCTTTTTCCATATAATTTTTATTTTTAGCAATTTTAGTCATTTTTTTTTTATTGAAAGTGCTGACATAACACTATATGCATCAACGTGATCACATCAGCACTAAATACATTTCATGTCAACGCCAAGTCGAAAGAAAAAAAAAGACTAAAATTGCAAAAAAAATAAAAATAAAAATAAAAACAAACAAACAAAGATAATCAACTAGAATTGAAATTTGATTACATGGAGAACTTAAATCGCAAAATAATAAATATATGATTTAAAACAATTTTCACTTAAGTTATTCTTGGATATAGAAGAATTTTAAATTCATGAATTTTAAAATATAGTAAAAAGTAAATTTTGTTATTTAGAAAAATAATATCATAAACTTGAAGTCCACTATTTTTATGTTTGCGTAGTACTTCATGTTAATTAGAATGAATTTCAAGTTCCTCAATTAATATTGTTGTCATCTAAAATAAATTCTACTTTATATAAATAATATGTAAATAAAATTTATGGATTTAGAATATAATCTATTATTTTACTTTTGAGCATAAAATACAATCAAAATCAATGAATGTAAAATGTTTCTATTCAAGCACAACCTTAGCTTATTTAATACTAGTATATCATCTACCATTATTCTCCTGAGCTTTCACATCCTTGGATGGAGTGGAGATCACATATTCGGGGTAGGACCAAACATTGGGTTTTAATATAAGAAATTTGACCCAACATGATTAAACGGCTTCAAGAGTCGATTTTTGTGATACAATCACCGATCTTACGTACCCAACTCATGAAAATATATATTAGTGTTTACCGCGGATATAGAATCGTAAGAAGACCTACTCTTGAGCCGAATATCAATTGAATATGGTTATATCAAAAAACATCGTATAAGTTTAAAAAAGAATAAAGTTTAGTGTTATTAATTTGTGAGATATGTTTTTGTGGCAGAGAAAGGTGTACAGTGGGTACGCAAGAATTTCAAGAATCCGGAACGTAATCGCGGAGAAGAGAAGCCAAATCCAAAAGCTGAAGCAAGAGATCAAATTGAATCATATTCTGAACTCGGAGATGAGTTTGCTGAACGAATGGTCCAGATTACAAGCTAAAAACGCAGAAGCAATTGCTAGGGTTTCACGAAAAATGTCAGCCGCGTCAGTTTGCCTCCCTCTCCTCCATGATTCTAAAGTAAGTGAAAATGAAATATATATACATATATATATAGATATATATGCTTTTTTATAAATACTAACCACGGTACACACACATGTCGTGTGTATCGTAATATTTGAATTTTATGATGTGTTAGTAAGATATAAGATAAATGATCTTCATGAGTTTCTGAAAAATAATAATAATAATAAAAAGATAAATGTTGGAGTTACATAAGTTCAGATCCGATCTCCAGCACCCTACGGTGCAGGAAAACTGTGTGCGACCACTAAAACCCGGTAGTGGGTTTTAGTGGATTTTTTTTTTTTTTTTTTTTGCACCACTAGAACCCACTACCGGGTTTTAGTGGTCGCACACAGCTTTCCTGCACCCTAGGGTGCACGTGATCAAAATTATACATAAGTTTATGTGAAATAAGAAAAAAGAAGACAAATGTTGGAGTAGTGGGGAAGCCGGAAGACGTAGGAGAAAGGAAATGGGTTGTGCCTTGTTGGTAAGGTTTGGGATGACGTGGAAAGATATTTCTCAGCGTTGTAGGTTCGATTCTCGTGTGAAGCATATTCGCTGCTGAAATATTGTGGGGGTATGCTCTCGAGGTTGGTCATATTGCTCCCTCGGTCTCTGCCACTCGTGCACATCCCTCGATTTAACCTTCGCATGAGTTAATGGACCTCTGACTCATGTGGAATGAGTCTCTTTCGGGGTCAATCCTTTTTTTTTTTTTAAGGAAATGGGTTGTTGTCTTTCTGAGTTAGTTTTTTTAATGTTAAATTTCTATTATACCCTTTTTATTTCAAGAACACGACAAAACAAATAATGGCATTTTTGTCCACCCACATTTTGGACCAAATTCAATTAGTCTAATGGATTCGTGTATTATAAAATAGTAAATATAGTAAAAATAAATTCTAATCTCTTACTATTTATTAAAGCTAAGCATCATATAAAAACTAATTGGTGTCATTGTCTGTTTTTCTATTTACCAAAAATACTTCTCTACCACTTTCTTTTAATTCTTCTCACGTTACTATATCTGCAAACACATCAATTTCTTAATAAGAAGATTTTTCTTCTTCTTTTTATGTTTTCAAGATAAACAAACATAATAAATATTAATTTTTTTATTACGTGTTCTAATTAGTTCTATTGCTATGGTTAGGATTCCCCGAAGCTTCTTATAGGTTGGTTTTATTTTTTTTTAATTTTTTCTAGGCTAGAGTTGACGCGGAATTTGAGCGCAAAAATCAAACTAAATGTTCAAAAAATCAAAGATTATAGCGTTAAGACCATTCTTTTTAACCAATTAGATGATAAAAAATTATATATAGGTGAAGTCATATGATCAATTTTTTCTTTCTAAAGTTATAATAATAAGCAAGGGTGTCAATAGACTCAATACCATATGTGTGTAGGGCTGGGAAAAATACAGAAATGTCGTCATACCGTCTATATTGTACCAAAAAAAAATCGTATATATCGAAAATTTCGGTACGATATCAGTATAGGATTTTCAAAATTTTGGTATTTCGGTATACCCAAAAAAAGTCGGTATAAACGTTATCGGTATGATACCGCGTATACCGACATTTTAAAAAAAAACAGTTTAAAAAAATTGGTATATACGATATCATATCGATACCGTATCGAATTTCGATATTCGGTACGGTATCGGTATCGGTATCATTTTATGTCATATCAAAATTTCGGTATACCGACCGAAATTTTCGGTACGATATGTGGTATTCGTTGAATACCACGATATACCATACTGAACCACCCTATGTGTGTCGCATATACGACATTTTATAGTTTAAATTCTTCTTCCGCTTCCTTTGAATCTAATCACTACCACAATTACGAGAATTTTAAAGCATGGTCAAAAAAATATATAATAATAATATTATTTTTCGAATTTTGTTTACAGTGAACAAAAAATTGTATAGGAAAGCTATATCTTTTTAAAAATAAAAAAAAAATTCGGGATAAACAGTCATCCTTTCTCACATGCACTCAAGTTCCACTCTTGCTACAATATGTATAATTAAATAAGAAATAATATAAAACATAGAACCATATATAAAATCATAACAATATATATATATGACATATATATATATATATAATGCATGTTTATGAAACCTTTTGATTATCTATTCTAATTTATCACAACCATATGATACTATTAATATTAATTGTGTTTATTTGTTTTAATAAATGAAGGATAACATAATTAATAATGACTAATCATATGTTTAGTTGCAAAATTAAAAATAATTATAAAATTAACTTTAAGCTCGTTACTAATGCAATTTACAAATGATTTTTAATCTTAAAATTTAGAAGGAATTATAAATCTGTACATGGTGAAAAAAAAATTATTCTTAAATTTAATTCATCAAACTAAGCATATTATTATTTTTTTCATAACCATTTTATATCCTATCAAATTATATTAATAATCACATTTTAATTTATCCTTGCGCAATCTCATCTCTCGAAATAAACGCAAGTGTAACTAATGAAACTACATGATATTCAAAGTGTATATTTGTGACTAATCAAATAATAAAACTACAACAATCGAAATAATCATCACTTAAATATCACTCTTCATGTCATTTTAGTTGCAAAAAATTTAACTAAGTTTATGTAATTTTAATTAGGAAAACTGAAATTTTAGTCATATATGTTTGTCACTTTACGATTTTAGTTCTCTGTGTTTTCATATTTCAATTTTTGTCCTGCATGTTCTAATTTTTGACAATTTTAATCTTTTTTTCTTCGAAAATGCTTACGTGGCACTATACACGTGAGCAGGGGCGGAGCCAGGAATTAATCAAAGGGTGGCTAAAAGTTATGAAAAGTCAATATATAAATAAAATTCATAGAACATGTAAAAAAAATAATAAATCAAAAATAAGATGTTAAGTTTTTTCCTCTTTTCGAAATAGGTTGATGGTTTTCCATTCTCTACAAAATAACTCGTATTAAGCAACTAATTAAATTACTAGTAGCTACATAATCTCAAACACTGCTAGAAATAAGTAATACAATTATAAAGAGAATGAAGATTCAACCAAATTTTTTATAATTATGTAAATAACAAATAGTCATAAAAATTTAAAGTCATACAAATATTCATCTTTATAGGAGTAATCTACTAGTTTATCTACAGATTTATATTACCCTCCTTGAAAAATAACAGAAACACAGAGTAAATGGTTAGTTTCTTTATGTACAAAGTGGACCATATCAAAGTTCAAGTTTGAGACTTCATATTACAGGGGACGACAAGACTCAACAAGCAGAGGAGTCTCATATCAATTTACAATATTTACTCATATCAATTTAGTGATTTACAATATTTATAAAATATGAATCATATCTAATACACAATTGAATACACTATACACATTACACAATTACGCACAGAAAATGAGAATCCAACATCAATTCATCAAAATAAAATATTTACCGAAAACTAGCAACATAAATTATTAAATTAGCAATTTAGTATAGTAAGCTGTAATAGGATACAATTGATATTGATTATTGAAAACAACAACATAAACTAGCATAATACACAATTGAAAACAATACCTCTTAACCTCTTAAAACAGAAAATTGGAAGTCAAAGAAACAAGAAAATTGGGAGCAATAAATCTAATTTTAGTTATATTTAATTTCTTAATCTTATAATTAGTATTTTATTACCTTATAATATGAAGTACTACAACTCCTCAATTCATGAAACCCACTGGCACCTTCCGATTTGTGAAAGAAATAAGGGGGAAAAGCAGATCAGGTCTTCGTGGCCGTGAGGGAGAAATAAGAAAGAAAAAAAAAAAGAAAAGATAGTGACTAGCTTTTGTCGTAGTGTTGTAGTGGAGTGGAATTGTGAAAAAATGGTATTGGGCTGGGCTACAATTTATTTGGGCTAGGGCATAATTTTTTTTAAAACATATATATAATGTATATATAGACTCTGGGCCAAGGCAGGCCTGGGCCTTGTATCCGCTCCTGCACGTGATCTCCACATCAACACTATCTTGGTGTCACATCGAAAAAAAACTAAAATTACAAAAACAAAAACAAATGTTGCGAACTAAAACTGAAATCTAAAAATATAAAGTAATGAAATCGCAAAGTGACAAACATACAGGACAAAAAAAAAACAATTTATACTTAAAAATTATTATATTCAACTAACTTTTCTCAACTGTTAACTACACTAATCTATTAAATCTTTCTTGCATGGTTGATCAACGATAAATATATGTTAAAACATCAACTAATTAAACAAACTTCTTTACTTTGAAACTATGTTGACAGAAATTTGAAACCCACTTCTGGCATCATATTTTACGTACCAAATATTTAATTTTTTTTGGGAGATCCAATCAAAATCGACTCCGAGGCGGATACCTGTTGCAACCCATCTTAGGTCAAGCCTGATATGAATCTTTATGAGAATGATAAACAAACACGATTGTAATTAAATCGCACCCTCAAATCAATAATCAAAAGATTCAAAATATTTTCTTCATCTTTGAAACAAGTAAAAACTGGCAGACAATCACAGAAAATAAAACAAAGGATAAAATTTGGATGTCCACCTTTAATCGAAAAACTATTAACAATAGAGATCACGAAACAATTGAAGCCAAAGAAAACCTTTAGATAACTTGTATCTGACAATCTTCAATGAAAATCAACTGACAAACGTTTCAAAGTGATTAAACTTTGAGAAAGTTTGATTTGAAAACTCAAAGCAAAACTTTAAAGAAAATTCTTGAGAGAATTTCAATATTTTTGTATAAATTGATCTCAATCCTTATTAATAAAAATAAACAATGTATTTATAGTTTACAATCAAAAATAAAAGATATAACAAAATATATCAAAAAATATCTTATAGAAAGTTTTCTAGTATACCTAGAAGACTCAAAAATAGGAAAATAAAGCCAAATTATAAAAATATCGCGCACACATACAACATGCTGAGTTGTGTGAGAGAGTGCAAGCGCGGGCGCGCGACAAGCATGTGCGGGCACACATAAAGTTTTGTCCTGCTCCTTCAAAAATTAACTCAACGCACGGGCGCGCATGAGCGCACGCGAAGTAGCACGCGTGGTAGTGCAAGACGCACTGTTTTCTCGATTTGCTTTGATATTTTTTTCACTTTTTTGTCTTCTTTGGACTTCAATAATATTATAACATTCTCCAAAACGATCTTCAAGAATTCCAATGCTTTTTTGATAATCCATCATCAATAATTGAAGTTCTTCCTTAAAATTCTTAGCTTGACCCCTATTAGTTGGTCCTCTCGGCATCTCAAATGGATCCTTAGCTACTTGATCAACATGCGAGTCATTCATGATCACATCACAGCCCCTACGCATTTGCGCTGTGCATATATGCATTTATACGTATTTGATCATAAAACTCTTCATTATTGAATTATACTTTAATTTGACATGAACTTTGATACAATTTATCATGAACACAAGATTAATTTTACGAAATCAAGCAAATTAAAGTTCATTATATATATGTGTGTGCGTTTATCTATTACTATTTAATAAAGTAAGATGGTGGTATATAGTAACTAACCTTATCCAATAAATAAATAAACAATTTAGCAATTTCAATTTATTTTCATACAACTTTCGCACCATTTCATACTTCACGTTTGACATATTTTAATTTCAAAATTAAAAAAACTAATTTTCACATATGTTAATTACCTACTTGAGATTGGTTTCTTAATAACTTTTTTTTAAAAAATAATAACTTTTATTCATAAATTATTTTTTAATCTGATAATTTGATAAACATGCATTTCATGCGCAAGATGCTAATATATATATAAACACACACGAAGAGGAGTTGGTTTACTTTAAGTGATTTTATTTAAATTTTAAAAAAAACATGTAATGATTATTATTATTTTCAAAAAATCATTTATTGTTTTCAATAGGCAGATGCGATGACTCTGTGCGATGCCATGTCAAAGGCCGTGAGAGTGATGGATAACATAGAAGCAACGATTTCTGGCAGCATGCATCTGCAGGTATAATTTAGTTAATTACGACATTTACCTTAAAACTAGTACAAAAAATATAAATAAAAATAATTTTTTTAGAAATTAATTAATATAAATTCGATTTCAGGACATTTAAATTTTTTCCACACGGTACGTAAAAAAAAATTAAAAATTCCGCACGGTAATTTTATATGTCTCATAATTTAAGATTTAGTGTATTAGACTTTATAATTTAGTGATCCATGCAGAAATTTAGCTACGTCACTTACGATGTTTAAATATAATTCAAGTTTATATACCTTATAGGCTATTATAGTATTTTATAAACGGTATGTAATAGCTCATTTCAAGAATAAGATGGTAAGATGCTCCCAATGGGTTATTCAAGTTGGTGGAGGCTATTGCGTTAGTCCGTGAGTTTACTCAGTGCACACCGAAAGGTAGCGACTGCAGTTTCCCACGTCATTAAAAAAAAAATAAGATGGTAAGATATTAGAAGAAAATCAGATACTTAAAGAAGTTGATATACTTCTATCACAGTTATGAGTAGGTTTTTTGTGGAATGAATTCGAGATAATTTCCAATAAGGTTTTAAAGAGACTGGCTTCGAAAATTTTGAAATTGTGGTTTGTGTGATAAATGTTGGAAATTTTGAATCTTAATAAACTGAAACTAAGTATAGAGAAGCTCGAAAAAGGAAAATAAAAAATTTTAAAAAAATGGGTGGCGCCTAGGCGCATGAAGCACTTCTTCACGAAAAGTTGAATTCTTTTTCGAGTTTTTCTGATGTCATTTCATCTGAATGACTTATTTTGATGGTTCTTGTCAGTTATTTGAATCAAGAGACATACTACATGATAAAATGTCTTGTCTCTGTAGACAAACAACTTAAATATGAGAATCAAACAGCATTTTCACATAGAGATTCTCAGATTTTCAAAGCATATTTCTGCATTCATCTTGCTTCTAATTTCCTTTCTACAAAGAGAGTTTATAATTTTTTTGGTTTTGGAACTTGTGATTTATTATGCTATTATCACAAGTTAAAATTTGTTGTATCTTGGGATTTGCCATATTCCGCCAGCACCAAGAGCGGGATAAATCTTCTTAAGAAAATCGTGTTTAACACGAGCCTAAACTTGTTGAATCCATTTCTGTTTCTCTACCATATTCAAATTTTCCTAACACCCACAACCTTTAGAAGATTTTTATGAAATTTGAAAATGGCATAATCGTCAACAACTAACGTTCTTGCGACGCATGGTGAAAAACTAAAAAAATTTAACTGTGTAGACCTCAAAAGATGGCAACAGAGAATGTTGTTCTATCTCACAACTTTGAGTTTGGCCAGATTCTTGAAAGAAGACCCCCTTCCATTCCTGAAGATGAAGTCGGTCCTCATAGGGTCTTAAAAAACACTTGGAACCAGATTGAATTCCTTTGAATGAACTACATCCTGAATGGTCTTGAAAATGCGTTATACAATGTGTATTGTCAGGTCAAAATCGTAATGGAATTATGGGAGACGCTTGAAAGGAAATACAAAACAGAGGATGTTGGACTTAAAATTCATCATGGAAAATTTTCTGGACTTCAAGACGGTAGACTCCAAATTTTTGGTGAGTCAATTACATGAAATACAAGTACTACTGTACAAGATCCATGCAAAGGGGATGAGTCTGAGCGAGTCATTTCAAGTTGTTGTATTGATTGAGAAATTCTCTAATCTGTGGAAGGATTTCAAAAACTACTTAAAACACGAGAGGAAGGAAATCATGAAACTCGAAAATTTGATCACTAGACAGAGAATTGAGGAAGATAATCGGGATACTACGAGAAAGACCAACAAGATGGATGCAAAAGTTAACATTGTGGAGTCAAGTAACAAATGGAAGAAGAGAAAGTTTTTGAGTGAACAACAAGTACCAAAAATCGAAGAAATTCAAGGAAAACAGTTACAACTACGGAAAGCCAAAAAATATGGCAAAGTAGTGCAGATGCCTAAATAAGGAAAATGAACAAACGAATATGGTTCAAACAAGGTTAGTACCTTTTGATTTATCTGAACTTGTCTTAAATGCGTGATCTTCGAGACGAATTTGGTGGACAACCCAAACAAAAGGTGGGTTGATACGGGTGTTACCCGCCACATATGCTCTGACAAAGAAATGTCTCTACATATACTCCAATATTTGGGAGAAATATTTTCATGGGAAACTCTGCTATATCAGTGACCGCTTGAATCGATTGGGACTAGCAAGTGCACTAAGTCAAGTTATAATAAACTGGGTTTTGAGTCTGGGTATTCTCACAGAGACCGATATTTGATTAATAAATTCAATTATTATACTTAATCTAGAAAATGTAATAAAAAGGGATGTGATGAATTTAATAGAGATTAAATTAATGTGTAACTTATATTTTAAATGAATAAATAATTAAGAAAATATTGTCCAAGTAGAGTTCTAAGGGAGAATTCAATTCAAATAAAATGGCGAAAACACACGAAGGTACCAAGCTAATGTATCCATGCACGTGGCACAAGTTAGGATGTATGTCTGTTCTTATCACGGTGCATTTTCCTATTCTATTCAACAATCTATTTTCTAGACTTATTAAACCTATTCAAGTTGGAAGGATTAATTGTTTCTATTTAGTTCTAATCAAATTTTTTTTTTGAAACAAAATATTCATAATTAAACACCATAAACTTTTACATCGGAAATTAACGAAATTGAGGGAATAACTCGACCTTCCTGACTAGTCATAGAACCAGCTGCCCTAGCGAGACTATGGGCTGCATAATTTGCTGATCTACGAACAAAAGCAAAGGAACAAAAGGAAAGTTCTGTTGCCAAAAATAAAAAATCATCCACAATAAATCCCAAACTCGAGACATCAAAGTTTGGTTTCTTCAAAGAATCGAAAATCACCTTAGAATCCGACTCAACAATAATATTTGGAAGATGTAGCTCTTTTAGCTAGATTAGTGCTTCTCTTATGGACAAAGATTTTGCAGAAGTCGGGTTGAAATCACCTGGAATGCATCCATGTACAGCCGCTAGAACCAAGCCAGATTCATTCCGGACTAAGCAGCCAAACCCCACATGAGGAGGATCCTTGAAAATTGCCGCATCAACATTAAATTTAAAACAACCAGGTGGCAGATTAATCCAAGAGACGATAGCTTACTGCTGCTCCAAAGCAGGATGATGGGCAGAGCTTGGATGAGAATTAAGCCATTGAGAACGAAGGTCCATAGCTCATTGGAATATAAAAATTAGTGTTTTCGATCTCCAATTCCAGACCACGTCGTTTCGGTTCGTCCAAATACTCCAAAAGAGCACTGTCACAATCTCAACATCTTCATAGTCCTGGCACTTAACCATTGTATTCCACCAATTTATGAACGAAGATGTTGAACCCACAAAGCTACCAATGGTAGTGAGCTGCCAAACACCTCGAGCCATTGGGCATTGCACTAGAGCATGGAAATCCGATTCCGGGGCATGGTGAAAAAGTGGGCACTATTCAAGGATATCCACTCGCTTACGCTATAAAGCTATCATCGTGGGTAGACAATTGGAGAGGAATCTCCAAAGAAAATTCCGTACTTTTGCGGGAGTATTTAAACGCCAGATTTTGAGCCGGTCAATATCCAAGACGCTGGGGTTAGCCAATTGCCGAGAATGAATCAGATTATAACCACTTTTCACATTTTATAAACCTTTCTTATCACCCATCCAAATCCATGTCTTCACAAGTCCTCACACTTAAAGGGATAGAAAGGATTAACTTTTTATCCCTCTCATAAAAAAAACTCGTCCAATAGATCCAAATCTCAACTCCCGGTATCCGATAGCCGCAAGGAGCTTACCTTGGTTGTCTGCAGCTCCACATGATGGTCCGAAACAACAATGGATTATCTCTATCTGGTAACCATGGGTCACCCCAAACATTGACAGAATGTCTTGTCCCAATACACAATCTTGCCTCTTGTTTTAATAAAGGTTGTGAAGTCATAATACTGCGCCAAGCATAACTTGGATTGGCACCAACTTTAGCATCGAGGAATGTACTAGGAGGAAAATATCTTGCCTTGACAGATTTAGACACCAGGTAATGAGGCTCTGAGTAAAGTTTCAACACTTGTTTTGCTAAGAGGGCCAAATTATAGGAATGCAGATTGCGAAATCCTAAACCACCCTTGGTCTTATGATAGGTCAGCTTTTCCCACCTAAGCCAACGTAAACCTCCTCGACCATTACTCGAATATTCATCATCCTTTCTAACTCCACAAACAACATTAAAGGCAGCAGAAAAACCCTCATCACATAATAGGGAAGAGCCTGGATCTCTGTTTTAAGAAGTAATTCTTTACCCTCTCGAGACAATAATTTATGTCGCCAACCTTGCATACGACTCCATGTTTTTTCTTTAATAAATGAAAAAACTTTTGTCTTGCGTCGACCAATAATAGAGTGGAGTCCGAGGTAAGCACCATGATCATTCATGTATCTCACACCAAGTGAATCATATGTAAGAGACTTTAACTCATTCAGAACGTTTATGCTTAAGGACAGAGAAGATTTGGCAAGATTAATCTACTGTCCTGATGCTAATTCATACTGCCGGAAATGGTATTTAATATGTGCACCTTCCTCCACTGTTCCTCTGAAATAGAAAGCTATCGTCCGCAAAAAAGAGATGGGAAATCAACGGAGCAGAACGAGCCAACCTTAACACCATGGATGAATCCTCTCCTAGAATCAGCTTGGAGAAGGGATGAGAGTCCCTCTACACGAAAAAAAAAAAAAGAAGAGAAAGGGTGACAAAGGATCACCTTGACGCAGAACACTTTGCGGTAAATATGTCCTATATCGTGACCATTATGCACCACTGAGTATCTAACCATAGAAACATCACAAACTCAATTCATAGGCTATTAGAACCCAGCTTCGTCACCATATTACGTAAAAAAGTCCACTCCATACGATCACAAACACAATCCATCGGCTAATCAAACTTAAATGCATTCAATAACTATGAAAATTTAGTTTTTCAATCGAAACCGCACAATGAAATTGAATACTATTTCTAGTCGATTTAACCTTGTTTTAATTGTTGAAGTGAGGTTATAATCAATTCTTAATCTTTAGAGGCAGAATCAATCAACAAATCATGAAAATAATTATCCAAATCATTCACAAAAACAAAATAAACAATCAATGATTCGATGATAAACAAAATATCTTAAACATAAAACCACGCATCAAACATAAATTAGTCTCGGCTCAATCTCGTGGCCTTAGTCAAAGGAAAATATACTCCATAAACATGAACATAGTTATTGCGATCATTTTTAATATCAAAAGAATAATTAAAGCACAAAATTTAAGAAAATCGCACCGTGAAGTCCGTTCTTCAGAAGTGTTTTCTCCTCTTCGCTGCCCTAGCAGCCCAAAATTTCTGAAAACGTGAAGAAGAATATGCTCCTTTCTTTCTTGTGCCCTTTTTTATTTATTTCCCTAAAAAATCCATTTAAATTGTGTATATATGGGGCCTTATATTTTTGGATGGAATAAATTTTAATTAAAAAAATAATAGAACCAACAAAATCCGAGTTTCAATATTTCGCGTAAGTGCAAAGGGAGGCACGCTTAGGGGCACACTAGTCTGGGTCCTAGTGTGTGTGCTCAAGTGATTATTTTTAAATGAAATTTCTTCAATCTAACTCCCATGTAACTTCACATATCTTCTTTGGCCTTCTTGCTCAACTTTGAAAATTCTTCTTTCGACTCTTCCGGAACTTTCACGGGCATTGCTCATGCGGCAACCAATTTTTGACATGTTGTGGTGTTTTCATCATATTTTTTAGTTTTAATCATAACTACACAAAAAATAAGAATTTTCATTAATTACCATAAAACTAGGATGCATAAAGGCCAAATAAGCACAAAAACAACACAATTTCAAGTGCAAAATGACATTACTTTTTGTGCTTATCACTCAGACACACGTAGTATTAAAGATAACATCGGGAATGGAAGTGACACTCGTGGATGTGCTTCATGTTCCTTAAAAAAATAAAGAATTTGGTTTCAGGATAGTCTTTGGTCAAACATGGTGTATTTGAGTCTAAGAAGTTTGTATTGACAAAGAATAGTCATTTAGTTGGAAAAATATCTCTCGATGAGATCTTTTTCAAGTTGAATGTAATTGTGGTTTACTGCCACTCTAAAAGCAATAATATTAAAGATTCTATTTATTTGCTTGATTGTTTTAATTTATGGCATGCTTGTTTAGAACATATAAATTTTAATACTTTGCGACGTTTAATGAATTTGGATTTATTCCCTAAGTATAAAAATATTGATCCAAGACATAAATTCGAAGTATGTGTTGAAGCAAAAATGACCAAAGTGTCTTTCCATTCTATTGAAATATGTACAACTCATGTAGAATTGATTCACACCGATATTGGTGACTTACAGTTTCTGCAAACTAGAGGAGGTAAGAAGTACTACATCTCATTCATTGATGATTGCACGAGGTATTGTTATGTATATCTTTTCAAGGGTAAAGATGAAGCACTTGATGCATTCAAACCTATAAAACCGAAGTTGAAAATCAACTTGATAAGCGAATAAAAAGGTATTCATGGTGATAAAGGAGAATACAAAACTCTATTTGATGAGTTTTGCTCATCCTTGGGCATTATACATCAAATTATTGCTCCATATTCGCCTCAATCTAATGGGATTTCCGAAAGGAAGAATCGAACTTTGAAAGAAATGATGACGCTGTGTTGATAAGTTCGGGTTACCCCAAAACTCGTGGGAGAAAGCAATATTATCGGCTAATCACATATTAAACTAGATTCTCGACAAGAAAAATGACAAGTTGCCATATGAATTGTGAAAAGGTCACAAACCTTCCTACAAATACCTGAAAGTGTGGGGGTGCTTGGCCAAGGTTTACATGCCAAATCCAAAACAACTGAGAATAGGACCAAAGACGGTCAACTACATATTCAATGGTTATGCACATAATAGTAGTGCCTATAAATTTATAGTGCACAAATCTGAAATTTTTGAAATGAATAAATGAATGACTATTGAGTCAAGAAATGTAGAATTTTTTGAAAACATATTTCACTGCAAATAGAGGAAGCAAGAAAATGATATCCAAAGAACAGTAGAAGTGCAAAATAAAGATTCCTCTCGAAGATATGAACCAATTAATAATTAACACTTAATTGAATTGGCAAGTAAAAGCATTTTTCATGCAGAATTTTTTGGTCAAAAGAAAGACGATTTTGAAAATAATGATCCTAGTCCTAGTAAAAGAACTAGAGAAATTTTGAACGAGAGTTTTTCACAGAAGAAAGAACATTGATGATGTAAAAGGGCTAGAACCGTGAAGTTTTTTGGTTCATATTTTCTTACTTATATATTGGAAAATGAACCAAAGATCTTATAATATGCAGTGTCTAGCCCCAAAGCGTCATATTGAAAGAAACCATCAATGCTAAAATGGAGTCTGTTATACAGAATCACACTTGGGAACTGGTGGATCTTCCACCAGGAACCAATACATTGGGATGCAAAAAGGTCCTTAAAAAAATAAATCGATGGAACAATCGAAAAATACAAAACTAGATTGGTGACTAAAGGATACAGACAAAAGAAAGCCTTGACTTTTTTGATACATATTCACTAGTCTCTAGAAGAACTTACATTCATGTACTCATTGCAATCGCAATATTGCATAACCTTGAGATACACCAAATGGATGTCAAAACTGCATTCTTGAATAGTGAGATAGAATAAAATATCTAAATGGATCAACCCAAAGAATTTGTTGTCGGTGTAAAGAAAATAAAGTGTGCTGACTCGTTAAGTATTTATATGTGCTGAAACAAGCGCCTAAGCAATGACATAAAAATTTTGGTAAATTCATGTTTTCAAATGGATTTAAGATTAACGAGTGTGATAAATGCATCTATATTAGGGGCACGAGAGATTCTTATGTGATAGTATGCTTATATGTTGATGACATGCTAATAATGGGAAGTAATGAATATGTTACAAATGCAACAAATAAAATGTTAACCAAACATTTTGACATAAAGGATTTGAGCATTGGAAATGTCATACTAGGGATTAAATCTCTAGAACTTCAGAGGCAGTTTTCCTATTTCAATATCATTATGTTGAACTGTCTTGACGAATTTTAAGTCATTTGATTATACTCATGCAAAAACACCCCTGGAGATGAGTGTATACTTAAGTAAGAAACATGGAGAACCAGTTTTCCAATTGGAATACTCCAGAATTATTGTAAGTCTCGTGTACATCATGAACTGTACTTGATCGGATATTGCTTGTGTGTTTAATAAGTTGATTCGGTTCACGAGTAATTAAAATGAGGTTCATTGGAAAGCTTTGACACAGGTGCTTAGATATCTAAAGCACACCTTGGAGTATAGATTGTATTACACAAGATATCCTACGGTTCTTGAGGGATACAACGATGAAATTTTAATTTTCGATACAAAAGACTATAAATCCACCAGTTGCTATGTTTTTAGCATTGGTGGTGGAGCGGTCTCTTGGAGGTCATCAAAACAAACTTTCATCATTAGATCTACAATGGAAACTAAATTCATAGTACTTGATAAAGCCGCAAAAGAAGCAGAATGGCTTAAGATTTTTCTAGAGGAAATAAATGTTGGTCAAAACCACTTCCTCCAATTATGATACACTATGATAGTCAATCCGCAATTTTAAGGGCATATAATACTATGTATAATGGTAAGTCTCGACATATTCATCTAATAAATAATTTTGTGCGACAATTGATCTCAATTGGAGTTATCACAATTGATTATGTAAAATCAAAAGATAACTTGGCGGATCCACATACAAAAGCATCGAATAAATATCAATTGTATAGCTTGTAAAGTGGAATTAGCTTAAATTCTACAAAATAAAGGTCTCATATTAGTAACACAACCTTGTTGATTGGAGATCCAAAAATCTTGTTTCAATGGAACAACTAAATTATCAGAACTTGAGTAAACACTCAGAAAATTCTTCCAACCAATTCCTAGTATGAAGAGTTTTGAAGCCTACCTATGTAGTGAGGTTTAGTTTTGAGCATTTAATGGTTCCTTTCTTGGAAAAGGCAAAGTATGGTAGAATACTCTTATAAGAAGACCAACTATGTAAGTGTGAGAACGGGTCATCTCGAAGAAATACTTATGAAGACTAGATGTGTTTCATGGACAAAACAAATACAACCGGATAAAACAAATTGAAATGAAGGGAAGTTTTTGTATAGGTATTGTTGTATGGTTTTACACAAACCACTGCACCAAAAAGTTCAAGACATGCATCATGTTCACTTCGTGACCTAGTAATTTCAATAGTATTCTAATAAGAAAAATTTTGAAGCTTATAAAAATAAGGGTGGCGCCTAGGCACCAGAAAGTGGCATCTAGGCTGCTGGCTTCGGAAGGGTGGCGCCTAGGCGCCTTAAGCATTTTTTTAACAAAAAATTGTTTTAGAGTTTTTCTTATGTAATTTCATCTAAATGACTTATTTTAATGGTTCTTGTCAGTTATTTGAACCAAAAAACACTTCACATGAGAAAATATCTTGTCTTTACAGACAAACAACTTAAATATGAAAATCAAACATCATTTTTATATAGAGATTCTAATATTTTTCAAATCATATTTTTGCATTAATCTAGCTTCTCCTTCTTCTTTCTACAAAGAGAGTTTATAACTTTATTGGTTTCAGAACTTGTGATTTATTGTGCTATTATCACAATTTAAAGTTGTTGTATCTTGTGAGAATATTTTCGTATTCCATCAGCACCAAGATCGAGGCAAAATCTTCTTAAAAAATCATGTTCACGACGAGCTTCAACTTGTTGAATCAAATTTATGTTTCTCTGTCATATTCAAAATTTTCTAACACCCACTCACACGATAAGATGCTTGGATTTATATTACGGTAATAATAAATTGAAATTTATGGATAATATGATTATTTTTAACTATAATTGTTATAAAACTCAAGAAAAAGCAAGATAGAGAAAGGATGTAGAGTCGTATATTTTGCACTAAAGGGTGTGTTAGTACCGATACGTATTGTGTTATGCTGATTTCAAACCTAATTCTTATATTTTGTTTTTCAAGGCTGAGAAAGCATGTTTTATGCTACTGGAACTTGCGGTGTTGGTGAAAGAACAGAAGCAATTATCTGAGGAATTGGGAAACATTATTAATGCTGTGGTTGCATCACTAGAGGTAATTCAGAATCAATTTTTGTGGGACTTTAATTGATTTAAATTATATTTTCTAAGTTTTGGTTTGATCTTGCACTAAAAATTTGATTTATTGTCATGTCAGCAAGAAATTTGATGTCATATATATCAGAAATTATTTTTCTCATCTCATTTTGAAAAAAATATAGGCTAAATTGAATCAAATATATGCTAAGAATACACGAACCATCAAAGCTTAATGCATTAAGATCAAATTTTGACAATATTTTTAAAAAATAATCACAACAATTGATTATTTAACATTGATGTGCAGGTTCAGGAGAAAAGTTTGAGAGCTCACCGTATTCAACTAGCGAAGGAAGTGAATGAAATTAATTAACTAGGTACAAAAAAGATTAATACACCTTAACCATAGTATTGATACATTAAAACTATTACACGTTTTGTTTTGTTTTGTTTTGTATCTGATTGGGTTCATCACATTTAGTTCATGATGATGTTTTTTTGATATCCCAACTATGGTGTATGTTTCTTTTGATTTGACCGAGACAATTTTGAATTTTTGAACCATTATGTACCCAAAAAAATAGGTAAATTTTGGATTTGTTTTGACCCACGAATTTTGACAATTGGGCCTCACATCGAAAGGGCCCTATATTTGAAGAGGTTAGACAAGGTTTAAGCTCAATCGAGACAAGTATTGGAAAAAGTAAATAAATAGATAAGGCTCGAAAAAAATTTGTTAGAATTTAAGATGGGTGTATTTGGTTCTTTAGCCCCTTTAGCAATTTTAAATTGAATTTTCAAATTTGTAAAAATCGCAAGCAGAAGACTTGTTGGATAATCAATTGAAATGTAAAAGTAAAGCAATTAAAAAGACATAAAATAAATAAAGCAATAAAGAAGAAGAGATTTGTTAAGGAAGTTTGACAATAAAACTTTACCTTTCTGGTTAAAATCGATTAACCTAGATATCACTAGAAATTTTCTTGACATTGATGGCTCCAATCTAGCCTTTACAACAACACTCTCGTCGCGTCTACTTGACCTTGAGGGCTCCAAGGAGACCCACAAAAATGACTACGACTTTTAAAAGATACAACGATCATGATCACAACACTATGACTGCTTTTTACAAGAATATTGAAAGGCACAAGAGAGAAGGATTTGAAAGAAAATTGTGTGTCTTCATATGACTTTGGAATGACCTACTTATAAGGTGAGAGTAGAGCTAGTAAAGACCTTCCGAACCATCCTGTTTAGATATTCCGATCAGCACTTCAGATCTTCCGATCTGGGCTTCTCGGTTAGATTCAAAAATTCAAACTATGCATCTGTCTACATGTTCGGACCCACCAATCCACTTTGGAGTTTCTGATCTTCACCTTAGTATCTTCCATTCCACAAAAATATGAACTGTTGATTTTCCAAAATCGGACCATCCGATCCCATCTTCGGTGCTTCCAATCAGTGATAATTTCTTGAACTTTATATCTCTGTTTATGGTTAAGAAAGTTTGGATCTTCCGATCCCTAATTAGAATTTCCAAACTCATGCCCTTTGTTGCCTCCGAACATCTTCGGCTGGACAAGTTCTGACCTTCCAAACTGTCTTTGGATGTTCCGAACATTTTTACTTCAATGCATCCATAATTACTTCGACAGGGCTTTAAGTTGGTGTTGTTCGGACATTCCGAACTCAAATGGACAAAATCCTAAATTCTGCATTTCTCAACTTAAAATATTAGTAACAATCGACCCAGTTTTGTAATCATTAAAATATAATTTTTGAGATATGTTAATGCATTAAATCAGTAGTCTCACCTCTTCATATTTGTATAGGTTTAAGGCGTAACAATCTCTTCTTTTTTGATGAATGCAAAACATGGTTAAATAAAATATAAAATAACCGTGCATCTTTTATTATTATATTATTAAAGGTGAGGGTCTCTTACCATTTTTTGGTACGTTAGTATGGCTTTTTACTGTTCTCCAATAAAAAAATCTTTCACTCGCTTGAGGAAAAAAAAAACTTCCCTCCTACTCTATCGCGAAGTGGGTTAAAAACTGTCCCTACTATGCCCTATAACCAACCGTCAATCAGTTTTCTTTTTCTTCTCCAAGACCTCTTAACTTCCATGCTTTGGGATATCACAGACGCATCTATCCATTTGTATTTCATCGGATCTTCGGGTGATATAAGACATTTCCGCTACATAATTTGAGGTATGATTAAGAACCCAATTTTTACTCTCTTTTATGGATTTAGAATTTTATAATCTTTAAGAACCCCAATTCCTACTTTGTTTGCGGACACACAGTGTTAATCTTTAGGAAGTAGAGTATTGGAGAGTCGAAAATCCCAATTTTCTACTCTGTTTATGCTTATTTGTTAGTGGATTTTAAGTTGAGTTTTAATAATGATTAAATTCTTACATTTCAATTTCGAAACGTGTTTTCAAAAGCCATGTTAATTTGAACAGATCACTTTGAGCTCATCTTTCGTTTAGGCAAATAAAATATTAAGTGTTAAAGATGCTCTATTTCTCATCCTAAGCTACATCACCACGACGCCAATAGAACGCCACCATTGTGAGTAGACTATTTTACAATTAGTCTAAGTTTTGAAATTTTTAATTATTTTTGTTAAGTTTTAAAACTTGATAATTTTACGTTTCTAAGCTATATAATTTTGGAATTTCGGTTCACGCTATCAAAATTTTAATCTTTTATAGGATTTAATTCTTAACCGTTTTTGTAGATTTCATCATCAAACTTAATTGATTTGATAAATGGATGACATAGCTATTAGCTTTTTAGTTTATTGATAAATCGACTCTTCCAGATTGTGGATTATTTTTTTTCAAAATATGTTTAATTTAGTGCAGTTGGAGACAACATGAATTCAGAGAATTTGTTGAAAAATAACTCAATCTTCGGTACAATAAATATTTAAGCTAGCGTATAAATAAAAATTTTATTAGTATGTGTCAGAATTGGTAAGTACTATAAATATTATTTAGTTTAAAATGAAATTTTTATTGTTTTATAGTTTTTCATGGATTTGACTACATCTACAAATTTTATCAGTTTTGCTTTTCAACATCTATAAATAGGACCTCATAATGAAGACTGGGGCAAAAACCAATTGGTCAGAAGAAGGTCCACTTCCCATTGATGCTGATTTACTTTCTGGAGTTATTCTTGGTTTTCAGCCTCCCTTTAGATTACTTCCTTATGGTGTGAGATCGACTGTTGGAACGAAAGAAAGAACTGTTATACGGAGGCTTGCCAGAGTTTTGCCACCACATTTTGCACTAGGTATGCAAGTTTTCTTATAAACAGGACATTTAGTGAGCAAGAACCTTTACGTAAAGGTTGGCATCTTCAAGAAGAGGCAGGCAACTTCAAAGATTGGCTGTAGCCATAATAAAGTTATGGGAATGAAGTTCAATTGCAAAAATTGCATTAAAACAAGGAGTCCAGCTGGCAACAAGTGAAAGAATGGCAGAAGATCTCAAGGTAACATGTGATGCCCATTTTGAGACCTAACATGGAAATTAAACTCAAAGAGTGAAACCATCAATGCATAAAAGTGAAGGTTGTTAGTGTATGGGAGTATTTATTCTCAAGAATGTAACGGTATATGAGTTGTAATGCAAGAATACTCAAATTTGAAATTAATTAATGGTCTTCTGCTTATTGTGATTGAAGATATGATCTCTAATATTTGATTCACCGTATGTAAGAACTGAAATAATGTATGTAAACTTAAAATACCTGAATATGCTCGATATTAACTTGATGCAGAAATTAACCGGTGGCATGCTACTGTCAAGAAACAAGGACTTCCTGGTATTTTATAAAGGAAAAAATTTTTTGACACCAGATGTTGCCGAGGCATTACTGGAACAAGAGAGATTGGCGAAGACTACACAAGATGAAGAAGAGAAAGCTCGGTTTAGAGCATTACCCTTAGTTTCACCAGTTTAGAGAGAACCTAATAAACTTGGAACGGTACACTAAAAAAAACTTTAGATTTATATTTTACTGAGTTGTAGTCATTGTCTTTAAATCATGTATTTTTCACTAACTCCCACTTTCATATCATTAATATTATATTAGTTTACGACGTACGATCTAGCATATTAACAACATTATTATTGTATGTTGCAATTTGCAAGGTGTGCTGTTGAACTTTGTAAATGAAATTCTTTGGTAGTCAATCACAGAAGATGGTTGATGCTTGATGGAGTTATAAATAAAAAAATTATATTCAATGATTTAGTTTAACCTTTTTGGATCTCTCAATCGAAAAATAATCAAATTGTTGTGTTAAAACAGATTGTGATGAATTCACATATGAAACTGAAGTATTTATTTATAAGTTATCTTTTCAAAAAGAATAATAAACTTAAAAAATTATTTTGCACACGCAACGCGTGTGCGTCAGTAACTATATTAATTAGTTTTCCCTTTTTTTGTCTTTCTATTGAAATAGAAAGACAGATGAAAATCTAAATAATGAGAACTTGAAAAAAAAAAGCTTTGTGAATTGAAATGGCTTCCACATCTTTGTATAATTAATTTATAGTCTCTAGCTCTAAATTTTTTAACAAATTTTGTTGGCTTAATCGACAAGAAGAATCTTAATTTGGCCAAGAATGTAAGACAAGATTCACAAGGATCAATTTGAATGAAAGAAGAGTAGGCTTCTTCAATTTCTCATGCTCCTCTTCAATTTCTAATGCTCAGAGTCGATTGAAACAAAGAAAAAAATGTCTTTTATTTCCTTTTAATCAAAATTGATACTTCTAACATGTTTTTGAAGATTATGTTCAAAACGCTGCATAAAAAAACAAGTCAGTAAGGTCTAATTTTCAATTTGTTTTGTTGAATCTTAGGCTAGGATTTTAATGATATGCATGTATTTTTATGTCTTTTATTTCAATTTTAATCGAAATTTATACTTTTAACAGGTTTTGAAGAATGTGTTCAAAATGGTATATAAAAAAACAAGCAAGTAACGTCTATTCTTTAAGTTCCCGTGTCCACCAAATTGGGAGAAATACTCTCTTTTAATTGCATTTTCAAGTTTATTTTATTTGTTAGGGTATATATATAGGTATATAAATTTGTTCTCATTTCAAATTAACTTACGATAGGAACCGAAATGTCTATTATGATGGAATTGATATTGGGCATTATATGTTAAAATTAATAACAACTATAGCTCAAATTTGAATAATTATAATTAACTTAACTTTTTTATTTTGGCATTCACTGTTCTTATATACATAATTCTTTCTTACTCAAAAGAGTGCATTATTGATTTTTAAAAAGAATTTTTCTTAATTCTATGTTTAAAGATACGCGATATGGTGCATTTTTTTGTCCTAATCTATCTTGATGTGTGAAGATACTATCAAGGTTTTGGGCAATGAGTACTGGCATCCAAATTATTAAAGTTTTTTACATGTTTCAACGATGGAGTTTAGTAACAAATCTCTTTTGTCGAGTTTGATGTGCAACATTTTCAAAAAACTTGAATGCCACATTTTTTTCGTTACACACGCAACGCGTGTGCCATGATTTCTAGTATAAATTAAAATGCAAACAACAAAAAAAATTATTAGAACATAAATTACTCCCCATGATCAAAATTTTTTATTTTAAAAGTTTAATATTTAACCATTAATTCTACTATTTTTATGATAATAAAAAAGTGCAAATAAATAAGTAATAACATAAGATAGAATAATCACCAAATGCAATAAAGATGATTTCATTAATAATATCAATTGATTACAATAGGTACAAAAAATAAAGAAAAAAATACATAAAGATATAAAAGTATACTAGTGATCTTCATTCCTAGGTTGATGATTGCTCAAAAAGTGGTCAAACCGCGACTCCAAATTGTCATCACGGGAATTCAAATGTACAAGAGTAGCAGTAGTCTCGACATGGTTCTTGACAATGATATTTTGGATATTTGTAAAAGAGGAGTCAAGGCAGTTGAAGTGATCAACGAATCGATCAAAGGAGAATCGATCCATCAGAGTTGGTGGGAACCTCAGGAGTGAAGGAAGGGAAATCGTCAATTTTGATATTTGAAAGAGGAGAATGAGGGCTAGAGGAGGACGGAATGTCTTGGGATGGAGGTCCGGATGGAAATCCCTTGGCTTGGATAGAGTGAGTGAGTTAAGTCAGAGAAAGGGATAAAAAAATGATCGACTGGGTTGAATTTTTTTTAAAAAAAATGACTAGGATCTTCAACGCATCAAGAAAGAGCAGCATTCCAAGATATTTCCATTTTGCTGATCGAGACGTGATCAATCATATCAAAAGTTGAGATTGACATTTTTTCTTTATCGTCGAAGAGTGTGTCAAAGTGAGTCAAAATACGGTTGATAAAACGAGCAAAAGGAAGAACTACTTGTTTAGAATATTTTGCATTATTATGCATGACTTTCATAACAAAGTAAGTAAGTTTGAAAGGATGGTTGGAGATGATAAGAAAAAGGACGTACAAGTTCAAATATTTTCAAGTGGAGAGGTTTCCACTACAAGGAATGATTACTCGTGATTTATTTTTGGACGATTTGGAATTCAGAGAGAAGTTATTGAGAGTGAGGCGGTCATCTGTGGCAGTAGGTGTGAGACCAATTATAGCCCTCAACGCTTTCTCGCTGTCAAAATTTGGTTAAATTTGAGGCCAGCCTCAGGAGAAAAATTTGCTTGGTCCATTCTTTGGAAGTTGGAACCAATCATAAAATTCAGTAGAGGAGAAGAGAATGTGCTTACTTTGAACAAATGTGGAAAAATGGATATCATCTCTGCCAAGTTCAAGTGTTGTCGTAGAACTCGTAGATGATAGAGGTAAAAAAAATCAAGACAGAAAGGCAGGAAAAAAGATTCCAATTATTGATTTTGGATAAAAATCAAGTATATAAAGATGAGAGTTTGCAAGATATTTAGTGTTGAGAATTTTTTCAAGTATAATAGGAAGTGCTGAATAGTCATTTGGAATTGGACAAGATATGGCGGGTTGAGTAGAATCATGGGCTTGGGTTTTGATACGAGGTCTAGTTCGAAGAATCAAACTACTGGATTCAATATTACAACTAGGACCCATAGGAATAAGATGGAGAGTCTTAGAACGTGAGGAAGTTAGAGAGAAATAAGAGATGGTGTGATTTGAAATCGAAAAAACTAAATTGTATTTATATACAAAGGTTCAGAAGGTTTGAACATTATTCAAAAGCTCCGACCATGGATGAATGTATAAGTTTTTCTAGCTAGCAGACGATTTGAGGGCTCGGAAGGTCGAACACTTGTTCGGATCTTTCAAACCCTTATGAAAGGTCCGAGAACCAATGCAGAAGTGAATGAGAAATAAATATCCATGGGACTAGTTCGGAAGGTCCAAATTATATGGGAAGCTTTGAACTCACTTTGGAGGTAAATTTTGAAAGAAAAAAATGAGAATTTTTCGCAATAAAGGTTTGGAAATTCCGAGCGCAGTTCGGAGGTTCCAAATTGTGCAGGAACAAAAATAAATAGAGACCCTTTATTTATAAATATATATATGCACAGTGTAAAAATATGTAAAAATAATAAATATTTATGAGTTTTATAATATTAAATAAATAAAATTAATTTGTATCATCCAATATTAAATTTCTCAATTTTTGTTGCTCCCACTCAATGTGACATTAATTACAACATGTTTGTTGCTCCCACTCATTGTAACATTATTTTACAAGTATTTACAATTCAATCATACCAAATTCACCACGAAAATGAGTAAAAGTATTTTCATCTAGTGGTTATGTAAAAGTATAAGAAATTTGATTTTTGTTGTCAACATAAAGAAGTTCATCTTCATTTTGTTCAATATGATCATGAATAAAATAATGTCGAATATAAATATGCTTTTTTTTTAGAATGTTGAATTGGATTCTTTGTTAGACATGTGGTACTAGTGTTATCATAAAAAATGGGGATTTTTGAAAAACATACATCATAGTCAAATAATTGATGCTTCATCCAAAAAATTTGTGCACAAAAACTACCGACGACCATATATTCAGCCTCGATCGTTGATAACACAAAACAATTTTGTTTCTTAAAAAAAACGCCAAACAGTTTCCCAAAAGAAACAAGTATCACAAGTGTCTTTTCTATCCATCCTATAACCACCAAAGTCGGCATAAAAGTATGCTTTTAAATCATAAAATGAATTTTTGGAATAACATAAACTAAGATTTAGAGTATTTGAAAGATATTTTAAAAATGCGTTTTAAGGCGAATAAATGTGACTTTTTTGGATATGATTGAAATCGTGTACTTAGACAAACACTAAACATAATGTCAGGGCTACTTTAAGTTACATAAAGTATGGAGTTGATAAGTTCAATTTATTACACTTCTATTATATGTCTTTAACTGGGCTTCTGGTTATTTCTCGAGCAATATTATGCTTGTTTTGTGTTGTTTGTGTCATTTGCAAGATATTGAGCGTCAACCATTCCTATGACATAAAATGACATGTAATTAGATGAAATATGGAAGAAAAGAACCCAAGAAGACAATAAAAGAGGATGCAAAATAGTACATGAAGTGCACATGCTCCCATCTTCAGGTGCCCCAGCGCCCAAAGGCAGGTTCCCCGACGCCTCTCCAGCACCAAGGAGGGTTCAAAATCAGTAGTGCAGGAGCACCTGTGCCTTTACCTAAGCGCCCCCCATTCCAGAAGTGATGCATAATTGTAAAAGAACGGACTCTAGAATTAAAAGGGGATTATGGAGCCTATTCAAGGGTTACAGAGAAGGAGAAGACGAGATGGCGGAGAACGCAGAGAACTCTTGGACAACACCGAAAGGCGGAAGATTTTGAACGACGAGGAAAATGCAGCAATCCGAGAATGGAGAACGTTTCTTCAATCAACATTCTAGTTTCTTATCTTTAATAAATTCTTACTTTTGATGAATTATTTTCAAAACATGTTTGATTATTTTATCGAATTCATCATGAACTAATCTTCTTATCTAGAATAACAACGTAGCTTGAATGATACCATGTTTTTTATCTTTTGATTTATATATTAGAAATCTTCCTTGGTTTAATTATTTTTCCTGATTTTATTTTCTTAGATTAACTGATCATTAATTGTATCGTTATATTTATTTGAAATCTGAAACTCGGAGAGGAGATTTTGAATAGGACCGTATGAAAATATATCATTGTTGTTTATACAGTTCGGAAGGCCTATAACACATGTGAGGACATTAGAGAATTTATACGCTATTTATCGGATTTGATATTTGATTTTAGATATGAATATTGAAATCAATATTAGATTCAAATGCTCTATTTATCACTTGGAAAAGGGAATATAAAATATTAAGAATTCTTGGCAAGTAAACTAGAAGAACTTATGATTTAGAAGTCTAAGAAATTGAACATGGTTGATACTTAAGTGAAATCGAACCTCTAGAACTTATCTCCATTTGATCTTCTCCTGCAAATTCGTATTTATTTTATTATAAATTTTAGTAATTAAAGAATCACTCCAATTTCATAGCTCTAAATAGGATTAAGATTATATTAGTTTTATATATTTAGTACAATATCAATTATTCATTTTCTGTGAGAATGATACTTTACTCATTCTATATTAAACTTGACATCATGTGTTTGCGAGTGAATAAAACACGCAACAAATTTTTGGTGTCGTTGCTGAGGAATGAATTTAATTTATTTATACTAAATCGTTACTAATTATTATTCTTTTTTTATTTAGAGCAAATATTTTTAATTTTCATCTTTGTGTATGTAATTTCGCAAAAAAAACCAAAGCTCTGATTCACTATTTTTCGATCAAGAGATTGAAAAAATTGTCAAACCATTGAGAAAAATGAGAAGATAATAATGGAAACAAATGACTGAGAACCAAAAAACTTGGGAACAGAGAGGAGAATACCGACTTAGTATCCATCAGAAACCACTTCAAATCGGTCATCAATATTAACTTAGGCCTGGCCAAGGGTTGGGTCAAACCCAGAATCGGCCCGTGGTCAACGGGCTGATTAACCGGTTCAAATGGTTTTACCTTATGAAAATCACGAACCCGATGGTCCGACCCGGTGGGTTGGCCGGGTCCGACCCTACGGGTTCAACGATCACAATAAAGTAACTGTTGTATCAACTCACCGAGTCAACCCATCGGTTCGACCCTACAAGTCATATTTAAAATCAATGTCCACAATTTTGTGGTCGTTGATCACGTTGACATGGAAATTGTGCAACGGTCGACCCGACGGGTTGGCCCAACGACCCTTTGGGTCAACGGGTGTTTTTTTCAATGGAATCTTTGCCTATAAATACCCCCACCCCTTTATTTTTTACAAAATTTTCTCTCAATTATTTCTTGATTATCAAAAATATCAAGTCTTGACGATTGATTTATTGACAATTGTTGATTTATTTTCATAATCACACAAATTTCATATTTTTCAATTTCATATTTATATTTTATACAAATGTCCGGAGCCTGTGATCTTTATTTTTTCGATGAAAAAAATCAAGAACGTCAACAAGAGACTCAACCAACACAACAAACATGTCATCATGAAAGTCAATAAAGTATGAGCAATCCAACGACGTCTCAAAGAAAAACTCGAGTGGTGCGGTGCCTCGCCCGACATCCGATATCTTCACCAAAAATTTTGAAAAAGGTGACGATTCCCTCAATTACATATGCAAGCCAAACGCAAATATTGTTCGAAATGCTACAAATTTCAACAAGGAGATGGTTATGAAACTTTGACACGACATATTGAGAAAAAGCATTCGGTGGAAATTGGTAATGATCGTGCTCAAACTCAAATTCCGTCATTCTTGTGGGGCCTCGGTTTGCCAATCTCATTTTAGGGCAATAACTAGAATTTAAACAATAACATCCAAGATCATTTGAAACAACTAAGTTTTTTTAAAAAAAATATATACACGGACCCCGTGCCTAGGTCTGGACCCAGGTCCGTGTATTAATATGTAGCGGAAGATTCAAAGTTTCAATATGCACGGACCCCGTGCCCCCATCCATGCACATCATTTCAAATTCTGGATGTTACTGCCTCACTTTGACACCACACGGACCCATGCACGGATGCATGTCCGGGGTCCATTGTAGTAACCCAGATTCTATTTTAAGAAAATAATATGTTAAACATGATTAAGGGTTGGTGATTAACCAATTCCGGGGTTTAATCGGACTTCAGAATCAAGAATTGAATTTTCATTTTATGAGCCAGTTCGGACGGTCCGAATAGGACTTCGGACGGCCCGAACTCAGGACACCGGGGGCTCCGAAGGTAAGCTTGTTGACTTCGGAGTTAAGGCAAGTTCGAACAATCCGAAGTAGGATCGGACGGCCCAAACTTCACCTGTGCCAAGTAGGCAGGATTACTCAGCCATGATTTTTGACAAGTGTCGAATTTAGGACACTTCGGACGACTCAAAGTAGTGATCGGATGGTCCGAACTCGACGTGTTTCGCATTCAGGCAGTGAGTTGGATCGGACGATCCGAACCCTAGATCGGAGGGCCCAAACTCATCCAAAAATTTTCCTATAAATAGGACTCATTCGATTTCAATTTGAAATACGAATTCTCGAGTTTTCTTCTTCAGTTATATAGTGTGAGTTATACACTTGAGGGCCCTATCAGTTATAATAGAGGTTTTGGAATAACCAAGGTGTGGTTATAGTCATTCGGGACTAGCAACTCCAAAGGGCTATTACGGACGAAGGTATGGTCCGGAAATCTATTTAAGTTTTGGGAGTACTTATTAGCTTAGTTAAGGCTTATAGAACTTGTGTAGTGATACGATGAACTTCTGAATATAGGCTTGGAACCTAGGATCTTACTATACTTGAACTAGCTTAGAGGTACATACACATTGACTGAGATTGCCAGCGAGTATACATGTTTATATGTTGCATTTATTTGGCATTATTATATGGCATGATATATGATTTATCGCTTTCTATATTCATATGTCATGTGCATATACACGTTGAGCCTATACCTTGATATACCTGATTATAGAGCCGCTCAGCTCTATACTCGATAGTCTGTCACTGAGAGTACCGCGACGGCGGAGACATTTATGTCTGACTACTCTGGTATACTAGACGAGTGTGGTTTCACCCAGAGGTTGATCCGTGAGGTGGCAGCACTCATGTGGCGCCGGTACTGAGCATGACTTTTCAGATGACCCTTTACCAGTCATCATGTTGCATGCATTATATACATATGTTTACTCATGTTTATGTACTGGGCGTTAGCGCTCACGTCCTAGTTGTTATCTTGGACATCCGATTCCACGGGGCAGGTCGCAGGATGGACGGAGTTGGTAGTTCAAGGCAGGACTAGGGAGTAGGAGCCTTGAGGAGTTTATTATACAGCAGGATTTGATATAGCTGTATAATATTTACTTTTAAATTTTTAGATATGGTTGTATCACTATAGTATTAAGCCTGGATTTATTACTAAGATGATATGTAAATTATGGATTTTGTTTCCGCACGTTTAACTTTGTTAAGCATTTTGCTTTATTAAGTTATTTCATGCTATTATTTGCCAGTTAGTAGGTGATTCCATGCAGGGTCACTACATCCGTGCATAGCCAAAACCATTTCATTTCAAAATAAGAGAGCACACAGACCCATGCACGGAGGCATGCACAGGTTCCGTGCCCTGCTAAAAATCAAAAGTTTTGCAAAGGCTGTACAGTTTAGAAAATGCAAGAAAACTCAAACGTTTACCATCTCAAAACATGATATATCAATGCTGGAAAATACACATATCCATGTATCAAGTCTCAAGCATAACTACATGCATTTCTTACATCAAACGGATAGTTCAAAAGGCATTAAAGAAACGAAACTACACAAAGTATCATAAGTGTACATCAACTACATCAAGCCATAAGTTTTCTAACATGTTTGATGCTATCTAAAATACATAACTTCAGCTACAAACCGAGTTTCCACATCTAAAACTCTCTCACGAGCTACCCACGTCGCCTCTGACCAGCTCCTGGCATATCTGTTGCCATGCACATATACAAAACAAGACAACAGCCGGAAACATTCTGTTGAGAATATAATTCTCAGTATAATCAACATATACATACGTTAAAGTAACATCATCTCAACTTTAAACATATCGACTCAAGAATAGAGTAATATAACACATATATATATATAAATATCAAGAATTGATTTGTATCAAATCTCTGCCATCAAGATTTGTATCCGATCTTGACATGGTAGTCACATCCGACTCGAAAATAATGTCGTATCAGACCTTGGCAATAGAATCAATTCATTTATCATATCATATAAAAATCAAAGATCCACTATCCGAAATAGATCAACAACAACAATTCTAAATCAAGAACAATAATCAACAAGTATGTGATTTGCGGAACAACTCAAGAATCATCATTTACGAGTATCAAATCCCTGACTCTCGATGTCATCTTATACCTTCTTATTTCTTGTTCTTGAAATGATTCAAATCTGAAATATATCATCAAGAACACACATCAAAATCTATTCAAGTTTCCAACTCAATCTTCAATACAAAACAACTTCAAACCTCGCTCAAAGCTTCACCGATCGAAGTAGAAGTTCTCGAGTCGATAACTTCAACACAATTCTGAAAATGAAGGATACATATGCTACAAATATCAGCAACAATTCAAATAATACTCAACTCAATCACAAGCTATCAAAACGGCTTCAAATCATAAACCGACGGCGTAACGATACAAAATCGGTAACCGAAACGATATCACATCCAATATACCAAGAACTTCAATTAAAATCCTTAACATATCAGCAATATATACTCACGTTCACCACAGTTCAGAAGTGGAAGGGTTTTGAATAAAACTTCTAAAATTCATGTATAATCCGAACGACAGTCTATTTCCGATCCAACTTCACATATGCAATCGATGCTAGCTCGTATACATGTATAACCAAGAATAAGAAAATTCCATCATTCACTTCGAAATCAAATATGAAAGAATTCAATAAAATATATACTAGAACGAAGTTTTCGGAGCGATGATCACATATATATATTCAATACTAAATTCTGACGGCCGAATCAAGAAATATCGGAGTTTGAAAGTCTTGAAAATGGCGTTCTCTTCAATTATGATCTCTCCTTCTTTTCCTCTATTTTGCACGTGAAGATGCTATGAAATATGTGTAATTTAAGATATATATTAGCCTATTTGCAGTTTAGTCCTTGAACTTTGGCATATTTGCAATTCAATCCCCGGACAAGCGTTTTAATTCAATTTCAATCCTAAATAATTTAATAATATTAGAATTTAAATATAAACTCCAAAATTCTCAAATTAAATATCATCGGATTAAAATTAAATATTTGCAGATTAAATCAAATAATCTCGGGCCTTACAATTTTCTTCTCAATCGGGTAATGAATCTCAAATTTTTAAATTTAACGAAGCTATATTAAGAGATAAAACGACTAAATTTTGTGCGATTGAACAATTTTTTTTTAGTTTTAGTGATAACTTATCTTTTAAAAATTGGTTTTCTACAAGTGCAAATCTTTCTATTAAACTTATCCCAATAAATAGTCTCAAACTCACAATTAGAAAATTAGTTCTTGATAAAAAAAAAAGAATTAATTAAATAATTTTAAGTTTAAATAATAAAGTTTCTTTATATTCCAATATTTGGAGTGATCATTGGCAAAGTTATTCATATATGAGTATTACATGTCATTGGATTGATAATAATTGGAACATTCAAAAAAGATTGCTTGCATATATGTTTTAACAAAGTACACATGACACAAAATATTTCTCGATTTATATTTGTTATTTTAGAATAATATTGTCTAACTTCTCAAGTTTTTTTAAATTTATTAAGATAATGCTAGTGTAATACTTCTAGTATTGGTGAGCTTATTGAAATATGTAAACCTCACTAGATGTCATATTTTTTTCATATTAGGTGCACATGTAATATTTCAAATTTTTGTGTTCAAAATGGACTAAAAAATTTAGGAATACATATTTAACCAATTATGAACGTAATTCATTATTTATGGAAACATCCCCTAGTTATGAGCAATGACAAAATTTTTTTAGAGTAAATGATATGAAACCTAAACAATTTTCACGAGACTTTCCAACTCATTGGAATTCAATATAATTTTTATTATCATCTTTTCAATATAAATATTTATTATGTGCATTTTTTCATCAATATGTTCAAGCTCGTGATATTTATTTGTTTTCAAATCAATGAAACATATGCACTAGTATTTGTGAAATTTTAAAAGTTTTTAATGATGCTAGTAAAAAATTATCCGGTGTTTATTATCCTACTTCACTTTTAGTTCTATCACGTTATTTCAACATTGCATGTATTTTTAATGAACATATTAAATCTAATAATATTTCTTTATCTCAATATATTCAAGTTATGAAAGAAAAATGGAAAAAATGTTTTTTACACATTCCTGAAATATTTTTATGTGCTTTTGTTTTAGATTCTAGATTTAAATTAGATGGTTCACTATACATGTTAACATTATATTATGAATCTTTAGACCCTATTATGAAAACAGTTCCTAATATCTCATTGATTTTATTTAATATCAAAACTCATTTATATGATATATATAATGAATATAACATCAAATATGATGGACAAATTGTTTAACATGAAACACAATCTACTGCAACTAGTAATATTACTTTTAAAATTACTAAAGCACAACCTTTATTAAGGGAACGGACGAAACGTCCGCGAGGATTCTCAAGTTTCAGCAATTTGAGAATTATTTTACCACTAATTTTGATTTTAGTGATACAGATGAGAAAAATTTTGACATTTTTGAGATGGTGGTTGAAACGCCTACTACTAATAAATGCGGAATTTTTTTTTTTTTAAAATAATACTACTATACATACATGCCCATACATATATGTATGTAAAAATAAAATACTTAATATTAAATAACCTGAAAAATTATTGAATAAATAAATTCTTAAAAATATTTCATGCATCAATTTAAAATAAAAAATAACGCTACTGAAAAATCTCATATGCGAAATAACAATAAAATAAAACATGTTTCAAAATTCAATCATAATAAACTAAATAACTGCGACGGTCACGGGGTCCACTGCTCCGTGAGCTCATACGTCCTCACCACCGGTAGGAGCTACATAGATGTCATCATGCTCACCTGCACCATATAAGCGTAGTGAGCCTAGGGGCTCAACATGTTTAATCCTTTATAACGAGGTTAAAAATAATGCATCACGTAAATACTAATACATATACATGTACATGAGCATGCATGGAAAAATTCTTCATAATATAAATACTGAATCATAAATCTTAAACATAACATAACTTTCTTCATCATACATAACATAATTGAGCAATGCATTTGAAACCTGAAGATGGTCCTATCCATAAGTGTGACGCTCATGTGTCGACTAATCAGTCTCCTGAACCAACGTACGATGGCGGTGATAAATCACCTCCTACGGTAGTAAACTACCGAATCATATGGTGGATAACCACCCCTATGGTAGTAAAACTACCGAATCATATGGTGGAAGACCACCCCTATGTCACACATACCACAATTTCCATCAAAAATATATTTTATTGCTCATCATTTACATAAAAAATTTCATGAATGCATGCACTGAAAATTTGTCCGTAATATATATTTAATTTATTTTCATAAGAAATATACTTATACTTAAAATATGAATTTCATGCATAAAATAATTAAATATATATTCGGACTTAGTTATTTTTCATGGGTTGGTCCAGACTGCTGGTCACTCACTCTAAGCCCATTAAACTTAAATAAAAGCCCAATAATCATATCTTAGCCCAAATAACTTAATTAAACTTAATTGGGCCTAAATAAAAATATTTAAGCCCATTAACTTAATTAAACCGAATAAAATTTTAGACTGGCCCATAAATCCACTGACTGGCCCAAAAATTTTCATGGGCTCCCAAGCCCATAAAAATCATTGGCTAACTTAAATAAATTATTTAAGGCCCAAATAAAATTATTTGGAGGCCCAAATAATTTTCTAACTAATTTTAAAAGCCCAAAAACCAATTAAACTCTTAATTAATTAAAAATTAAAATACCTGAACCCGGCCCACCTAACCCAGACCTGGACCACTTGACCCAACCCTAGACCTACCAGACCCGACCCGGACCCCAAGACCCGGCCCAAACCCAGCCAAAACCCCAAAACCCGTTTCCCCCTCCCTCTTCCCTTCTTGGCCGCGAGCAGCTCCCATTCAGAGCCGACGACCGCCATTCTCCAGCCACCATCGGCCGGACCACCACCACCTAAACTTAGCCCACATCCAGACGCTTCCATCAAGCCAAGAACCAGACCAAACCATCATCCATAGAGTGAGAACGAAGTTCTGCCATCTCGACCATGTGCAGCTCGCGCGCAGACGCGAGCAGTTGCAACGTTTTCCCTCGTGTCGCCTACTCAGACCACCAATGACCATGAAACCAGTTCCTAGACCTAGCCAACATCCATGAGTTTCTAACCCTTCAACCCTTATACCAAGCCGTGACCAGAGGAGGGAGGACGAAGCTCTCTTCCCCGAAACCCTAATCTGCGATCCTGGGCAGAAAACTCCATCTTCGATTTTAGCCTACCCCAGCCTCAAATCCCAACTTAGCTCGACCCTAGGGACCCTTACTCACACTCTGACCCATGGACCAGCAGTTGGTTCGAACCCATACCATAAAAACGTGATAAACATGCATCAAACAAGAGCAAACTCATAAATCAAAGGAAAAACAATTAAATTCTTGCATGAACGCATAAAGATCAGTGCCAAACTCATATATTCTGATAAAAACATGAGTAGTAGCTTATATGGTGGTAAAGGAAAATAATTAAACATGCCTTTGATTTTTCTTTCGAAGCTTTCACGCGTGTACGGCTCCGGGACGACGAAACGACGAAAAACTCTATAATTCCTTGAAGAAATCGGCTATGGGAGAGGAGTTTTATGAAGAAAGCGTGAAGAAGGTTTGGAGAAGATGAAGGAGGCGGCTTATAGGTTTTTTTTTGATCGGCTAAAGAATTGATTTTTAGGTTTTAAATTTGAGTAGATATTGGTTAATAATTAAAATAATAAGTTTCTAGATAATATACCTACAAATATAATTAGAACTCTCTTATAATAATAGCAATCTGATAAAAATAACCCAAATCCCGAAATATTAAAATATGCTATTTTTAAAATTTAATAAAAGTCATTAAAATGACTTATTTTGGCTAAAAATCAACCCTTAATTAAATATATAAATAAATACTAAAATTTTCTTGACAAAATACCTTAAAATATTATTTTAAGGCTCATAAAACTCATAAAATATTTTTGGCTAAATATTTTGGTATCTCGTCCGTCCACGGTCCCGTCTACGCGATCAAAACAATTAATTCCTTAAAAAATCTAAAAATACCATAATTGCGGGTTAAATGCTAAAATAAATTTAAATCATGCATATCATTCACATAATAACACATAAATGTCATTTAACACAAATATAAATTTTAAATAATTATTTTCCCTAATTATGCATACAAATTTACGTATTAAAATTTTCGGGTGTTACAATTCTCCCCCCCCCTTAAATTGAATTTCGTCCTCGAAATTAAAGTGCTTACTCGAATAACTCCGGGTAGCGAGTCCTCATGTCTGCCTCGGTCTCTCAAGTGGCTTCCTCCTCGAAATGATTATGCCACTGGACTTTGACCATCGGTATGACCTGCGTCCTCAATCTCCGCTCCTCTCTGGCTAAGACCCGAACAGGCCTCTCCTCAAATGCTAGATCTGGTTCTAACTGCAAAGGCTCGTAATCCAACACATGCGTCGGATTAGAGATGTATCTCCGAAGAATGGATACATGGAATACGTTGTGCACTGCTGCAAGCCCTGGCGGTAGTGCTAAACGGTATGCCAAAGTGCCAACTCTCTCCAAGATCTCAAATGGCCCAATATATCTCGGATTCAACTTGCCTCTGCGACCAAATCTCATCACCCCTTTCATAGGTGATACTTTCAAAAACACATGATCACCTACTACAAACCCAAGATCTCGTCGTCGAGTATCAGCATAACTCTTCTGACGACTCTGAGCTGTCCTCATACGATCCCGTATCTGTGTCACAATATCGGCAGTCTGCTGCACAATCTCGGGACCGAGTAAAATCCTCTCGCCAACCTCATCCCAATGCACTGGCGATCTACATCTCCTCCCGTAGAGAGCTGCATAAGGAGTCATACCTATAGACGACTGAAAACTGTTGTTATAAGTAAACTCCACTAATGGCAGTCTAGTCTCCCAAGAGCCCTGAAAATCAATGACACAAGCTCTCAGTAGATCCTCAAGAATCTGGATCACCCTCTTCGACTGACCATCAATCTGGGGATGGAATGTTGTACTGAATAATAGCCGAGTCCCCAAAGTTGTGTGCAAACTCTTCCAGAATGCAGACGTAAATCTCGAATCTCTGTCCGATACTATCGACACTGGTATGCCATGCAGTCTAACAATCTCCTTGATGTAAAGCTCTGCATACTGCGTCAATGAGTAAGTAGTCCTCACCGGCAAGAAATGAGCTGACTTGGTAAGTCTATCCACGATCACCCAAATAGCTGTACATCCTCTAGTACTCCTCGGAAGGCCAACTACAAAGTCCATCGTGATGTTCTCCCACTTCCACTCCGGAATGGGTAGAGGCTTAAGTAAACCTGCAGGACGTTGATGATCTGTCTTGACCTGCTGACAAGTCAAGCACTCTGATACAAATCGGCCAATATCTTTCTTCATGCCGGGCCACCAATACAATGACTGCAAATCTCTATACATCTTCGTACTTCCAGGGTGAATGGAATACGGAGATGTATGAGCCTCTGTCAAGATCTCAATCCTCAACTGATCAACGTTTGGTACCCACATACGATCACGGTACTGAACGATACCATCAACAACTGTATAGAGAAGCCCGCCCTTGACTTCATCTCTCTGCCTCAATCACTGCAACTCCTCATCTGCAGGCTGTCCAACTCTGATACGATTCCGAAGATTCGGCTATACCACTAACACTGCCAAACTCGGTGCATGACCGCTCGATTACAACTCCATCTCGAATCTCTGAATCTCCTCCTGAAGTGGCAACTGAACTGTCACACAAGATACCACTGAAGTCTTCCGACTCAACGCATCAGCCACTACATTAGCCTTACCCGGATGTTAGCTAATGTCATAGTCATAATCCTTAACTAATTCCAACCATCGGCGATGTCTCATGTTCAACTCCTCCTGTGTGAAGAAGTACTTGAGACTCTTGTGGTCTGTGAAAATCTTGCACTTCTCACCATACAGATAGTGCCTCCAGATTTTCAAAGCAAAAACCACTGCTGCTAACTCCAAGTCATGCGTCGGATAGTTCTGCTTGTGAATCTTCAACTGTCTCGACGCATAGGCAATGACTCGGTCACTCTGCATCAATACGGCGCCCAACCCTAGCTTAGACGCGTCCGTGTAAACCACTAACTCCTCATGTGGAACAGGCATCGCCAACACTGGCGCAGATGTGAGTGCTTCCTTAAGCCGATCGAAGCTCCTCTGACAGTCTGAACTCCATATAAACTTCACATTTTTCTTGGTCAAGGAAGTCAAGGGTACTACAATAGAAGAAAAACCCTTGATGAACTTTCGGTAGTAGCCTGCTAAACCCAAGAAACTGCGAATCTCTGAAGCATTCTTCGGAATTCCCCAATCCTGCACTGCCTGCACTTTCGTCTGATCCACCGCTATCCCATATTTCGAAACTATATGGCCAAGAAACGCCACCTGCTCTAGCCAAAACTCGCACTTACTGAATTTCACAAACAGTCGATGCTCCCTCAAAGTCTGCAATGATATCTGCAAGTGCTGTCTATGCTCCTCAATGCTCCTCGAGTAGATCAAGATATTATCAATAAAGAATATGATAAACTGATCTAAGTATGGCTGAAATACGCGGTTCATGAGATCCATGAAGACCGCTGGAGCATTGGTCAATCCAAATGGCATTACTAAGAACTCGTAATGCCCATAGCTTGTCCGGAATGCAATCTTGGACACATCTGCATCTCTGACCCTCAACTGATGATAGCCAGATCGCAGATCAATCTTAGAGAAAACCGAAGCTCCCTACAACTGATCGAACAAATCCTCAATCCTCGGCAGTGGATACTTGTTCTTCACAGTGACCCTGTTAAGCTCTCGGTAATCGATACAAAGTCTCATGCTACCATCCTTTTTCTTCACAAACAACACTGGAGCTCCCCAAGGAGAAAAACTAGGACGAATAAAGCCCTTCTCCAACAACTCTTGAATCTGCTCCTTCAACTCTTTCATCTCGGTAGGAGCAGTCGATACGGTGCCTTAGAGATAGGCACAGTACCTGGTATCAGATCAATACTAAACTCCACCTCTCTAGCTGGTGGGACTCCCGAAACATCCTTCGAAAAGACATCTGAAAAGTCACAAACCACCTCTATATCTGACAATGATCTGCTAGGTGGTTCTGATGAAGTGACTACACTGGCGAGAAACCCCTGGAAACCACGTCTCAATAACTTCCTCGCACGTGTATAAGAGATAACAGGCGAGATCTCACTGCTCGGAGATGCATAGAAAACAAACTGGTCGCCTATCACTGGTTTCACTGCCACTGTCCTCTGCCGAAAATCAATCACTGCTCCGTTGATTGACAACCAATCCATACCCAAAATCAGATCGAATCCAGTCAACGGTAAAACCACAAAATCTGCTCTGATAGTATGTCCCTGTAACTCCATCTCCAAATCTCTGCAGATGCTAGTGGTAGTAAGAATCTGACCAGACGGCATAGTGACATCGTAACCTGTAACAGCAACCTCAGGCTTGATGCCTACCTGCCTGATAAACTCTAGGGAGATGAACGAATGCGTGTCTTCTGAATCTAGCAACGCAAACGTGGAATTTCCTCCCACTAGAATTCTCCCTGCACGCAGAAAATCCCAACAATCGCATACTAAACTTACTTTTCTCCCAATACAAGTTACAAAATTATTTCTCTTAATTAAACACGAATAAAATGAACATCCTACTCTAACCAAACAAACAGATAATTCATGCAATTTAAAATCATGAAGTAAATTCCCAAAAATTTCTTAAAAGAAGAAGTTTAGGAAATACCGATGATTAAGGAGGTATCTGGGTCTGCCTCCTCAGCCTGCATGACGAACACCCGCCCAGTGGTGTTCTTCCTCTTCGGGCAGTTATATGAAACATGCCCTGGCTCCTTGCAAACATAGCATACATTGGACCCCACTAGACACTTCCCGGTGTGCGGCTTCTGACACTGTGGGTAGATCGGAACTCCTCCAGTATTAGGGGCCCCGCCCCTCTGCTGCTGCTGTAGCTGACGCCCCTGAGGCCTCTACTGCTGTCCCTGCTGATTCGGGACCTTAGACGGCCCAGTATACGGCTTCTTCGCAGGAGGCTGCGAAGTCGCCCTCTGATACCCTGGCTGAAACTGCCTCTTACTCTACTGCTCTCGCTGCATCTCTCGCCTCCCTTCCTCAGAACGTAATGCTTTACTAACTGCCGCCTCATAAGTAGTGACGTCCAACATGCGAACGTCATGTTTGATGTCAGCCCGCAAACCATCCACAAATTGCCTCAACTTATCCGGCGCACTGTCAGCAATAAGAGGCACGAAATGACACCCTCTCTTGAATTGGGTGATGTAATCCACCACAGACTTGTCTCCCTGGCGGAGACTCATAAACTCCCGAATCATGCGATTGCGCACATCCTCAGTGAAATACTTGGCATAAAACATGCGTCGGAACTCTATCCAAGTCAATGTAGGTAGATTCACACCTCGAACCGCACCTTCCCACCAAGAGGCTGCATCACCTCTCATCATATACACTGCACACTTCACCCTGTCAGCATCAGTGATCCCCATGTAGTCAATTATGGACTCCAGTGATCGAATCTATCCCTCAGCAATGAGTGGATCCGTGGTGCCGACAAACTCCTTAGGTCCCTTCTTCTGGAACCGCTCGGCAACATCCTCATCATGTGTGAGCCTAGGACGTGCCGCCTGCTGCTCCAACAGAGCAGTAATCCCAGCCATCATATTCGCATTGGCCTGCTCCAATGCTGCAAGCGGATTCTGCGGAGGTGGAGGTGGAGGTCCCCCTCGCCTATTCATCTGTCTCGGAGGCATTCTGCACCACCACATATTTCTTTACGTAAATCGCAATGCATAACTTAAGGGTTCTAAAACTTTTCTAACATGAAAATCTTAAATCATTACATATGCTCCTTATAAATCATAAGAAAACAATTTAAAACTTACAGACCGGTAGTAGGATTTCAGAGCTTCACGTGACAGTAGACACCCTCCAAGGACCGCGCTCTGATACCAAATTGAAACGCCTACTACTAATAAATGCGAAATTTTTTTTTTTTAAAATAATACTACTATACATACATGCCCATACATATATGTATGTAAAAATAAAATACTTAATATTAAATAACCTGAAAAATTATTGAATAAATAAATTCTTAAAAATATTTCATGCATCAATTTAAAATAATAAATAACGCTACTGAAAAATCTCATATGCGGAATAACAATAAAATAAAACATGTTTCAAAATTCAATCATAATAAACTAAATAACTGCGACGGTCACGGGGTCCACTGCTCCGTGAGCTCATACGTCCTCACCACCGGTAGGAGCTACATAGATGTCATCATGCTCACCTGCACCATATAAGCGTAGTGAGCCTAGGGGCTCAACATGTCTAATCCTTTATAACGAGGTTAAAAATAATGCATCACGTAAATACTAATACATATACATGTACATGAGCATGCATGGAAAAATTCTTCATAACATAAATGCTGAATCATAAATCTTAAACATAACATAACTTTCTTCATCATACATAACATAATTAAGCAATGCATTTGAAACCTGAAGATGGTCCTATCCATAAGTGTGACGCTCATGTGTCGACTGATCAGTCTCCTGAACCAACGTACGATGGCGGTGATAAATCACCTCCTATAGTAGTAAACTACCGAATCATATGGTGGATAACCACCCCTATGGTAGTAAAACTATCGAATCATATGGTGGAAGACCACCCCTATGTCACACATACTTCAATTTCCATCAAAAATATATTTTATTGCTCATCATTTACATAATCATATACATAAGAAATTTCATGAATGTATGCACTGAAAATTTGTCCGTAATATATATTTAATTTATTTTCATAATAAATATACTTATACTTAAAATATGAATTTCATGCATAAAATAATTAAATATATATTCCGGACTTAGTTATTTTTCATGGGTTGGTCCAGACTGCTGGTCACTCACTCTAAGCCCATTAAACTTAAATAAAAGCCCAATAATTATATCTTAGCCCAAATAACTTAATTAAACTTAATTGGGCCTAAATAAAAATATTTAAGCCCATTAACTTAATTAAACCCAATAAAATTTTAGACTGGCCCATAAATCCACTGACTGACCCAAAAATTCTCATGGGCTCCCAAGCCCATAAAAATCATTGGGCTAACTTAAATAAATTATTTAAGGCCCAAATAAAATTATTTGGAATAAAATTATTTGGAGGCCCAAATAATTTTTCAACTAATTTTAAAAGCCCAAAAACCAATTAAACTCTTAATTAATTAAAAATTAAAATACCCGAGCCTGGCCCACCTAACCCGAACCCGGACCACCTGACCCGACCCTAGACCTACCGGACCCGACCCGGACCCCAAGACCCGGCCCAAACCCAGCCAAAACCCCAAAACCCTTTTCCCCCTCCCTCTTCCTTTCTTGGCCGCGAGCAGCTCCTATTCAGAGCCGACGACCGCCATTCTTCGGCCACCATCGGCCGGAGCACCACCACCTAAACTTAGCCCACATCCAGACGCTTCCATCAAGCCAAGAACCAGACCAAACCATCGTCCATAGAGGGAGAACGAAGCTCTGCCATCTCGACCATGTGCAGCTCGCGTGCAGACGCGAGCAGTTGCAGCGTTTTCCCTCGTGTCGCCTACTCAGACCACCAATGACCATGAAACCAGTTCCTAGACCTAGCCAACATCCATGAGTTTCTAACCCTTCAACCCTTATACCAAGCCGTGACCAGAGGAGGGAGGACGAAGCTCTCTTCCCCGAAACCCTAATCTGCGATCCTGGGCAGAAAACTCCATCTTCGATTTTAGCCTACCCCAGCCTCAAATCCCAACTTAGCTCGACCCTAGGGACCCTTAATCACACTCTGACCCATGGACCAGCAGTTGGTTCGAACCCATACCATAAAAACGTGATGAACATGCATCAAACAAGAGCAAACTCATGAATCAAAGGAAAAACCATTAAATTCTTGCATGAACGCATAAAGATCAGTGCCAAACTCATATATTCTGATAAAAACGTGAGTAGTAGCTTATATGGTGGTAAAGGAAAGGAATTAAACATGCCTTTGATTTTTCTTTCGAAGCTTTCACGCGTGTACGGCTCCGGGACGACGAAACGACGAAAAACTCTATAATTTCTTGAAGAAATCGGCTATGGGAGAGGAGTTTTCTGAAGAAAGCGTGAAGAAGTTTTGGAGAAGATGAAGGAGGCGGCTGATAGGTTTTTTTTTTTTTTTTATCGGCTAAAGAATTGATTTTTAGGTTTTAAATTTGAGTAGATATTGGTTAATAATTAAAATAATAAGTTTCTAGATAATATACCTAAAAATATAATTAGAACTCTCTTATAATAATAACAATCTGATAAAAATAACCCAAATCCCGAAATATTAAAATATGCTATTTTTAAAATTTAATAAAAGTCATTAAAATGACTTATTTTGGCTAAAAATCAATCCTTAATTAAATATATAAATAAATACTAAAATTTTCTTGACAAAATACCTTAAAATATTATTTTAAGTCTCATAAAACTCATAAAATATTTTTGGCTAAATATTTTGGTATCTCGTCCGTCCACGGTCCCGTCTACGCGATCAAAACAATTAATTCCTTAAAAAATCTAAAAATACCATAATTGCGGGTTAAATGCTAAAATAAATTTAAATCATGTATATCATTCACATAATAACACATAAATGTCATTTAACCCAAATATAAATTTTACATAATTATTTTCCCTAATTATGCATGCAAATTTACGTATTAAAATTTTCGGGTGTTACAGTGGTCGCAAGCACAAATATATCCAATTTTTATCTATAATGACAAAAGAAATTCTAGATTGTCCGGTTTCAACAGTTACAGTTAAAAATCTAAAGTTCGGCCCGTAACTGGCGGTGACTCGGACTGTAGTAATCCTGCATTGAATCACCTACTAACTGGCAACTATGACATGCATTAATCTTAATTAAATCATAAGCACTTAACAGAGTAAAACATGCAAAAACATAACCCATAATTTACATATCAACTTAATACAATAGTTCAAAGCTTAAATTCAATAGTGATACAATCATATCGAAATAACTTAAAATAAAATGTTATGAAATATTATACATCTATATCGAATCCTACTGTATAAAATGACTACTGATCTCCTGCTCTCTAGTCCTGCCTCGAACTCCTAGCTCCGTCTATCCTACGACCTGCCCCATGGAATGGGGAGTCCAAGATAAAAACTAGGACGTGAGCGACTAACGCCCAGTATATAAACATGAGTAAACATATGTATATGATGCATGCAATTGTGATGACTGGTAATGGGTCATCTGATAAGTCATGCTTGGTACAAGCGCCACATGAATGTTGCAACCTCGCGGATCAACCTCTGGGTACAACCACACGCGTCTAGTACACCAGATTAATCAGACATACATGTCCCCGCCATCGTGGTACTCCCAATGGTAGATCATATACAAATATAGAGCTGAGCGGCTCTATAATCATGGTTTAAAAAGGTATAGGCTTAACGTGTATGTGCACATTACATATGAATATAGAAAGCAGTAAAACATACATCATGCCACATAATAATGCCAAGTAAATGCAACATATAAACAGGTATACTCGCTGGCAATCTCAGTCAATGTGTAAGTACCTTTAAGCTAGTTCGAGTCTAGTAGGATCTAGGTTCCAAGCCTATAATAAAAAATTCATCGTATTACTACTCAAGTTTTATAAGCCTTAACTAAGCTAATAAATATTCCCAAAACTTAATAAGATTCTCGGACCATACCTTCGTCCGTAGTAAGCTCTTTGGAGTCGCTTGTTCTGAAGGACAATAACAACACCTTTGTTATTCCAGAACCTATAACAATGTGAGGGATACACTTGAGGGCCCTATCGGTTATTAGCGAGGTTCTGGAATAACAAAGGTGTTAGATGTGACAGAGTTTCTCATAAACAACTTTTTCCTAGAAGTTGGAGTGTATGTGGAAAACATCTCTTTATCGGAACATATGTGGCGGATAGCACTAGGGGTGTTCATTCGGTCCGAACCGAACCAAACCGAGCCGAGCCAAAATTTCGGTTAACCAAACCGAAATTCACCGAAAATCCGAACCGAAAATGAACCGAATTTAACGGTTTGGTTCGGTTAAAAATCGAGATTTTTTGGTTTTTCGGTTCGGTTTTCGGTTTAACCGAATTTATATATATTAATTATTTTATTTATTTTATATTTATTTATTAATAAAAACAAATTAAAAAAATAATTAAAATACTTAAAAATAATAAAAAATCAAAAAAAATCAAAAAATCGGTTTTGGGTTCGGTTCGGTGAACCGATCGAAAAAAACCGAACCGAACCGAAAATAAAAAATCCAAAAACCGAAAACCAAACTAAATTTTCTGTTCGGTTTTCGGTTCAAACCAAATTTTTGGTTTCGGGTCGGTTCGGATGGTTAACCAAACCGTGAACACTCCTAGATAACACCCATTCATTTGGGTTGTACACCATATTCGTTTCGAATACAACTGCAATTAAATCAAAATAAGATAGATCCAATGATACTGATCTTTCTTGAACAACATTGACTTGTTCCTTTCCTCTCTTTGGAAGCCTACAAGCTTTTTCCTTGTGGTTTGGTTTTTCCACAGTTATAGCAGTTCATTTAAAATTCTTGTAACTTGGTTGCCACCTTTGTGGTTCTTTTACAGACATAACTTTGTTGGATCAAATATGTGTGTATAGGGGGGTTGAATATATTATATATTTTAAAATATATTTCAAGCTGTCATATATTATAATACATGTACTCGATTGTTTATATTGAAGACTCAAGAGAAGTTATCAACAGGTCTCAAACAACTAAGAGTTCTCAACCATTTTAAACTACAAGAAGATCTACTTGCGCATTCCAATAACAGACAGCCTACTCGACGGTTCATCCGTTTGAATATTATTTGAAAATGGTCGTAAAGACATGCACAACTAACAAAGTTTCATAAAATCAGAATTTTTCCCCGAAATGCACACTGCAAAGTTTGCGCACATGAGCTGTCTGTGATAGTTGATTTCTACATTTGAAAATGTCCAAATCTTGCATTTAATGAAGCATACATCGTATTAAGAAAAGACGGCAATAACAGTGCTTAATGAGCTTACAGTCGAACGTTGAATGGTCCCATGAAAAAGTCATTATAAATAGAGGATGCATCAAAGAGAGAACTTGTAGTGACCCGTACCGTGATCACCTACTAAACAAGAGCTTACACATACATTTAACTTAATTAAACAGTAATAAAAAATATCAGCGGAAACTAAATAACATAATACAATCCCAAGGAAAGAAATCTGTAAATACTGTTATACAACCATATCGAATCAACTGTATAAATACATCAACACTGAAAGCTTAGACAAATAACTCTGCTGGAAACCTGTAGCCTAAGCCCTCCTGGAATCACCCGCCTCATCCAACCGCAAACATGCCCCATGGAATAGGATGTCCAGAAACAACAGTACGAGGACGTGAGCATAAAATGCTCAGTATGAGAGTATGAGTATATAATATAATATGTGCATGAATGTAAGTGTTCGGGTACCAAGACACGAGGTCAATAATATCTGATCAAGAACATACTAGGGCCCTGGGTAGGTAGCACGATGTGCCGTCGCTTTAGGAAGTGACCTACATACGCAACTGATGGTGACCTGACACAAGTCCATGTGTCCAACCATCCACTAACAAGATAGGATAAACACCCTACTATAGAATATCACAAGGATACAAGCTCAAGATGATATATATGCATGCAACATAATAACATGTCCTAATATATGCAGATAAAATCATGTCATATAAATAATGCAATACATAATACATGCATACTCATTTAGGGTATCTCGAACAGTACTTTCATAGCTCTGATAACTAGGCAAGCTATACCAGCTCTACTGTCCAAGCCTATTGTGAGACCCCTGTCCCACATAAAAAAAATGAAATGTTTAAAATGGATTTAAAATGGGCTACAATGGACTTCTATAGCAACTTGGGTTAATCATTTTCGTAAATCGAAGATGAATACGAAGTAGTTGCTATAGGGGCCCATTGTGCAGTCGCGCAGGTGCAGGCCTGAGCCCGGGGCGTGACATAATGGTATCAGAGATGGTCACCAGCCGAAAGGACCTGGGAAATAAGTGCTATGCGGGACACAGGGCTACGTACATGGGAGCCACCTCTTGAACCTGTGAGGCAAAGTGCTACATGACGGGAGTCACCTCTTGAACCCGTAGGAGCCACCTCTAGATTCCCGGTGCTGGTGGATCGAGAGAGTTCAGGTCACGATGAGGACGTCGCGTTCTGAAGGAGTGGTGATTGTGAGACCCCTATCCAACATGAAAAAAAATAAAATGTTTAAAATGGATTTAAAATGGGCTACAATGGACTTCTATAACAACTTGGGTTAATCATTTTCGTAAAGAGAAGACGAATACGAAGTAGTTGCTATAGGGGCCCATTGTGCAGTCGCGCAGGCGCGGGCCTGAGCCCGAGGCGTGACACCTATAGTCAGCACTACAATGCAAAATACTCATGCATCATAATCTTATTTTAAAAGCCTTAACTAAGCTATAACATACTCTCTATTTTCTATAAGGAGCCAAAGCTATACATTCGTTCGTCGTTAGCCCGTTAATGACGACTGCCCCAGACCTTGGTCACCACTCCGCTGTAGCTCCAGAGCACCTTGCCAACTTTTGGGTCAAGCCTAGGAAGGCTGGAAATAACCCCAAAACACCTAGAATACTCTAAAACTGAGAGAGAGAAGAATGATTTTGGTGTGAAAATGTGATCCTCGGAGGGCCTATTTATTGGCGAAGATCGGACGCTCCAATCGGGAGTTCAGACGCTCCGATCTCTGCATGCCAGTTCAGACGCTATGATCTCGACTTCGGAAGCTCCGAACTGCTACGTGTCCAATCGGCAATGACACCTCACCAACTACATGACCTAACTGAGATCGGATGCTCCGATCCTGGTTGGACGCTCCGAACTTACTGTAGCCTCCAATCCTTGAATTGTGCTTCCGAAGGGTTCGGACCCTCCAATCTTGGGTTCGGACCCTCCGATCTTGTCCTTGGCCAAAATTTATAAATTGTTCAATTAAATTCAAATTAAGCCTCTAATTCATGATTAACTATTTTATTCAATTAATCTTGTAAAAATGGAACCGGATCATTACAGAACTTAACCCTCTCTCTCCCCCTCCCTCCCCCCTCTTGTATTCTAAGATATTTTGAACACTCAAGAAAGTAATATCATCTTCTGCTCAAACCAACTCTCGCTTACCAAAAATATATCAAATTTTCAAGGATCAACCAAGGGTTCATCAAAGCTTCTCGATCGTTTCAGGCATAAAGCTTTCGTAGAAGAGTTTGATTGTTTGAATTTAAGGATTCAAACATTTGTATTGTTCTCGTGGTGTTTAGTTGATAAGGCTTGTTGTCTTATATTTGTGATGTACTAAGAGTTTTGATTCAGTTAGTGAATAAGTTCTAAAGTTGGGATCAAAATCTTTTGTTGTGGAGAGAGAAACAACACATGATACTATGCATTGAAATAATCTTCTTTAATTCATATCACATGATTAAATAATAATTTATTTAATTAATTACACACATGAAATATTGCAAATCGTGTTTATTTCAATGCACATCACCAATGTTATTTCTCTCTCCACATAAGAATTATTATTTAATTAATTACACACATGAAATATTGCAAATCGTGTTTATTTCAATGCACATCACCAATGTTATTTCTCTCTCCACATAAGAAGATCATTTTTCAAGTTGGAGTGAGTTGTTGCAAAGTGTTGTAGAACAAAAATCTTCTAGTGTATTTTTTCTAAGTGGAAGAAGGGGATGTAGAAAGATTTTACATTCGAACTTCCATATATCTTGTCTTATTTTCTTTTCTGCACTTTATTATTTTGTTGATATATTTTGAGTTAAGTATAAAGATTCATTGAAAACTTTCGAACCGTCTTTCACATTATTTTTGGTTCGATCGATTTTAAGTGTTGAGAATTTTGGTCTAGTTTGATTAACACCTTTCTCGATCTGCTATGTTTTTAATAAAAATTTAATTTTTTTTTTAAGTATGTGTTCAGCCCCTCTACACAAACGATCCCTACAAAATTAATATTGATACAAAGCTCCAACATCACCAATATTGACTATTGAGTACAAGTCTACAAAATCAATGAAAATGAAATCAATTGACAAGATAAATTTTATTTTCCAATCATTATCAGTGCAACATATAAAAAAAAAACTATACGACGAAAATTCAGAGAATCACAAATTAATTTTTGGGATATCACTGTTTTTTAGGGTAATAATAATAACAATAACCTTATTATTATTATTGATAAAATAATTTTGAAACCACCCTCAAATTTGATACGGGAAAATCTTTATAATGAAAATCTCAATTTAAGAAATTTATAAAATTTTGACACGGGATTTTACTTATGTAAAATCTTTATCTCAAGATTTTAATCATTAAAAAAAAAATATATAAGGAAATAAAGAAAAAGAAACCTCTTCTCTCTCAAACTCGAATGTGTATGCACATATACACACACTTCAACAAACAAAAATAATTAAAAAAATATATTCAGAATTGCATTCGGATTCCATACGATCGTCACTTCAAGGGAGAAAAGAGAGAAAATCGGTTCTGTGTTATTGCATTCGCTCGCCGTGGAATTGACAGTTTCCTATTCGCGTACAATTCAGATATACACGTTTGTTTTATATATATATATTTTAGGTGATCAAGTAGGGTTTGGATTGGGTTTCCGAATTTTTGGAATCAGGGGATCAAAGGGTGTGTCTGTTGGTGGGCTCTTGGAGTATTTTATTTGGTTGAACTTTGAATTTTTTTATTGAAGAGTGATACGCTGGATTTCAAAATTTGGGGATGAATTAGGGTTTTAAGCTTTTGGTGTAGGATTGGGATGAGTTTTTCTGATATGGGGAGTTGGGCAAGTGGGCCTGGAATGATCCAAGCGCCAGAGCTTGAAGAAGGAGAGGCTTGCTACTACAAGGACGACAAAAGAACAAACCCTGACATTGCTCTCTCGTACATTGTAAGAATTCATTCTCTGCTGTTGACAATTAATACTATTATTACGACAGAAAGGAGTTATCTTTGGTTGAATTGGGAATTTGGAACGCATATGGATGATGGCTGAGCCTGATCCTATAGCGACTGATGATTTTATAATTAACTGGGATAGGGGTTGTCTCTGAAGTACTTATTTGAAGTATAACTAGTGCTATTGAATAGTTGAATCACTTAAACCTCCAGGGCTCAAAATAACTTTTTAACTTTTACTTTCGGAGTGGATTGAATGTTCTGTTCTTATGAAGTGAAAAGTTATGAGGTGGAAGTTGAAAATTATGATTCTTATGATCCTATTGGCACTGCTAAATATCAATTATCATTTGAAAAGAAACCCTTGTTTGATGTAACTTTTGACAGTGTGAACCGACCAAATTGCAGTTAAATGAGTTTATCTCCTAGGTTTTCATTTCAGTGCAAGCTCAATTTTCTTTGATTCTCTGCTAATGCGTGTTTTGACAGTGTCATGAGCTACCTTACACCTTTGCAGACTGCATTCCGTGTCACTTAGATCAATGCAACCTCTTATGATCTTGATATCTTGCTCCTGTAATCATGCCCACTGAAAACAATACTTACTCTTTTGAACTCTATTATTTTAGGGAGACAGGGTTCAAAGTTTACTGGGCCATTTTCAGAAAGATTTTGAGGGAGGGGTTTCAGCTGAAAATTTGGGTAAGTGTTGTTTCTATGAGATGTTTGTTACTTTGTTTCTTCTGTTTCCTATGGGAAAATATTGACCTTGAACTTTTGGTGCATTTCTAGGGGCAAAGTTTGGTGGATATGGTTCATTTTTACCCATGCACCAACGTTCTCCTTTAGTACCGTCACAGCCAAAATCCCCCCACAAGGATCAAAATTCCCGTGGGCCTAGATTTCCTGATAATTGCCTTCAAGAGGTATACTAATTACAAACATATTGCAATACTTCTTGCTTTTCTGTTTGGTACGTATTTAGTCAGCTTTGTGGGTTGCATAACCTGTCAGGTTTCTGCCCCTAATTCTGCCCAACTAAGTGATGCTCCTGCCACTCAGAGGAATGGTTTTTCTTCTTCTTCCCCAAGTATTGCTCCGTCCAAAAACTTTAAACTTTCCTCTAAGGATCCATCAATCAAAGAAAACACATCTTTTTCTTCTCATAAAGCTGCTGAGGCTTTTACTGGAAAAGCTGAACTTCTTCCAAGTCAGTCAGATAATCCAACTGAGCAGAGAACACTGAAGGTTCGTCTTAAATTGGGTTCAGAGATGGTGGCACAATATAATGCTGAAATACACAGTCTCGGGCTTACATCTCCATCTTCGTCGTTGGAAGATAGTCCTGAGGAGAGTGCCAGATTAAAGCTTGAACATTGTGAGACTCCTTACGAATCTCCTGCAAAGATTCTTGAGGTACTATTCCTTTTCCCCACTGCGGTTATTAATGCGACCACTTTCTCATTTATATCCCTTCTTGTTTTTCAACTTTTGCTATTTAAAGATTGTTTAACAGTTATCATCATATACCTAAGCTTTTCCCCGATTGTCATGAATTATTTATATAATTTTGTTCTAGTTGATATGTTTTGTCACTTAACGTCATTTTCTGAATCTTTTCGAACAGATAATGACTTCGTTCCTAGTTTCTGGTGGTTCTCTTCTTTCACCTCTTTGTGAAGATTTTCTGAGCTTGGGCAGAGATTCTGAATTTTCTGCAAGAAGTGGATATAAAACTAACCCTAGGAGTTCTGCCATCTCCCTTGGGTTTGAGAACAAAGATATGCAAAAGGAGAAAAAAGCAGAATCTGCTGATAAATCTGAAATTTTTGAGAAGTCTGAAAAAGAGTGTATACCAGACCTGAATGATTTGAAGAAGAAAACTCTGGGATGTGAAACCCTGGGATGGAGACTTCAGCCTCTCAATGGCTTGAACTCAAGACCTTTATCTGATGCAGTCTGCAGCACTAATGAGCCTCTGAAAGAAGCTGTTAGGCCAACTGATGTTGTCAGGGAGTCTGATATGGATGTCCCACCTGATAGCGTTAGGAGCTTTGAGAAGGATGTTCCATTGAAGAAGAGGAAAGGAAGTAAAAATAGGTTGAATGGAAGATCAGTGGCAAGTGATTTGATCGAGAATGCTTCCGTAGGCTGTACACCAACCCAAAGTTATGGTAAATCTGATCGGAAAGAATCCAGATGTGGTGATGGACACAAGTTTGGTGAAGATCAAAGAAGAGTTTCTGAGAATGTTATTTCAGTTAATTATGGGCAGGATGTCAAGAACAGAGTTAAATCTTACTCTGATGTTTCTGATGGTGAAAGTGTTAAAGTGGCCATGACTAAGTTGAGTTTAAAAGTTGGTATGAAAGTTAAATCTGGCGAACAGGAGCCAAAAGCCACTCAAAATAGTGCGAAGTTAGTTTCAAAATCAGCTGATATTTTGAGGGATGGTGGTTGTGCGGCACCAAAAGTTAAGAACAGTGGAAAGAAAAGGAACTTGGTGAATTTCAACCAGAAGGATATTCTATATACCAGTACTGAACATATGGTTAACCCTAATAATGTGCTGGAAAGGTCTTCTGGTGACAGGTCAAAGAACCGTAATCTTGATGCAGTGAAGGAAGAAACTGGATATCCCGATAAATTTAAGGGGAGATCAAGTAATAAAAAGTACACAGACAAGATTACATCTGAAACTCACGTGATTGAGCCTCCTGCCGAAGCCATACCTTCTAAAGAAGGTATCATCACTGGGACAGAGGGGACAGCGGTGGATCCTGTGGTAATAAATGAAGAGTGGGTTTGTTGTGACCGTTGTGAGACGTGGCGTCTTCTACCATATGGTACAAAGTCCGACCAACTGCCAGACAAGTGGGTTTGCAGCATGCTTAACTGGCTGTAAGCTTCTTTCTCAATTTGGTAGCTCATGTTTGGACTTTTTGTGTGTGCATTTTATTTTCATTTGTGTAGCAGATTCATTTGCTTCAAATGGAAAACTTAAATGGCTTAGATTGAACTCTGGTGCAGTAGCTCATATCACATATAATTAAATGTACACAAAAGTTCATCGTCTGGAAAAACTAGGCATAAAATACAGTCAATAGAAAACATTAAGTAATCAATTTAAATTTACACAGCTGTCGCGTCATTAAAGAGTCAAACAGGATGTGCATTTTTGGGATGATGCATTATGTTTCTGTTGCCACTTGTGTCCGGTCCGTAGGTGCCTTTGGAACTTTATCCTTTTTTAATGCTCAGCACATGCATATGACCAAATTCTCTTTCTCATCATGCTTTTTATACAGTCTGTTCTAAAATCAACAGTGACAAAGCCTAACCTTGAGTTAATTTGTATTGATCTTCAGTCCAGGAATGAACAGTTGTGACTTTAGTGAAGACGAAACTACAAATGCTGTACGTGCTTCATTATCAGTTCCTATCCTGGAAAATCACTATAATGCTGAAGCTCATGCTGACACACCTGTGCCCGCAGTGGCTTCAGTTGGTGCCTATAATTTTACTCCCAACCATGAGAGCTTTGCTTCTGATAAAGTGGCTTATCAAGCTAAGAGGCTAAATTTGAAAGAAAGTTCAAACACCATTAGCATGAGCTATCCGGTCCCTTCTGGTGATGTTCAAAAGAACTTCCAACACCATTCCATGAATAGCACCAATTTGAAGGAGGTGAACCAGCCTCTTGCAGGACCAGAGGCAGCTGAAGAATTTAAATTGCGACATCCAAAAAAGTCAGCAATTAGTTTAGGCAAATTGAACAAAAGAAAAGATCAGAATATGTATGAAGGTATGCAATTTGTTCAAACTGTCAATTTTTTTGTTTCTGTCTTAATTATGAATTTGTTTCTTTAATTTTCGAATATTAATTCATGCAGATTCTACAAACCCGAAAAAAAAAATCAAGAAAGAATCTTCTCAACATGTTCAAGGGACGGTGAAAAAGAGTAAAAGTAAGGGTGCTCTTAACATGGACAACTTGCAGGTTTCTGGTGGAAACCTAGATTGGGTTGACCAAAATTTGAATTCTGATTCGCCACGTAAGGAACCTGTAAAGAAGGAGAAGAAATTAAGTTTACGAAAGGATTCAAGCTTTAGAGAAAAAGGCAGTCTTCATATTCATGTGAAGAAACAGAAAGACCAGATGCAGGAATTGCCAGATGGTGAGCTCTTTAACTTAAATGCAAGTAAGAGAAAAGAAGTATCTACAAAGAAAAGAAAATTCATGGATTCTGACGCCAGAGTGCATCTAGAAGAGGCACAACAGTCGATAAAAAAGGAGGAAAAGGATATTGATTCTCAGAGAGTGCAAAAGTTTAAAATGTTGCAGACTGACGATGATATCAAAAGAAGCAAGGGAGGTGACTCATCAAAAAGAAAGGTTACAACTGCTAGAGTTATTTTGTCAAGAAGTAATGAAAAATCAAAGAACAGTGTTGTCAAGGAAAAACAACAGTCGAAGAATCTTAAAGTGAAGTTACCACTGACCAAGGAGGATATAGATGAGCTGAGGAAGGATTTGGGGTGTGGAGAGTTTTTGATGGCTGCGACTTCAAGCTGCTCCAAGATTTCTGACTCCCGTAAAAATAGAGTTGGTTTCACAGAGGTCAAAGGCTCACCTGAGGAGTCAGTTTCTTCATCTCCTATGAGGATGTCCTATCTGAATCAGGTCTTACCAATTACATTGGAGAGTGCAAGTAAGGTTGGTTCTAGAGTAAATGAATTTTCTGCAATGGGCAGTGGGAAGAAATCTTTGTGCATGAATAAAAATTCTGAGTTGGGGACAATGCGGAAAGAGAGAACCTCCGGCGCACCTTGTGGTGAACATGTATCAAGTGGCAACCTTCCTTGTGAATTTTCAGAGAGGTCTTCGGTTGATAACAAAAGCAGTATCTTGGAACAATGTGGCCAGTGTCCTCCTAACTTACTCGTTAATTGTATTCATAGAAAGGAGGGAATGAGCATGGACTTATCCAAAGCATTGTCACCTCAACAGAACTCTGTAAAGAGGAATAGGGCAAATGGTGTTAGGTTGGCAGAGAAGGTTTCTGATCCATCTACTGGCTCAGAAATTTTGGATTTAAAGGAAAATTTCTCCAGTCTTCCTTTATCTACCGCCTTAAAAGAAGCTCAGGATGCTTTGAAAAAAGCTGAAGAACTTAAATCTCATGCCAATCTGATCAAGGTCTTTTTGGATTGCTTCTTAAGATGTGGTTATTTGTTCATGGTTTCTCCAGATCGCTTGTTAATTTTGTTTGCGCCTCCTTTTTATTATTTATTTATTTCTTAAATATTGGAAGTGCCAATTTTTTGATTTGTTGTATACAATATCCTCATGCTTGTGTGAGTTGTATGCTAATTCAGGATCTGCCTTGTAAGCGCTCTTACCTTTTCTCTCAATAACTTTTGCAGACCTCTGGTTTTGGCTCTGAAAGCAACTACGAATATTTAAAAGCTGCCCTTAAGTTTCTTCACGGTGCTTCACTTTTAGAGGCCTACAACGTTGAGAGCATAAAAAATGTGGAGACAAATCTTATTCAAGTCTATGGTACTGCTGCCAAACTTTGCGAGTAAGTATATGGGTTAATCGTAAGTTACTTCCAACTGAAGATATTGTTTGATCAAATTTTTTTTGTGTGTTTTGTTTCTTTCTCTCTCACTTTTTTAATATTGCCCTTGAACTTGGAGTACTAGTGTTCCATCTCCAAACTTGCATGGCCAAATTAGAAGTGAACATTTGTTATAATCTACTTGTATCCCTAGACCTGCTTGCATGTCTTAGAGGTGTGAAGAGTTGATTTGAATTTTCAAATTGTGGTAATCAGGTGTCAAATGTAAGGGGACTGCTCTTTAAGTTTTATGCTGGGAAGGAGAGTATGAGAATATGGAGTTAATTATTAGCTTTCTGATTATACTCTAGAGTTGAAGTACGGCATCGTGTTTATTAAAAAATGTATAACAAATTTACCGTGGAAGAAGATCTTCATTACATGTTTAAAGCATTGATTTTAGAATCATTCGATATCTTTCACCTTAAGGACCATTTTCTAGCGTCACAATAAGCTTCATATAATTTTCAGAACCTGTGCCTATGAATATGAAAAAAGCTGTGAAATGGCTGCTGCTGCTTTGGCCTATAAATGTGTGGAAGTGGCTTATCTGAAGATACTATACTGCAAAAGCAGTAGTACACACCGAATTTGGCGTGATTTGCAATCAAATGTGCAGATGCTTCCACAAGGTATTGTATTTTTACAATTTCAAGTGTAAAGTTTCATAAAATTGGCATCAAGGGGTGTGTGACATATGCATCTAAGTTCCATTAAGCACTGAAAAAGTATGATGAGTAACACAATTGTCTTCTATTTCTTTGCGTGTTTAATGTTTGGTCTCGTTACATGAATACAAGCATGGGCATTGTGGGTCTACTGAATTATTTAGTGGTTCATGGCTCTCTATTCATGTAATATCCCACCTGTGACAATTATCTTCAATAGCCTCCATAGAAATTCCTTACTAATATCACACTTTATTCACATTCAGGTAACAAGTGTTGTATGATAAAGCTTCACTCATACTCACTTTTTTGATCTGAAGACCAATGAAATAGTTTTACTTAATAACTAATTTTTCCCTCTCTATTCTGATTGATTTTTTTTTCTTGGTGTCTTAATCGATTCTATGCGACACTTGTGGACATTAATCTTGGCTTGTCATCAGGTGAATCTCCATCATCTTCGGCATCTGATGTTGATAACTTAAACAATTTAGTGGTGGTGGATCAGGTTGCATCATCTAAGGGCCATGATTCTCATGCTTTGAATCATGTTATGGTTCCCCGCAACCACACTAAATTTGCTCGTCTGCTGGACTTCGTAAGTGCGTTGACCCTGGTTATTATGCCATATGCCTCTATTTTTTCCAGCACTTGTTTTGATTTGAATGTGATGATGATGTGCTAGGGTACTCGGCTGAACTTTGTCATTACTAGTCTAACATTGCGATGTTAAACTATCAAATATTTATAGATAGTATAATTTAATTTATATTTCTTCTAATTTCAGAAAACCATCAAATCACAATTGTTGTATAGTTTGTTACTAGTTACCCTTCACATATTTATATTATTATGTTTTGCAGACGAAAGATGCAAATTCTGCTATGGAAGCTGCCAAAAAATCGCTAGATATGTTTAAAGCTGCTCATGTAAAGTTTGAGGAGTCACAGAATAAAGAGGTCATCTCTTCTATCAAGAGAGTCATTGACTTCAGCTTCCATGATATTGGGGAGCTTATAAATTCCGTATGGCTTGCATTCAATGCCATCAACCGCCAAGCTCTCAGTCGCGCCAGAGAATAATCAACTGTACAGACATGCTTCATACCAGTTACCAGTTACCAGTTCAGTTTTGATATTTGAGGTTAACGGAACATATCGTAGCTAGAGAAGAGAGAGAGAGAGAGTATCATAGAGAAGTTGGGCGTATAACCGATCCATTCTAATGGAGGCTTATCTACGCTGTCATCGTTTTCTTCTGTATACTAGGATTCGACGTTTTACAAGAGTCGTCCCTTATAACTGTAAATTGAATTTTTGTCTTCGATCCTTTCTTTTTCAATGTATAGAAATAATCAAGTGATAATCTAAGGCTATCTGCATTACATTGTTGAACAGTGAATGTTATTTTATGTCTGCGGATAATAGTCGGAATGTTTACAGTAGCAATATGAGATGTGATATGCAAAATTTTCTGCAGTTGCAGCTTTTTCATCTTTGTTATGGATGTGAAAAACTGTTGATTCCATTTTTTGCTGTATTTTCAGTTTTAAAAATAATATATTTTTAGGCTTGACTTCTCTCTTTTTGGCTATTTGCTATCAGATTAGGGTGGGATGGTTCTAAAATCAATGTTTCCGATTTTACAACTCACAAGATCATTAAAATTAGCTAAAACTAGTGCCTTCGTTGCATTCTTATATAATTTTTTTAATAATTAATTTAATTTATATTCAAATAAAAGTAATATAATAATAATAATAATAATAATAATAATAATAATAATAATAATAATAATACATTATAGTATAATGTATACATCAAATACAAAACTTATCTCCAACTAATCAACACTAAACTCTACACTAAAAAGAATATTCTCATAATATTTCCCTATTATTTTATTTATAACTAATAATTGGTTCCACAAAATATTTATTAACTTAATTAAATATCAATAAATTAATTATATATTTAATTAATTTCTATAAGGATAATGATTTAAACAATTAATTAATTTAAATTACTAATTAGATATTAAAAAATGTTACTTAAAGAAATTTATATAATAAATTTAAAAATTACATGGTATGTATAATTTTTTATAGTTTATTTTTATATAACATATTAACTAATTAAAATTTGATTATTTTAAGCAAATAAATATGCAATTATAAATCAATAATTTATTAAATAAATAAATAAAATTAATCTAAATAAAAGGTTAAATTTACGAAATAAAATAATGAAATTATTATAAGAAAATCATTATTAAACTTAAAATAAATGACATTAAACAAATTACAATTAAATAAATAAAACAAAATCGTAGGGTAATTTATAATTGATCTAGTTTATAACAATTATATTATTAATTCCTCTAAAAAAACAATTATATTATTAATTAATAAATTAAAAAAATTAAAAAAACTTTAAGATAGTGTTAAGCTACAGTGCTGCACAAAATATGGTGCAACACTTCAATGCTAGAGCAAAAAATCCAACACCAGTTTGGTGTAATATCAAATTGTTGTTAGATTAATGGAGATGCTCTAAATACAAGCTAAATGATATGGGAAAAAAAATGGAAGAAGAATAAGAAGAAATAATAAGAAGAAGAGAGGCAAAAAGATAAAACACCAAATCATGAACCATGTCCATGTTTGACTTTATTAGGCTTAAACTTAATAATAGTAACCTATAATTATTGGAAAATGGAATTAGAGTGTTTAGTTTGTTTGTTTATTTGTTTTGACTAAGATATAAATAAAAATAAGTGTCAAATTTATTTATTTATGTCTTCCAATAGATTAGGTCAAAATTAAGCTATATAAACTCTACGTATTTTATGGAATCAAAACTGGAAAACGGTTGGAGATAGTTCTCGTTTTAATTTACGATTTCACGAGAACTGTGTTCGATTGTACATGAGTTTAAGTTAAAATATAAAAATTCATAACTTTCCAACAAGATTAATAAAATAATTACCTTATTTGTAGTATAATTTTTTTTCCTTCTCTAAAATACATTACAAATTAATAGCCATTTTTTCAAAATAAAATAAAATAAAATAAATGAAGGAATCATTATTCATCATTAATGAGGACAGAAGGGTTATGACAGCATCACTTGATTTGGTCTGTTGAAATGGAGACATATATACTTGCAAATGGAGAATTAATGGCCCCCATTCTACTAAGTACTACTATCACACCACTTGCTCTCAACTCACAAACAAACAAAAGAATATGTACTTTTCATTTTATAAATAAAAAAGATTCCAATTTTAATACTCAAACCAATACTCACCATTCAATATATTCTTTTCAAATTATGCACCAACCTTAAGTGGATGGTCATGGTGCATCAATAGATTGTTAAACTTTCTATATTTAATAAATGTAATAACAAAAATGAGGCATTCATCAAATAGTTTGCCTATTTTCCTGCAATATCATATACGGAATTCCTTTCCGTGGCCGGAAACATGAGTGAAATTAATAATTTTTCTGCGACTCGCACACCGTGTCGATAGAATGATCGCAATATTTGGTATTTACGATCTTTCGCAAGTGATTATTTTCTTGTTTAATATCACAGTACTCTTTCAAAAATATCGGAGTCGAGCTCTCGAAGCTACGTAAGTGACTTTAATTTAATTTGACACAACATATATCGAGTTGAGTTTGAACTAAATATGGCCAATTTAAGTTGCTTGAAAGTCCATAGATTTGTCTGGTCAATCAAGGAAGATGGATAGAAATAAATTACATGTGCAAAGTACAAACAAAATCGACATTGGTCGATGTTATCATTAATTTTTTATGGCAATAGTATTAGCAACGACTGTTTTTTGATGTACACCGAGTAATTTTAGGATTAACACAATAATCTGCAAAGTACGTTAACCAAGTAAATCGTACTGGACAAACCTTGTGCAATAAGCTCTTCCGAAAAAATGTAATAAAGAAAATCGAACTTTTAACTATTGATCAAACACAAAAACACTCATCCAGTCTCTTAACAGCTCGGATACATCTTCAAGAGATGATGGTCAATTAATGTTATATATTACGTACGGTTGCTATTGGCTTTGGCTTAGCTAATCAAATTGCTGTGATATGATTATAGGAATTATTGTTTTTTTTACTTGTGTGCAACAAATTACATGCATGACTAGTAAAATAAAGTGCTCCAATTTGGACCCTCCACACACCACAAGAAATATCGTGTGTCATCGTGACAAATCAACACAATGTGTCAATATATTATTACATTTAGAATAAGTCATCACAAAAATTACATTAAAACAAAACTTAAGCTGATTTCGTCATAATTAATATGTTTGCGGTTTACATAATCACGATCACAATTAGATTCTACATATCAATAGATTCTTGCACCTTCTTCCATCTATAAATAGACTTTAGTCCAACTTCAGCAAACCCGCACACCAGTAGAATTTTAATACACTCTTGCAATAAATATACATATCTTCAATCTTTATAATTCTTAATTTGTAACATCCATCAATGGCTCCAATGCCAATTTCTGATGTCAAAGTAGGTCACATTGATGATGTCCAAGAGCTAAAAAACACAAAATCTCCACAAATAATTCCTGAAAGATTTATCCGGGATTCGACCGAAAGGCCGAAACTAGATAAAACCATTCATCCTTCGTGCAACAACATTCCGGTTATTGATTTCTCCAAGCTATGTAATGGAAACAAAGATGACTTCTGCAGTGAAATTTTCAAGATCAAGATCTCTTGTGAGGAGTGGGGTTTTTTCCAGGTAATCGTCGATTTTTCGCCACTTTGCGTACATATATAAACGTTGGAAACTAATATTTTATTTAATTTATGGCAGGTGATCAATCATGAAATTGATTTAGAATTGCTGGAAAAAATAGAAAAGGTGGCAATGGAATTCTTCATGATGCCTTTAGAAGAGAAGAAGAAGTATCCAATGAGTCCAGGGACTGTTCAAGGATATGGACAAGCTTTTGTTTTCTCAGAAAACCAGAAACTAGACTGGTGTAACATGTTTGCTCTTGGATTGGAGCCACACTACCTCAGAAACCCAAAATTATGGCCCACAAAACCATCTGATTTCAGGTATAAATAAATTTTAAACTCTGAATTACACTCTGATTTGACAGAAACCCAAGTTAAACTTAAAACTAACTTTTTAGAACTTTCGATTTTTAATTACTTAGAAAAAAAACACCACAAGTTGGACATATATAGTTTTTAGAACACGTGGTTTGCATTTAAAGAATAGTCCTAATATATAACTCTGTTTTTTTTTTACTACTATAGTGAAACTGTGGAGGTATACTCGAGAGAAATAAGGAAACTTTGCAAGAACTTGCTCAAGTACATAGCGGTTAGCCTCGAATGCAACGAAGACGTGTTCGAGGAGATGTTCGGGGTGGCTGTGCAAGCAGTGAGGATGAATTACTATCCAGCATGCCCTAGACCAGATCTTGTGTTGGGACTAAGCCCACATTCTGATGGAAGTGCACTCACAGTTTTGCAACAGGGAAAGGGCAGCTCAGTTGGCCTACAAATATTAAAACACAACACATGGATTCCAGTTCACCCTGTTCCAAATGCTTTGGTCATCAATATTGGTGACACTATTGAGGTATCAATCAACCACTTCACTTCTAATTGGTCAATACTATGTTTTTCATAATAAAGAGACATACAATTTTTCCTTCCAACCTCGGAGATCGGGTCAACAACATATAATATATACTAACATGACGCTAGATATTGTTGATATGACATTTATCATTGCTGACAAAGTCGGTGTACCGACTAAAATTGAAATTTGAATGATTAGATTAGTATTATGAAAATTAGACCAACTTACGCGATCAATTTTTGAAAAACAGGTGCTAACAAACGGGAGATACAAGAGCGTGGAGCATCGAGCCGTGACCCACCGCGAAAAAGATAGACTCTCCATTGTTACATTCTATGCTCCTAGCTATGAAATAGAACTTGGGCCAATGCAAGAACTGGTAGATGACTCCAATCCTTGCAAGTACAGAAGGTACAACCATGGAGAGTACAGCAAGCACTATGTCACCAACAAGCTTCAAGGCAAAAGGACATTGGAATTTGCCAAGATTAATTAATTAGGCATGATTGATTAGACGTGCTAAGTGTCATCCTAATTACTTTATTTGTAGCCTAATTATTCTACCTTAACTAGATATGTTTTAGGTGATGTATCATGTCATGATATGACTTAATTTCCTAGGACTTGTAAATTAATTATTTGTGTAATTTAATGTTGTTGCTTAAGCTTTGGTTGTTGGGATCCACGTGTTAATAAAATGGCAAATTATTTTAAACTTCTCATTACCAAACTTTTCTTTATCTTAACTCACTATCCACCATTTTCTTTGTTTTCACTCCCTAGTGGTTCCCATTTTTGAATTAATAATTAATTAAAACTAATCCTTTATATGTGGCTTTGTTATACCTATCGAACCAGTCCCGGCCATGCAAGACTATCGGTTATGCAAGGTTTTCATCCGATGTACTCTGGATTAGGGTCCAACATGCTTCCGTAAGATGAATTAAATTTAAATACCTCTTTGACCATAATATCGTCGGGTCATACCTACCGAGTTTTACAAAGTGCTCCTCACACTCCAACCACGCAGCCGCAACAGATGGTTTCAGCACAAGCTCCTTCAACGACACCCAGCACATCCTTAATTCATTTTCTACCTTAATATAAATTTAATTATAAAATATGAGCATGAAAGAACGAGAGATTTAGAAAATTTATTCAGACATAATATTATTACATAAATCAACTCATTTGAAGAGGAAAAGACAATTTGTTTAGCTACTCATGGTAGACTTGTTCTTGAAATACATAAAAAAAAACTTAGTACAAAAGAGAGATAAATATTACAACAATTTATTTATAAGAAAGCTGAAAGGAATGATCGATATCTTCAGCTTCCTCAAATGCTTGTATTTATAGTTGTAGTTTCACTCGTTTTACCGAGAAACTTCAAAGAATCTTACAATTGTCTTGTATTCTTTATGTTATTATTGATGACATCTTTTACTAGTGGAGGAGTCACATGCCATTACAGCTTGTCTTGTATTTTTTATGACATTATTGATGACATCTTTTACTAGTAGAGAAATCACATGTCTTCCACTTTCTTTTGGTTTTATTCTCCTCATATGTCTTCTTTATTGTTGTCGGGACATCTTTTGCTTTTGCAGTAGGCCCCTGTGAAAATGCATATTTAGTGGTCCCTGTCCACCTTTGCTTGTCTCGGAAAAATCCTTCAAATTCTGGCTCCTTCTGATTTGGACATTTCGGGCAGATATTCTCTGACCATCGTCCGATATGAGCCATGTTACAAAATTTTCGGCGAGTTTCTTTACTTCCCGGCAGCTTGTTGTTCCACAAAAAGTTTCTCTTCTTTTCGAGCAGTTCCTCCGCGAAAGTCGTAGTTTTCCCTATCATTGTGTTTAACAGAAATGATCCATTCACAGAATTCTGATAAAATTTGAATGGAAACTTGACTTTGTCAATCTTGGTAAGACAGACCCAAATACCCCATGTCCTTCTGGTTGAGATCTCATCTTCTCCGAAAGTGGACACCGAGGGTATTTCTTCAGTTTTAGGATCCTTGATAAATTTATGACTATTTATATCAGGTCTCCTTAGTTTGATGAAATTAAAGGGTTCGTGTGATCCTTTTCCTGTTGGTTTTGGAGATGCACTGAAAAAATATAATTCTATCACATCTCCTCTAGAAAAATTATCATTATTTGCACATGTTTCTTGGACTGCTTCCTGGATCCATTTTAGTAATTGTGATATCTCCGGGAAGCCTGGTGACGTTGTATAAACTGAGGCCAAAGCCCTAAATTCATACCATAGTTTTACATCCTTGGGATTGACATTGTTTTTTAATCAAACCCTTGGATATATTCCTGCAACATCAATCTTGCAAGTGTTTAGGTTGATTTCAATCCTTGTATTCAATTTCTCCCACCTCTGTTCATAAACCTGGAATGGAGAAATAATATATGGATTAGTATCAATCTTAGATTTGCCCTTGTCAGTGTTTTGCCTAAGATTGATCTCTTTCTCTTTTACCCCAGAGGCGGAGGGTTGACTTGATGAGTTCTTCTCATCAATTGTTGCTTCATCCAATTCATCAAAAGTTGATGGTAGATTAGCACTTTTTTCTTGGGTTTTAGAATCCCAAACATCTTGTTCTACAACCAGTGGCTGTATTTTTTCTTCTGGTAAAACCAATGGTTTTATCGTTTCTTGTTTATGAGAAACCAATGGTTTCTCTATAGCCCTCACAATTGGCCCTTCAATAGCAGATCATGGTTGAGTTTGAGCTTGCAAACATCCTGTAATTTGATTAGATACTTTGATCCAATCAGTTTGTTGTAACCTGCCAGCCATTTCGCATTAATGACTAACTGGTTGAACTCGGTTTGAAGCAACCCAAGGTGTTCCCTGAGATGCCTCTGCATTTTCATGATTGAATCTACGTCACTGCCTTCCATCCCTTGTTAAAAAATCTGCAAGAATATTTTCATGAGATTTAATAATAACAATATCAAAAATATAATTTTGACATAAGGCTTGCCATCTTAATAATCTAGCTTTCTCTGGTTTGGATTCAATCTTATTCCTTAAAAAAGCTTTTACCTGGGTATTATCAACTTTTAAGGTAAATTTTTTAGCAAGTAAAAATAAAGGTCATTTTTCAAAAGCCTTTATAAATGCGTAAAATTCCTTTTCATTGATATGCCATCTGATTCCATCAGATTCTGTAAAAAAACCCGCTACAGTATCTGCATGGTATTTTCCCATATGGAGTGAGCTTAGTAAGAATTGCTGCCCACCAATTGTCGCTGGCATCTGTAAATAATAACAAATCATCCTCATCTACTGGTATAGCCATTTTCGGGAGTTTCTTACATATCTCCTTCAGTTGGTTTACCCCTTTAGTATGTTATTCGGTCCATATAAACCTTGCGTCCTTTTTTTAACAAAGGACTGAACACCTTTCTGTACATTGCTAGGTTGTTTATAAACATCCCTGCAAAATTAACCACTCCGAGAAAACTTTGGAGTTGTTTTACGTCTTTAAGTTTATCTGGAAAATTCTGTACCTTTTCCACAATATGGGGCTGTAGAATTATTCCAGATTCATCAATTTCAATGCCAAGAAATTCGATTTTCTTTGTTGCTATGACTGCTTTCTTTTCAGACAAAATCAGTCCTTTTTTACAAATTTTTGAGAAAATCTCTAAATGTTTAACATGTTCGTCTATGTTTTTTGATGCTATAAGAATATCATCAATATAAACAAACATAAAATTGAAATAATCGTTAAAAAGATTATCCATCTTTCTTTGAAAAATCTGGGGTGCATTACTCAATCCCATAGGCATAACTTTCCAAATATAATGTCCTTGTGGAGTAGAGAAGACTGTGAATTTTTTACTGCCTTCTTCCATCCGAATCTGATAAAAATCATATTTACAATCAAACTTTGAGAACACTTTAACATTTCGTACGCATCTTATTAAATGTTCTCTACTTGGTATTAAGTACCCATCAAACTCCAGGATTTTATTAATACTTTGGTAGTTAATAACTAGCCTGAGTTTTCCTCTTTTTATTTCACCATGATTTCTAAACAGGAAACCTGGGCTGCTATATGGTGAAACTTCTTCTTTGATTAAACCAATGTCCAAATGTTCCTTGATAATCATTCTCATATCCCTTTGATCTGTTATGTTCATCGGGATAGGATTATATCTAACGAATTCATACTCTTTTCCTTCTTTTAAAGTAAGACTGACTTTGAGTTGATTTCTATCCCACCATGCCAGATGATGCTCATTATAACTTTTTTTGAGCCTCTTTTTGACATATTCATGGGATACCTTGTTCTCCAACTCTATATCTCTGTGGGTTAGAGTTACCTGGAGAAGATCCATATCCTCTATTTGGACTTCTTATTCTATTGTTATTTTTAACATGGTTTCTCCAAATCTCCTGGAATCTTTCATCTTTGGGTGAAAATTTGTCCTTTATCACCACGATGGCTGCGGAACATTATTGGCATTTGTCGATAAAAAGCAATCTTGAGTCTTTGAACGATAATCTTATGATCACAAATGGTAGTGAACATAAGTCGTCTTAACTCGTTATCTTGTGTGTACTTTTTAAACATTTGTAAAAAGTTATTCCCCAACAAGATATCAGCCCATGTATCGTAAAAATATATTGGCGGTGTCTTTACCTTGTACCAAGGAGTCTGACCTGCGTCTCCCATAAGGATTTCTGCTTGTTTTATTCCTTTGCAGAGAATTAGAATTCTTTTCGAGAAATCTCGTCCAGCAATTTTTGGCAAATCTTCTTCACAATCTATAGGGACTCCTCTTTTTGCTGTACAATTTCCTGCTCCTGAATCAATATATGCTGCAAAGTATTCAGCCTTATATTGTTTATACAACATCTCAATTGGAATGTATATGGATAAAGAGCTTGTTGTCATTTTACTTAAAGGAATTACTAAATGGCCCTGCAATTTTTAATAAACTGTGTTGTAACTCAGTAATCTGATTAAGACTATTTAGCCTTAATTTTCCTAAGGCCTCAATAGGTAGAGTATGGTTACGCTTTTCTACTTCTTCGATGTGTTCTAGTAAATCATGCTCGTGATTTACTAACTTCAAGAGTTTTTTCTTTCTCTGTTTGTGAACAGAGTTTTCAAATCTGGTTATGGGATTATCCCTTACCCAATTTTTTTGATTGGCCATCTCATAGAATTTTTCTTGAATTCTCCAAGTTTTTTATTTTGCCATAAACTTTATTCCTCTTTCAAAGAATTTTCATGGTTTATGGTCCTCAAGAAATTCTAGGCCAAGAATAAGTTGATCTACTTCTTTTTCTGGAATTTCACAGATTTGAACTTCCAATTCTCCAATATTTACCACTCCTTGGTAAGTCCCTTTTTCCTATTGTTCTAAATAGTAAATCGAGTTACAAGGGAATTGGTTTCTAAAAATCGTAATTTCGAATACTATTTTGATTTCTTTTTATCCTTCTGGAGATCTAAGTTTTCCCATTATGGAAAACTCCTTTTTTCTGGTGGAATTTCTTGAATAGGAGATTTGTCCCATCTCCGACTTGTCATTTGGTTACCCTGAAAAGATAACCTTCTAGGTTCTATTTTATGATCTCTGTATAGAACCGGTTTGTCTTGGATTTGAATGTCTGTTTCCTGAATTAAAGAAAATTCGATTCTTTCCGGGTAGATTGCCTGCGCAACCTTTTCGAAAATCTCTGAAATTTCAATAAACTCGTTTCTAATAAATAATTTTGAATGGTGAGTATTAAAAAGAGAATATGAAATTTGATATGTAATAGAATATATTCTATTACCTTCTTTCATTAATCGTTTTTCCTCAAAATTTTGATGCAACGTCAAGGATCGGCTAAAATATCTGTCAGCTAAATTGTAGGCTATTCTTGGATAAATAACTCCTACAATTTTTCCTGCACGTAAATTACCTGAGATATTTCCTAGAATAGCATCATGTATATTTTCCATTATTTTATCGCATACTACGATGTCTATGAGTGAATCTATTCCTTCTTTAAAAGTAGCTTTGATCATTATTTGGATTGCTTTAATATGAATCCAGAACATCGTCCTTGCTACTTCACTTTTAAGCTTTTTCAATTCTTCTCTTATTTCTTCAAAAGGGATTAATTGCATTTCAATCTGATTACTAGTTAATTTCATTGGGATAGCCATTTTCCTTCTGGATACCTTGTAAATCAAATTGTGTCTTCTTTGTCTAAGGCCCAGGTTTCCTAAAACTCTTTCCACTTGTCCTGCCGAAAATCCTTGATATTTTTGTAGAGTAGGATTTTCTCTCATAATTCTTTGGATCATATTATGAGATTCAGTAGTTTGACTAAAAAATCCAGCCAAACTCTCATGTGTTTCAGGCCGAAACACTTCCTATTTACTCTGATTCTGATTCATCCTCAGATTCTTCTTGACTATAGAGTATTTCTTCCTCGTATATGCTTTCGTCTGAGGGTATATCTTCAAACTGATATACTTAGACAAGATCCTGAAAGAAGACAACATCATCCATGTCAAGTGTTGCTTCAAAGAGTTTGACTTTTTTCTTCTCATTTTCTAAACAATTTGTTGACATATGTCTCCTTGCTTCGCATGTCCAGCAGTTACAATCTTTAAAACTTTCATTTGCTCTTGTATTAGTTCTCCTGAAAGTTCTTTTAGATGGTATTCTTCCCCTGCTTTAAGATGAGCTTGTTGTTGGGGATGTTCTTGTAGGTCCATTTCTTTTCTCTGATCTTTAAAATCTGGCCTTTTGTTTGGACCAAATTGTCCTTGGTTTCCAAGAACCTCTCATTCTTTTGTTATAGGGATTATTTTTGAATTTCTTTCTTTTAAATCCCTGTGATCTATTCTCAATGATTGTTGGGAGATCATTTTTTCTACAACATAAAGGAGTACGTTTATCTATATCCCTGATCTTTTTGTATTTCTTTTGTAATGTTGCCATGTGACACTATTATGTCAATTTTCCTTTTAAAAAAAAGGCGTGTCTTGCCAATGTATCAAGATTACCTGGAACGTATTCTTTTATCAGCATTTCTCTCCAGGGGCTTGGCATTTTTGCGAAAAATAGCTGAACAACTATATTTTTCTCGACTCCCGCTGCAGTAGCCCGTACCCAAAATTGGTAATTTAGTGTTAATCAATCATGTTAGTTAAGTTAAACATGATTAAGTAGACTCCTAATGGATTAAAGGAGCCCGGAAATAGACCCAGAATGATCAGAAATGGTCCGGAGGGTCAGGCAGAACGGAAGCAACGATGGTGAACGGAAGCAACGTTCGTTAGGCAGAACGGAAGCAACGTTTAAGGAATGGAAGCAACGTTCGTGCCATCAGAATTCGTCATTGCTTACGCACTTGATGGGACATCAGAAGCAACGATGGTGAACGGAAGCAACGTTCGTCAGGCAGAACGGATGCAACAATGAAGAACGGACGCAACGTTCGTTGTCTATAAATAGGGGTGCCGAATCTCATATTTGAGCACACCATTCACCTCTTCTCTCTCGATTCTTCAGTATTCTAGCTTAGATATAGGGCATTTTAGGCGTCCCATTGGGAATCCGATAGTGGCATAGCGATCCAAGCATCGTAGCGGAGCTGTGGCCTAGTTTTGAGGCAATCGACAGCAAAGGGCTAACGACGGACGAAGGTATAACTTTTGCTTCCTAAAAATATTTAGGAGTATGCAATAGCCTAGTTAAGGTTTTTAGAGCACTATAATGATATTAGTATCATTTGGCAGTGTAGTACGGATTATAGGCGTAGACCTAGAGCTGGTAGAGCGCGCCTAGTATTTGAGGTACGAAAGTACTGTTCGAGATATCCTGACTGAGTATGCATGTATTATGTGACTGCATGATTTATATGTCATGATTTTATGCTGCATACATTTGCATCTTGAGCTATCTCTTTCGAGATGTCTGTTAGTAGGGTTTATCCTATCCAGTTAGTGGATGAACTTCCATCGATTTGGGTCCCGCGTATCCACTGGTATTTCGGTATGTGAGCCACCTCCTGAAGCAATGGCACATCGTGCTACATACCAGGGTCCGGTTTGTCTTTGTTATCTGATTCTTGACCTCCAGTCAGTAGACGGTACACTTGCATGCATGTATACTCATACTCTCGTGCTGAGCGTTTTATGCTCATGTCTCGTACTCTGTGTTTCTGGACACCCTATTCCATGGGGCAGGTTTGTGATTGGACGAGGCGGGTGGATCCAAGAGGGGCTAGACAGTGGTTGACCAGCTGGAGCTTCGTCTAGGTTTATTCTTTTGTATTGGGTAGATACAACTTTCGATATGGTTGTATAAATATTTGGGTATTTACAGATTTCTTTCCTTGGGATTGTATTATTGTTATGGTTTTCGCAGTTTATTCTGGTTTATCTGTTTGATTAAGTTAATTGCATGCCTAAGTTTTATTTATTAGGTGATCTCGGTAAGGGTCACTACACCCGCACTCCATCTGCATTTAGTGAATAACATAATGTATTCATCAACTAAACATATATCATGTAACTCGAGGCTATTCAGAGCTTGAGTATATTTTCTCTTTTTCTCTGTATCTTGATCATTGTAATAGTCTACCCCTATGAATTGTGCTTTAAATAGGGTGGTCATTCTTCCTCCAATATCGCTGAGGGATTCTCCTGCTAAGATTGATTCCTTAGTTTCTGGCATAGTCATCTCTCAAGCGATCTTAACAGATCCCATTAGACTCATTTTTAGAAGTTTAATGAATCCTTTTTTTATTGAGATCTAATGTCCCTGCTGCAATTCTCATAGTCATTCTCTGTTTTTGAAATCCAGCACATCAAGATTTAATATAACCTCATAAGGATGTATTAGATCTAAAATAGTTTTTCCGTAATGATTTTGATGGAGTGGGATTTTACTCCGTCTTGTCCTTGTTCCTGCTGAATGTGAATTTTTTCCAACCTAGAATTCACTAGGTGGTTCTTCTATTTTAACAACATATCTCGGAGGATTACCAGTAGGTAGCTCACCTTAATGGGAATTAATCTTTAGATCTACAACTTTAAGATTTGCAAATGAATCTGCAAGATCTTGTAGATCCTCAAGATTTAATCTTTTAAAGTATTCACCAGATTGTATTTTTCTGATACTGCTTTTATAATATTAATCATCATCTCTTCATCAGTTAAAGGTTTTTGTACCATTTTGGTTTTACCTCTCTGATGTAACAAAGGTTCGGTACCAAACGAGAGTGGTAATCTTCCTCCTTTCCTAGACATGGTGTTTGTTCTAGATTTTGGATTTTCATTTGAAGTTCCCTTAAAGTTACAAGAATTTCTTCTTGTTTCTTAAGGATTTATCCAATTTTTCGAGGTATTTCATGCAGCTGGTTGCTGTAATATTGTACCGTCTTTTGGATTTCTCTAAAATCTCCGAAGAGTTTAGAGGAATCTGGGATAATCTCTAAAAATTGAGAGTTAGAAATCATTTTTCTTAATCCCTTCAAAATCGAGAACATTATTAATCAAAACCTATTGTAAGGAATCTATTTTGAATACATTAACTTGTTCATAGGATTTCATATAAATAAAATCATCTTGATTCAAACCTTCGTTTGAAGTCACCTTTTGTTAAAAAAATTCTCCTCAACAAATAAAAGTATGAATTAATGAATAATAATTTTTGCGAAATTTACGCTTGCAAGTGCACGATTGTCAAGTTTTAATATAATGATAAATAGAGTGTCGATCTCACGAGGAGTAATATGAAATTATCTAGTATTTGTAATTAAAATAGTCTAAACCTTATCTAGAAAATTAATATTTGAATGATTTTCAGAAAAATAAAATAATCACTGAATTTTTATAGCACGCACACAATTTTCAGAGAAAATATCATTCAAGGAAAAATGGTCTAGAGGTTTTGATTTCACCTGGTTTCAACAAAAACTACTCCTAATTAAACTATTTTCATGAATTACATTCAATTAATAGCCAAGAACACTTAATTATATTATTTCCCTCTCCCGAGCAACAAATAATGTGTATCAACTAAGATTCAATTCCAATATCCCTATTAAAAATCTAGTCTTAGTGATATGTGTAAAACGATGTTCTTTCTACGGCTCCATTAATGTTATATACTCTCCCGAGCTATATAAACAATTAACGGTGTGTTTCTATTGATCCTATTCAAAATCCCCTCTCTCGAGTACCGGATTCCAAATAAATATAACAAATCAATTATTGATCAAGTAATTGAAACGACAATCAATACTAAAAAACAATTAATCTAAGGGAATTCAATCAATAAAATCAAAAATTCGTAGAAGTGTCTACACCAGGTTCATCCAACCTCTAGACTCTAAAATTTTAGTTCATAATCAAAATATTGCAAAAATAATTCATGTTCATGAAACTAGACATCAAATCAAAGTTTAATGAGAAAATATATAGAAAACAAATCCAAAGATGTGATGTTGTGTCCGGATAACGTGATCTTCTTCCTTGTTCCAGATTATCTCTTCAAGTTTGCGCAGATTTTTCCTTCAAGTTTCTCTCTAGGTCGTGCGTGTGATTCTCCTCCGATGTGCGGCTTCTTACCCCCTCAATTATGTGCAAATGAATCCCTTTTATATGTGCTTTAAATCCAATAAATAAAATCTCACGAAAGTCCGAAAGTTTCCTTCCCAAAAAACTGACTTTCGCGATGGCGCGGGCGTGCTTGAGAAGAGGGGCACCTGCGCATATGATTCTGTCCTCATTTTCTTCAAAATTTCTTAGACGACGCGCCCGCGAATGTAGATAGGCGCGCCCGCGCACATGCCTCGGGTATGAAAATTGCATCGCGCAACAATTTTTAAAAAACCATATCTCACAATCTAACCGTCGGATTGAGCTGAAATTTTTACAGCAACTTCAAAGCATCCTAAATTTATTATGAACGGTGGAGATCTGATTTTGATTCATGAATAATTCCTAGTAATTTTCTGAATTTAGTACTCCATAATGCATCCTTCCGCTTCTTCTTGTTACTTTTGCGACAATCCTTGCAACTCACAAAACAACAACTAACATGTATAAAATTCACTCGATACATGACAAAATTCAAGTCAAATTATATATAAATTAAGTGCATAAATTGCACTTATCAATAATACGTCTGAATAATTAACCTAATCTCTGATACCATTTTTACGGATAATTCTTTGTATCATAATCAAGCACAAAATCTTCAGATTTTAGCATAAAGCCTTTAGATTTTAAGCATAAATCAAGTACAAGAATTAAACATTTAATTATTCAAGTTTGGTGGTCCTAGGGAGTTATTGCAAAGAATCTTATGGGTAAGAAACTAGGGCAAAGTCAAGTTTGGATTTGGAGATTTATCACCAATTTGCTCTTAATAAAATGGAACCATATTTGATTATGTCAAAATTGTGATAAATTTTCGTTTAAGAAGTGGAATAACACTCAACATTATTGTCTATTGAGATGTTGGAAAATATTTATAATTGTATCTTGTACGAGTTCTTGATAATTTCACGTATGCTAATGATGATGGTGATGATCAAGCAATGTTTGAGTTTGACTCGTATATAATCAAGTCAAGCTCGAACTTTATTTAACAAATATATTCATGGTTCACGAGCTTATTTGAATTTTTATCGAGCCTAAACAAACTTAATAATATTCTTTTTAAAATTTGTAATTTTATTTTAATAAATAAATTTAATTGATTTTTATACATTTGTCATGTGTAAAATTTAAAATCTACAAATAAAATTAAATATCAAAACTATTATTTTTCATCTAAGAGCTGACTCACGAATATACTAATGAGCATGTCCACAATCCAACGAACCGAATATTTTAAAGTTTGATTTTGGTTCATTCATCTTAAATTACCTTATTAAACGAGATTTTATGAAATCGAACTTCGAATATCTCACGAGCGACTTGTTACATTTACATCTCTATTATTGACCGAACATAAATTTACAAACTTAAATAAGTAAAGTCTGTTTCGAGTGAATTGAACCGATGGAAGTTTCCATCAAAACGGAATAAATCGAATTAATTAAATATAGTTGTTTTTCTAGTAAATGAAATCAAGCTAAATAAAAAAAAATTAAAAAGAACAAAATCATACTTGGACATTTAAAAGTTGTGAAATATTACATGTATAAATGAAAGTTAAACATTATATTTGAAATTACAAAATTATCTCAAACGCACTTTTAAAAGAGTTTTTTCAATTAAAGTTTATTTGAGATAATTTTGTAATTTTAAAAATAATAAATAATCACTTATGTAACCTTCATTGTATATAGCTTTAACTCTTTAAAGTTAGGGCAGAACAAAAGAAGAGAATGACTATTGATTATGCCAATAATTAATTGGGTATGTCTCTTATAAGACGGTGTCAAGAATCTATATCCGTGAGACGTACTGACTTGATTTATATCTACAGTAAAATATAATTTTGAAATAAAAAATAATTTTTTTAATGAGTCGGGTCAGATCAATTCAGAGATCTTTCTCAAAAAATTTAACTCGTACGACCGTTTCATAAGAATTCTCGTGTTATTAATAAAATCTAAGGCAAAAGAAAATTTAATCAAAGAGCATAACATAATACAACTGGATTCAACAACCTCGTCGGCTCCTCAAACAAGTCAATTAGAAGAAAACTCTGTTTTTTCTGCTTACTATTATTCCACCCGTGCCATGCACGGATTATATCTCAAGTGTAGTATGATTAAATTGGTAGATAGTGTGAAAAATTTTGAATCTTAAATTAAAAAATAAAAATATTTAATTTTACAATGACTAAAAAGAATAACGTGGAAAAAATTTTAAAACTATAAAAGACAATCTTTAAACAGAACATTTCGATCAACTATAAATTCAAATTCCTTAGGAATTTGCGTATCATCCAAACCCTGAAATAATATGCAATATTAATGGTAAATAAACATCTACAATAGAAAAAAAATTTATACTATCAATAATTATCGTGAACCTAATTTTCCATTCCATATTCTTCAACTCTAAAGCTGTTTTTTCCAAAAAGTTCAGCAATCTCTCTATCTCAGATCAAGAAAACGGCATTTCCAGTTATGTCCACAACCCTTAATTGAATCTTGAACCTAGTGAAAGAATGTTTCATTAAATAATTAATGTAAAATATGAAATCATGATATATTTCTTTATATTTTTTTGAGCAAATCTTATATTTCCTTGAGTATCAAAATGACCACACTTTTCACAAGAAAACTTATCACCCACTGCATTGAGTTTCTTAAGACATTTTTTGCATGACAAATACCACCAATTTCTTTTTGATTCAACAGATACTATTTTTGCAGATACCCAAAAACTGCCTATATGTAAACAATACAAATAAAAAATCAGTTACAATTACTCGTGTTATTAATAAAATTTTAATCATACCTCGTCCTTTTCTGACAATTGTTCTATGGTTCTGAAAATATCCTTTGAATTGTCAAGTTTCTCGATAATGGTCCGGGTAGATGGCAATAACATGTTGTTGATTGAATTCTTTAGAGTAGTGCTTAAGGTGATCCTAAATCCCAAGAGACATTGAACTTATGTAAATAACTAAAATATATTTATTAAAATTTTAAACAAAAATAAATAATATAGGAGCAGTAATACCTCTTTCGAAATTTCAAAATTTCCTCAAATTTGCTATTTAATATCAATTTGGTGATATAGAATGTATTTGAAACACCTACTTCATATTTATATGTTCTTGCACGGCACATTTGAAGAACCAATATAATCGGTTCATCGCCAATTGTATTAAAAAAATATCATCATTTCATCAAAAAAATTTCCCCACAAAGTGCATGGTAACTTGTTGTGCCTAAAAAATTTAAAAATATACACGAAATATGTACATTAAAATTTTTAATTACCCAAAAAATGTACGAATAAAAATATTTTTTACTATAAATTTTCAATGGCAAAATCGATTAGCTTTTTAGTACGTCCATTGATTTCTCTATTTTTTGGGTTGTCTCTTGAAATAATTACGTCAATAACATCTAAAAAAATAGTCAAATATATTAGTTGTCAAATTATCAGTTTATTCATTGAAGAAAATTAAAAAATAATAATAAAATGCCAAAATTATTTGAATTTACAGCACTTCAAAAATAAATCATACCAAAAATTTCTTTTTCATCGATGACATCTGCAATTGTCAAATATTTCAAGTTCTTGAATTCAAACATCTTTTTCAGAAAGCTATCATCTTCTATCTCGCACACATTTGTTTTATTGATTAGATTAATTTTGTATTTGTTCGGCGTGGTTTTAAATGTCATTTTATTTAGTGCTACTATTATATTTTTGATAGCATAAAGACGTTCTTCTTTGAGTACTGGCTTCAATTTGTCTATGACACCATATTTTATGGTAGCATGTATGCGTATCCCCTGAAATTGAGAAAATCATAACAAACCAAAGTTAGATAGAATATAATAATATAATAATAAATCATGGAAACTTTGCGAAAAAAAATATAAGTCGAAGTTAAATAGAAGATAAATATAAATCAAGAAAAATTTGTGTACCTCAAAATCTTGGAATATGCATTCCATTGTTGGATATTTTATATATATATATATATATATACGAAGGAAGGTCATAACAACGTATTAAACGTAATTTCAATACCCAGTGACAGTCTGAAAGATCAATTTCACGAATAAGTTTAAACAAAAGTGGCATTTTGTTTGTACAGACTATCGATTGGTGACTCTGTGCTCACAAGTTTCGATAAGTACTATGTTTTTGAAATTTTTTATATCTTTAGTTATAGATTTTATAGGTTTTAATTATTGGTCGAGAAATTATTAATTATTTGGAAAGTAAATATTACGGAATTTTATTTATGTACATAATTTTATTCAAAGATTATGCAATTGTATACATGTATATAAATATATGTAAATTTTCATTCGTAATTAAAATTGGTTGTTATGGAATTAGAATTGTTTGTATGTATATAAATCTATATAAATATTCATACAGGATTAAATAATTACGATTACATATATATAGATTTGATATTATGAGCACCCATGATATGCACTTTTGTGTGCACTGCTGACGTGACATCCTTTACATCCAATAAATGAACGTCACATCAGCAGATGCACATATAAGTGCACATAATAGGTGCTCACCATATCAAAGCTCTATATATATATATATATATATATATATATTACATTAATTATACTTTAAGATTACATGTATATTTGGATTACATATCCATTCCGAATTTTTAATTTGCACAGGAATTTTGGGAAAATTCCTTCGTAAATCAGGGAATTTTGTGAAATATTCCTCCGTAAACAAATATGTCAGATGATTTAATTGATTTAATAATTTGAAATATTATGATTTTAATGGAATATTTTTTTTCCAGTTTGTTCACAAAATTTCCATTTTATGAATCTTAGGTCGGAATATTTTATTAAAAATGTTAATTCATGATTTTTAATTTTTTTGGAAAACAATATTAAAAATGATGTAAATATTATGGGATTTTTTGTAATATATTCCTTCGTAATCCAAAATTTTTTAACGGAATTTACGTTTTATGAATCTTACGTTATAATATTTTTTAAAAATTTTAATTAATGATTTTTAAATTTCTTGGAAAACAATTATTATAAATGGAATGTTGAAATCTGCCTAATTTTTAATTGATATATATATATATATATATATATATATATATGTGTGTGTGTGTGTGTGTGTGTGTGTAAAAAGATGCAAATATTATCAGATTTTTTGTAATATATTCCTTCATTAGGTAATTGATTAAATAATTTGAAATTTTTTTTTTAAAACAATCTTTTAAGCTGGTTTTTTTTTCACATACTTCCGTTTTTAGTAAAAATATTTTGGCGGGATTTTGCAAAAAATGACAAAAACTCTGTTATTATATATACTAGTATTTCACTCGTGCGATGCACGGACTATATATCATGTATAATATGGTTAAATTGGATAATATAAAAATTTTGAATATGAAATTAAAATATAAAAAAATTTAATTCTACAATAAGTAATAATAATAATGTTAAAAAATACTTTTAAAAAGTTTAAAAAAAATCTTTAAAAAATGTGTCGTGCGATGCACATGATGTTATTTTATATAATTAATGATAAAAAAAATAGTAAGATTAAACATTTGAACGAACATAGATAGAACATAAAAATAAATCAAAAAAATTTATGTATACATCAACATCTTAAAATATGGTTTTATCGTGTGAGATCTAGTAAATCTTAACAACATACTAACTGTGTTTCAACGATCAATGCTAGTCTGAAGGGTATAGTTCACGAATAACATTAAGCAAATGTGTCATTTGGTTTGCAATTGATTGGTGACTGTTTTATTGAAGTAGTTGATCATGTTAAATAATATTTTTTGCACATAAATATATTTATACATTAAGTTTATTCAAACCAATATTGGAAATGCTCGGTCAGTTTTGTTAAATTTTAAAATTTTTAATTGTGTGCAGAAAAATCTAGGGATGCGATATCGAACCAAAATATCGACTTTTCGAGATACCGTACCAAATTTTTTTCGATATATAAACAGTTTTTTGATATATCAAATTTTTTTCGTTATCTCTACAGTATTAGTATGGATTTTTTTTCATACCAAAATTTTAGAATTTCGATATCTGTACCGGTATGAATTTTTGATACAAATATTTTTATACGATATACCGAAACTCCACCCCTAGGAAAATCATGATTGTTTTTTTTAAAAAAAAAAAATTAGAGGTGAAATTTTCAATTTTTTGGAAAGAAAATATTGTATGTGCATATAAATATATGAATGTATTAAATGTGATTTTTTTTTGAATCTTAAAATATGATTTTAATTTTTTAAAAAAAGAAATCAATTATCGTATATGGAATGCTGAAATCTTGGTTAAGATGTATACATATATGATAAATTAACAACATTGTGTAATCTATATATACATGTATATTTAATATTTATCGGGTATTTTAAATGTTTTATTTATATTATGATATATATTTTTTATATAAATATATTTATACATATATGGTAAATATGAAACATTCTGTATTTCTTAGTATTGTTTTTTCACATTAGAACCATTATCTAATCCATATATCCATGTATATTTAACATTTATCTGGTATTTTAAATGTTTATTGATATTATGATACATATGTTTATAAATATATTCACACATACATGGTAAATTAGCAATATTATGTAATATATATTTTAAAAGTGCACTTTAATTGTAATTATAAGTGTTTTCAAATTGAAATATTGTATATTTATTAGAAATGTGGAATTGTAATTGTTTGTAAATATTTTTTGTATTTAAAATGAATATATATGTATATAAATAAATGTCAATATTACAAATTTTTAATTTTGTACATGAATATTGTGATTAGATGAAGAATTGTTGATGTTTTAGAAAGCAAATATAACGGGATGATATTTATGTATATTAATTTATGCAAATATTAAGAAATTACATTTATATTTAATAATAACATTTATAGATCTTAAAGGTGTATGTATATAAATTATATTACCGAATTCTGTGTGTGTATATATATATATATATATATATATATATATATATATGTCTATGTATAAATTTATATTAAATATTTTTCGAATCTTATGTTGGATTTTTTAAAAAATTTAATTAATGAATTTTATATATTTTGGAAAGCAAATATTATGAATGAAATGTTGAAATAATGAAATATTTTAAATATTTCTGTGTAATTTAAATGAATATATATGTATATAAATATATGTAAATATTATAAAATTTTTAATTACATGAATAATACGATTCAATTTAGAAATATAATAGTTTGTAAATATTTTTCCGTAATCCAAATATGCCAAATATGAAGAATTATAATTTGAAAAGATATAATTTTTTAAAACAATTTATTTTCCGATTTTCACAAAATTTTTGTTTAGAAACCAAGTTTTGGCGGAATTTTACTAAAAATAACAAAAAGAAAATTAAATAAATATTAGAAAGAAAATGCTGAAATCAAAGAATAATGAAAATAATCATGTGTAATTTTACATGTATATATATATGTATATAAATAGTTGCAAATGTTATGGAATTTTAATTTAATTACATGAATATTGCAATTTAATTATGAAATTTTTTATTTTCGTTTTTAGCAACACATTTTTGTCAGAATTTTGCCAAAATGACAAAAATTCTACTTATATTTATGTATGTTTAATTATATGAATATTTTGATTTAATTTCGTAATCAAGATATGAAATGCTTTATATTTTTGTTAAACCTAAGTTATTCTATATTTTTCTTAATTTTTAGATTTTGTTGTATTTAAGAATGACCGAGAAGTTAGTAGTGATTTTTTATAGTTTTAATTAAGGTAAGATTTTGTATGCTTCTAATTCGCAATTATAGATAGTGATTTTTTATAGTTTTAATTATAGTTATGATTTTGTATAGTTTTTTTATACAAAATTAAAAATTAAAATATTATGCAATTTTTCATTACGTAATATTTTGATTAAGCCTGAAATTTAAATTTTTGAAAATCCTCCATAATCAAAATATGCCAAATATAGAATAATTGATTTAATATAATTTTATAAAGTATGATTTTTTAAAACTATTTTTTCCCATTTTTGTTCTGAAAATTTTTATTTCCGAATCTTCTGTTGGATTTTATTTTAAATATTTATTTTTAATTTTTAATTTTTTTTAAAGCAAATATTATAAAAAAGAATGCTGAAATTAGGGAATAATGTAAATAATGTTGTGTAATTTTAATTGGATATATATATATATATATAGATGCAAATATTATGGAATGTTTAGTTATATTAATATTGTGATTTAATTTAGTAATTAAAATCTGAAATTTTTTCTATTTTTTACGGGTTTAGAAATAATTAGTTATTTTTTTATAGTTTTTATTTTATTTACAAATTATATATAAAGACAAAGATTACGTAAATATACATAAATATTGTTTGGAAAAAAAATATTGTAAATATATGTATATGTATATGTATATAAAAGATGCAAAGATTATGGAAGTTTTAATTTATATATATGTATATATAAATATGCAAAGATTATGCAATTTTTAATTAACTTAATATTGCAATTTAAGTATGAAATTTTTTATTTCCGTTTTTGGTAATATAGTTTTGGCAGGAATTTGCTAAAAATGGCAAAAACTCAGCTATTATTTATATATATATATATATATATATATATATATATATATATATATATATATTAGAAATCAAATGAAACCTGGTAAAACAAAATCTAATTTCCAAATTAATCGAATCAAATAAAATTTTCATATTCTACTCCTTAAATTATATCAATCTGTATATGACGTCTATGATAATAAAGCAACTATTCTACAATGTAAAATAGACAAATCTAGATTTACTTTGTAAGATTTTCTATTTAAATATTCGAAAAAGGTGTACAAATTTTCTTTCCTTTTTATGATGGTCTTATTTTTGCGATTTTGGCAATCAAGGGCTGAGGGTGCAAGATTCCAACAGAAATGGCCACTTTTTACTGTTTGGTCTAAGAGATTCGAGTGATGAAAAGTAATAATATAATAATGATAGCATCACAATTCACTTTGTTCTGAACACCAATGGCTTGGATACATACTTTTTCTCAGTGGTGGGAGAGAAATTGAACCCACAATCATGTTTTGTCTCCAACAACTTGTCATATAATTGAATCACAAATTTTGTAGGGATGTCATATTGGGTGGAGAAAAGATTCAAGATTTGTTTAAATTTTATATTTCAAAACACATACTAAAATTTCAGATATTTTTTCTGAATCGAGTAATAGTTTGATATAATTGCATCTCAAACGTGAGGCATTAGAGTTTTCGGTTTTATATTTTTAAATATGTGCATACTCGAGATTGAATCAAATTATGGAGTGTTTGCTTCATTATTTACTAATATTTTTTTAAGTTCATTATATTTACATGAATGCTTACGAACAAGTAGTGCGCCATATGGCATTAAGGAATATATGATGACAAAGAAGCACAAATATGCAATAATTAGGGGCAGAAGTTGATTCCATTAGCAGTTCTGTTTCGACCATGAACCAAAAACGAAACTATGCTCCGAAAATGGAATCCAGAACCGAGGATGACGTTCAGTTCCTGAAACCAAAACCGAAATGGAAACCGAACCGAGGATGACGTTCAGTTCTAGATGTGCCATCACAATCAAAATTGAAATTAGAATCGCGGAGAATCATAAAGTAATTTTTTTTTTGGGAAATCATAAATTAATGTTTAAGTTTAGAAAATCTTGAAATATATAGACAATTTTTTTTGAGTACTAATATATAGACAATTTACTTTTGTATATACATATATATAAAATTTTGTTATGCTAGATGCACAATTCAACATATTAATTGAATGTCACCTCATGATGGAAACATTAAGTGAGCACGGTGGATGAACAGCATAACAAAACTATTATATATATCAAATGACTTACTTTATATAAGCTAGATGTAAATCATGATTTCATTTCATTTTTTCTTAATAAAGAAAATAAATGTTTAAATTTTCATTATAGTTAAATCTAAAGGAGTATTTGTCTAGAACCAAAAAGGTCAAACTATGGAGATATTTTGCTCATGCCAATTAGTTAGTGGAAACTTTTAACCAAGAAAAGGGCACAATTTTGCAAACCAAGGTAATTTCTTGAATGATCATTACTAATTAGTTTCCACTACATGGTTTTAAGAATATATAGTTTCAATTCAGCAAGAACATACGAGCATTAACGATGTGAGGCTCAAAATGGTTCAAATCTTTTACTTCAAATGGTATTAGCTAGCTTCGTGTTTTCTTGTCTTTTCGAGAAATATTTCCTTGACACAAAACCCATTTCAGACCATCCCGTCTCCAAAACCAAGTCATCTACAGTAGGTTTTTTTCTACGTAAATGAAAACCACAAGGTCATAAACAATATACTATGAAGATCCAACACAATTCGATACCGGAAGATGCCTAATCGGCAAGAAATGTCCTGCATTCAAATGATAAATGTTTCCTACATCATGAGAGACTAGAAGACATCTTTCGGTCACAGTCGATCGTATTTGTCTATGCTATGTCCGGAGTCCCAATCTACAATGGCTGGGCATCACAGGAAGCAGTCGTAGAAGTAATGATAAACAATGATTTCAGACAGTACAACACATGTTTTGGAAGGGCTAGCTAATGACATGAAGTCATTACCCAATTTCCTTTCACTCAAGGTGGATCCGTATGGTTGGAGGCCATTCTATCAGAAGAAAACAAAAGACAAAATGTGCTCTTGACCCCATTGAGTTGACAACCCACTTACGACTTGTATAATTGAAGGAAAATGTTGTTTGCCATCTTCCATTACTGTTATTCCTCTGGGGGGGGGGGGGGGGGGGTTTCACTAAAAACAGATGGCACACTAAAAATCGAGATTGTCAAGTTCAAGTAATTCGAATTCGATACATCTATGGGCGTGTCACTCGGGCTCAACTCTTATAATGTGCATCCTAAGAATTGACAACCAATTGAGAAGTCATATAATGGAAGGCAAACGTTGCTTGATATCTCCCACTACTAGTAATTAATTCAATTCACTCAACTCAAAACAGATGATTAACAAACATTTCAACGGAATTGACCTTTCAAGTTCCAGTAGGTCAACAGTTTTGGGCGCACCACTAATAAACAATCGAATTTCAGACTTAATTTTCTTACAAATCTCAAGTACTTCCAAGATAACAAGAGTTTTGGAGAGTTGAACCCAAGAAAAGAAGTAAAACACTCATTTTTGGGAAGTAAAATACCAAAAATTCCAGAAATGAAACGGATATAAAATATAAATTGGCTTAGAATTCGACTAGAAGATGTAGCTTGAGGAAGATTTAGCAATCAAAGGTCATGAAGCATCAACAACTAATATTATATTTCACAAAGCATCAATAGATACGACGTCTTAAGGCAAAAAGAAAGCATGAAAGAACACACTACAGACTTGAGATTGAATTTAATAAATCATTACATTTACTCACGGAAAAAGCCAGCACGTATTCGCATAAGTGACATATACACTCAGAACTATCAATAACACATCTATATCAGGAACATTTCGAAGAGAAGATCCTCACCTGATCTAGGGTAAAATCCCGAGGAATTCTCAAGCCCCTGCATCCAATAAATCATTGCAAAAGTGCCATAATATTAGGCCTATTTCATAATTTGAGCTTGACAGGCTCGAGGCATTCACAATTTTTGCACCCTCTTGCAGCAATAGAAATAAATATTCGAACACCAGCTGGCTAGAATCATGCCAAGTACTTGAACAAGTTAGGATTATCCTTGTCTCTTTCCAGATAGTCACGAGTGATTAAATCTTCAATCCTCTTCTTGATTGCTTTAACATCAGGCTGCAGTGTGCAAAGTTAAAGATATAATATGTTATCTTATGTACGATAAATATAAAACAAAATACAAGTATACTGAAACTGGGGAAATGAGATGTTACCATCAGATTGCATCCAAGGGTGGATTACTGGATTTTACAGGGGTTCACATTTTTTCAATGGACCCCACACGTGAGGAGAAATATCCACCCTTAAATGAACCCTTGATATAACCCTAAAGGTAGCATGAAATTTCCCATTCAAACAGTCAATGATAGTATGATACCTTGAACATACGACCCAATTGCTCAACGCACTCCATTACCAACTGTTGATATCCTAAGACTTTCCTACTCTTCATGATTCGAACAATTGAGGCATCAATTGCATACCGTCTGTCTTTGTCAACATCTTCAACAACCTTCTTCTTCTCATCCACTGGAGGGAGAGGTATCTGAGTTCACATGCAAGTTAGCAACAGATTTATGTACAGATAATAATACTATGATTGATCTACATCTTATTCTAACCATCCACACACCCTACACTTTCTATAGTTGAAAATTAGTTTTCCAGCCTTTTAATCTCATTCAGTTGATAATCTATTTCCCTAAAACAGGAAAGTGAGTAAAGTACCTTAATTCTTCTCATTTTGTCCGTGAATTTTGAATTAAACTCAAAAACGTCAGTGGGAGAAATAGTTTTGGTGTTTGGCTCCTTGTTCAGAATCTTATACTTAGCACATGAAAGTGAATGAAGTAGCCTAACAACATCATCGTCTGATAGGTTTAACTGAGTCATGATTTCCTGATAACTCAATCTATCCGAAGCATTGAACAACAGCAAGGCAGCAGCCTGGAAAAAGGAATTGCGGTTTTAATCACCAACATTATCAGTTGCAGAAACGACACACATAAACAAGGTATCATTATGTGTTGCTAAGTTACCTGGTATGTCGTCACAATAAGCTCTATCGTTTTTGGTTCGAATTTGCCATTTATGTTACAAGTACCCAAAGAATATATCCACGTAAGTTTTCTGTGCTTTGTTTTTGTCTGGTAGAACTCCCTAAACACTTCCACGCACTTGACCTAGCACAAAAGACAAATTGACGATTACAAGAAGTCAGCAACAAGACAATTCTCAAGACAAACATGATATCATTCAACACAACCATACCATCTCAGCTGGAAGGTTAAGATCGAAGGACTTATAACTTGGCCAAAAACCAGTAGTTAGGACAGTCACTGTTAAGTCAATCCCTGGACTGGCATTTGAATTGCTGCTGAGATATTCCTCAAAACTGGCTTGATTTTCCCTGGCTAGTGTAAGATCCGTGACCTAATTTAGTTCCAAAGGAAGGAAACTTAAGCAATGTCCTGATAAATGAATTCTGCTTCATAATATAAGACTAATAATGTGCCAGCTCACCATTCCCTCCATTTTTGATGTAAATTGACCACCGCATTGCTGTTTCAATTTTGTCAGGATACTTCTTTCATGCTCGTCATTAGCACTTTTATCAAATAACAGACGCCGAGCAAGCTTTTTCCTGTTGGAGGTAGCATGTAAAGAATAAAATGTAAATCATCATAAAGCACGGTAAATACACCAAGAAACCTCCAAGCTGGGGAACTCACCGATAGAATTCAGCAAATAAATCCTTATCGCTGATATAAGCGAGTAATTTTACCACCTGCAGAGTATTTAGAGCCTCAATCACCGCTTTCAACATATTTCATTAAATACAGCTGTTAAACTTAAAGCATATTGTACATGATACAAACCTTCTCCAATGTATCTTCAATAGCTTCATCGCTCAATTTTTCACTCCCTCCCTTTTTAAGGATGTTGTCGCAGAATGTGGCAAGGAGTTCGGCACTTGAACTTCCAGCAACGCCCTTATTGCAGAAAACCTCGAAGGCCTCTTTAAGAGCCTAGAATGGATGGACAAAAATGGGGGGAAAAAATAACTGTCTACAGCCACTTCAAAAGCATATGATAAAACAAGTCATGAATCAGTTATAAATTCTAACCTTGTGGAAAAGTGTGTGATTCAGAAAACAGTCATTCACATATGCCATGAATTTATCGTGGAGCTCGATTACTTTTCTGACAAAAACCTGAGTTCCAAACATCAGGTTACTTTCAACATTTGATCCACAAAAAAAAATCATGAGAATCAGAAATATGTACCTGTTCCTGTAACCCAACAACATCTTTCTTTTCTGCCTGTAACAGAAGTTAAGACAAACATTTAACTATTTATGCAACATAGTATTTGAAACTAAACCAACAGTATATTTTAAGAGATACATGAATGAGTAACCAATCAAAAGGAACACAAAAACTTCCTCATGGATTTTCCGGGTGTAAAGAATACATGGATCATTCTAAACCAAATAATAAATGTTCTACATTCCTCTAAGACTTCTCCCACATTTGTTCTCCAAAGGAACTGTTACATAACTGTCAATTTCCCATTATGTTAGTTGACACATAAAACAATAAATGAACGAGGATCATCCATTTGTTCAAGTAACTTTCCACATCCATCAAATATATTTTATTCTACCACAGTACAGAAGAGGGAAACTTCAAGCCTTTAACAACACATTAAGCGCCATAGCATAAGTTACATTCTATTAATTAAGCAAATAAAACAAACACTCGGTTAAGGCCCAAAGAACAAACCTTCTTGTTGCTTGCAGCGTCTTCTGCTTGTTTAACCAAAGCTGTCCCTTCAGCAGTAACATGCTGTAATTGGAAAACACTATTCGCTAAACTACGAATAACAAATATATGGGTAGCAAGAAATTATAGATTAATGAACTTTCCACCAGAAAACTCAATATTAGCTCACCTGCTTAAATATATTAGCAACAGGGTCTAAGCCTCGAGGTATTTTTGAGAAGAGTCTATACATCCTAGATAAATCCTCCACCTAATGCATTCAAAATGCTAGGATTGAGCATCAAAGAATTACAAAAAAAATGTAACATTCAAATATTTCAAGACATCATATTGCAAGCACCTTGTCGTCCCTCAGTAAAGCATGACAACCTGAGTGCTCCTTCTCAAGCAGTTGGGTGGCATACACAGACAATAGCTCATGTTGTACTTTCTATAAAGAGAATTAGGTTCAAAGAGTCAGAAAAGATCTCACTAAAATGAATTATAAATACAATGAACACACCATCATGATTGGAATCAGACACAGCATTCATAGACCCACTTCGAAAAACTGATTACTCAAGAGCAAGAACAAACCTCAAGCAACTTTGTCTCACTACTTGAATGAAGGTAATGGGAAACTCTATCCTTCTCTCGTTTCAGACACTCCTCCGCCTACATTTCAAACAACCATTAGCAACTAAATACAAAAGTAGTTTGGTTAGGGACACCTCCTAGTTTCCCAATAATGCTAACATTTTTCTTAGCGAATCTCAACTAGTTTGAGAAATCTACGATTATGAATGTAATGTGTGTCTGAGAGTACATATTTTTTTCTTTGAAGTCGAAAGGACTAGAGAATTCTGAATCAAAAGGAAATTTTACTTTCAACATATAGTCTGGACATGAATCATCTAAGATCCAATTGGAAGCCTTCCGAGAATAGTAAGCTGCAGTGGAATTCAGCATTGCTGCTTCAAAATCATTCTCATACTGATCCATCTGTCCCATTCCAATTTCTACAAAAATATCTAATACATTCTTTAATAAAGCTCGATCAATTTGCTCTCCTTCACGTTCTTGATCAATCTGGTCAAAAAGAATTTCATATAAACCTCAAAATAGCATGTAGATAGATATTAAAAATGTATTTAATAACACAAAAACATACCAAAGATATAACAGCATCTCTTACTTTCCCATTGACCTCTTGGTACACCTGAAACCATAAGCCCAATTCCGAATAATAAAAAACAAAGGGAAAATGGTAAAACAAAAGGATGAAACAAAGCCAGGGGAAATCAATAGAAATCTAGAAAATGTAGAAAAATCAGCTCAAATTTTGTTTTCACTTAAAGCAAAAGAGTCACATTTACAGATAAGAATATCAAGAGATGATAAAACCAGATATTGAGGCCAAAAGTTACCAGGTCACGGAAGCATGTCAGCCCCACTTCTTTAAGCGCCGGGAGTGACCTTCTTGCTATGAAGTACCGATCAAGGTAGTAAAAGAATCGTGAAAGCCACCGCACCATAATTTTATGATTTAACCACCTATTCACAAGTTCCCTCAACATGAATTCGTCATGCTTCTCTCTCAAAGAAGGCAATACCTGAATAGGCAAAAAAAAAAAGCATATGTAAAAGGAAAGACAAGGTCAAACGCAAACTATATTCTGGAAACTTAAGAGGATAAACAAGCCATGGTAACATGGATCATGGTTAATTGTGCTTGCAGTTCATTTTCAAGTTAACTGCCCTCAGAGCTTCAATTCAGCAGGTGCCAAAATAGAGAAAATCAACCTCGAACTCTTGGATGTGCCTCTGAAATACTATGAACCACTTGCCAAAATATCTATTGAGGTTAATTTCTAGAAACCTACATTTTCAGTGCTTGTGTAATCCACGGGAGTTGAACAAAGACCACAAACGAATTACTTGCTTCGTTCATCCTGTGCAGCTAAAAGGTAAGCTATAATAGCAGCAGGGAAAGTATTTTCGTTCCTGTCTCTCTCTGCCAAGATACAATGTTTGGGACAATTCCGCACAGAAGATCTGATCTGGATAGAGGCTTATAAAAGGTATTAACAATTAATTCCCTAGAGCACTTCGTTTCTGCTGTCTACATTAATTGAAATTGGATATCAATCTGAGAATGCATACTGATTCAAGCTTAAACACAGAGTGAAATGAAACCATCGGGAATGATTAAAGTAAATCACAAACATTTCATAATCAGTACCCGAAACATGAATTTATACTTCCATGTAAATGCTTGTAATATAGTTCCTAATCAAGATCTTAATTCATCCTTACCGTTGATGTGATATACTCTTCAAAAGACTCCCTGTACTTGTCATACAGTTGCTGAGAATAGTCATGTGGAGGCTTCTGCGTACACATGTTATAAATTGTCCTGTTCAAGGATTTAAAAAGTAAATTATGAACACTTGACAAGCTAGTAATAGCCTCAAAAATCAGAGTTTAATTATAGTAAGTATTAAAGTACTACGTGTAGAGCATCATGTAATCCTCTGAGCTGAATTGTGGCTCAGGCAATCCTTCAAGAATGGTTTTCAGTTTCGTAATCCCTTTTTGCATAAAGTCCCATCCTTGTTCTAAATCAATGGTGTTCCGCTGGTTCATAGTCATCTTTGACAATAACTCAATATCAGCACTATGCCGACAAGTAATTCTAGGCCAAAGCCTGCTATGAAAATGATAAAAATAAATCAACAGAAAGACACCAATCTGGTAATCATGAAAATTATGTACTTGGGAGAAGAATAAGCAGAAATTAGCAAATAGTAAATGAAATTAAAAGTGATCTTCATTGAAACGATTGTATCTCATCAGATAATAATATCGTTCAATCTCATTTTAAAAGTACCAATATATTGAACTTCTACAGCAGCTACTTTCAGCAAATTCCTTCAATATAACTGAAAAAAAAAACCTAGACGTAATAATTGCACATAGAACAAATAAACCAAAGAAATAACTTCAAAAAACGGCTTGGCATTGCACTAAATCATGAAACAGAAAGTAGAATCATTGCTGTAAAACGTGAATAGACAAAACCAAGCAACATTATTTGTTAAAGTACCTCCAGAAACTCATCGTGAAATCAACTCTATTTTTCGATCACAATATATTACCATACTGCGGAATGTATATATTCACGCTGCTCAATTATGAAACTAATAATAATTTTTAAAAAAAATTCACAAGAAAGTGTGATAAAATACGCTGAAATATTTCCCATACAAGTGTTCCATATGTCGGAATCGAACTCATTCGTGACATCACAAATGAAATAATGGTGAGAAAAAGGTTCTACTATAACCTAAAATTTTGAAATAGGCTAAGAATTTGTCAGCATCATCAATGACTCAACACAACCCTACTTCAACCAACAAACAATAATTGGACCAAATAAAACCCTAAGAATCAGCAGAAACAAAGAACATCTTAAAATTCCATAAAATTCAATCCAAAAATCAATTTCAAACACAAAAAGATACTGAATTACCTAGAAATCACGATCACCTACCAAACAAGATACCAGAAATTCGTCGCCGATGGAGCACACCGACAGCGAATTCACGGCAGCAAAAAGGCCAACACACACAATAATCACGCACGGCGCAACAATTCAGCAAGTGTATGCATACGCCTACCTGAGGAGAGAATTTTGGGTGAATTGGGAATCTCTAGATTTTTTTCTATTTCTATTTTCCCTTTTTTCCTGTATTGGCCCGTGCCCGTTTGGTTTCAAAAGCTAGGCCAAAAAAACATTTTTTTTAAGTACTTTTCATTTAATAAAGTGTTTGGTTGACCAAATAAACATTTTTTTGAGTCAAAATTAGAGCTTTTTCAAAAGCAAAAAATTATAGCTTAAAAAAGTGCTTTTTTAAAAAATGTCTACCAAATCCAAATTGGGCCATTATCCGAGCCTCTCTCTTTTATTGGGTTTTTTAAATAAATATAATAAATTTTAAAAAGACTTAAACAAATATAAAAATTTTTAAAACTTTTAAAAAATATAATAACGTGGGATTTGAAACCCCACATCCTTAAAGAGTTGGGGTTTGAGACCCCGACTCCTCATTTGTTATTTTCGAGGAGTCGAGGTTTGAAACCCCTACTCCTCATAGCCTATTATATATATATATATATATGTAATATTAATTCTTTTCATTAGTATTTTTTAGTTTTATATTTACAGATTTAATTGTTTTTGCATATTAAAAAAAATATTATTATAATTAAAAAAAATTTAGTTGTATAAAATTTTTTTAATACAGTTGAACTTTTATAAATTAATAATATAACGATGATGATATTTTACTAATTTAAAAATGCATTAATTAATTTATAAATTAATAAATTATTATTTATAGAGTATTTTTTATTCAAAATGAATATAAAGATTAATTATATAAGAAAATTGTGTTTTATTAATTTTCATAGATTTATATAAGAGTTTTCTAAATCGAGTTTGAAAAAATTATTATTTTCATAATTAATAATTATAAAAAGTATTTTTAAAGTTTTATATGCATATATGTTTTTCCTATTATAAATTTAGAATGAAATAAAACGATAAAATAAACTTTCATAAATTTAATTTTTATAAAAGATAAATTTGTTCAATATCGACTTGAATTGATATGTTAAATTAATAGTTTTAATAAATTAATAAGATTATAATTTTTTTAAAAAAAACTATTATAAAAATCTATGAAAATAAACATATATAACCAAAACCACGTCCATTCAATCAAAAAATAATTTTTAAAATAATAATTTATTAATTTAGCGGTTAATTGATATCTTTCTAAAATTGAATATCATTGATCAAAATATTATTAATTTATAGAAGTTCTACATTATGATAAAATTCCAAACATCTAAAATATTACTAACTTTCGTTTTTTAAAAAATACTATTAACCATACTCGTCACTTTTCAAACATTTAATTAATAAATTGAAAAAAAAATAAACAAATGTCTATCTACCAATTTCAGGAGTAACAAAATATATTTTTTAAAATAATAATTTATTAATTCATCGATTAATTAAAACTTCTCTAAATTATTATTATTATTATTATTATTATTATTATTATTATTATTATTATATATAAAGAATTTCCCCGTAGACGTCATATTTTCATTTACCGAGATTGATTTTATGTGTTATAAATATTAAATTTTTATTTTTATTAGTTTTTTTCTAAAATTTTGATCAAATTTTTATATTTTTCTCAACTAAACACTATAGATAAGATAAATTGATAAATAAATTTTAAATTTATTTTTTATATTATTTTATAAATAAACAAATAAATTTAAATATTATCAAAAAAAGAATATTTATACATAACATATAATATTAAATATATTATATGATTTTATACACACACAACGTGTGTGTGCGATTATGCTAGTTATTTTACAAAGAGAATATAGTCAAAATATTCCTATATATTTTCTTGATACCCGGAGGAGGAAACCACCTCAGCTCATCGATGACCCTAATATAAAAGGAACATCCCTAATCAACCAGAACCGGGTCGGGAGCTCAGCTCGGGAGCTCGGAGCTCGGCCAAGCTCCCCCACCATAATTCTCAGCTCGGGTCGGGAGATCAGCTCGGGAGCTCGGAGCTCGGCCAAGCTTCCCCACCATAATTCCCAGCTCGGGTCGGGAGATCAGCTCGGGAGCTCGGAGCTCGGCCAAGCTCCCCCACCATAATTTCCAGCTCGGGTCGGGAGCTCAGCTCGGGAGCTTGGGGCTCAGCTCAGCCCCAATATTAGTAGGGAGTTAGCTTAGTAAATGGGTTCGACAACCTTGGTGAGCTAGTTAAGATGTTAGGATCAATGTTTAGGGCGAGTTCAGGAGTTCAGTAATAACTCACTCACCCCTTTTCATATGACCCCCGGGGGAGCAGCAATATAGAGTCTTAGTGACAGGTCAGCTCGGATAAAATGTACATGTCGATATTTTCACGGCCAAGCTAGATTCAGGCGAGATATCCGCCTATATATTCGGGATTGCAATCCCGGGATTCTCGGGTTCCTGATAAGGAAGGTAAGCGTAAGATTCGGAGTTCTCTCCTATAAATACCAGGTTCACTTTCATTATTTGGATCCTAATTTTCACTCGTGTACACACACCACTCTCTATATTTCGCTATCCTTCGCTATCCTAGCATCTGACTTGAGCGTCGGAGGGGATACGCCGGAACACCTTCCGGCCCCCCTTTAACACTCTTGTTCGTGGTTTCAGGTCAGCAACAGGTCATCAGTTATTGGAGGAGTTTTGTTAGCGCGGCTAATTAGCTCATCCAAGAAGATTACTTTATTGAGGTATATCATTACTCATTTTGTGTTTTGGTCATTTAAGTATTTAATTTTGGATATGGTCCTATAAGTTAAATTATATTTTGGTTTTTAGTATTTTCTTCATGGATTATCGACGTGAAATCAGAAAATGATGACGTGCAAACTAAAAAATTTTCACGACATTGAAAAATGATGATGTATTTGTTGTGGCGTCAATACTTGAATGTCATGTTTTCAAAATCAGATTGGACCGATCGGTTTAACTGGTTCGACCAGGAATCGGTCACCGGTGTGGTCTAAAACACTCCAAAAAACCGTTTTAACCGTTCAACCGACCAGAATCGGTCAAGAATCGACTAAGAACCAAAAAATCGATTTTTTGATTTTTTTTTAAAATAGTTTTTTATTTTAAAACCTTAATTTAATATTTTATTATATATATATGGTTATTTGAAATTTTTTCTTCGTTAAAAATATTATTAAATTAATATTAGAATTTTTTAATTAATTTATTTATTTTATAAAAAATATATAATTATAACTAATATTTTGAATATATTTATATAGTTATTTGTTTTTCAAACGACGATAAATACATTTTTTTTTTCTATTTATATAATTTTTTTGGTTTTTATAATTTAAAATATATTATTAAATATATTAAATTATATAAACGGTTTTTTGTCCCGACTGTGCGGTAAAAAAAATTGACCGATTAGATCGTTTTTTAAGTTAGACCGGTTCGATCACTGACATGGTTATAAAAATATTGTTTAAATTAAAAATGACTAAATACCAAAACATAACTTAACTTACAAGACCAAAATCCAAAATTGAATACTTACATGACCAAATCACAAAACAAAAATACTTACAAGACTATTCTGACTATTATTCCTTTTATAAAAGTTCGATTATATTACAAACTTTTTCCAAACATGTAGAACAACTATAGATGCAAATATAAAACCAAAAAATAATAATAGTAAAATTGAATATATATACATATATATAAATATATAAATAAAATATAAATGTATATACAATGAAGAGTTGGGGTTTCAAACCCCGACTCCTCGAAAATAACAAATGAGGAGTCGGGGTCTCAAACCCCAACTCCTCAATGAAGCGGGGTCTAAAACCCCATGTTATTATATTTTTTTTAAATTTTTAAATTTGTTATATTTGTTAAAAAAAATTAAAATTTATTATATTTATTTAAATAACCCCTCTTTTATTAATTTGTTGTCTTTATATACATATATATATACTATTATATACTAGAGGTGTAAGACGGACCAATCCAAGGCGGGTTGGCGGGACGGACAGACCCACCAAAAACCAATCTTTTGGCGAGTCGAGGGCGGACCGACTCACCATCCCGACGGGCTGGAAATCATCAATCCAACCCAACCCAACCCAACCCAACCCAACCCAAAGTGGATTGCGATTAGGAGAGCCGGCCCGCGAGTTGGCTAATTACAAATAAAAATAAATAAATATCATTATAATTAATTATAAATTTCATTTCATAAATAAATATTAATAAAAACATATTAATAAAACTTTTAATTATTGATTTTATACGCGTAAATTTTATATAAACTAATTAATACAGAAAAAATTCACAACTTTCGTTAAAAAATACATATATCACAATAAAAATAAAAATAAAATAATAATTCTCCAGGCCCGCCAACCCGCGCGGGTCACGGGCCTAGGAGAGTTGGCCCACCTAGGCCCACCTTTAGTTGGGTTGAAAAAACCCACTTAAATTGTGTAGAAGGACAGGGCGATCCACCGGGCCTAATCCAAATTGACGGCTCTAATATATACACACATTATATGATATATTATTATTATTATCAAATAAAGTCTTTTTTTAAGTATTATTATTAAATAAGTCTTAATAGTTAAATTACTTGATAATCTTTTATCGGTTTTCTCTGGACATGTTTTAAAATTTTTTTATAAAACCTTAATTTATACTTAACATGATTTCTCTTTTCTGTTAATTATTTTGAAGCAATGATCATATGCATTCAACTGTAACATTCTGTCAAAAAGCTAATTTGGTTGACAATTTTCCAATTATCCGAATTGTGAGTCATTCTTTCTTGTTAGTCTATTTTGACGACTTTGATACATATTATATTTTACTCCAATATACTTTTGCTTACATTCTGAATTTTTTAAATGATCATCATAACTAATATATATATATTATTTCAAAATTTATGAATCTTCAAATACTTTGAATCACCACGTCCAAATTAAACCCAATTCTAAGGGTTTCCAAATATAAATTTTTTTTTAATAATCTTGTTTCTGCAGGCAAAATTGTGTTCTTTGTGTCTTACCATCAAGAAAAGATTTGGCGCCCTTTTTCACCGTGAAATGAATTGTGATTCCATGTATACACTCACCTTTCATCGATATCCAACTTGAAGATGGTTGATCTTACGATCACTTATGGGACTTGTGACTGGAGTATGATGAATAAATATCCTTGGGCAGTGGATTACGTAGAATTAGAACGCATTCCGATCAACAATAGGTCTGGATACGAAAAAATATTATTTGGCACCACACTCCAAAAGATAAATACACGATTAAGTCTGGATATTTCATTGCACAAGGGGATGAATCTGATAGCAATGTACTCAATTGTGGCCTAATTCTAGGCCTTCAGAAGGTGTAGAGACTAAATCTACCTAGCAAAATCAAGATAAACTTGTGATGTATCCTCTTTATGCTCTAAATCCTTTCATAGGGGAATTGATGTTGATCCTATGCGTCTAAAATGCATTTCACGCCCTAAAGATATTTTTGCACGCATTTTGGTCTTGCCTCCATGCTCGTCGTCGATTATGGAAGATGACTTGTTTGTGGCCTTTTCTCAAAGACTTTGGCAGGAGATCTTTTGGTGACTTATTCTCACATATTGTCGAGCAGGGTCATGTCAAAAAGATCTCAAATCTTTTGCTTTTTTGTTGGAGTTTACATAGCGCTCTTAATACGATAATTTTTCAAGATAAACATGAGTATTATGATTTTATTCTTGCATGTAGGAAAAGAATGAAATACATATATATATGGCCTTAATGCACATAACCAACTGCATGTTATTCCAACTATGACTGTGACGCCTAGAATTTCCATAATTCGAGTTTTGTGCCTAAACCTATTTTAATATTTTTTTAATTTTAATTTTCGGTGTTTAATTGCTTAAATCAGTTTTAAATTTTATATTATTTAATTATTTTAAATTTTCGGTGACAGTCGCTTTTAAATTTAATTTTTCCGCTCTCGTGAGCCATTTCTTTTAAATCTCTGCGAGTATTAGTATTTTAATTCCTGGGCTATCGAATTCAATCTTTTATTTTTATTTGGAAATTCTAGTGTGTATTTTGGTGCGAACAAATTTAGGATGTAAAGTTATCACCTTAGTTTAGCACTTTAAATTTTAATTGACATTTTCAACTAGGTTGGGTTTAACCCTAGCTTTTAAATCACACACACACACACACTAACACCTAAACACACGCGCACCATCTCGCAATACACACACTCTTACGCCGAGAGAGAAGAGCAAATCCTCTGTTCTTCATTTCCTCCCCTTCGAATCTTCATCCAAGCACCCCTAGCTTCGAATTTTCTTCAGAATCGCTCCATGGACAGCTAGAAGGGAAGCTCGTGGTTGTTGTTCTCGGCTTTTCTCCAGATTTCCATCCAGCTCTCTTCTCAGCTGCAGCATTCTTTTCCCTTGAGTTCATCGGTTCCTTTTTAATCTAGCTAGGCAAGATTGTGGATTCGTTTCTTGCATTTTATATACGATTATTATGTGTTACATTTTGTTGATAACTGCTCCACTCCCTATTTTCGAATGTACAAAGCATATGCGTGCCATGTTCTTCTTTTTCTCCACGGCTAGATGTTTTTTTTTGGGATTTTGATTGTTAGTTGATCTAATAATGTTCATATGTGAAGATTGAATGATCTTAAAGCTTTGAAATGCAATTGTAATCATGCTAGCACATTTTTTATTTTCTGAGTTTTCTGGGCTATCATATTTCGAAAGTTTCTGTGTGTTTGTGGATGGTGTTGAATGGTTTGGTGATTTAGGGGCTACTATGAGTGATACGTAGTTCACGTGGTAGCATTAGAACGAGCAAGTTTGTATTGAGATTGAAGTGAGCACGTTTCGAAAGAGACAGTGGGTTAGGGGCTGTTTCGGTTTGCTTGAGGTTGGATAGCAGCTAGGGGATTTTTAGTGACTGTTAAGGGGTTGCGGGATGTGCCTAGATGTTGACATTGATACTAGTATAGTGGCTTGAGGATCGTGGGACAATTCGATACGTTTCTGGATGGAGTTTAGGATGTTGACATTGGACAGATTTCTGGGAGCGTCCTTGCTGCCCGGAAACGTGGGATTTCAACTGGGTTAGGGACTGGGATTCGGAGAGGGGTCAGGGCTGGTGGATGCTTCATGGTGTTAGGAAAATTACGTTTTGAACGGAATCCAATTTGGTTGAGTTTTCCCCTAGGTTTTAAGCCTTGGGACTAGAGAGGGGCAGAATTTTAGACTATAAGATTTCTGTTCAGGTTGAGCTTTTAAGACAAAGATAAATTCAGATTTGGGTTAGGGACTCGGTGTTGGAAGTAAGTTAAGAGGTTAGGGAAAGTATTGATTCAAGTAGATTCCTCTCTTGGGCAAGTCCTTAGTGAGTTATAAGATTGTCGAGTGTACAACTTTGTTCACCTAAGTGCCTTATTCGGGGTTTAGATTTCCGTTTTGGTACTCCCCTGTATCACCATTCCAGTCATTCCCCATCGAGTCCTTCGCATGTTCATTGAGTCCATATTTTTCATAAAATTTACATCAACATGTGCATGCTAAGTCTCAAATTCAATAAAGGAAAGAAATATTTTTGAACGAAGTGAGATGATTGTGACTACATATTCATGTGTTTGTGTGGGGCTGGAAGAAGTTTTGGCCTCCCTTACCAAATCATTATGGGTTTCCTTACCTTAGCATGTGTTTGTGTGGGACCAGAGCTATTCTGGTCTCCCTTACCAATAGGGCAAGATTGGGTTGGGTTCCATCTCGACCTCCTTGCGGCATTGTGCACTATAGCCATGATCATGATCGCAATCACAGAGTCAAAATTCATGGAACGGAGTTCACTCAAAATTCGTATGACCATGTTCAGTATATTTTATGCTATTCATTGAGTTATTTGACTTAGTCTTGCACATGTCATATTCATGCATTTATTCTTTATACATGTTCATTACTTTTAAGTTCAGGGGCACTAACGGTTATTTTATTACGCACTATTTTGAATTCTGTGTGCTTGTAGTTATGTAGTACTCGTTATCCCCCCCCCCCTCCCCATGATCTTGCTGGGTCTTTTAGACTCACCCCTCTCCTTCCTACTTTCAGGTGAGGACGAGTATCAGTGGACTGAGGGGAAGGATCCCCTGGGTGAGGTTCCCGGAGGCGCAGGCCTGTGACCGTGGCTCCATTTATTTTTCGCTGTGTCATTTCATTTTGAGAGTCTGTAATAAACTACATTTCTACTTTCTTGTTTTATTTGGTAGCAGGATGTGTTTCCCTGCATAAGAAAATTTTTCTCGTATCGCTTTTATGTTTAGTTGCCCGGTGTGGCACTCAACTGTCATGTTACTTGTTTTTGGTACTAGTTTATTGTTTGGGAGTCTTTATTTTAAATATTTTGAACTGTTGTCTGTGTTGGTGGTTTGCTCTATAAACAAACGGGTCATGCCGAAATTTTTAGCGAATTTTAATTATTTTTGAAAATCCACGTATTACTTTATTTTATTTATTTGAGTATTAGTAGCTAGTCGTTTCAGTTGGTATCAGAGCACGGTCTTGGTTTGGTCTGTACCTACTACCGGTTGCCGAAACTCAAAGGGATCTCGCCTCAAAGTCTGTAAGATTTAATTGCATTTATTTCTATTTGTTTAAGATCATTTCCGCTAATCCTTATAATTTTCAAGATTGAAAAAGTTTAAAGAAAATCTTTTTCTAAGGCATGAAATTTGAATGTGGAAATTTGAACTTGCGTACATATGGCCACTCGTCGTGGACGTGCTCTGCAGCCACCACCTCCTCCACCTCCACCGCCACCGCCTCCTCCTCCGCCACCTCCACCAGCTGTGGAGTTTTGGGACACAGGTGCTAGCGGGCTTAGCCCGTATCCTAGAGTGGCATGTGGATGCTCCGAGGGCTAGACCTGGGATTGTTTATGAGCAGTTTAGGAAGATGAATCCGAAGGACTTTGCTGGCACCACTGATCCACTGGTAGCGGAGGGTTGGATCCATTCGCTTGAGGTGATCTTTTTCTATATGCAGTTGGGGGATCCGGATCGAGTCCGTTGTGCTGTCTTTCACCTCCAGGATGATGCTGCCCTCTGGTGGGAGGGAGTTGAGAAGACAGTGGACACGGCTACCCTGCCTTGGGCTGAGTTTAGGAGACTTTTCTTTGAAAAGTATTTCACTCCGGATGTGAGGGCCCGTTTGAAGACGGAGTTTTTGAGCCTGCGACAGGGAGACTTATCAGTGGCTGAGTTTGTGGTGAAATTTGAGCGAGGTTTCCACTTTGTGCCTTTGATTGGGGACGATGAGGCGGAGAAGCTCCAGCACTTTATATGACTCTTCAGACTGAAAGAGTGGGTGCCCGGTGAGCCAACTTGTGGCTAAGGGCTTTTATGACTCTATGTATAAACAATCTTTTGTTTAATATAATTTACACTTTTATAATGGCATTTACTTTATCTTTTATCATATTATTATGTTGTGACATACTATAAGATGTTTAGATGAAGACCTTGAATATACTATAGTGTATGTAAGATGTGGTGGCACATGGGGTTGGTTATCATGAAACACATCTTATAGTCACTGTATATTCTAAGCAGTTCCTAGTCGATTGAGCCGTCCGTTAATAAGGATAAGGATCGCTCGAGATTGAGACTAGCATTTGCGATGCCGAGTACCACGTTTCATTGGTATGGAACATAGAGATGTTCAAAGCATGCAAATGGATATTCATACGATGAATGATCGAACTACCCTATCCGGACTTTCCAAGTGGTTATCACTTATCGAGTGGATAAAGTCCGCGGTTTTGGTTGTACACCATTAGTCCTTACTACTTGAAACATCATTGAGACTCTATATGATAGTACTGTACTTTGACTCGTTTACCGACTCTATTGGGGTCATCAGGTGTCGAGATTGGGTACAGTTACGACACATATAGGAGTCGATGCTTTGTTGTCAAGGATTCACCACATACTTGCTAGTGTGGATATCCTATGCAATCTGAGGAGATATTAGTGTGACGAATCTCTGGCCAGAGTACATGATGTGTTTTAAGAAATGGTTTCTTAGTAGCACATGCGATGTCACTATTTGATCTTCAAGATGCATTGCATAGTTATCGAATCTCGAACGACTCTCGATTTACCAATGGTTGTTGATTCGATCGGGATATATGGATGAAGGGACCGTACTGTACGCTAACCAAAATCTATTGGTTCTTGCAGGCACTATCAGTGATACCTAGGGAATCATGGGGCGATGTTGCTAGGCGCTCTTACCATGATTCGATGGGCAAGTCGGAAATTGTTGTTCCGAGTCACAAGGAGTTGTGAGCCCACGGCTAGCTGTATCCCTGAACCATTGAGGGTCACACAAGTAATGGATTTCTAATTCCCGTTGAGATAGTTAAATTTAAAGAGTTAAATTTAATGAACAAAGAAGTAGGACTTCTTATATCAGAGTAGAAGAGTAAGATTTCCTAAAATGACATAGAGATGGACATTTTTGGAAATCACTGAATTCGGATTCAGAAAATTTATCTTGACTTTAAAAGATGCAGAAATGGTTTCTGTGCACATTGGTGAAATTGGTTTATCAATCTGAGTCACGATGAATTTTATATTAATTTTTGAATATGCAGGCTTTGCTTGTCAGGCTTTAACTTATGACTAATGGGCCCTAAGCTGTTAGCAGCCCACATTATAAATAAGTTATTGCAGTGCAGAAATTAGACACAAGTCTCATAATTTTCGAACACTAGGGTTTTGAGACCTAGAGTGGCCGCCCCCCTCTCTGTGTTTTTCTCTCTGAAATCCAGTATGTGAATTTCGAATTTGCAGTCTGGTTTAACGGATCAAATTCGTTAATTCTCTTCGTTGAAACTTCTGATAGATTTTCTAGTGCAATCTATCAGAGGGATTCGAATTCTGTTCGTGGACCTGATTGAAGAATTGTTCGTCCATCAGTTCCTGGGATATACAACAAGAGCAGAGTTATCTGTTGGTGTCCATAATCTCGTTTCGAGATTCAAGGTAAAAATTTAATTGTTATTTAATTTTTACACGCACAATTTAATCGTAAAGTTTTGATACCCATGATATGGAATCGTTCCATATAAAATTTTAAAACTTCCGCTGCACCGGGTATCAATTCTGATTGATCTGAACACCGTTTTCCAACAGTGGTATCAGAGCCAGGTTGCTCAGATCAAGCGATTAAATTAATCGATTGTACAAAAATTTTAAGCCTTGGTTTTTTTGAAACAAAAGGATTTTAAAAATTTAAAATTAATGGGAAAACCCGGGGCAGCGATCGTCGCTGCCCAAGGGGCAGCGACAGGCTGCCCGGCCCGAGCCCCTTTTGGGGTGCGGGCTGCCCGGGATCGTCCCGGGCGACCCGGGAAAATTAATTTTTATTTTTAATTAAAATTTTAATATGTTAAAATTCTATTTTTGGTCCGATCGAAAATTTTTTTTGATTGGTCCACGAGGCGTCGGATCGAATTGTTCGAGTCCGAAAATTTTAAAATTGATTTTTGGATAAATTTGAATTTTTGGAAAATTTATAGATTTTATCCGTTAAATCAGATTTTATGAAATTAATTATTTTTGGTACAATTGATGATAAGATATGATCTTATGGAAATATTGAGTAAAATATGATTTTATGTATAAAATTGGATTTTATATGTAAAATATGATTTTATTTGATAAAAAGGTAAAATATGATTTTGTATGTAAAATAAGATTTTATATATGGAATATGATTTTATCCTTTTTAATTTAATTGCCATTGCATGTTATCCAATAAATTAATTTTAAATTAAATATTATTAGATAAGGATGATCGATTACCATGACCAATTTTGTAGGTGTATGTTAGGAAATTTACATTTGTTTTTATTGTTGTTGGATTTATTAATGGGACTGGTTTATGGCCCAATATGAATTGTCATATGTAATAAAAGTGGGCCTGGTTTATGGTCCGTTCCCACCCCTTAAAATGTATCCCCTACTTGTCATAGTTATTTATTGTAAATACATTATACTTAGTGGGAGATGAAGATTTGAAGACGAAGGTGGGCCCAGCAGACAATAAAGACTGAAGAAATGTAAATTGGAAGCTCAATGTAATAGGATTGCATTGCATACTTGCATATTACCTAGGATTGGACTTAGACTCGTGATTGGCAACCACGGGTCGATTAGAAATGGAATCGATCATCCTAAATAATATATGATATTATTGATGTATGCATGTTTTAGACTAAATTGTATGAATCCCGCAAGCATACATAAAATGAAAGATGAGACACATTTTCAAAATTAAAATCCCTCATTTTAAATATGATTTAAAATTGATATCAAGATTAAAAGGGAATTTAAATATTGTTTAAATGTTCCTACCTTCCATCAACGATCAATGTATGAGATGCTACCCGCGGATACGGTCCGGCTCATATTATTGGGGGGGGAGGGGGGGGGGGGCGTTCGTCGGAAAGCTGTACATTGGATCGACACATGTTGTAAGTTGGGTGGAACTCCCATGGGATTTGCTCATATTATTGGGGATCCATATGGCGACCGTCCATCACAACTTAATATTGATGGGTCATCTTGACGTGTCACAATAAATGGCGTCATATTATTGGGCCCTTATTGGACATGAGGTAAAAACGTGGAGGTTGCTTTGGAAGCAATTGGGCTCTACCTTTTGAAAATTATGGTTGACTGATATTATTCGGGACTATAGTTTGTCAATTGGACTCCATGTTCCCACTAAAGAAAATGTTTCTCGTTTTCACTAGAGGGTAGTGAAATCGTTAAAATAGTGGGAGTGAGATTCATAAAATAAATTTTGCCTATTTTATGTCTTAGTAAATTAATTAAACAATCACTGATTATTGTCTGTTTCTTTTCAGTATTTCATTAAGATGAATTCGCGCAATCCACTATTCTCTATTCTCGAACAAAATAAACTGACTGGCGCAAACTATACGGAATGGTTCCGTAAGTTGAAGATTGTCTTGACCTCGGAGAAGATGTTCTACGTGTTAGAAAAATCTCCTCCGAAGGAAGCACCAGCTGATATAAGTCCGGAAGAGTTGGCCAAACTTGATAAATGGTGGAACCATGATATCAAGGCCAAATGCTATATGCAAGCTTCGATGTCTGATGAACTCCAGAGGCGATTTGAGGATACCGTGAATGCTGCTGACATTCACGTACAACTCAAGGAACTTTTTGGGGCTCAATCGAGAGCTGAAAGGTTCGCTACTGTAAAAGAGTTAATGACGTGTCGCATGCGTGAAGGGACTTCGGTCCGTGATCATGGGGTACGCGTGATTTGGCTCATTCAGAAGTTGGTAACGCTTGATTTGGTATTGGAGCATGAACCTAATGTGGACTTATTACTTCTCTCTCTTCCTTCATCGTTTGACGGTTTTGTGGTGAATTTCAATATGAACAAGATAGAGGCCTCCCTTGAAGAGATGGTCAATATGCTTGTAACTTATGAAGCCACTTTAAAGAAGGATAAACCGGTTCTCTTGGTGGGCTCCTCTTCTTCTGCTAAGAAGGGGCCAAGTACAAAGGGTAAGAAACGTTCTGCCCCATCCAAGAAAACCGGACCCGAGAAGAAGAACAAGACAAAGGCTTCAAACATGGAAAAGTCCAAGGATGTTTGCCATCACTGCAAGAAACCCGGTCATTTGAAACGTAACTGCAAGGAATATCTAGAGCAGTTGCGAACTGCGAAGGGTATGTTTTATATTGAAATAAATGTTTCACTTAATACTACTTCTTGGGTATTGGATACCGGATGTGGATCTCACATTTGCAATGATTTGCAGGTGATGACAAGAAGTCGCAAGCTTAGAATGGGTGAGACCCAGCTGAGGCTCGGAAATGGTTCTAGAGTTGAAGCCAAAGCTGTGGGAGACGTTTATTTAATTTTGCAGAACGATTTTAAGTTACTTTTGAGAGATGTTTTATTTGTTCCAGACTTGATTAAAAACATTATTTCTGTTTCTATGCTTGATAGAGATGGTTTTTCTTGCAATTTTGTGAATGAGATTTGCAATATTTACAAGAATGAATGTTTGATTGGAAATGGACAACTTGAAAACGATCTATATAACTTAAAATTAAAAGACGTTCCAATAAATTATGTTGATAAACCGGTAACAACGAACAAAAGAAAAATCGATAGTCAAAACCCGGCAAACCTTTGGCATGCTAGGCTAGGTCATATTTCCTCAAGGAGGATGAACAAGCTAGTGGGAGAGGGCTTGTTTGATATGTCTGATATTAACTCTCTACCTACTTGTGAGTCCTGCCTGAAAGGAAAAATGACTAAATCTCCTTTCAAAGGAAAACCTGAGCGTAGTCAAAATCTATTGGATTTGATCCATACGGATGTTTGCGGACCATTTAGTATTGGTACAAAATTTGGTCACACCTAATTCATTACCTTTACTGATGATTATTCTAGGTATGGGTACTTATATTTGATGAAATATAAGTCTGAATCATTTGAAAAGTTCAAAGAATTCAAGGCTGAAGTAGAAAACAAACTAGGTAAGAGGATTAAAGCACTTCGATCGGATCGAGGTGGAGAATACTTGAGTACCGAGTTTTTGAGCTATCTAAAAGAGAATGGGATTCTCTCTCAGTGGACTCCTCCTATGACACCTCAGCTTAATGGTGTTTCGGAGCGTCGCAATCGAACTTTGTTGGACATGGTTCGATCCATGATGAGCTTCACTGAGCTCCCACCTTCGTTTTGGGGCTATGCTCTTGAAACGGCGGTATTGTTGTTGAACAACGTTCACACTAAAGCAGTGAACAAAACACCATACGAGTTATGGAATGACAAAGCTCCTAAGTATTCGTACTTGAGGATTTGGGGATGTCCTGCTTACGTGAAGCAGACAGTGGGAGATAAGTTGGATAGTCGATCCACCTTATGTTATTCTGTAGGGTATCCGAAGAATTCAATCGGATATTATTTCTATCATCCTACTGAAACAAAAGTGTTTGTTTCAAGGAATGCCACCTTCTTGGAGAAGGAGTTCTTATTGGATAAGAAAGGCAAGATGATGGAACTCGAAGAAATTCGAGAAGAACCCAAGATACAAAATAATGATCCTACACCTCAGGAACCATTGATTGACACGCCTATTACTAGAAGATCCGAGAGGACTTCTAGGCCTCCTATTAGATATGGTTTTCTTCTTGAAGGGGATCAAAGTGAACCCGACATTGGATGTGATCCAAGAAACTTCAAGGAAGTAATTTCTGATGCAGATTCGAATTTATGGCTTGAAGCTATGCAGTCGGAAATAGATTCGATGCATACAAACCAAGTTTGGACTTTAGTAGATCCTCCCGATGGAATTGTTCCAATAGGGCGTAAATGGATCTATAAGAGAAAACTTGGGCCTGATGGAAAGGTACTGACCTACAAGGCACGATTGGTGGCAAAAGGTTATACTCAAAGACAAGGAGTTGACTATGATGAAACTTTTTCACCAGTCGCAATGTTCAAGTCCATAAGAATTCTTATTGCCATAGCAGCATGGTATGACTATGAGATATGGCAAATGGATGTGAAGACTGCATTTCTTAATGGAAACATTAAGGAAGAAATTTATATGATGCAGCCCGAGGGATTCACATCCATGTGAAGCGAGCATAAGGTATGCAAGATTCAGAGATCGATCTATGGTCTCAAACAAGTATCAAGAAGTTGGAACCAGAAATTTGATGAAACAATAAAGGATTTTGGTTTCATCAAGAACCCGGAGGAACCGTGCGTGTACAAGAAAGTAGTTAAGGATGCTGTGACATTCTTAGTACTTTATGTTGATGACATCTTACTCATTGGGAATGATGTAGGGATGTTGCAGTCAACAAAGATATGGTTATCAGGTAGATTCTCGATGAAGGATTTGGGTGAGGCGTCCTATATTCTAGGGATACAGATCTATAGAGATAAATCTAAGAGAATGATAGGACTTACTCAAGCTACCTACATCGACACTATATTGAAAAGGTTTTCAATGGATGAGTCCAAGAGAGGACATCTACCTATGTGTCATGGAGTCTCTCTATCCAAGTCTATGTGTCCCAAGACTGACGAAGAGATAGAGAAAATGACACACATACCATATGCGTCAGCCATAGGGAGTATCATGTATGGGATGATATCCACTAGACCGGATGTGGCATTTGCTCTGAGTGTCACGAGCAGATATCAAGCCAATCCCGGTCAAATGCATTGGAAAGCCGTGAAGGATATTCTTAAGTACTTGAGAAGAACTAAGAATGTATTCATGGTTTATGGAGGAAGAGAACTGAAATTGGAAGGCTATACCGACTCTAGCTTCCAAAGTGACGTGAATGACTCGAAGTCAACCTCTGGATTTGTGTTCATGCTCAATGGCGGTGCTGTCTCTTGGAAGAGTTCCAAGCAGGACACCACAGCGGATTCCACCACTGAGGCAGAATACATTGCGGCATCAGCTGCTGCTAAAGAGGCCATTTGGATGAGGAATTTCGTCCAAGAGTTGGGCGTTATTCCTGAAGCTGTTGGTCCAGTCCCGGTGTACTGTGACAACACGGGTGCCATTGATCAGGCAAAGGAACCAAGGTCTCATCAAAGATCCAAACACGTATTGAGGAAATACCACATCATCTGGGAGATCGTGGAAAGAGGAGACATCACTGTCGAGAGAGTGGCCTCTGCAGATAATATCGCTGATCCACTTACTAAGCCCTTGCCAGGACCATTATTTGACAAACATCGCGAAGCAATGGGACTACGTAGTATGACTAGTTAGCTTTAGGGCAAGTGGGAGATTGAAAGAGTGGGTGCCCGGTGAGCCAACTTGTGGCTAAGGGCTTTTATGACTCTATGTATAAACAATCTTTTGTTTAATATAATTTACACTTTTATAATGGCATTTACTTTATCTTTTATCATATTATTATGTTGTGACATACTATAAGATGTTTAGATGAAGACCTTGAATATACTATAGTGTATGTAAGATGTGGTGGCACATGGGGATGGTTATCATGAAACACATCTTATAGTCACTGTATATTCTAAGCAGTTCCTAGTCGATTGAGCCGTCCGTTAATAAGGATAAGGATCGCTCGAGATTGAGACTAGCATTTGCGATGCCGAGTACCACGTTTCATTGGTATGGAACATAGAGATGTTCAAAGCATGCAAATGGATATTCAAACGATGAATGATCGAACTACCCTATCCGAACTTTCCAAGTGGTTATCACTTATCGAGCGGATAAAGTCCGCGGTTTTGGTTGTACACCATTAGTCCTTACTACTTGAAACATCATTGAGACTCTATATGATAGTACTGTACTTTGACTCGTTTACCGACTCTATTGGGGTCATCAGGTGTCGAGATTGGGTACAGTTACGACACATATAGGAGTCGATGCTTTGTTGTCAAGGATTCACCACATACTTGCTAGTGTGGATATCCTATGCAATTTGAGGAGATATTAGTGTGACGAATCTCTGGCCAGAGTACATGATGTGTTTTAAGAAATGGTTTCTTAGTAGCACATGCGATGTCACTATTTGATCTTCAAGATGCATTGCATAGTTATCGAATCTCGAACGACTCTCGATTTACCAATGGTTGTTGATTCGATCGGGATATATGGATGAAGGGACCGTACTGTACGCTAACCAAAATCTATTGGTTCTTGCAGGCACTATCAGTGATACCTAGGGAATCATGGGGCGATGTTTCTAGGCGCTCTTACCATGATTCGATGGGAAACTCGGAAATTGTTGTTCCGAGTCACAAGGAGTTGTGAGCCCACAACTAGCTGTATCCCTAAATCATTGAGGGTCACACAAGTAATGGATTTCTAATTCCCGTTGAGATAGTTAAATTTAAAGAGTTAAATTTAATGAACAAAGAAGTAGGACTTCTTATATCAGAGTAGAAGAGTAAGATTTCCTAAAATGACATAGGGATGGACATTTTTGGAAATCACTGAATTCAGATTCAGAAAATTTATCTTGACTTTAAAAGATGCAGAAATGGTTTCTGTGCACATTGGTGAAATTGGTTTATCAATCTGAGTCACGATGAATTTTATATTAATTTTTGAATATGCATGCTTTGCTTGTCAGGCTTTAACTTATGACTAATGGGCCCTAAGCTGTTAGCAGCCCACATTATAAATAAGTTATTGCAGTGCAGAAATTAGACACAAGTCTCATAATTTTCGAACACTAGGGTTTTGAGACCTAGAGTGTCCGCCCCCCCTCTCTGTGTTTTTCTCTCTGAAATCCAGTCTGTGAATTTTGAATTTGCAGTCTGGTTTAACGGATCAAATTCGTTAATTCTCTTCGTAGAAACTTCTGATAGATTTTCTAGTGCAATCTATCAGAGGGATTCGAATTCTGTTCGTGGACCTGATTGAAGAATTGTTCGTCCATCAGTTCCTGGGATATACAACAAGAGCAGAGTTATCTGTTGGTGTCCATAATCTCGTTTCGATATTCAAGGTAAAAATTTAATTGTTGTTTAATTTTTACACGCACAATTTAATCGTAAAGTTTTGATACCCATGATATGGAATCGTTCCATATAAAATTTTAAAACTTCCGCTGCACCGGGTATCAATTCTGATTGATCTGAACACCGTTTTCGAACACAGACCTCAGGGGCATCTAGCCCATAGGCCCCAGGGACATCATGTTCAGCGACCCCAGGGTCAGCAGGCACCAAGACCCGCTCCTCCCAAGACTGGGGAGAAGCCTGTATGCCCGAAATGCCATCGTGCTCATCATGGACAGTTTCTGGAAAGTGTCGAAGTTTGTTATCGATGCAAGAAGCAAGGACACATGGTTTCAGATTGTCCATTGCGCGCCATGCCGACTCGAGGGAGAGTGTTTGTGATGCAGGCCGAGGAGGTCGATCCTGATACCACGCTCGTCACAGGTAATATTTAGAGCATTTAATTAAGGGTGATTTAATTGATTCATGGATGCAATTTTTGATTTTGAGCTTTTCTTTTTGGGAATGAGGACTTGTTTTAGGTTGCATGCTTCGTGTTAATTGGTCGTGCTGAAATAGATAATTCTGAGTATGGAATTTGTTGGCTTAGAATGAACCTAAGTAGGACTTGCCTTATTTGCTTTCAATCTTTCCATGGTTGTAATCACCTTTAATGCAGGTAGAATTTTAGTAGCCGGTGTGGCCACTAGAGCCTTGTTAGACTCAGGGGCTACCCATTCTTTCATTTCGGAGGCTTTTACCCGCAAGCGGGGCATTGAGTGCGAGGATCTGATTGGTGGATTAACAGTGACCATCCCATCAGGGGAAGAACTGTCCACTAGGAGAATGGTGAGGAATCTTGAAATTCTATTGCAAGGGCAATCAGTAATTGCAGACTTGATAGTATTGCCCATGCCTGAGTTTGACTTGATTCTTGGGATGGATTGGATGACGAAGAATGCAGTGGTGATCGAATTTCTGCTGAGGTCAGTGTTGGTCAGACCAGAGGGAGAAGAACCGTTTTAGTTTGAGGCTATCAGGGGTTCGAGGAAGACGCAGATCATATCTTTTATGCAAGCTAAGCAGATGGTGCATGAAGGATATGAGGCATTCTTAGCCAGCTTATCATTGACAGATTTTTCAGTGCACCCAGACATTTCAGATGTAGACATTGTCAGGAAATTTGAGGACATTTTCCCAGACGATGTTGCGGGCATTCCTCCTGATAGAGAAGTGGATTTCTCCATCGATTTGGTACCCGGTACTGTGCCAATTTATAAGGCACCGTACAGATTGGCTCCTACGGAAATGAGGGAGTTAAAAGAGAAGATTCAAGAGTTTCTTGATAAGGGTTTCATACGCCCTAGTTTCTCTCATGGGGTGCACCAGTCCTTTTTGTGAAGAAGAAGGACGGAAGCTTAAGGCTGTGCATAGACTATCGGGAGTTGAATGGGGTGACACTGAAGAACAAGTACCCACTACCCAGGAGACCTCTTTTATCAGTTTCAAGGAGCCTCTGTATTTTTGAAGATTTACCTTCGATCCGGTTATCATCAGCTGAGGGTGAAAGAATCGGATGTGTCCAAGACAGCTTTTAGGACTTGTTATGGTCACTACGAGTTCCTTGTGATGCCGTTCGGGTTAACGAACGTGCCAGCGGTCTTCATGGATCTTATGAACCGCGTGTTCCAGCCGTTCTTGGACCGATTTGTCATCTTCTTCATTGACGATATCCTCATTTATTCCAAGGATAGAGAGGAGCATTCACAGCATTTGAGGACCGTTATAGAGGTACTTCGGGAGCGGAAAATGTTTGCTAAGTTCGACAAAAGCGAGTTTTGGTTGGAGAGAGTAGCATTCTTGGGCCACGTCATTTTCGAGAGAGGTGTTGAGGTGGATCCTCCAAAGTTTGTCAGTACCTAGAAACGCATCAGAGATTCGCAGTTTTCTCGGATTGGCAGGTTATTACAGGAAGTTTATCAAGGGCTTTTCGTCTATTGCAGTGCCCTTGACAGCATTAACCAAGAAGAATGCTAGGTTTGTTTGGAGTTTCGAGTGTCAAAGGAGCTTTAATGTATTGAAGGAAGCTCTTACGACAGCACCAGTATTGGCTATGCCATCGGGGCAATGTGATTTTGTGGTTTACACTGATGCTTCCAAGTTGGGATTGGGAGCAGTTTTTATGCAGCGTGATAGGATTATTGCTTATGCTTCTAGGCAGTTGAAGGAGCATGAGAAGAACTATCCTACGCATGATCTGGAGTTAGCGGCAGTAGTGTTCGCTCTCAATATTTGGAGACACTATCTCTATGGAGAGAAGTGTAAGATATTCACGGACCATAAGAGCCTCAAGTACTTTTTCACCCAGAAGGAGTTGAATCTGAGGCAACGTAGATGACTAGAGTTGGTGAAAGACTACAATTGTGAGATCAGTTACCACCCGGGTAAGGCTAATGTGGTCGCAGATGCGCTGAGCCGAAAGACGGCAGTGATTGCTTCCATGTCAGTGGCTAGACCGTTGCTCCTAGATTGTTAGCCCTGTCAGTGCAAACCACATTGTTTGACCATATTAGAGTTGCTCAAGCAGGTGATGAGCAACTAAGAAAGTGGAGACAGAGAGCAGAGGAGAAAGACAGTGGTTTGTATTCTGTAGTAGATGGGATTGTGAAGTTCAGAGATTGATTTTGGTTTCCCGCAGGTGACTCTCTGCGAGCTAATATCATGGCAGAGGTTCACACATCACCGTACTCCATTCACCCAGGTAGTACGAAGATGTATCGGGACCTTCAGCAGTTGTATTGGTGGTCGGGCATGAAGCGTGACATCGCCCGATTTGTGTCAGAATGCCTGACATGACAGCAGGTCAAGGCGGAGCATCAGAGACCTGCAGGATTGCTTAAGAAACTTCCTATTCCATGGACTTCTTTGTTGGTTTGCCGAGGACAGTGAGGAATTCGAATGCTATTTGGGTTATAGTAGACCGACTCACAAAGTCGGCACACTTCTTTCCAGTGAGGACGACCTTCACGATGATGCAATATGCAGAGTTGTATATCCGGAAGATAGTCAGACTACATGGTATCCCTGTTTCCATAGTGTCTGATACAGATCCGCGGTTTACTTCAACTTTTTGGAAGAGTCTTCATGCAGCTTTGGGGACAAAGCTTTTGTATAGCACTGCCTTTCACCCACCGACGGATGGACAGTTCGAGAGGGTGATTCAGATTCTAGAGGATCTTTTGAGAGCCTGTGCCATTGACTTTCAAGACAGTTGTGAGTCGAGACTACCATTGGTGGAGTTTGCTTATAACAACAGCTTTCAAGACACCATTGGTATGGCGTCTTACGAGGCACTCTATGGGAGACCGTGTAGATCTCCGGTGTTGTGGACCGAGATTGGGGAGAAATCAGAGTTGAGACCAGAGATTGTTCAGCATACTGCCGAAATTGTAGCCAAGATCCGTGACAGGATGAGGGCTGCACAGAGCCGGCAGAAGAGTTATGCTGATCACAGGAGGAGAAACTTGGAGTTCTCGGTGGGAGATCATGTGTTCATCCATGTAGCGCCGCTGAAGGGAGTTATGAGGTTTGGGTAGAAGGGAAAACTGGCACCGAGGTTCATAGGACCCTTCGAGATATTAGATAGGGTAGGGGCATTGGCTTATAGGGTGGCCTTGCCGCCTAACCTTGATGGGGTCCATAATGTCTTCCATGTGTCGATGCTGAGGAAGTACATCTCGAACCCATCCCATGTGCTCAGTTTGGAACCATGATAGTTACATTTTTATTGCATTTGTTAAAGTCATTTTGTTGTTGTTTTGCATTAGTTTACATGTTTTATTTATGCATTTTGTTCATTTTGCATGTTCCGTGTTTGCATGATCGATTCCCCGGTTTTGTGGTTAGGTTGTGCAATTTTGCGGATACTTGGAAGGTACTTTGGAGTCATGGAAATGATGGGAATTTCTGAAGATTTTCAGCCGCTCGATCCGCAGGATGTTGCAGATCGAGCGGGCACCTTTACTTTGAAGACAGTAGGCATGAAGAATTTTGGCCGCTCGATCCGCAGACTTTTACCGATCGAGCGGCGCATGTTTTTGCCAGGCAGTAACTTTGGGAATTTTGGCTCACTCGATCCGCAGGATGTTATCGATCGAGCGGGCATCGCTATTCGGGAAAAATTTTATATTGTTGGAAACTTTGTTATTTTAGTCTCTAACCTTTATTAGACCTTTATTCCGGTTTTTGAAGATTATTTATGAGATTGTGGAGAATTTCTCTTGGAGGCTAGGTTTTGTTCTTCAATTTCTACTCTAGTTTTCTTCTTTTCTTGGAATTTTTATTGATTTGGTGATGAATCGTTGTAGCTAAACCTTTTATACTTGGTTGAGGGAGACGAAACCTTGATATATTTTATTCATAAGATTTGATTTTCAGTGTTTAATCTTTATTAAGTATTAATCTTTGATCTGGTTTATTTCATGTTTGTATGCGAGATTTTAGGATTGGCCATCTTAGGATTTTGTTTTGCAGGCTATAGCTAAATTAGAATTCAAATCCGTAATTGTTTGAATAATCTAATTTGCGAATCAACTATGTTTGATATTTTCTGCTGTTGAATTTATTAAATTGTAGGATCAATTATTAACTAGGTTAAATACAACCGCTGGTGTTTGTGTTGTCTAGGTTTGTCAGTTTTACTAGTTTGAATGCTACCGTGGATTTAAATCTAGATTGCTGTTATCGGGTTAATTCATTGGTAAGGGTTAATTTAGAATGCTGTTTTCTAATTAACTAAAATTACGGTGAAACAGAAATTTAGTTTTCAGTGACGAATATTTAATGGGATTAATTATTTTTAGAGAATCGATGATTGAATGAATAAATATCAAGGGTGTAGTCGACTGATACCAAGTCTCGTCTCTTATTGATTTCTCCAATTTAATTTTCAATCTTGCATGATAGTGATAATTTGAATATTTAATTGCTTAAATTTCTTAGTAGTTAGTCCAAACTTCAAAACCCCCTTTTTATTTACTTAGGACACATTAAATTTACCTTTCCTCATGGGAACGATCCCTACTCTCACTGCTACATAATTTATTTATCTGATTGGAGTCGGATAATTTGGGCGCGACACGACTAAACGCTACCAAATTTTGGCGCCGTTGCCGGGGAATGGTGTTAATTTTTTTGTGTTCAAATTTTTTTTTTGTTTTATTTTGTTTCATCTCACTCTCTTCTCTTTTCTTTGTTTCTAGTTCTCTCTAGTTCATGCTTTCAGGTGATTTTGCTGAAGAAGACTTTCTCTACGATCCGGAGATTGAAAGAACTTTGCATAGGCGAAGGAGAGAACTCCGTAGGCAACAACAAGAAGCCGCTGCTCGAGCTGCTTTTCCAGAAAAAGAGATGGCTGCCAATGCTAACCTGAGTCTAAGACAATTGGGCACTCCTGATCCCAATCAAAAACCTTTATGCATTACTTTTCCTACATTAGAAAATAATGCAACTTTTGAGCTTAAGTCTGGGTTAATTCACTTACTACCTTCCTTTCATGGTCTTGCAGGTGAGGATCCAAATAAACACTTGATGGAATTTCATGTGGTCTGCACGAGTATGAAACCCCATGGAGTGACAGAGGAGCAGATTCAGCTGAGGGCTTTTCCTTTCTCTTTGAAGAGTGCTGCTAAGGATTGACTATACTACTTGCCCTCTGGATCTATCACGACTTGGACAGAGATGAAAAGAACCTTCCTGGAGAAAAACTTTCCAGCCTCTAGAGTTGTGAACATCCGAAAGGAAATCTATGGGATCAAGCAATACTCCAGGGAATCACTGCATGAATACTGGTAGCGGTTCAAGAAGCTTTGTGCTAGTTGTCCGCAGCACCAGATAAGTGAAAATCAACTTATACAATTTTGCTATGAAGGTTTGTTACCTCATGACAGGAGTATGCTAGACGCAGCCAGTGGAGGAGTTTTTGTGGACAAAACTCCGGTACAACCGAGGAATTTAATAGAGAGCATGGCTGCCAACTCTCAACAATTTGGCACCATCAGGAATGAACATCCACCAAGGAAGAAAAATGAGGTAAATGTCTCTTCCCTTGAACAACAATTAATTGAATTGACGACTCTTGTGCGTCAGATGGCTGTAGGGAATGGACAGACTGCAAAGGCATGTGAGATTTGTGCTGCAATGGAACATACTACTGATGTGTGTCCCACACTTCAAGAAGATTCAGTTGAACATGTCAATGCTACTGGAGGATTTCCTGGACCACCACAGAGAAAGTATGATCCCTACTCCAACACATACAATCCTGGTTGGAAGGATCATCCAAATCTAAGATATGGGAATCCTCAAGCAAATCAATCGGGACCTCAAGCACCATCGCACAATCAAGCCTATAGGCCACCATATCCTCAACAACAGCAGCGACCTCAGATACCAACACCAGGTGAGTTTATCGAGAATATTGTTAAGGATCTTGCCACTAACACTGTAGCTTTTCAACAGAAAACGAGAGCAAGTATCCAAAACTTGAACACTCAGATGGGGCAGCTCGCCACCACCATTAATAAGTTAGAAGCACAACATTCTCACGCTCTACCATCTCAAACAATTCCAAACCCCATAGAAAACGCAAGTGCAATCACTCTACGGAATGGGAAGGAGTTGAAGATCAAGGAAACAGAGGTGGAGGCTTCACCCAAGGAGAAGCCACAAGAAGAACCAAAGGCGATTGATGGCGAATCCACCAAGGAAGAAGCGCCAAGAGGTAAGTTCCCTCTACTTTCTGAATATAAGCCTGTCGCCCCTTTTCCCTTAGCACTAAAAGAGTCTAGAAAAGATGAAGGGATAAAGGATCTTTATGAGACTTTTCGTAGATGTGAGGTGAATATTCCGCTGTTAGATGCTATTAAGCAGGTGCCTCGATACGTGAAGTTTTTGAAAGAATTGTGCACAGCAAAGAGGAAACAGACACTGAAGGGTTGTCAAAAAGTGGAACTTGGTGAGAACGTATCTGCTGTGATCCAAAGAAAATTGCCCGCAAAATGTAAGGATCCAGGTATGTTTTCTATCCCATGCACTATAGGGAATGTTAGACTTGAGAATGCCATGTTAGATCTAGGAGCATCAATTAATGTTATGCCTTATTCCATCTATGCATCCTTGAAACTTGGCCCATTGAACAAAACCGGAATTGTTATTTAGTTAGCTGATAGGTCTAATGCATACCCTAGGGGAGTAGTAGAAGATGTGTTAGTGCAAGTCAATGAATTGGTGTTTCCTGCAGATTTTTATGTGCTAGACATGGAAAACGATGATCATAATAGTCATATTTTGTTAGGCAGACCATTTTTGAAAACTTCCATGACAAAAATTGATGTTCACAGTGGCACACTGACTGTGGAATTCGATGGCGAGGTTGTGAAATTTAATATTTATGATGCCATGAAATTTCCTGATAGTGATGATTGTGTATTTTCTATTGATATTGTGGATTACTTGGCACAAGAGTATTGTGAGCATGCAGGAAAATATGAGCTAGAGGTGGCTATTACAGCACCCATTATGCAGACGTAAGATGGGATTCAATGCAGTCAAGAAGTGGAAGAGATTGAGAAAATTATGAATAGTTCGCCTGAGCTACCTCAGTCAGGTAATGTCTCTTACTTATCTTTGCCAATATCTAATACTAGGCGTCTTCCATCTATTTTGCAGGCACCAGTGGTCGAACTAAAGATGCTTCCAAACCATCTGAAGTATGTTTTCCTTGGTGAAGGAGAAACACTACCGGTTATCATCTCCAACAGTTTGGAAGTCGATCAAGAAGAGCAGTTAGTCAAAGTATTACAAGAGCACAAGACTGCTATTGGATGGACTATAGCAGACATAAATGGAATTAGCCCTTCCACATGTATGCACCGAATATTGATGGAGGAAGGAGCAAACCCCTCACGTCAGCCGCAACGCAAACTAAATCCACCGATGATGGAGGTGGTAAAGGCTGAAATTTTGAAACTACTTGAAGTTGGGGTTATCTACCCAATTTCTGACAGTCAGCGGGTCAGTCCGGTTCAAGTGGTACCCAAGAAAATTGGAATTACTGTGGTAAAGAATAAGGATGACGAGATGGTTCTCACCCGTATTCAAAATGGGTGGAGGGTTTGTATTGACTATAGGAAGCTGAATGCCGGAACCCGAAAGGACCACTTTTCTTTACCCTTTATTGATCAAATGATTGAAAGGTTAGCGTGTCATCCTTACTATTGTTTTCTTGATGGATATTCTGGTTATTTTCAGACTGCTATCGCACCGGAGGACCAGGACATAACGATATTCACTTGCCCGTTTGGCACCTTTTCATATCGACGGATGCCCTTTGGACTTTGCAATGCACCGGCCACTTTCCAACGGTGTATGGTTAGTATCTTCTCAGACTTTATTGAGCATATTTTAGAAGTTTTTATGGATGACATCACTGTCTATGGTGATTCATTCGAAAACTGTCTGTCTAACCTTGCGCTTGTCCTTAAGAGGTGTGTCTAAACCAACCTAGTTTTAAATTCTGAAAAATGTCATTTTATGGTGGGGCAAGGCGTGGTGTTAGGTCATGTTGTGTCATCTAAGGGAATAGAGGTAGATAGGGCAAAAATTGATATAATTCAGTCTCTCCCTTATCCCACATGTGTGCGGGAAGTGCATTCTTTTTTTGGCCATGCAGGTTTTTACAGGAGGTACATTCAAGATTTCGCCAAGATCGCATCCCCCATGTACAAGCTTTTACAAAAAGATGTGTCATTTGAGTTTAATGAGTCATGCAAATCATCCTTTGACAAATTGAAGAACTCCTTGACATCTGCACCAATAATCCAGCCGCCGGATTGGAGCAAGCCATTCGAGATTATGTGTGACGCTAGTGACTATGCAGTTGGCGCTGTTTTAGGCCAAAAAGTTGGGAAAGCATCGCATGCTATTTATTACGCTTCGCGTATCCTGAACGATGCCCAACGGAACTACTCCACTACTGAAGAGGAGCTTTTAGCTGTTGTTTTTGCATTAAAAAAATTTCTCTCTTATTTGCTTGGTGCTAAAGTTATTGTTTACTCTGATCATGCAGCTCTTCATTTTCTGATGGCGAAGAAGGAGGCAAAACCAAGGCTGATCTGATGGATATTACTTTGGAGCGAATTTGATGTGGAAATCAAGGACTTAAGAGGGACCGAGAATCAAGTTGCTGACCACTTGAGTCGCCTAGTTCATGTGGATGAGGAGCTGAATTTGTGAGAAGAATTCCCTGATGAGCAATTATTTTCAGCGAGCGCCGAATTACCATGGTACACAAATATTGTGAATTATTTAGTTACTAATGGTTTTCCTTCTGAATTTTCAAGGGCGCAAAAAGACAAAGTGAGAAGCGATGCGAAGTATTATGTGTGGGATGATCCATACTTGTGGAGACACTGCGCTGATCAAGTTATACGTCGATGTGTCTCCGCGAGCGAGGTAATCCCTATCCTCACATTCTGTCATTCTTATGCATGTGGTGGCCACTTTGGAGCGAAAAGGACAGCAAGGAAGGTGTTGGACAGCCGATTTTTCTGGCCTTCCTTATTTCGAGACGCTTACCTATTCTGTAAGTCGTGCGCTCAATGCCAAAAGACAGGTAACATCTCCCAACGAAAGGAGATGCCCCAACAACCTATTCTAGTTTGTGAGATCTTTGATGTGTGGGGCATCGACTTCATGGGACCCTTTCCGAGTTCATATGGTTATATTTATATACTACTTGCTGTGGATTATGTCTCGAAGTGGGTGGAAGCAAAGGCCACCCGTACTGACGATTCTCAAGTTGTTGCAGTGTTTATCAAGCATAACATTTTCTCTAGGTTTGGAATTCCGAGAGCCCTCATTAGTGATAGAGGTACACACTTCTGCAACCGAACTGTGGCGAGTTTGCTTAAAAAGTACCATGTGACGCACAAGATCTCCACTGCATATTGTTAGAACCTAATGGGGGGGGGGGGGATTTAGGTTCTATTGGCAACTTTAGCAATTTAAAGCGATTATGCAAATACGCAAGCGAAAGACTTAAAGCAATCAAAAATAAATGCGGTAAATAAATGCGTAAAAGAAATAAAGCGATAAATGATATAGGATATGTTTATGGAAGTTCGACGATACATCGTCTACGTCTCCCCTTCTTGGTTAAGATCGATTAACCAAGGATCCACTAGAACTTCAACTCTTGGCCTTGATGGCTCCAAGGATAGCCGTACAACTCAACACGATCACTGCGCCGATACAACTCGAACACTTGGCCTTAAGGGCTCCAAGGATAGCCTCAACACAATACACTTGGCTTCACACTCAAGTGTTTGCAAAGATAGCACAACACACTTGGCTTCGCACTCAAGTGTTTACAACAATAGCACAACCAACTCACAAACTATTTTTACAAACACTCTCAAACATTTGAATATATCACACACACACTTTGATAGAGAAGATAGCTTGCAAATGAGAGAAGAAATGAGTTGGGATATCTCCAAATGACCTTGGATGGCCTCTATTTATAGTTGGCAAAGATTTGAATCTGATTTGAGTGCATGGAGCATGTGTTGAGAAGTCAAGGAGTGACAAAAAGTCTTCGGCGCCGCTGCCTACTTTTTCCCAGCACTGAGCGGCTTTTGTGGAAAAATCATATCTCATAATCTAACTGTTGGATTGATCTGAAATTTAAACCAAAGCTTTAAAACATCTGGATATTCATTCAAAACGGTGAAGATTTGATTTTAACAAGTCAAACATTTCCAGTAATTTTCGGAAGTTGCTTCATCAAGTTTTCAAACTTGTTCTGTGCAACAAATTTGAAAAATTTATATCTCCATATCCATCCGTTGGATTGATCTGAAATTTGGACATAGGTTGTAAAACATCCTAAATGTGAATCTGATTGGTGGAGATTTGATTTGGATTTCCCAAGCATTCCCAGTTATTTTTTGAATTTGATTCTTCATCAATTGCTTCATGTTCTGCAGAAATAGGTACTGTGCAACCTTTGTGGAAAAATCATAGCTCCATATCTAGCCGTTGTATTGATATGAAATTTTGATATAAGTTTGAAAACATCCTGATATTGATTTTGATTTGTGGAGATTTTATTTGGATGTCTCAAGAACGTCCAGTAATTTTCAGAAGTTGATTCTTCATCCTTCGCTTCAAGTTCTGCAAAAATAGGTACTGCACAACTTTTGTGGAAAAATCATAACACCACATCTAGCCGTTGGATTGCTCTCAAATTTGGACAGTACATGTAAAAATTCCTCATCAAGATTATGACTGGTGAAGATCGGATTTCAATGCATAGAAAATGCCCAGTAATTTTTGGAAGTTGTTGCTCCATACTTTGGCTTTTTCTTGTCCCTTTCTTCATATCCTCATAACAATGTTTCATGGCATCCACATAACATTGTGTTCATTATATGAGCAATATGAGACTTCATAAATACATTGATAGGTTCAAAATAACTTCCAATTATTTATTTGTCAATAAATCTAATCTGCAAAATCTTACTTTAAATGGTTAGTAACAATTAACCGAGTTTTGTAATCATCAAAACATAATATTATGAGACTTGTTAATGCATTAAAAACATTAATCTCATCACACGAGATTTGTATGCGTTTAAGGCGTAACAATCTCCCCCTTTTTGATGATCACAAAACTTGGTTAAATAGGAGAAATAAATGTACAATGTTAAATAAACAATTTAAATTTGCACAATAAAATTGCATGAATAAAACTCCCCCTAAATTAAACAATTAGTTAAGAAGAGTTTGTTTATCAAATAACCAATTTTATTCTCCCCATTATATCTTCATTTAAGCATCTAATTCTTCCCCTTAGTTATAGCATCTAATAACTAATTCTCTCCCTTAGTTAAAATATTTAACCAAACTAATTCTCCCCCTTTTTGTGATAATCAAAAAGACTGGAAAAGTAAATGCAAAACAAGAGAATTGAAATATGATTTCTAAAATGCAACACATAAATTTCACATAAAATGTGAGCTTTATAATTTTGAATAAATACAATTAATTTGTATTATCCAAAATTTAGTTGCTCGAATTTGTTATTAAGCTCCCCCTTAATATGACATTACATTTAAAATATGTCTACAAGCGATTACAACTCAATCATGCCAAGTTCACCACGCAAACGAATAAAAGTATTTTCATCTAGTGGTTTTGTAAAAATATCGGCAATTTGATTTGTCGTGTCAACATATTGAAGTTCAACTTCATTTCGTTCGATGTGGTCACGAATAAAATGATGACGAATGTCAATATGTCTGGTGCGCGAATGCTGAATTGGATTCTTTGTAAGACATATGGCGCTAGTATTGTCATAAAAAATAGGAATTTTTGAAAAAGATACACCATAGTCAAGCAATTGATGCTTCATCCAAAGAATTTGCACACAACAACTACCGGCAGCCATATATTCGGCTTCGGTCGTTGACAACGCAACACAATTTTGCTTTTTGGAAAACCAAGAAACTAAACAGTTTCCTAAAAAGAAACAGGTTCCACTAGTGCTTTTCCTGTCCACCTTATATCCACCAAAGTCGGCATCACAGTAAACTTTTAAATCAAAGAAAGAATTTTTCGAATACCACAAGCCGAGATTTGGAGTATTTGAAAGATATTTGAAAATGCGTTTTAAGGCGAACAAATGTGATTTCTTTGGACATGATTGAAATCGTGCACACAAGCAAACACTAAACATAATATCCGGTCTACTAGCAGTAGCATATACTAAGGAGCCAATCATACTACGAAAGGAAGATTGATCTACAGATTTACCATTTTCATCCTTGTCGAGTCTGATTGCTGTGCTCATCGGTGTGGATGATGATTTTGTGTTCTCCATCCCAAACTTCTTCAGAATCTCCTTGATGTATTTGCTTTGGTTCACAAAGAACCCATCCTTGCACTGTTTGATTTGCAATCCGAGGAAATAGTTAAGTTCCCCCATCATGCTCATCTCAAAGTATTCCTGCATAATCTTGGAGAAATCTTGACAGAGAGTTTCGTTAGTAGAACCAAAAATTATGTCATCAACATAAATTTTCACAATCAATAAATCATCTTTGACATTTTTGGTAAATAAAATAATGTCAATCTTTCCTCTCGAAAAACCATTTGAGAGAAGGAAAGTTGATAGTTTTTCATACCAAGCTCGAGGAGCTTGTTTCAAACCATACAATGCTTTGTTAAGTCTAAACACATGATCAGACAATAATGCATCAACAAAGCCATCAGGTTGTTCAATATAAACTTATTATTTTAGTTCACCATTAAGAAAGACACTCTTAACATTCATTTGAAATAACTTGAAATTTCTAGAGCAAGCAAAAGCAAGTAGCATGCGAATAAATTCTAGTCTAGCAACAGGCGCATAAGTCTCATCATAATCAATGCCTTCTTCTTGACTATATCTTTTTGCTACAAGTCTAGTTTTATTTCTAGTGATAGTACCATGCTCGTCAAGTTTATTCCTAAAGACCCATTTAGAACCAATAATAGATCTATCATGCGTCCTAGGAACAAGATTCCAAACATCATTGTGCTTGAATTCATTTAATTCATCTTGCATAGCAATAATCCATGAATCATCTAATAAAGCATCATCAATACACTTAGGTTCAACATGCGAAACAAAAGCAAGATGATTGCAAATATTATTAAGAGAAGAGCGAGTGGTTACTCCCTTTGAAGGACTTCCAATGATAAGATCCATAGGATGATCTTTGTGAAGCGTCCAATCCTTCGGAAGTGGTGTTTCCTCAACAGAAACATCTATATCATTTAAGCTTGATGAAGCCATCTCTTCTTCGAGAAGTTCTACATCATCGTTAGTATTACGAGAAACTATAGACATAGATTCATCAAATATAACATGCATAGATTCTTCAACAAGTAAGGTACGTTTATTAAATACTCTAAAAGCCTTACTTGAAGTAGAATATCCGAGAAAGATGCCTTTGTTGGACTTGTCATCAAACTTACCGAGGTTGTTTTTACCATTATTATGAATATAACATTTTGATCCAAAGGCCCGAAAGTATGAAATGTTAGGCTTTTTCCCTCTCCATAATTCATATGGAGTTTTCTTGAGAATTGACCTTATTGATACACGATTGATGATGTAAAAGGCAGTGTTCATTGCTTCAGCCCAAAAATATTTTGGTAGAGAATGCTCACATATCATGGTCCTCGCAATCTCCACAAGTGTCCTATTTTTTCTCTCAACGACCCCGTTTTGTTGAGGAGTCCTAGGACAAGAAAAATTGTGACCGATGCCTTTCTCTTCACAAAAGTTTGTAAAACTCTCATTTTGAAATTCAGTTCCGTGGTCACTATGGATCTGTTTTATTAAAAGATTTTTCTCATTCTCAACTCGTTTGACAAAAGTTTTAAAATAATCAAAGGCATCATTTTTGTTGGCTAAAAACAGTGTCCACGTGAAACGTGAAAAATCATCCACAATGAAAAATGCATAAAGTTTCCCTCCTAGGCTAGCTTCCTCAAGGGACCACATAGATCTAGGTAAAGAAGTTCAAGGAGCATAGAAGTTGATACAAAATTTTTGCTTTTAAAAGATTCCCTTGTGTGTTTGCCAAGTTGACACGCATCACAAACCGAATCTAATTTTAAATTGAGTTTTGGCATACCAACAACTAAATCAAGTTTAAAAAGTTTTCTATGGTACTAGGACCAACATGACCTAGTCGTCTATGCCAAAGAATGTTGTCATCAACATTCAAGGATACAAGGCTTTTGATATTTGATAAATATAAATTATTTAAAGAAACCTTGTATACATTTTCACTTCTATATCCTTTGAAATTTATGGATTTGTCAATCGTGAGTGATATAGTGCAGTGTTGGGGAGTGAATTTGACTTTATAACCTCTATCGCACAATTTACTTATGCTTAGTAGATTATGTTTAAGCCCTTTCACTAGGAGTACATCATCAATCAAGCAAGATTTAGATATACCTATTGAGCCGATTCCTTCAATTACTCCTTTGTTGTTGTCTCCAAAGATGACAGTTCCCTTCTCCTTTGGTTTGACGGATTGGAGTAGATCTTTGTTCCCAGTCATATGTCTAGAACATCCACTGTCTAGATACCATATGCTAGGAAGAACAGTTTTCCTATTTTCCTGCAAGAATTGATTTTGGTACCCTTTAGTTCTTTTGGGTCCACAGTGTTAGAAAAGAGAGATACAAAATAGACTTCTAAGAGTTCAGTCTCTCATAGCAACATCATCGCCACTTTCTAAGAGTGCTCCCAGTAGTAGGTAGGGCTATGACCTCTTTAAAAACCTATTTCCTTGGACAGAGCAGCGTTCATCAGGAAGACCAGTCGCAAGTCAAGGCAGTTTAAACCGGTCTATGATGAACTCCCTTAGATCATGATCTCATAATGCTGACTGGTGAGTTGTTAAGTACTCTTAGGCCTCCATTTCATATAGCTCTTTTGATCATATTGAAATCTTAATGATCTACATTTATGTCTAACATGAACAATTTTACAACAATAAGAGCATGTAGGGGGTGATCTCATTTTAGCTTTAGCAATGAGACTAGTAAAGTCTATTGATTTTTTTTCATACCCTAAACCGCCTCTATCAAAGCTACATTTCTGCATGCTTAGTAAGTTATTCAATTTATTGCTACTAACATTGAATTTGTTAAATGATTTTTCTAAGTGAGCTATTTTATCCTTTAATCTTAGGTTTTCATGCTCCTTAGATTCTAATTCATTTTTAAGGTTTTTATTTTCCTTTCTAAGAGATTTAGTCATATCATACATGAGTTGATATGCATGTAATAGTTCATCATAGGAAGGTACCTCGTCATCGTCGTCGGAGACGATGTCATCATCCTTAGCCATGAGGCATACGTTGGCTTTCTCATCGTCATCATCGATATCGCTCCAAGTGGCTATGAGTGTTTTCTTCTTGCCTTTGTCATTTTTCTTCTTGAGAGGGCATTCATTTGCATAATGCCCTTGTTGTTGACAGTTGTAACATGTCACTTCTTTGTCTGTCTTCTTGAATTTATTTCCTCGCATGAATCTTTTGAATTTCCTTGCGAAGAGCACCATGTCTTCATCATCATCATCTTCAACTTGGCTAGATAAGGCAATCCCCTTTGCTTTGAACTTTTCATCTTATTTCTTTATTTCCTTCCTTGTAGACAATTCCAACTCATGGGGTTTTAGAGTCCCATGGAGTTGATCAAGATCATAGGAAGCGGTGTCGCCTTTGTTGGATTCTATAATGGCCGTCCTCTTTGTATCCCACTCATTGGGTAAGGCGCGTAGAGCTCTCCTCCACACTTGCTTGGTTGGATATTGTTCTTCAAGTTGGGCTAGCTCATTGATGATTTGAGAAAGCCTTCGAAACATGGTATCAACATCCTCACTAGCCTCCATCTCAAATGTCTCGTATTTGAGTTGAAGTAGATCGATCTTTGTCTCCTTGACTTGATTGGCCCCTTCGTGGCATATCTCCAATTTGTCCCAAATCTCTTTTGCGGATGAGCACATTGAGATCCGGTTGTACTCGTTCATATCTAAGGAACAATGAAGAATATTCATAGCTTTAGCATGTTGAGATATCAATTTCATATCCTCCTTTGAAAAGTCGTCCATTCCCTTAGGAATTTTGACTCCCTCAACCTCTTTCGTAGGTATGTAGGGACCTTTCACGGTTACTTTCCAAAGGTCATAGTCTACAGATTGGATGTATAGGGACATTCGATTTTTCCAATACCCGTAGTTTATGCCATTGAAAATAGGAGGACGATTTGTTGATTGCCCTTGAGCATAGTCGCTCGCTAGATTTTCCATAGAGAATTTTTGAAAATATTTTGAAAAAGGTGGCTCTGATACCACTTGTTAGAACCTAATGTGGAGGGGATTTAGGTTCTATTGGCAACTTTAGCAATTTAAAGCGATTATTCAAATACGTAAGCGGAAGACTTAAAGCAATCAAAAATAAATGCGGTAAATAAATGCGTAAAAGAAATAAAGCGATAAATGAGATAGGATATGTTTATGGAAGTTCGACGATAAATCATCTACGTCTCCCCTTCTTGGTTAAGATCGATTAACCAAGGATCCACTAGCACTTCAACTCTTGGCCTTGATGGCTCCAAGGATAGCCGTACAACTCAACACGATCACCACGCCGATACAACTCGAATACTTGGCCTTAAGGGATCCAAGGATAGCCTCAACACAATACACTTGGCTTCACACTCAAGTGTTTACAACAATAGCACAACCAACTCACAAACTATTTTTACAAACACTCTCAAATATTTGAATATATCACACACACACTTTGATAGAGAAGATAGCTTGCAAATGAGAGAAGAAATGAGTTGGGATATCTCCAAATGACCTTGGATGACCTCTATTTATAGTTGGCAAAGATTTGAATCTGATTTGAGTGCATGGAGCATGTGTTGAGAAGTCAAGGAGTGACAAAAAGTGTTCGGCGCCGCTGCCTACTTTTTCCCAGCACTGAGCGGATTTTGTGGAAAAATCATATCTCATAATCTAACCGTTGGATTAATCTGAAATTTAAACCGAAGCTTTAAAACATCTGGATCTTCATTCTGAATGGTGAGATTTGATTTTAACAAGTCAAACATTTCCAGTAAGTTTCGTAAGTCGCTTCATCAAGTTTTCGAACTTGTTCTGTGCAACAAATTTGAAAAATTTATATCTCCATATCCATCCGTTGGATTGATCTGAAATTTGGACATAGGTTGTAAAACATCCTAAATTTGAATTGGATTGGTGGAGATTTGATTTGGATTTCCAAGCATTCCTAGTTATTTTTTGAATTTGATTCTTCATCAATTGCTTCATGTTCTGCAGAAATAGGTACTGTGCAACCTTTGTGGAAAAATCATAGCTCCATATCTAGCCGTTGGATTGATATGAAATTTTGATATAAGTTTGAAAACATCCGGATATGGATTTTGATCGGTGGAGATTTGATTTGGATGTCTCAAGAATGTCCATTAATTTTCAGAAGTTGATTCTTCATCCTTCGCTTCAAGTTCTGCAGAAATAGGTACTGCACAACCTTTGTGGAAAAATCATAACTCCACATCTAGCCGTTGGATTGCTCTCAAATTTGGACAGTACATGTAAAAATTCCTCATCAAGATTATGACTGGTGGAGATCGGATTTCAATGCATAAAAAAGGCCCAGTAATTTTTGGAAGTTGCTGCTCTATACTTTGGCTTCTTCTTGTCCCTTTCTTCATATCCTCATAACAATGTTTCATGGCATCCACATAACATTGTATTCATTATATGAGCAATATGAGACTTTATAAATACATTGATAGCTTCAAAATAACTTCCAATAATTTATTTGTCAATAAATCTAATCTCCAAAATCTTACTTTAAATGGTTAGTAACAATTAACCGAGTTTTGTAATCATCAAAATATAATATTATGAGACTTGTTAATGCATTAAAAACATTAATCTCATCACACGAGATTTGTATGCATTTAAGGTGTAACACATATCATCCACAATCCAACGGTCAAGCTGAGGTATCAAACAGAGAGATCAAATCTATCCTAGAAAAGACCGTGAACCCTACAAGAAAGGAATGGAGCTTGCGTTTGGATGATGCCTTGTGGTCGTATAGAACCGCGTTCAAGATGCTAATTAGAATGTCTCCATATCGGATAATTTTTGGAAAACCATGCCATCTGCCAGTGGAATTGGAGCATAGAGCCTATTGGGCCATCAAACACTTTAACATGCAGATAGATGAGAGCGGCGAACACCGAAAGCTGCAGTTGCAAGAATTGGAAGAGATCCGAAATGATGCCTATGCTAGCTCCAAGATTTACAAGGACAAAACAAAGGCTTTCCACGACAAGATGATCTCTCGACGGAACTTCGAAGTCGGTCAGAAAGTTTTGCTCTATCATTCACAACTTCGGTTGTTTCCAGGTAAGTTACGTTCGCGTTGGAATGGACCGTTTGTTGTAACTATTATCTTTTCTCATGGTGCAGTCGAAATTCAAAGTTTGGACACTTCCAAAACATTCAAGGTAAATGGCCACCGGCTTAATCACTACTATGAAGGAGTCCAAGTGCACGTCGGAGGGGACGAGCATGATATCACTCTAGATGCTCCGCCAAATGTTGACTAAATCACGGCATGCAGTCGAGCTATAGACTGACTGCAAAATTTAGCGCTAACTGGGAGGCAACCCAGTGTTTCTTTCCCTTTTGCTTTTACTCGTTTTTTTTATTATTGCTTTATTTTTGTTTCTTTTTCCTTAGTTTTAATTTTATTTCCCAGTTTTTTTTGTTTTTTCGAAATTTTGAAAAAGCCAAAAATATTTTATTTTTTTTAGGCTCGCTCGATCGGCAACATTTTACCGATCGAGCGAGCACTCTTTTGTTCGGGCAGTAAGTTTGCTATTTTTCTCTTGCTCGATCTGCAACATTTTGCCGATCAAGCGAGAGTGCTTTGGTTCGGGAAAGTACTTGAATTTTTTTGTGTCGCTCGATCTGCAACATTTTGCCGATCGAGCGACAGTTTTTTTGCTCTAAATAAAACGCAGAAACCCCGCCTCCCCTATCATTCTCTCTTTTCCAATCTTTCAAATCCCTAAATCCCCAAAATCCCTTCTACCAATTTCTCTCCATAATACTTTGTTTTTTTTTTCTTTTAATCCGCAGGGATTTCTCTCAGGCATCTCTCCCGGACTTCGTTCTCTGTTATGACTCTTCCGTTTCTTCACGAAGGCACCGGATTATTTTCGCACGCCAAGTGTTCGAGGTATTGCATCCTTTACTCTTGGTGTCATCTTCATACTTTCCATGGGACCTAAACGCACCCGCGTTCAAGGCGAGTCATCTTCTCGAGCCGCCGATCGCTCTTATGCCGAATTCACCGGGCTCTTTGTCACTGACGCCGCTCGTGATCGTTACATCATCGCCAAGGTAAATTGTTCCCCCATTCCTGAACGCGGATTTGAGTTAGAATTAGGCTATCCTGATATTGTTGGGACTATTCATGAGCAGGGTTGGACAAAATTCTGTGAGCCACCTCTTCCAGCTGTAGTACCGATTGTTCGTGAATTTTATGCGAATGCAGCAGAAAGGACGGATAGCAAGGAGGTTGTTAGGGGGAAACTGATTTCTTTTTTGCCCCATGAGTTGAATGCTTTGTATGAAATACCGGAGGTGGACGATTCTCTCTATCAAAGCCTGCAAGCCGATCCGGATTTGGATGAGTTGCTTGAACAACTGGCATACCCTGGATGATATGAATCTTACATATGAAAGGCAACACGATTTCAACGAATCGCACCTCAATTCGATAACAAAAAAATTCAAAGATTTTTTGTCCCGAATTTGAAACAAGTAACAGATTTTGGAATCTCCACCTCTAGTTGAACCTGTAACTAGCAACAGATAATTCACGATAGAAAACAATCGAAGATTCAAATTATACCTTCAAAGAAACCTGTCTTTGACAACCCAATTGAAAATCGATTGACAAACGCCACAAAGCTATGAAACTTTGATAAGTTTGATTTTGGGTAAAGCAAAAGCTTTGATAAAATTCTAGAGAGAATTTTGTATTGAATAATCAATAATCTGAAAATCTTAGTTATCATTAAAATAATGAATGTTGTAGTATTTATATTACAACCCAAAATATTGAAAGATAACGCAAAATAAATCAAAAAGATATCAAAGATATCTCCTAAAGTTTCCTAGTAGGAATAAAAGACCTAAAATAAACAAAGTAAATCTAAAATATTAAAAATCCCGAACACACACACAAACACCTTCGGTGCATGTAAAAGGGCATGGCGCGGGCGTGCTAGAGAGAGGCGCGAGCGCGCCGAATTGCGCAGACAATGGCGCGGGCGCGCGATAAGGTAGCGCGGGCGCGCCGAGAGTTCACAAGAACATCGTCAATTTGGCATCCTTAAGAGCGGGCGCGCGATCATGAGGCGCGGGCGCGCTTCTTCTTCGCAAAATAATGGCGCGGGCGCGCGCGAGTCTGAGGCGCGGGCGCGCCTTGGCTACGAGCAGGGTCTTCAATTTCTTCACTTTCTTGACCTCCTTTGACCTCAATAAGATTATAACTTTCTCCAAATTGAATATCAAGAAATCCAACGCCCTCTTGTGTCTTCAACAACAAAGATTGAAGTGCTTCCTTAAACTTCTGAGCTCGGCCTCTCGTAACCAGTCCTCGTGGTATCTCCAACGGATCCTTAGTCACTTGATCAGCATGGGAGCCATCCATGATCGCATCATCCTTCCCTTCTTGAAAAGGATTTTTCCTCAAATCTTGATCATCACCTACATCAAACGGAGATAAATCAGAAACTTTAAAAGTAGCACTGACATTATACTCACCTGGCAAATCTAATTTGTAAGCGTTGTCGTTGATGCGCTCCAATACTTGAAACGGTCCATCGCCTCTAGGTAGAAGCTTTGAGCGCCGTTTTTCAGGAAACCGCTCTTTCCTCAAATGCAACCACACCCAATCTCCTGGTTCAAACACAACTCTCTTCTTTCCCTTATTTGCTTGCTTTGTATACTGCAAATTCTTTTTCTCAATGTTCGCCTTCACTTTTTCATGCAAATTTCTCACAAATTCCGCCTTTTTCTTACCATCCATGTTAACCCTTTCACTCATAGGTAAAGACATCAAATCCAATGGGTTAAAGGATTAAAACCATACACAATTTCAAAGGGTGAAAAATTTGTAGTAGAATGCACACTACGATTATATGCAAACTCAACAAATGGCATACATTCTTCCCAACTCTTCAAATTCTTTTTAATTATAGTACGCAACAAAGTTCCTAACGTTCTATTAACAACTTCAGTTTGACCATCCGTTTGAGGATGACAAGTAGTCGAAAAAAGTAATTTAGTACCAAGTTTGCACCATAATGTTTTCCAAAAGTAGCTCAAAAAACGAGTATCTCTATCAGGCACAATACTCATAGGCATGCCATGCAATCTAACAATTTCATTAAAGAACAAGTCCGCAATATGAGATGCATCATCAGATTTATGACACGCAATAAAATGAGCCATCTTAGAAAATCTATCAACCACAACAAAAATTGAATCACTCCCCTTCTTAGATCTCGGTAGTCCTAAAACAAAGTCCATAGAGATATCTACCCACGGTTCACTAGGAACAGGAAGTGGAGTATACAAACCATGTGGTTGTTGTCTAGACTTTGCTTTCCTACAAGTCACACATCTTTCGCAAATTTTCTCAACATCATGCTTCATATGTGGCCAATAAAAATGTTCATGCAAAGTTTCATAAGTTTTAGCCACTCCAAAATGCCCCATTAAACCACCCCCATGTGATTCTTTAACAAGTAATTCACGAATATATGACTTAGGAACACACAACTTATCTTCCTTAAACAAATACCCATCATGCATGAAGAATTTATCTTTTGGACCATGCAAACATGACGCATACATCTCACCAAAATCAAGATCACTAGGATATAACTCTTTCACATACTCAAATCCTAAAAATTTAGAATCTAGAGTAGATAAAAGTACATACCTTCGTGATAGAGCATCCACTACCACATTTTCCTTCCCTTTCTTGTATTTGATAACGTAGGGAAAAGTTTCCACAAACGCCACCCACTTGGCATGTCTCTTGTTCAGCTTTTGTTGTTCTTTGAGATGCTTCAAAGACTCATGATCTATATGAATCACAAATTCTTTTGGCCTCAAATAGTGTTGCCATGTCTCAAGTACCCTTACCAACGCATAAAACTCCTTGTCGTAGGTAGGATAATTCAAGGACGCCCCACTTAGCTTCTCACTGAAGTATGCAATCGGTCTCCCACCTTGCATCAAGACACCTCCAATCCCTACACCTGACGCATCACATTCAGTTTCAAAGGTATTAGAAAAATCAGGTAAAACAAGTAACGGAGCATTAATTAATTTATGCTTGACAATATTAAAATACTTATCTTGCTCCTCGCTCCAATGGAATGGAACGTTCTTTTTTATCACCGCAGTCATAGGTGCCGCCAAAGTACTGAAATCTTTCACAAATCTCCTGTAGAAACTTGCAAGGCCATGAAAACTTCAAACTTGACCAATAGAAGTAGGCGTTTGCCAATCTTGAATTGCACTTACCTTTTCCTCATCAACTCTGACACCTTGGGAACTCACAACAAAGCCAAGAAACACATGTTCTTTTGTACAAAACACACACTTTTTCAAGTTAGCATACAAATGTTCAGCTTTTAGTGTGATTAGCACAATTCTCAAGTGTTCGACATGCTCATCCAAATTTTTGCTATACACCAAGATATCATCAAAATATACCACAACAAATTTTCCAATATAAGCACGCAACACATGATTCATCAATCTCATAAAAGTGCTAGGTGCATTAGTTAGTCCAAAGGGCGTAACTAACCACTCATACAAGCCATATTTAGTTTTAAAAGCAGTTTTCCACTCATTACCTTCTCTCATCCTAATTTGATGGTAACCACTTTTTAAATCAATTTTACTAAAGACGCTAGAACCATGCAACTCATCCAACATATCATCTAGTCTAGGAATAGGATGCCTATACTTGATGGTAATGTTATTATTGGCTCTACAATCCACACACATTCTCCATGAACCGTCTTTGTAACGCCCCGTTTTTTTATCTTAAATGAGTTTATTTGAGTTAATAGGAGATTACAGAGTTCACGAGCCGACTTGATTTTGATCAGGGTCCTTTTTGCAAAAATTGGATTTTTCAGGGACTAAAACGCAAATTGTGGATTTTATATATTATCTACTCTTAGAAATGGGTTGACAAAGTCTTTGCCTCCTTCCCCAAGAGCGTCTCCTCCATTGAAGCCGATCCATTGAGCCTCCAAGCTTCCTGAATCCAGTCCGAGCTCGATCCGGCCGTTGGAATTCATTTCTGAAGGCAGATTATCGATCACGGCTGCGAGAGCTTCGTTCTATCGTAATTTTTTCTACGATCGGATACATTCTAGTTTTTGGATGTTGTTAGAATCATTTGAGATTCGAGTATGTTGTTCTAGACAGAGTTCTGATCGTTTATTATCTGTCGGTTTTAAATTAGAGCGACGTTCGGATTTGTTATGATTTTTGGAAGCCATTTTAGAAAATGTGGATTTTGAGATTGATGGGTTTGCTTTGTTATTGTTGTTTTGGGCATTGATATGAGGTTATATCGGTATTGAACTTCTGTCTGCGTTTTCGGTTTGTCCAGTTTATAGCCGTTATGCCGTCGGTTTGAGTTTTGGAGATTTCGAACCATTTTTGTATTGATTGAAGCTTTGGCTTGTGAGTGATCATGATTGTTGATCAACTCTTGTATTCGTACAGATTCGTTGGAGTTTGTCGAGCCCTGTGTTAGCAGCATTGTTCGTCGAGAGTTGGACGAAGAACGGTAAAGAGATTTCCTTGAACCGTTGTTTGTTGTTTAGGTTGTATAGTTGTTGATACAATCTCTTGTTGTAGCTTGTCCGGAGTTGGATCTACGACATTGAAAGGAAAAAGGCAGTCATCGTAGCGGGATAGCATACTCGGGACAGTTGGTTCTCGAGTTTCCCCTTTCAAATCACATATTGCATCTACACTTGTTCTAGCATGAGGAACTTGTGTTTTGTTGATTGAATTTGCTTTTGACTATGTGGCTTATGTTTTATGTTTCTGTTATGCATTCATCTTGAGCCTACGTTGATTCAGCGGGCAGAACCGCCCTTTTTGTTTGGACATTTGGGAACTATGATTGAGTGGCCTAGGTCGTAGTCGTATCGCCTAGTGCTAGCATACTCATTATGGTTGCTCAAAGTCTAGAGGAGTGAGATATGTGGCACCACCTCAATCGGAAGAGTCGGTGAGTCGTCGCATGATCTCATCCTCGGGATCCCAAAAGCACAGCAGCAATTCCTCATTTATCAGATTTGATATCCCGGTTTAAAGACATGCATTTCATTTCATTGTTATTGATTACGTTGTTGTCTTGAAAGCATGTTTATTGTTGTATTACTTGATATGTTGTTTTTACTGGGATTATCATTCTCACCGGTTATCCGGCTGTTGCTTTGTTTTGTATGTGTACTTGGCAACCGGTGGGTCAGGATCAAGTCAGAAGAGGCATGGTTAGCTTCGAGGGAAAGATGTAAAAGTGAAACTTGGTCTAGTAGTCAATTCCAGCATGTCAATCTAGTTTATGTTAGAACATGTTTAGTTATCGAACTTCATCGTTATATTGTTGTTGCATGTTCTCGACTTTGGTTTGGTTGTTTTGTTGGAACACGGTCGTTCTCCGGATCGAAAAAGAAAGTGATACCCGGTGCAGCGGAAGTTTTAAAATTTTATATGGAACGATTCCATATGGGTATCAAATACTACGATTAAAAATAATAACATCAAATTTAAAAAATATAAATTTTACCTTAAAATCTCGAAGCGAGATTATGGACACCAACAGATTAATCTGCTCTTGTTGTATATCCCAGGAACTGATGAACGAACGTTTCCTCAATCAGGTCCACGAACGGAAATTTAATCCCTCTGATAGACTGCACTAGAAAGTCTATCAGAAGTTTCTACGAAGATAAAATTAACATATTTGATCCGTTAAACCAGACTGCAAATTCGAAATTCACAGGCTGGAATTTTCGAACAGAGAGAGGAGAGGGGTGGCCACACCTAGAGAGAAAAAACTAGGGTTTTCGAAAATTTTGTGACCAGTTGTCTGTAATTTCTGTACTACAATAACTTATTTATAATGTGGGCTGCTAACAGCTTAGGGCCCATTAGTCATAAGTTCAAGCCTGACAAGCAAAGCCCGCATGTTCAAAAATTAATATAAAATTCATCGTGACTCAGATTGATAAACCAATTTCACCAATGTGCACAGAAACCATTTCTGCATCTTTTAAAGTCAAGATAAATTTTCTGAATCCGAATTCAGTGGTTTCCAAAAATGTCCATCACTATGTCATTTTAGGAAATCTTACTCCCTCTACTTTTAAATAAGAAGTTCCACTTCTTTATTCACTAAATTTAACTCTTTAAATTTAATTATCTCAACGGGAATTAAAAATCCATTACTTGTGTGACCCTCAATGGTTCAGGGATACAGCTAGCCGTGGGCTCACAACTCCTTGTGACTCGGAACAACAATTTCCGACTTGCCCATCGAATCATGGTAAGAGCGCCTAGCAACATTGCCCCATGATTCCCTAGGTATCACTGATAGTGCCTGCAAGAACCAATAGATTTTGGTTAGCGTACAGTACGGTCCCTTCATCCATATATCCCAATCGAATCAACAACCATTGGTAAATCGAGAGTCGTTCAAGATTCGATAACTATGCAATGCATCTTGAAGATCTAATAGTGACATCGCATGTGCTACTAGGAAACCAAGTAACCTAAAACACATCATGTACTCTGGCCAGAGATTCGTCACACTAATATCTCCTCAGATTGCATAGGATATCCACACTCGCAAGTATGTGGTGAATCCTTGACAACAAAGCATCGACTCCTATATGTGTCGTAACTATACCCAATCCCGACACCTGATGACCCCAATAGAGTCGATAAACGAGTCAAAGTACAGTACTAGCATATAGAGTCTCAATGATGTTTCAAGTAGTAAGGACTAATGGTGTACAACCAAAACCGCGGACTTAATCCACTCGATAAGTGATAACCACTTGGAAAGTTCGGATAGGGTAGTTTGATCATTCATCATATGAATATCCATTTGCATGCTTTGAACATCTCTATGTTCCATACCAATGAAACGTGGTACTCGGCATCGCAAATGCTAGACTCAATCTCGAGTGATCCTTATCCTTATTAACGGACGGCTCAATCGACTGAACTGTTTAGAATATACAGTGACTATAAGATGTGTTTCATGATAGCCATCCCCATGTGCTACCACATCTTACATACACTATAGTATATTCAAGGTCTTCATCTAAACATTTTATAGTATGTCACAACATAATAATATGATAAAAGATAAAGTAAATGCCATTATAAAAGTTTAAATTATATTAAACAAAAGATTGTTTATACATAGAGTCATAAAAGCCCTTAGCCACAAGTTGGCTCACCGGGCACCCACTCTTTCAATCTCCCACTTGCCCTAAAGCCAACTAGTCATACTACGTAGTCCCATTGCTTCGCGATGTTTGTCAAATAATGGTCCTGGCAAGGGCTTAGTAAGTGGATCAGCGATACTGTCTGCAGAGGCCACTCTCTCGATAGTGATGTCTCCTCTTTCCACGATCTCCCGGATGATGTGGTATTTCCTCAGTACGTGTTTGGATCTTTGATGAGACCTTGGTTCCTTTGCCTGAGCAACGGAACCCGTGTTGTCACAGTACACCGGGACTGGACCAACAGCTTCAAGAATAACGCCCAACTCTTGGACAAAATTCCTCATCCAAACGGCCTCTTTAGCAGCAGCTGATGCCGCAATGTATTCTGCCTCAGTGGTGGAATCCGCTGTGGTGTCCTGCTTGGAACTCTTCCAAGAGACAGCACCGCCATTGAGCATGAACACAAATCCAGAGGTTGACTTTGAGTCATCCACGTCACTTTGGAAGCTAGAGTCGGTATAGCCTTCCAATTTCAGTTCTCTCCTCCATAAACCATGAATACATTCTTAGTTCTTCTCAAGTACTTAAGAATATCCTTCACGGCTTTCCAATGCATTTGACCGGGATTGGCTTGATATCTGCTCGTGACACTCAGAGCAAATGCCACATCTGGTCTGGTAGATATCATCCCATACATGATACTCCCTATGGCTGACGCATATGGTATGTGTGTCATTTTTTCTATCTCTTTGTCAGTCTTGGGACACATAGACTTGGATAGAGAGACTCCATGACACATAGGTAGATGTCCTCTCTTGGACTCATCCATTGAAAACCTTTTCAATATAGTGTCGATGTAGGTAGCTTGAGTAAGTCCTATCATTCTCTTAGATCTATCTCTATAGATCTGTATCCCTAGAATATAGGACGCCTCACCCAAATCCTTCATCGAGAAACTACCTGACAACCATATCTTTGTTGACTGCAACATCCCTACAACATTCCCAATGAGTAAGATGTCATCAACATAAAGTACTAAGAATGTCACAGCATCCTTAACTACTTTCTGGTATACGCACGGTTCCTCCGGGTTCTTGATGAAACCAAAATCCTTTATTGTTTCATCAAATTTCTGGTTCCAACTTCTTGATGCTTGTTTGAGACCATAAATTGATCTCTGAAGCTTACATACCTTATGCTCGCTTTCTATGGATGTGAATCCCTCAGGCTGCATCATATAGATCTCTTCCTTAATGTTTCCATTAAGGAATGCAGTCTTCACATCCATTTGCCATATCTCATAGTCATACCATGCAGCAATGGCAATAAGGATTCTTATGGACTTGAACATTGCGACTGGTGAAAAAGTTTCATCATAGTCAACTCCTTGTCTTTGAGTATAACCTTTTGCCACCAATCGTGCCTTGTAGGTCAGTACCTTTCCATCAGGCCCAAGTTTTCTCTTGTAGATCCATTTACACCCTATTGGAACAATTTCATCGGGAGGATCTACTAAAGACCAAACTTGGTTTGTATGCATCGAATCTATTTCCGACTGCATAGCTTCAAGCCATAAATTCAAATCCGCATCAGAAATTGCTTCCTTGAAGTTTCTTGGATCACATCCAATGTCAGGTTCACTTTGATCCCCTTCAAGAAGAAGATCATATCTAATAGGAGGCCTAGAAGTCCTCTCGGATCTTCTAGTAATAGGCGTGTCTTGTGATGATTCTTGAGGTATAGGATCGTTATTTTGTATCTCGGGTTCTTCTCGAATTTCTTCGAGTTCCATCATCTTGCCTTTCTTATCCAATAAGAACTCCTTCTCCAAGAAGGTGGCATTCCTTGAAACAAACACTTTTGTTTCAGTAGGATGATAGAAATAATATCCGATTGAATTCTTGGGATACCCTACAAAATAACATAAGGTGGATCGACTATCCAACTTATCTCCCACTGTCTGCTTCACGTAAGCAGGACATCCCCAAATCCTCAAGTACGAATACTTAGGAGCTTTGCCATTCCATAACTCGTATGGTGTTTTGTCCACTACTTTAGTGTGGACGTTGTTCAACAACAATACTGCCGTTTTTCAAGAGCATAGCCCCAAAACGAAGGTGGGAGCTCAGTGAAGCTCATCATAGATCGAACCATGTCCAACAAGGTTCGATTGCGACGCTCCGAAACACCATTCAGCTGAGGTGTCATAGGAGGAGTCCACTGAGAGAGAATCCCATTCTCTTTTAGATAATCCAAGAACTCGGTACTTAAGTATTCTCCACCTCGATCTGATCGAAGTGCTTTAATACTCTTACCTAGTTTGTTTTCTACTTCAGCCTTGAATTCTTTGAACTTTTCAAATGATTCAGACTTATATTTCATCAAATATAAGTACCCATACCTAGAATAATCATCAGTAAAGGTAATGAAGTAGGTGTGACCAAATTTCGTACCAATACTAAATGGTCCGCAAACATCTGTATGGATCAAATCCAATATATTTTGACTACGCTCTGGCTTCCCTTTGAAAGGAGATTTAGTCATTTTTCCTTTGAGGCAGGACTCACAAGTAGGTAGAGAGTTAATATCAGACATATCAAACATGCCCTCTCCCACTAGCTTGTTCATCCTCCTTGAAAAAATATGACCTAGCCTAGCATGCCAAAGGTTTGCTGGGTTTTGACTATCGATTTTCCTTTTATTTGTTGTTACCGGTTTATCAACATAATTAATTGGAACGTCTTTTAATTTTAAGTTATATAGATCGTTTTCAAGTTGTCCACATCCAATTAAACATTCATTCTTGTAAATATTGCAAATCTCATTCACAAAATTGCAAGAAAAACCATCTCTATCAAGCATAGAAATAGAAATAATATTTTTAACCAAATCTGGCACATATAAAACATCTCTCAAAAATAACTTAAAATCATTCTGCAAAATTAAAAAAATGTCTCCCACAGCTTTGGCTTCAACTCGAGAACCATTTCCGAGCCTCAGCTGGGTCTCACCCATCCTAAGCTTGCGACTTCTTGTCATCACCTGCAAATCATTGCAAATGTGAGATCCACATCCGGTATCCAATACCCAAGAAGTAGTATTAAGTGAAACATTTATTTCAATATAAAACATACCCTTCGCAGTTCGCAACTGCTCGAGATATTCCTTACAGTTACGTTTCCAATGACCGGGTTTCTTGCAGTGATGGCAAACATCCTTGGATTTTTTCATGTTTGAAGCCTTTGTCTTGTTCTTCTTCTCGGGTCCGGTTTTCTTTGATGGGGCAGAACGTTTCTTACCCTTTGTACTTGGCCCCTTCTTAGCAGAAGAAGAGGAGCCCACCAAGAGAACCGGTTTATCCTTTTTTAAAGTGGCTTCATAAGTTACAAGCATATTGACCATCTCTTCAAGGGAGGCCTCTATCTTGTTCATATTGAAATTCACCACAAAACCGTCAAACGATGAAGGAAGAGAGAGAAGTAATAAGTTCACATTGAGTTCATGCTCCAATACCAATTCAAGCGTTACCAACTTCTGAATGAGCCAAATCACGCGTACCCCATGATCACGGACTGAAGTCCCTTCACGCATGCGACACAGTAGCGAACCTCTCAGCTCTTGATTGAGCCCCAAAAAGTTCCTTGAGTTGTGCGTGAATGTCAGCAGCATTCACGGTATCCTCAAATCGCCTCTGGAGTTCATCAGACATTGAAGCTTGCATATAGCATTTGGCCTTGATATCATGGTCCCAGCATTTATCAAGTTTGGCCAACTATTCCGGACTTATATCAGCTGGTGCTTCCTTCGGAGGAGATTTTTATAACACGTAGAACATCTTCTCCGAGGTCAAGATAATCTTCAACTTACGGAACCATTCCGTATAGTTTGCGCCAGTCAGTTTGTTTTGTTCGAGAATAGAGAATAGTGGATTGCGCAAATTCATCTTAATGAAATACTGAAAAGAAACAGACAATAATCAGTGATTGTTTAATTAATTTACTAAGACATAAAATAAGGCGAATTTATTTATGAATCTCACTCCCACTATTTTAACGATTTCACTACCCTCTAGTGAAAACGAGAAACATTTTCTTTAGTGGGAACATGGAGTCCAATTGACAAACTATAGTCCCGAATAATATCAGCCAACCATAATTTTCAAATGGTAGAGCCCAATTGCTTCCAAAGCAACCTCCATGTTTTTACCTCATGTCCAATAAGGGCCCAATAATATGATGCCGTTTATTGTGACACGTCAAGATGACCCATCAATATTAAGTTGTGATGGACGGTCGCCATGTGGATCCCCAATAATATGAGCCAATCCCATGGGAGTTCCATCTAACTTACAACATGTGTCGATCCAATGTACAGCTTTCCGATGAACGGGCCCCCCCAATAATATGAGCCGGACCGTATCCGCGGGTAGCATCTCATACATTGATCGTTGATGGAAGGTAGGAACATTTAAACAATACTTAAATGCCCTTTTGTTTATCTTGATATCAATTTGAAATCATATTTAAAATGAGGGATTTTAATTTCGAAAATTTGTCTCATTATTTAAAATTTGTATGCTTGCAGGATTCATACAATTTAGTCTAAACATGCATACAACAATAAAATCGATTCCATTACTAATCGACCCGTGGTTGCCAATCACGAGTCTAAGTCCAATCCTAGGTAATATGCAAGTATGCAATGCAATCCTATTATATTGAGCTTCCAATTTACATTTCTTCGGTCTTTATTGTCTGCTGGGCCCACCTTTGTCTTCAAATCTTCATCTCCCACTAAGTCTAAAATTTTACAATAAATTTAGATGACAAGCAGGGGATACATATTTAAGGGGTGAGAACGGGCCATAAACCAGGCCCACTTTTACTACATATGACAATTCATATTGGGCCATAAACCAGACCCATTAATAAATCCAACAACAATTAAAACCAAATGTAAACAACCTTACATACACCTATAATATTGGTCATGACAATCGATCATCCTTATCCAATAATATTTAATTCAAATTAATTCATTGGATATCATGCAATGACAATAAATTTAAATAGATAAAATCATATTTCATATATAAAATCTTATTTTATACATAAAATCATATTTTATCTAGTTTATCCATAAAATCATATTTTACATATAAAATCCAATTTTATACATAAAATCATATTTTATTATCAATTGTACCAAAGTTATTAATTTTATAGATTTAATTTATTGGATTAAATTTATAAATTTCCAAAATTCAAAATTTATCCAAAAATTAATTTTCTTAAAAATTTTGGGCTCAAACAATTTTGACCCATTGCCTCGTGGACCAACTGAAATAATTTTCAATCGGGCCAAAAACTGGGCCCAAAACCATTTTGGACTAGAATTCATAATTCAAGGAAAAATTTATTTTTAATAATAAAAAAAAATTTTCTGGGCAGCCCGGGACAATCCCGGGCTGCCCGCCCGTCGCTGGGCTGGACTCGTCCAGCCTAGCCGCTGGGCCGCTCCACGCGGCCCAGCTGCGTGGGCTAGGGAAACGCTTGCCCTAGCTCGCGCAGGGCTGCTGCGTGCAGCCCATCTGCGCGCAGGGCTGCGCGCGGCGCTGCTCGCTGCCTTCGGGCAGCGGGCAGCCCCGAAAATAATTTTTTTTTCTTTTCTTTTCCGTTTTATTTTTCTGAAAAATCGAGGCTTTGTACAATCAATAAAATTTTAATCGTAAAATCCGAGAACAACCTGGCTCTGATACCACTGATGGAACACGGTCGTTCTCCGGATCGAAAAAGAAAGTGATACCCGGTGCAACGAAAGTTTTAAAATTTTATATGGAACGATTCCATATGGGTATAAAATTCCTACGATTAAAATTAATAACATAAAATTTAAACAATATAAACTTTACCTTAAAATCTCGAAGCGAGATTATGGACACCAATAGATTAATCTGCTCTTGTTGTATATCCCAGGAACTGATGAACGAACGTTTCTTCAATCAGGTCCACGAACGGAAATTTAATCCCTCTTATAGACTGAACTAGAAAGTCTATCAGAAGTTTCTACGAAGAGAAAATTAACAGATTTGATCCGTTAAACCAGACTGCAAATTCGAAATTCACAGGCTGGAATTTTCGAACAGAGAGAGGAGAGGGGGCGGCCACACCTAGAGAGAAAAAACTAGGGTTTTCGAAAATTTTGTGACCAGTTGTCTGTAATTTCTGTACTGTAATAACTTATTTATAATGTGGGCTGCTAACAGCTTAAGGCCCATTAGTCATAAGTTCAAGCCTGACAAGCAAAGCCCGCATGTTCAGAAATTAATATAAAATTCATCGTGACTCAGATTGATAAACCAATTTCACCAATGTGCACAGAAACCATTTCTGCATCTTTTAAAGTCAAGATAAATTTTCTGAATCCGAATTCAGTGGTTTCCAAAAATGTCCATCACTATGTCATTTTAGGAAATCTTACTCCCTCTACTTTTAAATAAGAAGTCCCACTTCTTTATTCACTAAATTTAACTCTTTAAATTTAATTATCTCAACGGGGATTAAAAATTCATTACTTGTGTGACCCTCAATGGTTCAGGGATACAGCTAGCCGTGGGCTCACAACTCCTTGTGACTCGGAACAACAATTTCCGACTAGCCCATCGAATCATGATAAGAGCGCCTAGCAACATTGCCCCATGATTCCCTAGGTATCACTGATAGTGCCTGCAAGAACCAATAGATTTTGGTTAGCGTACAGTACGGTCCCTTCATCCATATATCCCGATCGAATCAACAACCATTGGTAAATCGAGAGTCGTTCGAGATTCGATAACTATGCAATGCATCTTGAAGATCAAATAGTGACATCGCATGTGCTACTAGGAAACCAAGTAACCTAAAACACATCATGTACTCTGGCCAGAGATTCGTCACACTAATATCTCCTCAGATTGCATAGGATATCCACACTCGCAAGTATGTGGTGAATCCTTGACAACAAAGCATCGACTCCTATATGTGTCGTAACTGCACCCAATCCCGACACCTGATGACCCCAATAGAGTCGGTAAACGAGTCAAAGTACAGTACTAGCATATAGAGTCTCAATGATGTTTCAAGTAGTAAGGACTAATGGTGTACAACCAAAACCGCGGACTTAATCCACTCGATAAGTGATAACCACTTGGAAAGTCCGGATAGGGTAGTTTGATCATTCATCATATGAATATCCATTTGCATGCTTTGAACATCTCTATATTCCATACCAATGAAACGTGGTACTCGGCATCGCAAATGCTAGTCTCAATCTCGAGCGATCCTTATCCTTATTAACGGACGGCTCAATCGACTAGGAACTGTTTAGAATATACAGTGACTATAAGATGTGTTTCATGATAGCCATCCCCATGTGCTACCACATCTTACATACACTATAGTATATTCAAGGTCTTCATCTAAACATCTTATAGTATGTCACAACATAATAATATGATAAAAGATAAAGTAAATGCCATTATAAAAGTGTAAATTATATTAAACAAAAGATTGTTTATACATAGAGTCATAAAAGCCCTTAGCCACAAGTTGGCTCACCGGGCACCCACTCTTTCATGTTGAACTCCAGAACTCCTGTTTTAAATGGAGGAATCAAGTTTGTAACACATGTTTATGTTTCGGAGTATTGTATGGCTTGATGTTCTTGTTTTTGGTGATTCTAGCACCGGAGCAGCCAGGGAGGCACGCCCGCGCGCCTGCGCCCCTTTTCGGGCAGGGCGTCATGCGCGCCCGCGCCTCGAAAGGGCGCGGCCGCACATGAGCCAGGGTGCCGTGCGCGGCCGCGCCTGATGAGGCGCGGCCGCGCGGTCCCTTTTATAAAAAAAAAAAAATTGTGTTGGCTTTTAATGCTTGCTTATTTTTAATTACTCCTTTAATTGATGTTTAGAACCGAGGTCTCACATTAAGTGGTATCAAAGAGTTAAGATTCTTGGTTGAACTAGAGTGAGCGGGGTAGATCGAGTCTGCGTGTATTGGCTCCTCGCATGTGTTTGAATTATTTAACTGTGTACTTAATTTCATGCGAGCATGCTTTATTGTTGGGAATTATTGAATTACATGGTTTTGTGATTTAATCTATAAAGCATGATCTACTTGTGATATAACTGTTTTTGTTGTCGACTGGTATCCGGTATTCCAAGAGGTTGTAAGGGCACTGATTGTAGCGATTGAGATATCTCGTGTCCTAACCTTTGATTATCAGATGGGTCCTCGTCGAGTGATAAACAGAAACACACCGCCAGTTATCCCTACGACTGAGCAAGCTAGCACTGAAGTTGATCAGATGGATGCTACAGCGACGCCTATGGAGACCTTGCTGAAGAGGTTTCAGTCGTTCAATCCGCCATTGTTGATGGGTTCAGAAAATCCAGTTGACTATGAGAGTTGGTTGGATGATATTGATCAGTTGTTCGATTCCATTGACTACACTGATGACCGCCGAATCAGGTTAGTCATTCATCAGCTTCGTGGGGTTGCTAAGAGCTGGTGGATCATGACGAAGAAAGCAATGGAGAGTAGAGGTACGGAAGTTACATGGAGTCTTTTTAAATCTGAGTTTTATAAGCAGTTTTTCCCTATCTCGTATCGCAAAGATAAGGGAGCAGAGTTTGCCAATCTGAGGCAAGGGAATCTTAACATTGAAGAGTACGTAGCCAAGTTTGATAGTCTGTTGCATTTTGCACTGCTAATTGCCGGAGATGAGGAAGCAAAGGCCGATCAGTTCATCAATGGTTTGAACCCCGATGTCTTCACGTTGGTGAACACCAACAGGCCTAACAACTTTGCGGATGCCATGAATCATGCAAAGGGAGCAGAAGCAGGCTTGTGGAGGCAAAGAGGTAATCAGGTGGCACCTCAGCAACAGAGGCAGTATCAGAACCAACCATCTCAGTATCAGAATTAGCCACCTCAGCATCAGAACCAGCAGCAGAGGTATGAAGGTGGTAGCAGTGGGGAAAACAAAAAGGATCAGTACAAAGCAAGAGGGAAACAATTTAAGAGGCAAGGGAACAGTTCTTCTAGTTCCAGTGGTTCAAAGCAATTTGGTTCAGGACAGAGTTCTGGATCTTCATCTTTGTACTCCAGCAAGTGTGGAGGTAGGCACTCACCGGATCAGTGTGTGGGAGTATTTGGTAATTGTAACACCTGTCAGCAATCGGGACACTTCTCTAAGGTGTGCCCTCAGCGTAACAGAGATAGAGCTCAGAGCGAAAGTTCATATCGACCTGTAGCTCAACCCGAGAGGCAGTCTTCTGCAGTGCACTCTTTCCAGCCTCAGCAGCAGAACAGACAGGGAGGTAACTCTAGTGCGAACCAGCCTCCGAGACAGCAGGCACGAGTCTTTGCTTTGACAGAGGATCAGGCTCAGGCAGCACCTGACAATGTTATAGCAGGTAACTGTTCGATTTTTGGTTATTCTGCTCATGTTTTGATAGATACAGGTGCTTCCCATTCCTTTATCTCTGAGAAATTTGTGTTATTGCATGCCTTGCCTACTGAGTTATTGCCTACTTTAGTAGCTGTTAATTCACCGTTGGGTGGAGGAATTGTTTCTGTCAGACTAGTCAGGAACTGTGAACAAATGTGAACTTTGTTTTGAGGGAAATTTGTTAGAATTCGACTGTATTGTGCTTGGACTGTCAGATTTTGATTGTATTGTCGGTATAGATGCTTTGACCAAGTACAGGGCAACAGTTGATTGTTTTCTGAAGGTTGTCAGGTTCAGACCTAAAATGGCAGACGAGTGGAAATTCTTTGGTAAGGTTTCTCGTTCTAGAATTCCTTTGATTTTAGTGTTATCTATGACTCGTTTGTTACAGAGAGGTGCAGAAGGATTTTTGATTTATGCGGTTGATGTACTAAAATCTAGCCCATCTTTGGTAGATTTACCAGTGGTTAGAGATTTTGCTGATGTGTTTCCGGAAGATGTTCCTGGATTGCCACCTATTCGAGAGATCGAATTCAGCATCGATTTGGTGCCAGGTACTCAACCTATTTCCAAAGCTCCTTGTCGTATGACACCTATTGAACTGAGAGAGTTGAAGGAGCAACTTGAAGAATTTATTGCCAAGGGATACATCAGCCCTAGTGTATTGCCTTGGGGTGCTCCTATTCTGTTTGTTCGGAAGAAGGATGGTTCTATGCGGCTTTGTATCGACTACCGTCAGTTGAATCAGGCTCCAGTTAAGAACATGTATCCTTTACCCCGAATAGATGACCTTTTTTATCAGCTGCAGGGTTCTTCTGTCTATTCAAAGATTGATCTGAGGTCAGGCTATCACCAGCTGAGAGTGCGAGAGGAAGATGTTCGTAAGACCGCATTTAGAACGAGGTATGGTCACTTTGAGTTTATAGTCATGCCGTTCGATTTGACTAACGCTCCAGCGGTTTTTATGGGTTTGATGAACCGTATATTTCAGCGTTATTTAGATGAGTTCGTCATTATCTTTATTGATGATATTCTTATCTACTCGAAGAACCGTACTGACCATGCAGAGCACTTGAGGACCGTATTGCAGATTTTGCGAGTTGAGCAGTTGTTTGCCAAGTTGTCTAAATGTGAATTCTGGTTGGATCGAGTTGTCTTTCTCGGTCATATTATTTCAGGAGATGGGATTTCTGTCGATCCCAGCAAGATCGAAGCGGTTATGAATTGGCCTAGACCTACATCAGTACCTGAGATCCGAAGCTTCATGTGTTTAGCTGGTTATTATCGCCGTTTCATCGAGAGTTTCTCGTCTATTGCCAAGCCGATTACCCAGCTGGCTCAGAAGAATGCGCCTTTTGTCTGGACATCAGATTGTGAGGCTAGCTTTGTTGATCTGAAGAGGAGACTAACCAGTGCTCTGATTCTTTCTATTCTGAAGGGTACTGGAGGTTTCACAATCTATTGTGATGCTTCTAACCGAGGTTTGGGTTGTGTTCTCATGCAACATAAGCATGTGATAGAGTATGCATCAACGCAGCTGAAACCGCACGAGACTCGTTATCCGGTTCATGATCTTGAACTAGCTGCGATTGTATTTTCTCTGAAGATCTGGCGTCACTATCTTTTTGGTGAGTCTTTCGAGATCTTTTCTGATCATAAGAGTCTTAAGTACTTGTTTTCACAGGCAGAGCTGAATATGAGGCAGAGAAGATGGTTAGATCTGTTGAAGGATTTTGACTGCGAAATCAAGTATTATCCGGGAAATTCGAATGCAGTTGCAGATGCCTTGAGCCGAAAGCTATGTTCTTTATCTCTTTCTACTATTGGTGTTTCTCAGTTGATCGATGATTGTTGCACTTCTGGTTTAGAGTTTGAAACAGATAGGGAGACTATTAGAGTTTTTGCTATTCGAGCCGAACCGAAGTTGTTTGTTGCAATCAGAGAAGCACAGAAGTCTGAGCCGAGCATTCAGGTTTCAGTAGAGAAAGTCAGATCTAGGCATCAGTCTGAATTCCAGGTTAGAGATGACGTTTTGTTTGTGAATAACCGTATTGTTGTGCCTAATATTTTGGAGTTGAGGCAGCGTATTCTTCGAGAGGCTCATTGCAGTCGGTTTAGTATTCATCCTGGAGGTCTTAAGATGTACAACGACCTGAAGAACCAGTTCTGGTGGAAGAGAATGAGGAGCGATGTTGCGAGGTTTGTATCTCGGTGTTTAAACTGTCAGCAAGTAAAAGCAGAATGGAAGCGACCAGGAGGTCTGTTGCACAGCCTATCTGTTCCTGAATGGAAGTGGGATCACATTTCCATGGATTTTGTCATGAAGCTAACACGATCCGTTCGAGGATGCGATGCCATTTGGGTAGTGATCGACCGATTGACGAAGTCTGCGTGTTTTATTCCGTACAGGATGACGTATCGTCATGATCAGATGGCTGAGTTGTATGTTAGCAATTTTGTGAGATTGCATGGTGTGCCGAAGTCGATCGTTTCAGACAGAGATCCTAGATTCACTTCTCACTTTTGGCACAGTTTTTGTGAGACCTCGATTCTAAACCACTAATCTCGGATTAAACAACAAGTAAGCGAACAAGAATCCAAGAGTAAAACAATTCAAAATTTTTTTTTTTTTTTTTTTTAAACGCCGCGCGCCCGCGCGAGGAGCCAAGCTCGCGCGTGCGCGGGCTTCAACACACGAGACCAACCAAAGGCTCGTGCCCGCGCGAGGTACCAAGCTCGCGTGCGCGCGAGCAAACCATTCAGAGGCCCAACGGAGGCCTCGCGCGCGCGCGAGGAACGCCTCGCCCGCGCGCGGAAGGCCTGGGAAGAAAATGCTCAGGCTGCAGAAAAAAAGAAAAGAATTCCGCGCTTGGTCCGACATGCCTTCAAATACAAATGCAATAACAGGGTGTAGGGAAACATGCCATAACAAGTCATGCTTTCAGAAGGCCTAAAAAAAAAACAACCAGAAGTCTAAATCGATACAACAACAACATACTTCGATTTCAGATTACAATCCGAATACAAACTAATTCGAATAACAAAACATATCAAGTTCGAGTTCTAACATGCTTCAATCTTAAACTAGATAAACATGCTAATTCGACTTCTAAACCGAGTCTCACTTCTACTACTTGCCCTCGAAGCTAACCATGCCTCTTCTGACTTGTTCCTGCCCCACCTGTTGCCAAGTACACATACAAAACAAAGCAACAGCCGGATAACCGGTGAGAAAGATAATCCCAGTAAAAGCAACATATCAAGTAATGAATATACAACATGCTATCAAACCACATATTCAAGTCGAAGTTAATGATATGCATGTCTTTAAAACCAGGATATCGATTCTGATAAACACGGGAGTATTGCTCTGCTTTTGGGATCCCGAGAATGAGATCACGTAACGACTCACCAACTCTCCCAATCGAGGTGGTGCCACGTATCCCACTCCTCTAGACTTTGAGCAACCATAATGAGTATGCTAGCACTAGGCGAAATACTACAACCTAGGCCACTCAATCATAGTTCCCAAACGTCTAACAAAAAGGGCGGTTCTGCCCGCTGAAATCAAAGTAGGCTCAAGATGAATGCATAACAGAAACATAAACATAAGCCACATAACAAAAACTCAATCAATCAACAATTACAAGTTCCACGTGCTAGAACAAGTATCAATGCAATATGTGATTTAAAAAGGGAAACTCGAGAACCAACAGTCCCGAGTATGCTATCCCGCTACGATGACTGCTTTTACCTTTCAATGCAGTAGCTCCAACTCTGGATAAGCTACAAAAGAGATTGTATAAACAACTACACAATCTAACAACAACAAGGCAACGGTTCAAGGAAAACTCTTTATACCGTTCTTCGTCCAATTCTCTGAAACGATCAAACAGCTGCTAACTCTGGGCTTGACAATTCCGAACGAATCTGTTCAGATACAAGAGATGATTGATCAATAACCATGCTCAACTCACAAGCCAAGTTCATAACTCAAAACGGTTCGAAATCCCCAAAACTCAAACCGACGGCATAACGGCTATAACTGAACAAACCAGCAACGCAGACAGCAGTTCAATACCGATAACAACTCAATCCAATGCTAATACAACAACAACAAGACAAACCCAACAAATCTCAAAAGCTAAATTTTCGAAAATGGCTTCCAAAAATCATAACAAATCCGAACGTCGCTCTATTTCAAAACTGACAGATAATAAACGATCAAAACTCTGTAGAGAACAACATACTCGAATCTAGAACGATTCTAACAACATCCAAAAACTAGAATGTATCCGATCGTAGAAGAACTTACAATATAACAGAGCTCTCACTGCAGTGATCGATAATCTGCCTTCAGAATTAATTTCTAACGGACGGATCGATCGGAAACCGAGATTGGAAGAGCTTGGAAACGTTTTCCCCAAGCTTCAATGGAGTTCACGGTTGAGAGGAAGAGGAGGAGCTCCTTTGAAAGTCAAAATAAGTGTAGATAATATATTAAAATCAATATTTGCGTTTTAGTCCCTGAAATTTCCAAAATTTGCAAAAAGGACCCTGATCAAAATCAAGCCGGCTCGAGAACTCTGTAATCTCTGATTAACTCAAATAAATTCAATTAAGATAAAAACGGGGCGTTACAATTCTCCCCCACTAAGAAGAGATTTCGTCCTCGAATCCACAAGAACCCAAACTCATAAGATAGAATAAAGAACTAAAGACAGTAAGAAGAACTCACGTCATCCGAATAGCTCTGGAAAACGCTGTCTAATGTCAGACTCTGTCTCCCAAGTCGCTTCCTCAACACCGTGACGGCTCCACTGCACCTTCACTAACGGAATCAACTTGGTCCTGAGTTGCTTTTCTTTCCGATCAAGGATCTGAATCGGTCGCTCAAAATAGCTCAGGGTCTCGTCTAACTCGGCTTCGTCAGGCTGAAGGATATGAGAAATATCTGGTTGATACTTTCGCAGCATAGAGACGTGAAAAACGTCGTGAATACCAGATAAAGACGGAGGAAGTGCAAGTCTGTAGGCAAGATCGCCTATCTTCTCGAGAATCTCGTACGGACCGATGAATCTCGGAGATAACTTTCCTCTCTTACCGGATCTGACGGTGCCTCTGAACGGAGAAATCTTAAGGAATACACGGTCTTCCTGCTCAAAACTCAGCGGTCGACGTCTGACATTCGCATACTTCGCCTGTCTATCTTGAGCTGACTTCATTCTGGTCTGAATGATCTTAACCTGCTCTGCCATATCTCTAAGCATCTCCGGTCCCAATTCTGGTGACTCGGACAATTCATCCCAAAACAACGGAGATCGGCACTTTCTACCATACAAAGCCTCAAAAGGCGCCATACCGATACTCGCTTGGAAGCTGTTGTTGTAAGAAAACTCGACAAGAGGCAAAGAATCCTGCCAACTAGTGTCAAAGTCTAGCACTACCGCTCGCAGCATATCCTCCAACGTCTGGATAGTCCGTTCTGACTGTCCATCTGTCTGAGGATGATAAGCTGTACTCAGATGCAATCGAGTACCAAGTGCCCCCTGAAGACTGTGCCAGAAGTGAGAAGTGAATCTAGGATCCCTATCTGAAACGATCGACTTTGGCACACCATGCAATCTCACAACATTGCTAACATACAACTCAGCCATCTGATCATGACGATACGTCATCCTGTACGGAATAAAACACGCAGACTTCATCAATCGGTCGATCACTACCCAAATAGCATCGCATCCTCGAACGGATCGTGGTAGCTTCGTGACAAAATCCATAGAAATGTGATCCCATTTTCATTCAGGAACAGATAGGCTGTGCAAAAGACCACCTGGTCGCTTCCGCTCTGCTTTCACTTGCTGACAATTCAAACACCGAGATACAAATCTCGCAACATCGTCCTTCATTCTCTTCCACCAGAACTGACTCTTCAGATCGTTGTACATTTTACGACCTCCAGGATGAACGCTAAACCGACTGCAATGAGCCTCTCGGAGAATACGCTGTCTCAACTCCGAAATATCAGGCACAACAATACGATTATTCACAAACAAAACGTCATCTCTAACCTGGAATTCTGACTGATGCCCAGTTCTGAATTTCTCTACTGAAACCTGAATGCTTGGCTCAGACTTCTGTGCTTCTCTGATTGCAACAAACAACTCCGGCTCGGCTTGAATAGCAAACACTCTGATAGTCTCCCTATCTGTTTCAAACTCTAAACCAGAAGTGCAACAATCATCGACCAACTGAGAAACACCGATAGTTGAAAGAGATAAAGAACAAAGCTTTCGGCTCAAGGCATCTGCAACTGCATTCGACTTCCCTGGATAATACTTGATCTCACAGTCAAAATCCTTCAACAGATCTAACCATCTTCTCTGTCTCATATTCAGCTCTGCCTGTGAAAACAAGTACTTAAGACTCTTATGATCAGAAAAGATCTCGAAAGACTCACCATAAAGATAGTGACGCCAGATCTTCAAAGCAAATACAATCGCAGCTAGTTCAAGATCATGGACCGGATAACGAGTCTCATGCGGTTTCAGCTGCCTTGATGCATACGCCACCACATGCTTATGCTGCATAAGAACACAACCCAAACCTCGGTTAGAAGCATCACAATACACTGTGAAACCTCCAGTACCCTTCGGAATAGAAAGAATTGGAGCACTGGTCAGTCTCCTCTTCAGATCAACAAAGCTAGCCTCACAATCTGAAGTCCAGACAAAAGGCGCATTCTTCTGAGTCAGTTGGGTGATAGGCTTGGCAATAGACGAGAAACCCTCGATGAAACGACGGTAATAACCAGCTAAACCCATGAAGCTTCGGATCTCAGGTACTGATGTCGGTCTAGGCCAATTCATAACCGCTTCGATTTTGCTGGGATCGACAGAAATCCCATCTTCAGAAATAATATGACCGAGAAAGACAACTCGATCTAACCAGAATTCGCATTTCGATAGCTTGGCAAACAACTGCTCAACTCGTAAAATCTGCAAGACGATTCTCAAGTGCTCTGCATGGTCAGTACGGTTCTTCGAGTAGATAAGAATATCATCGATGAAAATAATGACGAACTCATCTAAATAACGCTGAAAGATACGGTTCATCAAACCCATAAAAACAGCTGGAGCGTTAGTCAAACCGAACGACATGACTATAAACTCAAAGTGACCATACCTCGTTCTGAATGCGGTCTTAGGAACATCTTCCTCTCGCACTCTCAGCTGATGGTAGTCTGACCTCAGATCAATCTTAGAGTAGACAGAAGAACCCTGCAGTTGATCGAACAAGTCATCTATTCGGGGTAAAGGATACCTGTTCTTAACTGTAGCCTGATTCAATTGACGGTAGTCGATACAAAGCCGCATAGAACCATCCTTCTTCCGAACGAATAGAACAGGAGCACCCCAAGGCGATACACTAGGTCTGATGTATCCCTTGGCAATCAAATCCTCAAGCTGCTCCTTCAACTCTCTCAATTCAACAAGTGTCATACGATAAGGAGCTTTTGAAATAGGTTGAGTACCTGGCACTAAGTCAATGCTGAATTCAACCTCTCGAATGGGTGGCAATCCAGGAACATCTTCCGGAAACACATCAGCAAAATCTCTAACCACTGGTAAGTCAACCAAAGCTGGGCTAGATTTCAGTACATCAACCGCATAAACCAAAAATCCTTCTGCACCTCTCTGTAACAAACGAGTCATAGATAACACTGAAATCAAAGGAATTCTAGATCGAGAACCCTTACCAAAGAATTTCCACTCGTCTGCCATTTCAGGTCTGAACCTGACAACCTTCAGAAAACAATCAACTGTCGCCCTGTACTTGGTTAAAGCATCTATCCCGACAATACAATCAAAATCTGACAGCCCAAGTACAATACAGTCGAATTCTAACAAATTCCCCTAGAAACAAAATTTACAGTTCCTGACTAGTCGGACAGAAACAATTCCTCCACCCAAAGGTGAAGTAACAGCTACTACTGTAGGCAACAATTCAGTTGGCAAAGCATGCAATAACACATATTTCTCAGAGATAAAGGAATGGGAAGCACCTGTATCTATCAAGACATGAGCAGAATGACCGAAAATCGAACAGTTACCTGCTATGACATTGTCAGGTGCTGCCTGAGCCTGATCCTCTGTCAATGCAAAGACTCGTGCTTGCTGTCTCGGAGGCTGATTTGCACTAGAGCTACCTCCCTGTCTGTTCTGCTGTTGCTGGGGTTGGAAAGAGTGCACTGCAGACGACTGCCTCTCCGGCTGAGCTGCAGGTCTAGACGAACTCCCACTCTGAGCTCTATCTCTATTATGTTGAGGGCACACTTTAGAGAAGTGTCCCGGTTGCTGACATGTGTTACAATTGCCGAAGACTCCCACACACTGATCCGGTGAGTGTCTTCCTCCACACTTGCTGCAGTACAAGGATGATGACCCAGAACTCGGTCCTGAACCGAATTGCTTCGAACCACTGGAACTGGACGAACTGTTCCCCTGTCTCTTGAACTGTTTACCTCTTGCCTTGTACTGATCCTTTCTGTTTCCCCTACTGTTTCCACCTTCATACCTCTGCTGCTGGTTCTGATGTTGAGGTGGCTGATTCTGGTACTGAGATGGTTGGTTCTGATACTGCCTCTGCTGCTGAGGTGCCCCCTGATTACCTCTTTGCCTCCACAAGCCTGCTTCTGCTCCCTTTGCGTAATTCATGACATCCGCAAAGTTGCTAGGCCTGTTGGTGTTAACCAACGTGAAGACATCGGGGAACCCCGTTGATGAACTGATCTGCCTTAGCTTCTTCATCTCCGGCAATTAGCGGTGCAAAATGCAACAGACTATCAAACTTAGCCACGTACTCTTCAATGTTCAGATTCCCTTGTCTCAGATTTGCAAACTCTGCTCCCTTATCCTTACGATACGAGATAGGGAAAAACCGCTTATAAAATTCAGATTTAAAAAGAGTCCAAGTAACCTCTATACCTCTACTCTCAATTGCTTTCTTTGTCATGATCCACCAGCTCTTAGCACCACCACGCAGCTGATGAATTACTAACCTGATTCGGCGGTCATCTGTGTAGTCAATGGAATCAAACAACTGATCCATATCATCCAACCAACTCTCACAGTCAACTGGATTTTCTGAACCCATCAACAATGGCGGATTGAACGACTGAAACCTCTTCAGCAAGGTTTCCATAGGAGTCGCTGAAGCATCCAACTGATCAACCTCAGTGCTAGCTTGATCAGTCGCAGGGATAACTGGTGGTGTGTTTCTGTTTATCACTCGACGAGGACCCATCTGATAATCAAAGGTTAGCACACGAGATATCTCAATCGCTACCATCAGTGCCCTTACAACCGCTTGGAATACCGAATACCAGTCGAGAACAGAAACAGTTATATCTCAAGTAGATCATGCTTTATTAATTTAAATCACACAACCATGTAATTCAATTAATGCTCAAACAATAAAGCATGCTCGCATGGAATTAAGTACACAATTAAATAATTCAAACACATGCGAGGAGTCATTACACACAGACTCGATCTACCCCGCTCACTCTAGTTCGACCAAGAATCTTAATGCTCTGATACCACTTAATGTGAGACCTCGATTCTAAACCACTAATCTCGGATTAAACAACAAGTAAGCGAACAAGAATCCAAGAGTAAAACAATTCAAAAGTTTTTTTTTTTTTTTTAAACGCCGCGTGCCCGCGCGAGGAGCCAAGCTCGCGCGTGCGCGGGCTTCAACACCCGAGACCAACCAAAGGCTCGCGCCCGCGCGAGGTACCAAGCTCGCGCGTGCGCGGGCAAACCATTTAGAGGCCCAACGGAGGCCTCGCGCGCGCGGAAGGCCTGGGCAGAAAATGCTCAGGCTGCAGAAAAAAAGAAAATAATTCCGCGCTTGGTCCGACATGCCTTCAAATACAAATGCAATAACAGGGTGTAGGGAAACATGCCATAACAAGTCATGCTTTCAGAAGGCCTAAAAAAAAAACAACCAGAAGTCTAAATCGATACAACAACAACATACTTCGATTTCAGATTACAATCCGAATACAAACTAATTCGAATAACAAAACATATCAAGTTCGAGTTCTAACATGCTTCAATCTTAAACTAGATAAACATGCTAATTCGACTTCTAAACCGAGTCTCACTTCTACTACTTGCCCTCGAAGCTAACCATGCCTCTTCTGACTTGTTCCTGCCCCACCTGTTGCCAAGTACACATACAAAACAAAGCAACAGCCGGATAACCGGTGAGAAAGATAATCCCAGTAAAAGCAACATATCAAGTAATGAATATACAACATGCTATCAAACCACATATTCAAGTCGAAGTTAATGATATGCATGTCTTTAAAACCAGGATATCGATTCTGATAAACACGGGAGTATTGCTCTGCTTTTGGGATCCCGAGGATGAGATCACGTAACGACTCACCGACTCTCCCAATCGAGGTGGTGCCACGTATCCCACTCCTCTAGACTTTGAGCAACCATAATGAGTATGCTAGCACTAGGCGAAATACTACAACCTAGGCCACTCAATCATAGTTCCCAAACGTCTAACAAAAAGGGCGGTTCTGCCCGCTGAAATCAAAGTAGGCTCAAGATGAATGCATAACAGAAACATAAACATAAGCCACATAACAAAAACTCAATCAATCAACAATTACAAGTTCCACGTGCTAGAACAAGTATCAATGCAATATGTGATTTAAAAAGGGAAACTCGAGAACCAACAGTCCCGAGTATGCTATCCCGCTACGATGACTACTTTTACCTTTCAATGCAGTAGCTCCAACTCTGGATAAGCTACAAAAGAGATTGTATAAACAACTACACAATCTAACAACAACAAGGCAACGGTTCAAGGAAAACTCTTTATACCGTTCTTCGTCCAATTCTCTGAAACGATCAAACAGCTGCTAACTCTGGGCTTGACAATTCCGAACGAATCTGTTCAGATACAAGAGATGATTGATCAATAACCATGCTCAACTCACAAGCCAAGTTCATAACTCAAAACGGTTCGAAATCCCCAAAACTCAAACCGACGGCATAACGGCTATAACTGAACAAACCAGCAACGCAGACAGCAGTTCAATACCGATAACAACTCAATCCAATGCTAATACAACAACAACAAGACAAACCCAACAAATCTCAAAAGCTAAATTTTCGAAAATGGCTTCCAAAAATCATAACAAATCCGAACGTCGCTCTATTTCAAAACTGACAGATAATAAACGATCAAAACTCTGTAGAGAACAACATACTCGAATCTAGAACGATTCTAACAACATCCAAAAACTAGAATGTATCCGATCGTAGAAGAACTTACAATATAACAGAGCTCTCACTGCAGTGATCGATAATCTGCCTTCAGAATTAATTTCTAACGGACGGATCGATCGGAAACCGAGATTGGAAGAGCTTGGAAACGTTTTCCCCAAGCTTCAATGGAGTTCACGGTTGAGAGGAAGAGGAGGAGCTCCTTTGAAAGTCAAAATAAGTGTAGATAATATATTAAAATCAATATTTGCGTTTTAGTCCCTGAAATTTCCAAAATTTGCAAAAAGGACCCTGATCAAAATCAAGCCGGCTCGAGAACTCTGTAATCTCTGATTAACTCAAATAAATTCAATTAAGATAAAAACGGGGCGTTACAGTTTTCAGGGGGCACTTGGTACTCGATTGCATCTGAGTACATCTTATCATCCTCAGACCGATGGACAGTCGGAGCGGACTATCCAGACGTTAGAGGATATGCTGCGAGCGGTACTGCTAGACTTTGGCACTACTTGGCAGGATTCTTTGCCTCTTGTTGAGTTTTTTTACAATAACAGCTTCCAAGCGAGTATCGGTATTGCGCTTTTGAGGCTTTGTATGGTAGAAAGTGCCGATCTCCGTTGTTTTGGGATGAATTGTCCGAGTCACTAGATTGGGACCGGAGATGCTTAGAGATATGGCAGAGCAGGTTAAGATCATTCAGACCAGAATGAAGTCAGCTCAAGATATACATGCGAAGTATGCGAATGTCAGGCGTAGACCTCTGAGTTTTGATCAGGGAGACCGAGTCTTTCTGAAGATTTCACCTTTTAGAGGCACTGTCAGATTCGGTAAGAGAGGGAAGTTATCTCTGAGATTCATCGGGCCATACGAGATTCTCGAGAAGATAGGCGATCTTGCCTACAAACTTGAACTTCCTCCGTCTTTATCTGGTATTCACGACGTTTTTCACGTCTCTATGCTGCAAAAGTATAATCCAGATCCTTCTCATATTCTTCAGCCTGATGAAGCCGAGTTAGACGAGACTCTGAGCTACATCGAGCGACCAATTCAGATCCTTGATCGGAAGGAGAAAAAACTCAAAACCAAGTTTATTTCGTTGGTGAAAGTGCAGTGGAGCCGTCACGGAGTCGAGGAAGCGACTTGAGAGACATAATCTGACATGAGACAGCGATTTCCAAAGTTATTCGGATGACGTGAGTTCTTCTTACTGTCTTTAGTTCTTTATTCTATCTTATGAGTTGTGGTTCTTGTTGATTTCGAGGACGAAATCTCTTCTTAGTGGGGGAGAATTGTAACGCCTCATTTTTATCTTAAATGAGTTTATTTGAGTTAATCGGAGATTACAGAGTTCACGAGCCGACTTGATTTTGATCAGGGTCCTTTTTGCAAAAATTAGATTTTTCAGGGACTAAAATGCAAATTGTGGATTTTATATATTATCTGCTCTTAGAAATGGGTTGACAAAGTCTTCTCCTCCTTCCCCAAGAGCGTCTCCTCCATTGAAACCAATCCATTGAGCCTCCAAGCTTCCTGAATCCAGTCCGAGCTCGATCCGGCCGTTGGAATTTATTTCTGAAGGCAGATTATCGATCACGGCTGCGAGAGCTTCGTTCTATCGTAAGTTCTTCTACGATCGGATACATTCTAGTTTTTGGATGTATTAGAATCGTTTGAGATTCGAGTATGTTATTCTAGACAGAGTTCTGATCGTTTATTATCTGTCGGTTTTGAATTAGAGCGACGTTCGGATTTGTTATGATTTTTGGAAGCCATTTTCGAAAATGTGGATTTTGAGATTGATGGGTTTGCTTTGTTATTGTTGTTTTGGGCATTGATATGAGGTTATATCGGTATTGAACTGCTGTCTGCGTTTCCGGTTTGTCCAGTTTATAGCCATTATGCCGTCGATTTGAGTTTTGGAGATTTCGAACCATTTTTGTATTGATTGAATCTTTGGCTTGTGAGTGATCATGGTTGTTGATCAACTCTTGTATTCGTACAGCTTCGTTGGAGTTTGTCGAGCCCAGTGTTAGCAGCATTGTTCGTCGAGAGTTGGACAAAGAACGGTAAAGAGATTTCCTTGAACCGCTGTTTGTTGTTTAGGTTGTATAGTTGTTGATACAATATTTTGCTGTAGCTTGTCCGGAGTTGGATCTACGACATTGAAAGGTAAAAAGCAGTCATCGTAGCGGGATAGCATACTTGGGACAGTTGGTTCTCGAGTTTCCCCTTTCAAATCACATATTGCATCTACACTTGTTCTAGCATGAGGAACTTGTGTTTTGTTGATTGAATTTGCTTTTGACTATGTGGCTTATGTTTTATGTTTCTGTTATGCATTCATCTTGAGCCTACGTTGATTCAGCGGGCAGAACCGCCCTTTTTGTTTGGACGTTTGGGAACTATGATTGAGTGGCCTAGGTCGTAGTCGTATCGCCTAGTGCTAGCATACTCATTATGGTTGCTCAAAGTCTAGAGGAGTGAGATATGTGGCACCACCTTGATCGAGAGAGTCGGTGAGTCGTCACATGATCTCATCCTTGGGATCCCAAAAGCACAGCAGTAATCCCTCATTTATCAGATTTGATATCCCGGTTTAAAGACATGCATTTCATTTCATTGTTATTGATTACATTGTTGTCTTGAAAGCATGTTTATTGTTGTATTACTTGATATGTTGCTTTTACTGGGATTATCATTCTCACCGGTTATCCGGCTGTTGCTTTGTTTTGTATGTGTACTTGGCAACAGGTGGGTCAGGAACAAATCAGAAGAGGCATGGTTAGCTTCGAGGGAAAGATGTAGAAGTGAGACTTGGTCTAGAAGTCGATTCCAGCATGTCAATCTAGTTTATGTTAGAACATGTTTAGTTATCGAACTTCATCGTTATATTGTTGTTGAATGTTCTCGACTTTGGTTTGGTTGTTGAACTCAAGAACTCCTGTTTTAAATGGAGGAATCAAGTTTGTAACGCATGTTTATGTTTCGAAGTATTGTATGGCTTGATGTTCTTGTTTTTGGTGATTCTAGCACCGGAGCAGCCAGGGAGGCGCGCCCGCACATCCTAGCGCGCGCCTGCGCCCCTTTTCGGGCAGGGCGTCATGCGCGGCCGCGCATGAGCCAGGGCGCCGTGCGCGGCCGCGCGGGCCTTTTTATAAAAAAAAAAAATGTGTTGGCTTTTAATGCTTGCTTATTTTTAATTACTCCTTTAATTGATGTTTAGAACCGAAGTCTCACAGTCTTTCTTAGGAACCAACAAAACAGGCAATGCACAAGGAGACATAGACTCACGTACAAACCCCTTATCAAGAAGTTCACTTACCTGCCTTTGTAGTTATTTTGTTTCCTCCGGGTTGCTCCTATACGCTGGACCGTTTGGCAACGTACTTCCGGGCACAAAATCAATTTGATGCTCAATCCCCCTCAAAGGTGGTAATCCTTGAGGCAAATCCTTCAGAAATAAATCTTCAAATTCCTGCAAAAGAGAAACAACATTGCTCGGAAGATTTCCGGCTATATCACTTGTGTTAAGGAGAAACTCCTTATAGAAAATCAACACAAGTGGAGTGTGCTCATGTAAAATCTCTTGCAACTCACTCTTTTGGGCCATAAATATTTTTTTTATCGGCCTCTTTCCTCTCAATCTCTTTTTCATCTTTTTTTCTCTCAATATTTTTTTCTAAGGCCATCTCACTTTTTTGTTCACTCTTTTTTTTCGGCCTCTTCTTTCTTTTTCTTTTTCAAATGGTCCTCCAACACTTGCTTTGGAGTCATCGGTAACAATACAATAGGCTCCTTTTTCAAGTTAAAAGAATAACGATTTTTAAAACCGTCATGTATCACCTTCCTATCAAATTTCCACAGCCTACCCAACAAAATATGACAAGCTTGCATAGGCACCACATCACACAACACTTCATCTACATACTTACCAATGGAAAACGGTACTACCACCTGCTTATGCACTCTCACCTCCGAGCTATCATTAAACCACTGCAATTTATAAGGTTGATGATGCTTTATAACAGGAAAACTCAACTTTTCCACCAGCTCATAACTCGCTACATTAGTGCAACTCCCACTATCAATAATAACACTACATACTTTGTTATTCACAAAGCATCTAGTATGGAATAAATTCTCCCTTTGAGTTTCTTCCTCCTCCTTTTGTTGTACATTCAACACTCTCCTGGTCACTAACAATTCTCCAACCACCGCATCATATCCCTCTTCATCAGGATCCTCCAACGCAGTCATACTATCATATTTCTCATCCTCACTCTCCGACTCAATCTCACCACCAGCATTCATAATCATAATTTTTTTATTAGGACACTGACTGGCAATATGACCAAGTCCTTGACATATAAAACATTTAATATCCCTAGAACGAGTATTAGTAGTTTCAGGTGTACCTTTACCCACTTGTTTTGGTGCCTCCAATTTGGTGTCAAATTTTGGCTTGGACACCGACTTGTTGTCCTCCCGTTTTGCAATGCTTGGACGCCAAGGAGTTGACGATCCTCCATCGGTAGGAAGTCGACCAGCTCCTCTCCTCTTGAGCTGTTGCTCCACCTTCATGACTGTCTGCACCATCTCATCCAAATCAAAACAGTGGCGAAGCTCCACTTGATATTGAATTTCTCTATTCAAACCGCACAAAAATCTGGCCATTGTAGCTTCATTATACTCCTCAATGTTGGTCCGGATCATCGTGGTTTCCAACTCCTTGTAGTAATCCTCCACACTTCTTGGATCTTGCTTCAGAGTTTGTAATCGCCTGTACATGTCACGATAATAATAGTTAGGCACAAACCGTTTCTTCATGACATGCTTCATCTCCTCCCACGTCTCAATAGGCGGCTCTCCACACCTTCTTCTAATGGTCACTAATTGATCCCACCAAATTAACGCATAGTCTATAAACTCAACCACTGCCAACCTCACTTTCTTAAGATCAGAATAGTGATGGCAATCAAACACAAACTCTACACGCTTCTCCCATTCCAAATACGCCTCTGGGTCAGATTTCCCATGAAATGCTGGAATTTTCATCTTAATACTACTAATATTTCCATCCTCCTTACTCCCCTCCGTATATTTTTCCCGTACTGCTTCTCGCCTATGTCTACCCCCATGTACTTTCCTCTCTCCATCCCAATTCTCATCAAAACTCTCCTCATCTCCTTCAAAATTATTACCCTTCCTATCTTTATTTTTTTTTTCCACTACCACTACTCTCTTCCAATCTACTCATCCGCTCATGAAGAGGTTCCAACTCCGTCCTCATCACCCTAGTAAATTGACCCATCAACGCATCCATTTGAACCTTGGAAATTCCTTGGTTCACACTTTCACTAGCATCTTTATTAGGATTCATGGTACCTGCAAGAAAAAGGTTATTAGTAAAATTCCTCACACAAGTTCTCACAGATCACTCCAAACGAATCACTCCAACACTCGTTTTCTTTCCACTTAATTTATGTAGGCTTTTTCTTTGTGTAAAAGTGAATCAAACTCTCAAGTTCACAAATTTTAGACGCTTCAAGATCGACAAAAATAAGAAGAAGAAATTTATGGATGCTCGAATTTTGACTCGCACCCAAGGATGAACAAGAACGAAAATTGTCCACAAGTTATCTTGCTTCTTCTATATTTTTTTTTGAAGCCCCCTTTTTTTTCGGTCTCTATATTTTTTTTTTTTTTGACCGATTTCAACTCTCTATTTTTTTTTGAATTTTTTTCTCTTTTTTTTTTTGAATTTATAACTTGTAGCACAAGACACGAGACTTGGATAACAATTTTGAAAGAATGACACAGAAATTTGAGATGAGATAGATAAAGAACGAAGAACGATGAACGAAGAATGAAGAATGAAGAACGAAGAAAGAATATAGATTAAAGAAGGATACGACTTACTTGAGTCAAAAACCTTAAGCTTTGATACCAAATGATATGAATCTTATGTATGAAAGGCAACACGATTTCAACGAATCGCACCTCAATTCGATAACAAAAGAATTCAAAGATTTTTTGTCCCGACTTTGAAACAAGTAACAGATTTTGGAATCTCCACCTCTAGTTGAACCTGTAACTAGCAACAGAGAATTCACGATAGAAAACAATCGAAGATTCAAATTAGACCTTCAAAGGAACCTGTCTTTGACAACCCAATTGAAAATCGATTGACAAACGCCACAAAGCTATGAAACTTTGATAAGTTAGATTTTGGGTAAAGCAAAAGCTTTGATAAAATTCTAGAGAGAATTTTGTATTGAATAATCAATAATCTGAAAATCTTAGTTATCATTAAAATAATGAATGTTGTAGTATTTATATTACAACCCAAAATATTGAAAGATAACGCAAAATAAATCAAAAAGATATCAAAGATATCTCCTAAAGTTTCCTAGTAGGAATAAAAGACCTAAAATAAACAAAGTAAATCCAAAATATTAAAAATCCCGAACACACACACAAACACCTTCGGTGCATGTAAAAGGGCATGGCGCGCCAAGAGTTCGCAAAAACATCGTCAATTTGGCATCCGTAAGCAAGGGCGCGCTTCTTCTTCGCAAAATAATGGCACGGGCGCGCGAGTCTGGGGCGCGGGCGCGCCTTGGCTTCGAGCAGGGTCTTCAATTTTTTCACTTTCTTGACCTCCTTTGACCTCAATAAGATTATAACTTCCTCCAAATTGAATATCAAGAAATCCAACGCCCTCTTGTGTCTTCAACAACAAAGATTGAAGTGCTTCCTTAAACTTCTGAGCTCGGCCTCTCGTAACCGGTCCTCGTGGTATCTCCAACGGATCCTTAGTCACTTGATCAGCATGCGAGCCATCCATGATCGCATCACTGGAGCTACATGGGTTGACCCAGTTTCCGTCGTGAACTTCAAAGAGCGTTTCCTACGTGTGCTTCCTGCTTCTTGGTATGCTTTTGTGAATCGGCGTCTGATGCCGATATTACATTCAAGCGAGGTAAATCTTGAGCGCGCTATCCTCCTTTATGCGCTTGATATAGGAGCACCAATCAATGTGGGGCGCGTCATCCATAATGAGATCCACCGGTCGATCCATAATGTCACAGTGGGTCTCTACTTTCCCATGATCATCTCTTTTCTATGCATACGTGTCGGAGTTGTTATTCGCAATGATGAAGAGTGGTTGCAGCCTCAGCGACCACTCGACTCCGCTTTTATCGAAGCCAAGAGGGCGTATCGTGTTAAGCATTTTATGAGGGATGACCACTTTCAACAACTGCCAGCCCCGCCAAGGCCACCTCCACCTCCTTGTTGCTCTCAAGCCAATGCCATCCGTGAGCTCACTGCCTACGCCCATCATCAGGATGCATATAATATGGTGGAGACTCATAATTTGCATGCAGTGGATGCTTTATTGCGGAATCTGACATTGCACTTTGGTCTTGATCCAAATGCCGCTCCGGCTGCTCTGCCATATCGGCCACCTTTCCCTTTCCAGTATGCCGCTCCTGTCCTTCCTCCGGAGGCTGAAGAGGAAGACGCCGCAGACCTTTAAACCAGGGGAGTCCCGTTTTCGTTTTTTTTTTTTTGCATTTCATTCTGTTTTAGTTGTTTGGTTAAGTTTTGTGTTGTCTTGCATTGAGGACAATGTTTCGTTTAAGTGTGGGGGCGTGCATTCATGCATTGCATTTCATTGCGTTGTTGCATTTAGTTCGTTTTAGGTTTTAGCATTATGTTGCATTTTGTATTGAGTTGAGAAAGAAACGGGTAGCCTGACCAATGATGAAGCTTTGTTTGTGAATTACATGCCTATCTGACAAGTTTTTGCACTGATGGAACTCAGTAGACAAGTGGACTCCTACATGCTCTGTGAATTATACTCAAATCTGAATTTTGAAACGTACAAACATGGATAGGATTGAGGCATTGTTTGGATTATTTGGGCCTAAATTTTCTTGAATCTTTTGTCCTTAGATGCCGTTTGAGCCTTCACATATATATGAGCACATGAGGTGCATATTTCTGAATTTTGTGCAAAATCATCGTTTACTGTTGATGATTTATCTTTTCTGCACTGATTAATAATTGTATGAGTTGATTGTGAATTGAGACATATCTAGAACTTGTTCAAACACCCCTCGAGGCTAAATACGGGTAAACTGTGACTTAGGAGTGATGTAGGCAATTTTTCTGAATTTGTTTGAGCTTTTCAAGCCACCCACTTTATTAATTATCCCTAGTACCTTGTTTGAGCCTGATTGAAAAAAGAATGGCATGCATGCAAACGTGTGGTAAACTCCCATTCGGCATTATTTCGAGGTCCTACAACTACTACCCATAGCCTAAAACACTGTTTCCTACCTTTAAGGGAGTGAGTTGAATGTTAAAATTATTTTATGCTCCTGCGTTGAATGGTCAATATGGAATGGTGTGATAATATCTTGAAAAAAAAAAAGAAGAAAAAAATAGTAGTAAAAAGGGGATAGAAAAAAATGATGAAAAAAGTGGTGAAAAAGAAGGAAAATTTAATGGTGAAAAGCATTAGAAAAGAAAAAAATGGAGATCAATGAAGTGAAAAGCGGTGTGAAAACTGAATGAAAAGGAGTGAACTCTAAAGATAGACATAATTTACTCCCTCTTTGAATTCTTTTCCTTTATTGTAGCTATAAGCCAAGCCTACATTATAAGCCAATCTTTGATCTGGTTTATTTCATGTTTGTATGCGAGATTTTAGGATTGGCCATCTTAGGATTTTGTTTTGCAAGCTATAGCTAAATTAGAATTCAAATCCGTAATTGTTTGAATAATCTAATTTGCGAAGCAACTACATTTGATATTTTCTGCTGTTGAATTTATTAAATTGTAGGATCAATTATTAACTAGGCTAAATACAACCGATGGTGTTTGTGTTGTCTAGGTTTGTCAGTTTTACTAGTTTGAATGCTACCGTGGATTTAAATCTAGATTGTTGTTATCGGGTTAATTCATTGGTAATGGTTAATTTAGAATGTTGTTTTCTAATTAACTAAAATTACGGTGAAACAGGAATTTAGTTTTCAGTGACGAATATTTAATGGGATTAATTATTTTTAGAGAATCGATGATTGAATGAATAAATATCAAGGGTGTAGTCGACTGATACCAAGTCTCGTCTCTTATTGATTTCTCCAGTTTAATTTTCAATCTTGCATGATAGTGATACTTTGAATATTTAATTGCTTAAATTTCTTAGTAGTTAGTCCAAAATTCAAAACCCTTTTTTTATTTACTTAGGACACATTAAATTTACCTTTCCTCGTGGAAACGATCCCTACTCTCACTACTACATAATTTATTTATCTGATTGGAGTAGGGTAATTTGGGCGTGATACGACTAAGCGCTACCAAACCACTTCAGCTATCCCCTCACATGACTTATGAGGAGAGGCCCATTCAGATTTTGGATAAACAGGAGAGAAGACTCCATAAAAAGTCGATTCCAATGATCAAGGTGAGATGGCAGAACCATTCGGATGAAGAGACCACTTGGGAAGCAGAAGCAGATATCGGAGCTCACTATCCGGAACTAATTGGTGAGTCTCGAATTTCGATCGAGGACGAAATTCTGTATTAGGGAGGGAGGAACAGTGACGCCTAGAATTTCCATAATTCAATTTTTGTGCCTAAACCTGTTTTAATATTTTTTTAATTTTAATTTTCGGTGTTTAATTGCTTAAATCAGTTTTAAATTTTATATTATTTAATTATTTTAAATTTTCGGTGACAGTCGCTTTTAAATTTAATTTTCCCGCGCTCGTGAGCCATTTCTTTTAAATCTCTGCGAGGATTAGTATTTTAATTCCCAGGCTATCGAATTCGATCTTTTATTTTTATTTGGAAATCCTAGTGTGTATTTTGGTGCGAACAAATTTAGGATATAAAGTTATCACCTTACTTTAGCACTTTAAATTTTAATTGACATTTTCACCTAGGTTGGGTTTAACCCTAGCTTTTAAATCACACACACACATACTAACACCTAAACACACGCACACCATCTCGCAATACACACACTCTTACGCCGAGAGAGAAGAGCGAATCCTCTGTTCTTCATTTCCTCCCCTTCGAATCTTCATCCAAGCACCCCTAGCTTCGAATTTTCTTCAGAATCGCTCCATGGACAGCTAGAAGGGAAGCTCGTGGTTGTTGTTCTCGGCTTTTCTCCAGATTTCCTTCCAGCTCTCTTCTAAGCCGCAAAATTCTTATCCCTTGAGTTCATCAGTTCCTTTTTAATGTAGCTAGGCAATATTATGGATTTGTTTCTTGAATTTTATATACGATTATTATGTGTTACATTTTGTTGATAGCTGCTGCACTCCCTATTTTTGAATGTACAAAGCATATGCGTGCCCTGTTCTTCTTATTTTTCTCCACGGCTGGATGTTTTTTTTTGGGATTTTGATTGTTAGTTGATCCAATAATGTTCATATGTGAAGATTGAATGATCTTAAAGCTTTGAAATGCAATTGTAATCATGCTAGCACATTTTCGATTTTTTGAGTTTTCTGGGCTATCATATTTCGAAAGTTTCTGTGTGTTTGTGGATGGTGTTGAATGGTTTGGTGATTTAGGGGATACTACGGGTGATACGTAGTTCACGTGGTAGCATTAGAACGAGCAAGTTTGTATTGAGATTGAAGTGAGCAAGTTTCGAAAGAGACAGTGGGTTAGGGGCTGTTTCGGTTTGCTTGAGGTTGGACAATAGCTAGGGGATTTTTAGTGACTGTTAAGGGGTTGCGGGATGTGCCTAGATGTTGACATTGATACTAGTATAGTGAGGATTGTGGGACAATTCGATACGTTTTTGGATGGAGTTTAGGATGTTGACATTGGATAGATTTCTGGGAGCATCCTTGCTGGCCGAAAACGTGGGATTTCAACTGGGTTAGGGACTGGGATTCGGAGAGGGGTCAGGGCTGGTGGATGCTTCATGGTGTTAGGAAAATGACGTTTCGAACGGAATCCAATTTGGTTGAGTTTTCCCCTAGGTTTTAAGCCTTGGGACTAGAGAGGGGCAGAATTTTAGACTATAAGATTTTTGTTCAGGTTGAGCTTTTAAGACAAAGATAAATTCAGATTTGGGTTAGGGACTCGGTGTTGGAAGTAAGTTATGAGGTTAGGGAAAGTATTGATTCAAGTAGATTCCTCTCTTGGGCAAGTCCTTAGTGAGTTATAAGATTGTCGAGTGTAAACTCTGTTCACCTAAGTGCCTTATTCAGGGTTTAGATTTCCGTTTTGGTACACCACTGTATCACCATTCCAGTCATTACCCATCGAGTCCTTCGCATGTTCATTGAGTCCATATTTTCGTAAACTTTACATCAACATGTGCATGATAAGTCTCAAATTCAATAAAGAAAAGAAATATTTTTGAACGAAGTGAGATGGTTGTGACTACATATTCATGTGTTCGTGTGGGGCTAAAAGACTTTTTGGCCTCCCTTACCAAATCATTATGGGTTTCCTTACCTTAGCATGTGTTTGTGTGGGTCCGGAGCTATTCTGGTCTCCCTTACCAATAGGGCAAGATTGGGTTGGGTTCCATCTCGACCTCATTGCGGCATTGTGCACTATAGCCATGATCATGATCACAATAACAGAGTCACAATTCATGGAACGGAGTTCACTCAAAATTCATATGACCATGTTCAGTACATTTTATGCTATTCATTGAGTTATTTGACTTAGTCTTGCACATGTCATATTCATGCATTTATTCTTTATACATGTTCATTACTTTTAAGTTCAGGGGCACTAACGGTTATTTTATTACGCACTATTTTGAATTTTGTGTGTGCTTGTAGTTATGTAGTACTCGTTATCCTCCCCATGATCTTGCTGGGTCTTTTAGACTCACCCCTCTTCTTCCTACTTTCAGATGAGGACGAGTATCAGTGGACTGAGGGGCAGGATCCCCTGGGTGAGGTTCCCGGAGGCGCTGGCCTGTGACCGTGGCTCCATTTATTTTCCACTGTGCCATTTCAGTTTGAGAGTCTGTAATAAACTACATTTGTACTTTCTTTTTTTATTTGGTAGCAGGATGTGTTTCTCTGCGTAAGAACATTTTTCTCGTATTGCTTTTACGTTTAGTTGCCCGGTGTGGCACTCAACTGTCATGTTACTTGTTTTTGGTACTGGTTGATTGTTTGGGAGTCTTTATTTTAAATATTTTGAACTTCTGTCTGTGTTGGTGGTTTGTTCTATAAACAAACGGGTCATGCCGAAATTTTTAGCGAATTTTAATTATTTTTGAAAATCCGCGTATTACTTTCTTTTATTTATTTGAGTGTTAGTAGCTAGTCGTTTCAATGACACTTAAAAACCTTCTCCAACTTAAGGTAAATGTAGATGACGTTGTAATTGCAAACAAGGGTTATTTTGGTGTTTGGTGCGATCTTGGATAGCTATCGAAGTTATCAAGCAATGAAGAAATGGGATCCGCGAGAGTTGCCGCAAGGACCAATAAATAGGGGACAAAACAAGTTGTTCAAAGAGGCGCGTCAAAGATTCGTAATATTTAAAGAATTGTCTCATAATTTTCCATCAAGATTAAAAGGTTTTGGAATTCATGAAAACCTAGTTGGAGATCATGAGATTTAATTTGGAGGACATTTGGATGTTATTGAAGTGTTAAGAGTTCAAGGAAAGCGAGATTTCAAAGTTTGGACAGCGTCCAGCTGCGCCCCAGCAACCAAAACCCGTGCCCCAGCGCACCTGGCGAGCTTTGAAGGATTTGGACAGAACACAGACGCGCTCCAGCGGACGGATTATGTGCCCCAGCGCTCTGCCTCATGCTCCATCGCGTTTTTATGTGCCCCAGCACGTTCGGGAGAACACACACTTTGGCATGTTGTGTGTGTTTTGTGGTTTTTATTATTTTGATGATTGATGATTTATTTCCTATTTTACCAGTTTTTGAACTTTACGAAATTAGATCTTTGCAAAATTTTGCGTTATTTTTTTATCTTTTTGAGTTGTAAACAATATATAACACTATATTGCTTCATTGTAGAAAAACACGGTATTTGGATTATTGATTCTATCAATTGAAATTCTCTCTAGTTTTTTGTTCAAAGTTTTTTTTTGTTTTTTTTTCAAATCAAACATATCAAAGTTTAACAACTCTGTGGCGTTTTTCGATTGATTATCTTCGTGGATTGTCAAAGACAAGTTTTTTGAAGGTTCCGTTGTGATTAATTGTTTATCTTGTGATTATCTATTGCTAGTTTTGTTGTAAACTAGAGGTGAATATCCAAAACTTACTCGTGTCAAAAGATTGGGACAACAATTTGAGTCTTTTTGTTATTGAATTGAGGGTAAGATTCATCTATCATCGTGTTTGCTTTCATGCATATAAGATTCATATAATTTGGTATCAGAGCTCTGATATCATTTGGTAATCAGAGCACGGTTCCTTTGATCCAAGTAAGTCGTATCTTTCTATTATTCATTCTTCATTCTTCGTTTTTCGTCCTTCGTCCTTCGTTCTTCATTTGAGTCTTTTCTTCGTTGAATTTCTGTTTCGTTTCTGTCAATCTTGTCGTCCAAGTTTTGTGTCTTGTGTTACAAGTTATTCAAAAAAAAAATTTCGAAAATTCAAAAAAAAAAGAGGATTTGAAATCGGTTAAAAAAGGAAAGCCGATAATATAAAAAAAATAACTTGTGGTCAAATTCTTTTGTCTTTGTTAATCCTTGGGTGAAAAGTCAAAATCAATTTTTCATAATTCATATTTGCTTGTTTTTGTGCGGTCTACGTGTGTCAATCTTCAAGTATCTACAAGTTTTGAACTTGTAAACTTGATACACATCAAATCGCAAAGCATAAGCCTTCTACATATTTGAGTGAAAAAAAAGAGTGTTTGATTGATTTTCTTTGGAGTGATTTGTGAGAATTTGGGTGAGGTAAATTTTTATTACTAATATTTTTCTTGTAGGTACAATGTATTATAATGAGTATAGGGAGAGTGAAAGGAGATACTATATGTATGATATTATTATGAGAGAGAGAGAGAGAGAGAAGAGTTGATGGGTATGGAGAATTGTACTTGGATAGGGATAGGCTTAGACATGATGATTTTGGTCATGGGTAAGGAGATTTGAGAGATTTTAAATATTATTGGATAGGTATAAGAAAAATAAAATTTCGTCATTCCATGGAGGTTTGGATTCGGAATCGTATTTGAAGTGGGAGAAGAGTGTATATTCTTTATTTGAAGGTCATGATTTTTCTGAAACTAGGAAGGTTAAGCTTGTAACAAACGAGTTTACCGATTATTCTATCACTTGGTGGGATCTATTGGTAGTGAATAGGAAAAGATGTGGATTGAGTCCTATAGTCACTTGGGATGGGATGAAAAGAGTGATGAGGAAATGTTTTGCGCCAAATCATTATAATAAGTTTGATGGTGTAATTTGCGTGAGACATCCACATGGAGATCGAGTGTAGAAGAGGAGGTCGTGACTGAATCAATGAGGAATTCAAGAAGTGAAATTCCCAAGAATGGATATTAAGGTACATATAAATTTTTAAATTCTAGTACATGTGATATTATATGCTTATGGTGTTATAAAACCGGGCATGATGTTAGCCAATGTCCGGGTGAGGTGAGAAAAGTGATGGATTCTCAAGTAGATGTTGAATCCAAGGTTGTAGTTGATGTTGACTCAAAAGTTGAAGTTGAGAAAATTGAGAATGATGATACTTCAACGATTGATGAAGTTAATGATGGAAAATGTGCGGTGGAAGGTGAATTATTATTTGATGAAAAATCTTCTATTATGCATGATGTGGAGGATAATGATGTTAGTGTTATTATTGAAGCTAATAATGAATTTTTGCAGGAAAAATCATGTAGTCTTTTTTTGCAATTAAATCCAAAAAAATTTCTAGAGGATCAATTAGAATTTGAAAAATTGAATGATATGACCGAAAGAAAGAATGATAAAAAAAAAAGTGAGATGACCATGAAAAAATGAAAGGAAAAATAAATAAAATATGCCGAAAAAAGAGCGAACTAAAGAGTGAGATGACCTTTGAGCTATAAAACAAGATGAAAGAAAATGAGAGGAAAGAGACCAAAAAAAAAAATATTATGGTCCAAAATAGTGAGGTGAAAAATTTGTGCAATTGAATAAGATCTTTAAAGTACTTAACAAAGAGGTTTTATCTCATTGTGATGATATAGTCGGTTCAATCCCGAACATTGTTCTTTCTTCTTTGGAAGAAATTGGAGATGTGTCAATGAGGAAGCAAAGGAGATATAATGCTAAAAAAGTCAACATGTTTGATCCATGTAGAGTTGGTTACACATAAGGTGATGTTAGAGACTTAAAATTTGTTTCATTTGTGAGGTGTGATGAATTAACTAGGGCTGGAAAAAATCCAGAAAATCCCGAACCTTCCCGTTTCTCATCCCGAACCCGACCCGAAATGTTGGGATTTCTCCCGTCCCGAAGCTGATCGGGAGACGGATCAGGAAAATCAATACTACCCAACGGGAATCCCGACCCGACCCAACTATATTAATAATATTATTTTTTTTATATTAATAATATTATTTTTTAAATTTTTTATTAGTCAAATTTGGGTTACCTTCCTTTTTGTTTCCACTTTCCATATTGACATTTTCTCTAATTTTTTCCGCCGCCTTAAGTTAATCGTTACATAATTGAAAATCCTTGTTCATTCATCGTTCCAAACTTTCAGGTAATCCATCTACTAGGATTTTGTATGTCTTGCTTATTTCAAGCTTTTATTTTGTTTTTAATGGGGTCGCAAAACATATATTCATTCAATTGAGATTAAAATTGAATCCCCTATTTTCTTTTGGGTGATTCTGCAGCCTATTTCGAGGTATGTTTCTCAAGGATTACAACAATTCTTGCTTGAAGCGGAGCAAGTCATAGTGGAGGTACGTGATTATATATATATATGTTGAATCGGTGTTTTTCATGGGTGATTTTTTTGGGGGATTTTAAGTGACAAAAATGGTGTGTTTGGAGTTTGTAGATCAAATTAATTACTTAGGCATTTTTAGAACACCGGCGACTTGTATGGTCACTGCACCAGTTCTACCAATTACCAAAAAATTTGAAAAATTCAAAGCCAAGACACAAAGTGCATTTGATAAAAATATCCACAGATTGAACTATTTCTGAGTTCAGATTAGCAATTGAGAAATGTAGTGATTTCCAAAAATGTAATATCGAATTGAAACAATTGGGATGGACCCAAAAGTGAAGGCTGATGCTGATAGCAACATTTCAAATCACGATGACTCTGTAAGAACTAGTTATGAGATGAAAAACAAGGTGGAAAAGCATATGATACAGTTGGTGATCACTCAATTATAAAACATTCCCGACATACTCTAAGTTTCAAACTATATGGGAAAATAATGAAACGAAGACGTATATAGGAGTAGAAAATGTGCCGATAAATTCCTTAAAATATATCTGCCCAATGAATCATGATTACAAATATAGTGTGTTTGGACTTTGAAGACCAAATTAATTAATTAGGCATGTTTACCCTTTATAAAATAATTTATATATATATATATATATATATATATATATATATATTATTTCTTACATTTAAATTTCTTTGAATTTATTTATTTTTTAAGTTGGTCATTAATGCATTACGATAATTTTAATTTAGTCACGTTGAATCTTGACGTTTCGCATATGTCTCTGTTTCATCGTCACAGGATCATTCCAATACCTTTGGCTGGCAAAGACGTGAGCTATTTTATTTCTTTTTTTTAGTGAGCAAAGATTGTGTTTTTTTAATTAGTGTGATATGATATCATTGTTGCATGATATTTCAGAAAACTAGCGAGACAATGGATGATTTTGAATTTTTTAAGGTGACAAAAATGGTTTGTTTGGACTTTGGAGATCAAATTAATTAATTGGGCATTTTTACCCTTTATCATATAATTATATATATATATATATATATGATCTAATAATAATAGATTAATTTACAACTGTATGGAAAAATTAATAGAAATACGAAATGGCGCATTGTTATATTGTTTATGCTTGGTTCAAATTTATATATGCATGTTTGGTACACAAGAAAATCAGTTAAAGATAAAACAAAATTGCATTAATTTCTCGACTCTTTTCATGCAATCTAATTATACTCATTCTCTGTTCTACTAAATACACTAAATTGTATTTATTCAATATGTTGTTTATTCAATATATGATTGTCTCAAAGTTTGAGTTACAATTTTTTTTGTTTTTGTTATTCCGCATAATTATATGCCATTTGTTTTTAATGAAGTGAACATGGATGAATCTAGCGAAAGCAGTAGTATTCCTTCCACCACTCAACCTCAAACATAATCTTCATCATTATCGACCATTCATGAGGAAGCAGTGGATGTTGGAGCCAAAAGAAAAAAAAGTAGCGAATGTGTGGTCACACGCCAAGAAAATTGTGAGAAAAAAATGAAAAAATGAGGTAATTTCTATTGTTGCTATTTGCAATTATTGTAACACTGAAGTTCCTGCTCATAGCAAAACACATGGGAATAATGGTATTGATGGGCATGTGAAAAAATGCAAAAAAAATCCTCATAATGTGGTAAATTCAAGTTCTTCTCAACCGATCTTGGCACAGTTGTCCGTGAATAATTCTTTGACACCTCACATATTTAACCAAAAAAAGCTTGAAGATAAAGTTGTTGCATTTGTTGTTAAAGATGAGATGCCGTTTAGAGTAGTGAAAAGGGCAGGGTTTGTAGAGATGATGAAAGAGGCTCAGCCTCGATTCAAGATTTCTAACAGAAAGAAGATTGCATCACTTGTGTATGATTTATATGAAGTTGAAGTGGGTAAGATAAAGAGTGTCATAGGTGATCAAAGGGTAAGTATCACGACCGATACTTGGACCTCAATTCAGAATATCAATTATATAATAATCACTGCTCATTTCCTGGATGATGATTGGAAATTGCATAAGAGAATAATAAATTTGATCACCAAGATCACCTCTCACATAGGAGATGACATCGGCAATGTTTTAGAAACATGTTTGAGCGACTGGGGGATAGATAAAATTTTCACTATAACAGTTGATGATGCTAGCACAAACGATAAAGCGGTGGAGTGCATGGGAAAGAGGCTAAAGGAGATGTGCACTCGATTAATTGATGGTAAGGACTTGAAATTGAGATGTTGTTGTCATATTATTAATTTAATTGTCAAGAGTGGGTTGAAGTTTCTCAATGAGTCAGTTGAGTATATTAGGAACTGTGTGAAGTATATTCACTCTTCTGGGGCAAGGTTGGACCAATTTAGGGAGTATGCTATCCTATTGAAGATGGATAAGATGTCAACCATTCCATGTCAACCATTCCAATGCATGTGCCTACGAGGTGGACTTCCATCTATACAATGCTTTTTGTTGCATGTAAGTTTAAGAAAGTATTTGGTAGGATGACAGAGAATGCACAATTTGCTGAATACTTTGAGGAGGTTGATGGTTCAGAGAGAAGAAAAGAGGGTGGGGCCTCCTGTGGAAAAGGATTGGGAGAATGCACAAGTATTTGTTAAATTTTTCAAGAGGTTTTATGACACTACATTGCAACTTAGTGCTAGCAAGACAACTACATAGACCTTGATTTGGGAGGAAATAGTTTCGATGAGGACAATCATTGACGAGACAATGCTCGACTCTACGGATCTTTCATTACAAGAAGTTTCTTATAAAATGGAGAGTAAGTTCAAGAAGTATTGGGGTGATCTTGAGAAGGTGAAAAAACTTGTTTTCTTAGGTCATATTCTAGATCCTCGTTATAAACTCCAAATGATCGCTATACACTTGGGAGATATGAGATTGGATGATGGTAAAATTCAATCATTTATCGACGGTTTAAAGAATTGTCTATTGGAGTTGTATCATGCATATAAAGAGAATTCATCTTTGGATACTTTTAACAGAATTGATGATGGTGATGTAGACAAAGAATTGATGGAAATATATAAGAATGATCCGGTTAAAGTGAACTTCCATCTAAAAATGGCTCAAGTAAGAAAAGCTCAGAATCAAGTTGAAATAACCAATGAAGTGGACAAGTTTCGATGTTTTGGAGTGGTGTAAAGGAAATGCAACGACATTTCCAGTCTTTTCAAAAATTTCCAAGGATGTTTTTTCAATCCCTGCATCTACTGTTGCTAGTGAGAATGCTTTTAGTCTTAGGAGGAGGGTTGTGGATCCATTTAGGGCATCGTTGCATCCTAAAATGGTGGAGGCACTTGTGTGTACTAGTGACTGGCTTAGAGGTGAAAAAAATTAATTTATACAAGGAGCCAACAGAAGAAGAATTCAATTTTTGTAAGGATTGTGAAGAAGTTGTTACAAGTAAGTTCATATTTAATTTATTTAGTAATTTTTATGAATACTTTGAATTTTGTGTATCATTCTTTATGTATCAAAAGAAAAATTAACTTTTAAAAAATTATGATTTTTTTTAACCAAAGTTCATCTATTTAATTTAGCCATCGATGTTCATGGGGAAGAATGTGGCTCAATAAGTTGGAGTTGGGTAAGTTGGTACTTGATATATATTTATATTTTTATTTAATGATTAATATATTTATAGTTTTATGTAATGTTTGCATTTATAGCTACTCATAACATAGTCCTAGAGAACTAAAGAATGTGTTTGTTTTTTTTAAACCTTTTCTGCGGTTGTAAGTTTGTGGGTCATTATGATTTCCTATCGGTTTTTTTAGTTAAGATTTTGATGAAGGATTCCTTATGGGATTGCATTCTAGGAGTTAAGCCCCAACTCAAAAATAAGCTGATGTATTATTACAAAATAATCTTGATATATATGACTTGTTTTTGAAGTGTAAAAATTTCTGGTTCATTTCAAAGGTAAAAATTCAAAATCTAATGCATATGCTTTCTATTGAAAGGTGTAATTTCCAGATTATGATGCATGTATATATTTGTAAATTTTAATCTTGTTAAAGATTATGATTAATGATTACTTGATATTAATTTGTTGTTTGTATGAACTCTCATGCACAAGGAAAAATAATACATCATCCTCAAGTGTAAGCTCAAATGGTTTCATGGTGGAAGAATAACTCGATATAATGTACTAAGATATTTGTAATGTACTAAGATATTTTATTTCTAACAAAGACATTGTGTCTGGTTTATTTGTAATGTACTAAGATATTTTAGTTTCTAATGATTATTTTAATTTATTTTTAATGTACTAAAAAGTTGTTTGAGAGTCTCAAAAAATTATGAAAAAATATTTATTCGGGATTTAGCTTCCCGACCCGACGGGATCCCGAATGTTCGGGATCCCGAACATTCGGGTCCCGCATTGGGATGAAAAAAGTAATCCCAATTCTTATCGAGCGGGAATCGGATAAGGGGGTTACGGGACGGGTCTCAACCCGAACCTACCCCTAGAATTAACTTCAAATCTCAAATACAAATCAAATGCCAACTTTCAGAGGTATGAACTCAATTCTAAATTTCTTGGATTTAAATACTTTGATGAGAGATTTGTAGATTTGTTATCTATGAGATATGTTTTGAAGTCAAATCTTGATATTAAGTTGTTTGAATCTTTTTATATGTAGAAATTGAGTTATTTGTGTTATGTTGATGTGTGTGAGTGTTGCATGAGTTGTATAGGCAAAAAGTCTTATTTGCTAGAATGGTTTGTAATGACTTTTGGGCTAGCTAATGTGCCTAATACTTTCATGAGATTGATGAGTCATGTTGTTGGGAATTTTAGTTTTGGTATTTACAAAAGAAATCCAAACTACTTGAGCAACCACAAAAAAAGGACTAAATTGATATTCTGGAAATGATGACGTCTCTATGACCAACAGATACAATTTACATTGCCAAACTGAATCACTAAACTGAACCATCAATGACCGCGCTAAAAGGGATACAAAGCAGTTGACCTCGCCAAACTGAATCCATCAGTTTACCCTTGCCAAACTGATTGCTTCAGGGATACAAAGCAGTTGAACTCGCTAAACTGATTACTTCAGGTGTCCACAACAGTTTAACTACCGTGCTATTTCCGGATAAGATCATCCGTACTCTGACATCTCTGCAGAAGGTAGTGCCGCGGTCCTAAGGGAATGTCGGCTCCAGAACTCGTTGATGATACTGACAATTTGATATGAATCTTGATGTGTAAGATTAGTAAACACGATTACAATTTGAATCACACCCTCTAATCAATAAACAAAAGACCCAAACTTTTGCCCAATCTTTGAAACAAGTAAAATTGATAGGATTTTGGATTTCCACCTTTAATCGACGGTACGATTAACAGCAGAAATCACGACAATTGAAACCAAAGAAAACCTTCAGATAACTTGTATCTGACAATATTCAGTGAGAAAACAACCGACAAACGCTTCCAAGTATTTAACTAAGAAAGTTTGATTTGAAAAGCCAAAGCAAAGCTTTGTATAAAATTCTAGAGATAATTTCAATATTTTGTGTATAAACTGAATCTGAATTGTTAATTAACGAAATAAACAAAAGTATTTATAGTTTACAATCAAAAATAAAAGATAATGCAAAATATAACCTAAAGATATCAAAGATATCATCTAGAAAGTTTCCTAGTATAATTAAAAGACCAAAAAATAGGAAAGTAATGCCAAAATATCAAAAAGTCTCGCACACACACAAACATGCCAAACTGTGTGTAAAAGTACGAGGCGCTGGCGCGCAAGAAAGACATGCGGGCGCGCATAGCTCTCTGGACGTACGCGCGGGCGTGCACAGGGTTCTATCAATCAGGCGCGGGCGCGCGAGAATAAGGCGCGGACGCGCATGCCTCTCGGGTCCTGTCACTTATTTTTGTGTTTTCTTTGATATTTTCGCCACTTTCTGAGCTTCTTTGGACTTCAATAAGATTGTAACATTCGCCAAAGTATTCTTCAGACATTCCAATGCCTTCTTAACAATTCATTAGCAACGATTGAAGCGCCTCTTTGAATCTCTTAGCTCGACCTCTCGTAATTGGTCATCTAGGCATCTCCAACGGATCCTTAGCCACGTGATCAACATGCGAGCTATCCATGATCGCATCATCCTCCCCTTCTTGAAAAGGATTTGTCCTCAAATCTCGATCATCACATACATCAAACAACGACAAATCAGAAACATTAAAAGTAGTACTCACATTGTACTCACCTGGAAAATCTAATTTGTAGGCGTTGTCATTGATCCGCTCCAAAACTTGGAAAGGTCCATCACCCCTAGGTGGAGAGCTTTGAATGTCTCTTTTCCGGAAAACGCTCTTTTCGCAGATGCAACCAAACCCAATCACCGGGTTCAAATACAATCTTCTTCTTTCCCTTATTCTCTTGTTTGGTATACTGCAAATTCTTTTTATCTATATTCGCACGTACTTTCTCATGCAAAATCTTCACAAACTCAGCCTTCTTCTTGCCATCCAGATTAACCCTTTCACTCATAGGTAATGACATCAAATCCAACGGAGTCAATGGGTTAAATCCATACACAATTTCAAAAGGTGAATAATTCGTAGTAGAATGTACACTACGATTATAAGCAAATTCAATAAATGGCAAACAATTCTCCCAATTTTTCAAGTTCTTTTTAATAATAGAGCGCAACAATGTCCCTAAAGTTCTATTAACTACCTCAGTCTGTCCATCAGTTTGTGGATGACAACTAGTAGAAAACAACAATTTAGTTCCAAGTTTACACCATAATGTTTTCCAAAAGTAACTCAAAAACCGAGTATCCCTATCAAAAACAATACTTCTAGGCATGCCATGCAATCTCACAATCTCATTAAAGAACAAATCTGCAACATGCGAAGCATCATCTGATTTATGACATGCAATAAAATGTGCCATTTTTGAAAACCTATCAACCACAACATAAATAGAATCCCTCCCCTTCTTAGACCTCGGTAACCCAAAAACAAAATCCATAGAAATGTCTACCCATGGTTCTTTAGGTACTGGAAGTAGAGTATATAACCCATGTGGTTGTGATCTAGACTTTGCTTGCTTACAAGTCACACACCGCTCACACATCTCTTCCTGACAAAGCTATTGAGACTGAGACTCTACCTCAAACTCTAGCAATGATTGTTCATACAGCTCCTAAATCATCAACTCATCAGGACAAAGGGAAAGAAAAAGTTGAAATGATCGCAGCTACACCTCCATCACCTCCTAAAGGACAGAAGCAAGATTTCACCAAAGAATATCTCTCATTTACTGACAAAGGACTCCCATCTCCAACTTCCATGACTGAAGATGATTGGTATCACACACTTACTCAGATTGAGAATTCAGTCTATGTCATGTCCAAAACTGTCACTAGTATCAAAGAAAATCAACAAACAACAACCAACAACATATCTTTTCTGAGACAATCAATGAATGCTGAGCTCAGTAAACTTCAAGAAAAGTTTGCACTACTGGATAAAATCCTAGTGGATTCAAATCAACTGACTAGCTCCCTATTTCAACTGCAAAACTCTCATCAGTCTTTGGAGACAAAAGTTGACAGCTTGAATGGATTTGTTCAGACCTTTCACAATTCAGTTCAATCCAATTTTCAAGGAATTTCTCGGCAAATCAACACTCTGAAAAGTTTATCTCAGAATATTCTGCGAAATCAACATGAAGCTCAAGCTCTACAGCGCAGTACCTCAGCAACTCATCAACAAACTCGTAGTTCGTCATTTCACAGATCCTCTTCTGATCGAAGATAGTTTATCTGTTGTCACATCAAGATTATTTTATTATCTACTATTGTATCTCTCCTTCCTGATCTATGCTGTTCAGTTTATCAAAAAGGGGGAAAAGTTCGTGATTGAAACAGAATTTGCATAACAATGAATATCAGCTTATAATGATGACAATATATATCAGTTTATCATATAATAAATTGCAATGTTTTGATAAACACCAAAAAAGGGGAAATTGTTGGGAAATTTAGTTTTGGTATTTACAAAAGAAAGCCAAACTACTTGAGCAACCACAAAAAAAGGACTAAACTGATATTCTGGAAATGATGACGTCTCTATGACCAACAGATACAGTTTACGTTGTCAAACTGAATCACTAAACTGAACCATCAACGATCGCGCTAAAAAGGATACAAAGCAGTTGACCTCTCCAAACTGAATCCATCAGTTTACCCTTGCCAAACTGATTGCTTCAGGGATACAAAGCAGTTGACTTCGCTAAACTGATTACTTCAGGTGTCCACAACAGTTTAACTACCGTGCTATTTTCGGATAAGATCATCCGTACTCTGACATCTCTGCAGAAGGTAGTGCCGCGATCCTAAGGGAATGTCGGGTCCAGAACTCGTTGATGATAGTGACAATTCCAACGGGAATAATTCAAAATCTTATCAGAAGGACAATTCGAATTTATGACCGTTGGTAATCCAAAGGGTATAAATAGAGATATTGATTAACAACAAAAACAACGGACGTTCCAAAAACTCTGCCATTTTTGCAAGAACACAAAAAGTTTATTACGCTCAAGAATTGATCAAGGAGCTCGAAAGCACAAACATTCAAAGCAGTATACAGATCATTGAAGGATCAATTTTTGTGCTAAAAGATTTTGAGTTGTATTCTTTTCTTTGTACTATCAGTCTAGGACTGAAACTAAAGTGTTATACTAGGAGTTCTTGTTTAGGCAGTGTCTAAGTCCTAAATTGGATTGGGTTTGTGCAAATCACTTGTATAAATCAAAGTCTTCTAGTGATATCCTTCCGAGGTGGAAGAAGGGGTGACGTAGGAGTGTTTGAAATCTCCGAACATCCATAAAAAACTACGTGTGTCATTTTAGTTTACTCACCATATTACCACACACCTTAAACTGATATTTACTCAGTGCTTTCAAATCTGCAGTTTGACATAATTCCGCACATATTTCGTTTGCCAAACTGCATTCGACACTAAGATAATCCTCGATCGAACTCGTTCTTTAAACCGATCAAGTTCAATATATTCTCGTAAACTGTTTGAAAGTATATTCACCCCCTCTCTCTAGACTTTCAACCGATCCTATCACATGTTTTGCATGCACATAAGGATATAATTATTGTGATATACTTTGATTGTATCTTAGTATATATCAAAACTTTGAATGAGCATGTTAAATATGTGATATTTGTGATGCTCACACCTAGTGATGAGAATTTTTATGAAAATTTAAAAGAGAGTATATTGTATACAAGGGGACATGTTTTACTTGTTTTTGGCATGAGTTCTCGAAGAAAGAGAGTTGATAATGAAAATGTGATCAAGTACCAACAAGGTAAGGAGAATGTGATAGTTGCTACACTATCACGAAGTTATGTATTTTTATCTTGGTATCAAAGTTTTCGTGTGTTGAGAATGCTAAAGAGTTGTATGCATTTTATAGTGGTTAGATGTCTTTGAGTTTTTCTGTGTGGACTTCAAGATAAATTTTATTTGAGCAATGTGTATTTGTTTAAAGAAAATAAATTTTTATTTATATATTCGTCGTTGCATGAGTTTCTTGATGAGAGAAGATATGCAAAACATGAGTTGCTTGATGAGAGAAGATAAATTTTATTTGAGCAATATGTATTTGTTTAAAAAAAAATTTATTTATATATTCGTCGTTGCAAGAGTTGCTTGATGAGAGAAGATATGTTTTGAGTTTGATAAGTTATAATGAGAGATCCAAAAAAATGAATATGGTGGATAAATACTTGTTATGGTTACACATAAAGATATATATTGAGTGGAATTATGAGAGACATATCGCATGCAGACAAGCAATGTTTAGTTTACAATTTTATGATGTGAATAAATTAATTCTTATTCCTATAGCACAATGGGTATTCGTATATATGAGTTTTGTGTTGGGATTAACTAGGTCTAAGATGGGGAAGAATTTATTTTATGTCATACTTAATGGAGTATGGATCATATTTTTGCATGCTTATGGTGTTAAGTTGTTTAATTTGAGCATGAAGGATTTTGTGTTCTTTGACTTTGTGATGAGTGTGCAAGGTACAAAAGTTGGTGTGGAGAATATAGGAGCAATCACTGAGTTGGATTCATTGAAACTATTGGATGACTTGGGTGATAAAGCTTACGAGGGGAAACTACTAGGTAAGTATGACGTAAATGAAATTTTTAATGTCATTGATATTTTGTTGTTTGATGTAGGTAACGAGCAAGATTTGAAGACAAATCTTTTTGAATAAGGGAAGTATGATGCGATCTTGGATAGCTATCGAAGTTATCAAGCATGAGATCTGCGAGAGTTGCCGAAAGGATCAATAAATAGGGGATGAAACAAGTTGTTCGAAGAGGCGCGTCAAGGATTCTTAATGTTTAAAGAAGAGTCTCATAAGTTACCATCAAGATTAAAAGGCTTTGTAATTAATGAAAACCTAGTTGGAGAGCATGATATTCAATTTGGAGGACATTTGGATGTCATTGAAGTGTTAAGAGTTCAAGAGAAGCGAGATTCCAAAGTTTGGACAACATCCAACCGCGCCCCAGAGGTCAAAACCCGTGCCCCAGCGCGCCTGTCGAGCTTTGAAGAATTTGGACAGACCACAGACGCGCTCCAGCTGACGGATCATGTGCCCCAGCGCACTGCCTAGCGCTCCAACGCATTTTTTATTATTTTGATGATTTATTTTCTATTTTAAGAGTTTTTGAATTTTAGGAAATTAGATATTTGCAATATTTTGCGTTATTTTTTTATCTTTTTGAGTTGTAAATAATATATAACAATATATTGCTTCACTATAGAAAAACACAGTATTCAGATTATTAATTCTATCAATTGAAATTCTCTCTAAAATTTTGTTCAAAGATTTGCTTTGTTTTTTTCAAATCAAACTTATCAAAGTTGAACAACTTTGTGGCGTTTGTCGATTGATTATCTTCGTGAATTGTCAAAAACAAGTTCTTTGAAGGTTTCGTTGTGATTAATTGTTTATCATATGATTATTTGTTGCTAGTTTCGTTGTAAACTAGATGTGGATATCTAAAACTTACTTGTGTCAAAAGATTGGGACAATAATTTGAGTCTTTTTGTTATTGAATTGAGGATACGATTCATCTATAATCGCGTTTGCTTTTCATGCATATAAGATTCATATAAGTGTTAGTACAGTGGGTCAAGAACTATTTAGCTATAGGAATTGTTCATTTCGAAGAAGGACGGTGCATGCCTAGAAATTTCACACCATATTTAACTGAACTCATGCAATAATGGAAGGAGTCGCAAAACTTCAAATTCTGGATGGACGGAATAGATTATCGAAACTGCTGCTATCAATGTCCTTAGTACAATAATAAAACCAATTATGTTTGCAATAGAAGAACCGGTCTCAAAAGCTATTTGACACCGTTGTTCTCAAACACTAACAATATCTTTACATCGCCCACCACGGAACCAACTTTTATGCATTCAGATTCTATTCCAGTGTATTTGAAAAATGTTGTAAACAATGATGAATTCAATTTTATGATTAAATATAAAAAATTTGTTACCATATCATATTATTCATATCACAAAAGGCTTGTGGAATCGTAACCAACTTTTGGTATGTATTCAACATTTCTCTTTTAATCATATTTTTTTCCTATCATTTTAATTTTATAACATGATAGTTTTCATTTTAACTAGCATAATCGCACACACGCGTTGCGTGTGTATAAAACCATATAATATTTAATATTGTATGCTGCATATAGATGTTATTTTTTAATAACATTTCAATTTATTTTTTTTTTCATTTCTAAAATAATATAAAAATTTATTTATCAATATCATATCTATAATGGTTAGTTGAGAAAAATATAAAAATATCCAAAAAAAAATCTTTACTTATAATTAAATTTAAAAAATTATTTATCCTATCTATAATTGTTAGTTGAGAAAAATATATACAAATAAATTCAAATTAACATATATGAATTGAAAGGGTAATTTCGGAAAAAAAGTTGGTGTCCTCCATCTAAGGGGCTCAAATTTTATATATAGGTTGTGTTTACTTGCTTTGATAAGTATAGGATTATATTAATAATCCTAAGCAATCACATGTTTACTTGCTTTTTTAGGGTCCGTATTAAATCGTAAAGTCCATTCATAGTTACATAATTTATATTTTAAACCTTGATGATTTATCACAAATAAATGGTGTGATAAATAATCATTATATTTTTAATTGAAAAAATTACACTAATATCCTTCATTTACTTTCCAAAAAAATAATATGTGAAAATCTCATTTTAAAAAATTATATAACATGCATATAAATTTCAAATACTTTAAGATATATTAATACATTTCATTTAATTTAAATATACGAAATGTCCATTTAAAAATTATAAAACATGAAAAAAATTTAATAATTTAATATATGATTAATACAGTTCATTAAAATTTATCCTTATTAATGGGAAAAAAATTTAACTCAATTTATTAATTTTTTTTAAAAATAAATAATATTTATACTCAATAATTTTGGTCAACTAAAATAATTTGCATTTTTCAATAAAAATCACAATCCCAATTTTACAAATAAAAAACTAAAAATAAGATTATATATTATACACGAAGGACAAAATTGTAACTCGTCATTTAATCATAGTATCAATCACAAAATTGATCCATTAAAGTAAACATGTGATTGTTTATGCATCATTATTCAACATCTTATAAATTTAGTTAATAGTCCTAGTATTATTTATCTATATATAATTAATCTCACTAAGTAAACATAACATAGTATGATAGTATATAGATGTTTTAACTTGTGATGTGTCACAACACGCTTACTATGAAAATTGAAAATTTATGGGTAGAACTAATACATGATTTGAATAATCTATATACCATCTTAAAGTAATTATAATAATTTTAGTGTATTAAAAGAAATTCCATATTCTCTTAATTAAATATATGTGTGTGTATCTGTGTGTATATATATGTGTGAGATATATTATCACAGGATATATATGGCGTTGTGTCGTTGTCGAATTTATTGAGTAGAGACATGAAAACATGCCGGTCGATTTTATGTTTGTATTCAATTTGGAGATTCGGTTTTTATAATTCTTCATTCATTAATTTTTTTATTTGCTCTGTTGTTGAAGCCCAAGTTAGTGGGCCGCTGAAATATGGGCATATTAAAACTTAGAGGATATGAATTTGAAATTATAAGGCCCAAGAAATCTCATAATAGTATGTCAAAAAATATATCTAATAGTAATATATAGGGCTGGGATATCGAACCAAAATACCGAATTTTTGGGATATCGTATCGAATTTTTTTCGATATATAAACATTTTTTGGTATATCGAATTTTTTTTCGGTATCTATACGGTATCAATATGGATTTTTTCCATACCAAAATTTTGAAATTTTGATATCGATATCGATATGAATTTTTTTCATACCAATATTTTGGTTACGGTATACCGAAAACCCACCCCTAATAATATATAACTCATATTATAGTTCCATAAAACAACCCAAATATCATCTTTCGTTCACATTCATACAAGGAGCAATTGTTAATTCTCAACCATATTCCTCTCAACCATTGTCGTCTTGAAAGTTGCAACTCTTGATATGGGACACGTGAAATGATCGCCATACCAATTATACGATTGATCACTTATTGGTTTCACTAAAATTGTTATGTCGTTATTGAATGCGTTTGATTTGAGAAATCAATGGAGAAAGTGTTTTTCATCAATCGATACAACTCAAATATCTTAAATATTATAGTCGAAATTTTATAGTTCGGCTCTTGTACTAGAGATAATCACCACTCCCAAGTACCAACAATAAATATCAATTGAAAATGTGTTGAAATATCGAATTGATAGCGGTACGATTTTAAAAATAAATTCTATGGGAAAAAAAAATTCGTTGATGCACATCTAATTAAAGGGGGAAAATGTGCGGTCCTGATCCTCGTCACTCGCAATCATAAATAGGGTTAATGAGATTTTACACTAAGGGTAGTATTCAAATCATGCATTCAATGGTTCATACATCTACACATGAGCGTAATTAATGATATGCTGTTGACGTGAGTCACGTGAAAAATCATGAAACATTAAACTTATGATTAGGTTAATACTCATAAAGTATGTTGAACTCTACTTAAAAGATTGTCTTAATTCAGAAATAAATTCTTAAACAAAATTGAAAGGACCTTCAGAATTTATTGAAGCCTTCAATATCAGTTTCAATTAATCTTTTAAAGCTAAAGTTGTTATAATTTATTAAATTGGATTAATGACGTAGCTAATGTCTGGAATGTTGTATTATATATTTGCGAACACAAATTTAATAAATAGCACCGTCACCTTCTCCGAGACCTTTATCATTAATAAACTCTTCGAATATTGCAGCAATTATATTGGTGCACTTCGTTTTACATTATGCACAAAATTTATATTAAAATTTCTCATTTTTGTAAAGTACTTATATATATATATATATATATGTGTGTACTATCAAAATTCAAGATAACAAATATGTATGATGATGATAAACTTTATGTCTATTAGAGGAATATGAGTCGGTGAAATAGGTGAACGTCTGACCAACAATCAAGAGTTTGGTTATCTCTACAAACACTATTTTGACGAGCTTGTCGCACATGATTTGCTTAGTGCGATTTACATAACTAACGTGGATTGCAAAATACCACTTTAGCTAGAAGATTTACTTAGTGCACATCAAAAAGTCGTCGTAAAAAAAAAAAAAAAAAAAAAAAAGAAAGATAATATTGCATCTAAATCATGCACATTCGAGAACACCGTGGTATTTGTATGTAACAGCTTGGTCTAAGACTAAATAGTGTTTTGAGAATCTAATTAGTCAAGAATTGGTATCAATACAATAAATTGGTTTTTGTACCTTAATTGATTTTTACCAGTTATAATATATAACGTGGGACATTGTTAATATGTCTGGCTGAAATTGAGAACTCCAGCTAAAATTTCTTTAAATTAAAGAATACAAATTCATCACATTACGACCATAAATGAATCAACAAAAAATGCAACAAAATAATTTAAAAAGGGAGAACTCGCTTACCTTAATTCAGCTTGATCAATTTTCTATATATTTATGTACAAATAACAAAGATTCAAGAACCAAATCAGCGACCAAACTTGATAAATTAATATAATCAAACCATATGCTAAATACTAAACATATTAATGAAAACAAATTTTCCAAACCACCCCCTCTCTCTTAAATCAAATGATAGACCACACACAAAATCAATAAAATCCCACGAAATAATTGATTTCATATGCAAGGAAATTAAGTAGCTTTAAAATTTTCAACTTGATCCCTAAGAGGGTTTATTATCCCTATACAAGAAAAAATTTATATCCTCCATTTGATGTTCCTCACTAGCACTAGCCTTACTTTGATTAGGTACTTTATCCCCTTCAATCTCTCTATATCTATTCAAATACCTCTTCAAAGGCCCTGCATAATCATCAAACCCTAGAGTCTCCAAGGCGCAGCAGATATCGTCGCCGTTCACCGTTTTTCGCCTCTCCTTCCGGCACTTTTCCGAAGCCTCGCTCGTGACAAAGCCAATGAACTCGGACACGCACTCCTGCATAGTTTCTTTAGCTTCTTTCGAGATCTTTGCGTTCGGAGGGAGGATATTTTTCATGATCCGGCCGACGTTGGCTATCGGAAGCAGTCTTTCGGGTTCTTTGAGATCATTGAAAGGGCTTGCTTCAGAATTATCAACCATTCTCAGAGAGAAAAAAAGGGGTTTTGATTCGGTTCGGAGAAGTATAGGTTGTTTTTTTTTAGGATGATGACATGAATATAAGCGTTGGTCAAACTATATTTTATATTAATAATTATGTTAATAATTCACATACACAGTACCGTATATATGTATGTGTGTATAAAGACAAAATTGTCGTATTTATTATTTCATTTCTCTTTATTATTTAGTTGTCATTTTCAAGTTGATGCTAGGTACCAAGGCTTATGTAAATCGGTCAAAACTCAAATTGTAATGTGCCCTAGATATATTTCACGAATCTACATACTACTATCCATGAGACGGGTCAACTCTACTCATATTTATAATAATAAGTAATACCTTAATGCCTTTGGCATAAAATATAATACTTTTTAAGGGAAATTGCATATATCACCCTTGTGAAATTTCGTGTTAGCTAATAACCCCCTGTGAAAATTTTTTAAGCTAATAACCCCCTGTGATTCTAGATTTGTAGCATACACACCATTTTCAGATAAAAAATAACGAAAATACCCCTACATAAAATAAATGATAAATTAAATAGTTCATAATAGTCGAGGGCATTTTCGTCATTTTTTAGCCAGAAGGGGTGTGTATGCTACAAATCTAGAATCACAGGGGGTTATTAGCTTAAAAAATTTTCACAGGGGGTTATTAGCTAACACGGGATTTCACAAGGGTGATATATGCAATTTTCCCTACTTTTTAATGGATAACCCATGATAAGAGATCCGTCTAAAAAAAATAACCCTTGAGACCGTCTCATATGAGTTTTTGTCTACTATTAAAACAAAAAAAATCTTTTGAAAATGTTTCAGAGTTCAATTTTTTTTACGGATCTCGACTCGACCGATCAATGAAAAAACATCATTTTATGCCATAAGTATTACATTTCACTTTAGATATGGATCAAATCGATCCGTCTCACATATATTATATTTGTGAGATCGTCTCACGAAATACTTAATTTTAAAAAGATCGATGATTTTGTTTTCAAAAACAAAAAATCTCTTATAAAAACCATTTCATGGATCAATTTTGTTATTTATATATATTCAACCCGGCCGACCCAATTCGTGAATAAGTATTATTATTTGCTATGTCAAAAGTATACTTTTTTTTTTATGAAGTGAGAACTTCAAGCCGCTACCTTTCAGTGCACACTGGATAAACTATCGGACTAATGTAATAGCCTGCAAACTACGTTTGTCAGATAAACCACACTAGGCAAGCCCTGTGTGACAGACTAGCCTAAAAAAATGTTGGTAAATCCGTGAGACCGTCTCACAAGATATTTATCTAACAAAATAAAATAAGTTCCATAAAAAAATAGCATAATTCGTTTCACTTCAAGAAAGCAAGACTTCAAATATATCCGTTTATGAATATATATCTACTATATTATAATAGTTGAGACACCTAGAAAAATCGCTTATGTGTGAACACCATCTTTTGTTTCCACTTTTGCCTCTCATTCACTTTTTTTGTTCTATAATTACATTTCCCGGAATCTCATTAAAAACCTCTCACTCACTCCACTTTTCACATGAAAAAAACTCATTTTTTAACACACACAAAGCATGTGCATTTTTCACTAATATAAATAAAACATCAACGTATCTTTTAAAATCCACACATAATATATAGAAATAAATTAAAGTTGGTTGGTTAGGCATAATTAGAAGCTAATTATGATTAAGGTTTGCTACGTACAGTGCGATAATGGAAGCTGACAGGGCAATTAAGACATACTCCATTAATCCATATATAGTACGTGCTATGTAATATTTTATGGTAGCGTCAGCATTAATGGATCGATCTCCGGGGATTCTCCAATGAGTTTTGTTGGATATAATTAGATCGACGTGGGGCATTAAAATCTTGAGAAAAATATATACGTTTTTACAGTGATTTCAAGTTTTGTTTTTTCATCATATATATGGAATTTCTAGCTACTTAATCGATCAACATAGAAAAATATGTATATCATGTGCATATTCATAAATTAATAACCAATTGTTACAAGCTAGATATGTTGGTAGCTGAACATAATTAAGTATATAATCCACGTTTCTATTAATTTTTCGATATTTTAATATACATATTAAAAAAGATTTTAATTTGATAAATCGAATCATATGATAGCACATATTTTGATCAAAAAGAGAGATTGTCGTGATCTTCTGAAAGCATGTGTGACCCAACTTTTGACAAAAGACATGTATGTGTAGTCTCTGTCTCTTCTTTCTGGATACTCTCATATTAACTCGATACGAAAAACACATATAAATTAAATAGAGTGTTTAATGTCTCTAAGAATATTGCTCGATTGGATTCCTTGACTATATATATTATAGTTTAATATTCTTCGAGTGACCAAATTCCCAAGTTGGTGTTGCAATGTGCATGAACATATATATGTTCTTAGTAACATCAAATCGGCATGGATGAGATTATTTCATGCTATCTTAAGGGAGTGTTTATGTATTTTGCAACTTCTAAAAAATAAGTGATTATGAATTTTTTTTAACAAATTTGAGAAAAAAATTCATAATTACTTATTTTTAGTGATTGCAAATACTACCTATGTGGTATTCCAATCTCACATCCAATTGTCGAAAATTATTTTTGCGCATAGGGTACAATGACAAAAGATATAGATCTCACATATAAAACAACTATAGACTGTTAGATTTATCTCAAGAGCTTTGTCCGTGGCATAATAGTATTCGTTTCATAGTTAATTCAACCCACATTTCTATTTTAAATTTTATGAAAGGTCATGACAACCCGGTTGTAAGAGACTCCAAAGAAATTAGGAATATTTTTGCGGATCTTGATGAGGATCGGCAATTCTATTAGGAGTTTTAAAAATGGACCCTACTCGCCAATTTAATTCGAGTAGACATGAAAAAATCAAGTTAGAATTGAGTACTGTTTTTGGGTTCGGGTTGGACCTGAAAATTGACCAGAAAAAAGTGGCAAGTTTTGGGTTGACCCGAAATGTTTTATTATTAGCAGTGTTCTAAAAAGCTCGCTTAAGCGACGCTTAGTCTCGCTTAAGTTTTAATACTTTTAAACTCGATTAAGCGACTGCTTTTTAAAACGGAAGATTTCATTTGTTTTTTAAAATGAAAACATTTTTATAAATATGTATATTTATAGTTTAAAACTTGAATTATCTATTAAATCATATATTTATGATTAATCTAAAATTTTATTTATTGTTTGTTTTAAAATAATTAAAATTATAGTAAAAATTTAAAACGCTTTTTCATGTTTAAGCTCGTTCTAAGCTCTCTTAAGCTTGAAAAGCTTAAAACTTGACTTTCATGCTTCGACGCGCTTCGCGCTTTTTAAAACCTTGAATTTATTAGTCTTTACATGGAATTAAAAACATATTGATAATATTGGTATATTTTGTATGTTTGGGAATTTTTTTATATTTACATTGATATAATAAATTTTTATCATTTGATATTATTTTATAAAATTATGATTTTTAAAGCTATTTTTTTAGTGAGTATACTTTAAATTTTTTATAATTAGAGTTTTGAATTTAAATTATATATAAGCAAGATTTTGTGATTATGTGTTTAATCAAAATATCACTATCATTATTGTGTGTTTTGAATTTTTAGTTAATTATTTTGTTAAAACATTTAAAAAATCAAATCACATTGGTTCGTGTTAATCGGGTTCAGGTTGAGAAAATTTTTAGTAATACCTTGCGTCAACCCAACCCAAATCTACCTGATTAACACCCTAAATTCTATAACCAAATCCAAGCATATAAGAAAATCTCATGGAATATTTGCTCATCAGTTTGTATGAGATGGAGAGAAGAGATATGTCATGAATTTTGAGTTTGAATTTGATAAATATGAATTATTGGAAAAATAGTAAGATAATGAACAAAAAAATTATATATTTATACTAAAAATGAAAACAAATAGGCGTAGGGCTGACAAAAAATAGCGAAATGCTGTCGTACCGAAAAAAAACCGAATATACCGAAATTTTTGGTATCGGGTATCGGTATAATATTTTTGCATTTTTTGTATTTCGGTATACCGGAAAAAATCGGTATACACGGTTTCGATATGATACCGTGTATATCGATATATTTTTTTAAAAAAATAGTATAAAAAAATCTTTATACACGATATCATACCGATACCGTACCCAATTTCGGTATTCGGTACGGTATCGATATGAATTTTCGTCATACCAAAATTTCGATATACCGACATGTCGGTATACCAAAATTTTCGGTACGGTTTCGGTATCGAAATTTCCGGTACGGTATGCGGTATTCGGTACGGTAAGCGGTATATCGTACCGAACCACCCCTACATAGGCGTTCTGCTCACCTATTATCCGTCGCTTTTTCAAAATAAAACAACTTTTCCAAACATATATATAATTAATATCCCATGAGTTGTATGGACACAAGACAAATACACGACAGTTAGAGCCTAACACAAATTTTCTATGAGACGATCTCACTTATCAATTTTGTGAGACGAATTTTATATTTGATCATATCTGATATGAATCTTATGTATGAAAGACAACAAGATTTCAACGAATCGCACCTAAATTCGATAACAAAAGAATTCAATAATGTTGTCCCGACTTTGAAACAAGTAACAGATTTTGGAATCTCCACCTCTAGTTGAACCTGTAACTAGCAACAGAGAATTTACGATAGAAAACAATCAAAGATTCAATTAGACCTTCAAAGGAACCTGTCTTTGACAACCCAATTGAAAATCGATTGACAAACGCCACAAAGCTATGAAACTTTAATAAGTTTGATTTTGGGTAAAACAAAAGCTTTGATAAAATTCTAAAGAGAATTTTGTATTGAATAATCAATAATCTGAAAATCTTAGTTATCATTAAAATAATGAATGTTGTAGTATTTATATTACAACCCTAAATATTGAAAGATAACGCAAAATAAATCAAAAAAATATCAAAGATATCTCCTAAAGTTTTCTAGTAGGAATAAAAGACCTAAAATAAACAAAGTAAATCCAAAATATTAAAAATCCCGAACACACACACAAACACCTTCGGTGCATGTAAAACGACATAGCGCGGGCGCGCTAGAGAGAGGCGCGGACGCGCCGAAGTTGCGCAAACAAGGGCGCGGGCACGCGATAAGGTAGCGCGGGCGCGCCTAGAGCTCGCAAAACATAGTCAATTTGGCATCCGTAAGCGCGGGCGCGCTTCTTCTCCGCAAAATAATGGCGCGGGCGCGCCTTGGCTTCGAGCAGGGTCTTCAATTTCTTCACTTTCTTGACCTCTTTTGACCTCAATAAGATTATAACTTCCTCCAAATTGAATATCAAGAAATCCAACGCCCTCTTGTGTCTTCAGCAACAAAGATTGAAATACTTCCTTAAACTTCTGAGCTCGGCCTCTCGTAACCGGTCCTCATAGTATCTCCAACGGATCCTTAGGCACTTGATCAGCATGCGAGCCATCCATGATCGCATCATCCTTCCCTTCTTGAAAAGGATTTGTCCTCAAATCTTGATCATCACCTACATCAAACGGAGATAAATCAGAAACATTAAAAGTAGCACTGACATTATACTCACCTGGAAAATCTAATTTGTAAGCGTTGTCGTTGATGCGCTCCAATACTTGAAACGGTCCATCGCCTCTAGGTAGAAGCTTTGAGAGCCGTTTTTCAGGAAACCGCTCTTTCCTCAAATGCAACCACACCCAATCTCCTGGTTCAAACACAACTCTCTTCTTTCCCTTATTTGCTTGCTTTGTATACTTCAAATTTTTTTTCTCAATGTTCGCCTTCACTTTTTCATGCAAATTTCTCACAAATTCCGCCTTTTTCTTACCATCCATGTTAACCCTTTCACTCATAGGCAAAGACATCAAATCCAACGGGGTTAAAGGATTAAAACCATACACAATTTCAAATGGTGAAAAATTTGTAGTAGAATGAACACTACGATTATATGCAAACTCAACAAATGGTAAACATTCTTCCCAACTCTTCAAATTCTTTTTAATTATAGCACGCAACAAAGTTCCTAACGTTCTATTAACAACTTCAGTTTGACCATCCGTTTGAGGATGACATGTAGTCAAAAACAGTAGTTTAGTACCAAGTTTGCACCATAATGTTTTCCAAAAGTAGCTCAAGAAACGAGTATCTCTATCAGACACAATACTTCTAGGCATGCCATGCAATCTAACAACTTCATTAAAGAACAATTCAGCAACAGGAGAAGCATCATCAGATTTATGACAAGCAATAAAATGAGCCATCTTAGAAAATCTATCAACCACAACAAAAATTGAATCCCTCCCCTTCTTAGACCTCGGTAGTCCTAAAACAAAATCCATAGAAATATCTACCCACGGTTCACTAGGAACGGGAAGTGGAGTATACAAACCATGTGGTTATTGTCTAGACTTTGCTTTCCTACAAGTCACACATCTTTCGCAAATTTTCTCAACATCATGCTTCATATGTGGCCAATAAAAATGTTCATGCAAAGTTTCATAAGTTTTAGCCACTCCAAAATGCCCCATTAAACCACCCCCATGTCATTCCTTAACAAGTAATTCACGAATAGATGACTTAGGAATACATAACTTATCCTCCTTAAACAAATACCCATCATGCATGAAGAATTTATCTTTTGGACCATGCAAACATGACGCATATATCTCACCAAAATCAAGATCACTAGTATATAACTCTTTTACATACTCAAATCCTAAGAATTTAGAATCTAGAGTAGATAAAAGTACATACCTTCGTGATAGAGCATCCGCTACCACATTTTCCTTCCCTTTCTTGTATTTGATAACGTAGGAAAAAGTTTCCACAAACGCCACCCACTTAGCATGCCTCTTGTTTAGCTTGTGTTGTCCTTTGAGATGCTTCAATGATTCATGATCCGTATGAATCACAAATTCCTTTGGCCTCAAATAGTGTTGCCATGTCTCAAGTACTCTTACCAACGCATAAAACTCCTTGTTGTAGGTAGGATAATTCAAGGACGCCCCACTAAGCTTCTCACTGAAGTAAGCAATCGGTCGCCCACCTTGCATCAAGACACCTCCAATTCCTACACCTGACGCATCACATTCAATTTCAAAAGTGTTAGTAAAATCAGGTAAAACAAGTAGATGAGCATTAATTAATTTATGCTTGATAATATTAAAAGACTTCTCTTGCTCCTCGCCTCAAGGGAATGAAGCGTTCTTCTTGATCACTGCAGTCATAGGTGCCGCCAAAGTACTGAAATCTTTCACAAATCTCCTATAGAAACTTGCAAGACCATGAAAATTTCGAACTTGACCAATAGAAGTAGGCGTTGGCCAATCTCGAATAGCACTTACCTTGTCCTCATCAACTCTGACACCTTGGGAACTCACAACAAAACCAAGAAACACAAGTTCTTTTGTACAAAACACACACTTCTTCAAGTTAGCATACAATTGTTCAGCTTTTAGTGTGATTAGCACAATTCTCAAATGTTCGACATGCTCATCCAAATTTTTGCTATATACCAAGATATCATCAAAATATACCACAACAAATTTTCCAATATAAGCACGCAACACATGGTTCATCAATCTCATAAAAGTGCTAGGTGCATTAGTTAGTCCAAAGGGCATAACCAACCACTCATACAAGCCGTATTTGGTTTTAAAAGCAGTTTTCCACTCATCACCTTCTCTCATCCTAATTTGATGGTACCACTTTTTAAATCAATTTTACTAAAGACGCTAGAACCATGCAACTCATCCAACATATCATCTAGTCTAGGAATTGGATGCCTATACTTGATGATAATGTTATTAATGGCTCTACAATCCACACACATTCTCCATGAACCGTCTTTCTTAGGAACTAACAAAACAGGCACAACACACGGTGACATGGACTCACACACAAAGCCTTTATCTAAAAGTTCACTTACCTATCTTTGCATCTCTTTTGTTTCCTCCGGGTTGCTCCTATACGCTGGACGGTTTGGCAACGCACTTCCGGGCACAAAATCAATTTGATGTTCAATTCCTCTCAAAGGTGGTAATCCTTGAGGCAAATCCTCCGGAAATAAATTTTCAAATTCCTGCAAAAGAGAAAAAACATTGCTCGGAAGATTTCCGGCTATATCACTTGTGTTAAGGAGAAATTCCTTATAGAAAATTAACACAAGTGGAGTATGCTCATGTAAAATCTCTCGCAACTCACTCTTTTGGGCCATAAATATTTTTTTATCGGTCTCTTTCCTCTCAATTTTTTTTCATCTTTTTTTCTCTCAATATTTTTTTCTAAGGCCATCTCACTTTTTTGTTCACTCTTTTTTTCGGCCTCTTCTTTTTTTTTTATTTTTCAAATGGTCCTCCAGCACTTGCTTTGGAGTCATCGGTAACAATACAATAGGCTTCTTTTTCAAAGTAAAAGAATAACGATTTTTAAAACCGTCATGTATCACCTTTCTATCAAATTTCCACGGCCTACCCCACAAAATATGACAAGCTTGCATAGGCACCACATCACACAACACTTCATCTACATATTTACCAATGAAAAATGGTACTACCACCTGCTTATGCACTCTCACCTCCGAGCTATCATTAAACCACTGCAATTTATAAGGTTGAGGATGCTTTATAACAGGCAAACTCAACTTTTCCACCAGCTCATAACTCGCTACATTAGTGCAACTCCCACTATCAATAATAACACTACATACTTTGTTATTCACAAAGCATCTAGTATGGAATAAATTCTCCCTTTGAGTTTCTTCCTCCTCCTTTTGTTGTACATTCAACACTCTCCTGGTCACTAGCAATTCTCCAACCACCGCATCATATCCCTCTTCATCAGTATCCTCCAACGCAGGCATACTATCATATTTCTCATCCTCACTCTCCGACTCAATCTCACCACCAGCATTCATAATCATAATTTTTTTATTAGGACACTGACTGACAATATGACCAAGTCCTTGACATCTAAAACATTTAATATCCCTAGAACGAGTATTAGTAGTTTCAGGTGTACCTTTACCCACTTGTTTTGGTGCCTCCAATTTGGTGTCAAATTTTGGCTTGGACACCGACTTGTTGTCCTCCCGTTTTGCAACGCTTGGATGCCAAGGAATTGACGATCCTCCACCGGTAGGAAGTCAACCAGCTCCTCTCCTCTTGAGCTGCTACTCCACCTTCATGGCTGTCTGCACCATCTCATCCAAATCAAAACAGTGGCGAAGCTTCACTTGATCTTGGATTTCTCTATTCAAACCGCACAAAAATATGGCCATTGTAGCTTCATTATCCTCCTCAATGTTGGCCCGGATCATCGTGGTTTCCAACTCCTTGTAGTAATCCTCCACGCTTTTTGGACCTTGCTTCAGAGTTTGTAATCGCCTGTACATGCCACGATAATAATAGTTAGGCACAAACCGCTTCTTCATGACATGCTTCATCTCCTCCCACGTCTCAATAGGCGGCTCTCCACACCTTCTTTTAGTGGTCACTAATTGATCCCACCAGATTAACGCATAGTCTACAAACTCAACCACTGCCAACCTCACTTTCTTAAGGTCAGAATAGTGATGGCAATCAAACACAAACTCCACATGCTTCTCCCATTCCAAATACGCCTCCGGGTCAGACTTCCCATGAAACGCTAGAATTTTCATCTTAATACTACTAATATTTCCATCCTCCTTACTGCACTCCGTATGTTTTCCTCGTACCGCTTCTCGCCTATGTCTAACCTCATGTACTCTTCTCCCTCCATCCCAATTCTCATCAAAACTCTCCTCATCTCCTTCAAAATTATTTCCCTTCCTATATTTATTTTTTTTTCCACTACCACTACTCTCCTCCAATCTACTCACCCACTCATGAAGAGGTTCCAACTCCGACCTCATCACCCTAGTAAATTGACCCATCAACGCATCCATTTGAACCTTGGAAATTCCTTGGTTCACACTTTCACTAGCATCTTTATTAGGATTCATGGTACCTGCAAGAAAAAGGTTAGTAGTAAAATTCCTCACACAAGTTCTCACAGATCACTCCAAACGAATCACTCCAACACTCTTTTTCTTTCCACTCAATTTATGTAGGCTTTTGCTTTGTATAAAAGTGAATCAAACTCTCAAGTTCACAACTTTTAGACGCTTGAAGATCAACTCTCGAAGATTGACAAAAATAAAAAGAAGAAATTTAGGGATGCTCGAATTTTGACTTGCATCCAAGGATGAACAAGAACGAAAATTGTCCACAAGTTATCTTGCTTCTTCTATTATTTTTTTTTTGAAGCTTTTTCTGTCTCTACTCTTTTTTTTTGACCGATTTCAAATCTCTATTTTTTTTTTATTTTTTTTTTGAATTTTTCGAGATAACTTGAAGAAGGACGAAGAACGCGAAGAACACGAAGAACAGATAGTCACAAAGATGTGAAAACTTACTTGTTTCAAACATTTGCTTTGATACCAAATGATATGAATCTTATGTATGAAAGGCAACACGATTTCAACGAATCGCACCTCAATTCGATAACAAAAGAATTCAATAATGTTGTCCCGACTTTGAAACAAGCTATGAAACTTTGATAAGTTTGATTTTGAGTAAAGCAAAAGCTTTGATAAAATTCTAAAGAGAATTTTGTATTGAATAATCAATAATCTGAAAATCTTAGTTATCATTAAAATAATGAATGTTATAGTATTTATATTACAACCCTAAATATTGAAAGATAACGCAAAATAAATCAAAAAGATATCATAGATATCTCCTAAAGTTTCCTAGTAGGAATAAAAGACCTAAAATAAACAAAGTAAATCCAAAATATTAAAAATCCCAAACACACACACAAACACCTTCGGTGCGTGTAAAACGACATGGCGCGGGCGCGCTAGAGAGAGGCGCGGGCGCGCCGAAGTTGCGCAAACAAGGGCGCGGGCGCGCCTAGAGCTCGCAAAACATCGTCAATTTGGCATCCATAAGCGCGGGCGCGCGATCATGAGGCGCGGGCGCGCTTCTTCTCCGCAAAATAATGGCGCGGGCGTGCCTTGGCTTCAAGCAGGGTCTTCAATTTCTTCACTTTCTTGACCTCTTTTGACCTCAATAAGATTATAACTTCCTCCAAATTGAATATCAAGAAATCCAACACCCTCTTGTGTCTTCAGCAACAAAGATTGAAATACTTCCTTAAACTTCTGAGCTCGGCCTCTCGTAACTGGTCCTCGTAGTATCTCCAACGGATCCTTAGGCACTTGATCAGCATGCGAGCCATCCATGATCGCATCAATATCCATGGACGGATCCATGTTTGGCCCGTACTGGGCTGTAGCCCAGCCCATTTGTTTTGTTGGTAGGGATGTTGTAATTTTCAAGCCCAGTCTAATTGTGTCTTTTACAAGGAAAAATGTATTGTTGGGTCTTAATTATATTAGTTTAGAAAGAATAGTTATTTTACTTGAAAAATTTAACTTTGGTTATTCATAATTAATTTTTGTTTCTCCCCACGACACTCCACTTTTGTGCCAAATATATTCAAACTTCAAAGCGTGTGACCTTGTATTTATCTGACTATTATTTATCCAAAATATATTTTATATTACCAAAATAAATTGTAATCTTTTTATTAGTATGTAAAGTATCTTGGAAATATATAATTTGCATGACTTTCATAATATAATACGATTTTCTAACAAATTAATAGAAAAACACTATAGATCTATTTTATCAAATATCTTATTTAAAAAAAATTATTTTAAATGTAAATTTAAAATTTAATAAAAAAATAGTTTCAAAAATGAAAGAAGAGTGAATCTAAGAGAAACTTGTTGGTAGATTGCAAGATCGTTTCAAATTAATTTAATTAATAGGAACTTTTTTTAAAATGATTTCGGTTATTTTGTCTTAAAAAAATTTAATCCGCCAAAGTGCACTTGAAGTGATTTGAATACAACTATGATGGTTAAATATATTTACGAATATCATTTTGTTAATTGTCTCCATAGTAATATATATCATAGATTCGATTTATTACTATAAGTTTAGCCCACCCAAACACTAATTTCTGAATCCTTCCCTTATCATATCCATAAAAAGTTATTATTTTTTGTCAAAAATATTATTTTTTATTATAAGTATGAACCGAGTCTACTCATTGAAACCGCGTTATGAGAGAAGGCCTCATAGCCTAATTAATATTATATATAGTAAATCTGATGAGAGCTATAGTTATTTTTGCTTAAAATTAAATGTGGAGAATTTGTGATTACGTTTATGGAATCGTACGTAGATGCGTGTGTTAATCTTAGCTGCATGCTATGCAAAGGGTGGGACTCAATGTCAACGTAAAAAAATTACGAGTATAATTAAATAGCTAATTGCGGTGATCATAATTAATTAATGAGCGTTATTAAATAGTTCATTGTGGTTTCCTGAAATGATTCCACCATCTAATTAACTAATTGGGTTTGGTGAGCTGGTCATCTTCAATAACTTGGCAAGTGGGATGATCCCTCAATTAATTAATTTATATTAAATGCGATGCACAACCATATATGCATTCTTTAAATAATCCATGTATATATACATATCCCTTTAACTAATTATTTTTCGATTAAATAATGAAATTTGAGATGAATTTATGATTATATTTTAATTAATTTTCAATAAAACTAAAATTATTAGATATATTTGTTATTTTACATGGCCTCCCATTTTCTCAAACGTTTGATGTTTATTATTTATCAAATGATATTCTCTTTGTGCTATTTGATATTTTTTTATTTACAAAAATACAACACACCTATGTACCTGATGTAATTACTAGTGTGCTTTGGTTCACGTAAACATTACATTTTTAGCATTTTTAATTTTTTTATCATTTATCTTTTCTTTTCTTTTTTTTTTATCTTCGTTAAAATTATACGGACAGTAGAAGCACATGACATGTGCTTCGAAGTACTTGTATATATATGCATACGTTAACAATGTAAAATTAAATTACCATAATTGTTTGGTAATATTGATTTAGGAAATTTCTTGATTATCATGATCGGTAATTACTTGAGTAGAGGACTTTCCGAAATGATTATTTTATGTTCTAAATGTGATTAAGTTAAACAATGATGTTTAATGTATATCCAGAACTACTTTTAGAATGGATATATTTGCTAACGCGATAAAAAGATCACTTCAAAGTATTTTCAAATTAACATATCCGAGTGGATGGAGAAAGCAGAGAAATTGTTCACTCAAATCAAATTTCTTAAGAATATTAGGTTTGACCTTTCAATGTTTTAAAATTCCTGTTATCCAAAATTCAATTACACTTAGCACCATATGGTTTAAAGGACAAGATATTGATTATTTATTTCATTAAAGTTAATGTTTAACTCAAGGTCACAAATACTAAATTTTTTGCATCATTATCTTATATCTTATCTTATATATCTAAATATATTGACTTTTCATTACTATTCATACTTCATCATCTCATCTATGAGTCAAGTAGTATCTAACTTTTAAGATTTAATATGCATAATTGTTCATCATTATCGATTATAACTTTTTTTTTCGATGACGTGTAGCTCATCTGACACTAAAGTCTCAAATGTGTAATGAGATCTCGAGTTCGAGACCCAATTATAACAAAAACAATCGATTATAACTTTTGGTAAAATAGTGAAAATGTTCAAATTTTACATTAACATCAAGTTAAAATCGTGTGTTCGATTTCCATAACTTAAAACGTATAATTGCAAATAAGATGATAGTTAGATAACACCGATGGTTTTTTTATGGAAAAGTATTTAAAATGTAATATTTGGACTATGATATGATTTAAAATATTTGATCCACACATAACTAGTGAACATCTTGGTAAAGTTACAAATAATTGTTCGATTACATTGGATTCTTACGTTAAAATTTACAAAAAAATGTATTTTTGTTCTTTATGTCTGCAAGTTTTGTCTTATATATTATTAAAATTGAGTTCTATTGTAGTGACCCGCTCCCGGATTAACTATTTAACAATGACAACATAAAATTAAATCTTAAAGTACGAATACAAAATAAAAACAGCAAAAAATAAACCTTACATCAGATCAACTGGCAGAATACAACAGGCCCTAAAGTCCAAGGTAAAATATATATAGTTTTTACAACTCCATCAAAAACAGTTTTGAAAAACTCTCAACCTAAGACTGGAAACAATCACGATCCATAGAACAGCTGCAATCTCAATGACCGCTCCCTTCGGGTCCGTCCAACCTAAGCCTTGCCCCGTGGAATGGGGTGTCTAAGGCAAAACCGAAGACGTGAGCGATAGCAACGCTCAGTACAAAAGTATGAATATATACATGTTTATGAGTGCTAATGTAAATGTACCCTGTAATGGAAACCTATCACGGTAGAACTCTGCTCAGTCAAGTGGCATCATGGTATGTAGCACTCTGGGCCGTCGCATAAGGAGGTGGCTCACACATTAGATAGAATCTGTGGATATAGGTTACATGATCCCGTACTAACGGGTTCAACCATCCACTCAAGAGCAATGAGCTGAGCGACCCCACTATAGGTATATCAAGGTACATGCTCAACATGATAATGTATGCAACATAAAAATCATGACGTAATGTATGCACACAAAACATGTCATATAAACATGCGAATATAGAATATTCATACTCAACCAGGATATCTCGGATAGTACGTGATATGAATCCTCGTTGTATGGAAGGCAAACACGACTATATTAAAATTGTACCATCAATTCAATAACAAAAAGAAAACAAAGAATTTGCCCGATCTTGAAACAAGTAACGAATTTTTGAAAATTCACCTCTAGCTTACAATGAAACTAGCAACAGAAATTCACGAGGATAAAACAACTGATCACAACGGGACCTTCAGAAAACTTGTCTCTGACAACCCACGAGGATAATCAATCGACAAACGCCACAAAACTATGAACTTTGATAAGTTTGATTTGAGTAAAGCTCAAAGCTTCATTAAAAATTCTATAGAGAATTTTATGTGTTTGAATAATCAAAATCTGAATTTTATTAAAATAATGAATGTTAAGGTATTTATATTACATCCCAAAATATTAAAAGATAACGCAAAATAAATCAGAAGATATCAAAGATATCTCCTAAAAATTTCCTAGTAGGAATAAAAGACTCAAAATAAGAAAAATAATGCCAAAATTTTAAGATTCCCGAACACACACACAAACACTTTCGGTGCATGTAAAATTCGACGGGGCGGACGCGCTAGGGCTTGGCATGGGCGCACAGGAGCTTCAAGCTTGGTCTTCAATTTCTTCACTTTCTTGACCTCCTTTGGCCTCAATAAGATTATAACAACCCCCAAATTGAATATCAAGAAGTCCAACGCCCTCTTGCGACTTCATCATCAAGGATTGAAGTGCTTCCTTGAATTTCTGAGCTCGGCCTCTCATAACTGGTCCTCTTGGCAACTCCAACGGATCCTTAGCCACTTGATCAACATGCGAGCCATCCATGATCGCATCATCCTCCCCTTCTTGAAAAGGATTTGTCCTCAAATCTTGATTATCACCTACATCAAATGGAGATAAATCAGAAACATTGAAAGTAGCACTGACGTTATACTCACCTGGAAAATCTAATTTGTAAGCATTATCATTAATCATCTCCAAGACTTGAAAATGTCCATCGCCTCTGGGTAACAATATAAAACGCCGCTTCTTTGAAAAAGGCTTCTTCCTCAAGTGCAACCAAACCCAATCACTGGGTTCAAACACGACCTTCTTTTTATCTTTGTTTGCTTGTTTTGTGTATTGCAAGTTCTTTTTCTCAATGTTTGCTTTCACCTTCTCATGCAAATTTCTCACAAACTCAGCCTTTTTCTTTCCATCCATGTTAACCCTTTCACTCATAGGCAAAGACATTAAATCCAACGGGGTTAAAGGATTAAAACCATATACAATTTAAAATGGTGAAAAAATTTTAGTAGAATGCATACTACGATTATATGCAAACTTAATAAATGGCAAACATTCTTCCCAACTCTTCAAATTCTTTTTAATTATAGTACGCAACAAAGTTCCTAACGTCCTATTAATAACCTCAGTTTGACCATCCGTTTGAGGATGACATGTAGTCGAAAACAGTAGTTTAGTACCAAGTTTGCACCATAATGTTTTCCAAAAGTAGCTCAAAAAACGAGTATCTCTATCAGACACAATACTTCTAGGAATTCCATGCAATCGCACAATTTCATTAAAAAATAAATCCGTAACATGAGATGCATCATCAGATTTATGTCATCAGCTTTATGACACGCAATAAAATGATCCATTTTCAAAAATCTATCAACCACAACAAACATAGAATCTCTCCCTTTCTTAGACCTCGGTAGTCCTAAAACAAAATCCATAGAAATATCTACCTATGGTTCACTAGGAACATGAAGTGAAGTATACAATCCATGTGGTTGTGTCCTAGACTTAGCCTTTCTGCAAGTCACACACCTCTCACAAATATTTTCAACATCATGCTTCATATGTGACCAATAAAAATGTTCACGCAATATTTCATAAGTTTTAGCTACCCCAAAATGTCCCATCAAACCATCTCATGTGATTCCCTAACAAGTAATTCACGAATAGATGATTTGGGCACACACAACTTATCTTCCTTAAACAAATATCAATCATACATGAAAAATTTATCCTTTGGGCCATGCAAACATGATGCATAAATATCACCAAAATCAATATAATTGACATACAATTCCTTCACATACTCAAATCCCAAAAATTTAGAATCTAGAGTAAATAATAGTACATACCTTCGTGATAGAGCATCTACTACCACATTTTCTTTCCCTTGCTTGTACTTGATAATGTAGAGAAATGTCTCTACAAACTCCACCCACTTAGCATGTCTCTTATTCAGCTTTTGTTGTCCTTTGAGATGCTTCAAAGACTCATGGTCCGTATGAATCACAAATTCTTTTGGCCTCAAATAGTGCTGCCACGTCTCAAGAACACGAACCAAGGCATAAATTCCTTGTCATAAGTAGGATAATTCAATGCTGCTCCTTAGCTTCTCACTGAAGTATGCAATTGGCCGTCCTCCTTGAATCAAGACACCTCCAATCCCTACACCTGACGCATCACATTCAATTTCAAATGTATTAGAAAAATCAGGCAACACAAGTAAATGAGCATTAATTAATTTCTTCTTGATAATATTAAAAGATTTCTCTTTCTCCTCGCCCCAATGGAATGAAACTTTTTTCTTGATCACCGCAGTCATAGGCACTGCCAAAGTGCTAAAATCTTTTACAAATTTCTTATAGAAACTTGCAAGACCATGAAAACTTTGAACTTGACCAATAAAAGTAGGCGTTGGCCAATCTCGAATTGTACTTACCTTTTCCTCATCGACTTTGACACTTTGAGAACTCACAACAAAACCAAGAAACACAAGTTCTTTTGTACAAAACACAGACTTTTTCAAGTTTTCATACAAGTGTTCAGCTTTTAGTGTGATTAGCACAATTCTCAAGTGTTCAACATGCTCATTCAAATTTTTTCTATACACCAAGATATCATCAAAATATACCACAAAAAATTTTCCAATATAATCACGCAAAACATGATTCATCAACCTCATAAAAGTACTAGGTGCGTTAGTTAACCCAAATGGCATAACCAACCACTCATACAACCCATACTTAGTCTTGAAATCAGTTTTCCACTCATCACCCTCTCTCATCCTAATTTGATGATAACCACTTTTAAGATCAATTTTACTAAAAATACTAAAACCATGCAACTCATCCAACATATTATCTAGTCTAGAAATATGATGCATATACTTGATGGTAATGTTATTAATGGCTCTACAATCAACACACATTCTCCATGAACCGTCTTTCTTAGGCACTAACAAAACAGACACTGCACATGGCGACATAGATTCTCGCACAAAACCTTTATCCAAAAGCTCACTTACCTGCCTTTGTAGCTCTTTAGTCTCCTCCGGATTACTCCTATAAGCTGAACGATTTGGCAATGCACTTCCGGGAACAAGATCAATTTGATGCTCAATTCCCCTCAAAGGTGGTAATCCTTGAGGTAAATCCTCCGAAAATAATTATTCAAATTCGTGCAATAAAGAAACAACATTGCTCGAAAGATTTCCGGCTATATCACTTGTGTTAAGGAGAATCTCCTTATAAAAAATCAACACAAGTGGAGTAGGCTCATGTAAAATCTCTCGCAACTCACTTTTTTGGGCCATATATTTTTTTTATCGGCCTCTTTCCTCTCAATTTTTTTTTCATCTTTTTTTCTCTCAATCTTTTTTTCTAAGGTCATCTCACTTTTTTGTTCACTCTGTTTTTCGGCCTCTTCTTTATTTTTCGTTTTCAAATGATCCTCCAATACTTGATTTGGAGTCATAGGCAACAATACAACAGACTTTTTTTTCATAGTAAAAGAATAACGATTTTTAAACCCATCATGTGTCACCTTCCTATAAAATTGTCACGGCCTGCCCAACAAGATATGACAAGCTTGCATAAGAACAACATCACACAACACCTCATCCTCATACTTACCAATGGAAAAAGGTACCACAACTTACCTAGTCACTCTCACCTCCGAACTATCATTAAACCATTGCAATCTATATGGTTGAGAATGTTTTAAAGTAGGCAAACTCAACTTTTTAACAAGCTCACTACTTGCCACATTAGTACAAATTTCCCCATCAATAATGACACTACACACTTTATTTTTCACAAAGAATCTAGTATCAAATAAATTTTCTCTTTGAGTTTCTTCATCCTCTTTTTGTTGCACACTCAAAACTCTCATATTCACCAACAATTTCCCAACAACCGTATCATATCCCTCATCGTCAGGATCCTCCAATGCAGGCATATCACCATAATCCTCCTCCTCACTCTCCGACTCAAACTCACCACAAGCATTCATAATCATAATTTTTTTATTGGGATACTGACTTGCAATATGACCAACCCCTTGACATCTAAAGCATTTGATATCTCTAGAACGATTAATAGGAGTTTTAGGTTTACCTTGCACCCCTTGTTTCGGTGTCTCTTGCTTGTTGTCAGTTTTTGGCTTGGACCATGGTTTGACATCCTCTCGTTTTGCAACGTTTGGACGCCAAGAATTGGATGGAACTCCAGCCGTAGGATTTCGTCCCATGCCTCTCCTCTTGAATTTTTGTTCCACTTTCATGGCAATTTGCACCATCTCCTCAAGATCCATGCAATGTCTAAGCTCCACTTGGTCTTGAATCTCCCTATTCAACCCACATGAGAAACAAGCCATAGTTTCTTCACGATACTCATCAATGTTAGCTCGAATCATAGTGACTTCCAGTTTCTTGAAATAATCATCAACACTCTTGGAGCCTTGTTTCAAATTCTACAACCGCCTAAACATATCACGCTTGTAATAATTCGGCACAAATCTCTTCTGTAAAATTTGCTTCATCTCATCCCATGTTTCGATAGGACGCTCTCGATTCCTCCTCCTAGAAGTAACAAATTGATCCCACCAAATGAGAGCATAATCCACAAACTCAACAACCGCCAATTTTATTTTTTTCGCATCATTGTAGTGTTTGCCTCCGGATCAAATTTCCCATGGAATGAAGAAATCTTCATCTTAATCCCACTAATATTTCCATCCTCTCTTCCCCCCTCAATGAATCTTCCTCTCACCGCTCCCCTTCTATTTCTTTCACCCTCATGAGCCCTCCTATTTCTACCCCAATTTTCACCAAAACTCTCATCATCCTCACTACCGCCAACTTCAAGTTTACTTATTCTCTCTTGCACAGTCTCTAATTCGTCCCTCATTGCTTCCCTCACCATCTTAGACAAATCATCTATTTGGGTCTTGAAAAACCCTTGGCTAGAACTATCCTTTTCCTCTTTATTAGAACTCATTGTACCTGCAAGAAAATGTTAGTAATAAAATTATCTCACACAAATTATCACCAGTCACTCCAAAAGAATTCACTCAAGAACTCTTTTTTTTTCACTCAAAATATGGAATAGCTATGCTTTGTGTAGAAGTAATTCAAACTCTCAAGTTCACAACTTATAGACACTTGAAGATCGACTCTCGAAGATTGACAAAAACAAGAAGAAAAAATTTATGGACTTGAATTTTTGACTTGTACCCAAGGATGAACAAGAACAAAGTAATTGACCACAAACCTTGCTTCTTCTGGTTTTTTTTAAAGCTTTCGGTCCTTTTTATAATTTTTTTTTGACCGATTTTTTTTTGAATTTATAACTTGTAGTACAAGACATGAGAATTGGATAACAAGTTTGAAAAAAAATGACTTTGAAATTTGAATTAGAATAGATTCAGGTGAAGAACAAAAGATGAAGAACGAAGAACACGAAGAACGAAAAGATATGATACTTACTTGATTCAAAACGTTGGCTTTGATACCAAATGATATGAATTCTCATTGTATGAAAAGCAAACACGACTATATTAAAATCGTACCCTCAATCCAATAACAAAAAGAAAACAAAAAATTTGCCCGATCTTGAAACAAGTAACGAATTTTGGAATATCCACCTCTAGCTTACAATAAAACTAGTAACAGAAATTCACGAGGATAAAACAATTGATCACAATGGGACCTTCAAAAAACTTGTCTCTGACAACCCACGAGGATAATCAATCGACAAAAGCCACAAAGCTATGAACTTTGATAAGTTTGGTTTGAGTAAAGCACAAAGCTTCAGTAAAAATTCTAGAGAGAATTTTATGTGTTTGAATAATCAAAATCTGAATTCTATTAAAATAATGAATGTTAAAATATTTATATTACATTCCAAAATATTAAAAGATAACGCAAAATAAATCAAAAGATATCTCCTAAAAGTTTTTTAGTAGGAATAAAAGACTCAAAATAAGCAAAATAATGCCAAAATATTAATATTCCCGAACACACACACAAACACCTTCGGTGCATGTAAAAGACAACGGAGCGGGCGCGCTAGGACTTGGCGCGGGCGCACAGGGGCTTCGAGCTTGGTCTTCAATTTCTTCACTTTCTTGACTTCCTTTGGCCTTAATAAGATTATAACAGCCCCCAAATTGAATATCAAGAAGTCCAACGCCCTCTTGCGACTTCATCATCAAGGATTGAAGTGCTTCCTTGAATTTCTAAGCTCGGCCTCTCTTAACTGGTCCTCTTGGCAACTCCAACGGATCCTTAACCACTTAATCAACATGCGAGCCATCCATGATCGCATCAGTACGTCTGTACCTCTAATCAAGCAACTTAGCAACTCCGGCTCACAAGCCCAAGCTTAAAAGCAAGTAATTACCATATCACTCAATGCGTACTAAAAGTATGAACTAGATTAATAGTTACTCCCGAAAGTTAATTAGAGTCTAGATTTATACCTGCGTCCGTCGTCAGTCATCTGATGACGATAGCCTCAAACTCTAGGCAAAGCTCCGTTATGATCCCGGTAGAACTTCCTTATTGCCTGATCCTCAAGATGACGCCTAGAAACCTTATAAGCAGACTTGAACAGGAGAGGAAACTTCGGAATTGGCAAGGGAAAATGGCTCCCTCGGTCCATATTTATTGGCGGGGTTCAGATCTTCCGAACTGGGGATCAGATGTTTCGATCGATGTTAGGAGATTTTGATCGTTCAATCGGAGTTCCGATCTTTGCTCACCGAACACGTGTCCTGTGATTGGACAACTCCTGCTGTCGACAGAATTTGGACCTTCCGAACTCACATATATCTAATCACCAATCAGAAACCCATAACCATTTGTCGGAGGGAGATCGGGCACTCCGATCTACAGTTCGGAACATTTAAAGTGCTCGGTACATCCGATCTTCACCATCTACTTTCGAACTCGTTCGGAGCTTTCGAACTAGTCGAATCCTTGGGATCATCTGAACCATTTCTGAACGTCTTGAATCCGATTTTCAAATCATTAAACCCAAATGAATATTATTTAGTCAAAATTTGACCAATTAAACTTGTTTAGACATGTTGATTAACTTAATTAAGAATCGAGGTACTACATCTAGTCCTACATTTATCATTATTGATGCATTTTGGTCATCCTTTTGTAATTTTAGTATTTTTTTGAATGAAAATAGGTACATGACACTTGACAAATCATCGTCATGTCAGCGTCACACTATCATTAAATTGGTGAAATGTGTAAAAAAAGCTGAAAAATAAAACAAAACAAAGACAATAGATTAAAGCTTGAACTTGACTATAAATAAAGAATCAAAATAGTAAAACGACAAACAATTTGGATCAAATTTACAGTTCCCCTAAAATTTAAGCAGAGGCACCATCATTCCTTGGGGTGGGCTCCAGCTACTTTAATTTTCTTAATTATTAGTTTTATTATAATGTAATCTAAGTCTTGGTTAAATTTTTTATCCAGGCCACTTTCTGAAATATATATGTGAAATTTTCGGAATTGATTTTATAAAGGTTTTTTTTCAAAGAAAGCAAAAACGAAAGAAGCAATCACACACATTCCCTTCTTGATGCCATTTTTTCCCTCAAATTTCTCCCCACTTCAAAAATTCAAATTTTATTTAGAATTTTGTGTTTCTTTAAATTAGAATTTTTTTAATGAATTCATTTCATTACTGTATGAAATTGTGGGTTTCTTGGAAGTAATTGTAACTAAAGTGGACTTTATGATATATTCTTGAAATAATTTCATCTAGTTTCTATGATTTTTGTGTCATCTTTGCATCTTCGTCAGAAAATAAAATAATGTGCATTTTCAAGTGGACTTGTAGTATTTATATTTTTAATTTTTTTTATAATTTCGTTTAGATCCATATTGTCCCAATATAATGTTTGCATTTTCAAAGTTTCTTTTTGTTCGTTTAAAAAAAATTAATGAGGTGTTTTTTAGTGGTTCATGTGTGAATTTTTCATGGTGTGTTATATTACATAAAAAATCATTTTTTTAAAAAAATATATATTTAAGGATGTTAATTGAGGGGGAAAATTGAATTTATTTTGTTTTAACACTTCTTGTTTCCATTGCAGCAATGAAACAATCTTCTCACTTATGAAATTTTTTAAATTTCTCGCTGCAATAATCTATGTTATATTATTATTATATTATAAAACATTAGACCCTTAAAATAACTACTTTTGGTGTCCTAGTGTAACATTGTCTACTTTTCAAAAAAAAAAAAATTAAACTATTTAATTTTTTAAAAATTTATATTTATATATACTTCTAAATTTTTAAATAGGTATATCACTCTTAATAAAAAATAGTGTTAAAATTCATTAATTTGAAAATAACAAAACTTATCATGTTTAAATAATTATTCTATTTGTTCAAGTATGTAACGCGTGTACAGGAACACTAATATAGAGAAAGAGTTTTGACAAATTTTATGATTGCCTACATTGAGATTTTACTGCAAAAATCAACAATGATTCAATAATTGACGAGTTCTATTATATGAAAAATCTCATGATACATATTATATATATTAAATCGTTTATATATTTTTCTTGTCACTGTGTAATATTTATTAATTACCATTAATAAATATTGTGCAAATTGCTCAAAAATTCCTAATGCAAACATGTTTTTCTCTGCACTCCCTAGCCACTTTTTTGTACCACATGTTTTGTTAATTTGTACTACATCTTGTATAGTTTTGTACCACATCTTGTATTGTTTTGTACTACATTTTATGACTAGGGACCCCAAAACAAAACATGTTTTGGGGATTTTTGAGCAAATTGCCCATAAATATTCACACTAATTCAATATATATATTATTGGATCAAGTAGCCAAAGGTCAAAATTTTTGACCACACCTCTAATCCTTCCAAATCTAGACTTTCGTTAATAAGTTTATAATCAATATCAAAACACATAAATTCAGAAATTAAAATTGACGAATGTAAAGATTGAGAATATCATAATTAGTGTCCATATTATAAATTGCAAAAAAATATAACATCAACTCAAACATTAGCGCGTAGACGAGCAATAAAAAAATTATAGTAAAGTGCTTCACCCGCCTAATGATGTAACATAATGCATGCAATAATTAATTTTTTTTGATTACATTAATAGAATTCGAATCTAAATGAATATTCTCCCCGAACCCTAAAATCCCATTATAATGGTTCAAGTACAAGTGGACAAATTTACATGAAACAAGAGATGTTGTTTTTCACTTTTCATGCATAATAATGTATTTTAATGAAACTTACACGCATGTTCCAAGATACTCGGACAAACCATCGTTAATTATTTTTTGACAATTTGTTACAACTTATTTTTTAATGTATTAAAAAATTATATTGTATAATTTTCTTTTAATAATTACATTGTATTTTGGTTCCTTCTACGTACCTACCCATGTGAGACAATTGTGAGGTTCAACCAAACCAATTAGTCAAAGGTTAAGACAATAAATTTTGTTTCTCAATGAGTATTTTTGCATTAAATTAAATCAAGATGCAAATGAATAATTACAAATGTCGTGTCACAATATTTAGCGATTCCAAGGTTGTATTTTTTGTATTTTCCCCAACCCTTAATTCTGGCCTATATTTAGCGATCGATTCCAAGGTTGTACTTTTGTCTGATTTCTTGCCACTTTATAATTTAATAGTAACTAAAGAAATCGACCGTCTCAAATTATATTTTGATTTCTAGTGCCTATCTATCGACTATTTGTACGCAATTATATTCCGTACATTTAGAGTGAGCTTCAATGAGAGAGACGAGTTGATTCGATCCATATTTATAATGAAAATAATACATTTGATATAAAAAGAAATACTTATTCGTATATTGAGTCAAATAGAAAATGTGTCTCATAAAATTGACTCGCGAGATCGTTTAATAAGAGTTTTTGTGTTTAATCTAAAGAAAATAAAAAAATATGCTCCTCAAGATACTTTGTAAAGAGTTTTTGTTGTCTAATTAGTCAAACATGGATCTAATCTTTTAGTACGATGAGTTAGGTTGTTCTGTACTTTAAGTTTATTTTTTGGGTCAAAATACTTACATGAGTGTAGCAATGTTATTAATATATATACTACATGTAAACATATGAGGTAGGGTATTAAAACTTAAAAGATAGTTAAGAACAAGAAGTCTAATCTAAAACAAACAAAATATAAAAGATTTAATTAATTTTATATAATCAATGGAATCGTGAAAATATATTTAAAAAGATTCCTTTTGATCCCCTTCTTGTTTCATATGAGATTCAGCTTGATTTGAATTTGAATAGGATTTGACCACAGAACAATCCATTTACGTTGTAAATTTCATAGATGTCACGTCGTAGAATATTATTTAGATCTTGAAATCCAATATTTAAATATCATGTTGGAATGAAAACACACATATATATATATATATATATATATATATATATATAAATGATATGGTGAGCAACCATCGTGAGCACCCATGTGAGCACCTGCTGACGTGGCATCATGCACATCCAATAGGTGAATGCACATCAGCAGTTGCTCACATGAGTGCTCATGGTGATTGATATATGAGAAATGATATGGTGAGCAACCACCGTGAGCACCTACGTGATCGCATCTGCTGATATGTCACCATGCAATGAAATTTATAAAAACGTGAATAAATAAACAATCAAGCAAATAAACAGACTCAAATATTTAAGCAAGAGTATAAAATACTCTTGCAACGCCTAAAGAAAAAACTTTCACTAGAAAACAAATCAAAGAGTTTACAAAATCCTAAAATTAGTGAATTATTATAAAAGTCAATTTTCTCAAAACATGTGAGAAAATAAAGAATAAAAACATCTCCTAAACATTCTATACGAAATAAATAAAGAAAACAAAGTAAGGAGATGAATCTTTGATGCCAAAAACTCGATGAGAACAACACACTCTTTTATTTTCGATCTTCAAGTGTTCTCCAGTGCTTCAAAGTAATCAAGGAAACACGACCAGAACGAGCTTCAGAAAATCTTTAGAACTTTCTTAAGTTGCACGCACAGAGCTCTCACCCGGCCTCTTCGTGTTGTTCTCCTTCTATATTTACACGCCTCCTAAATAAGAAAAAGAGTCCTCCTATTCTATGTTTCCTTGTAGGCGAGTAAATCTTTATCAAAATAAAGATTGATCTTTATTTCCTTGATTCAAACATGAATATGTCAAGATAAGGTAACAAAGATATGATAAATATGATATCATAATATCTTAAATCTTAATCAACTAATGATATAAATCTAATTAAAATTTACGTCCAAGAAAGGCAAAATACTTAAATAAATCTTTTTAAAACTTAAGAGATTTTTGAAAATAAATATTTCCTTCAATTTCTCCCTTTTTGCTTTTCTGCACAAAACAAATATAATCAGTTTAGGTCATATCAAGATCAAGACTCCCCTAAATTACAAATCTTCTCCTGAATTTAAGAGAACATTTCCCCCTTAGTCTAAGCAGAGGTGTTGACAGAAATGTTGGCAACATCTTTCCACAACACTTAAGACCATAACTATCAAAGTAGAGAAAACAGAACAAATAATGAAAAAACAGAACAGAGAGAATCAAAATAAGCATTGATTATAATCAAAGCAAAAAAATACCAATAACTCAGAGCAAAAAAACTTAAAACATATAAATTTCAGAGCCATCAAAAACAACTAAACCACTACACTAAAATTGATTGCTCTTAGATGAGCCATCAACATTAACATCATCAACATCTTCAGCTTCAGCTTCTTCTCCCTCTTTTTGTCCAGAAGAGGTACCAACACCAAAGAGATTTTGATAGTGAGCTTTCAAAGACTCATAATAGGCAATGTCCGCCTTGGATTGAGTAATCTTCTGTTCAGCATGCAGTAATTGAGTTTGAAGAAAGGTTGTGTACAGTGGCTGTGTTGAAGAGGGTGGTACAAACAGAGCAGTGTCAGGAGTAGTGTTGGCAACATCTGTCACAACACTTGCAGCAACATCTGTTTCCGAACAAGGGAGATCTACCTTTATGTTTCCCCGAAGTAGAGCAGGGAAAATCTTCAGATCTTCTCCAGTAGCAGTCATGCCTTCATCTTCATCTTTTTCAATGTCTTGACTTACCATCATGAAATAAATCAGAAAGGGATATGGAAGTTTGAAAGTGACCTAGATACAGTTAGCAAAGGCCATGACTGTATCAAACACTAGTTGGCCAAAGTTAAAATCTGATCCTGTGCCAATAACATATAAAACCGATGCCTAATGCTTGGTGACAATAGTAGAATTGCCTAAGGGATTCCAGGTCTTCACATCGGTCTTGTGCAAAATAGAGTAGAGGGATGTAAGCTTAGCCGCAGACAGCTTCTGTGGGTGAGCTGGAAATTTTGTAACAAAATCACCATTGATGACAGAAGTCATCACATCCAGTGTAGGCATCTCAGTAGCATTGACATTGGGAGACTGAAAGAACCCATTTATCACAGCAGGGCTAAATTCAAAAATCTGTCCCCTCACATACACCTTCCCGTACTTAGCGTACCTTGTATCCTTCATAGCTTCATTCAGATTGCAGTAAAATTCCAAGACCAGAGGTTTACAGTAAGGAGTAGCGTATGTCACAGCAGCAAAAATATTTCTCATTTTGAAAAAATTTACCATATTTTGCTCTTCATATGCTGCCAAATCAATGTTGTGGTCCTCATAGAAGTCACGATTGCCATGGTGTTGCCAATCGTTTGCAGCATTATCAGAATAAAAAGCAGAAGAGTAGGAGCAACTTATCTTGTAGTCTTCAGCCAAGACAGCATCCAAGGTGTTGTTAGGGGTGTCGACAGCACCTTAAGAAACATCTTCTTCAGAACCACTCTCATCTCCAAAGGTCTCACCCTCTAGGTCTTTCTCAGTATCAGAGGCTTCACTCGATTCAAAGCTAGAAGTATCAGATTGTTGTGGAAGATTTTCAGCATATTCCTGCATCATCTCCTCGTCGGGTTCATCTTCTGAGGCATGAAGATTAGCTGTAGAAGTCTGACCCTTAGCTTGCTTCATCTTAGCCATGAACTTGGCTATGGATGCTTCCTCATCATCAGAGAATTCCAGAGGAGTGGTAGTAGCAGACGGTTCAGGAACAAAAAAAGATGCAGAGGCATCTTTATCAGGAGCACTAGGAGAGGCAGTTTGAGTCTCTGTGGAAGAAGACTCACCAGTAGACGAGGTGATCACTCTCAGAAATTCAAATGGTACTGGAATCGTAGATCTTGGTGCAGCAGCAGTACCTGGTTTACTCTTTGAACGAGTCTTCACTACAAAATCTTGATCGGCACTGTCATCCCCTGAAGAATACTCAGTATCAACCAAAGAGGGACAAGATGGTTGGCCCTTACCACGAAAACGCTTGAAGGCAGTGCAATCTGAATTGTATCCAGCTTGACTCTTTAAATGGCGAGTCAAGTGTTTCGCGGGAAATACCTTTTCAGAGTTGATAGATCCGACAGATTCTCCACGTCAAGTTCATTGACATGCTCTCCTGGTGCAATAGAATCCAAAGGCACAGGTGCCTCAGGAACTAGAACTATGGCATGCTAGTCAAGCGATGTTCCTACGAATTAATAAATTCAAAAACAAAAATTATCAATAGCAGTTGTTTCACAAATTAGAAAGATCAAACAATTACGGATTTGATATCTAATTTAGCTGTAGATTGTATGAGAAAATTACTTGGTGATCAAGCTAACAATCAAACACACAAGCATCAAATTCAAACAACTCTTGATATTCAAACCAAAAATCAACTAATGAACATATCAAAATCTCACAAGAAAAATAAAACTTTAAGGATTCGTCTTCCTCAACCAAGAATTAAAATTTAGCCACGAAGGACCATGAAAAATTAACTAGAAAATTGAAGAACGAGAAAATTTCTAAGAACAAGAGAGGAAAACCTAACCGTCAGGATGTGTTCCACACTTTCTGCTGTCTTCTCTCTGCTGAATTTTGTGAGTTTTCATCTATAAAATTAACCTAGAGTCCTTCCAATCTTTATTTCCTTTAAAATTATATTTTCCTTATCGAGGGGGAGCTCGAGCGGATAAAAGTTGTCACTCGAGCGGGCAACTTTCTGTCCAAAGAAAAATTTTTTCGCATAGAAGTGCGGGTGCGCTGGTTTCTTCAACTCCAGGGCGCGGGTGCGCTCTTCCTCAATCGCAGGTGTGCTGCCCCATTCTTCTTTGTAGCGCAAGGGCGCCGTTCGGACAGCACATAGGTGCTGCTTCTTTCTTCATTTTCCTTTGCATATACGCGCTCGAGCGGAAATATTTGGGGCTCGAGCGCGAATAACTCTGTCCAACAACAAATTTCTTATTTCTGGTCGCTCGAGCTAAAATACTCTTGCAACGCTTCAGGTCAAAACTTTCACTAGAAAACAAATCAAAGAGTTTACATAAATTTTGGGGCTATCGACAACAACGGGCTAACGACGGACGAAGGTATAATCCGAGTTTCTATAAATAGTTTATGAGTATTTATTAGCTTAGTTAAAACTTTTAGACGATGATTAGTGATATAGTAATCTTGTGATTATAGGCTTGGACAGTAGAGATGGTGTAGCTTATCTAATATTATTGCGGTACGAAAGTACTGTTCGAGATCCCTGACTGAGTATGCATGTATTATGTGTTTCATTATTTATATGACATAATTTTATCTGCATATATTATGTCACGATTATGCTTCATGCATTATCATATTGAGATTTTATCCTTGAGATAACATATATTAGGGTGGTTACCCTGATGTGTTAGTGGATGGTTGGACACGTGTACTCGTGATCAAGTCACCAATATCCACAGTAGGGTGTATGAGCCAAATCCTTGTGTGATGGTACAACGTGCTACATACCTTGGCACGAGTTTGTTTGATCAGAGTTTCATGACCTTGAGTCTTGGTACCCCGTACATTTGCATTCATGCTTATACAGTATTTGTATACTCATACACTCTTGCTGAGCGTAGTTCGCTCACGTCCATATTTTTGTATTTAATGGACACCCCATTCGACGGGGCAGGTCTTAGGTTGGACGGAGAAGGAGGCTCATGTTGGAAAAACGCGGCGTTCAGATCAATTATGATTGATACCCGGTGCAGCGGAAGTTTAAAATTTTTGTATGGAACGATTCCATAATGGGTATCAACCTTACGATTAAATTGTGTGTGTAAAAATCAAATAACAATTATAAAATTTTTACCTTTAATCTCGAATCGAGATTTTGGACACCAACAGATTTCTCTGCTCTTGTTGTATATCCCTGGAACTGATGGACGAACTGTTCTTCAATCAGGTCCACGAACAGAGATTTAATCCCTCTGATAGATTGCACTAGAAAATCTATCAGAAGTTTTCTACGAAGAGATTAACGAATTTGATCCGTTAAACCAGACTGTAATTCAAAATCACAGGCTGGATTTTTCTGACAGAGAGAGGGAGGGGGCGGCCACCTTTTAGAAAAATACTTAGGGTTTTCGAAAATTGTGACCTGTTCTATGTAATTTCTGTACTGCAATAACTTATTTATAATGCAGGCCACTAACAGCTTAGGGCCCATTAGTCATAAGTTCAAGCCCGACAAGCAAAGCCCGCATGTTCAGAAATTAATATAAAATTCATCGTGACTCCGATTGATAAACCGATTTCACCAATGTGCACAGAAACCATTTCTGCACCTTTTAAAGTCAAGATAAATTTTTCTGAATCCGAATTCAGTGATTTCCAAAAATGGCCATCCCTATGTCATTTTAGGAAATCTTACTCCTCTACTCTTAAATAAGAAGTCCAACTTCTTTGTTCATTAAATTTAACTCTTTAAATTTAACTATCTCAACGGGGATTAAAAATCCATTACACTGTGTGACCCTCAATGGTTCAGGGATACAGCTAGCCGTGGGCTCACAACTCCTTGTGACTCGGAACAACAATTTCCGACTTGCCCATCGAATCATGGTATGAGCGCCTAGCAACATCGCCCCATGATTCCCTAGGTATCACTGATAGTGCCTACAAGAACCAGTAGATTTTGGTTAGCGTACAGTACGGTCCTTTCATCCATATATCCCGATCGAATCAACAACCATTGGTATATCGAGAGTCGCTCGAGATTCGATAACTATGCAATGCATCTTGAAGATCAAATAGTGACATCGCATGTGGTACTAAGAAACCATTTCTTAAATCACATCATGTACTCTGGCCAGAGATTCGTCACACTAATATCTCCTCAGATCGCATAGGATATCCACACTCGCAAGTATGTGGTGAATCCTTGACAACAAAGCATCGACTCCTATATGTGTTGTAACTGTACCCAATCCCGACACCTGATGACCCCAATAGAGTCGGTAAACGAGTCAAAGCACAGTACTAGCATATAGAGTCTCAATGATGTCTCAAGTAGTAAGGACTAATGGTGTACAACCAAAACCGCGGACTATATCCACTCGATAAGTGATAACCACTTGGAAAGTCCGGATAGGGTAGTTCGATCATTCATCATATGAATATCCATTTGCATGCTTCGAACATCTCTATGTTCCTTACCAATGAAACGTGGTACTCTGCATCGCAAATGCTAGTCTCAAACTCGAGCGATCCTTATCCTTATTATCGGACGGCTCAATCGACTAGAAACAGTTTAGAATATACAGTGACTATAAGATGTGTTTCATGATAGACATCTCCATGTTCTACCACATCTTACATACACTATAGTATATTCAAGGTCTTTATCAAAACAACAATAGTATATCACAATATCACAATATGAAGAAAGACAAAGTCATTGCCATTAATAAAAGTGTAAATTATATTAAACAAAAGATTGTTTATACAAAGAGTCATCAAAGCCCTTAGCCACAAGTTGGCTCACCGGGCACCCACTCTTTCAGCTCAGGGCGGACTTAGTTGCAGGATTTTGGTAGCTATTGGGAGCTTTGTTTATTCAGGGATTGTATCAGAACTTGTTATTTTGATACTGAGAATCTGGTTCGATTTGTTTATAATAATTTTGGATTTCTTTTGCTTGGGTTTGTATAACTTTGGTGTTTTCAGCTGATAAATTTTGATTATGTTTTAATTAAAATTATTGCATGCTTAAGCTTCTGATTAGTAGGTGATCACAATGCGGGTCATTACATTTATGATATCAGATCATGCATAGGATATTTTTGGGATTTAGACTTGGCTCTTTGGTTTTTTTATGTGCATTAATCCTTTCAGAGGGCTGATAAAGATGAGGAGATCCAGGGAAATGTTGGTTGGTGGGGAGATGATGATGCTCCGAGACGTCCCCATGCACACAACTATCATCGAGAGGGTAGATGTCGTTTCAAGATACATAGGTTCCTGCAGATGTTACCCAAGCCCTTAGTTGGAGGCGAGACTCTTGAAGTGGCTGAGGAAAGTCTCGAGCGGATGGAGAGTTGTTTCCATTTTTTTTATTGTTAAGAAGATCAGAAGATGGAGGCTGCTACTTTTCTCTTGGAGGGGCGTGCTCGTAAGTGATGGAGATCCGTGTCTTTACCTTTACTTCAGGAGCATGGGTATGTCTGGTGGCCAGATTTCTGTAGATTGTTCCGTCAGTTACATTTTTCTCCATCTCTCCGCCAGGAAAAGGCAATTGAGTTGCTTAATTTGAAGTAGAGATCTATGATTTTTGTTGAGTATCAGCAGAAGTCTATTGACGTCCTACTAATCACCTGGCTGCACCGTAATTCATTATTGCGGCTCTTTTCTTGCTCCAAATTCTTGATTTCTTCTTTGTACCTTCATCCAAACCAAAGAAAATTAAATGTATACCACATGAATGACATAAATCAATTAATTAAACAAAAACAACTCTAAAAATATAATAAATTCATGAAAAATCGACTCAAAAATAGCACAAAATAATGCATAAATACACACTTATCAAGCAAATTTACGCAAAACTGGTGAATTGGTCGCGCCTGACGACGATAGCTGAGATTCGTAGTTTTCTAGGACTGACAGGATATTATTCTCACTTCATTGCGAATTTCTCACAGCTAGCTTGACCCTTTACGCAACTTACTCGGGAGGGCGTGACTTTCGAGTGGTCCTCAGAGTGCGAGGAGAACTTTTGTGAGCTTCGACGTCGGTTGACTTCGGCGCTTGTGTTGGCATTACCTTCTGGTTCTTGAGGGAATATTGTGTATACTGATGCTTCTCCGCAAGGATTAGGTTGTGTCTTGACTTAAAATGGACATGTGATTGCATATGCTTCTAGACAACTGAAGGTTCACGAAGAAAATTATCTAGTGCATGATCTTGAGCTAGCGGCTATCGTCTTTGCACTGAAGATTTGGCATCATTATCTGTATGACGAGAAATTTGAATTCTTCATTGATCACAAGAGTCTTAAGTATTTTTTCACCCAGGCTGAATTGAACATGAGACAGTGTCGCTAGATGTATTTGCTGAAGGATTACGACTGTGAGATTAAATATCATCCAAGTGCTGCTAACTATACTCCTGATGCTTTGAGTCGCAAAGTGTGAGTATCTGCACTATAGTCTTGTCTTATCTCTAGTGCAATTCAGGATTTTTGTTCTTCAGGAATCACCTCTAAGCATAATAAGGGAATGGTGAGTATTCAGATGTTTGGATTCTATCTGAGCCAGCTTTTTATTCTTAGATTCGTGATGCTCAGATGTCTGTTACGAAGACTCAGCAATTGGATAGGCTATCCAACAGTGACAATACTTTTGGATTCTATTACCAGTCAGATGTTTTTTGTGCTTATTCGGACGTATTGTGGTACCTGGGGTGACACTTTGAGAGATAAGATTCTATATCAAGCACATCGTACCAAGTTGAGTATTCATCCGGGGAGCAATAAGATGTACAAGGATTTGCGAACTCGGTTCTGGTGGAAAGGAATGAAGCGTATTATTTACCAGTATGTTTCAAGATGTTTGGTATATCAACAGGTTAAGGCAGAACATCGACGACCTGAAGGATTGCTTCATAGTTTTCCGATTTTGGAGTGGAAATAGGAGTTTATCACAATGGATTTTGTGACCATTTGCCGATGTCTTTGAGGAATTGTGATATTTTCTGGGTTGTGGTGGATCGACTCACCAAGTCAGCGCATTTCTTTCAGTATAACCGAGATTACACTTTTTATCGGATGGCTCGTTTGTACATTCAGGATATTGTACGATTCCATGGAGTACCTGTGAGTATTGTCATTGATAGAGACCCCAGGTTTACTTCGAGGTTCTGGGGGAGTTTTCAGTGTACTTTGGGAACTACTCTCTGTTTGAGTACAGCGTATCACCAAGAGACAGATGTACATATGGAACGTACGATTCGTACTCTTGAGGATATATTACTTGTGTGTACTATGGAATTTGGTCCCGCTAGGCAAGATCATTTGCCATTGATTGAATTCTCGTACAACAACAATTATCACGGTAGTATTGGTATGACACCATTTGAAGCGTTGTACGAGCGACGATGTCATATTCCATTGTTCTGGGAAGAATTTGGAGAACAACAGGTGGAAGTACAAGAACTAATTCAGCATGCCGTTGATATATTTGAACAGACCAAGAGACATTAAAATTTCACAGGACCGACAAGCCAGTTATGCTAATATCAAGCGCAGACCTTTGCAGTTCAGGTTGGTGAAAAAGTGTTCATGAGAGTTTCACCTTTTCACAGGATATTGAGATTTGCTTTCAAGGGAAAGCTATCTCTGAGATTCATTGGTCCATTCAAGATTTTGGAAAGTGTTGGAGATTTAGCTTACAGACTTGCTTTGCCGCCGTATTTTTCTAGCATCCATGATGTGTTTCATGTATCAATATTGCGACGGTATGTGGTAGATCAGTCTCATATTTTACAACCGTTTGAGGTACGGTTGGATACAAACTTGACGTATGCAGAGCAACCTTTGCGTATTCTGGATCATAAGGATAAGATGTTGCAAAACAAGGTCATTCTTCTCCTTCTAGTTCAGTGGCAACACCGAGGCACTGAGAAAGCCACTTGGGAACTAGAGAGCCGCATGGGTTTGGAACACCCTGAGTTATTTTGATTGTACTTTTGGTTCAGTATTGTATCTTGTAAAATTTTCAGTGTTAATAAAAGGATGTTTTGTTTAGTTTGGTTTGTTTACTTAAAAGTTGATTTCGAGGACGAATCTCTTAAGTGGAGGAGAATGTAGTAGCCCAGTCTTATTTTACAAGATTAAAATGATTAAATATGGATTAAGGACTTAATTTGGATTAAAATTATAATTTTGGAAATTTGGTCTCGGGTGAGTTAGGGTGGTCCGAACTCAGGATCAGAGGATCCAAACTCCGGCAGTTTGGAAGCTAGAATGGAGTTCGGAAGGGGAGAGATCGGATGATCCGAACCCCAAAAGAGAGGTGTACAATGTGTTGTCAACTCGTGCTTGACACGTGGCCAAGATCGGAGCGTCCAAAGCAGATGATCAGAGCATCCGAAGTTGTGGCTCAACAGGTGTCGTAGATTTGGACAAGTGTTTTGCACGGTAGATATCGGACGATCCGAAGTGCTGATCGGAGCGTCGGATCAGTGCATGCAGGAGACGTGGCCATCATGCAGGATCGGAACGTCCGAACTCGAGATCAAACGATCCGATCTCCGCTTATAAATAGGACATCCGAGGGCCTCATTTTTTGCCAATTCACTAAGTACTTATCTCGGTTCTTGAGTAGTTGGGGAATTTACAGCCTTCTTAGTTGTGGTCTGGGGCTTGAACGAGGTGTTTCTGGAGTCGTAGTAGTGTTGTGCCCAAGTTCTGGGGCTATCTACAACAACGGGTTAACGACGGATGAAGTTATAATTCAAGTTTCCATAAATAGTTTAGGAGTATCTATTAGCTTAGTTAAGACTTTTACATGATGATTAGTGATATATTAATCTTGTGATTATAGGCTTGGACAGTAGAGCTGGTGTACCTTATCTGATATTATTGAGGTACGAAAGTATTGTTTGAGATATTCTGACTGAGTATGCATGTATTATGTGTTGCATTATTTATATGACATGATTTTATCTTCATATATTATGTCACGATATTATGCTTCATGAATTATCAATTATCATATTGAGCTTTTATCCTTGAGATAGCCTGTATTAGGGCGGTGATAGTAGTGTTTGTGTTGCATATTTTACTTTCATTTTATCATGGTTTTGCATGAATTTAGATGTGTTAATTAGGCATTTCGTTTGTATTTCATTTATCGTATCTTTCATTATTTGTTCCCCGGTTTAATTTACAGGAAGTGGCGTTTTGAAGAACAAATGGACAGAATTCTGGCCGCTCGATCTACAGCATTCAATGGATTGAGCGAGGGAAATGAAGCAGGAAAGACTTTGAGACAGAACTTTGGCCGCTCGATCCGTCAAAATCTACCGATCGAGCGACCGTATGAGGAAAGGCGGACAGTTTGGACAGAGAATTTCTCGCTCGATCCGTCAAACTTTACGGATCGAGCAAGACGGGCTGTTTGGGAAGAAATTTTTAATTTTGGAAACTTTTTTATTTATGACTCTAGTCTATTATTAAGTCATTATTCTGTTTTTTTAAGATTAATATCAGACTTTGAAGAGTAGAGACCAAGTATTCCTTGGCGGCTAGGTTTTGTTCTATCTTTTCTTAGTTTTCTTCTTTTCTTTTGATTTTTATTTTGTTTTTCATGACTCGTTGTGACTAGTTTCTAGAACTTGGTTGAGGAAGACAAGCCCTTGATTTTATTTGTTTGTGAGATTCGAATTTTTAGTGTTTAATTCTTATTGAGTATCAAAAGTTGTTCTGATTTATTTCATGCTTGTATGTGGAATTTTTGGATTGATCACCCTAGGATTTCGCTATACAATCTACTGCTAAATTAGAATTCAAATCCGTAATTATTTAAATCAACTAATTTGCGAAGCAACTACGATTGATATTTTCCGCTTATGAATTTATTAAATTGTAGGAACATCTCTTGACTAGATAAATACAACCGCTTGTGTTTGTGTTGTCTAGATTCATCAGTTTTACTAGTTTGCATGTTGCCTTGAGTTTAAATCTAATCTCTTGTATTGGGTTGATTCATTGGTAAGGGTTAATTTAGAACGCTTGTGTCTAGTTAACTAAGATTAAGGTGAAACATGAATTTAATTTTCAATGATGAATATTTGATAGAATTAATTATTTTTAGAGAATCGATGATCGAATGAATAATTTCAAGGGTGTAGTCGACCGATACCAAGACTTGTTAATTTATTGATTTCTCGTATTCTTAATCTTGTATGATAGTTGATAGAACTTCACTTTAAATTGATTTTAATTAATAGTAGATAATTTCAAATCTCAAAATTCCTTTTTTATTTTAAAGAACACTTCTAAATTTCACTTTCCTCGTGAGAACGATCCATACTCTCACTACTGCATATTTTATTTATCTGAGTTGAGTCGGGTAATTTGGACGCGACACGACTTAGCGTTACCAAATTTTGGCATCATTGTCGGGGACGGTGTTTAATTTATTGTGTTCTTTTTATTTTTATGTTGTCTCATTTTATTTTCTTTTCTTTGTTTCTAGTACTTCTCCAGTCGTTCATGCTTAGGTGATCTTCTGAAGAAGAAATCCCATACGATCCAGAGATTGAAAGAACTTTGCACAGGCGAAGGAGAAAAGCTCGTAGGATACAGGAAGAGGACGAGATTCATACTGAAATTCCTGAGCAAGAGATGGCTGAAAACGCAAATCTGAGCCTGAGACAATTGGGCACTCCTGATCCAAATCAACAGCCTTTATGCATTACTTTTCCTACTCTAGAAAATAATGCTACATTTGAGCTTAAATCTGGACTTATTCACTTACTACCTTCTTTTCATGGTCTCACAGGGAGTGACAGAGGAGCAGATCCAACTCAGAGTCTTTTCTTTCTCTTTGAATAGTGCTGCTATGGATTGGCTGTATTATTTACCCTCTGGATCCATCACGACCTGGACTGAGATGAAGAGGATTTTTCTGGAGAAATATTTCCCAGCTTCTAGAGCAGCAAATATCAGAAAGGAAATATATGGAATCAAGCAATTTACAGGGGAATCATTTCATGAATACTGGGAGCGGTTCAAAAAGCTGAGTGCTAGTTGTTCGCAACATCAGATAAGTAAAAACTTGTTAATTCAATATTGCTATGAAGGTTTGTTACCTCATGACAAGAGTATGTTAGATGCGGACAGTTGAGGAGTCTTTGTGGATAAAACTCCAGTACAAGCAAGGAACTTGATCGAGAATATGGCTGCCAATTCTCAGCAATTTGGCACCAATAGAATTGATCATGCACCAAAGAAAAATATGAGGTAAATGTCTCTTCGCTTGAGCAACAATTGATTGAGCTGACTTCTCTGGTGCGTCAAATGGCTGTAGGGAATGGACAAACTGCAAAGGCATGTGGAATTTGCGCTGCAGTGGGACACGCTACTGACATGTGTCCCACACTTCAAGAAAAATCAATTGAACATGTGAATGCTACTGGCGGATTTCCTGGACCACCACAACGGAAATATGATCCATATTCCAACACATACAATCCTGGTTGGAAGGATCATCCAAATCTTAGATACGGAAATCCTCAGGTGAATCAACCTGGACCTCAGGCACCACCGCACAATCAAGCTTATAGGCCACCATATCCTCAACAACAGCTGATGCGATCATGGATGGCTCGCATGCTGATCAAGTGCCTAAGGATCCATTGGAGCTACTACGAGGACCAGTTACGAGAGGCCGAGCTCAGAAGTTTAAGAAAGCATTTCAATATTTGTTGCTGAAGACACAAGAGGGCGTTGGATTTCTTGATATTCAATTTGAAGGAAGTTATAATCTTCTTGAGGTCAAAAGAGGTCAAGAAAGTGGAAAAATTGAAGACCCTGCTCGAAGCCAAGGCGCGCCCGCGCCATTATTTTGCGGAGAAGAAGCGCGCCCGCGCTTACGGATGCCAAATTGACGATGTTTTGCGAGCTCTAGGCGCGCCCGCGCTACCTAATCGCGTGCCCGCGCCCTTGTTTGCGCAACTTCGGCGAGCCCGCGCCTCTCTCTAGCGCGTCCGCGCCATGTCCTTTTACACGCACCGAAGGTGTTTGTGTGTGTGTTCGGGATTTTTAATATTTTGGATTTACTTTGTTTATTTTAGGTCTTTTATTCCTACTAGGAAACTTTAGGAGATATCTTTGATATCTTTTTGATTTATTTTGCGTTATCTTTCAATATTTAGGGTTGTAATATAAATACTAAAACATTTATTATTTTAATGATAACTAAGATTTTCAGATTATTGATTATTCAATATAAAATTCTCTTTAGAATTTTATCAAAGCTTTTGCTTTACCCAAAATCAAACTTATCAAAGTTTCATAGCTTTGTGGCGTTTGTCAATCGATTTTCAATTGGGTTGTCAAAGACAGGTTCCTTTGAAGGTCTAATTGAATCTTTGATTGTTTTCTATCGTGAATTCTCTGTTGCTAGTTACAGGTTCAACTAGAGGTGGAGATTCCAAAATCTGTTACTTGTTTCAAAGTCGGGACAACATTATTGAATTCTTTTGTTATCGAATTGAGGTGCGATTCATGTAAATCGTGTTGCCTTTCATACGTAAGATTCATATCATTTGGTATCAAAGCAAAGGTTTGAAACAAGTAAGTTTTCACACCTTTGTGACTATCTGTTCTTCGTGTTTTTCGCGTTCTTCGTCCTTCTTCAAGTTATCTCAAAAAATTCAAAAAAAAAAAAAAAATAGAGACCGAAAAAGCTTCAAAAAAAAAAAAAATAGAAGAAGCAAGATAACTTGTGGACAATTTTCGTTCTTGTTCATCCTTGAATGCAAGTCAAAAATTCGAGCATCCCTAAATTTTTTCTTCTTGTTTTTGTCAATCTTCGAGAGTCGATCTTCAAGCGTCTAAAAGTTGTGAACTTGAGAGTTTGATTCACTTTTACACAAAGAAAAAGCCTACATAAATTGAGTGGAAAGAAAAAGAGTGTTGGAGTGATCTGTGAGAACTTGTGTGAGGAATTTTACTACTAACCTTTTTCTTGCAGGTACCATGAATCCTAATAAAGATGCTAGTGAAAGTGTGAACCAAGGAATTTCCAAGGTTCAAATGGATGCGTTGATGGGTCAATTTACTAGGGTGATGAGGTCGGAGTTGGAACCTCTTCATGAGTAGATGAGTAGATTGGGGGAGAGTAGTGGTAGTGGAAAAAAAAATAAACATAGGAAGGGAAATAATTTTGAAGGAGATGAGGAGAGTTTTGATGAGAATTGGGATGGAGGGAGAAGAGTACATGAGGTTAGCCATAGGCGAGAAGCGGTACGAGAAAAACATACGGAGTGCAGTAAGGAGGATGAAAATATTAGTAGTATTAAGATGAAAATTCCAGCGTTTCATGGGAAGTTTGACCCGGAGGCGTATTTGGAATGGGAGAAGCATGTGGAGTTTGTGTTTGATTGCCATCACTATTCTGACCTTAAGAAAGTGAGGTTGGCAGTGGTTGAGTTTGTAGACTATGCGTTAATCTGGTGGGATCAATTAGTGACCACTAGAAGAAGGTGTGGAGAGCCGCCTATTGAGACGTGGGAGGAGATGAAGCGTGTCATGAAGAAGCGGTTTGTGCCTAACTATTATTATCGTGACATGTACAGGTGATTACAAACTCTGAAGCAAGGTCCAAGAAGCGTGGAGGTTTACTACAAGGAGTTGGAAACCACTATGATCCGGGCCAACATTGAGGAGGATAATGAAGCTACAATGGCCAGATTTTTGTGCGGTTTGAATAGAGAAATCCAAGATCAAGTGGAGCTTCGCCACAGTTTTGATTTGGATGAGATGGTGCAGACAGCCATGAAGGTGGAGCAGCAGCTCAAGAGGAGAGGAGCTGGTCGACTTCCTACCAGTGGAGGATCGTCAATTCCTTGGCGTCCAAGCATTGCAAAACGGGAGGACAACAAGTCGGTGTCCAAGCCAAAATTTGACACCAAATTGGAGGCACCAAAACAAGTGGGTAAAGGTACACTTGAAACTACTAATACTCGTTCTAGGGATATTAAATGTTTTAGATGTCAAGGACTTGGTCATATTTCCAGTCAGTGTCCTAATAAAAAAATTATGATTATGAATGCTGGTGGTGAGATTGAGTCGGAGAGTGAGGATGAGAAATATGATAGTATGCCTGCGTTGGAGGATCCTGATGAAAAGGGATATGATGCGGTGGTTGGAGAATTGCTAGTGACCAGGAGAGTGTTTTATGTACAACAAAAGGAGGAGGAAGAAACTCAAAGGAAGAATTTATTCCATACTAGATGCTTTGTGAATAACTAAGTATGTAGTGTTATTATTGATAGTGGGAGTTGCACTAATGTAGCGAGTTATGAGCTGGTAGAAAAGTTGAGTTTGCCTATTATAAAGCATCCTCAACCTTATAAATTGCAGTGGTTTAATGATAGCTCGGAGATGAGAGTGCATAAGCAGGTGGTAGTACCATTTTCCATTGGTAAATATGTAGATGAAGTGTTGTGTGATGTGGTGCCTATGCAAGCTTGTCATATTTTGTTGGGTAGGCCGTGGCAATTTGATAAAAAGGTGATACATGACGATTTTAAAAATCGTTATTCTTTTACTTTGAAAAAGGAGCCTATTGTATTGTTACCGATGACTCCAAAGCAAGTGTTGGAGGACCATTTGAAAAAGAAAAAGAAAGAAGAGGCCGAAAAAAAGAGTGAACAAAAAAATGAGATGGCCTTAGAAAAAAATATTGAGAGAAAAAAAGATAAAAAAAAAAATTGAGAGGAAAGAGGCCGATAAAAAAATATTTATGGCCCAAAAGAGTGAGTTGCGAGAGATTTTACATGAGCATACTCCACTTGTGTTGATTTTCTATAAGGAATTTCTCCTTAACACAAGTGATATAGCCGGAAATCTTCCGAGCAATGTTGTTTCTCTTTTGCAGGAATTTGAAGATTTATTTCCGGAGGATTTGCCTCAAGGATTACCACCTTTGAGGGGGATTGAACATCAAGTTGATATTGTGCCCGAAAGTGCGTTGCCAAACCGTCCAACGTATAGGAGCAACCCGGAGGAAACAAAAGAGATGCAAAGATAGGTAAGTGAACTTTTAGATAAAGGCTTTGTGCGTGAGTCCATGTCACCGTGTGCTGTGCCTGTTTTGTTAGTTCCTAAGAAAGATGGTTCATGGAGAATGTGTGTGGATTGTAGAGCCATTAATAACATTACCATCAAGTATAGGCATCATATTCCTAGACTAGATGATATATTGGATGAGTTGCATGGTTCTAGCGTCTTTAGTAAAATTGATTTAAAAAGTGGTTACCATCAAATTAGGATGAGAGAAGGTGATGAGTGGAAAACTGCTTTTAAAACCAAATACGACTTGTATGAGTGGTTGGTTATGCCCTTTGGACAAACTAATGCACCTAGCACTTTTATGAGATTGATGAACCATGTGTTGCGTGCTTATATTGGAAAATTTGTTGTGGTATATTTTGATGATATCTTGGTATATAGCAAAAATTTAGATGAGCATGTCGAACATTTGAGAATTGTGCTAATCACACTAAAAGCTGAACAATTGTATGCTAACTTGAAGAAGTGTGTTTTGTACAAAAGAACTTGTGTTTCTTGGTTTTGTTGTGAGTTACCAAGGTGTCAGAGTTGATGAGGACAAGGTAAGTGCAATTCGAGATTGGCCAACGCCTACTTTTATTGGTCAAGTTCGAAGTTTTCATGGTCTTGCAAGTTTCTATAGGAGATTTGTGAAAGATTTCAGTACTTTGGCGGCACCTATGACTGCAGTGATCAAGAAGAACATTCCGTTCCATTGGGGCGAGGAGCAAGAGAAGTCTTTTAATATTATCAAGCATAAATTAATTAATTCTCCTTTACTTGTTTTACCTGATTTTACTAACACGTTTTGAAATTGAATGTGATGCTTCAGGTGTAGGAATTGGAGGTGTCTTGATGCAAGGTGGGCGACCGATTGCTTACTTCAGTGAGAAGCTTAGTGGGGCGTCCTTGAATTATCCTACCTACGACAAGGAGTTTTATGCATTGGTAAGAGTACTTGAGACATGGCAACACTATTTGAGGCCAAAGGAATTTGTGATTCATACGGATCATAAATCATTGAAGCATCTCAAAGGACAACACAAGCTAAACAAGAGGCATGCTAAGTGGGTGGCGTTTGTGGAAACTTTTCCCTACGTTATCAAATACAAGCAAGGGAAGGAAAATGTGGTAGCGGATGCTCTATCACGAAGGTATGTACTTTTATCTACTCTAGATTTTAAATTCTTAGGATTTGAGTATGTGAAAGAGTTATATACTAGTGATCTTGATTTTGGTGAGATATATGCGTCATGTTTGCATGGTCCAAAAGATAAATTCTTCATGCATGATGGGTATTTGTTTAAGGAGGATAAGTTATGTATTCCTAAGTCATCTATTCGTGAATTACTTGTTAAGGAATCACATGGGGGTGGTTTAATGGGGCATTTTGGAGTGGCTAAAACTTATGAAACTTTGCATGAACATTTTTATTGGCCACATATGAAGCATGATGTTGAGAAAATTTGCGAAAGATATGTGACTTGTAGGAAAGCAAAGTCTAGACAACAACCACATGGTTTGTATACTCCACTTCCCGTTCCTAGTGAACCGTGGGTAGATATTTCTATGGATTTTGTTTTAGGACTACCGAGGTCTAAGAAGGGGGGGGATTCAATTTTTGTTGTGGTTGATAGATTTTCTAAGATGGCTCATTTTATTGCTTGTCATAAATCTGATGATGCTTCTCATGCTGCTAAATTGTTCTTTAATGAAGTTGTTAGATTGCATGGCATGCCTAGGAGTATTGTGTCTGATAGAGATACTCGTTTCTTGAGCTACTTTTGGAAAACATTATGGTGCAAACTTGGTACTAAACTACTATTTTCGACTACATATCATCCTCAAACGGATGGTCAAACTGAAGTTGTTAATAGAACGTTAGGAACTTTGTTGCGTGCTATAATTAAAAAGAATTTGAAGAGTTGGGAAGAATGTTTGCCATTTTTTGAGTTTGCATATAATCGTAGTGTGCATTCTACTACAAATTTTTCACCATTTAAAATTGTGTATGGTTTTAATCCTTTAACCCCGTTTGATTTGATGTCTTTGCCTATGAGTGAAAGGGTTAACATGGACGGTAAGAAAAAAGCGGAATTTGTGAGAAATTTGCATGAAAAAGTGAAGGCGAACATTGAGAAAAATAATTTGCATTATACAAAGCAAGCAAATAAGGGAAAGAAGAGAGTTGTGTTTGAACCAGGAGATTGTTTGTGGTTGCATTTGAGGAAAGAGCGGTTTCCTGAAAAACGGCGCTCAAAGCTTCTACCTAGAGGCGATGGACCGTTTCAAGTATTGGAGTGCATCAATCAATGCTTACAAATTAGATTTGCCAGGTGAGTATAATGTCAGTGCTACTTTTAATGTTTCTGATTTATCTCCATTTGATGTAGGTGATGATCAAGATTTGAGGACAAATCCTTTTCAAAAAGGTAAGGATGATACGATCATGGATGGCTCGCATGCTGATCAAGTGCCTAAGGATCCGTTGGAGATACTACGAGGACCGGTTACGAGAGGCCGAGCTCAGAATTTTAAGGAAGCATTTCAATCTTTGTTGCTGAAGACACAAGAGGGCGTTGGATTTCTTGATATTCAATTTGAAGGAAGTTATAATCTTATTGAGGTCAAAAATGATCAAGAAAGTGAAGAAATTGAAGACCCTGCTCGAAGCCAAGGCGCGCCCACGCCATTATTTTGCGGAGAAGAAGCGCGCCCGCGCTTACGGATGCCAAATTGACGATGTTTTGCGAGCTCTAGGCGCGCCCGCGCTACCTAATCGCGTGCCCGCGCCTGCGCAACTTCGGCGCTCCCGCGCCTCTCTCTAGCGCGCCCGCGCCATGTCCTTTTACATGCACCAAAGGTGTTTGTGTGTGTGTTCGGGATTTTTAATATTTTGGATTTACTTTGTTTATTTTAGGTCTTTTATTCCTACTAGGAAACTTTAGGAGATATCTTTGATATCCTTTTGATTTATTTTGCGTTATCTTTCAATATTTAGGGTTGTAATATAAATACTACAACATTTATTATTTTAATGATAACTAAGATTTTCAGATTATTTATTATTCAATACAAAATTCTCTTTAGAATTTTATCAAAGCTTTTGCTTTACCCAAAATCAAACTTATCAAAGTTTCGTAGCTTTGTGGCGTTTGTCAATCGATTTTCAATTGGGTTGTCAAAGACAGGTTCCTTTGAAGATCTAATTGAATCTTTGATTGTTTTCTATCGTGAATTCTCTGTTTCTAGTTACAGGTTCAACTAGAGGTGGAGATTCCAAAATCTGTTACTTGTTTCAAAGTAGGGACAACATTATTGAATTCTTTTGTTATCGAATTGAGGTGCGATTCATTGAAATCGTGTTGCCTTTCATACATAAGATTCATATCAACAGCAGCGTCCTCAGATTCCAGCACCAGGTGAGTTTCTCGAAAATATAGTTAAGGATCTTGCAACTAATACTCTGACTTTTCAACAGGAAACCCGAGCAAACATCCATAACTTGAATAACCAGATGAGACAGCTCGCCACTATAATCAACAGGTTGGAAGCACAACATTCCAACACTTTGCCATCCCAAACAATTCCAAACCCAAGAGAGAACGCAAGTGTCATCACTCTAAGGAATGGGAAGGAATTGAAAGTTAAGGAGAAGGAAATTGATGCTTCGCCCAAGAAAAAGTAAAATGAAGAGCCAAAAGTGGAGGATAAATAATCAATTCAGGAAGAAACGCCACAAGGTAAGTTTCTGCCTCTCTCTGAATATAAGTCTGTTGCCCCTTTTCCCTTAGCACTTAAGGAATCTAAAAAGGATGTGAGGTAAACATTCCATTGCTAGATGCTATTAAGCAGGTACCTCGATATGCAAAGTTTTTGAAGGAATTATGCACAACAAAGAGGAAATAGACATTGAAGGGATGTTAGAAGGTGGAGTTAGGTGAGAATGTATCTGCAGTGATCCAAAGGAAATTGCCTGCCAAATTCAAGGATCCAGGTATGTTTTCTATCCCATGCACTATAAGGAATGTTAGATTGGAATATGCCATGTTAGATCTAGGATCATCGATCAATGTTATGTCATATTCTATTTATGCGTCCTTCAAACTTGGTCCATTGAATAAAACTGGAATTGTCATACAGCTGGCTGATAGGTCTAATGCATACCCTAGGGGAGTAGTAGAAGATGTGTTAGTGCAAGTGAATAATTTGGTATTTTCTGCTGATTTTTATGTACTCGACATGGAAAATGGTGATTATAATAGTCCAATTCTGTTAGGCAGACCATTTTTGAAAACGTCGATGACTAAAATTGATGTTCACAGTGGCACACTAACTATGAAATTTGATGGTGAGGTTGTAAAGTTTAATATTTACGATGCCATGAAATTTCCTAACAGTGATGATTGTGTTTATTCTGTTGATATTGTGGATTACTTGGCACAAGAGCATTGTGAGCATGCAGGAATATACGATCTAGAGGTGGCTATTATAGCACCCATTCAGCAGGATGGTGATGATGGGATTTGTTGCAATGGAGAAGTGACAGAAATTGTGAACATTTTTAACAGTGCACCTGAGCTACCTCAATCAGGTAACCTCGCCTATCTCTCTTTACCAATTTCTAATACTCGGCGTCTTCCATCTGTTTTGCAGACACCAGTTATTGAACTGAAAACACTGCCCAACCATCTTAAGTATGTTTTCCTTGGAGAAGGAGAAACATTGCCAGTTATCATCTCCAACAGTTTGGAGGCCGAACAGGAAGAGAAACTCGTCGCGGTTCTAAAGGAGCACAAGACTGCTATTGGGTGGACCATAGCAGATATCAAGGGAATCCGCCCTTCTACGTGCATGCATAGGATCTTGATGGAGGAAGGAGCAAACCCCTCGCATCAACCACAAAGAAATTTGAACCCACCTATGATGGAGGTGGTGAAGGCTGAAATTCTCAAACTCCTTGAAGTTGGTGTGATCTACCCAATTTCTGACAGTCAGTGGGTCAGTCCTGTCCAAGGGGTTCCCAAGAAAACCGGGATTACTGTTGTAAAGAACAAGGATGACGAATTGGTTCCCACCCGTATTCAAAATGGGTGGAGGGTTTGTACATACTATAGGAAGTTAAATGCTGGAACCCTAAAGGACCATTTTCCTTTGCCCTTTATTGATCAAATGATTGAAAGGTTAGCATGCCATTCTTATTACTATTTTCTTGATGGATATTCTGGTTATTTTCAGATTGCGATTACACCAAAATATCAGGAAAAGACGATATTCACTTGCCCGTTCGGCACTTTTGCGTACTGACGTATGCCCTTTGGACTCTGCAATGCACCGGCCACATTCCAACGGTTTATGGTTAGTATTTTTTCTGACTTTATTGAGCATATCTTAGAGGCTTTTATAGATGATTTTACTGTCTATGGTGATTCATTCAAAAAATGTCTTTCAAACCTTGCTCTTGTCCTTAAGAGGTGTGTCGAAACCAACCTAGTTTTAAACTCTAAAAAGTGTCATTTTATGGTTGGGCAAGGTATTGTTTTGGGTCATGTCATCTCATCAAACGGGATTGAATTAGACAAATCAAAAATTGATATTATTAAGTCTCTACCTTACCCCACAAGTGTGCGGGAAGTGCGTATTTTCTTGGCCATGCAGGTTTTTACAGGAGATACATTCAGGACTTCGCCAAGATCGCATTTCCTATGTGCAAACTGTTGCAAAAAGATGTCTCATTTGAATTTAATGAGTCATTCAAAACGTCCTTTGAAAAAATTAAGGACTTATTGACATCTGCACCAATCATCCAACCACTGGACTGGAGCAAACCATTTGAGATCATGTGTGATGCCAGCGACTATGCTGTAGGATTGGTGTTGGGAAAGAAAGTTGGGAAAACATTGCATGCTATCTACTATACCTCGCGTATTCTGAACGATGCCCAACGGAATTATTCCACAACTGAGAAGGAGATCTTGACTGTAGTCTTTGCTTTAAAAAAATTTCGTTCTTATTTACTTGGTGCTAAAGTTATTGTTTATTCTGATCATGCAGCTCTTTGTTTTTTGATGGCGAAGAAGGAGGCAAAACCAAGATTAATAAGATGGATACTACTCTTGAGAAAATTTGATGTCAAAATCAAAGATAAAAGAGGAACAGAAAATCGAGTGGTTGACCACTTGAGCCGTCTGGTTAATATTGATGAGGATCTGAGCTTGCGAGAAGAATTTCCTGATGAACATCTATTTTCGGCGAGCACAGTATTACCCTGGTATGCGCATATTGTGAATTATTTAGTTACTAATGGGTTTCCCTCTGAATTTTCCAAAGTGCAACGAGATAAGGTCTAAAGCGATGCTTAGTATTTTGTGTGGGATGACCCATACTTGTGGAAACACTGCGCTGATCAAGTCATACGACAATGTGTACCAGCAAGCGATGTAATTACTATCCTCACATTTTGTCACTCGTATGCTTGTGGTGGGAACTTTGGAGCGAAAATAACAACGAGGAAAGTGTTAGACTGTGGATTTTTCTGGCCATCCATATTTCGAGACGCTTACGTTTTTTGTAAGTCGTGTGCTCAATTTCAGAAGATAGGTAATATATCCCAGCGCAAGGAGATGCCTCAACAACCTATTTTAGTTTGTGAAATTTTTTATGTGTGGGGCATCGACTTCATGGGACCCTAATTTCCCAGTTAATTTGGATTTATATATATTAATTGCTGTGGATTATGTCTCGAAATGGGTGGAAGCAAAGGCCACCCATACTGACGATTCTAAAGTGGTTGCAGAGTTTATCAAGCATAATATTTTCTCTAGATTTGGGATTCCAAGAGCCATCGTTAGTGATAGAGGAACACATTTTTGCAACCGAACTGTGGCGAGTTTGCTGAAGAAATATCATGTGACACACAAGATCTCCAGTGCATATCATCCACAATCCAATGGCCAAGTTGAAGTTTCGAATTGAGAGATTAAATCTATTCTAGAGAAAACAGTGAATCCTACAAGGAAGGACTGGAGCTTGCGATTGGATGATGCTTTGTGGGCCTACAAAACCGCGTTCAAGACGCCGATTGGGATGTCCCCATATCGTCTGATATTTGGGAAACCATGTCATTTTCCCGTGGAGTTGGAGCATAGAGCCCATTGGTCTATCAAGAACTTTAACATGCAGATGGAGGAGAGTGGCGAGCATCGAAAGTTGCAGTTGCAGGAATTAGAAGAGATCCGCAATGATGCATATGCCAGTTCCAAGATCTATAAGGAAAATACAAAGGCCTTCCATGAGAAGATGATTTCTAGAAGGGAGTTCGAAGTCGGTCAGAAAGTCCTTCTCTACCACTCACGACTTCGGTTATTCCCAGGTAAGTTTCGTTCCAGATGGATTGGCCCATTTGTTATTACTAATGTCTTTCCTCACGGTGCAGTTGAGATTCAAAGCTTGGAGACTTCGAAAATATTCAAGGTTAATGGACAATGATTAAAACATTATCATGAATGGGTCTAATCAAATGACGGAGAGGACGCACAAGATCTCACACTCGATGCTCCGCCAGAAATTGCATAAATCGCAGCATACAGTCGAGCTACAGACTGTCAATTTAGCGCTGACTGGGAGGCAACCCAGTTTTCTTCGTTTCCTTTCCCTTATTTTTATTTTCTAGTTCTTGTTAATTTCTTGTTTTTATTTTGTTTTTTGGAAAATAAAAAATTACAAAAATATTTTTTGGTTTTTACGCTCGCTCGATCGGTCAAGTTCTACCGATCGAGCGAGAATTTCTCTGCCTCGAAAGTTTTTTTTTGTTTTTATAGCTCGCTCGATCGGTTAAGTTCTACCGATCGAGCGAGAATTTCTCTGAAAAAGGTATTTTTTTGTTATTTTAACCTCGCTCGATCGGTCAAGTTTTACCGATTGAGCGAGAATTTCTCTGCCTCAAAATTATTGGTAAACATTTTAGCTCGCTCGATCGGTCACTTTCAACCGATCGAGTGAGGCCTCTATTTCGTGAATAATAATCGCGATTCCCCTCTCCCCTCTCTCATTCTCTCTTCTCTCTTTTCTCAATCCCTAAATCCCCAATTCTCTTACCCTCTCAATTTCTCTAAATTCTCTTCATCTTACGTCGTAGGGACGAATCGGCCATCATCTCCACTTCATCTTCGGTCATCTCCTCCGTCTAGAAGGATCGCACGTCGTCTCTCTCTCAGACCACGCATGCATACACCCTCCTCCGAGTTCGCAGCCTGATCCTGCGCCTCACTCTCTCGCGCCGTTTCTCTCACTCGCGCGCCTATCTCTCTCTCAGCCACACCAACTCTTGTGTTCGCCACTCCTCCGAGTTTGCCGGCTGGGTCCTTTGCTTGCTACGCCGTTGCCCTGCTCGTTTGTTTCGGCCACACTTCTAGCCCTTGAGTCCTCCGCACTTCGATTTTCTTGGTAATTACATATCTCTCTATCTCCAAGCACTTATGGGACTAAAAGAGTTCGAATTACCGGCAAGACTTCATACCCGCGCTCCGCGGCTGCTGCTGCCTCACAAAACCTCGACGGAAAATTTGTTAGTCAAGCAGCCCGTGATTGATACGATCACGCAAAGGTAAACCACACTCCTATTCCCGAACTTGGCTTTGAACTTGATTACTCTATTCTCGAGATTTATCCTGTAATTGTTCACGTGGTAGGGAAGTATTTTGTAAACAACCTCCAGCCGCTATCGTCCCTATTCTGCGTGAATTTTACACAAATGCTGGGGAGAGGACTGCTGGGAAAGTGTTTGTCCGAGGAAAACTAATCTCTTTTGAACCGAACGAATTGAATTCTTTGCTTGAAACTCCGGATGTCGATGATATCCTGTATCAAAGCCTCAAACTCGACCCGAATTTGGATGAGGCAATAGGCCAACTGGCCTATGTGGGAGCTTCATGGCTTGACCCTGTCTCGTTTATGATTTTTAAGGAGCGGTATTTGCAGTTGATTCCGGCCACCTGGTACATTTTTCTGACATAGCGCCTTATGCCGATCCTGCACACGAGCGATGTCAATCTTGAGAGTGCCTTACTTCTTTATGCTCTTGATATGGGTTGGCCGATAAATGTGGGACGCGTGATTCACAGCGAGATCCAACGGTGGATTCCACCGCCTTGGGTCTCTACTTCCCGATGATTATTACAGCATTGTGTGTCTGTGTCGGTGTTCCCACTCTCCCCGATGAGGAATGGCTGCAGCCCATGCTCCTCGTGGACAAAGCTGCAATTCATGCCAAGAAAGTCTACAGGGTCGAGCACTTTGTGGAGGATGGGCGATTCGTTATACGTCAGGAGCCCCCTAGGCCACCTCCACCCTATTGTCGCGCTCAAGCTGATTCCATCCGCGAGCTCACTGCCTTTGCTCATCACCAAAATGAATTCAATTCTGTGGCCGCACATAACTCTCAAGCTGTGGATTCTCTCATTCGTGGTATATCTATGCATCTCAGCATTGATCCAGCTTCTGTCCCTGCTGCTCTACCATACCCGCCCCCTTTCCAGTTTCAGTATGCCAATCATGTTCCCCCTCCTGAGGTCAAAGAGGAGGACGACGCCAAACAGTAAACCAGGGGAGTTTTGTTTGCATTTTGTATTGCATTGTCATTTCGTTCTTTTTTTGTGTTTTGTGTTTTGCAGCATTGAGGGCAATTCTTCATTTAAGTGTGGGGGTGCATTAATGATGTTTCATTTGTTTTTGTTGAGTAGTTGCATTTAGTTCGTGTAATGTTGTGTCATTGTTTCGTGTTTGTTCGAATGAATGAGTTGAGGATGAAATCATTTCCTATGATGAGGAAGTTGAGAAAAAATGAATTTTTTTGTGAAAACTTTTACTCTTGATTAGATATGAGAAACCGTAGGTTGATTGATGAATATTTCAAGTACGCATGTTTACCAGTGAATTGTAGTGATGTATTAGATACTGTGGATGTCTGTTAGACCATTGCACGATAATCGGTGTTTGTGGAATTTGATAGTTCTTGATTCTTGATGATTTTGTTGATATGACATATACACTTTTGGGCGCAGCTTTTTGAATTTTTTTATATAAAGCATTGGTGAAAAATTAACTCCATCCAGGTTGCAAGCAAGAAGATTAAAATTCTAATTGTCTTTTTGTGGCTAAGTATGCGGATAGCATGAGGTTAAAAATTTGAAAATTTTTAAAATACCAATTCCATCCGGGCTTGGAATGTGAATGAAATTCTATTCACTATTTCATAGCTAAGTTTGCGGATTTAATGAGATTTTAGTTCATTCCAAGCTATAGACGAGTGGATTAAAATTCGAATCCTATCTAGTTATAGCTAAGTATGCGAGTAATTATTGGGACTTTTAAAAATATTGGGTGCAAAATCCGATGGTGCATAATTATATCTCAAGAGAGTTGTATTGTGTTGATGGACTATTGAGAGGAGAGTTCTTGATGGTGAAACTTACACTGAATTGTTATAGGTCGGCGAAAAGTCTTGAAACTTTATCTTTTGAAGTTGCATGTAGCTGGGGTAACATGTCACACACACACGTTCACATTCGAATGAAGGTGTATCATTGATAATCGAGAGTAGTTGTGAGCTTATTTCTTGTGTGGAAAAACTTCTCTGAGGCTATGTTATACATGAGTCATCCTTTCTTAGGTGTTTGTTATGTTTTCATTTTGTTTTTGCATGACTTGTTCGAGGGCGAGCAAGGATTAAGTGTGGGGAAATTTGATAGTAGTGTTTGTGTTGCATATTTTACTTTCATTTTATCATGGTTTTGCATGCATTTAGATGTGTTAATTAGGCATTTCGTTTGTATTTCATTTATCGTGTCTTCATTATTTGTTCCCCGGTTTAATTTACAGGAAGTGGCGTTTTGAAGAACAAATGGACAGAATTCTGGCCGCTCGATCTGCAGCATTCAACGGATCGAGCGAGGAAAATGAAGCAGGAAAGACTTCGAGACAGAACTTTGGCCGCTTGATCCATCAAACTCTACCGATCGAGCGGCCGTATGAAGAAAGGCGGACAATTTGGACAGAGAATTTCTCGCTCGATCCGTCAAACTTTACGGATCGAGCGAGACGGGCTATTCGGGAAGAAATTTTTAATTTTGGAAAATATTTTATTTAGGACTCTAGTCTATTATTAAGTCATTATTCCATTTTGTTAAGATTATTATCAGACTTTGAAGAGTAGAGACCAAGTATTCCTTGGCGGCTTGGCTTTGTTCTATCTTTTCTTAGTTTTCTTCTTTTCTTTTGATTTTTTTTTGTTTTTCATGAATAGTTGTGGCTAGTTTCTAGAACTTGGTTGAGGAAGACAAGGCCTTGATTTTATTTGTTTGTGAGATTCGAATTTTCAGTGTTTAATTCTTATTGAGTATCAAAAGTTGTTCTGATTTATTTCATGCTTGTATGTGGGATTTTTGGATTGATCACCCTAGGATTTCGCTATACAATCTACTGCTAAATTAGAATTCAAATATGTAATTATTTGAATCAACTAATTTGCGAAGCAACTATGATTGATAATTTCCGCTTGTGAATTTATTAAATTGTAGGAATATCTCTTGACTAGATAAATACAACCTTTTGTGTTTGTGTTGTCTAGATTCATCAGTTTTACTAGTTTGCATGCTGCCTTGAGTTTAAATCTAATCGTTTGTATTGGGTTGATTAATTGGTAAGGGTTAATTTAGAACGCTTGTGTCTAGTTAACTAAGATTAAGGTGAAACAGGAATTTAATTTTCAATGATGAATATTTGATAGAATTAATTATTTTTAGAGAATCGATGATCGAATGAATGATTTTAAGGGTGTAGTCGACCGATACCAGGACTTGTTAATTTATTGGTTTCTTATATTCTTAATCTTGCATGATATTTGGTAGAACTTCACTTTAAATTGATTTTAATTAATAGTAGATAATTTCAAATCTCAAAACTCCCTTTTATTTTAAAGAACACTTTTAAATTTCAATTTCCTCGTGGGAACGATCTCTACTCTCACAACTGCATATTTTATTTATCTGAGTTGAGTCGGGTAATTTGGGCGCATCATGACTTAGTGTTACAAGGTGGTTACCCTAATGTGGTAGTGAATGGTTGGACACATGTACTCGTGATCAGGTCACCGATATCCACAGTAGGGTATGTGATCCACCTCCTGATGCGATGGCACAGAGTGCTACATACCTTGGCGCCGAGTCTTTTTGATCAGAGTTTCTTGACTTTGAGTCTCGGTACCCCGTACATTTGCATTCATGCTCATATAGTATTTGTATACTCATTGAAACGACTAGCTACTAGTACTCGAATAAATAAGAGAAAGTAATACGCGGTTTTTCGAAATAATAAAAAATTTTCTAAAAATTTCGGCATGACCCCTTTATTTAAAAGAACAAACCACCAACACAGACAGCAGTTCAAAATATTTAATAATAAAGATTCCCAAACATTCAACCAATATCAAAAACAAATAACATGATAGTATAGTGCCACACCGGGCAACCAACCAAAAAGGTAAAACGAGACAAACGATCCTAAGCAGGGAAACACAACCTGCTACCAAATAAAACGAGAAAGTAGGACTATAAATTTATTACAGACTCTAAACTGAAATGACACAGTGGAAAAATAAATGGAGCCACGGTCACAGGCCTGTGCCTCCGGGAACCTCGCCCATGGGATCCTACCCCTCAGTCCACTGATACTCGTCCTCACCTGAAAGTAGGAAGAAGCGGGGTGAGTCTAAAAGACCCAGAAAGATCATGGGGGGGGGGGGGGATAACGAGTACTAAATATTTACAAACACACACAGAATTCAAAATAGTGCGTAATAAAATAACCTTTAGTGCCCCTGAACTTAAAAGTAATGAACATGTAAAATGAATAAATGCATGAATATGACATGTGCAAGACTAAGTCAAATAACTCAATGAATAACATAAAATGTACCGAAACATGGTCACATGAATTTTAAGTGAACTCCGATCCATGAATTGTGACTCTGTGATTGCGATCATGATCATGGATATAGTGCACAACGCCGCAAGGAGGTCGAGATGGAACCCAACCCAATCTTGCCCTATTGGTAAGGGAGACCAGAATAACTCCGACCCCATACAAACACATGCTAAGGTAAGAAAACCTATAATGAATTGGTAAGGGAGGCCAAAACGTCTTTCAACCCCACACGAACACATAAATATGTAGTCACAACCATCTCACTTTGTTCATAAATATATCTTTTCTTTTATTGAATTTTGAGACTTAGCATGCACATGTTGATGTAATGTTTACAAGAATAATGACTCGATGAATCATGCAAAGGACTCGATGGTGAATGACTGGAAATGGTGATTTAGGGAAGCACCAAGGCGGAAGTATAAACCATGAATAAGGCGCTTAGGTGAATAGTGCTGAATACTCTATCATCTTATAACTCACTAAGGACTTGTCCAAGAGAAGAATCTATTCGAATCAATACTTTCCCCAACCCCTTAAATTAATTCCAACACCGAGTCCCTAACCCAAATCTGAATTTATCCTTGCCTCAAAAGCTCAACCTGAACAGAAATCTTATGGACTAGAATTCTGCCCCTATTTAATTTCCAAGACTTAAAACCTAGGGAGAAAACTCAACCAAATTGGATTGCATTCGAAACGTTAATTCCCTAACACGGATAGGTACCACCAGCCCCCAACCTGTCACTGAATCCAGCTCCTCAACTCAGCGGTGAACTCGCAAAACTGGGAAGCAACTAGGCCTACGACATCTCATAGCACTGGCATTTGGACACAAGGGAGAAGCCCCGCTGCTGGAGCACCTCATCCACAGGCAACCACCGATGCCAAAACCTCCACAGAAAGAAGGACATGGTGGGCCTCATCCAGCGACCCCAACAGGGATTAAAGATATCCGAGACCGATCCTCTCGGTCTGACCTGCTCCCAAGCAGATCTCACAGAAAAGGCACCATCGGTGCTGTGGATCCAGATAGTCGCATCCGGCTCATCCACCAAAACAGGAATCTGAACGATCTCCTCCACCAAGGGAGCGACAACAGCGCAAAGGAGATCAAAATCCCAGTCTCCCTCCAAAAGGAAGCTGAAAACACGCACACACCGATCCCCTCTGACACTACACCTGCTCGACAAAGGGGCATCACCCAACCAAGTATCATCCCAAAAAGAGACATCCCCAAGACCAATCCTCCACCGGATACCAGGCTCCGCACGAGGTCTAATCTGGAGCAAACGCCTCCAAGTGGGGGAAATGGCTCCACGAGAAAGAGAACAAATAGGGCTGACAGTCCGGCAATACTTCCTCGAGAGGAATCTCGCCCAGAGAGAGGAACCCTGCCGGAATCTGAACCACAGCTTCATGGAAAAGCTGTCAATAATGTCCTTGAGCCTGCGAAAACCCAGGCCTCCTTCTTAAATAGGAAGACAGGCGCGAGACCAGCGGGCCCAGTGCCACTTCTTCTCTAAGGGTCTGGAGCCCCAAAGAAAAGCATTGAAAATACGCTCCAATTTCTCCAAAACAGCTAAAGGAGGCTTGAGCACCTGACAGAGATGGATCGGGATCGAAAGGAGCACACTGCGGATCAGCGTCATCCTACTCCCAGGAGCAAGGGAACGGGACTCCCAGCCCTCCAGCTTTTTTCGGACCGACTGCAGAAGAGGCTCAAAGAGAGAGCACTTGCGGTTCCCACGGAAAAGCGGAGCTCCAAGGTATTTCAAGGGCAGATGCCCCTCCGCAAATCCAGTGATTTGCAGCAAACGGGAGCGGCGACGAGCGGTCCAGCCCGGAGGAAAGATCATAGCACTCTTGGCCACATTAACGAGCTAGCCCGAGCAATTTTCATAGTGAGCCAGAAAATCTTTGAGACGCTGAAGACCACGGGATCCCCCATTGGCAAAAATAATGACATCGTCAGCATAGGCCAAATGGGAAATCGGCAAATCACACCCAGACCGATACCTCAAATCAGCATGCTGGAGGAACAACCGGTCCAAGCCACGGGACAGATACTCCGCTCCAAGAAAAAAGAGGAGGGGAGATAACGGGTCACCCTGTCTCAAGCCCATGGAGGAAGCAAAGAAACCAGCAGGGGTGCCATTGACATTAACCGAGAACTTGCAAAAAGAAATGCAAGCCCTCACCATTCTCACAACCTGCTCCGAAAAACCAAACCTTCGGAGGACATCCAGAAGAAAAGACCATTGGACTCTATCATAGGCCTTAGCCATGTCCAATTTCAGAATGACATTACCACCACGGGCAGGGAGATTAAGACTGTGAGTGAGCTCATGTGCGAGAAGGATATTGTCAGCAATCATCCGCCCCGGCACAAAGTGTAATGAACTGGGCTGGCCCAGTTCATTCTTGAACTCATGATCTTCTCCCCCCTGGTGGGGAGTTTTTGCCCTCCCCAGGATTCGAACCTTGCACTCCAGGTCATAAATGCAATGTTCCCTTAATCCTGGTACCATTGAGCTAGCTAGGCGGAGGGAGACATGAATGAACCGATCCCGTGCCGGAATGAGAGGGGATTCTGAGACTGTGTAGGTATGGGACTACATAGTTGAGGAGGGCTTAAAAGATTTCATATGTACTGCTCATATCAAGAAGGTGCATCTTCTTTTCGGAAGCTCATCACATAAGAACTCCAAAATTAAGCGTGCTTGACTTGGGGCAATTATAGGATGGGTGACCCCCTGGGAAGTTTCTCAGGGTGCGTGTGAGTGAGGACATAAGCACGCTGAAAAGACCCGTCTTGATACAGTGGGTTTACACAAAGCCACTCTGACTCTGAGAAACGAGTCTCCCCACCACCGACCGCAGACGAGAGTATAAAAGCTTCGAGATAATCTTGTTGGAAACATTACACAAGCTGATGGGACGGAAGTCCGTCCTAGGTGAAAATATCAATTAAAAATTTAAAGTGCTAAACTAAGGAAATAACTCGCATTTCTAAATTAATTTGCTCCAAAAATACACACCAGCATTTCCAAATAATTTAAAATTTCAAATTTGATAGCCCAAAATTTAAAAATACTAATCCTCGCAGAAATTTAAAAGAATTAGCTGAAGAGCGCGGGAAAATTAAATTTAAAAGCGACTGTCACTGAAAAAAATGATTTAATAATATAAAATTTAAAATTTAATATCGAGCTAAGTAATTAAATTCAAAAATTATAAAAATTATAAATAGTAAAACAGGTTTAGACATAAAACTCAAATTATAAAAATTTTAGGCGTCACACTCATACTCTCGAGCGATATTTCTGTATTTAATGGACACCACATTTGATGGGGTAGGTCTTAGGTTGGACGAAGAAGGAGGCTCGGGGCAGACTTAGTTGCAGGGTTTTGGCAGCTGTTGGGAGCTTCGTTTATTTACGAGATTGTATCAGAAATTGTTATTTTGATACTCAGAATTTGGTTCGATTTGGTTGTAATAATTTTGGATTTCTTTTCTTGGGTTTGTATAACTTTGGTGTTTGATAAATTCAGATTATGTTTTAATTAAGATTATTGCATGTTTAAGCTTTTGATTAGTAGGTGATCACAATGTGGGTCACTACAGTGCCAACTGGGAGCTAGAGAGTTTCAGGTGTAATCCTAGAGCATGCCATTGGGATCCACTTGTCCTAAAAGATATCCAGTGATTTTTTTGTCCCCTTATACGCCAACATAGTCCTTGTCCAGAAGTTCTCTGCTCTAGATAATAGGAGCGCTAGATAAATTATGGATTACTTCCGAGGGGAGCTCTCATGACATCCGCATGTTTGAAGTAGCGGACTTTTAGAACTTTTTCCAATAAGGAGTTCGAGTACTAGATGATACACCACATCTGTTTTTCCAATAAAGCTTTATTAAAGGTCTCCAATTTTCAAAAACCAAGTCCACCAAGGTTTTTCGGTTTGCAAAAGAAATCTCACGTTTTCAAGTGCAACTTCCTCCTCTCGTTCTCAGCTAACCACCAAAAGTCGGCACATTTAGAGTCGCAAGTCGCCTTAGGGATACGGAAGAAGGACATGGCATATGTCGGGATGGCCTGCAGCTGACTTGATCAGGATTTCCTTTCCCCCTATTGAGAAAAATTTCCTTTCCCATCCTTTGATTCTACGAGAGACCCTTTCCACTAAGTACCAAAACTGGAATTTCTTGCTTCTTAGTGAAAAAGTCGGGAGTCCAAGGTAAACCTCGTGGCCTTGAACTACCGGAATAGTGAGTGCAGCTCTAATCCTCTCAAACACATCTAGCTTAGTATTTGGGGTAAATGATAGATCTGATTTTTCAAAATTTATCACCTCACCCGATGCTCTTTCGTATGATCCCAAGCACTCGGCCACACTAGTATAGTACTCGTCAGTCGCTTTAAAGAAGACTAAGCTGTCATCAGCAAAAAAAATAGGTGTGTTAAACCTGGGCCACGAGACGCAATTCGAACTCCCATGAGTCTCTCCCTCACCTCAAACTCCATCAACATCGACGATAATCCCTGGGAACACAGAGTAAATAAATAAAGAGAAAGGAGGTCTCCTTGACAGATTCCCCAACTTGGCTTAAGATTTCCCATCACCTGATTATTCAGAGAAAATGAGTATCTGATACTCGAAATACATCTCATAATCTTATCTATCCATTCTGTGCAGAAGCCCATCTTAAGAATGACTGTTTCTAAGAATTTCCACTCCACTCTGTCATATTCCTTACTCATATGTAATTTCAAACCTGCATATCCGTATTTACCCTTTTTTCTGTTACGTATCCAGTACATAGTTTCAAATCCGAGAATGATGTTATCCGATATCAAGCGGCCTGGGACGAACGCACTCTGAGTTTTATCAATAAGAGCTGCCATCAGAGGTCTCAATCTATTAGTCAAGGTTCGGACAACAATTTTATAGCTTACATTGCAGAGACTAATTGGGCGGAATTCCTTCATTAGCTTCGGATTTGGAACCTTGGGAATAAGAGTGATAATATTTCTGTTCTAATCCGCCACTTGAGCTCCATCATTGAGAAAGTACGGCCTTAAAAACATCATCTCAAATTATATGTCAATATTTCTGGTAGATGAGAGTCGACATACCATCAGGGACAAGGGATAATTTGTCTGGGTTCATATCAAATAAAGCTGTTTTAACATCAAGATATGTGAAAGGAGCGCAAAGAGTGGTATTTATAGAGCTTGTCACCGATGACTTAACACAGTCAATCATAGGATGCATTAGATCAAGGAATGGGGTTGCGTATCCGTATTTACCCTTTTTTCTGTTACGCATCCAGTCCATAGTTTCAAATCAGAGAATGATGTTATCCGATATCAAGCGGCCTGGGACGAACGCACTCTGAGTTTTATCAATAAGAGCTGCCATCAGAGGTCTCAATCTATTAGTCAAGGCTCGGGCAACTATTTTATAACTTACATTGCATAGACTAATTGGGAGGAATTCCTTCATTAGCATCAGATTTGGAACCTTGTGGATAAGAGTGATAATAATTCTATTCTAATCCGCCACCTGAGCTCCATCATTGAGAAAGTACGGCCTTAGAAACATCATCTCAAATTATATGTCAATATTTCTGGTAGATGAGAGTCGACATACCATCAGGGACAGGGGATAATTTGTCTGGGCTCATATCAAATAAAGCTGTTTTAACATCAAGATATGTAAAAGGAGCGCAAAGAGTGGTATTCATGTAGTAACCCAGATTCCATTTTAAGATAATACTATGTTAAACATGATTAAGGGTTAGTAATTAACCAATTTCGGAGTGTAATTGAACTTTAGGAAAAATTTGGGCTTTTGACTTTGGGCCGGATCGGAAGCTCCGAACCCAGATCAGAAGCTCCGATCCCAGCCACTTCGGAAGCCAATCGGAAGCACAGAGATCGGAAGCTCCGATCCAGGAATGGAAGTTCCGATCTCCAGCTTCCAGCAATGCTCGATGACTCAGCCGCAAGTTTTGACAAGTGTCGAACGGAGGGCAGATCAGAAGCTCCGATCGTCGGATCGGAAGTTCCGATCCCGGCGTGTCATGCATGCACGCAGTAAGCTGGATCGGAAGCTCCGATCCCGAAATCGAAAGTTCCGATCCTGGCCGGGAATTTTGCCTATAAATAGGGCTTGTCTGATTTCATTTGAATTACAAATTCCCGAGTTTCTTTCTTCAGTTATATAGTGTGAGTTATACACTTGAGGGCCCTATCAGTTATAATAGAGGTTCTGGAATAACCAAGGTGTGGTTATAGTCATCCGGGACTAGCGACTCCAAAGGGCTATCTACGGACGAAGGTATGGTCCGGGAATCTATTTAAGTTTTGGGAGTACTTATTAGCTTAGTTAAGGCTTATAGAACTTGTGTAGTGATACGATGAACTTTTGAATATAGGCTTGGAACCTAGGATCTACTATACTTGAACTAGCCTAGAGGTACGTACACATTGACTAAGATTGCCTGCGAGTATACATGTTTATATGTTGCATTTATTTGGCATTATTATATGTCATGAGATATGATTTATCGCTTTCATTATTCATATGTCATGTGCATATACACGTTGAGCTTATATCTTGTTATACCTGATTATAGAGCCGCTCAACTCTATATTCGATAGTCTGTCACTGAGAGTACCGCGACGGCGGGGGCATTTTTGTTTGACTACTCTGGTGTATTAGACGAGTGTGGTTACACCAAGAGGTTGATCCGTGCGGTGGCAGCACTCATGTGGCGCCAGTTCTGAGCATGAATTTTCAGATGACCCTTTACCAGTCATCATGTTGCATGCATCGTATATATATATGTTTACTCATGTTTATGTACTGGGCGTTAGCGCTCACGTCCTAGTTATTATCTTGGACACCCTATTCCATGGGGCAGGTCGCAGGATGGACGGAGCAGGTAGTTCAAGGCAGGACTAGGGAGCAGGAGCCTTGAGGAGTTAACTATACAACAGGATTCGATATAGCTGTATAATGTTTACTTTTAAATTATTTGATATGGATGTATCATTACAGATTTAAGCCTGAATATGTTTTACTAAGCTGATATGTAATTATGGATTATATTTCCGAATGTTTTACTCTGTTAAGTGTTATTGCTTTATTAAGTTTAATGCATGCTATTAGTTGCCAGTTAGTAGGTGATACCATATAGGGTCACTACATTTTTGGTATCAGAGCATGCTTAGATTTTGGGATTAGTACTTGGGATTTAGTTTAGACTTGAGTAATTTTTGCGCATTTGGGATTTTAATGTGCAATTCTTTTCAGGATATGGCTGACGAGAGTCACGGTAGTGTTGGCCAGGGAGGTGGTCATCATCATCGTCACCACCACCATCATGTTGAACAACATCGTCATCATGAGGGTAAACGTCGCTACTCTATCAATAAATTCATGCAAGTAGGACCGAAACCTTTGGTGGGAGGCGAGAATCCTGAGCAAACAAGAAGTTGGATGTCTAAACTCTATGTTAAACATGATTAAGGGTTAGTAATTAACCAATTTTGGAGTGTAATTGAACTTTAGGAAAAATTTGGGCTTTTGACTTTGGGCCGGATCGGAAGCTCCGAACCCAGATCAGAAGCTCCGAACCCAGATCGGAAGCTCCAAACCCAGCCACTTCGGAAGCCAATCGGAAGCACAGAGATCGGAAGCTCCGATCCAGGAACGAAAGTTCCGATCTCCAGCTGCCAGCAATGCTCGATGACTCAGCCGCGAGTTTTGACAAGTGTCAAACGGAGGGCAGATCGGAAGTTCCGATCCCTGCGTGTCATGCATGCATGCAGTAAGCTGGATCGGAAGCTCCGATCCCGAAATCGAATGTTCAGATCCTGGCCGGGAATTTTGCCTATAAATAGGGCTTGTCTGATTTCATTTGAATTACAAATTCCCGAGTTTCTTTCTTCAGTTATATAGTGTGAGTTATACACTTGAGGGCCCTATCGGTTATAATAGAGGTTCTGGAATAACCAAGGTGTGGTTATAGTCATCCGGGACTAGCGACTCCAAAGGGCTATCTACGGACGAAGGTATGGTCCGGGAATCTATTTAATTTTTGGGAGTACTTATTAGTTTAGTTAAGGCTTATAGAACTTGTGTAGTGATACGATGAACTTTTGAATATAGGCTTGGAACCTAGGATCTACTATACTTGAACTAGCCTAGAGGTACGTACACATTGACTGAGATTTTCAGCGAGTATACATGTTTATATGTTGCATTTATTTGGCATTATTATATGGCATGAGATATGATTTATCGCTTTCATTATTCATATGTCATGTGCATATACACGTTGAGCCTATATCTTGTTATACCTGATTATAGAGCCGCTCAGCTCTATATTCGATAGTCTGTCACTGAGAGTACCGCGACGGTGGGGGCATTTATGTTTGACTACTCTGGTGTATTAGACGAGTGTGGTTGCACCCAGAAGTTGATCCGTGCGGTGGCAGCACTCATGTGGCGCCAGTTCTGAGCATGAATTTTCAGATGACTCTTTACCAGTCATCATGTTGCATGCATCGTATATATATGTTTACTCATGTTTATGTACTGGGCGTTAGCGCTCACGTCCTAGTTGTTATCTTGGACACCCTATTCCACGGGGCAGGTCGCAGGATGGACGGAGCTGGTAGTTCAAGGCAGGACTAGGGAGCAAGAGCCTTGAGGAGTTAACTATACAGCAGGATTCGATATAGCTGTATAATGTTTACTTTTAAATTATTCGATATGGATGTATCATTACAGATTTAAGCCTGAATATGCTTTACTAAGCTGATATGTAATTATGGATTATATTTCCGCACGTTTTACTCTGTTAAGCGTTATTGCTTTATTAAGTTTAATGCATGCTATTAGTTGCCAGTTAGTAGGTGATACCATACAGGGTCACTACAATTCATAGAGCTTGTCATTGATGACTTAACACAGTCAATCATAGGATGCATTAGATCAGGGAATGGGGTTGCGTATCCATATTTACCCTTTTTTCTATTACGCATCCGGTCCATAGTTTCAAATCCGAGAATGATGTTATCTGATATCGAGGCCTGGGACGAATGCACTTTGAGTTTTATCAATAAGAGCTGCCATCAGAGGTCTCAATCTATTAGTCAAGGCTCGGGCAAAAATTTTATAGCTTACATTGCAGAGACTAATTGGGCGAAATTCCTTCATTAGCATCGGATTTGGAACCTTGGGGATAAGAGTGATAATAGTTTTGTTCTAATCCGCCACCTGAGCTCCATCATTGAGAAAGTACGGCCTTAGAATCATCATCTCCAATTATACGTCAATATTTCTGGTAGATGAGAGTCGACATACCATTAGGGACAGGGGATAATTTTTCTGGGCTCATATCAAATAAAGCTGTTTTAACATCAAGATATGTGAAAGGAGCGCAAAGAGTGGTATTCATAGAGCTTGTCACCGATGACTTAACACAGTCAATCGTAGGATGCATTAGATCAGGGAATGGGGTTGCATATGTAAACAGATCATGAAAATAGTTCAATATAATGGTTGTCATACCTCCTTGGTCGTGAATAATATGTCCATGATTGGATATCAGCCCACTCTTAGAGTCGCCTTCCTATGGAAAACTTGGTATTTATGTCTCCCATGTCAAGCCAATCCATTCTACTGAGTTGTCTCCAATACAATTCCTCCTGGGTACTAAGCTTCTCCACCTCATTATCCAATTTCATCATATGGTCGAACTCATCATACCATATTTCCTGATTTTGATGTCTTGATAGTTGTTCCCTTTTGGATTTAATTTGTCTCGGGGTCGATCGGAACCGGTAGTGAGCCCATTGCTTAAGTGCTAGAGCTCACTTCTGGAGTTTCTCGGCGAGCCCAGAGAAAGGTTGGTCAGGCTCATTGCAATCATTAAGGATTAAATTTTCACATTCTACATCCCTCACCCAAATAGCCTCAAACCAAAACCGAGAGCGGAAACCAGGCTGAACTGCACAAGGGGACTATCCAAGCGTAAGATATAAAGGTCGTTGATCCAAGTGATAGAAATCTAGGGACGAGCCCTATCTTCTCACTATCATAGCATATTTCATTAAAATTCTCTCTCATCAGCCAAGGTATGTCAGAGAACTCATGTTGACCAGCTAATCTCTGAAAGAGTGCCCATGAATAATGTTGTAGACTTGTTTCTGGGTTTCCATAGAGACCCGTAAATCTCCAAACCAGACACTCGTGCTATACTAGGCAATCAATATGACCCTGCGTATAATATTTGATAGATACGACCATATGATCCTTCCAACACAAACATAGGCCACTGCTCCGACCTCTGCTCGCAACTAAAAAATATCCCGCAAATCCTAGAAGGTTCGAACACTGCTTATTATTGATAACTGATATTTCTCTTGCGTGTTTCACACAAAAACAAAAGAGAGGGTTGCTTTTTGGCTATTATCCGATTTAATTCACGGAATGCTCATTGGTTCCCAAGCCCCCGAACATTCCAGACGATGGAACTCATTGATGTCGGCGGAGTTGCTGAGCAACCTCCGTCGATAATAGGAATGTAGACCTGTCCATCGAATCATCCACCAACTGACGTTTCCCCATTCGGTTATTGTCCCTGAAATCCCCCTCAATATTTTACGTTGTTGCTCTTTTCAATTTTCAGACTCAAAATTTCAGCCTTATCAGGCGAATTCATGCCCAATTTATTAGCTTGGCCTCGGGCACGATATTCCATTTCATCGGGCTTGGCTTAGTCTTAAGAGTTACTGCTTCGATCATTTCCAATTTTTCAGATTCTCCTACTGAAGATGAAATCACCCCAATGCAGCACATATTTCCTCATTCTCTTCTCAGTGCTAGCTCTTTACCCACGTCATTATCCGTACCCCGATCCTGGTGACCCTTCAACATTTCTTTTTCTAGCTCACACCATTTATTTGACTCTCCAATCACCAGCGCCATATTGTATGTGCTTGTTGAAGATATCAAATCTTTATCTCTTCTCTATATTTAAACTTTGTATCTAGATCTTATATTCTCTAGACAAAGGTTAATAGATAAATAACTAACTCTATAAAGTTTGTACATAAGTTCCTTTTGATGAATAACAGAAACCTTTTTTTGCCTTTATTCCATGTTGTTTTCATCACTTACGACATGGTATCAGAGACGGCGGTGATCCATGGTTAAATACGGCATGGCAACATCAGATTGTTCCTCCTCATCGGAGGTCACCTCGCCTCTCACTCAAATATCTGATAATACTTCTATTCCCATCACAAACCACAAATTGAATGGGAATAATTATCTACAATGGTCCCGGTGCGTAATGATGTTTATTTGTGGCAAATAGAAAGACGACATTATCTCTGGCACAGTTGTTTGCCCTAAGAAAACCTATAAAGGCTTCAAACAAAGGAAATCTGAGAATAATATGGTGATGTCTTGGATAATTAGTACGATGACGAATGACATTAGAGAGAATTTCTTGTTTTATCCCACGGTAAAAGAAATTTGGGACGCTGCCCGTGACACTTACTCTTGCAAAGAAAATATAGCGAAGTTGTTCGAAGTTGAAAGTCTACTTTACAATCCAAAGCAACGTGATGGACCTGTCACAGCATATTTTAATTCTCTTACCTGTTGCTGGCAACAATTGGATCTATTCGAGGCCCATGATTGGAAGTGTATGGATGATGAGGCCTGCTATAAGGCCATCTTGGAAAAGTGAAGGGTTTTCAAATTTTTGATGGGCCTAAATAATGAACTGGATGAAGTTAGGGGACACATCTTATCTACGAAGCCCATGGCTTCTCTGCGTGATGTTTTTTCTGTCGTTCACCATGCGGAGAGTCGACATAAATCGATGCTTGGCTCACCTTATTCCTCGCCTTTGGATGCCTCGGCTCTCACATCTCAGTGGGATATCGTTCCACATATTGGATATTCCTCTACTCCAAGTTATAGGAAACATAATACATTTTCTTCATCCTTTGGGCAGCGCACTTCTCAGCCTCCCAATGGCCAACAGCGGCAGGACCGTCCTTGGTGCAAAAAGTGCAAAAAACACAATCACTCCTTGGAAACGTGCTGGAGGATTCATGGTAAACCGGACAATTGGAAACCTTCCCGTGACAAAAGGGAAAATAATGTTACAACAGAATCTGGTGCACTGGAATCACAACCCTTCAGTAAGGAAAAACTTGACATGCTTCAACTGTTATTTGGACAGTCCATTCCAATACCCAATCCTTCTGTTATTGGGGCTGGCAGTGTTGCACATAAAGGTAATTCTTCTTTTGCATTAATCTCGCGGCATGCTCTATCGTTTTCTTGGATAGTTGACTCCGGCGCCTCAGAGCACATGATTGGAAATTTCAAGCTCTTTGATTCTTACTGCCCAGTCAAGGACTATCATTCTATAAGAATCGCAAATGGCTCTTGCTCCAAAGTTTTTGGCTCCGGTACTGTACATCTTTCTAAGGATGTTTGCTTACATTCTGTTTTGTTTGTTCTTGATTTGGATTGTAACATATTATAAGTTAGCAAGTTAAATCGGGATCACAATTGCTCAAATAACTTCCGTGTTGATTTTTGTGTTTTTCAGGATTTGGCCTCGAGGAGGATGATTGGCAGTGCTGATTTCTGTGCAGGGTTGTATGTAATGCCCCGAAATTATCTTAATTTGAGATTAATTGAGTTTATTAATGATTTTCCGAGATTATATAAATTGAGGGTTGAATTGAATTTTGATTAGGGACTGAATTGCTTTTCCTGAAGAGTTAGGGGCTAATTTGCAAAATCCATATGTGACTAGGCATGTAAGTGGGTTCTCTCTCCTTCTCTTCTTATTCTTCTTCACGTGAGAAGCCATAGCCGATTTCTTCAAGATTTTGGTTTCTTCGGTTCTTAGATCCGTCCGATAGATTTCAGAATAAATCGTATATTTGCGATCACAGCTTCGAGTACTTCGTTATACCGTAAGTTTTATTACAATCCAACATGTTTTTATTTTGAGACGTTGTCAGAATCTAATTTTGATTGGATATATTGTTCTTGAGTTAGCTGTGATAGTATATCTAAGAAGGTTTGGAAATATAGCGGCGTTTGGATTTGTTATGATTTTCTGAAGTTTATTTCGAAAATGTCAATTTCTGAGATTTTGGATTTTGTCACGTTTTTGTTGATATTTTGATGATTTTTTGATGATATGAGTTGAATTGGAAGGTTGTGATGATGTTTGTTGATTTTCGATTAGCCGTTATTCCGTCGGTTTGAGAATTTCTGAATTTGAAAGTTTGAATGAGTTTTGGAATTGATTTGAATTGAATGATTGATATTGAGCAATATTCATCTCCTTTCAGATTTGTTTGAGCATTGTTGGACTCAGAGGTTTCAAAATTTGAATCGATAGAGAGTTGATCGAGATTGGTAAAGAGTTTACCTTGTTTGTTTTGTTTGAGATGAAATGGATTTTGATTGAATCTCTTGTTATTGTAGCTTGTCCTGAGTTGGAGCCGTTGAATCGAGAAAAGATATAAGCTGACATTGAGTTGAAAAGGGACGAACACTCGAATCCGAATTGATTTTCGAGTTCCCTAAATCACATACTTGCATGATTACTTGAATATGATTGATTGACTCCATGCTCTTATTTGATTTATGATTGAATGCATTACGATTTATATATGCATTCATCTTGAGCCTAACTGTTTGATTTCATTTCGAATTAGATGTTTTGGGCAATATAATCGAGTGACCTTGGTTGTTGAGTTCTTCCAAGAGCCCGAATAATCCTTATAGTTGCACCAGAGTCTAGAGGATTGAGATATACATTATCCACCTCGATCGGGTGAGTCGGTGAGTTAGTTGTGATATCTTGTCCTCGGGATCCCAACCGAAGAACCGAGTTTTTCCTTGATTATCCAATTAGATAATTCCGAACTTTAAAAACATGCATTTCATTCTATTTATCATTGAAATATGTTGATGTTATATCATGATTTTGATATACTATTTGTTATTGCACGTTATGTTGCTTTTACTGGGAATATTATTCTCACCGGAGTTATTCGGTTGTTATCTTGTTTTTGTATGTGTACTTGACAATAGGTGGGGTAGGATCGAGTCAGAGGAGACATGACTAGTTCGAGTTGGAATGATAGAAGTGGGGAATCGGTTTAGAAGTAGAAGTTGTAATTCGAACTTGATTTGTATTTTGAAGTGTAGAAAACCTTGAATGATGCATGTTTATACTCTTGACTCTTCATGTAATTGAGATTACTAGATTGATGTATTAAATACATGTTTTGGTTGGTTGAATTGAGTTGTATTTGGGAAATTCATATTTTAAGTGCTTTATATATTTTTCTAAATTTTAGGAGAGCACGGACCCCGTGCATACCTCCGTGTCTGGGTCCGTGTACCTTCGCATTTGTATTAATTGTCTTTGGCTATGCACGGACCCTATCAAAGAAGGAGCACGGAGTCCGTGCATAAAATAGAGAGTTGGCGTTTTAGTGTACATTTTGTGCACGGACCTTGACACGGAGGTGGCACGGGGTCCGTGTACCTGAAAGCCCTTGAATCTTGGCTACAGGTTAATGCACGGACCTGAGCACGGAGGTGTGCCTAGAGTCCGTGCATGCTTTTAAAAAAAATTCTTTACTTTATGCCTTGGATTATTGTTGAGGCTTGAATGATTTATTCATGTTTAGATGATTAGAACCGAAGTCCTCACATTGTATCTCTTCAAAGCTGTCCCATTGCAATGAAAGCTGCCCAAAAGCCTAATCAGTTCGTTTTTAGCTTCTTCTTCTAGTTTGAATAAAGAGAATGATGTTTTATTATGGCATTATTGTCTAGGACGCTCGAATTTTGTGTACCTTGAAAAAGTTTTTCCATCTTTGTTCAGAAATAAAATCTCTAAGTTCTTGCATTGTGATGTCTGCCAATTTTATAAGCATACACGCAACTTGTTCACACCACAACCGTACAAACCATCTCGACCATTCTCCCTCATCCATTGTGATATTTGGAGCCCTATCAATGTGAAAAATATTTCTGGCGCACGATGGTTCTTGTTGTTTTTTGATGATCATACGAGACTCTCTTGGGTCTTCTTAATGAAAGACAAATCTGAAACATGTCAACTCTTTATAAACTTTATCCTCATGATCTTGACCCAATTCTCCACCAAAATTCCAGTTCTTAAAAGTGATCGAGCCCGTGACTAAGGGTGGGCGTTCGGATTTGGGTATCGGGTACCCGAACAGACCCGATCGGTTAAAACCCGATCGGATCGGGTATTTTCTCAAAAAATCGTGTTCGGGTAAAAACTCGAACCTGATTTACTTGTTCGGGTTCGGTTTCGGGTTTTTTTTTAAAACCCGATCGGGTATCGGGTACCCGAATTTTTTTTTAATTTCTACACTACCCGAGTACATTGGTTAGGATAACGTACAACTCATTTATTTTATTTTAGTCAAAGCCCAATATATGAACTGCAAGCACAAATCTGAATTCTCTTTTAATCTTCTGCTCGCTGTCTCACGTCCATGGCGACTGAGATTTCCATCTCTCTCAAATCTAAGACCTCTTGATCTATCCCTTATTCTCGTTCGCCCTCTCTCTCTCGTACCATAATAATCGACACCATGATGCACTGAATTAGAGAAAGCAGATGACAAAATTTTAAAACATCGTGTTCTACTATTCTCCACCTTGTGTTTGCATCTGTTGATTAAATCTAGATCTAGAATTTGATTTACGTGTTTGTACGGTGTCTTTTGTGATTCTGGTTGCATCTTCCATGTTCTCGTAATTTCATGGTCTTTGTATGTGAAGGAAGATTTTGCATTTAAGGTTACTGATAAATTGATTCAGAAACAATAAAATACAGAACTCTGTTTCGGGTACCCGCATTTTGGTACCCGAAATTACCCGATACTTTCGGGTCAAATTCGGGTACCCAACCCGAAAAACCCGTACCCGATGATACCCGACCTGATGTCCACCCCTACCCGTGACTACTTTAACTATGTCCTTGGAGATTATCTCTTGAAACAAGGTATCATTCACCAAAGTTCCTGTGTTTATACTCCACAACAAAATGGTGTGTCTGAGCGTAAGAACCGCCACTAATTACTTGAAGTTGCACGATCTCTGCTCTTTACCCATAATTTTTCTCGTCATTTTTAGGGAGATGTTGTCCTTACTGCTACTTACCTTGTCAATAGGATGCCATCACACATTCTTGGCTTCAAAACTCCAATACAATCACTTCAAAAAGTTTATCCTACTGTTGTGAAAATTTCTCGCAAGCGTACGAGTGTCAAGTTTTAATATAGTGAATAATTCAGATATCGATCCCACAGGGAGTAAAATGAAAATATTTAGTACTTGTAATTAGAATAGTCTAAACTTTATCTAGAAAATCAAACTTTGAGAATTTTGCAATAAAATAAATAATCAGATGATTTTAGATAGCACGCACACAACTTTCAGGAATAATTAATCAGAGAAAAATGGTCTAGAGGTATAGATTTCACGTGGTTTCAACAACATTCAATCCTAAATGATTAATCTTCATGAATTCCAATCAATTAATAGCCAAGAACACTTACGTATATTATTTCCCTCTCCCGAGCAACAAATAATGTTTATCAACTACAATTAAATTCCAATATCCCTATTAAGAATTTATCGCAGTAATCTATCACAAAACAATGTTCTTTTTAAAAGCTCTGTTAAAATCATACACTCTCCCGAGCTGTATAAATAATTAACAGTGTAGTTTTAATGTTCTATTCAAAATCTCCTCTCCCGAGCAATGATTTCAAATAAATATTACAAATCAATTATTGATCAGATAATTGAAAAGACAATCAATTCTAGAAAAAATAATTAATTTAGAAGAAATTCAATTCAATAAAATCAAACATTCATGAAAGCTTCTACACCAAGTTCCATCCGACCTCTAGACTATAAAAAATTAGTTCATAATCAAATTCTGAATAAAACAATTCATATTCAAAAATCCAAACATATTCAGAATAAAATAAAAGTAAAAAATAAAATCCGTCGTCGACGCCGTGTCCGGACTATCGAACTCCGTCTTCGTTCTTCAGTTGAGCTCCAGAAATCCTCAGCAAAATCTCACGATTAATTCTCTGATCTGTAGTGGATGTGTGTGGCGGCTCTCCCCTTTCTCCTCTGATAAGAATTCCTCCAAGCCCATGAAAATTGCCCGAAATAATAAAACTTTCCAAACAGCTACGGGGCGGGCGCTCTAAGAACGGCGCGGGCGCGCCTTCAACTCGAAATCTCAATTCTCTCAGAAACATAGCATTGCGCGTTTGCACTTGAGATAGCGCTAAAGCGAAGCGCTGAACCTTGACCCAAATAAGAAAGGCCCAATAAGAAATCTCATTTCTTTTGTCTGATCGTTTCTTTTTCTTTTGCTTTTCTCTTTCTTTTTATTTTCTTTTCTCTCTTCAATTTCTCTTCTTTTCTTTTTCCTTTCTTTTATTCTTCAATTTCTTCTTTTCTCCACAAAATTACATAATTCACTGTAAACACAAAAACACTAAAATACCCACATAAATCTGCTCGAAACAAATATTTAACTATTAAAATCATATATAAATTAAGTGTATAAAATACACTTATCAAATACCCCCAAACTTAGACTTTTGCTAGTCCCGAGCAAAACAATTCAAAACAATAACTTCCAAAAACTCAAATCATCATAAACTTACAAGAATAGTCAAGAAATATTATGGAGCAATGGCCTCAGCAATGATTTCAAAGAATTTTCAAATCCAATCATATCACAACCTACTAATACTTGAAAGTTTTAGCCAGTCACAAAATAATAACCGCATAAACTCACAATCTCCGCAACTCATGTTCAAAATACCATTCTAATATAGGATATAAATAAAAAAAACACTCACAATTAGGTAAATGCAAAGAATAATAGTGTGTGCGTGTTTCGATCAAAATTCATAATCATTAAAAGCATCAATCAACAGTCCATAGGCTAAATTCTCGCAACTCTTCTCCACTAGTATATTGGGCAACTGAGACTCGGTCAATAGGACTTATTCAGCTTATAATGTAAGGCCTGGCTCATGGCTACAAATGAAGGATAAGAATTCAAATAAGGAGTAATTTATAATTTTATCAAACTCTAATTACGACTCCTTTTTCATTCACAACTTCACATTTTTTCTCTTCAATTCACTTCATTAATTTTTTCTCAACTTCATCTTCTTTCACAACTCTTTTCAAATTTTTTTCTTTCTTTCTACTACCTCTTTTCATCTTTTCAATTCATCCACCACACCATTCCATTTTTCACAAATAAAAATAGGAGCATACAACATTTTAGCATTCAAGTTACTCCCTTAAAGGTAGGAATTAGTGTATAGGCTATTCAGGTAGTCAATGTAGGACCTTGAAATAATGACGAATGGGGGTTTAATCACACGTTTACACGCATGCCATTCGATTTTCAATAAAGCTCAAACAAGGTACTAGGGATAAAATATTAACAGGCAGCTTGAAAGGCTCAAACGAATTCAGAAAAATTGCCTAAATCATTCCTAATCTCAGTTTTGCCCGTATTTCGCCTCGAAGAGTGTTCGAACTAGTTCTAGACAAGTCTCAATCCACAATTAATTCATACAAATATCAATCAGTGTAGAAAAGATAATCATCAGCAGTAAACGATGATTTTCACAAAAAATTCAGATTTTCTCGTACCTTCATGTACTCATATACGTGTAAGCTCAAATAGGCAACTAAGGATAAATTTTTCAATGAAAATTAGGCCCAAAAATTCCAAACAATGCCTCAATCATATCTATGTCTGTATGTCTCAAAAATCAAATTCAAGTATTAATCACAGAGTATATAGGAAATTGTTTATTCACTTGGTTCCATTTTTTTTTTCAAAAATATTTGTCAGATAGGCAGACAATCATGGATTTCAGTTATAGCACAAAACAAAAATTTTTCATCAGCCATGCATCCAATTCTTTCTCGACTTCTGTTCAACTTAACTCAACACTACTAAACTCAACAAAAATTTTATCTATGAAGCACACAATAAATTCAACTACTCAACTATCTACCAAACAACTAAATCAAACATTGATTCACCCCCTCAAACTTAATGTAATCATTGTCCCTAATGATTAAAAACAATAAAAGAACAAGGGACTCATACCTTCGACACCGAGCATCAGGACTCGGCGTCATCATCATCATCTCCATGGAAAGAAGGTGCAGCATCAGCAGTATCATCAGAAGACCACTGCGGAGGAGGTGGATATGGCACAATAGTAGGAAGTAATTCTGGGCGAGAGCGGCAGTGAATTCATGCATATATTTTATATGTGCTCGCATCATCTTCCACTGTTTCTTCATCTGAGTAAGCACGACCATAGAATCATCACGAGTAGAATACTCAGTGGCCGGATGCGTCAGTAAGGACATAGGTCCTTCCAAATGGGAAGGTGCTGGCTCAATGTGTGGTAGTGGCTCAGAGGGTTGCGGTGGTTCAGCTGCCTGTTCAGAAGTACTGGCTGCTTTCTTATTCTTGTCCCGTCTCAGTGCACCAGTAATTCTTATAGGACCTCGAATTGGAAGAATCTGCTCTGTATCATCCCACACAACACCAGCTAACCGGCAAAGTTGAGTAATCAAAGACGAGTGGGGTAAACTAATTGTCAAGGAACCCCTAACTGCAGCAATAATAGACTCCTGAATCACCCTCCCAACATCAACAGATTTTCCAGTGACAATGCAGTACACAAGACCAGCTCTAACCTTAGTCACATCGGATGTATGCCTAGATGGAAAAATTCTGGCAGCCACAAACTCATGTCAATTATTCGCTTTTCTTCTAAGAAAGATGGATGGAAATGTAACAGCTTCATCCTTTGCATTCCTCTTCCATTCCGCCCCATCATGACACAAAGTCTGAATTACAATATTATCTGGATATGACTCATTCTTAAATACCTCATACTCATCATTTGAAATGTCCAAATCCGGCATTTCATAGAGACTGTTAATTGTACTCTTATCAAAAGGCACCAATTTTCCTCGAACTCGAACTTTTAGATTCACGTCTTTGACCATCAAATTTGCATAAAACTCATGAATCAATGATATAACAACATCTGGTGGACTCCTAACAAATGTCTCTCAACCTCTTCTCTTAGCTTCAATTAAAGCCGGAGCATTACATTCTCTCAAGCTCATTCCCTTTTCTTTGTGCATCCCTCTCTCCATTACATCAAAACAATACTCCTCTGATGTGGCATTCCAAAATCTGTGTCTATCATATGAACCAGCAGAGGACAAAGAAATTGCACCCTTTCCTTTGGTTTTCGGTGGCATTGTAACTCAATAATTCAACTCAAATCAAATGCCTCAAACAATGCACTAAACTCCAAACAATTCCAGCAATGTTCAAATACAACCCAAGCAATTCAACAAACACTTGGTAGGCACGAAGAAAATGATATAGAAATTCACTGCATCAAACGTACTCTACACCACAGCTCAGACAACCCAATATCCTCAAATCACAACATTTATCATGGATCAAATGTAATAGATAAAATTTCAGCTTTTGTACCGTTCAAGAAGAAAATTTTCCAAATCCTCCAAATTCCCCTTTCTCGACAAGCGTGGATGGAGCAAGATGAATTCTGAGAATCTCTGCCTTACAAAGATCAAAATCCTTGAGATGATGATATTTTGTTGAGTGAAAGATTTACGATGATCGTGCCAGTATGTGAGATTTAAAGATGGACTCGAACGAGAGATCGTGATTTCTGAAGTCTGGAAGGATCAGACTCTGGAGTGGGCTTTTAAATTTCTGAAGCATAAATTACGCGATAGCGCTTAAGTGCGATTATCTCGCGCGATAGCGCCTAAGCATGCGCTGTTGGGGCTGGGATGTGCGCGTTAGCGCTACAGGGCACGCTGTTGGTGGGGTTTTGAAGCACGATAGCGCATGGAAGTAGCGCAGATGGGAGTGGTTGGCGTGATAGCGCTTCGTTGAGGGCTGTTGGAGATTGTGGTAGCGCGATAGCGCAACATGTAGCGCCTTTGAGTTGCGCGATAACGCTAGGTAGTGCGCTGTTCTTGAATAAGTGTGGCGCAAAGGAATCGCGGGCGCTCAGCAGGGGTGGCGCGGGCGCGCCTTTAAGTCGCAAAATAACTCCAATTTTGTCCAGGTAAGGCGCGGGCGCTCAGATAAATGGGGAGGGCGCACCGTCTGCTCAACTTTGAGATTTCTAGAGCCTGAAAAATTTTGAAAATTAAGAAAAATTAAGCTCAAAAAATTGAAAAATAAACAAAACTTAAAAAAATTAAATAAAAAAAAATTAAATAAACTAAAAATAAAAGAAAATAAAATAAAATAAAAATGCTTGGGTTGCCTCCCAAGTAGCGCTTGGTTTAAAGTCATCAGCCCAAATTTCACCGGTGTTAGATCTTCCCTTTTTCCTTCACACGCCAAATAAATTCCACGATCCGTCGTTTAAGTTTTGCTCTCTTTTTCGTGGCCTTCATTGGTGGTAAATTTGGCTTTTTCTTCTTTGACGATTCAACCGCAATATTAGCTCTTTGACAGCCCTCTAGCTTCACAACCGGCTCAATTAAGCATATTCTTCGATGGGTGGATTAGGTGCTTTCATAAATAGATTAAAAATCACTCGTTCGCACTCCACACCCATCGACAATTCACCCTTTTTCACTTCAATTTTTGCATCCGTCGTAGCCAAAAATGGACTTCCAAAAATCAACGGAGCCCCATGATCCGCTTCAATATCCAAGATCACAAAATCCGCTGGGAAGATAAATTTATCCACCTTGACTAGAACATCTTCAACAATGCCAAGGGGATATATAATGCTCCGATCCGTCAATTGCAATGAAATCTTAGTCGATTTCATGTCTCCCAACTCCAAGGACCTATAAATAGATAACGACATTAAATTAATACTGGCCCCTAAATCACAAAGTGCATTATTAAAATAAGAACCACCAATGGAACAAGGAATAATAAAACTCCCTGGATCCTTAAGCTTTTGTGGCATTTTCTTTTGAAGCACCGCACTGCACTCTTCAGTCAGATTGACAACCTCGTTCTCTAGCAGTCTCCTTTTCTTGGACATCATCTCCTTGATGAATTTTGCGTAGTTTGGCATTTGTTCCAATGTTTCAGCAAAGGGGATGTTGATGTGAATTTTCTTGAAAATCTCCAAGAATTTGGAGAACTTCTCATCCAACGCCTTCTTCTTGAACCTCTGCGGGTAGGAAAGTGGAGGCTTGTACATCGGTTTCGGCTCAGTTTTAAGCTCCTTCTCTTCGAGTTCCTTCTCTTTCTCGACATCAGCTGCATGTTCCTGGACTCCAACTTCTTGTCCACTCCTCAACTCTATGGCCTTACACTGTTCTATGGGATTCACCTCAGTATTGCTAGGAAACTGGCCTCTGTTATTATCCTTCAGTGCGTTCGCCAATTGCCCTATGCTAGTCTCCATGGATTGCAACACAGCACCCATGTTGGCCATGTGCGTCTCCAAGTTGTCAAGGCGAGACTCAGTTCTTGCCATCCTCTTACCTGATTTCTGCACAAAAGTACTAACCACATCCTCCAAAGACAACTTACCATCACCCTTATTAGTATAGTTAGCATATGAAAGAATTTCATTATTCCTCAAACTAGGGTAATAAGCATTAGGAACCGGATTACCTCTGTAAGCTCCATAACCTCGGTAGCCATTAGGATTAATATAATTAACTTCCTCTATGGCATGTGACCCTTCAACTCCAGTTGAATCTGCAACATGAATCTTATTCAAAGAATCTACCTGTGTAGTCAGTGCAGATAATTGAGCAGTGATGGATGTGAGAGGATCCACTGCATACACTCCAGCTGGCTTCTTGACTCCCACACGCTCAGATGGCCATTGAAAACTGTTTATCGTCATCTGTTCCAGCATATCATAAGCTTGAGCGGGGTCCTTTGCAAAAATAGTTCCTCCAGAAGCAGAATCCACGTTCATCCTCGTAGGCGCATTTAGTCCATTGTAAAACCACTCGATCTGTTCCCAATCTGCAAAATTATGGTTAGGACAACGTCTAAGTAGTTCTTTGTACCTTTCCCACGCCTCGTAAAGCTGTTCAGAATCCATCTGCCTGAAAGTGCTGATCTCTATCTTCAACTGGGTGGACTTGGCAGGTGGAAAATATTTAGCAAGAAATTTTTCTGCCATCCCCTCCCAAGTAGTGATTCTTCCAAGCGGCAGTGATTGCAACCAACTTCTGGCTTGATCCCTGAGAGAAAACGGAAACAAGCGTAAGAGAATAATATCTTCAGGAACACCGTTAAATTTTACCGTATCAGTAATTTCTAAGAAGGTCCTGAGATGCAGGTGAGGATCAGCTGTAGCGCTTCCATTGAATTGTTTTTATTGCACCATGTTGATTAACGCCGGCTTTAGCTCAAAATTGTTGGCATTGATTGTTCCTCGAGCTATTCCAGAGTAGTGAGCCTGGATCGTCGGCCTGAAGTGATCTCTGATAGGAACAAGGAGAGCTTGATTCACATTCTCTTCATCCATGTTATTAATTTCTTCTCTTCTCGCTCTTCTCAAAGCACGTGCAGTTTGTTCGATCTCCGGATCAAAAAGTAGAGAATTTGCACTTTGATATCGTCGCATAAACTGCAATTAAAATTAAGAAGAATTTAATTAGTAACTTAAAATAAAATAAATAAAACTCTAAATTAAAATCTAGACTAATTGATAACAAGACTAAAAAAATTAATCAAAATTACTCCCCAGCAACGGCGCCAAAAACTTGTTGTGAAAATTCCTCGCAAGCGTACGAGTGTCAAGTTTTAATATAGTGAATAATTCAAATATCGATCCCACAGGGAGTAAAATGAAAATATTTAGTACTTGTAATTAGAATAGTCTAAACTGTATCTAGAAAATCAAACTTTGAGAATTTTGCAATAAAATAAATAATCAGATGATTTTAGATAGCACGCACACAACTTTCAGGAATAATCAATTAGAGAAAAATGGTCTAGAGGTATAGATTTCACCTGGTTTCAACAACAGTCAATCCTAAATGATTAATCTTCATGAATTCCAATCAATTAATAGCCAAGAACACTTACGTATATTATTTCCCTCTTCCGAACAACAAATAATGTTTATCAACTATAATTAAATTCCAATATCCCTATTAAGAATTTATCGCAGTAATCTATCACAAAACAATGTTCTTTTTAAAAGCTTTGTTAAAATCATACACTCTCCCAAGCTATATAAATAATTAACAGTGTAGTTCTAATGTCCTATTCAAAATCCCCTCTCACGAGCAATGATTTCAAATAAATATTACAAATCAATTATTGATCAGATAATTGAAAAGACAATCAATTCTAGAAAAAACAATTAATTTAGAAGAAATTCAATTCAATAAAATCAAACATTCATGAAAGCGTCTACACCAAGTTCCATCCGGCCTCTATACTATAAAAAATTAGTTCATAATAAAATTCTGAATAAAACAATTCATATTCAAAAATCCAAACATATTCAGAATAAAATAAAAGTAAGAAATCAAATCCGTCGTCGACGCCGTGTCCGGACTATCGAACTCCGTCTTCGTTCTTCAGTTGAGCTCCAGAAATCCTCAGCAAAATCTCACGATTAATTCTCTGATCTGTAGTGGATGTGTGTGGCGGCTCTCCCCTTTCTCCTCTGATAAGAATTCCTTTTTATATTGCGTACAAAAGCCCACAAAACCAAGCCCATAAAAATTGCCCAAAATAATAAAACTTTCCAAATAGCTACGGGGCGGGCGCTCTAAGAACGGCGCGGGCGCGCCTTCAACTCGAAATCTCAATTCTCTCAGAAACATAGCATTGCGCGTTTGCACTTGAGATAGCGCTAAAGAGAAGCGCTGAACCTTGGCCCAAATAAGAAAAGCCCAATAAGAAATCTCATTTCTTTTGTCTGATCGTTTCTTTTCCTTTTGCTTTTCTCTTTCTTTTTATTTTCTTTTCTCTCTTCAATTTCTATTCTTTTCTTTTTCCTTTCTTTTATTCTTCAATTTCTTCTTTTCTCCACAAAATTACATAATTCACTGTAAATATAAAAACACTAAAATACCCACATAAATCTGCTCGAAACAAATATTTAACTATTAAAATCATATATAAATTAAGTGTATAAAATACACTTATCACCTACTACCCACCTCCTCTCCACCATCCCTTTGAAAATTTTTGGTTGTTCCACTTTCGTCCATGTCCACCAAAAACACAGAGACAAACTCGAACCTCGGGCAATTAAGTGCATTTTTCTCGGTTACTCTCCTAACCAAAAACGGTATAAGTGCTACTCTCCGGCCACTATGAAATTTTATAACTCTATGATGTCACTTTTTTGAGAACGTATCTTTTTATCCCACTTCTTCCATTCAGGGGGAGACTGACATGTGTGAATCTCATAATTGGGAAACTCTAAGCCCTTCCCTACCACAATTCGAACCCATAAAAGCTGCTGCCCATCTTTCATCAACGTCCAATACACCTCCAGAACCATCTTCACCTACTCCCACCACCACCACCACCACTCATCCTTTATAGGTGTATTCCAGAAGAAAACAACAATCTATGCGTGATTAGTCTGTCAACGACCCCTTTTTAGAAGCTAAATCCATTGAAAATACTCAAGGTATTGACACTGATAATGATTCTTCTATTGAGCATAGTGAAACTGATAATAGGCCAATTTCATTAATAAAGAGAACTAGATCTTGTACGCAACATCTCATATGTAATTTTGTATCTCTTAAGCATTTTTCACATGCGTATAAGATTTTGTGTCCAGATTAGATCAGGTACAAGTTCCATCAACCATTAAAGAAGTGTTCCAAGACCCGAAGTGGACAGCAGCTACCTTTGATGAGATACGAGCTCTTGATAAAAATGACACATGGGTTATCACTGATCTGCCTCCTGCAAAACAATCAGTCGGATGCAAATGGATCTTCTCAGTTAAACACAAAGTTGATGGGAGTGTAGACCGATTGAAAGCCCGCTTGGTAGTTAAAGGATACACACAATCATATGGGATTGATTATCAAGAGACCTTCGCCCCAGTGGCTAGACTCAATATTGTCCGAGTTCTCTTGTCCGTTGCAGCAAATTTAGACTGGCCTTTATATCAACTTGATGTCAAGAATTCCTTTCTCAATGGGAATCTCGAGGAATAAATTTATATGGATATTCCACCTGGCTTTAAAACTGAGAGCACAACCAACAAAGTATGCCGGTTAAAAAAGTCTCTATATGGCCTAAAACAGTCACCTCGAGCCTGGTTTCATCGGTTCACTAATGTTCTAAAAGAAGATGGCTATACTCAGTGTCAAGCATATCATACCTTGTTTGTCAAACACTCAAAGGAAGGTAAGATCACAGTTCTCATTGTCTATGTCGATGATATTGTCCTAACAGTAAACCATGAAAAGGAGATAATGAATGTCAAAGCATTACTTTCGAAGAAATTTGAAATGAAAGATCTCGGGAATTTGAGTACTTTCTGGGGATGGAAGTGGTCAGGTCCTCAGTTGGGATTGCAATATCACAAAGAAAGTATGTCTTGGAAATCCTAAAGGAGACGGGGATGTTAGGGAGCAAACCATTAGATACACCCATGGATGCAAACATAAAACTTGGAGTGAGGAAAGATTGTCCACTAGTTGACAAAGGGAGGTATCAAAGGCTAGTTGGAAAATTGATTTACCTCTCTCACACTCGACCTGGCATTGGATTTGTTGTAAGTATCATCAGCCGATTCATGAATAACCCAACAGAAGATCACATGGAAGCAGTATATCGAGTCTTGAGATACTTGAAAGGAAACCCAGGAAAAGGACTTTTCTTCACAAAAACCTCAATCAGAAACATCAAGGTTTACTGCGATGCAGATTGGGCAGGCTCACAAACAGACAGACGTTCTACATCATGCTATTGTACTTTTGTATGGGGAAACCTTGTAACTTGGAGTAGCAAGAAGCAGTCAATCATAGCACATAGCAGTGTAGAAGCAGAATATCGAGAATGAACCCATAGAATATGTGAAGGCATGTGGCTTAGACTATTGCTCAGTGAATTGAGACTCGAAAACAGTAATCCAGTGAAAGTGATGTGTGATAATCAGGCAGCAATCAGCATATCAAAAATCCTGTCCACCATGATCGGACTAAACATATTGAAGTGGATCGCCATTTTATCAGTGAGAAGATTGAGACTAGAATCATTGATCTCTGCTACATCCCTACTCAGTTACAAGTGGCAGACATCCTAACTAAAGCTCTCCATCGGCCGTTTTTTGAAGATTTGAGCTCCAAGCTAGGCATGGTCGACATATACCACCCAACTTAAGGGGGAGTGTTGAAGATATCAAATCTTTATCTCTTTTTTCTATTAAACTTTGTATCTAGATCTTATCTTATCTAGACTTAGGTTAATAGATAAATAACTAACTCTATAAAGTTTTTATAGAATAATTCCTTTTGATGAATATCATAAACCTTTTTTGTCTTTCTTCCATGTTGTTTTCATCACTTACGACAGTGCTAGTGTTCGAGTTTTTAGAAGGGGACGATCTACTCCTCCCTTTACTCCCCAGATTTTGTGCCCTTATCCAAGAACCAAATTGCAAGTCCTTGTTCTCCTCCGATGGTTCACTACAAGAACGGAAAGAATGTCCAAAGATTCCACAGCGATAGTAGAAATCTGGAAGGTGCTCGTATGTGATAGGGATAATGACGTCCTCCCCCAACTTCAACTCCTACAGACACGTATTTTTCAAAGGTTTACTGATATCAATACGTACCCGGATGCGAGTTTGACGACCCAGATAAGAGCTAGTCTCCCCCTGATCAATTTCCTCTGCCACTCCAACATGTGAACCAATCTTTTCAAGAATTCTCTTATACGAAAATTCCAGAGGGACATTATGGCATTGAATCCAAAAGGATACCTCATCGAAGTTAATTGAACGAGGTTCATCTAACCCTTTGGGCTCCCTGACTACGATCAAATCCTGAAAGAAGCTACACGGGCCATCGAAAAGTACCCTTACCCGATCATGTTGTGATGAGAATTCCATCACAAGCGTGTTATCCCCCCACAAACTCAATATCTACCTTATTATTTAATTGTAATATTCGAGGAACCCGCATTTTGAAAGTCTACCGATTCACTGCCCTGGGAGAGATTGCACATGCCACAAGGCACTTTGTCACGCGTTCCTCCCCTTGCTTCAACTCTTCTGCCTTGATAGTGATATTCTGGTCTCCCTTGTTTGAGATTATAATCTCCCGAACAAGACTAGTTGTATCATCCAGATCCATGGTAGGAATCCCGTAGACTCCTTGTCACTTAGATCAATCCTCTCGGTTGAACGAGTGAGTGATCCTACATAAACGTAGGGTTATGGATCTCACAAGGATTTCGGGGAAACCCTAGAAGAGAAAGTTATTATCCATCTTAATTCAACTTTTATCAATTAAACAATCACGTACAAACAGAAAAATTTAATTCAATGATAGAATTAAAAACTAGCAAAAATTATGAATTTAAACAACACAAATATAGGAATGGCAATGGGGCGGGTCTGGGGTGGGTTTGGATAAACTCGGGACCCGCCCAGCCCCTCCCCGCGAACCCACAAATTTAATATTTTTAAATTTATTAAATTAAAAAGTTTAAAAATTAACAAAAATCATTAAATTTAATTTCAAATATATATTGATAATATTTAAGACAAAAAAATATTCTCACAAGTTAAAATTTATCAACTTGTAATTAATTAATAATTATTAGCCAAATAATATTATAATTATATATTTTTATACTAAATATATCATAATAAAATAAATTCATTTCAATCCAATAATATTTTACACTCAAATTATGAATAAAATATTAATTATTTTTTATAAAAATATAATTACATATTATTAATATTACTTATATATATTTTATATTTATATATATAAATGTATATTTTAAATTTATATACATATATATTATGGCGGGGCGGTTTTGGCCAAACTCGAGACCCGTCCCGGAAATGCTTGTGGACTCGCTTAGGCGGGTCTAAACCCGTCCCGTCGGGGCGGGTTTGATGCGAACCCGACCCATTGTCATCTCTATACAAATGCCGTTTCTAATCCATGTAAAAAAACACACACTCCGTTCTTTGATTTTTTTTTCTCTATTTTTGCACACTACACGATCCAATTAGATAAAGAAATAATGCACGGCTCCTTGATCTGTGACACAGTTTTATGCTTTTTAAAAAAATCTGATTTCTATGTAACCCACGATTCCTTAGCTCGGAGTTAACTTTTCCATGCTACTTTAGTTCTTCGATCAGTAAGAGCATCCACAACCCATTCAATTAATAACACCAATAACACCCTCCGCATCATCAAAAGTCATGGGCACCACTGTTAATAACACATCCTTCTTTTCACCCACAATCCTATTAACATTAACACTCATTATTTATGGGTCTCACATTCCACTCAACATTATAAAACTATTTTATACTAAATAAATTCATTTTCTTTACATTTTATAATATATTTATAATTATAATATTATAATTTAAGTTTTAATTTAATTAATTTTAAAAATAAAAAAATCATTTTAATATATTTATTCAATACACGAAATTATTAAATTCAAATGCAACAATAACTTTTAAAAAATAACAATACAAAGAAATTAAAAATAACAAATACAATATTAATTCACGGATTCATGTTGTTGCAATTCCCCCAGATATGCTCCACTAAGTCCGCGCGAAGTTGGTGATGAACTTGAGTGTCACGTAGCTCTGAATTTGTCCGAAGATAATCCTGGAAGCCTCGGTTGGATCCTAGGATAGGTTGTGCAAGTTCATCCCCTTCATCGTTGTACCAATCTATCACGTGACCTCCTTCATCTTCAATAATCATGTTATGCAAAATAATGCATGCTAACATTATTTGTTTTAACTTTTTCCTATACCAATAGCGAGCTGGGCCTCTGACAATCGCCCATCGAGATTGGAGCACACCAAATGCCCGCTCGACATCTTTTCTTGCAGATTCCTGTCTTTCCTTAAACAACTTTCTCTTGGGATCCTCCGGACAAGGAAAAGCCTTAACGAAAGTAGCCCACTCGGGATATATTCCATATGTTAAATAATAACCTTTCGTATATGTAGTGCCGTTCACCATGAAATTAACCTCCGGCGCATTTCCTTGCAAGACGTTGTTGAAGATTGGAGATTCATATAACACGTTGATATCGTTGCGTGAACCGGCGACCCCAAAGAAGGCATGCCAAATCCACAAGTCATGAGACGCGACCGCCTCTAGCACAATTGTTGGTGACCCATGTCCCCTTGTAAATTGACCTTTCCAAGCAACCGGATAATTTTTCCATTTCCAATGCATACAATCAAGGCTACCCAACATGCCAGGGAAGCCGTGTCTGTCATCATGCATTTGAAGAAGGCGTTGAACATCATCAGCATTTGGTCTTCTTAAGTACCTATGACCAAATATTTCAACCAAGTATTCACAAAACTTGAAAAGACACCTGATGGCAGTGGATTCACCCATACATAAGTACTCATCAAGATGATCTGCAGGGACTCCGTAAGCTAGTTGACGAATCGCAGCGGTGCATTTTTGTAGTGGTGACAACCCTTTTCTTCGCACAGCATCTTCCCTTTGTTGAAAAAACGTCGAATGATTCTCTAAGGCAGTCACTATGCGAAGGAATAACTCTCTTCGCATTCAAAACCATCTTCGAAATATTCCGTCATGATACACCGGGTTTGTAGAGAAATAATCATTGACGAGCCTCTCATGACCGGCTTCACGATTTCTTTGGATGAACCTCCTTCTTCTGCGTGTTTCTCTCCTCTGATATGCTTCCATAACTTGTTGGTGTTGTTGAAGTACCATTAACATCAATTCTTCTACCGGATCATCATCTTGCTCATCGATTTGAACATGTACTTCTTCTTCGCTTGTCGAGCTGGAACTTACCTAGAGCTGTCTGCGGAATGAGACATTTTCGGAGGAAATATGTTGTTGTATATGTGTTTGTGAAAGTTATCTTAGTGAAATGCAAATATCTTAGCACAACGTGTCTATATATAAAGGATATCTTGCAATGACTAGTTTCCAACGGCTATTTTGCAATGATTAGATTCTAACGGCTAGTTTGCAACGGATAGTTTCTAACGACTATTTTGCAACAGATAGTTTAATACATTCATCAACTTTTTCAAATTTTATACTTTAATATATATTCTTTATTTTTATATTATTTTAATAAAAAAAGTCTCAAAAATTGATTATAGTAGACACCTAACGTGGCTTGCATTCTTAGAGAATCCACATAACTTGAACAATCCAACAACTTTAATAATTATAGCAATTCCAACATCTTTTCTTTCCTTTTTCGTTCTATATTTCTTTTATCAAACCCATTTTGCTTCAAAGATAAGATTATTTGCTTAGCACCATCTATTTATATATCTTTGAAAACTATTAATTAACTCAATATGTTTTGAAAATATAATTTTGTTTATTTCGAAAAAAGTTATAAGTTGATTTTATTTGTCTTCATTTAGTTCAATCTAATAAGTCAACTTGTTGGATAATTAGAAATTTGATATTACTACTTTGTAATGACTAGTTTTCAAAGTTGATAAAAATTTTAAATCACGATAATTGGAACCACACTAATTAAACATTATAATCACTCGAAAAGCAAATAATTAAAAATTACAATCACTTGAAACCACAATAATTAAAAATTACAATCACTCGAAAATACTACATTACAATCACTAGAAAATATAATAACTAAACAATACAAATACTTCGAAATGCAATAATTAAACAATACAATCAATCGAAATGAGCAAACAGTTTAGATATTCCAACTCGACCTGATATCCTTGCACAAACATTCATGTATGATAAGTTTCTCAGTAGTCATTTTCGAGGTGTCTTTGTTCAAGATCTCGTACTCCTTCAACCTCAATCGACGATTCTTAGCTTCTGCATTGGACAAGGAAGTTTTTGCCTTAATCTCCTCAACTTCAAGTTGTTTTTGTTTCAGATCGACTTTAGACTTCTTTACGTTTGTGTACTCATTGAACTTTGAAAAAATACTGTCATAGTTTACTGTCAGATCCTCCATGGTCGATTTGAATTTGTCTTTTCCCTTTCTTTTTGTTGTCTTCCTACCCATTGGACGAGTATCTTCGTCATCTATGTCTACGCTCACATTTTGGTTGGAAGATGTGTTGCTTGCTCCTGACTCAGAGGTCCTCATCTTCTTTGTGGCCACAAAGTGATCATCGGATTGTGGAGTAACCATTGGACGATCTTTAACAATTCTCCACACATGCTCGAGGTTGAACGCAACACCATTGTTTTCTTCGCGATATTTTTCATACGCAAACCTCAATATGTCTTCGTCACTGTGACCACTGCGATATAAATTGTAAATACAATTGTAATTTGCGTTGAATCGATTTACCTTCTTCTGGATTGTGTTGTGCCAATGTGATCGTATAACATTATCTTTTCTGCTGTTTGAACCTGCAGGACGATTTTCATTGTAGTAGCTTGAAACACGTCCCCAAAATGCATCTGCCTTCTGGTCATTGCCGATTATTGGATCATCACTGATTGTGACAAAACTTCTCGCCAAGACCTCATCTTCAACCTTTGTCCAAGTCGAACTCTTTCTCGTACCCTCAACATCCGAATCGTTTTTTCTAAATTCACCACCTCGATTGGGGATTCACGATCGAAAAGTTGAGTCTCTGGGACAAAAGTCGAAGATGCAGGTTCAGTCGGCATCGAAGATGAAAAATGCGTACCAGTTGTGTATAGGGTGCCAAATGTTGGAAAAACGTGTTCAGATCAATTAAGAATTAATACCCGGTGCAGCGAAAGTTTAAAAATTTTTATTTTTTGACATGGAACGATTCCATATCATGGGTATCAAAACTTTACGATTAAATTATGCAAGTAAAAATAAAATCACAATTAAATTTTTACCTATTCAAGAAACGGCTTGATTATGGACACCAACAGAATTTAATCTGCTCTTCTTGTATATCCCGAGAACCGATGGCTTCACGATCAATCTCCGGAATAAGGTCCACGAACAGAAAACAGAAACCCTCTGATTTATTGCACTAGAAATCAATCAGATGTTTATCGAAGAGAATAAACAGATTTGATCTGTTAATTCGGAATGTAATTTTTCACAAAAAATCACAGACCGAATTTTCTCAAAAGGGACAGAGGAATTCGAAAATTCCCCTTGAATATTATGAGTGATTTTCAAAAATTGCAAGATGGAATGCTTATGATTTTCGAACACTAATCATATATTTATAGATAATTTCTAGACTAGATTAAGTTATGATTATATTAGGACTCTAACTCCTTAGGGCCCACAATCCATAACTTAAGCCCAACAAGCCAAGCCCGTTATTATAGAAATTAATATAAAATTCATCATGACTCCGATTGATAAACCGATTTAACCAATGTGCACAGAAACCATTTCTGCACCTTTTAAAGTCAAGATAATTTTTCTGAATCCGAATTCAGTGATTTCCAAAAATGCCCATCCCTATGTCATTTTAGGAAATTCCACTCCCTTTTAGTTAAGAAGTCCAACTTCTCTTTCATTAAATTTAACTCTTTAAATTTAACTATCTCAACGGGGTTTAGTAATCCATTACTTGTGTGACCCTCAATGGTTCAGGGATACAACTAGCCGTGGGCTCACAACTCCTTGTGACTCGGAACAACAATTTCCGACTTGCCCAACGAATCATGGTAAGAGCGTCTAGCAACATCGTCCCATGATTCCCTAGGTATCACTGATAGTGCCTGCAAGAACCAGTAGATTTTGGTTAGCGTACAGTACGGTCCCTTCATCCATATATCCCGATCGAATCAACAACCATTGGTGCATTGAGAGTCGTTCGAGATTCGATAAATATGCATTACATCTTGGAGATCAAATAGTGACATCGCATGTGTTACTAGGAAAACCGAGTAACCTAAAACACATCATGTACTCTTGCCAGAGATTCGTCACACTAATATCTCCTCAGATCGCATAGGATATCCACACTCGCAAGTATGTGGTGAATCCTTGACAACAAAGCATCGACTCCTATATGTGTCGTAACTGTACCCAATCCCGATACCTGATGACCCCAATAGAGTCGGTAAACGAGTCAAAGTACAGTACTAGCATATAGAGTCTCAATGATGTTTCAAGTAGTAAGGACTAATGGTGTACAACCAAAACCGCGGACTTTATCCACTCGATAAGTGATAACCACTTGGAAAGTCCGAATAGGGTAGTTCGATCATTCATCATATGAATATCCATTTGCATGTTTTGAACATCTCCATGTCCATTACCAATGAAACGTGGTACTTGGCATCACAAATGCTAGTCTCAATCTCGAGCGATCCTTATCCTTATTAGCGGACGGCTCAATTGACTAGGAACTGTTTAGAATATACAGTGACTATAAGATGTGTTTCATAATAATGATCTCTCTTTATTCACTATCTCATCTTACTTACACTATAGTATATTCAAGGTCTTTATCAAAACATCAATAATATATCACAATATAACAATATGAAGAAAGACAAAGATAATGCCATTAATAAATGTAAATTATATTAAACAAAGATTGTTTATACATAGAGTCACAAAAGCCCTTAGCCACAAGTTGGCTAACCGGGCACCCACTCTTTCAATCTCCCACTTGCCTTAAAGCCAACTAATCATACAACGTAATCCCATTGCTTCGCGATGTTTTTCAAACAAAGGTCCTGGCAAGGGCTTAGTAAGTGCATCAGCGATATTGTCTGTAGAGGCCACTCTCTCGACAGTGATGTCTCCTCTTTCCATAATCTCCCGGATGATGTGGTATTTCCTCAGTACGTGTTTGGATCTTTGATGAGACCTTGGTTCCTTTGCCTGAGCAATGGCACCAGTGTTGTCGCAGTACACCGGAACTGGACCAACAGCTTCAGGAATTACGCCCAACTCTTGGACGAAATTCCTCATCCAAACGACCTCTTTAGCAGCAGCTGATGCTGCAATGTATTCTGCCTCAGTGGTGGAATCCGCTGTGGTGTCTTTCTTGGAACTCTTCCAAGAGACAGCACCGCCATTGAGCATGAATACAAATCCAGAGGTTGACTTCGAGTCATCCACGTCGCTTTGGAAGCTAGAGTCGGTATAGCCTTCCAATTTTAATTCTCTTCCTCCATAAATCATGAACATATTCTTAGTCCTTCTCAAGTACTTAAGAATATCCTTCACGACTTTCCAATGCATTTGACCGGGGTTGGCCTGATATCTGCTCGTGACACTCAGAGCAAAGGCTACATCCGGTCTGGTAGATATCATCCCATACATAATACTACCTATGGCTGACGCATATAGTATGTGTGTCATTTTCTCTATCTCTTCATCAGTCTTGGGACACATAGACTTGGATAGAGAAACTCCATGACACATAGGTAGATTTCCTCTCTTGGACTCATCCATAGAAAACATTTTCAATATGGTGTCGATGTAGGTTGCTTGAGTGAGTCCTATCATTCTCTTAGATCTATCTCTATAGATCTGTATCCCTAGAATATAGGATGCCTCACCCAAATCCTTCATCGAGAATCTACCTGATAACCATATCTTTGTTGACTGAAACATCCCTACGTCATTCCCAATTAGTAGGATGTCATCAACATAAAGCACTAAGAACATCACCGCATCCTTAACTACTTTCTTGTACACGCACGGTTCCTCCGGATTTTTGATGAAACCAAAGTCCTTTATTGTTTCATCAAATTTCTGGTTCCAACTTCTTGATGCTTGTTTGAGACCATAAATTAATCTCTGAAACTTGCATACCTTATGCTCGCTTCCCATGGATGTGAATCCCTTGGGCTGCATCATATAGATTTCTTCCTTAATGTTTCCATTAAGAAATGCAGTCTTCACATCCATTTGCCATATCTCATAGTCATACCATATTGCTATGGCAATAAGGATTCTTATGGACTTGAACATTGCGCCTGTTGAAAAGGTTTCATCATAGTCAACTCCTTGTCTTTTAGTATAATCTTTTGCTACCAATCGTGCCTTGTAGGTAAGTACCTTACCATCAGGCCCAAGTTTTCTCTTGTAGATCCATTTACACCCTATTGGAACAATTCCATCGGGAGGATCTACTAAAGACCAAACTTGGTTTGTATGCATCGAGTCTATTTCCGACTGCATAGCTTCAAGCCATAAATTAGAATCCGCATCAAAAATTGCTTCCTTGAAGTTTCTTGGATCACATCCAATGTCGGGTTCACTTTGATCCCCTTCAAGAAGAAGACCATATCGAATAGGAGGTCTAGAAGCCCTCTCGGATCTCCTAGATATAGGCGTGTCCGTTGAAGGTTCTTGAGGTGTGTGGTCGTTATTTTATATCTCGGGTTCTTCTCGAATTTCTTCGAGTTTCATCATCTTGTCTTTCTTATCTAATAAGAACTCCTTCTTCATGAAGGTGGCATTCCTCGAAACAAACACTTTTGTCTCATAAGGATGATAGAAATAATATCCGATTGAATTCTTTGGATATCCTACAAAATAACATAAGGTGGATCGGCTATCCAACTTATCTCCCACTGTCTGCTTCACGTAAGCAGGACATCCCCAAATCCTTAAGTACGAATACTTAGGAGCTTTGCCATTTCATAACTCGTATGGAGTTTTATTTACTGATTTAGTGTGGACATTGTTCAACAACAATACCGCCGTTTCAAGTGCATAGCCCCAAAATGAAGGTGGGAGCTTAGTGAAGCTCATCATAAATCGAACCATGTCCAACAAAGTTCGATTGCGATGCTCCGAGACACCATTCAGCTGAGGTGTCATAGGAGGAGTCCACTGAGAGAGAATCCCATTCTCTTTTAGATAGTTTAAAAACTCGGTACTTAAGTATTCTCCACCTCGATCCGATTGAAGTGCTTTAATACTTCTACCTTGTTTGTTTTCTACTTCAGCCTTGAATTCTTTGAACTTTTCAAATGATTCAGACTTATATTTCATTAAATATAAATACTCATACCTAGAATAATCATCAGTAAAGGTAATGAAGTAGGTGTGACCAAATTTAGTACCGATACTAAATGGTCCGCAAACATCTATATGGATCAAATCCAACAGATTTTGACTACGCTCAGGCTTTCCTTTGAAAGGAGATTTAGTCATTTTTCCTTTTAGGCAGGACTCACAAGTAGGTAGAGAATTAATATCAGACATATCAAACATGCCCTCTCCCACTAGCTTGTTCATCCTCCTTGAGGAAATATGACCTAGCCTAGCATGCCAAAGGTTTGCCGGGTTTTGGCTATCGTTTTTCCTTTTATTTATTGTTACCGGTTTATCAACATAATTAATTGGAACGTCTTTTAATTTTAAGTTATATAGATCGTTTTCAAGTTGTCCATTTTCAATCAAACATTCTTTCTTGTAAATATTGCAAATCTCATTCACAAAATTACAAGAAAAACCATCTCTATCAAGCATAGAAACAGAAATAATGTTTTTAACTAAATCTGGCACAAATAAAATATCTCTCAAAAATAACTTAAAATTGTTCTGCAAAACTAAATAAACGTCTCCCACTGCTTTGGTTTCAACTCTGGAACCATTTCCAAGCCTCAGCTAGGTCTCACCGTTCCTAAGCTTACGACTTCTTGTCATCACCTGCAAATCATTGCAAATGTGAGATCCACATCCGGTATCCAATACCCAAGAAGTAGTATTAAGTGAAACATTTATTTCAATGTAAAACATACCCTTTGCAGTTCTCAACTGCTCGAGGTATTCCTTGCAGTTACGTTTCCAATGACCGGGTTTCTTGCAGTGATGGCAAACATCTCCAGATATGTTCACGTTTGAAGCTTTTGTCTTGGCCTTCTTTTGTGGTACAATTTTCTTGGGTGGTGCAGAACGTTTCTTACCCTTTCCACTTGGCCCCTTCTTGGAGTAAGAAGAGGAGCCAACCAAGAGTACTGGTTTATCCTTCTTTAATGTGGCCTCATAAGACACAAGCATATTGACCATCTCTTCAAGGGTGGCCTCTATCTTGTTCATATTGAAGTTCACCACAAATCCGTCAAACGACGAAGGAAGGGAAAGAAGCAACAAGTCCGCATTTAGTTCATGCTCCAAAGTCAAATCGAGTGTTACCAATTTTTCAATGAGCCCAATCATGTATACCCCATGCTCACGGACCGAAGTCCCATCTCACATGCGGCATGTCATGAGCTCTTTGACGGTGGCATACCTCTCCGACCTTGATTGAGCTCCAAAAAGTTTCTTGAGGTGCATGTGTATGTCAGCAGCATTCACGGCATCCTCAAATCGCCTCTGGAGTTCATCAGACATTGAAGCTTGCATATAGCACTTGGCCTTGACATCATGGTCCTACCATTGATCAAGTTTTGCCAATTCTTCCGGACTTATATTAGTCGGTGCTTCCTTTGGAGGATTCTTTTCTAACACGTAGAAAATTTTCTCCGAGTTTAGAAAAATCTTTAATTCACGGAACCATTCCATATAGTTTGCGCCAATCAATTTGTTTTGTTCAAGAATTGAATATAGTGGATTTCGCGAATTCATTGTAATGAAATACTGAAAAGAAACAGACAATAATCAGTGATTGTTTAATTAATTTACTAAGACATAAAATATGGCGAAATTTAATTTTATGAATTTCACTCCCACTATTTTAACGATTTCACTACCCTCTAGTGAAAACGGAAAACTTGTTTTCTTAGTGGGAACATGGAGTCCAATTGACAAACTATAGTCCCGAATAATATCAGTCAACCATAATTTTCAAAAGGTAGAGCCCAATTGCTTCCAAAGCAACCCCCATGTTTTTACCTCATGTCCAATAAGGGCCCAATAATATGATGCCATTTAATGTGACATGTCAAGATGACCCATCAATATTAAGTTGTGATGGACGGTCTCCATGTGGATCACCAATAATATGAGCCAATCCCATGGAAGTTCCACCCAACTTACAACATGTGTCGATCCAATGTACAACTTTCCGACGAACGGGCCCCCCCAATAATATGAGCCGAACCGTGCCCTGAAAGAGTGGGTGCCCGGTGAGCCAACTTGTGGCTAAGGGCTTTGATGACTCTTTGTATAAACAATCTTTTGTTTAATATAATTTACACTTTTATTAATGGCAATGACTTTATCTTTCTTCATATTGTTATATTGTGATATACTATTTTTGTTTGGATAAAGACCTTGAATATACTATAGTGTATGTAAGATGTGGTAGAACATGGAGATGTCTATCATGAAACACATCTTATAGTCACTGTATATTCTAAACTGTTCCTAGTCGATTGAGCCGTCCGATAATAAGGATAAGGATCGCTCGAGTTTGAGACTAGCATTTGCGATGCAGAGTACCACGTTTCATTGGTAAGGAACATAGAGATGTTCGAAGCATGCAAATGGATATTCATACGATGAATGATCGAACTACCCTATCCGAACTTTCCCAGTGGTTATCACTTATCGAGTGTATAAAGTCCACGGTTTTGGTTGTACACCATTAGTCCTTACTACTTGAAACATCATTGAGACTCTATATGCTAGTACTGTGCTTTGACTCGTTTACCGACTTTATTGGGGTCATCAGGTGTCGGGATTGGGTACAGTTACAACACATATAGGAGTCTATGATTTGTTGTCAAGGATTCACCACATACTTGCGAGTGTGGATATCCTATGCGATCTGAGGAGATATTAGTGTGACGAATCTCTGGCCAGAGTACATGATGTGTTTTAAGAAATGGTTTCTTAGTAGCACATGCGATGTCACTATTTGATCTTCAAGATGTATTGCATAGTTATCGAATCTCGAACGACTCTCGATTTACCAATGGTTGTTGATTCGATCGGGATATATGGATGAAGGGACCGTACTGTACGCTAACCAAAATCTATTGGTTCTTGCAGGCACTATCAGTGATACCTATGGAATCATGGGGCGATGTTGCTAGGCGCTCTTACCATGATTCGATGGGCAAGTCGGAAATTGTTGTTCCGAATCACAAGGAGTTGTGAGCCCACGGCTAGCTGTATCCCTGAACCATTGAGGGTCACACAGAGTAATGGATTTTTAATCCTCGTTGAGATAGTTAAATTTAAAGAGTTAAATTTAATGAACAAAGAAGTTGGACTTCTTAATTAAGAGTAGAGGAGTAAGATTTCCTAAAATGACATAGGGATAGGCATTTTTGGAAATCACTGAATTCGGATTCAGAAAAATTTATCTTGACTTTAAAAGGTGCAGAAATGGTTTCTGTGCACATTGGTGAAATCGGTTTATCAATCGGAGTCATGATGAATTTTATATTAATTTCTGAACATGCGGGCTTTGCTTGTCGAGCTTGAACTTATGACTAATGAGCCCTAAGCTGTTAGCGGCCTACATTATAAATAAGTTATTGCAGTACAGAAATTAAAAACAACAGGTCACAAATTTTCGAAAAACCTAGTATTTTTCTCTGACAGTGGCCGCCCCCCCTCCCCTCTGCTCGAAAAATCCAGTCTGTGAATTTGAATTACAGTCTGATTTAACGGATCAAATTCGTTAATTCTCTTCCTAGAAACTTCTGATAGATTTTCTAGTGCAATCTATCAGAGGGATTAATTATCCGTTCGTGGACCTGATTGAAGAACAGTTCATCCATCAGTTCCAGGGATATACAACAAGAGCAGAGCAATCTGTTGGTGTCCATAATCTCGATTCGAGATTGGAGGTAAAAATTTATAATTGTTATTTAATTTTTACACACACAATTTAATCGTAAAAGTTTTGATACCCATTATGGAATCGTTCCATATAAAATTTTTAAACTTCCGCTGCACCGGGTATCAATTCTGATTGATCTGATCGCCGCGTTCTCCAACAGTGGTATCAGAGCCAGGTTGCTCAGATCAAGCGATTAAATTAATCGATTGTACAAAAAATTTTTAAGCCTCGGTTTTTGAAACAAAATAAATATTTTAAAAATAAAAAATTTTTTTTCGGGCAAAACCTGGGCAGCGATCCAATCGCTGCCCGGGGGGGCAGCGATGGTCGCTGCCCAGCGCAGCGCTAGGCGCTGCACAGTGCGGCGCATGGCGCTGCGCAGGGCAGCGCCGTCAGCGACGTGATCGCTGCCCTAGGGGCAGCCGGGCTGCCCGGCCCGAGCCCTTTGGGGCGCGGGCAGCCCGGGAGTGTCCCGGGCGGCCCGCGAAAAATTATTTTTAATTTTTTAAATTAAAATTTTAATATGTTAAAATTCTATTTTTGGTCCGATCGAAAATTGTTTTTGATTGGCCCACGAGGCGTCGGATCAAATTGTTCGAGTCCGAAAATTTTAAAATTGATTTTTGGATAAATTTGAATTTTTGGAAAATTTAAATATTTTATCCGTTAAATTGAATTTTGAAATTAATTATTTTTGGTACAATTGATGATAAGATATGATCTTATGGATATATTGAGTAAAATATGATTTTATGTATAAAATTGGATTTTATAGATAAAATATGATTTTATTTGATAGAAAGATAAAATATGATTTTGTATGTAAAATAAGATTTTATATATGGAATATGATTTTATGCTTTTAAATTTAAATTGACATTGCATGTTATCCAATAAATTAATTTTGAATTAAATTTTATTGGATAAGGATGATCGATTGCCATGACCAATTTTGTAGGTGTATGTTAGGAATTTACATTTGTTTTTATTGTTGTTGGATTTATTAATGGGCCTGGTTTATGGCCCAATATGAATTGTCATATGTAATAAAAGTGGGCTTGGTTTATGGCCCGTTCCCACCCCTTAAAAATGTATTCCCTACTTGTCATTGTTATTTATTGTAAATACATTAGATTTAGTGGGAGATGAAGATTTGAAGACGGAGGTGGGCCCAGCAGACAATAAAGACAGAAGAAATGTAAATTGCAAGCACAATGTAATAGGATTGCATTGCATACTGCATATTACCTAGGATTGGACTAAGACTCGTGATTGGCAACCACGGGTCGATTAGAAATGGAATCGATCATCCTATATAATATGTGATATTATTGTTGTATGCATGTTTTAGACAAAATTGTGTGAATCCGGCAAGCATACAAAATTTTAAAAATGATGAGACAAATTTTCAAAATTAAAATCCCTCATTTTAAATATGATTTAAAATTGATATCAAGATAAATAAAGGAAATTTAAATTTGTTTAAATGTTCCTACCTTCCATCAACGATCAATGTATGAGATGCTACCCGCGGATACGGTCTGGCTCATATTATTGGGGGGGCCCGTTCGTCGGAAAGCTGTACATTGGATCGACACATGTTGTAAGTTGGGTGGAACTCCCATGGGATCGGCTCATATTATTGGGGGATCCACATGGCGACCGTCCATCACAACTTAATATTGATGGGTCATCTTGACATGTCACAATAAACGGCGTCATATTATTGGGCCCTTATTGGACATGAGGTAAAAACGTGGAGGTTGCTTTGGAAGCAATTGGGCTCTACCTTTTGAAAATTATGGTTGGCTAATATTATTCGGGACCATAGTTTGTCAATTGGACTCCATGTTCTTACTAAGGAAAACAGTTTCCCGTTTTCACTAGAGGGTAGTGAAATCGTTAAAATAGTGGGAGTGAGATTCATAAAATAAATTTTGCCTATTTTATGTCTTAGTAAATTAATTAAACAATCACTGATATTTGTCTGTTTCTTTTCAGTATTTCATAAAGATGAATTCGTGTAATCCACTTTTCTCGATCCTCGAACAAAATAAATTGACTGGCGCAAACTATACGGAATGGTTCCGTAAGTTGAAGATTGTCTTGACTTCGGAGAAGATGCTCTACGTGTTAGAAAAATCTCCTCCGAAGGAAGCACCAGCTGACATAAGTCCGAAGGAGTTAGCCAAACTTGATACATGGTGTGACCATGATATCAAGGCCAAATTCTATATGCAAGCCTCGATGTCTGATGAACTCCAGAGGCGATTTGAGGACACCGTGAATGCTGCTGACATTCACGTACAACTCAAGGAACTTTTTGGGGCTCAATCGAGGGCTGAAAGGTTCGCTACTGTAAAGGAGCTAATGACGTGTCGCATGCGTGAAGGGACTTCGGTCCGTGATCATGGGGTACGAGTGATTTGGCTCATACAGAAGTTGGTAACCCTTGATTTGGTGTTGGAGCATGAACTCAACGTGGACTTACTACTTCTATCTCTTCCTTCTTCGTTTGACGGATTTGTGGTGAATTTCAATATGAACAAGATAGAGGCCTCCCTTGAAGAGATGGTCAATATTCTTGTGACATATGAATCCACTTTAAAGAAGGATAAACCGGCTTTCTTGGTGGGCTCCTCTTCTTCTGCTAAGAAGGGGCCAAGTACAAAGGGTAAGAAACGTTCTGCCCCACCCAAGAAAATCGAACCCGAGAAGAAGTACAAGACAAAGGCTTCAAACATGGAAAAATCCAAGGATGTTTGCCATTACTGCAAGAAGCCCGGTCATTGGAAGCGTAACTGCAAGGAATATCTAGAGCAGTTGCGAACTGCGAAGGGTATGTTCTATATTGAAATAAATGTTTCACTTAATACTACTTCTTGGGTATTGGATACCGGATGTGGATCTCACATTTGCAATGATTTGCAGGTGATGACAAGAATTCGCAGGCTTAGAATGGGTGAGACCCAGCTGAGGCTCGGAAATGGTTCTAGAGTTGAAGCTAAAGCTGTGGGAGATATTTATTTAATTTTGCAGAACGGTTTTAAGTTACTTTTGAGAGATGTTTTATTTGTTCCGGATTTGATTAAAAACATTATTTATGTTTCTATGCTTGATAGAGATGGTTATTCTTGCAATTTTGTGAATGAGATTTGCAATATTTACAAGAATGAATGTTTGATTGGAAATGGACAACTTGAAAATGATCTATATAACTTAAAACTAAAAGACGTTCCAATAAATTATGTTGATAAACCGGCAACAACAAACAAAAGGAAAATCGATAGCCAAAACCCGGCAAACCTTTGGCACGCTAGGCTAGGTCATATTTCCTCAAGGAGGATGAACAAGCTAGTGAGAGAGGGCATGTTTGATATGTCTGATATTAACTCTCTACCTACTTGTGAATCCTGCCTAAAAGGAAAAATGACTAAATCTCCTTTTAAGGGGAAACCTGAGCGTAGTCAAAATCTGTTGGATTTGATCCATACAGATGTTTGTGGTCCATTTAGAGTTGGTACTCAATATGGCCACACCTACTTCATTACCTTTACTGATGATTATTCTAGGTATGGGTATTTATATTTAATGAAATATAAGTCTGAAGCATTTGAAAAGTTCAAAGAATTCAAGGCTGAATTAGAAAACAAGCTAGGTAAAAGTATTAAAGCACTTCGATCGGATCGAGGTGGAGAATACTTGAGTACCGAGTTTTTGGACTATCTGAAAGAGAATGGGATTCTCTCTCAGTGGACTCCTCCTATGACACCACAGCTGAATGGTGTATCGGAGCGTCGTAATCGAACTTTGTTGGACATGGTTCGATCCATGATGAGCTTCACTGAGCTTCCACCTTCGTTTTGGGGCTATGCGCTTGAAACGGCGGTATTGTTGTTGAACAAAGTCCACACTAAAGCAGTGGATAAAACACCATACGAGTTATGGAATGGCAAAGCTCCTAAGTATTCGTACTTGAGGATTTGGGGATGTCCTGCTTACGTGAAGCAGACAGTGGGAGATAAGTTGGATAGTCGATCCACCTTATGTTATTTTGTAGGGTATCCGAAGAATTCAATCGGATATTATTTCTATCATCCTGCTGAAACAAAGGTGTTTGTTTCAAGGAATGCCACCTTCTTGGAGAAGGAGTTCTTATTGGATAAGAAAGGCGAGATGATGGAACTCGAAGAAATTCGAGAAGAACCCGAAATACAAAATAATGATCCTACACCTCAGGAACCATTGATGGACACGCCTATACTTAGAAGATCCGAGAGGACTTCTAGACCTCCTATTCGATATGGTCTTCTTCTTGAAGGGGATCAAGATGAACCCGATGTTGGATGTGATCCAAGAAACTTCAAGGAAGCAATTTCTGATGCGGATTCAAATTTATGGCTTGAAGCTATGCAGTCGGAAATAGATTCGATGCATACAAACCAAGTTTGGTCTTTAGTAGATCCTCCCGATGGAATTGTTCCAATAGGGTGTAAATGGATCTACAAGAGAAAGCTTGGGCCTGATGGTAAGGTATTGACCTACAAGGCGCGATTGGTGGCGAAAGGTTATACTCAAAGACAAGGATTTGACTATGATGAAACCTTTTCACCAGTTGCAATGTTCAAGTCCATAAGAATCCTTCTTGTCATAGCTGCTTGGTATGACTATGAGATATGGCAAATGGATGTGAAGACTGCTTTTCTTAATGGAGACATTAAGGAAGAAATCTATATGAAGCAGCCTGAGGGGTACACATCCATGGGAAGCGAGCATAAGGTATGCAAGCTTCAGAGATCAATTTATGGTCTAAAACAAGCATCAAGAAGTTGGAACCAGAAATTTGATGAAACAATAAAGGATTTTGGTTTCATCAAGAACCCGGAGGAACCATGCGTGTACAAGAAAGTAGTTAAGGATGCTGTGACATTCTTAGTACTTTATGTTGATGACATCCTACTCATTGGGAATGACGTAGGGATGTTGCAGTCAACAAAGATATGGTTATCAGGTAGATTCTCGATGAAGGATTTGGGTGAGGCATCCTATATTCTAGGGATACAGATCTATAGAGATAGATCTAAGAGAATGATAGGACTCACTCAATCAACCTACATCGACACCATATTGAAACTGTTTTCAATGGAAGGGTCCAAGAGAGGACATCTACCCATGTGTCATGGAGTTTCTCTATCCAAGTCTATGTGTCCCAAGACTGATGAAGAGATAGAGAAAATGACACATGTACCATATGCGTCAGCCATAGGTAGTATCATGTATGGGATGATATCTACCAGACCGGATGTATCATTTGCTCTGAGTGTCACGAGCAGATATCAAGCTAATCCCGGTCAAATGCATTGGAAAGCCGTGAAGGACATTCTTAAGTACTTACGAAGGACTAAGAATATGTTCATGGTATATGGAGGAAGAGAACTAAAATTGGAAGGCTATACCGACTCTAGCTTCCAAAGTGACGTGGATGACTCGAAGTCAACCTCTGGATTTGTGTTCATGCTCAATGGCGGTGCTAACTCTTGGAAGAGTTCCAAGAAGGACACCACAGCGGATTCCACCACTGAGGCAGAATACATTGCAGCATCAGCTGCTGCTAAAGAGGCCGTTTGGATGAGGAATTTCGTCCAAGAGTTGGGCGTCATTCCTGAAGTTGTTGGTCCAGTCCCGGTGTACTGTGACAACACGGGTGCCGTTGCTCAGGCAAAGGAACCAAGGTCTCATCAAAGATCCAAACACGTACTGAGGAAATACCACATCATCCGGGAGATTGTGGAAAGAGGAGACATCACTGTCGAAAGAGTGGCCTCTGCAGACAATATCGCTGATCCACTTACTAAGCCCTTGCCAGGACCATTATTTGACAAACATCGCAAAGCAATGGGTCTACGTAGTATGACTAGTTGGCTTTAGGGCAAGTGGGAGATTGAAAGAGTGGGTGCCCGATGAGCCAACTTGTGGCTAAGGGCTTTGATGACTCTTTGTATAAACAATCTTTTGTTTAATATAATTTAAACTTTTATTAATGGCAATGACTTTATCTTTCTTCATATTGTTATATTGTGATATACTATTGTTATTTTGATAAAGACCTTGAATATACTATAGTGTATGTAAGATGTGGTAGAACATGGAGATGTCTATCATGAAACACATCTTATAGTCACTGTATATTCTAAACTGTTCCTAGTCGATTGAGCCGTCCGATAATAAGGATAAGGATCGCTCGAGTTTGAGACTAGCATTTGCGATGCAGAGTACCACGTTTCATTGGTAAGGAACATAGAGATGTTCGAAGCATGCAAATGGATATTCATACGATGAATGATCGAACTACCCTATCCGAACTTTCCAAGTGGTTATTACTTATCGAGTGGATAAAGTCCGCGGTTTTGGTTGTACACCATTAGTCCTTACTACTTGAAACATCATTGAGACTCTATATGCTAGTACTGTGCTTTGACTCGTTTACCGACTTTATTGGGGTCATCAGGTGTCGGGATTGGGTACAGTTACAACACATATAGGAGTCGATGCTTTGTTGTCAAGGATTCACCACATACTTGCGAGTGTGGATATCCTATGCGATCTGAGGAGATATTAGTGTGACGAATCTCTGGCCAGAGTACATGATGTGTTTTAAGAAATGGTTTCTTAGTAGCACATGCGATGTCACTATTTGATCTTCAAGATGTATTGCATAGTTATCGAATCTCGAACGACTCTCAATGCACCAATGGTTGTTGATTCGATCGGGATATATGGATGAAGGAACCGTACTGTACGCTAATCAAAATCTATTGGTTCTTGCAGGCACTATCAGTGATACCTAGGGAATCATGGGGCGATGTTGCTAGGCGCTCTTACCATGATTCGATGGGCAAGTCGGAAATTGTTGTTCCGAGTCACAAGGAGTTGTGAGCCCACGGCTAGCTGTATCCCTGAAACATTGAGGGTCACACAGAGTAATGGATTTTTAATCCCCGTTGAGATAGTTAAATTTAAAGAGTTAAATTTAATGAACAAAGAAGTTGGACTTCTTAATTAAGAGTAGAGGAGTAAGATTTCCTAAAATGACATAGGGATGGGCATTTTTGGAAATCACTGAATTCGGATTCAGAAAAATTTATCTTGACTTTAAAAGGTGCAGAAATGGTTTCTGTGCACATTGGTGAAATCGGTTTATCAATCGGAGTCATGATGAATTTTATATTAATTTCTGAACATGCTGGCTTTGCTTGTCGGGCTTGAACTTATGACTAATGGGCCCTAAGCTGTTAGCGGCCTATATTATAAATAAGTTATTGCAGTACAGAAATTAAAAACAACAGGTCACAAATTTTCGAAAAACCTAGTATTTTTCTCTGACAGTGGCCGCCCCCCCTCGCCTCTGCTCGGAAAATCCAGTCTGTGAATTTTGAATTACAGTCTGGTTTAACGGATCAAATTCGTTAATTCTCTTCGTAGAAACTTCTGATAGATTTTCTAGTGCAATCTATCAGAGGGATTAATTATCCGTTCGTGGACCTGATTGAAGAACAGTTCGTCCATCAGTTCCAGGGATATACAACAAGAGCAGAGCAATCTGTTGGTGTCCATAATCTCGATTCGAGATTGGAGGTAAAAATTTATAATTGTTATTTAATTTTTACACACACAATTTAATCGTAAAAGTTTTGATACCCATTATGGAATCGTTCCATATAAAATTTTTAAACTTCCGCTGCACCGGGTATCAATTCTGATTGATCTGATCGCCGCGTTCTCCAACATGCCCGCGGGTAGCATCTCATACATTGATCTTTGATGGAAGGTAGAAATATTTAAACAATATTTAAATTCCTTTTTGTTTATCTTGATATCAATTTTAAATCATATTTAAAATGAGGGATTTTTAATTTTTTGAAAATCTGTCTCATCATGCAATTTATGTATGTTTGCGGGATTCATACAATTTAGTCTAAACATGCATACATCAATAAAATCATATATTATTTAAGGATGATCGATCCCATTATCTAATCGACCCGTGGTTACCAATCACGAGTCTATGTCCAATCCTAGGTGATATGCAAGTATGCAATGCAATCCTATTACATTGAGCTTCCATTTACATTTCTTCGGTCTTTATCGTCTGTTGGGCCCACCATTATCTTCAAATCTTTATCTCCCACTAATTCTAACAAATTTACAATAAATTTCGATGACAAGTAGGGGATACATATTTAAGGGGTGGGAACGGGCCATAAACCAAGCCCACTTTTTATTACAAATGACAATTCAAATTTGGGCTATAAACCAAGCCCATTAATAAAACCCAACAACAATAAAACCAAATGTAAATTACCTAACATACACCTAAAATATTGGTCATAACAATCGATCATCCTTTTATCCAATAATTAATTCAATAATTAAAACATTGGATAACATGCAATAGCATCATAATTAAAAGATAAAATCATATTTTATCTAATACATTCATAAGATCATATCTTATCATCAATTGTACCAAAATAATTAATTTTATAAAATCTAATTTAACGGATAAGATTTACAAATTTTTCAAAAATTCAAATTTATCCAAAAATCAATTTTAAAAATTTCGGACTCAAATAATTTGATCCGATGCCTCGTGGACCAATCATAAACAATTTTCGATCGGACCAAAAACTAAAATTCCAAAATATTAAAATTTTAATTAAAAAATCAATTTTAATTTTTCCCGGACTGCCCGGGACATTCCTGGGCAGCCCCCTCCTCCACGTGGGACAGGGCTGCCTACGTGGAGGTGGGCAACTTCGTCGCTGCCCGTGGGCAGCGATTCAATCGCTGCCCTTGGGCAGAGATCAAATCGCTGCTCCGATGCCCCTGTTCCGTCAAAATTTTAATTTTTAAAATTCGTTTTGTTTTCAAAAAACCGAGGCCAAATATTTTGTACAATCGATTAATTTAATCGTTTGATCTGAGCAACCTGTCTCTGATACCACTATTGGAAAAAAGTGTTCAGATCAATTAAGAATTGATACCTGGTGCAGCGGAAGTTTAAAATTTTTATTTTTCGATATGGAACGATTTCATATCATGGGTATCAAAACTTTACGATTAAATTATGCAAGTAAAAATAAAATCACAATTAAATTTTTACCTATTCAAGCAACGGCTTGATTATGGACACCAACAGAATTTAATCTGCTCTTCTTGTATATCCCGGGAACCGATGGCTTCACGATCAATCTCCGGAATAAGGTCCACGAACAGAAAACAGAAACCCTCTGATTGATTGCACTAGAAATCAATCAGATGTTTATCGAAGAGAATAAACAGATTTGATCTGTTAATTCGGAATGTAATTTTTCACAAAAAATCACAGATCGAATTTTCTCAAAAGGGACAGAGGAATTCGAAAATTCCCCTTGAATATTATGAGTGATTTTCGAAAATTGCAAGATGGAATGCTTATGATTTTCGAACACTACTCATATATTTATAGATAATTTCTAGACTAGATTAAGTTATGATTATATTAGGACTCTAACTCCTTAGGGCCCATAATCCATAACTTAAGCCCAACAAGCCAAGCTCGTTATTATAGAAATTAATATAAAATTCATCATGACTCCGATTGATAAACCGATTTAACCAATGTGCACAGAAACCATTTCTGCACCTTTTAAAGTCAAGATAATTTTTCTGAATCCGAATTCAGTGATTTCCAAAAATGCTCATCCCTATGTCATTTTAGGAAATTTCACTCCCTTTTAGTTAAGAAGTCCAACTTCTCTTTCATTAAATTTAACTCTTTAAATTTAACTATCTCAATGGGGTTTAGTAATCCATTACTTGTGTGACCCTCAATGGTTCAGGGATACAGCTAGCCATGGGCTCACAACTCCTTGTGACTCGGAACAACAATTTCCGACTTGCCCAACGAATCATGGTAAGAGCGTCTAGCAACATCGCCCCATGATTCCCTAGGTATCACTGATAGTGCCTGCAAGAACCAGTAGATTTTGGTTAGCGTACAGTACGGTCCCTTCATCCATATATCCCGATCGAATCAACAACCATTGGTGCATTGAGAGTCGTTCGAGATTCGATAACTATGCATTACATCTTGGAGATCAAATAGTGACATCGCATGTGTTACTAGGAAAACCGAGTAATCTAAAACACATCATGTACTCTGGCCAGAGATTCGTCACACTAATATCTCCTCAGATCGCATAGGATATCCACACTCGCAAGTATGTGGTGAATCCTTGACAACAAAGCATCGGCTCCTATATGTATCGTAACTGTACCCAATCCCGACACCTGATGACTCCAATAAAGTCGGTAAACGAGTCAAAGTACAGTACTAGCATATAGAGTCTCAATGATGTTTCAAGTAGTAAGGACTAATGGTGTACAACCAAAACCTCGGACTTTATCCACTCGATAAGTGATAACCACTTGGAAAGTTCGAATAAGGTAGTTCGATCATTCATCATATGAATATCCATTTGCATGCTTTGAACATCTCCATGTCCATTACCAATGAAACGTGGTACTTGGCATCACAAATGCTAGTCTCAATCTCGAGCGATCCTTATTCTTATTAGCGGACGGCTCAATTGACTAGGAACTGTTTAGAATATACAGTGACTATAGGATATGTTTCATAATAGTGATCTCTCTTTATTCACTATCTCATCTTACTTACACTATAGTATATTCAAGGTCTTTATCAAAACATCAATAGTATATCACAATATAACAATATGAAGAAAGACAGAGATAATGCCATTAATGAATGTAAATTATATTAAACAAAGATTGTTTTTACATAGAGTCACAAAAGCCCTTAGCCACAAGTTGGCTAACCGGGCACCCACTCTTTCACCAAAGCCTTGAAGAACCGGCGGCGTGAATTGTGGATGACCCGTGTTTTGCCAATATTCGGCTGAAAGCGGTTGTTGTGGACCTCTGAGGGTATAATTCGGATTGCTCATAAAATTTCCAAATCCTTGGAAATTTTGAAGGTTTTGTGGAGAAAATTGCATATTTGGAAATGAGTGTGGATATTGATGAGTTGGTGGAATTTGTGAATTTTGGGAAGATGAATTTTCTTGCGAGTTTTGTGTAGAATTCAACAAATATCTAAGATATGCCCTCGTATTTTCATCCTTTTCGGATAGAAAATAAGATTTCAGAAAAGAGTAAAAAAGATATAGGAGAGAATGAAAGAGAATTGAAGAGTATTGGAAGTGGAATGAATTTTGGTGGTAGCATTGTTGGGTATTTATAGATGAAAATTCTAACTAGCCGTTAACTAGCCGTTAGAATTTATTTATTTATTTATTTTTTTTAAAAAAATAAATTAAATTAAATAACAATAAAAAAATTTCCATTAAAAAAATGCAGTAGTTTGACACAATCTGACAAATAATTGAATATATTACCGTTATTTATTATTATTTAAATTAAAAAATTAAAAAAAAATAAAATAATGCTGGTTCAGACGCGGGCCCCACGCGTCTGCACATGCACACTCTCTTTCTGGCGCGTGCAAGCATGCGCCAGAAACAAAATGATGGGGCGTTAAAAAAAATGAAAAATGAAGATGAACGTTCATCTCTCTCTTGTGGGTGGGTGTTATTAACACCCACCCACAATGCTATGAACACCCATTGTGGGTGCTCTAACATAGGATCAATTTGATGTTTTAATTCACACGGCACATTGTTCCAATTTTGGAAATTTTATTCTCTTTCCTCGTGGCATAGATAATTTCGCGCCGTGCTTTGATCATATACGAATTCTATGTATATTTTTAATGGGTTGTTAGATCTTCTATTAGGATTAGAGTCGGTCTTTGTTGTCTATATGTCCTGGGCGAAACTATAAATTTTGCCCTAAGTTTATCATCAATTATTTGTCTTTCACGAAAACTCATTTTTAAAAAAAAAAAAAAATACTTTTACATCATTCATGATAGCATATATACCTAAAAAACACTAAAGAACAATAATAAAAAATTAAAAACCCTGAGCCAATAAGAAGAAAAAGAGTTTCTCGTGAGATTGTGAAATATAAATCTAAGTGTTGCAAGACAACATGGGCCAATGATTTTTCTCTTCGCCAATTTCACGGAGCAGATTTTTTTTATAGATATAGAGTGAGATTTTGATCGACAAAAAAGATTGTGAAAATATATATTATACGGGTCAACTCATGACTTGTACATGGTGGGCACAAAAGTGGGCATAGTTGGTGGGCAGCATAACAAAACTATATATATATATATAAAGAATTTTGGGCCACTAATTTATATAACAAAACATCATTTCGAACGTTTTAACTCAAACTCATCACTTCCACTTATATGCAATCAAAATCATGATATAAATATTAAATCATTTTAAATAATTAAAATCACCTAATGATAATAAATTAACTCAAATAAATATATGGAAATATAAACTCATCAATAGACAATATTTATTTTTCGATTTATGAATATAATCTGCATATACATTTTCTTCTTTCCACACACAAAACACATGCAACTGGCATGGAGACAGTTGAGCAAAGAAACAGTGTATTTGTTGAGAGAAGAATGAATTTTTGAGTTAGTGGTACAAATGAAAATCTCCATAGTACTTTATACATGGAATAGTTCCAAAACTCCCTACATTTGTCTTTTACATAACAAATGAGAGCTCTAGAATTGTCTAGATTTTACTCCAATTTTCAACACTTTTTTATTGTCTTCAAAGGAATCTAGATAGAACACTCAAGGAGGTTTCGGACCAACCTCTTGAGTTTTGTAATAGCTTCCTTTGCTGAATTTCTTATATGTTAAGTGACAGAAGTCAAAACTATCCGATTGATCCGTTCTACTCATTTATGCTACATTTTTTTTCATCGGTTTAAAATATATAGTCATCTTTCCTATTATTTTTTCAATTTACTCCTATTAAATTAATATCATTAACTACATCAATTACATATACAATTATTTTATGCTATTAAAATATTCAATAAAGATAAAATGAGAAATTGTTTTTCTAAATTTACTTTTCCAAACATTTTTTTAATCTATATGAAAATATACACTTGCATATATCAATGAGACGGTTGGAGTATTTCTAAAATTTCATTACCGATAAGTAAAAAGTTTTAGTCGATTGAATACTCTCGAATATTACAAAAATAATTAATTAAGTGTAAAATTATATGTTTCATTTTTTTTAATTAACCAAATTAACATTATATTTATTGATCAATTTTGCTTCCTACGTCTACGTATGAAAGCTATTTTCAACTAAAAAAAGGACTCTAAAATCTTAAAAAGTGGGTGCCACCGTGCCAGCCTCGTTTTAGCTAGCAACTTTTATGCGTGAAATACAAATTTTGTTATCACACGTTGTCACACTTTCTGTTTGGTCGGGATGAGACGATGAATGATATGTGATATAAGAATTATAAATCAATATATATGAATAAACATAATGAAATGATAGAGATTTTTTTTATTTTACCAATACCTGAAATTTGTTGGGACCGAAACAATAGTTAGAAACTTGGAATCAGGGTTTCTAAATTTTTACCAGAGAAAACAAGTTTCATGCTTATGTTTGAACAAAACAGGGCTATGCCAGAAAACGAAAAAGGATCGACCGAAAGAAGAGACGAACAACGGGCACACTCGGGCGGAACTCAGACATGAGTTTACCGAGAATTTAGGCCAGAGTAAGTCGTTCACCATCTCATTTTCTATGAACAAGGAAATTGACACTATTGCCAGTTGATATGTATATGTATTTTTTTTAAATAAAAAAACATACATTTTTTCAATTCAATTGCATTAAAAGAATTATCTTTGTCACGTAAATACATCCATCTAATTCCAACCAAAACTTCTACTCACAACTATACCTACAAACAATCCCCAAGTCAAACATGGGATAATTTCATATGTATATGGATTCTAACCAGTGTGATATAAACTCATAGGCAACAAATGTGACAGCCCCGGCAGGTGCCGCTTTGACAACAGATGGGACAATGCCCTTGTAAAGACCGGGCCAACCCTCTGCATGTAAAATCTGACGAAGAGCATCGCTCATATTTTTGTACGCTTCATGCTCGACTCTAGCTCCATATCTAGGATCTCTTTGCAGACCTCCAATCTAAACGTGAATTTAAAAACTAACTTAAGCATATATTAAACTGTGTAGGTAATGTTTGCTTGTATACACAGAAGAGGTCGATAAATTACCTGAAATCTCTTCTTCACAACATCAAGTGGATGACAGACGGCTTTAGCACACGTTCCAGCAGCCAATCCACATAGGAAAAGCTGGAAGCTCGACACGGCATCCTCTGATTGGCTCACATGGGAAGATTTGTGCCGGTTCCAAGCCTATAAAGCAGGAGGAACATAATTGTATCAATTTGAGAGTGTATCTTGGAAATGAAACTAGTTCATGGGACATCGAATTCCATGAAAATCAAAATTACAAGACAGAGATAAATTATGAATCTTGATGTGAGTATATCATGACATGCTACGAATTACAACCACCTAAACTAGAAACTCTAATTTCCTTAATGTACCAAAATAACAATCTACAGAGAGCAAGTTTCATTTACTATATATACTTATGACGGGACCATACTATCTAATGACCACAATTTTTAGGCAAAAAATGTGCATTTTAAAAACCTCCATTATCTCACTCAAATCAACCACGCCCATTCAAGAGGAATTACTCAAAATACGACATATTACTACAGCTTCTATTTTTCTTGTCAATGTGTCTGTAAGGGGGTCGACTAGAATTAAAAGCATCATATGGAAGAGGGAAATAGAAGTTCACCATTGTCCAACGTTTGAATGTATCATATGTTCCAAACTGCAGCCCTGCATAAGGAATTATTTCTACCAGTGTAGGCGTCAATCCAGCATACAGCCCTCGAACGCCACGGGTTTCAATGATGTCAATAAATGCAGATCGCATATTAGGATAAACCTGCATATGCACAAAACCTTACTTCCAGAAATTCCATATTCATGTCTATAACCAATAAATACTGGCATTCGAGTTAAGCGCCTTAAAATTTGGAAGTCAAAATGACACGTGGCCAAGTACCTTCGGCTCCCCCTGCGAGGCCAATATGGTTCTTAGAAGATCAAACGGGTATGACCCAACGGTGGCGGCACAGCCTGCTAATGACCCGCTAATATAAGAAAGATATGGACTTGAATTAATATGGTCTTCTGCAAAATAAATCAAAATGGAATAGCACGTAAAAATTAAAATTAGCTTGTAGAGAGCTAAATGTAATTCAGGCAACTGTGTCTAAATATAACTGGTTTAATCATGACACGTTCCCAGATGTAGCGAGCTGAATTGTAGCAAACCTTCTTTAGAAGAACCAGACACGAATGTCTTCAATTTGTGCAAAACTGTAAATTGAATTGCTGTATATGGCATGACCATAAGAAGGGCTGGAACATTGCCCCTCCAAAACCCCTGCCACAAAACATTAAGTGTGAATAAAATAAAAGGAGAATTGCAAAACACAAAAGTGATATGAAATTAATGTACCAATATCACAATATCTCCACATATATAAATAACACCTTTTTACCATAGAAAAAAGATTTTTTAAATAAATTTTGAAGGCAAAAAAAGGCCTACATCGAGAGAAATAATTTGGTGATGAGACTTCTATCCAGCCATCACATATTTTCTATGTGTGTGTTCTCCCAATGCTCACCATTGAGAATCTTTTGTTTTCGTCCCATATTAACAAAAGCATATACCAGTATGTAATGCACATGTTTCGGCGACATCCTTTAGGATTGTTATTCTATTTTTCATCTCGTAATTTAATATTTGAAATTCCATAGAAAGATGAAATATATTTTGCACGCCAATCAAAATGCTCTCTAATTTGCAAGTGAAGTATATCGAATATCTCCAAATTGACAAGGAAGCTGTACCGGATATCCTTCCTCCTTAAAGATGTCCTTGGTCGCTTGCAGCATACTATAGTATTTTGAGCTACCGTATGCATCTCCTCGAAGCAAAGCCCATTGTGTAGTTGGCTCCAATTGAACCTGTATATGAGAGTTTCATGAGATAATTCAGCCACTTAAAAATTCACGCAAACATAAACCATATAATAATTGTATGATTTAAGAGAAATTATCCTTGAAAATTGAAACTGACACTGCAACTCTAGTAGCAATAAGCAATCTGACCATCAACATAACTCCAACACTATAAACTAAGAATCAGACTCATATTAATACATACAGGAAGATCATATCCAATATCAATCCCATACATTTATATCAAACCATCTTTAACCAAAACAAAGTTTTTTCCAAAAACATTTGAAGTTGAAAAACTTGACCTGAAACCTGATTTTGATAACATCAAGTGGCGACGTGAAAGTTCTAGAAATGGCACCGGAAATTGCACCAGAAGTAGCATCGATCAAAGCCCTATTTAGCTGGCCAGACTCTTCCATTCCACTCCTTGATTAAAAGCTACGAGAAAAAAACACTTATTTGTAAATCTCCACTACACTCCAAGTAGTCACCCAAAAGCCAGAATTGACACCTTCTACAACTCCTCTACTACCCGAAGAAAAGTAACAAAAAAGGTATAATACGTACAAGTTGTCAAATTTTTATATCAACCTCAATGGGTACCTCAAAATAAGTAAACCATTAAAAGGGGCATCAGCAAAAATTCAAGAAATGCAGGCGGAGTTGAATGAATGCGGATATTTCCAACTTAATAATATTCAAGTAAAAGCTAGAAAACATAGCAGGAATGAGCCAGCAAGCATGCTTCCCCACATAATATATCAAAGGAGAACACCTAAGAAAAGAAAAGAATATGCAATTTCATGTAAAAAAAAAAAACATATAATAAGTGCCAGCAGCGTAAATATTATATTTCCAATTAATACAACAAGAACCATTGAACAAAATACTAATATTTTGAATGCATAACACACATACACAGCTCACAAGCATCGGAACTTGCAGAAAGATCGAATTTTTCGAATTAATCAAAGAAAGTACCAGAACGTAGAGGGAAACTAAGGAGCCTCCATTGACACAGAATCCGACCCTTTTGCCAAAATATGAGCACGAAATGAATTTGTATTAGTGGGTTTGAGTATACGCCGGTGGAGGAGTTCGGCGCTTCGCCTCTCTGAGACGCAAGGCGGAGAGGTTTCTTGGTGGACGGTGGATTCGTTGAAGGATTGTAATTTGTAAGGGGAAGTTGATTTTGAAAATTAAGGAAATTAAATTTTTTCCATTTATAGGATTTTTTTTCAACACAACAAATAAATAAATAAAAATAAATATATCCCATTTTTTTAAAAAAAATTGTATTAATTTTTTTTATTTCTTTGGGAATTAATTCGATTACCATTTGATATAAAAAAAATTAAATTAGTATCGTCACTTTCATGCCTTAAATATATGTTTTTTATTCTATATATGTTTTGGATTATTTTGTTTCTCTATTAGAAGAAATTATTGAACCTTCTATTTTATTCTTTACTATGAATGGGAATGAATCATATATTATGCTTTGTGATATATTTCCTACTACTCTAAAATATACGAGCATAAAAATTCTAATTTAGAGTGTGTTTGGCTCAATGTTATCATAATCGGACTGATAATCGAACCGGTCTATCTAAAAAAACGATCCAATCGGTCGGACCGTTTTAATCGAACGATCCAACCGGAAAACTGTTTATATAATATAATATAATAAATAATATACAAAAAATATATATTTTTCATAGTTTGAAAGCTAAACAAATATGTAAATACATTCAAAATAGCAATTATAGTTATAAATTATTTAAATAATGAATTATTTAATTTTAAAAAAAACCAATAATTATTAAAATAATTTTTTAATGAAGTACAAATTCCAAAAAATAATGTATATACATAAAAAAAAATATTAAATTTAAAGTTTTAAAATAAAAAAATTTAAATTTTCAAAAAAAAATTTTTTAAAAAATAAAAAAACCGGTTTTCCGGTTATTGACCGGTCCAATCGATTCTTGATCGGCTTTGACCAATTCTGATCGATTGGACCGGTTTTCTGGTTCTTGGGGGAGAACCGGACCGGACCGGCGACCGGTTCCCAGTCGAACCGGTCAAACCGACCGGTCCGATCCGGTCTGGTTCTAAAAACACTAGTTTGGCTAAGCTTATTAAAAAGAGCTTATAAGCTGTCAGGACTTATTTTAAAAATAAAGTTGTTAAAGTATTTGGGTAACTTTTTTAAAAAAACTTAAAGATGTTGATATGTTTGATATTATAAGATCTTTTTATTGTCAAAATTAAAAAAAAAGTATAATTATATGAAGATAATGCTTCGAGTTATACATATACAAAAATAGTTTTAGAATAAACCTATATTAAAAAAAATAAAAATATTTTAATATTTTAATTTAGAAAATTTTATGTGATTTGAAATTTTTTTAAAAAAATTATATTTAATTAATGGGTGGAGTATATGATGGAGATTTATGAAAATATTCAAGGATATTTTCAAGAAATAGAATGTTAAATAAGATCTTTTTCAAAAAAGTAAAGTTACGCTTACTTTTTTAAAAACAACTTATAAGCTGTTTGGAAAGTTTTTTTCCAAACAAAATTTAAGTTGTTTTGAAAAGCTTATAAGCTCAGCCAAACAATCTCTTAAACTGATACTCCTTAAAAATATCGGAATTGTATAATAGAACTTGAAACATTAGGGTCTTTTAATTGCTCTTGGGGCTTTGACATTTTTATTTGATTCTACAAATTGTTTGTGCAAAGAACATGATTTCTTTTTACCAAAAATCCCTTTAGCAAAAAAATTTTCCAAACCTACTAAGGTTGTGTTTACAATAGCTTGTAAGTGTTTTTCGATTTCTGCGCACGATTTTCAAACATCTCATTGGCTAGAAGCTTGAAAATATTTAAACTAAATTATTGCAAACACTACTTGAGTTTTAATCACATGTACATTGAGACACACGTGTAAGTGATGAGTTACGTCTAAAAATTTCACGGGGCCTGGGCCCAATTATAAAGGTCCACTCCAAATATTTTTGAGGCCCAAGTTTATTTAAATATTGTAACGCCCCATTTTTATCTTAAATGAGTTTATTTGAGTTAATCAGAGATTACAGAGTTCAAGAGCCGACTTGATTTTGATCAGGGTCTATTTTGCAAATTTTGGATTTTTCAGGGACTAAAATTCAAAATTGGAGTTTAATATATTATCTATACTTGGATTTCATTTGACTTAGTCTCCTTATCTTCATCCTCCTTCCCTTCCAACGTCTCCCCTCCATTAAAGCTTGGGAACGCATCTTTCAAGCTTTGGGATTTCAATCCGAGTTCGATCCGTCCGTTGGAAATTAATTCTGAAGGCAGATTAGCGATCACTGCAGCGAGAGATCCGTTATATCGTAAGTTTTTCTACGATCAGATACATTCTAGTTTTCGGATGTTGTTAGAATCGATTGAGATTCGAGCATGTTGTTCTTGGCGGAGTTCTGGTCGTTTATTATCTGTCGGTTTTGAAATAGAGCGACGTTCGGATTTGTTATGATTTTTGGAAGTCATTTTCGAAAATGAGGTTTTTGGGATTTGTTGGAATTGCCTTATTATTTTTGTATTAGCATTGTTTCGAGTTGTTATCGATATTGAACTGATGTCTGCGTTTTTGGTTTGATCATTTATAATCGTTATGCCACCGATTTGAGTTTTAAGGATTTTGAACCGTGTTTGAGTTGTAGAACTTTGGGCATTGGGTTTGTTCATTGTTGTTGATCATATTTTGTCCGTACAGATTCGTTTGGAGTTTTCGAGACAGAGAAGCAGCAGTCGATGGTCTAGAGTTTGACGAAGAATCGGTATAGAGATTACCTTGAGCCGATATTGTTGTTAGGTTGTATAGTTTCTGATATAACCTTTTATTGTAGCGTTTCCAGAGTTGGAGCTACTGTATTGAAAGGTAAAAGCAGTCATCGTAGTGGGATAGCATACTCGGGACAGTTGGTTCTCGAGTTTTCCTTAAAATCACATATTGCATCAATATTGTTCTAGCATGTGGAACTGTATTTTGTTGATTGATTGAGATTGGTTATGTGGCTTACGTTTTATGTTTCTGTGATGCATTCATCTTGAGCCCACTTTGATTTCAGCGAGCAGAACAACCCTTTTTGTTAAGACGTTTGGGAGCTATAATCTGAGTGGCCTAGGTCATAGCTGTCTCGCCTAGTACTAGTAAACTCATTATAGTTGTTCAAAGTCTAGAGGAGTGGGATATGTGGCACCACCTCGATTGGGAGAGTCGGTGAGTCGTCACGTGATCTCATCCTTGGGATCCCAAAAGCACAGTAGCAATTCCTCGTTTATCAGAATTGATATCCCGATTTAAAGACATGCATTTCATTACGTTGATAGTGTTTACGTATTGCCTTGAAAGCATGTTTATTAATTGTATTACTTGTTATGTTGATTTTATTGGAATATCTTTCTCACCGGTTTATCCGGCTGTTGCTTTATTTTGTATGTGTACTTGGCAACAAGTGGGGCAGGATCAAGTCAGCGGAGACCTGGTTAGCATCAAGAGGGAGAGTTAGACGTGGGACTCGGTTTATAAGTCTTATCAGCATGACAATCTAGTTTATGTTTTGAAGCATGTTTAGAACTCAAACTTAGATTGGAGTTTGTCTTCCATGTGATTAGAACTGGTTATGTTTTGTATTCGGCTTGTAATAGCTAGTACCGATGCATGTTCTATTATGTTGAGCGGTTGAACAACTCTATTAGTCTTATATTGTATGTTGCTGGAATTTTGTACCAATGCATGATTTTGTTCTTAGAGCGATGACTGTTTCACTTCCCCGAGCTTTGGTCGTGCGTTGGATTGGTTTTTAGCAGCAGGAGCAGCGCGCCGCGCAGCCCGTTTTATCCCGGGCAGAGCGCCATGCGCGGCCGTGCCTCGCAAGGGCGCGTCCGCACGTTGGCCAGGGTGCCATGCGCGGCCGCGCGTCGGCCAGAGCGCCATGCACGCCCGCGCCAAGATGAGGCGCGACCGCGCGGCCTCCCCTTTAAAAAAAATAAAAAATTGTTCTCGGCTTTTAATGCTTGCTAGTTAGTTTACTCTTTGATTAGATGTTTAGAACCGATGTCTCACATTAAGTGGTATCAGAGCGTTAAGATTCTTGGTTGAACTAGAGTGAGCGGGGTAGTTCGAGTCCGCATGTATTGGCTCCTCTCATGTGTTTGAGTTCTTTAATTATTTAATTAATACCATGCGAGCATGCTTTATTATTTAAGAATTAATTGAATTACATGATGTTGTGATTTAATTTATAAAGCATGAACTACTTGAGATATAACTGTTTTGTTATCGACGGGTATCCGGTATTCCAAGCGGTTGTAAGGGCACCGAATTGTAGCGATTGAGATATCTTGTGTCCTAACCTTTGATTATCAAATGGTTCCTCGTCGAGTGATAAACAGAAACCCACCGCCAGTTATTCCTGCGACTGAGCAAGCTAGTACTGAAGTTGATCAGTTGGACGCTACAGGGACTCCTATAGAAACCTTGCTGAAGAGGTTTCAGTCATTTAATCCGTCTTTGTTGATATGTACTGAGAATCCAGTTGACTGTGAGAGTTGGTTGGATGACATTGATCAGCTGTTCGATTCCTTGGATTATACAGATGACCGCTGAACCAAGTTAGTCATTCATCAGCTGCGTGGTGTTGCCAAGAAATGGTGGATCACGACCAAGAGATCCATGGAGAACAGAGGTACAGTTGTTGATTGGTCTCTTTTCAAAACTGAGTTTTATAAGCGGTTTTTCCCTGTTTCGTACCGAAAGGACAAGGGAGCCGAGTTTGCCAATCTGAGGTAAGGGAATTTGAACATTGAGGAGTACGTAGCCAAGTTTGACAGCTTGTTGCGTTTTTCCCCGCACATTGCCGACAGTGAAGAAGCCAAAGCCGATCAGTTTATCAACGGCTTGAATCCCGACATCTTCACGTTGGTGAACACTGCTAGGCCAGATAACTTTGCGGATGCCATGAATCACGCAAAGGGAGCGGAAGCAGGCTTGTGGAGGCAGAGAGATAATCAGATGGTGTCTCAGCAGCAGAGGCAGTTTCAGAACCAACCATCTCAGCATCATAATCAGCCACCTAAGTTTCAGAACCAACAGCAGAGGTACGAAGGTGGAAACAGTGGGGGAAACAGAAGGGATCAGTACAAAGCAAGGGGGAAACAGTTTAAGAGGCAGGGGAACAGTTCTTCTAGTTCCATTGGTTCCAAACAAATCGGTTCAGGACAGAGTTCTAGATCTTCATCCTTGTAGCAAGTGTGCGGGAGACACTCACCGGATCAGTGTGTGGGAGTCTTCGGAAACTGCAACACTTGTTAGCAACCGGGACACTTTTCTAAGGTATGCCCTCAGCGTAACAGAGATTGAGCTCAGAGTGGAAGTTCATCTCGACCTACAGCTCAGCCTAAGAGGCAGTATTCTGCAGTGCACTCTTTCCAGCCTCAGCCGCAGAACCGACAGGGAGGTAACTCTAGTGCGAACCAGCCTCCGAGACAACAAGCACGAGTCTTTGCTTTGACAGAGGATCAGGCTCAGGCAGCACCTGATGATTATATAGCAGGTAACTATTCAATTTTTGGTTATTCTGCCCATGTTTTGATAGATACAGGTGCTTCCCATTCCTTTATCTCTGAGAAATTTGTGTTATTGCATGCTTTGCCTACTGAGTTGTTACCTACTGTAGTAGCTGTTACTTCACCTTTGGGTGGAGGAATTGTTTCTGTCAAAATAGTCAGGAACTGTGAACTCTGTTTTGAGGGGAATCTGTTAGAGTTCGACTGTATTGTGCTTGGATTGTCAGATTTTGATTGTATAGTCGGTATAGATGCTTTAACCAAGTACAGGGCAACAGTCGATTATTTTCTGAAGATTGTCAGATTCAGACCTGAAACGGCAGACGAGTGGAAATTCTTTGGTAAGGGTTCTCGATCTAGAATTCCTTTGATTTCAGTGTTATCTATGACTCGTTTGTTACAGAGAGGTGCAGAGGGATTTTTGGTTTATGCAGTTTATGTACTGAAATCTAGCCCTGAATTGGTTGATATACCAGTGGTTAGAGATTTTGCTGATGTGTTTCCGGAAGATGTTCCTGGATTTTCGCCTATTCGAGAGATCGAATTCAGCATCGACTTAGTGCCAGGTACTCAACCCATTTCCAAAGCTCCTTATCGTATGACACCTATTGAACTGAGAGAGTTGAAGGAGCAGCTTGAGGATTTTATTGCCAAGGGATACATCAGACCTAGTGTATCGCCTTAGGGTGCTCCTGTTCTATTTGTTCGGAAGAAGGATGGTTCTATGCGACTCTGTATTGACTACCATCAACTGAATCAAGCTACAGTCAAGAACAGGTATCCTTTACCCCGAATAGATGACCTTTTTGATCAGCTGCAGGGTTCTTCTGTCTATTCGAAGATTTATCTGAGGTCAGGTTATCATTAGTTGAGAGTGCGAGAGGAAGATGTTCCTAAGACCGCATTCAGAACAAGGTATGATCACTTTGAGTTTATAGTCATGCCGTTTGGTTTGACTAACGCTCCAGCAGTTTTTATGGGTTTGATAAATCGTATCTTTCAGCGTTATTTAGATGAGTTTGTCATTATCTTCATCGATGATATTCTTATCTATTCAAAGAACCGTACTGACCATGCAGAGAACTTGAGAATCGTCTTGCAGATTTTGCGAGTTAAGCAGTTGTTTGCCAAGCTGTCTAAGTGTGAATTTTGGTTGGATCGAGTTGTCTTTCTCGGTCATATTATTTTTGGAGATGGGATTTCTGTCGATCCCAGCAAGATTGTAGCGGTTATGAATTGGCCTAGACCGACATCAGTACCTGAGATCCGAAGCTTTATGGGTTTAGCTGGTTATTATCGCCGATTCATCGAGGGTTTCTCATCTATTGCCAAGCCAATTACCCAACTGACTCAAAAGAATGTGCCTTTTATCTGGACTGCAGATTGCGAGGCTAGCTTTGTTGATCTGAAGAGGAGACTGACCAGTGCTCCGATTCTTTCTATTCCGAAAGGTGCTGGAGGTTTCACAGTCTATTGTGATGCTTCTAACTGAGGCTTGGGTTGTGTTCTTATGCAGCATAAGCATGTGATAGCGTATGCATCGAGGCAGCTGAAGCCGCACGAGACTCGTTATATGGTTCATGATCTTGAACCAGCTGCGATTGTTTTTGCTCTGAAGATCTGACGTCACTATCTTTACGGTGAGTCACTCGAGATCTTTTATGATCATAAGAGTCTTAAGTACTTGTTTTCACAAGCAGAACTGAATATGAGACAGAGAAGATGGTTAGATCTGTTGAAGAATTTCGACTGTGAAATGAAGTATTATTCGTGAAAGTCGAATGCAGTTGCAGATGCCTTGAGCCGAAATCTTTGTTCTTTATCTCTTTCTACTATTGGTGTTTTTTAGTTGATCGATGATTGTTGCACTTCTGGTTTAGAGTTTGAAACAGACAGGAAGACTATCAGAGTGTTTGCAATTCAAACCGAGCCGGAGTTGTTGATTGCGATCAAAGTGGCACAGAGGTCTGATCCGAGCGTTCAGGTTTCAGTAGAGAAAACCAGTGCTGGGCATCAGTCTGAATTCCAGGTTAGAGATGACGTTTTGTTCATGAATAACTGTATTGTTGTGCCTGATATTTCGGAGTTGAGACAGCGTATTCTTCGAGAGGCTCATTGCAGTCGGTTCAGTGTTCATCATGGAGGTCGTAAGATGTACAACAATCTGAAGAACCAGTTCTGGTGGAAGAGAATGAAGAGCGATGTTGTGAGGTTTGTATCTCGGTGTTTGAACTGTCAGCAAGTGAAAGCAGAGCGGAAGCGACCGGGTGGTCTATTGCACAGCCTATCTGTTTCTGAATGGAAATGGGATCACATTTCTATGGATTTCGTCACGAAGCTACCGCGATCTGTTCAAGGACGATGCTATTTTGGTAGTGATCGACCGATTGACGAAGTCTGCTTGTTTTATTCCGTACAGGATGACGTATCGTCATGATCAGATGGCTGAGTTACATGTTAGCAATGTTGTGAGATTGCATGGGGTGCCGAAGTCGATCGTTTCAGACCGAGACCCTAGATTCACTTCGCACTTCTGGCACAGTCTGCAGGAGGCACTTGGTACTCGATTGCATCTGAGTACGGCTTATCATCCTCAGACCGATGGATAGTCAGAGCGGACTATCCAGACGTTAGAGGATATGCTTCGAGCGTTAGTGCTAGAAATTGGCACTAGTTGGCAAGATTCCTTGCCTCTTGTCGAGTTCTCTTACAACAACAGCTTCCAAGCGAGTATCGGTATGGCGCCTTTTGAGGCTTTGTACGGCAAGAAGTGCCGATCTCCTTTGTTTTGGGATGATTTGTCCGAGTCACCTGATTTGGGACCGGATATGCTTAGTGATATGGCAGAGCAAGTTTAGATCATTCAGTCTAGAATGAAGTCAGCTCAGGATAGACAGGCGAAGTATGCTAATGTCAGACGCAGACCTCTGAGTTTCGATCAGGGAGACCGAGTCTTTCTGAAAATTTCACCTTTCAGAGGCACCGTTAGATTTGGGAAGAGAGGAAAGTTATCTCCGAGATTCATCGGGCCGTACGAGATTCTCGAAAAGATAGGCGATCTTGCCTACAGACTTGCACTTCCTTCGTCTTTATCTGGTATTCACGATGTTTTTCACGTCTCTACGCTGCGGAAGTATCATCCAGATCCTTCTCATATTCTTCAGCCTGACGAAGCCGAGTTAGATGAGACTCTGAGCTATTTTGAACGACCTATTCAGATCCTTGAACGGAAAGAGAAGCAACTCAGAACCAAGTTGATTCCATTGGTGAAGGTGCAGTGGAGCCGTCACGACGTTGAGGAAGCGACTTGGGAGATAGAATTCGACATGAGACAGCGTTTTCCTGAGTTATTCGGATAACGTGAGTTCTTCTTACTGTCTTTAGTTCTTTATTCTATCTTATGAGTTGTGATTCGTATGGATTTCAGGGACGAAATCTGTTCTTAGTGGGGGAGAATTGTAACTCCTCGTTTTTTTTTATCTTAAATGAGTTTATTTGAGTTAATCAGAGATTACAGAGTTCAAGAGCCGATTTGATTTTGATCAGGGTCTATTTTGCAAATTTCGAATTTTTCAGGGACTAAAATGCAAAATTGGAGTTTAATATATTATCTACACTTGGATTTCATTTGACTTAGTCTCCTTATCTTCATCCTCTTCCCTTCCAACGTTTCCCCTCCATTAAAGCTTGGGAACGCTTCTTTCAAGCTTTGGGATTTCAATCTGAGTTTGATCCATCCGTTGGAAATTAATTCTGAAGGCAGATTAGCAATCACTGCAGCGAGAGCTCCATTATATCGTAAGTTTTTCTACGATCAGATACATTCGAGTTTTTGGATGTTGTTAGAATCGATTGAGATTCGAGTATGTTGTTCTTGGCGGAGTTCTGGTCGTTTATTATCTGTCGGTTTTGAAATAGAGCGACGTTCGGATTTGTTATGATTTTTGGAAGTCATTTTCGAAAATGAGGTTTTTGGGATTTGTTGGAATTGCATTATTATTGTTGTATTAGCATTGTTTCGAGTTGTTATCGATATTTAACTGATGTATGTGTTTCCAGTTTGATCATTTATAGTTGTTATGCCGCCGGTTTGAGTTTTGAGGATTTTGAACCGTGTTTGAGTTGTAGAACTTTAGGCATTGGGTTTGTTCGTTGTTGTTGATCATCTTTTGTCTCCGTACAGATTCGTTTGGAGTTGTCGAGACAGATAAGCAGCAGTCGATCGTCTAGAGTTTAACGAAGAATCGGTAAAGAGATTACCTTGAGCCGATATTGTAGTTAGGTTGTATAGTTTCTGATATAACCTTTTATTGTAGCGTTTCCAGAGTTGGAGCTACTTCATTGAAAGGTAAAAGCAGTCATCGTAGCGGGATAGCATAATCGGTTCAGTTGGTTATCGAGTTTCCCTTAAATCACATATTGCATCAATATTGTTCTAGCATGTGAAACTGTATTTTGTTGATTGATTGAGATTGGTTATGTGGCTTACGTTTTATGTTTCTGTGATGCATTCATCTTGAGCCAACTTTGATTTCAGCGGGCATAACAGCCCTTTTTGTTTAGACATTTGGGAGCTATAATCTGAGGGGCCTAGGTCGTAGCCGTCTCGCCTAGTGCTAGTAAACTCATTATAGTTTTTTAAAGTCTAGAGGAGTGGGAAACGTGGCACCACCTCGATTGAGAGAGTCGGTGAGTCGTCACTTGATCTCATCATCGGGATCCCAAAAGCACAGTAGCAATTCCTCGTTTATCAGAATTGATATCCCGATTTAAAGACATGCATTTCATTACGTTGATAGTGTTTACGTATTGCCTTGAAAGCATGTTTATTAATTGTATTACTTGTTATGTTGCTTTTACTGGGAGTATCTTTCTCACCGGTTTATCCGGCTGTTGCTTTATTTTGTATGTGTACTTGGCAACAGGTGGGACAGGATCAAGTCAGCGGAGACCTGGTTAGCATCAAGAGGGAGAGTTAGACGTGGGACTCGGTTTAGAAGTCTTATCATCATGACAATCTAGTTTATGTTTTGAATCATGTTTAGAACTCGAACTTAGATTGGAGTTTGTCTTCCATGTTATTAGAACTGGTTATGTTTTGTATTCGGCTTGTAATAGCTAGTACCGATGCATGTTCTATTATGTTGAGCGGTTGAACAACTCTATTAGTCTTGTATTGTATGTTGCTAGAATTTTGTACCAATGCATGATTTTGTTCTTAGAGCGATGATTGTTTCACTTCCCCGAGCTTTGTTCGTGCGTTGGATTGGTTTTTAGCAGCAGGAGCAGCGCGCCGCGTAGCCCGTTTCATCCCGGGCAGGGCGCCATGCGCGCCTGCGCATTGGCCAGGGTGCCATTCGCGCCCGCGCGTCGGCCAGAGCGCCATGCGCGGCCGCGCGGCCTCCCCTTTAAAAAAAAAAATGTTCTCGGCTTTTAATGCTTGCTAGTTAGTTTACTCTTTCATTAGATGTTTAGAACCGATGTCTCACAAATATTATTCAAATAGGCACTGAATTCTACAAAAGCCCATAAGAGGTTCAAGCCCGTGAAATTTTACGAATATCTATAAATAGCTCAATTCACCTCATTATTAAGGTACAGACTTTCTTTAGCACGATAACGCTCTACTCTCGATTATTATTCTTTGAGTAATTACTGACTTGAGTGTCGGAGTGCCTTCGTCGGGAACCCTCTCGGTTCTTCTGACTTTGTTTTGTGACGTAGGAACAATCCATTAAAGATCTCGACAGAGAACATACAAGGAACTGCCGATACTCCGAATTTTGCGAAAGCAACCACTCGGGTAAAAGCATTTTTTGGCTACATCAGCTTGGCGCCATCTGTGGAAAACTGTTCTCTACATAATTGAGAGCACATATTACTTCAAAAATATCTCAAGAAAATAATAACAATGGAAACTTACCACCAAGCATTACTCTCACCCAGGAAGCCTTGGCTGCGTTAATAGAAAACATAGCCGCACTCGCAGCAAAGGATGCAGTTGCTCAGTTTCTGGAATCCCGTAAGCGCAAAAACACCAAGAAGAAGGCTGAGAGTGAGGGCTCATCATATCGTGACCCTGATAAAGAAAACCTAAAGAAAAATAAGTCTAAAGTGAATGACAAAGATCCTGAGGGGACCAAGATAAATACTACTCAGAAAGACGGTGAAACAAGTGTTCACATAGTTCATGACACCTCTGACGAAAACAAAACACTAATCCAACCCGGAAGGATGGGTCTCGCACATATGTAACTGGAGAGAATTCGTCAGCAATATTGTCGCCACGTCGAAAACCTTTCACTGATGACATCCTATCTGAAGTGTTACCAAAGGGGGTCAAAATCCGCAGCTTACCTGAGTTCGATGGAACGAGTGACTCCCAAGACCATATTGACAAGTTCTATGCGAAAGCGGATGCTATGACATTACGGATGCTGCATACTGTAAAATATTCCGAACAACATTATCAGGAAGAGCACTCACATGGTTCAATAAACTACCATATGGATCCATTTCCAATTTGGAGCAACTTACCGACTGCTTCATCCAACAATGCTCAATTAACAAGAAATACCCGAAAACAGCAACCTATCTGTTCACAATCATTCAGAAAGAAGGGAAAATTTTGAGGGACTATGTTTGGCGGTTTACTCACACAATTCACAAGGTCTTACACGTGAACCATCATTTGTTAGCTGGAATAATGCAGCAAAACTTGCGCCATCGGAAATTCAAGGAATCAATAGCGGGAAAGCCACCCAAAAACTTAAAGGAATTGTTGGAAAGAGCTGAGAAGTATATACGGGTTGAAGAATCTGTTGAGCCACACTACTTGAATAAAAGAAAAATAGAAGAAGATAAACCAGATATTAGAAGGCGAGACGAGAAGCAAAAAGCACAGAGCCCCCGCCTCTAGAATATACCCCTCAATGCACGTCTGACCGATATACTGGTAGTGGCTAAAAAATAAGGATTGTTGCATCCCCCTCGTCTAATGCAGAATAACCCAAAGCGCCATTTTCACAAGTATAAAGGTCATACTACAGAAGATTGCTTCAGTTTGCGAGCAAAAATTGAAAAACTCATAAAGCGCGGACATTTGGGGAATTTTGTGGACAAGTCCCGCGGTGAAAAATGAGATGATAGGCGTCGATACGAACAACCAAAACGTGACTATCAGAAGTGCCATGATGAAACCGAGAAACAACATGAACGAGCTGATGAAAATTTGCCTACTGGAGGAGTAATCGCCGTAATAACTGGGGGGCTAGCTTGTGGTGACCCCAAACAATGCAAGAAAAGCCCTTCTACGAGCAGCAAGGGGAAAAAACAATTTATCCAGCCCCACATCCCTATCAATGTGTGAAATTGGAACCATCCAAGGTGGATTATCATTCAACGACAACGATCTGGAGAATCCTCGGGATATCCATAATGATGCCTTAGTCATCTCAGCCACAATCTCCAATTTTTGGGTAAAGAAAATTCTAGTGGATTCCGAATGTTTGGCCGACATAATTTTTCATGATGCATTCGTCAAGCTGAGTATTATCAATGCACAGTTAACGCCAGTAAACACTCCACTAGTCGGGTTTTCCGGAGAAATAGTTGAAGCTTTGGGAGAAGTAACGCTTCCTCTGTCCTTGGGTTCTTACCCCAAAAGGTCTACTAAGATGGTGAAATTTCTCGTAGTAAAGTCTTCATCCGCATACAATGTGATCTTGGGATGACCGAGTCTCAATATTTTCCAAGCCATCGGATCAACCTATTATATGAAGCTAAAGTTTCCAACTCCGGGAGGAGTAAGAGAAGCCATTGGGGACAATCGTCTAGCCAGAGAGTGTCATGCAGTGAATATACGTGGTTCATCAGGAAATCGGAAAAAGATAAGTTGCTAGTGAGGAAAGAGCACCGAAACCCGAAAAGCTTTTTGCGTGAAAACGGGATACACTTGGTGTATGAAGAAGCTGAGAGAAAAGAAAGAATAACAGCAACCAAAACCCTAAAACACATGGAAATCATTCCAAATGATCCCAAGAAGATCTTGAAGATCGGGAGCAAATTACCTCCTGAGTTGGAAGAGAAGTTGAAAAATTTCCTCGGTCTCAACTTGGACGTGCTTGCTTGGGGTGATGAGCCTCTACCCGGAATACCTCATGAACATGCGCTCCATCACCTCCGTGTTGATCCAAAAATGAGACCGGTGAAGCAAAAGAAAAGAGAATTTGGCCCAGAGAAAAATCGGCATATAGTCGCTGAAGTGGAAAACTCTTAGCGGCAAAATACATCAGGCCAGTTTCATACCCAGATTGTCTTGAAAATGTTGTCTTAGTACCGAAACCCAGAGAAAAGTGGCGTTTGTGTATAGATTTCACGGATCTCAATAAAGCATGCCCCAAAGATCCGTTTTCACTCCCACAAATTGACTTGTTAGTCGATTCGACAGAAGATTGCGAGCTGCTCACTTTTCTTGATGCATATCAAGGATACAATCAGATTGGCCTAGCACCAAAAGACAAGGAAAAATCAAGTTTCATCACTGATAGGGAAATTTATTGCTATGACGTTATGCCGTTTGGACTGAAAAATGCTGGAGCTACCTATCAACATCTGGTAAATACCATGTTCCAACCCTTAATCGGTCGTAACATGGAAGTTTATATAGATGACATGCTCTTCAAAAGTACTCAAGAATCTAATAATTGGAAGATCTTGGGGAATGCTTCAGTATACTCAGAAAATACAGGATGAAACTCAATCCGGATAAATGAACTTTTGGTGTACGAGGAGGAAAATCCCTTTGTTACATGGTGTCAGTACGAGGAATAGAGGCCAACCCTGAAAAAATTAAAGAAATTTTAAACATGAATCCCCTGAAGACTGTGAAAGGCATCCAAGAATTAACAAGACGTTTGGCTGCCCTCAACCGATTTATCTCAAGATCTGCAGATAAGGGTTTACCATTCTTCAACATATTGAGGAGCGGAAAAGGTTTTCGATGGACAAAAGAGTGCCATCAAGCATTTGACGAGTTGAAAAGACATCTGACCTCTCCGCCGCTATTGGTAAAACCAAAAGAAGCTGACACCCTGCTGATTTATCTGGCAATATCCGCGGAGGCGGTAAGTGTAGTATTGGTCTCTGAAGTAAGACGTGAGCACAAACCAGTTTACTATATTAGTCGAACTTTACACGGAGCAGAATTAAGATATACGAAGATCGAAAAACTTGCACTAGATTTTGTTACTGCAGCAAGGAAATTTTGTCCTTACTTTCAATCTCACCCAGTAATTGTACTCACCAATCATCCTCTCAAAAAAATTATCTCGAGCCCTGAAGCATCATGAAAAATGGGTAAGACCCGAGATTATTTAATTTTAATTCGAGATTATTTAATTTGAGAATTATAGAGTTTAGATTTAAATTCCAATATTCTTAAATTATTTAGGATTGAAATTGAATTAAAAAAATTGACCGATGATTGATTTGCAAATAGTAAAGATTTCAGGGACTAAAGTGCAATTTTCTTGAGCTAGTGGATGCCACATGTCTTCTTCACAATTATAAGCACGTATATGTGTATATTCATCAGAATTTAGAGCAAGAACCGAGAACCCTTCTCAAAATTCAGATTTCTCAAGAAATTTTGATTTTTTAAAGTTCATATCTTTCAATCCGTCCGGTATATTTCAGAATTGAACGCATATCTGCGATCACCGCATCGAAGACTTCAAAGTGACGTAAGTTTTACTATGATTCATCATGTTTCGAAATTTGGAAGTGGTTTGAATCAAAATTTGATTATGTATATATGTTCTTGATGTTATGAAGATCGTATATCGAAGTCGGTTCGGAAAAAGACTGTCTTCGCATTTTCTAAAATTTTCTGAAGATAATTTCGAAAACCATCACTTCTGATATGCTTATGTATGATGATATTCTTGCTGTATGTGATGTGTCTGAAGTAGATATGATGGATAAAATTGATATAGATGCGTTTTGGTTATCGGTTTTGCTACCGTTATGTCGCCGGTTCGAAAACGATCAAGTTGAATCTAGATTGATTGAGCTGGACATTGTTGAATTGATTGATGATATATGTAGCATATTTATCCTTCATTTTCATATTTGCATTGAAGGATTATCGAACTGGGGAATTCAGCTTCGAACCGGGATAGAATTGATCAAGGTTTGTGACATTTATGCCTTGAAGATTGGATTGAGTCTTGAGCAGAATTTTGATAGCACTTTTGTTGTGTTGCTTGACCAGATTTGGAGCACACTTGAACCAAGAATAAAAGTTATAAGACAACATCAAAGTAGATGAGATTAAACACTCAAGATAGATTCACTTGAGTGTCCCTAAAACCACATACTTAATTGTTTATGTGCCTTTGTGTTGTTATAGAATGAATGAGTTATAGATATTGATTGCTTGCTAGATTACCTTGAATGTTGGTTTTGATTCTAATGCTACTAGATTATGTTGCATTCATATTGAGCCAACTATTCTTTGAGATTTTGAATGGCAGATTCGCCGAAAGAATACGGATGTTTGGACGTATATCGACGAACGTAGGAGAAAGATCGACTCCTATTGCTAGAATCTCGATATAGTGGCCAAAATCCGGGAAAAAGAACTCAACTCCACCTCGAATGGGATAGTATGTGGGAGAGTTGTTGTGTTCTTCTTCCCCGAGATCCCAAGAACCGATACAGAGTTTATTAACCGATTTTTGAATCATGCATTGCAATTTATTTTGCCTATAGAAGAAATTCTATTTCTTTTATACATGATTGAGTATATGAATGTACATGTTGTTTATATTTAGAATTATATTCTCACCGGAGTTATACGGCTATTGTTGTGTTTGTATGCGTGCATGGAAATAAGTGGGACAGGAGCTGGTCAGAGACGACGAGAATAGCTTGAGATTGAGAGAATAGACATGGAGACTTCGGGTTAAGAAGCTAGAATTGCTGTCAAAACTTTCATGTCATGAGTAGAATGTTATCACTTATGTTTTGGTTATGTAAATTAGTTGTGGTTGAGGAACAAATAGCTAGATTTGCTTGTGTTGCATCAACCTTGAAGAACTAATGTAGCAATACATGTTTAGATTGACTTTTGATGATGTTAACTTCATGTGTATGTATTTTGAGTTGGTTGTAGGAGTTATACATCATCAATCCTTATTTGACAGCAAAAGAGCAAAAGTTGAATTTATTTCCGCCCGTCTGAGCGCACCCGCGCCCTGAGAGAGATTTTTTCTACCAAGTTGGGCGCGGGGGGCACTGACCCAGGGCGCACCTGCACTGGCATTAAAAAAATCGATTGATTATGTTGTTATCAGTTGTAATTAATATTGATTATGTATTAAGAATTGAGATTAGCACCCAAGATCCTCACAATGGTTAAGTGGGTTGTAGAGCTGAGTCAATATGGAATTGAATATCGCCCGCGTCTTGCGATTAAAGCACAGATTTTGGCTGATTTTCTATTAGAGATGACAGTAAATCAAGAAGAAAGCTCCACAGGGACATGGATGGTTTATGTCAACGGGTCATCAACCTCTACGGGAAGCGGCGCAGGTATAGTTGTGGAGAGCCCATAGAGAGATAAATTTCAATATGCCATCAAATTTATATTCCCTGCAACAAATAATGAGGCAGAATATGAATCTTTCATTATGGGAATTAAATTGGCCCTGTCGGTAGGAGCAAAAAGACTGACGATACATAGTGACTCTCAACTTATCGTCAGTCAGGTTAATGGAAATTATGAAGCGAAGGAAGATAAAATTCTTGGATACCTCACTCAAGTGAATGAGCTTCTCTCGCGTTTAGCAGCTACGATGAAAAGCAGATACCTAGAGAGGAAAATGAGTCATAGGACCGCCTTGACAAGTTAGCAAGCTCCTTGGCCAACATTGATAATAGGAAAATAACATTCTTAACATATGGCAAGGAAGAAACTGATGGAACTGATGTTACAATATTTTGTTCTGACAGCTAAGAACCTAGTTGAAAAGATGAAATAATCGAATATTTGATATGGGGTAACCTACCTGCTAACCAAGTCGAAGCTCAAAAACTTAGAGTGAGAGCTGCTCGGTTCACGATCATTGACGGAGAACTGTATAAAAGAGGTTTCTCTTCACCTTACCTAAAGTGTCTAACGCCAGCCAAAGGAAACTATGTTCTCCGTGAAATTCGTTAAGGAATATGTGGAAATCACTTATTTGGCAGATATCTCTCGGGTAAAGCACTATGCCAAGGGTACTTCTGGCCGATCATGAAGCAAGACACTATAGAGCTAGTGAAGCATTATCATGCATGTCAGGAGCATGCTAACTTCCATCACCAGCCGGCAACAATCTTGCACCCCTTAGAAAGTCCTTTACCTTTTGCTCAAAGGGGAATGGATTTGATAGGTCCTTTTCCTCTAGCTACCAAAGAAAGAAAATTTTTGATAGTGGTTGTGGGCTTCACCAAATGGGTTGAAGCTAAACCATTGGCCAAAATATCTGAGAGAGAAGTAATCAACTTCTTATGGAAGAATATAGTATGCAGATTTGGAATTTCGCAAACACTGGTTTCGAACAATAGAACTCAATTATCTAGAGCAAAGATAAAAGACTGGTGCAAAGGATTTTCCATCAAGCAGTTCTTCACTTCTGTCGAGAATCCTCAAGCCAATGGGCAAACCGAGGTCACCAACCGGACCATTCTACAGCACCTCAAAACACGTATGGGCAATGCAAAAGGGAAATGGGTAGATGAATTTCCAAGTGTTCTATGGGCATATCGAACCACTCTACGTTCTTCAACTGGAGAATCTCCTTTCAACCTAGCCTATGGAGCGGAAGATGTGGCTCCTGCAGAAATAGGAGAACAATCATGGAGAGTGAAACAATACACTCCATCTGGGAATGACCAAGCCTTCCGAGTTTCATTGGACTTGGTGGATGAACTAAGAGATGAAGCTTCAACACAAGCCGAAAGATATCGGGCTTGCATGAATAAAGCATACAATGATAGAGTCAAACCAAGGTCTTTTCAAGTAGGAGACCTAGTCCTGAGAAAATTTGATATCTTGAAGTCTGTGGGTAAACTGGACCCAAAATGGGAAGGCCCGTACAAAGTAATTGAGATTGTGAAGATGGGAACATATCGCCTCCAACATTCAGCTGGAAGAATACTTCCCAGACCTTGGAATGTGGCCAACCTGAAGAAGTTTTATGCATAAACTGCAACTCTCGCCGATAATATGCTATATTTACCTTTTTTGTTATTAGCATATTTTCTTTAAGTTTTTTTATTACAATTTTGTAGTGAAATTTTCAACTAATATGATTATTTTGTTATACAGGCATATTACTTTGCCAAAATCATATCATATCTCTTCTCCTATACTGATGCTTACTCACGACTTAAATGCCATAGACCCTAGCAGTCATAAAAAATTCCCAAAAATAAGAGGTTTGGCCAGTCCCATGGGACATTTGAACTTATGACGCTGTAAGAGGTCAGGACGAAATAATATTATAAGTCTCGGGATACCTCCTCACGTATCAAGTGGGTTTAGGACTTCTCCATGAGACAAAATCTTAGGAGATTGATCCCCTCCCAAGTACTCCAGTATTAAAGCGATAGTATCTTATGCATCAAACAAATATACAATAGCGACACCAAAACGCAAAGAGATATGATAATCAACAAAATGGAATATACAAAAAAAAAAAAGAAATAAATGTTCTTCCTTTGTATCACCACCAACTGCTTACGCACGTATAAAGTGTAAACAAAGTCGAAGCCTACAAAGTCATTATTACAAATAAGAAACTTGCCCAAAAGTGGCAAGAAATAGTAAAAACCAGACTTTTCCACGGCTCCAAAGAGTAGTATCCACTCAGCTACGACACGCACCCGTCATCGTTATTGATTACTCAAACTAGAAATTCGAGCGCAAAGCTTCGATCATCTCCTCGTCACCCAGTGTAGTAGCCCAGTTTTATATACAAGATTAGATTGCTAATCATGTTTAAAGTTAATAAAATATGATTAAAGGGATTTGAATATGATTTAACGGACCAAGAAATTGGATCCAGAATGTTCGAAAAATGTTAAATGTACTTATTTGGGCTCGAGCAGTTCGGAAGATCCGAACTAGGATCGGAGCCTGTGATTGGATCAGAACCAATGAAGCAGTTTGGAAGACACTTGAGAGATCAGAATGTCCGATAATGAGATCGAAGCTTCCGATCTGCATCAGCCGGGACGTGGAATTAGGGTTTGTACACGAGCTAATGTAGGAGATCGGAACCTCCGAAGTGCAGATCGGAGCTTCCAATCGTAGCCGATGGACACGTTGCATGCATGCATAGATCAAAGCTTCCGATCAGGATATTGGAGCTTCCGTTCGTCGTTTATAAATAGGGGTCCGAATTCCTCATTTTGAATTGCAAAATATCCTCTCCTCTCCCGGTAATGGCTTTATTTTAAGGGTTTCAGGACTCTTTCTGTAAGAGTTAGAGTAGGAAGTAGTATTTTTACAGCGGACAGTGTCCGTAGTAGTATCCAGGCGATGGAGCTCTGACGAGGCATCCAGGGGTAGTAGCTAGGCTATGCCCAGGCTCTGGGGCATGCGACATTAGCGGGCTGACGACGGACGAAGGTATGGATTTGGTTCCCTATAGTAAATAGGGAGTAGGCTATAGTTTAATTAAGACCCTTAGAGCATGTTAGGTGATGTTTGGCATGCTAAGTAATGCATTGTATTTATGCATTATAGTGTTGCATGGTAGGCTTGAACCTAGGGGGAGATTCTAGGATCTGCCTTAGTAAGGTACGAAAGTATTATTCGAGATATCCAGATTGAGTATGCATGTATTATGTGTTTGCATGGATTATGTTATTGTATATTTTATATGCCTTTATATACAATATATCATGACTGTATGTTGCATACATGAGCATATTGAGCCTTTACCTTAGAGGTATCCTGTAGTAGGGCCCTCACCCTACGAGTTTGTGGATGGTTGGATACGTAAGTCTTGTGTCAGGTCACCGTTATGGTTGGACACTTGTACTAGTATCAGGTAACCATTATCCACAGGGAATATGAGCCACCTCCTGAGGCGACGGCGCAACGTGATATATACTCTGGGCTCGGTCTATGAGCTAGTTTCTTGACCTGAGTGTCTTGGTACCCAGTTTACTTGCATACATGCAGATATAATACCGTATACTCATACTCTCGTACTGAGTGTGTTAGGCTCACTTTCGGTTGTTTTCTATTATCTGGATACCCCATTCACTGGGGCAGATGCAGGTTGTTACTCCTGAAGTTAGGGAGATTAGGTGGTGACCAAGGCCGGATGGCAGGGTTGAACACTAAGCTTTACCTTCTGGTATATAGTTCCTTCTAATTCCGCAATTTCTCTGATTAAGATTATTTATTGTTTATCTGCATTCTTATGATTCTGATTAGTAAGTGATCATGGTGCGGGTCACTACACCCAGACCTCCCAATAATTCTCCTAAGGGAAGGCCCGAGTCATCCTCAACTCCTGCAGTACTAGGCTCCGAAATTTTAGGGTGAATTATTATAATAATTTCCTCCGAAACTAGTTTAGTTTTTCATAGTTCTTTGCGACAATCCACCACAACTTTGTCATGAATAACAATCGCCCGCTGAATCACTTCATCTCTAAAAGCTAAATATTCTCGGTAGCCTTCAATTGCCTTTTCTCCGGTACTTCGCAAAATATTCTTGCCTACTGACGAATTGAGAAAAGTCTCACCGGTCTCCGATTAATGGGAATATTTTCCCTTAAGTTGCTCCATCTCCTTGCACAATGCATAATACTTTTTGGATTTCTCTTTAAGCTCCTTTTGCGACTTGAGAAAATCATCTCGAGCCTTAGCGCCTTCCTCGCCAAGTCTTTTGCACTCTCCCCTTAATGACGCCACTTCTTCATCCAATCTCTTATCGGAATTTCGAGATTTCACTTCTCGAAATTGAAAAGTATGGGCAAACGATAAAATCTGCAAACACCCACTAGTAAAGAATATTATTTACTACGTAAAAATCATAATAAATAGCAAGCAAGTAATAATATACATGGAAGGCGGTCGAAGCAAGAGAACGAGTTAACACTTTGGTCGGCTGAGGCAGTAGATGCAACCTATCATGATCTCCAATGAGGTTAGCTTTAGTTCTCCAACCAATCTCTGGATCCTTCAAATACCAAAAAGAGCATGCATTATTCTTATGATTCACGCCCTCCATGAACAAGTGGCAACCTTCAAGAGTGTCGAGAGTGACTGCTCGTTCATCATCACGTTTTCTTTTTGCATTCCTTCTACCATTATCGCACTCCCTAATACGGTCATCGATGTCAGTTCTTATTGTAGCATCATTTATTTTACCATAATTCCTTTTGTCATGAACGTCAGTATTTTTAGACGGTGGATCAGAGCGATGGACACGATCGGACAACTCGGGAGAGTTCCTCCTCCTTGGAAGCTCTTGGGAACTATGGATACCCCGATCCATTGTGGACTCTTTTCTCAACATCTTTGATGAAGTCTTCTCGTTTTTCTCAATGAAAGCACGAACCTCCGCCAAGTTTATTTTGTCGCCCACAAAAAAAAGAGAAAAGAGAGAATGATGAATAAATAAATTTAATAAATTTTAAATTATAACGAGCAAAAGAATCCCAAGAAGACATAAAATAAAATTATCAAAAACGAATTTGGACAAAGAATTACCAGTAGGAACCAAACTCTTAAGATCAACTATTTCATCGAAAAGACCTAAGGATCGACAGTCAAGCTGCAAAGTACGGTGAGTTTTACTAATTATAATTTTTCTAGGCCCCGAACTCCAAGTCATGGGCACCCCCCATTATAATCCCAAACGTAAAAAAACTTCGATCTCCATACACTCTTCGTCGAAGGGTAGCGAGATAAAAAATTTACAGTCAGTACGAGGTTGAAAATAAATATAAGAGTCAGACGTGGAATGACGCACCACGGAGAGCGAGAAAAATAGTTCCGCAGTCGAAAGTAATTGAATTTCGCTCATTCTACAAAGAAAACATGCAAATACGCGGATCGCCCCTGGGGTCAACTGACTAAAACTCACACCAAGCCTACAAACGATTTCTATTAAAATAACATTAGGAGGAAGCGAAAACCCATAATTGAAATACTCCAAGTAAACAGTGAAATAACCCGCGGAAGGGTTATGACAAGAATCTTCATAGTATTTCTTGACAATAATTCAAGTTTCTCACGCGGGTTTAAAATTTTCGAGTTGCCCCTACACACTCGTCAACCCCCTCCGATAACCCTCCGAATCTACTCCATTCACAATAGTACGGTTCACTAACAATTTTTAAGGTAGTCGGACTCTCCGCATCAAGCGACCAAGGTGTGTTTAAATCACTCAAAGGAGAAAAACAATCGTCAAAATCACTATTGTCACTAGACTCCGTGTGAGGGGATAGATCGTTACTCCGGTTCGCCCTCAACAAGGACAATATCTTACCCCGAGGCGAAAACCTTGCACAAATATATATATATGTGGGGACCTCGGGTGCTAATCTCAATTCTCATTGGGCAATTAATCATAATCAAGTTCAAGCAAAGAGATAAGCAAACAAAAACAAAAAAAAAAATTTAAGGGATAGCTCGCTCGAGCGAGCCCATGGTGCGCTCGAGCGAGAAGGGCTCGGGTTCAACACCTTCCCTTGGCTCGCTCGAGCGCACCAGGAGGCGCTCGGGCGAGCTAAGTTCTATCAGAACACCCCAAAATTTGCCTTTGATGTCAAAATAAGGATTTCTAATGGACTTGTGAATGTACAACTCAAATTTGCATAAGAACATCACCAAAACATGTTATACTATCAATAAATAGTTTGAACAAGCAACTCAACATGTTTTATCAACTACAACTTCACAAGTTTAGATCCAACCATCAACTACTAAGTTCATACACTTCTTAACAAAATATACATGTGATAAATTTAGTGCCAAACACAACACTTGACAACAACTCAACATCTAAACCCGTGTCTCCACATTCTAAATCTTTCTCTCGAGCTACCCATGACGTCTCTGACTAGCTCCTGTCCCATCTGTTTCTATGCACACATACAAAACAAGTCAACATCCAAAAAATATCCGATGAGAATATAATTCTCACTATAAAAGACATAAACATGCATAAATCATATATCCAACTCAAGATATAAAGTAATTACAAAACAAGTATCGTAAAACAACTTCATTCATCGAGATTCGTATCCGATCTCGGCATCAAGATTCGTATCCAATATTGGTATCAAGATTCGTATCCGATCTTGACTTGAATATATCCGAATTCGTAGTTCATATCCGACACAACATCAAAGGTAATCAACAAAATCAAGGATCCATTTACTTGAGATGGATTTAGCAATTCATATTCTAATTCAAGAACATAAAACTAACAAGTATGTGATTCATCGGGACAACTCAAGAATCATTATTCTCGAGTATCAAATCCCTTACTATTGATGTCATCTTATACCTTTCGTTCTTGTTCTTGAGTGCTTCAAATCTGAACAATCAATATCAACAAACATCCATCAAAATCTGCTCAACAACATCTCAATCTTCAAGGCTAGAAGTCACAAACCTTGTTCTTTCTTCTACCGGTTTCGAAGTCGATGTTCTTGAGTTCGATGTACTTTGTTTTCAATCTGAAATCACAGCATATATATCCAACAACATCATCAAGAACTCAAACAATGTTCAGCTCATTCAATCTAAACTCAAACTGGATCAAAACTTAATTTCAGCTCAAATATATCACTAAACTAGAAATTCAGAAGTATGAGGGTTCGAACATAGCTGGAAAAATCATAAGAAATGCATACGACATTCGTTCTTTGATCTGACTTCAATATACATTCAATATCATCTCAAGATCACAAATAAGTAAGAATAATCTGATTTCCACCAACATAATTTCGAAACCAACTGGATCAAAGAGATACTTACATCAAATCGAAGCTATTCTTGCAAGGATCACAAAACTATGCTCGAAATTTAATTCGGATGGCCGGATCTTGAGATATCTAAATTTGAAGATGAAATTTAGCTTGGTAATTCTGATCTCTCGATTTCCTTGCTGCAAATTCTGATATGAAGGTGGTGGTACACGTTGATATGCATAATAAGACATGTGTCCCACTCAAAAAAACATAATTGCACTTTAGCCCCTCAATTCTTGCTTATTTTCAATTCAGTTCTCAGGCCTCATTTTAATTCAATTTCAATCCTAAATAATTTAAGAATATTAGAATTTAAATCTAAATTTCAAAATTCTCAAATTATATATTCTCGGATTAAAATTAAATAATTTCGGGTCTTACAATATATGTCATATATTCACTTACCACTACCACTCAATGCAATTAACCAAGTCATAATATTATTAATATTTGACAAGATAAATAAGAGTGGGAGAATCAAAATTCTCACAATCATTATGATAAAGCAAATCATACATTCAAATACAAATAAAATTATTATTTTATAAAAAACACACAACAACAAGGAATGTTTGTGTATATGCATATGTGTGTATATACATGCATCTATCCATCCCTCTCACGGTCCAAGGAATTCATCGTTGCGCCATCACTGCGCCGTCGCCATTTCATAGCCACCGCTCCTGCCATCACCGCGGAACCATGGTCGTCGCGCCGTAGTCGCACCACCGCCATGCCGCCGTCACGCCGCTGGAGATCCAAGATCTTCCTTTCCAGCCGCGCCTCCTTTCTCCTCCTTCTTCTGCAGCCGCGCCTCCGTTCTCCTCCTCTTTCTCCAGCCGCGCCGATATTCCTTCTTCTTCTCCAAAGCCGAACGCCGCAGCTCTCTCCTCTCTTTCGCTGATCAAGCCGGCCACCGATGCTCTCCTTTCTTCTTCACAGGTCCGGTCGCAACTCCTCCCTCCTTTCTTCTCCAGGCTGCCGCTGCTCTCCTTTCCTCTCTCAGATCGGCCATCGCCAGTCACTGCCGCCGCCGCCATTTTAGCCGCCCCCGATGATCCATGGTGATGGTGGAGAGATGGTAAATGGGGATTTACACACAATACATACACAATATATTCCCACTTTCACATTGCAAGATGGAGTGAGGAGAGAGAAACAAGTTTTTCAAAATAAGGTACATGTGAATGTGATACACAAAAAAATAATTTGTACATGTCATGTGCATCCGATGAATTATATCTCCTCTAACAATTTGTGGAACGCGACCTAGAAAATATTGCAAGAAAAATTCAGAAATAATACTACGTTAGTATGTTGTGATGGAAATAATATGGTGTTGAATTTATAATAGTTATTTTCGTTAGAGTTCTACTGGGTTTCTACAATTATTATTCTAGCAGGATTTTGATTTTCATCCAATTACACTACAATCATTATTCTACCAGGATTTTAATTCATACTATCTGCAATTTCATTGCATCATAGTCCTACTACAATTACTCCATCACAGTATCTCCATATCCCCGCGACCTGAATGGGCAGGTCGATCTCTGTAATTTCCGTAGTGGCAAACATTATTCGTTATCGACAACTATATTTCTGAAAATATTCTACTCCCGGTCTTCTCGACACACGCGACATGCCCGAGAATGGAGGGCCTATGATGGGTTACGTCTAAAAATTTCACTGGACCTGGGTCCAATTATAAAGGTTCACTCCAAATATTTTTGAGCCCCAAAATTATTTAAATATCATTCAAGTAGGTCCTGAATTCTACAAAATTTCATAAGAGGCTCAAGCCCGTGAAACTCTCCGAATATCTATAAATAACTCAAGTCACCTCATTATTAAGGTACACACTTTCTTTAGCACGATAACGCTCTATTCTCGATTATTATTCCTTGAGTAATCACTTACTTGATCGTCGGAGTGCCTTTGCCGGAAACCCTCCTGACTCCTCTGACTTTGTTTTGTGATGTAGGAACAACCCATTGAAGATTTTGACAGAGAACGTACAAGGAACTGCCGATACTCCGAATTTTGCGAAAGCAATGGATAATTTAATTAATATTCCATCAAAATTTGGACAACTTCAAACACATAATTTTTAATTAGGTGCATATGCATTGAAGTCTTTCTACGAGCACTGACTTTGCTTTGCCTATTCCATTATCAAACACCTATATGAAGAATAATCTGGTCAAACTATTTTATGTGTTGGCCCTCCAATATTCCAAATTGTATGACCAACGGGAATATTTGGTAGTAACCATTCTTTCATAAGCGGAAAAACTTGTTGATTCGGTTTTATTTTATTTTGTTCACTTTCATAATTAGTCCAACTGAAAAATATAAGTTTAAGGAGGTTGGGTGTATCGCACGGGTTATTTTATGCTACACCGGGAGTGTTTCTTTCCTTATTTCAATATCATTAGATCATGTGAGACTCTTATATTTTTATGAAAATTGACATGCGTGTTGATGATCCAATTGTTGTAATTTGACCACATCATGAGAGGAGAAGTACTCCAGTTGCATCATAAAATAATATGTATCTTACATTTAACAGCAGGATTAATGGAACAGATTCGAGAGCTTCTTGAAGGACATCCAAAGGCTATTAATTACTCGCATCATTCTTCGAATGTTTTAGCACATTCTTTGGCTCGAAATGTGGTGATGGCCAAGCATAATGTTGAGATGATGCTATCATTCCTAGTTTTATTAGGTCCTTTGTAGGGCTAATTGCATTAATCTTCCCTGTGAAACGTCTAAAAATCATAAAACCCCCCTAAGAAATATTAATAGGCTAATGTATCCCTTAATTTTTTAAAATGTAGCACATTTTACCCCTATGTTATACAAACTCGGGCATATTTATACCCTCTCATAGGGGTTTTTATGCTAATTTTTTTAAAACATAGGGTCTTACATGCTATTAATTTTACACAGGGTGTTTTATGCCTTTTAAACTTTTCAAAGGAGGTGTGGATGCAATTAGCCCGTCCTTTGTAGTTTGTACAGTCTTTCGGTTTGGATGACAATTAATGTATAGCACTTTTTGTCAAAAAAATGTATGTTTAAAGTAAAAAAAAAATAAGAAGACAAACAATTTTAACGTACGTACTTCGTTCAGAAGACTCGCATCTCCGGGAGGCAACGCCTATATATCAGGTAAATTCACTAAACTTCAAATGTTATGATCATACAATGACTTAAACAATCTAAATGACTTGATCTTTTCTTATTATGTCTTTATGATGATAACGGTTAGTAGATTTCACTTGATAAGTACCACTCGACAGACTTTGAATCAGATCGAGTTCCCTTTCAAACACTGTGGATTGTTACTATCCTGAGAACGAGATCTTCTTCTCCGATGAAGAAATTCATCGAAACTTTGAATATGTGCATGTCTCATAGAATCTTGTCAGTTTTCTCATAACTTGTTGCAATACAAAATGAACAACTTCATTTTTCTTCTTCAAAATCGCCTCCTCTCACTGATACTTTCACAACATGATACGTGCTATACCTCGCATGTATATATCTTCGTCTTATCTCCTCTCATTGTCATTATTTATCAAATCTTGTTCTTACTTCTTCTTCGACGAATTCAATACATACAATCTAAAAAATTCACTCTAAAATATTTGATAATAAAATCTTACTGGTCTCCCTCAACCACATGTGGCCACAATCGACACAAATGATCGCACTCGTCAATCTTCAAAATAAATGAGAACTTCAATAACTATATAATTTCATAATATCCAAGATATAATAAATCTTTCCAATCTTTGCTCCATATTTCTAAGATAGAATAGATTAGGCCATGAAAAATTTCTCAAATCCCAACCTTTTTCCGAATCCCATCTCATTATTGTCCTAAAAAATCCCAACCCGACATTTCTTTTCAACGAATTATCGGAACTTTTCCAATTCAGGTTAATATTGGGAGAGGGATGAGAATTCCAGATGGAATTCCCGATCCGACCCGGATTATGTATTTTATTAATACTTTTATTAACGTATTGGACTACGGGTTATTGGGCTTCAGGTCATATAAAAATTAATTACGGAGTTATTTCGCATAATTATTTATATTTGAAATTATCGAATAAATATGAAATAAAATTCATTTTTGAGTATTTTTTTTAAAAAAATTATTAATAATTTAATTAGTTCTTGCTTATAATTATTTAATTATAACAAATATGCCGAATAACAGATGCATTTTGCCCTTCATCTATTTAACAAATTAAATTCATCTTTAATTCGTAGTAATTTGTATCATGAACATTTTATAAATAATTCTCTGGTACATAATTAATGTTCTTCTTGAAAAAAATGTAAAAATTACAGAACTTTCACAGGTTAATCACAAATTTTGATATGAAATTCGGTTGTACATAAACAACACATTTCGTGGCAAATTTTTCTGATCATATTACATACAATACTCAAAATTTAATGATCATAAAATTTAATTATGAACATATAATGATCTTGTAATACACTTATATGTTTTTAGTGGAAGATTTTGTTTTTCTAAAAAATATAAGTTTCTAAATGTTTTTTTTATATATCAAAAAATGTTAAATAATAGTAAATTTTTTTTCCTCAAGAAAATCTTGAAGTATTGTTCCTAACATTTCAATATTATATGTTTAAAATTTAATGTTCATTTTTTTATTTAGACAATAAGTTTCTAAAAAATAGACAATAAAACAATTTTTTTTTGCTTTTTTGAAAAAAAAATTGAACATGAAAAAAATTATCGGAATATCTTCTCTTTATCCAACTGAATCCTTAACATTCGAGATTTTTGGAACATTCAGATCTCGACATGAGTTGAGTACGAGATCGAGAGGAAAAAATAAATCCTGATTCTTATGGGGAAGTTGGGTAGGCGGGACATTCCCCAACCCGATCCCAATTCCCACCCCTAAAATAAATATTAATTTATAAACTCATATATCTTTCAAAATCATATCTCCAAAATTCTTTCCAAATAATATTATATATCATTCTTCAAATCTTCTACGTCCTCAAAACCTGTAATCAAAATACGTTAATTTTTTGAATAAAATATATCACAAAAATCAAACCAATCAAAAATATAATTTAACAAAAATAAAACAAAACAAAACAAAGCTTCTATGCTATCAAATTGGTGAGTGCGGGCGTGCCAACTTTAACTGGACCCAAATAATTTCAGCCCAACCAACTTCCACAAATAAAATCGAGCACTCCAACATATATTGTAACCGTGTGAGTAGCAATAATAACATATTACATTTTACGAAGTGATGCGGGCAAAACAATCGTTTCTCTTCAGCAAATAAATCAGAAAGTCATACGTTTTTCTGATTTCTTGATTCTTCGGTCACCAAAAAAAGGAGAACGATCTTCTGATCTCCTACTCCTTTGGTCACCTGAAGAAGGCGAACGATCTCCTGATCTCCTGATCTCCTTTGGTCACCTGAAAAAGTTGTATGATCTCCTTTTGGGTTGTCATGACCTGATTCACGAACATACGTTAGAGGCGCTGGATAGTCACCCGATGAAACCCCTTCGACGCTCAAGTCAGCGATCACTTCCACACAAAACAGGAGAGCAGAGAGTTTTTTTATAAACCAAAGAGTCACTTACTTGAAATGAAGAGTTTGAGTGGTATTTATAAAAAAAAATTGAGTTTAATTGCTCATTAATCCTCCAATGCCAAAAATTGATAATTAAGCCTGCTAAGGTCTAAAAATGCAAATTAGTCCTCCAGGACTTCAAAATTAAGAATCAGTCCTTTGAAAATGCGATTCTCGCAAATTGACTCACTTAATTTATTTATATCTTTTAAGTATATTAAAAATATACTTATACTCATCATAGGCCCCCCTAATCTCGAGCAACTGCAATTTCATTGAAGATGATCAAGAGTACTATTATCAATTATCGAAGAATTATATATATATATATATATATATATATATATATATATATATATATATATTGTAACAACATATATCATTTGTATTATACACACGTGGCCTTTAATTTTAGCTTGAGAATTTTTCGCTAACTTACTTGGCAAAAAAACTCGCAGCTAGGGTTTTTATTTCGGTAATTTAGCATTCAGTCCCCAAACCTAAATCAAATTTGGTGATCAGTCCCTGTTAGAAAAAACTTTGTTTAAACTCCCTGGGCCCACATGTTTTATTTTGGATGAAATTCGGTACATAACATGAAAAATACGGTACAAGTACATGGTAATTGAGTATCGACTGTTTCAAATATTGGTACTAATTTATGATTTTTGAGTACTCAAATATATAATCAAATATTGTTATAATGACACATTTGTTTTTTTAGATGACCATTGGTACAAAATATTAGAAATACGGTACTAATATATGAGATTTTGAGTATCAAATGTGTTAGATCTGGTATAAATATATGATTTTTGAGTAATAAAAAATATTGACATTAATAACACATTTATCTTATTTGGATGGAAATCGATACAAAACATTTAAAATATAGTACTCATATGTGATATTTGAGTACTCAATGTGTTAAATCTTGTACAAATATATGGTTTTTGAGTACTCAAATATATGTTGCAAGTTCACATTAATAAAAATGTTTAGATTTTATACTCAAAATCTTATTTTTTGTACTCGATCTTAAACAATTAGTGCTCAAATATTATGTATTTATACCATATTTTCAATGTTTTGTACTTAATTTTATCCGAAAAAAATAAAGTGGGCCCAGAGAGTGCAAATAATTTTTTTTTCTGACAAAGGAAGGATTCTTAATTTGACTTTGATTTTGGGACTGAACACTAATTCACCCTTTTTTATTTTATTATAAATAGAATCCTTTCTTTGACAGCCTTTTTGTGGCCTAGCGCAGTAATCAAGAAATGGCAGGTACCAATGTACCCTCCTATTTTCTTTACGTATTTTCTCTTGCTTTTATATGTATTTATATCTTATTTGCTCGATGAAATCTATTCCCCTTCCTCTCTTTTTCTTTCTTTTTTTTTTTGGTTGAAATTTCGACGGGGCGAGGGGGAGATCCGTTTCCTCTTCAACAGGCCACGGCCGCGGTAATGACTACCGGCAGCTTGGGCGAAGGTGGGCACTGTTCGAGTTTGGGAGGTGCGCGCGTGCTTTTCGGGTCTTGGGAGGTGATTGGCTCGAGCCTTCGGCGATTTAGCATTGCGCGATGGCTAGGGTGGCGGGGGGCAAAGGCTTGCGGGGCAGAGCCTGTGTTGGTACAGGGTGGACGTTGACGATGGTCCTGGGGCTAAACCCATGGCTGGGCCATTCTGGCGTGATGGCTGGGTGGAGGGGTAGCATATGCTCACAATGCTCCTGTTGGCGGAGGGGGGGCAGCGGAATGCTGCGGGCGGTGATGGAGTGGATTGGTGCAATGGTGATGCGCGATAAGATTGAGGCGGAGACTTTCTTTGTGGGGTTACGAGAGGTTGCGATGATGTGTTGCTGGTGGAGTTGCGAGGACGTGGCCGAGCCGTGGTGATGATGGGAGGGTGTGCTGCTCTGGAAGCGATGGGGAGCTAGTGGAGATGGTGCGAACAAACTTACGGGCTGGTTGCTGCGGTGATGGGTTTGCGAGCGGGTGTCTCTTGAGGTGTTGTTTGTGAGGGCAGCGGCGTGCTGCGTGGGTTGGTCGGAGATGGTAATGGTGAGCGAGTGTCGCTCGTGTTCTCGTGGAATGGCGGTTGTCAAAGAGCGGGTGTCGCTCATGGTATTGTTGGCGAAGATGCGATGGTTGCAGCGGCGTGCTGCTGGAGGTGGTTGTGCGAATGAGTGGGTGTAGCTCACGGTATTGTTTTTGCGGAGACGGGGCGGCGGAGTGCTGCTGGAGGTGGATGTGCGGATGAGCGGGTGTCTCTCACGGTGTTGTTTTGGCGGAGACGGGGCAACGGAGTGCTGCTGGAGTTGGTTTCTGCGGCAAGGGTGGTTACTGTAGCAGCGTGCTGCTGGGTTGGAGCGGGTGTCGCTCTCTTTGGTGATTTTTTTGTTTTCTGGGTTTTCCAATTAATTTTCATTTTGTTGACTGTATATTAGTGTACGCATATATACACATTCTAATGACGCGTGTTCGCACATGAATTCTATTTTAAGAATATGTGAAGGAAGAAATTTTTAAATGTAATTAGTGAAATTCTTCTCGAATTTATCACAAAACTTCGCAGGATGCGGCAGAGGGAAAGAATATTCTTTATTAATGTCTCAGCGAGAATCTCAAATTGAGTCCAATCATAGCCCTGATTCTGAGCGGTACACTGAAATGGAATCACCGGGTGATATTCCCAGCTTAAGTGTAGGTGCCGTCCATTCGAGTAATTTAGTCCCCATTGCGCCGATATTATTACAGAGCCCAAAGCCTGTCGATCTTAACCTTGAGCCTGACCCTAATTCTTCTAGCGATTCAGAGAGTGATGGGATTCCTGGTGATATGGTGTCCCATCCAAAAGTCTCGTGAAAGTGTTTCTTACGTGTGTTGCTGCAAAAGAATACCCAAGTCTTGCGACATTATAGTTCCGCGCCCTGGTGACTCTCGTCACTCTCCACCTGCTGGTTTCTTCATAGTTTATGTTGAATACCTGCACAGTGGGTTTTCAATTCCTCCATGCCCTATCTTGATAGGGTTAATAAAAAGTTTAGGTGTCAGTGTCAGTCAGTTGACGCCTAATGCCCTTTTATACTTTTTTGGATTTCGACATCAAGTGAGTGCTTTTGACTTGGATCCAAGCCTAGATTTGTTTCATGCACTCTTTTCGGCTCGTCCGATGAAACCGGACTCTGACATCTATTTCTAGCCCCGTCCAAAGTGTAGGTTCTTACGTAAACTTCGATCTCACCGGGGTGCTTGGAAATCAGACTTCTTTTATGTGAAAGATTGCGGGTGGGGGGTGCCTGTGAATTGGAGCTCTGGGCTCACTATAATAAAGAATAGAGGATCTTTTCTTGAGCTTCAATCACAGTGTCGTTCTCTGGGGCTTTTTAACAAAAATTTTGACTCTCGGTGCTTAGTTATTGCTGGTACTATCTAGGCACTCTTGTGCTCATACTTTTAATTGCCATACCTTTCGCTTATCTTTTCTGTGCGCTAATACTTTGTTATACATGTATGCAACTTTTTGTAGGTACTCAGGTGAATTTGACCAAACTCCGCTATCGTGAGAACACCTCTTGACGCCCTCCTCCTTGGGTAGGACCGAAACACAAAGGATATGGCAAAGACGCACCGGCCCCACCATCCTCAAGACGTACTGGTGGTTTAGTGTCACGTCCTGGAGACAATCGGGACACTGACTGTGGGTTGCCAAGGCCAGAGTACCCTTCTTTTCATGAAGGGCAGGCGGGAGGTGTTAGTGTTTCGGAGCACCATCGAGGGGCAGGTAAGAGACCGGCGGATGATGGTAAGAAAGGGGGCGAAGTTCCTTTGACTGATCCTGCGAAGAAATCTCGGGAGGGTTCCTCATCTTTGGCGAGGAAACCGAGAGAACATCATTTGCTTCTTGATTGAGTGAACCGAGATGGCGCGGAGTCTTTTTGGGATTCTAGTGATTTTGAGATTGGCCTCATACGGGGGTCCAAGGTCGTAGGTGATCATTATTTGAGCCACCTGATCCCACGATCTTCCGCGGTTTTGCATCAGTCTATTGCCCTTGGTTCTTGCCAGGTACTCATTTGAGAGTTTATTTCTTTCTACTTGACATTGCTAATAATGTTCTTATGTATATTTCTTATTGATTTCAGATTTTTTCTGTTGTTCGAGCTCTGGAGGCTCGAGAGGACAAGGCTCGGGCTGACGAGGCCAAGCTACTTAAGGAGTTGGCCATGTTGAAGGAGGATGTCGCTCGGCTGGAGACCTCCGATGTTAGAGAAAAAGAGGAGATTCGTCGCCTAGAAGGGGACACTACTGCTTTGAAAGAGGAACTCCGTCAGTGGCCAGAGAAGTTGGATGTGAAAGCGAATGAGGGGGATGCTCTTCGTTCTGAGCTTAGTGCCCTTTATGAGAGGAATTATGCCGAGGTGCAGACCAAAGATGGCTTCTTAGCTTCCCCTGCAGGCTTATAACTGTAGAGGAGTCTGAAGGAGAAAGTTGTGGACTCCTATTTCTCTTCCGCAATTTTTGAGAATGAGGTTTATCGGTGTGCATATGCGATCTGTGAGGACCTCGGTTCTAATCATCTACTCAAGATTAAATCATGCAATCATCGACAGAGAGTCAAGACAAAAAGGTTGAAAAAAAATTTAAAGCATGCACGGACCCATGCACACCTCTGTGCTCGGGTCCGTGCATTAACCTGTAGCCAAGGATCAACGACTTCAAGGTACACGGACCCCGTGCCACCTCTGTGTCAAGGTCCGTGCTTAATCAATGCACTAAAAAGTTCACTCTCTGTTTTATGCACGGTCCCCGTGCACCCTCCGTGCTCGGGTCCGTGCCCAACATTACAAAAACACAAACTTACTGCCTCGGATAGAGTACACACGAACCCATGTGCGGATGCATGTCCGGGGTCCGTGCATGAACAAACTAAATAAATTACAAAATGCTAAGGTACACGGACCCATACACGGATGTATGAACGGGGTCCGTGCCTTGCTACAACTCAGAAAAATAAACTAAGATATGCAGTTCTGAAAATCCCAGAATCAACTCCAAATACAATTCATAACATGCATTAATACCTCAATCTAGCATATTACAATACATGAAGGTATAGATTTGTACAAATTACTCGAAAGTGTAGAACATGCATGGGTTCTAAGTTATACAATACAAAATACATGTCGAGTTCTAATTACAACAACTACTCTAAACCAAGTCCTCATTTCTATCAAACACAACTCGATCTAGCCATGCTGCCTCTGACTTGATCATGCCCCACCTGTTGTCAAGTACACATACAAAAATAAGACAACAACCGGATAAATCCGGTGAGAATAATATTCCCAGTAAAAGCAAAAAACATGAAATATCAAATAATATATCAAAATCATGATATAAAGACCACATATTCCAATTATGAAATAGAATGAAATGCATGACTTTAAGTTTTGGGATTATCAACTCGGATATATAATCACAAGATAGCTTGGTTCTTCGATTGGGATCCCGAGGTCAAGATATCACAACAACTCACCGACTCTCCCAATCGAGGTGGATGATGCATATTGGTAACGCTTAGTCGTGTCGCGCCCAAATTACCCAACTCAAATCAGATAAATAAAATATGCAGTAGTGAGAGTATGGAACATTACCATGAGGAAAGTGAAAATTAAATGTGTTCTTAAAAATACTGAAAATAAATAAAAGGAAATTTTGAGATTTGAAATTAACTACTAAAATTTAAAGCAATTTAAAATAAATTTTACCAACTAGCATGAAAGAATTAAAATTAACAAAGAAATCAATTGAAAACAAGCCTTGGTATCGGTCGACTACACCCTTGAAATTATTCATTCGATCATCGATTATCTGAAAATAATTAATTCTATCGAATATTCATCATTGGAAACTGAATTCCTGTTTCACCTTAATTTTAGTTAACTAGACACAAGCGTTCTAAATTAACTCTTACCAATGAATTAACCCAATACAAGCGATTAAGGTTTAAACTCAAGGCAACATGCAAACTAGTAAAACTGATGAACCTAGACAACACATAAACAAGCGGATGTATTTAATCTAGTCAATCGTTGTTTCTACAATTTAATAAACTCACAAGCGGACGATTTTTAATTGTAGTTGTTTCACAAACTAGATTATTCAAATAATTACGAATTTGAATTCTAATTTAGCAGTAGATTGTATAGCAAAATCCTAGGGTGATCAATCCGAAAATCTCACATACAAGCATATCAATCGATTCCAAACAACTCTTGATACTCAATTGGAATTAAACAATGAAAAAATGAATCTCAGAAATAAATAAATCAGGGGCTTGTCTTCCTCAACCAAGTTCTAAAGCCTAGCCACAACGATTCATGAATTCTCTAGAAGATTTCATGAAAGAAAAAGTAAATCTAAGAAAAATTAAGAAAACTGAGAAAAACCTAGCCGCCAAATATGTTCTCCACGTTCTAAGACTCCAAGTCTGATGATATATATCTAAAGATCGGAATAAAAGTCTTAAATATAGAATAGAGTCCTCAAAAATAAAGTTTCCAAAATTGAAGATTTTTTCCCAAAATACGCAGCCCGCTCGATCTTTTGAGTACAACAGATCGAGCCAGAAAAACTCCGTCTCACAATTGCCATGATGCTCGCTCGATCGGTCGAGTTCAGCAGATCGATCGGCCAAACTTCTAATTCAATTTTCCAGCCGAAATTTTACATCCTGCATAATAAAATCGGGAGTATGTTATGAAGACAAGATGCATGAAATATGGACACAATACTTCATTAAAACATATAAATGTATGCAAAAAAACAACATAATGATATTAAAATATGCAACACAAACACAAGTATCAAATACTCCCACACTTAATCCTTGTTCGCCCTCGAGCAAGTCATGCAAAAACAAAATGAAAACATAACAAAAACATAAGCAATGAGGAATCATGAATATCATAGCCTCAACGAAGTTTCTTACACAAGACAGCTTACGAATACTCTCTATTTTCCATAATACACCACCAGTCGAATGTGAACGTGCGTGTGTGTCATGTTACCCCAGCTATATGCAACTTCAAAAGACAAAGTTTCAAGACTATTCGCCGACCTAGGACACTTCAGTGTAAGTTTCACAATTAAAAACCCTCCTCCCAACAATCCTTTAACACAACACAACTTTCTTGAGATTTGATTACGCACCGTTGGATTTTGCACCCGAAATTTTTAAAGTTCCAATAATTATCCGCATACTTAGCTATAACTACATAGGTTTAGAATTTCAACCCCCTCGTCTATAGCCCGGATGGAACTACAATCCCATTGGATCCGCAAACTTAGCTATGGAACAAGATAATTAGGATTTCAATCTTCTTGCTCATAACCCAGATGGAATTGTTATTGATTTCCAAAAAAAATTCTATAAAATAAGATATTTTAACAGGTGCGCCCAACATCGTACATGCCATATCAAAAAGATCATCGAAATTCAAGAAACTATCAAGTTCCACAAACACCTTGTAGTGACCCTGCATGAAATCACCTACTAACTGACAACTAATAGCATGCATTAAACTTAATAAAGAAAAATGCTTAACAGAGTAAAACGTGCGGAAACAAAACCCATAATTTACATATCAGCCTAGTAAAACAAGTTCAGGCTTGATACTGTAGTGATACAACCATATCGAAAAGCTTAAAGTAAACTGTCTAAAACATGTATACAGCTAAACAAATCCTGTTGTATAAAATCCCCTGAAAAGCTCCGGCTCCCTAGTCCTGCCTCGAACTACCGGCTCCGTCCATCCTGCGACCTACCCCGTGGAATAGGGTGTCCAAGATAACAACTAGGATGTGAGCGCTAATGCCCAGTACATAGATATGAGTAAACCTATGCATATGATGCATGCAACATGATGACTGGTAAAGGGTCATCTGAAAATTCATGCTCAGTACCGGCACCACATGAGTGCTGCTACCGCACGGATCAACCTCTGGGTGAAACCACACTCGTTTGGTACACCAAAATAGTCAGACATACATGTCCCTGCCATCGCGGTACTCTCAGTGACAGACTATTGAGTATAGAGCTGAGCGGCTCTATAATCAGGTATAACAAGGTATAGGCTCAACGTGTATGTGCACATGATATATGAATATATAAAGCGGTAAAACATACATCATGCCACATAATAATGCCAAATAATTGCAACATATAAACATGTATACTCGCTGGCAATCTCAGTCAATGTGTATGTACCTAACACCGAAGTCTGAACTAAGCTAGAACAAGACAACCCCTAGCTGTCCTAGGTCAAACCCCGACCCGACCTGGTCTCAAGCCCGACCCGACCTGGTCTCTTTGTCCGACCCCGAGCTATTCTTTCCCAAACTCCCAAGCTATTCCTTCCCGAGCAGAAATATGAAGTGAGATGGAAGTGGTATGAAAATAACTGAACCTCCAGCTCCTATTTATAGACAAATATCTGGGGTGTTCAGGATTCTCAAGCTGAGGTCGAGACGTCTGAGCTCCTATATGCACGCCACGTATCAAATGCTTGAGCTGAGTCACTACCATTTTTGACAGCTCATGCTTAGGCGCCAACAGTCACACATGCAAGCGTCCACACACCTGCCTGCCTGTCCTTGAGTGTTCAGGCTTGTACATGCTCTGATTTTGGTTGACAAGTGTTCATTCCCGACCTGAACAAAATGTGCTCTTCCCATGACCGAACAATACCTTGGCCTTGCACAACACTTTCTTGAGCACCCAAGTCCCGACCCGAGCCATGTCCTTTATTGGATGAACCCCTAATAGCCGAACCCTCCTTTGGTTCCCATCATGACCGACCTGAGCCCCCAAAGGAAGACCCGAGCTCAATCCAAGCTCCATACCCAAGCCAAATACATACACATGACCGAGCCCTAACCACTAAATCATGACCGACCCGAGCCACTCATGACCGACCCGAGCCCATGGTCAAATCCATCAAACCCTAGCTCATTCTCATGTCATGTGTTATTGATCTTGACTTGTACTCTGATTTGTTTAATTAGTAACCCTTAATCATGTTTAACATATTATTATCTTAAAATGGAATCTGGGTTACTATATTCTCCCCACCTTTAGATATTTTGTCCGCGAAATAAAATTTAAAGACAAATTAAGATAACAATATGAAACAGAAAACCATGTTTTATTACAAAAAACGGTAATTACATCATTACATGGTAATTAAAAGTATAAAAAAAACAACTCAGGATATTCTGCTTGCATACGGCTCTCGGTTTCCCAAGTTGCTTCTTCAACGCCTCGATGTTGCCACTGTACCATCACAAGTGGTATAGTCTTGTTCCGAAGAACTTTCTCCTTCCTGTCTAGGATAAGGAGTGGTCGTTCAACATACAACAGATCTGGCTCTAGCTGAACATCAGTAGGTTGAATAATATGAGATTCATCAGCTATGTACTGTCGAAGTAACGACACATGAAAAACATCATGTATACTGGAAAGATATGGCGGTAACGCCAAACGATAAGCAATATCTCCGATCTTCTTCAGTATCTGGAAAGGTTCAATGAAACGAGGTGATAACTTGCCTTTCACACCGAATCTCATCACCTTCCTGAAAGATGATACTCTCAAGAAAACATATTCACCAGGCTCGAACTGCAGTGGCCTGTGGTGAATATTAGCATAACTGGATTGCCGATCTTGAGCATCTTTGATCCTTTGCTTGATCAAATCTACCTTGTCTACAATCTGCTGCACCAACTCAGGACCCTCGACTTGTCGTTCTCCTATTTCATCCTAGAATAACGGAGTACGACACCGTCGACCATACAATGCCTCAAAAGGTGCCATATCAATACTACGATGATAACTGTTATTGTAGGCAAATTCGATCAAAGGTAACTGATCCTGCCAAGATAAGCCAAAATCCATGACAGAAGACCATAGCATATCCTCCAACGTACGAATCGTCCGCTCTGACTGCCCGTCAGTCTCTGGATGATATGCAGTGCTCAAACTCAGAGTGGTACCCAACTCCTGCTGAAAACTACCCCAAAAACTTGAGGTAAATCCCGGGTCTCTATCACTGACTATGCTCACTGGAACCTCATGCAATCGCACTATCTCCCAGACATATAAGCGTGCCATGCGATCATAAGAATATTCTCGGTTGTAAGGAATGAAATGTGCTGATTTCGTCAAACGGTCAACAACGACTCATATAGCATCACATTGACATGAAGTCATAGGCAAGTGGGTGACAAAATCCATAGTTACGTGCTCCCACTTCCATTCGGGAATCTCAAGATTCTGCAGTAATCCACCTGGTCGTCGATGTTCAGCCTTGACTTGTTGACAAACCAAACATCTTGAAACAAATTGATATACACTCCGCTTCATCCCTTTCCACCAGAATCTGGTTCGCAAGTCCTTATACATTTTCATGCTTCCAGGATGAACTGACAATCGACTCCTGTGAGCTTGAGAAAGAATATCATTCCTGAGCTCCGCAACATCAGGTACAACCACCCGATTCGATAAGCACAATAAACCATCTGCCTGAAAATGGAATCCAGATATATTAACTCCATTGGCTAGACGTGCCAAACGCTGAGTCTTAACATCAGATATCTGAGCATCTCTGATCCGAGAATACAATGCTAGCTCAGATAAAATAGTATACAATCGAATCCCATTTTTTCCTTTCTTGTGCTTGAGCGTAAAACTCAATAAACAGCACTCTTGAATCATATGAGATAATTCACTAGTTTGAAGTGCAGAAAGTTTCACCTGCCGACTCAAGGCATCAGCAGTAAGATTAGCAGAACCTGGATGATACTTGATTTCACAGTCATAATATTTCAGGAGATCCATCCAGCGTCTCTGTCGCATATTCAACTCCGCCTGAGTGAATAAATACTTCAAACTCTTGTGATCCGTAAATATCTCAAATTTCTTGCCATAAAGATAATGCCTCCAGATCTTGAGCTCAAATACAATTGCGGCTAACTCAAGATCATGCACTGGATAATTATTCTCGTGCGTCTTCAACTGTCGAGAAGCATAGGCAATAACATGTCCATGCTGTGTCAGAACACATCCTAACCCCTGACCAGAGGCATCAGTATAGACAACATAACCTCCTGATCCAGAAGGTAGAGCTAGCACAGGTGCAGTGGTAAGATATCTACGCAGCTCGTGAAATGACTCCTCACAATCCGAGGACCATATGAAGGCAAAATTTTTCCGTGTAAGCTGTGTCAAAGGCCTAGCCAACTGTGAAAAATTCTCGATGAACCGACGGTAATATCCAGCTAAACCCAAGAAACTACGAATCTCAGCAACCATCGTCGGACGAGACCAGTTCAGCACTGCCTCTATCTTACTGGGATCAACAGATATTCCTTCACTAGAAATAACATGACCGAGAAACACTATCCGATCAAGCCAGAATTCACACTTGCTCAATTTCGCATAAAACTGCTTATCTCGTAACGGCTGCAATACAATCCTCAGATGTTGTGCATGCTCATTCTTGTCATGAGAATAGACAAGAATATCATTTATAAAGATGATGACAAATCTATTCAGATATTCTCGAAATACCTGGTTCATCAGATTCATAAAGACTGCTGGTGCATTCGTCAAACCGAATGACATCACCAGAAATTCATAATGCTCGTATCTGGTCCTAAAAGCAGTCGTAGAAATATCTGAGTCTCGTACCCGCATCTGGTGGTATCCAGATCTCAGATCTATCTTCGAGTAAATAGAAGTACCCTGTAATTGATCGAACAGGTCATCAATCCGCGGCAAAGGATACTTATTCTTGATGGTGACATGATTCAATTGCCTGTAGTCAATACATAATCGCATCGATCCATCCTTCTTCTTGACAAATAAAACAGGTGCTCCCCACGGAGAAACACTTGGATGAATATATCCCTTATCAAGCAGATCCTGCAACTGCTGTTTAAATTCCCTCATCTCTGACGGTGCTAGACGATAAGGCACTCGGGATATAGGCGTAGTTCCTGGTACTAGATCAATACCAAATTCAACCTCTCGAACCGGAGAAAAACCAGGAATCTCATCAGGGAATACATCAGGAAACTCGCTGACAACCGATAGCTGATCAATACCCATACTACTCATGGGCATATCAACTGCATAGATGAGGTAGCCCTCCCCACCTGAATCTAAGACATGACATGCCTTCAGAACCAAAAAAAGTGGCATCGGAGGTCGCGCACCCTCACCATAAAAGTACCAGCTATCACCCTCAGCAGGATGAAACTGTACCAAACGCTGATAACAATCCACAGTAGCGTGATACAAAGTCAACATATCTATTCCCAAAATACAATCAAAATCTGTCATCGCTAATATCATCAGATTAGCCGATAACATATTACCCTCAAACTCTAGAAGGCAACCCATCACTAGACGCTTAGTCACTACCTCCTGCTCCAGCAGAGTAGATACAACTAAATCCATATCTAATGATACATAAGGTAATCTATGTCTCTTAACAAAGCGACTAGAAATAATGGAATGCGATGCTCCAGTATCAATTAAAACAAGTGCAGGAATACCACATAACAAAAAGGTACCTGCCAACATGCGATCGCTTCCCTCCGTAGCCTGCTCCTGAGACAGAGCAAATACCTGCCCTTGATTTTGTGGACGGTAACCAGAAGAACTCTGTGGTGCTGTCTGCTGACGTGGAAAAGTAGAAGCCTGAGATCCAACCCGTGATCCCGATCCACTAGCAGAACCCATACGCTGAGGACAATCTCTCCGCATATGTCCCTACTCACCACAAATATAACAAGCACCAGTAGCCTTCCGACATGAAGCTGCAGGATGTTTCCCACCACAGTGGCTGCAAAACTCCTCCTCCTTCTTCTTCTTCCCGAAACGGAAAGTACCTCGTGATCCACGAGAACCAGACGAAGTAGTAGTAGTAGAAGAAGACATAGGTCCAGATTGCACAACAGATTGAGCCCTAGGCCCAAGAGATCCACTAGGCTGTCCTGGCATCATCAACAATGCCCGCCTATTGCTGTTCTCCACTTGACGGCAACGGTTCACCAAAGTCTCATAAGATGTCGGATTATCACATACGACAACTTGTGAGTAGATATCTTGATTCAGGCCTTGCAGAAAGATATCATACTTGGACGCATCACTGTCATTGATATGAGGACTGAAAGGTAGCAGATCAAGAAATCGTTGCTGATATTGATCAATAGTCATTGATCCTTGCCTCAGAGTCAGCAACTCCATAGATCGTGTCTGACGAACAGCTGGAGGAAAATACAGTTTCTGAAACTGCTGACAGAAATCCCACCCAAGTCACCTGTCCTCTCTCAGTACGTGCCTGAGTAGCTTTGGAATCCCACCATAAGCGTGCTCGATCCTCTAGAACGAATTCTAGAATTTCCAGTTTCTGCTCCTCAGTGCAATCGAAAGCTCGAAACGCACTCTCGAGGTTAGACATCCAACCTCTTGCCTGTTCAGGATTCTCACCTCCCAAAAAGGGTTTCGGTCCTACTTGCATGAACTTAGTGATAGTGTAGCGATGTCTTCCCTCATGAGGACGATATCGATCATCATGATGGCGATAATGACGATGATGATGACCACCTCCCTGGCCAACACTACCGTGACTTTCGTCAGCCATATCCTGAAAAGAATTGCACATTAAAATCCCAAATGCGCAATAATTACTTAAGATTAGAGTAAATCCCAAGTACTAATCCCAAAATCTATGCATGCTTTGATACCTACTAACTGGGAACTAATAGCATGCATTAAACTTAATAAAGAAAAATGCTTAACAGAGTAAAACGTGCGGAAACAAAACCCATAATTTACATATCAGCTTAGTAAAACAAGTTCAGGCTTGATACTGTAGTGATACAATCATATCGAAAAGCTTAAAGTAAACTTTCTAAAACATGTATACAGCTAAACAAATCCTTCTGTATAAAATCCCCTGAAAAGCTCTGGCTCCCTAGTCCTGCCTCGAACTACCGGCTCCATCCATCCTGCGACCTGCCCCGTGGAATAGGGTATCCAAGATAACAACTAGGACGTGAGCGCTAACGCCCAGTACATAGATATGAGTAAACATATGTATATGATGCATGTAACATGATGACTGGTAAAGGGTCATCTGAAAAGTCATGCTCAGTACCGGCGCCACATGAGTGCTGCTACCGCACGGATCAACCTCTGGGTGCAACCACACTCGTCTAGTACACCAGAGTAGTCAGACATACATGTCCCCGCCGTCGCGGTACTCTCAGTGACAGTCTATCGAGTATAGAGCTGAGCGGCTCTATAATCATGTATAACAAGGTATAGGCTCAACGTGTATGTGTACATGATATATGAATATAAAAAGCGGTAAAACATACATCATGCCACATAATAATGCCAAATAAATGCAACATATAAACATGTATACTCGCTGGCAATCTCAGTCAATGTGTATGTACCTAACACTGAAGTCTGAACTAAGCTAGAAGAAGACAACCCCTAGCTGTCCTAAGTCAAACCCCGACCCGACCTGGTCTCTTTTTCCAACCCCAAGCTCTTCCTTCCCGAGCTCCCGAGCTACTCTTTCCCGAACTCCCGAGCTACTCCTTCCCGAGCAGAAATATGAAGTAAGATGGAAGTGGTATGAAAATAACTGAACCTCCAGCTCCTATTTATAGACAAATATCTGGGGTGTTCGGGATTCTCAAGCTGAGGTCGAGACGTATGTGCTCCTATATGCACGCCACGTATCAAATGCTTGAGCTGATTCACTACCATTTTTGACAGCTCATGCTTAGGCGCCAGCAGTCACACATGCAAGTGTCCACACACCTGCCTGCCTGTCCTTGAGGGTTCAGTCTTGTACATGCTCTGAATTTGGTTGACAAGTGTTCATTCCCGACCTGAACACAATGTGCTCTTCACATGACCGAACACTACCTTGGCCTTGCACAACACTTTCTTGAGCACCCAAGTCCCGACCCGAGCCATGTCCTTTCTTGGATGAACCCCTAATAGCCGAACCCTCCTTTGGTTCCCATCATGACCGACCTGAGCCCCCAAAGGAAGACCCGAGCTCAATCCAAGCTCCATACCCGAGCCAAATACATACACATGACCGAGCCCTAAACACTAAATCATGACCGACCCGAGCCCATGGTCAAATCCATCAAACCCTAGCTCATTCTCATGTCATGTGTTATTGATCTTGACTTGTGCTCTGATTTGTTTAATTAGTAACCCTTAATCATGTTTAACATATTATTATCTTAAAATGGAATCTGGGTTACTACACACCTATTGCCGTGAAATGGTCCAACAGACATCCACATCATCTAATACATCGCTACAATTCATCGGTTAAACATGTGTGCTTAAAAATATTCACTACTGAACCTACGATTTTGCATACCCAATCAAGAGTAAAAATTTTCAAAAATTCAATTTTTTTCTACTTTATCATCATTGGCTAGAAATCATCATCTACTTATGCAGACGAAACAAACAAGAAACACAAACAAACAATGCATGAACTATACGCACATACACAACAAAACAAATGTTATGCAATGAATGCACCCCCCACACTTAGCTAAAGCATTGCCCTTAATGTTTCAGAACACAAAAACACAACAACACAAATAACAAAATGTCAATGAGATGCAAAAGTAAAACAGAAATCCCCTGGTTCAAGTATTGGTGGTGTCGTCCTCTTCGATGTCTGATGGAATAACGGAAAAATCATATTGAAACTTGGACTGCGGAGGTGGCGGCACTCGGTTCTGAAAACAACGAAAAAAAACTAAAATAAAAGGAAAGAACACTGGGTTGCCTCCCAGCCAGCGCTTCTGTTTACAGTCTTTGGTTCCTCATGGTGGTTCATATCCAATTCCCTTGTCCACCTTCACCCACTTGAGAACTTTCACAGTTAATTTTGGTCTCTTCTTTGATTTCCTGGAAATCCTAGGTTCTTCAGCTTCGGGTGCCTATAGATCAGAAAGAGAAATTTTAACAAGTCTTTCTACTACTTCCTTCAACTTACACTCATTCACAACTTTCTTGTGTTCTTGTGACAAGTAGTCATTGATATCAAGATTATTAACAGAACTTTCACAACCAGGTTATTAAAAATATTAAACTTGACAATCTTCCCATCGAATTCCATAGTGAGAGTACCATTATTAACATCTATAACAAACTTTGATGTTTTAAGAAATGGTCTTCCGAGAAAAATTGGGCTCTTCAAATCATTGTTTTTCATGTCAAGCATATAAAAATCAGCAGAAAAAATCAAATTACCAAATTGCACAAGAACATCTTCTATCACACCCCTAGGATAAATAGTAGATCTATCAGCCATCTGGATAACAGTTGCAGTTTCATTCAAAGGCCTTAGTTTTAAGGAAGTATAAACAGAATATGGCAGGACATTAATCGATGCTCCTAAATCTAGCATGTCCGTATCAAGATGAACATCTTCTATTTTACAAGGAATTGAAAACATACCTGGATCCTTGCATTTTTCAGGTGTCTTTCTCCGAATCAGGAGAGAAACCTGTTCTTCTAGTTCAACTTTTTTACATCTCTTCAAATTATGTTGTCTTTTCGCAGCACATAATTCTTTCAAAAACTTAGCATAGCGAGGTACTTGCTTAATATCATCTAACAATGGAATATTTATCTCACATCTAAGAAAAGTTTCATACAACCCCTTAATACCTTCATCTTTCCTAGACTTTTTCAATGCAAGGGGAAAAGGGGCTACATGTTTATACTCAAAAAGAGGAGGAAACATGCCTCTTGGTGTATCCTCGTGATTAAGATCATTCTCCTCTACCTTGGATTCCTTCACATCTTCATTCTGTACAACTTTTTCATTAACCTTCAACTCTCTTCCACTCCTCAAAGTTATGGCACTTACATTTTCTTTTGGATTCAGCACAGTCTGAGATGGTAAACTGTTAGAATGTTTTGCTTCCAATCGGTTAACTGCGATTGCCAACTGTCCGACCTGAGTGTTCAAGTGTTGGATACTTGCTCTCGTTTCCTGTTGAAAATTTAATGTATTAGTTGCAAGATCCTTAACAATGTTTTATAGAAACTCACCAGGCGCTGGAATTTGAGGACGTTGTGGTGGAGGATGATACGGTTTCTTATATGCTTGATTATTTGGTTGCAAGTGAGGTGCAAGCTAATTCACTGGAGGGTTTCCATATCTAAGATTGGGATTATCCTTACAACCTGGATTGTATGTGTTGGAATAAGAATCATACTTCTGGTGTGGTGGCTCGGGAAATCCTCCAGTGGCATTCACTTGTTCGACTGTTTCCTCTTGAAGTATGGGATACATGTCAGTTGAATGCCCCATCTCCGCACAAATTCCACACTTTTTCACATTCTGTCCATTCCCTACAGCCATTTGATGCACAAGAGACGTCAGATCAGTCAGTTGTTGTTCAAGGAAAGAAAAATTTTCCTTATTACTCTTTCAGGGTGAAGAATCACTTCTGTTGGTGCCAAATTGCTGAGAATTGGCAGTCATATTATCTATTAGGTTCCTTGCAGCTTGCGCTGTTTTATCAACAAACACTCTTCCACTGGCCGCATCTAGCATACTCATGTCATGAGGCAACAAACCTTCATAAAAATATTGAATTAAAAAGTTTTCACTTATCTGATGTTGCGGACAGCTAGCACACAGCTTTTTGAACCTCTCCCATTATTGGTGAAGTGACTCTCTTGTATATTGTTTGATGTCATAGATCTCTTTCCTGATGTTTGCTGCTCTATAATCTGGGAAGTACTTCTCCAAAAAAATACTCTTCATATATGTCCAAGTAGTGATGGATCTAGGTGGTAAGTAGTATAGCCAATCCTTCGCAGCATTCTTTTAAAAAAAAAAGAAAATAAAGGCTCTCAGCTAGATTTGCTCCTCCGTTACTCCAAGGGATTTCATTCTTGTGCACACCACATGGAATTCCATCAAGTGCTTGTGCGGATCCTCACCTGCAAGACCATAAAAAGAAGGAAGTAAGTGAATTAATCCGGATATCAACTCGAATGTATCATTATTTTCTAGAGTAGGAAAAGTAATGAATAAAGGTTGTTGATTTAGATCAGGAGTGCCCAATTGTCTCAGACTAAGATTCGCGTTGTCGGCCATTGCTCTTGTAAGATTTTCATCATGTAGCTCGTCCTGTTATTGTTTTCTACGAGCTTTTCTCCTTAGCCTATGCAAAGTTCTTTCTATCTCCGGGTCGTATGAAAATTTCTTCTTCTGAAGATTCACCTGAATGCATTAACAAACCCGAGAAGCAAAGGAGAAAGATAATAATGAAAAGAAAACTAAATGAACACATTCAAATTAAACGCCTTCCCTGGCAGCGGTGCCAAAATTTGGTAACGCTTAGTCGTGTCGCGTCCAAATTACCCAACTCAAATCAGATAAATAAAATATGAAGTAGTGAGAGTAGGGATCATTTCCAAGAGTAAAGTGAAATTTAAGTGTGTTCTTAAAAATACTGAAAATAAGTAGAAGGGGATTTTGAGATTATAAATTATTACTAAAATTTAAAGCAATTTAAAATAAATTTTACCAACTAGCATGAAAGAATTAAAATTAACAAAGAAATCAATTGAAAACAAGCATTGATATCGGTCGACTACACCCTTGAAATTATTCATTCGATCATCGATTATCTGAAAATAATTAATTCTATCGAATATTCATCATTGGAAACTGAATTTCTGTTTCACCTTAATTTTAGTTAACTAGACATAAGCATCCCTTACCAATGAATTAACCCAATGCAATCGATTAAGGTTTAAACTCAAGACAACATGCAAACTAGTAAAACTGATGAACATAGGCAACACATACACAAGCGGATGTATTCAATCTAGTCAATCGTTGTTCCTAATATTTAATAAACTCACAAGCGGACGATTATTAATTTCAGTTGTTTCACAAATTAGATTATTTAAACAATTATGGATTTGAATTTTAATTTAGCAGTAAATTGTATAGCGAAATCCTAGGGTGATCAATCCGAAAATCTCAAATACAAGCATATTAATCGATTCTAAACAACTCTAGATACTCAATTGGAATTAAACAATGAAAAATTGAATCTCACAAATAAATAAATCAAGGGCTTGTCTTCCTCAACCAAGTTCTAAAGCCTAGCCACAACGATTCATGAATTCTCTAGAAGATTTCATCAAATAAAAATTAAATCTAAGAAAAATTAAGAAAACTGAGAAAAACCTAGCCGCCAAAGATGTTCTCCACGTTCTAAGCCTCCAAGTCTGATGATATATCTCTAAATATCGGAATAAAAGTCTTAAATATAGACTAGAGTCCTAAAAAATAAAGTTTCCAAAATTGAAGATTTTTTCCTGAATTACACAGCCCGCTCGATCTATTCTAAGCCTCCAAGTCTGATGATATATCTCTAAATATCGGAATAAAAGTCTTAAATATAGACTAGAGTCCTAAAAAATAAAGTTTCCAAAATTGAAGATTTTTTCCTGAATTACACAGCCCGCTCGATCTATTGAGTTCAGCAGATCGAGCCAGAAAAACTCCGTCTCACAATTTCCATGATGCCCACTTGATCGGTTGAGTTCAGCAGATCGATCGACCAAACTTCTGATTCAATTTTCTAGCCGAAATGTTACATCCTGCACAATAAAATCGGAAGTATGTTATGAAGACAAGATGCATGAAATATGGACACAATACTTCATTAAAACATATAAATGTATGCAAAACAACAACAGAATGATATTTAAATATGCAACATAAACACAACTATCACATATCTCAATCTTCTAGACTCTGGAGCAACTATAAGGAGTCTCGGGCTATTGGAGTAACTCGACGACCAATGCCACTCGATTATAGTCCCCAAAACATCTAATTCAAATGAAATAAAATCATTGGGATCAATATGAATGCAAGTGCAAATCGAATACATTAAAACATAGTCCAAGTAATTCAAGTAAACATGCAAGTATGTGATTTCAGGGAAACTCGAAATCAACTCTGATTCGATATTCATCCCAATCCAATTCGATGTCGACTTATACCTTTCCTTTGATTCGAGATGCTCCAAACCTGGATTAGCGAATGATAATATCATATCAAAACTTATTCGAATAAAAAACAATCGTCAAGAGAGAAAGCAATACTATACCGGATTCAACTCTATCTGCTCAAATTTTGCTAACTCTAGATTTACCAATACTATATCGACATTCAAACTCAAACGAAATACGGCTCAATCCATTCAAACTAATCGATATCCAAAACTCAAACAGGCGGCATAATGGCTATATTTCGATCAACCAAAAACCACAACAACAATATATATACCGAAACCAACTCATACCAACACCAAGTCATCAATATCAACTCAATATCAACAAATCTTAAAACCCCCAATTTTGAATTTATGCCTCAAAAATCATAACAATTCCGAACGACGTTTTTTTTTCGTTTCGACTTCAAATAAACAATATATGCTAGCTCAAGAACAACATATCCAAAAATAATTTGATTCCAACAACATCCGAAAAATGAAGTATAACTGATCGAAGAAATACTTACTATAGAACGAAGCCTTCAATGCCGTGATCGTGAATATATCTTTGGATCTAATTTCTATCGGACGGATCGATCAAAACCGGAGAATAAAAGCTTGAAGAAAAGTTTTTCTTGCTTTAATGGAGGGAATCGGTTTGGAGAAGAAGGAGAAGATGAGGAGGCGCCTAGTCAAGCAAAAGAAGACCAATTGTTATTTAAAAATCCAATTTTGCACTTTAGTCCCTGAAATTCTAAAAATTTCAAAATAGCCCCTGATCAAAAATCAATTCAGCCCTCGAACTTCGAATCTCAGAATATCAATAATAATCTCAATTAATATAAATTTGGGGCGTTACACGATCCATGATGAGTTGGTGTTGGAGTGCCGCCGCATCCTTCGCCAGCAACTTGATTCGGAGAATGTAGTCAAGATGATTGGTCCTCGTGTTCCGGATAGTGATGCTGGATTTCTTGGTGCTGCAAGTGTTTCCGTGCCTCTTGATGATTTTGGCGATATCAAAATTATAGAGGCTTTGAACTCCCTCTAGGGTGATGATGTTCCTGGTGATCTACGATCTTTGTCTTTTGTGTGGGGAGTTGTCTTAGTTGAACTTTGAGTTCTATTTCTTTCTTTTGGACTTAAGTTACCTCAGTTCCTTTTCTGCTCCTGCGAGAGCGATATATTGGTCTTTATATCTTGTACCTGTTTCTTGGATATGGAGTCTGAGTTATACCTTGCCATGGAACTGTGTTAGATATTATTGTTTATTTTGAACTGTTTCATATTTGCCCAAAATATGCATTATTACGATACTTGTCGTTAGTACTTGGGAAGGGATCAATTTCCCAAGGTTCTTTGCGTCCTTGGGAAATCACACACCTACCTCATGGGTGGCAGGTGTTTCCTTGGAATTATAGCTTGCCCGTCTTGACCTCTTATGGTGTCAAAGTACCTTAGCTGGGTTGGCCAAGACTCTTATGCTTTAGGTGAATTTTGTTCTACGACGACCAAGGTCTGGTGATGGTTAGCGTGGTTTTAAGAATATTAATATATCGTGAGTTTAATATGTTGCTTGCTTCGGAGGGGAGGACGCATCGCTTTGAGTAAAAATTTTATTAACATCAAAACTTTATTACAACTACGAGATTATAATTTTGCTGCATCACTGTAAAAAAACCAGCTACAAGTTACTGAAAATATTTCTTCAAGTTTGCAAAGTTTCATGTCCTAGGAAACACTTTCCCATTTGAATGTTGAAGGCAATATGCTCCTTCACGGGAGATTCCGATCACTTTATACGGTCCTTCCCATTTTGGATCCAGTTTTCCTACGGGGCGCAGGACATCGGCTCTTCTCATCACCAGGTCTCCGACTTGAAAAGTTCGTGGTTTTACTCGATGGTTATACACCTTTTCCATTCGTGCTCTGTGTCTTGCGGCTCGTACTGATGCCCCCTTCCTTAACTCATCTATGAGATCCAAAGATGCCCGCAAATTTTGATTGTTTTCTTCCAGGTTGTATTGCTTTATCCTCAATGACTCTTCACCGATCTCTGCAGGAGCAATGGCTTTGGCACGAAAGGCTAAGTTAAATGGAGATTCTCCCATCACGCTACGAGGGGTGGTACGATATGCCCACAATAAGTTAGGTAGTTCATCAACCCACTTTCCTTCGGCCTCTCCGAGTCGCGTCTTGATGTGTTGTAATATTGTCCGGTTAGTTACTTTGGTTTTTCCGTTAGCTTGAGGGTGCCCGACGGAATTAAAGAATTGTTGGATAGACAGTCCTTGACACCATTCTCTCAACTTGGTTCCGGAAAATTGAGTACCATTGTCGGATACCAGCATTCGCGGAATTCCGAAATGGCATATTATATTTTTCCGAGGAAACCAATCACCTCTTTCTCAGAATTTTTTGCAAAAGGCTCTGCTTTGGCCCATTTAGTAAAATAGTCAACGGCCACAATGAGGAACTTCCTTTGGCCAGTTGCAAGGGGAAAAGGTCCTACTAGGTCCATTCCCCATTTGGCGAAAGGTACTGGAATTTTGATTGGTTGAAGCCACGTCGTTGGTTGGTGCTGAATATTAGCGTGCTCCTGACATGGCTTGAATATTTTCACTAACTCAAGTGCATCTTGTCTCATGGATGGCCAGAATTAGCCTTGATGAAGCGCTTTTCCCGCCAACGCCTTTTCGCCCAAGTGGTTTCCACAAATCCCTTTGTGGATTTCTCGCAACACGTAGTTTGCTTGATTAGGAGCAAGACATTTCAGGTATGGTTGGGAGTATCTCCTTTAATATAGTTCTCCGTCTATTATAGTGAATCGAGCGGCTCTTATCATGAGCTTTCTTGCTTTGGCCTGCTTCGGGGGAAGCGCTCCTTCTGACAGGTACTTGATGATCTCGTCCTTCCAACTTGGCTTATCATTATTGGCACAAAGGATGTCAAGAGTTCCCGCTTCTACTTCCTCTTTATCGCATGTGATTAGCGTAATTGTTTTTGTATTAATGCCCATTGCAGAGCTGCCGAATTTTGCCAGTTGATCTGCTATCTCATTTTTGGTTTGAGGCATTTGTTTGATTTCAAAATTCTCCAAACTGATAAGGAGATCCTTTACCCTAGATAAGTATTCCTTCATATTGTCTTCTTTGGCTTCATAAATCCCTTGAAGTTGATTGACTATGAGTTGTGAATCGCTATATGCAATCAGCTTTCTAGTCACAGTCGCCAGAGCTAGTTTTATTCCCATAATGAGGGCTTCATACTCTGCTTCATTATTTGATGTGAGAAACCTAAATTTGATGGCGTACTGAAACTGGTCTCCTTGCGGATTCTCAATTAACACTCCTGCTCCACTCCCTCCAAATGTGGAGGATCCATCTACATGGATCATCAAAGTGGGAGCTGAAACTTCTGCTCTATTGGTTTCCATCTCCACTATAAAGTCTGCTAAAACTTTTGCCTCAATGGTGGGGCGTGGCTGGTATTCAATCTCATTTTCACTTAGCTCAATGCCCCATTTGGTCATCCTACCAGATGCCTGTAGGTTAGAAAATATTTTCTTCAAATGGTGATTTGTTAGTACGACCACCTTGTGGGATAAGAAGTAAGGGCGTAGCTTTCTTCCTGCCACTACTAACCATAAGGCTAACTTCTTGAGGTTAGTGTAGCGAAGCTCGGCTCCTTGCAAAACTTTTATTATGTAGTACACAGGTTTATGTTATCGGTCTCTTTCCACTATTAGGACTATGCTGATTGATTTAGCTGACACTTCCAGGTAGAGCAGCAGAGTATCTCCCTTTTTTGGCTTCACAAGCAATGGTGACGCAGCTAGGTACTTTTTTAAGTCTTCGAAAGCATTCTGGCATTCCTCGTTCCATCAAAAATCTCTCCCTTGCCTTAGGACCTTGAAGAATGAAAACCCTTTGTCAGCTGATCTGAAAATAAAATGGTTCAAGGTGGCCATCCTTCTTGCTAATTCTTGCATCCATTTTATGCTTTTGGGGGGTGCCATGTTTACGATTGCTTTAATTTTCTCAAAATTCGCCTCTATTCCTCGCTGAGAAACAATGTATCCTAAGAATTTTCCTCCTCAAACCCCAAAAGCGCATTTCTCGGGGTTAACCTCATCCTGTACTTCCTCAATATCTCAAAACATTCATTGAGGTCTTCCACATGCTTAAGAGTCATAACGCTTTTTACCAACATATCATCGATATAGACCTCCATACTCGCCCAATCAATTTTTCGAACATTTTGTTTACCAGTCTCTGATATGTGGCACCAGCATTTTTTAACCCGAAAGGCATCACTTCATAGAAATAGATACCTTGATCGGTAATGAAGCTCGTTTTTTCTTGGTCATCGGGATCTAAACCTATCTGGTTGTATCCTTGGTAAGCATCTAGGAAACTGAGCAACTCATATCCGACGGGGAATCAACCAAAAATTATTCACGGTAAGGGAAAGAGATCTTTGGGGCAAGCCTTGTTTAAATTGGTTAAGTCTATGCATAGACGCCACTTACTTCCAGGTTTGGGAACAAGCACCATATTTGCTAGCCACTCGGGATAGGAAACTGGCCTAATATACTTGGTCTTCACAAGTTTTTCTACTTCGACCATAATATGTTTGTTCTTTTCTTCTCCAAAAGATTGTTTCCTTTGTTTTATTGGCTTCATCCTTGGGTCCAAATTAAGGTGATGGAGGGCATATTCATGTGGTATTCCTGGTAAGGGTTCACCTTCCCAGGCGAATACATCCGTGTTTGATAGTTGTGTTTTGTGTTGCATATTTTAATGTCATTTTACTATTGTTTTATGTGCATTCATATGTTTTTAATTAAGTTTTTATTCATATTTTAAGCATCCTGTCTACATAACATGTTCTTGGATTTATTGTGTAGGAAATTATATTTGGCTGAAAAAGTTGCACAGAACTGTTTTCGCTCAATCTGCTGTTTCTTAGTGATCGAGCAGAAGGAAAGATAGATGTGAGGCAGAGAACATCCCGCTCGATCCGCAACTTTCTACTGATCGAGCAGGTGAAGGAGAAAAGATGGAAGATCTGGGCAGAACTATGTGCGGTCGATTGGTCCTTTTCTACCGACTAGTTTTTTATCTTCTCTTGGCGACTAGTTTTTTATCTTCTCTTCTTAGATTTAATTTTATTTCTTGAATTTTTCTTAGGAATTCATGAATTTTAGTGACTAAGTTTTAATTATTGGTAGAGAAAGACAAACCTTTGAAGTTTTATTTATCTTATGAGATTTTTATTTTCATTGTTTAATTTTTATTTGAGTATCAAGAGTTGTTTGGAATTGATTGATATGCTTGTGTGTTTAATTATTGGTTGACTATCTAATAATTTTCTCATACCATCTAAAGCTAAATTAAATATCAAATCCGTAATTATTTGATCCCTCTAATTTGTGAAGAAACTATGATTAATAATTTCCTCTTGTGAATTTGTTAATTCGTAAGAACAACAATTGACTAGAGTAAATACAACCGCGTGTGTTTGTGTTGTCTAGGTTCATCAATTTTACTAGTTTGAATGTTATCTTGAATTTAAATCTTGATCGCTTGTATCTTGATTGATTTATTGGTAAGGGTTAATTTAGAACGCTTGTGTCTAATTAACTAAAAATAAGGTGGGATAGAAATTTAGTTTTCAATGATGAATATTCAATTAGAATTAATTATTTTTAGGGAGTCGATGATCGAGTGAATAACTTCAAGGGTGTATTCGACCGATACCAAGGCATGTTTTAATTAATTGTTTTGTTATTATTTTAATATTACATGCTAGTGATAAAATTTATTTTATTTGCTTTTAATTTTTGTTAGTTAATTCCAAAATCCAAAAATCCATTTTTATTTATTTTCAGTACTTTTTAAGAACATAAATAAATTCCACTTTCCTCGTGGAAACGATCCCTACTCTCGTTATTGCATGTTTATTATTTAATATGAGTTGGGTTAATTTGGGCGTGACACGACTAAGTGCTACCAAATTTTGGCGCCATTGCCGGGGAAGGCGTTTAATTTATTTGTGTTTTATTTTTATTTAATTTATATTTTTCCTCTAGTGCTACTCTGGTTTGTTAATGCTTATAGGTGAATCTTCTGAAGAATAATTTCCCTACGATTCAGAGATAGAGAGAACATTCCACATAAGAAAGAAGAAGTCTCGAAGAAGATTAGAAGAGGAAGAAGAATTTCGAATTGAAGATTCTAGAGAAGAGATGGCTGCAAAAGCAAATCTTAACTTGAGACAGTTGGGCATCCCCGATCGGAATCAGCAGCCCTTATGCATAACATTTCCTACTCTAGAAGCTAATGCTACTTTCGAGTTAAAATCTGGAACTAATAGATTTACTGCCTTTTTTTCATGGTCTTCAAGGTGAGGATCCCCATAAGCATCTGATGGAATTTCACGTCGTATGCACAAACATGAAACCACATGGAGTAACAGAGGAGCAGATCCAATTGAGAGCCTTTCCTTTTTCCTTGAAGAATGCTGCAAAGGATTGGCTATATTATTTACCTCCTTGATCCATCACAACCTGGACAGAAATTAAGAGAATCTTTCCGGAGAAATATTTCCCAGCTTCAAGAGCAGCGAATATCACAAAATAAATATATGGCATCAAGCAACAGATGGGGGAATCACTTCATGAATACTGGGAAAGGTTCAAAAAGCTTTGTGCTAGCTATCTGCAACATCAGATAAGTGAAAACCTTTTAATTCAATATTGCTATAAAGGTTTGTTGGATCATGACAGGAGCATGTTAGATGCAGCCAATGGAGGAGTTTTTGTGGACAAAAATCCACGATATGCAAGGAACTTGATCTAGAATATGGCTGTCAATTCTCAGCAATTTGGTACCAATAGAAGTGATCATGCACCCAGAAGGAGTAATGAGGTAAATGTTTCTTCTCTTGAGCAACAATTGATTGAACTGACGTCTCTTGTGCGTCAAATGGCTATAGGGAATGGACATAATGTGAAGATATGTGAAATTTTGCACTGCAATGGGACATGCAACTGACATGTGTCCCACACTTCAAGAGAAAACGGTCGAGCAAGTGCCACATGAGGATTTCCAGGGCCACCACAGAGAAATTATGATCCTTACTCAAATACATACAATTTAGGTTGGAAGGATCATCCAAACCTCAGATATGGAAATCCTGCAATGAACCAGCCTGCAACTCACGTGAAGCCGAATAATCAAGCATATAGGCAATCGTATCCTCCACAACAGCAGCGTCCTCAAATTCCATCGCCTGGTGAGTTTTTATAAAATATTGTTAAGGATATTGCAACTAATACTTTGAATTTTAACAAAAAACGAGAGCAAGTATCCAAAACTTGAACACTCAGGTGGGGCATTTGGCAACCACAATTAATAGGTTGGAGGCACAACATTCTAACAGTTTGCCATCACAGATAGTGGTGAATCCAAAAGAAAATGTAAGTGCAATCACTTTAAGGAGTGGAAGAGAGTTGAAGATTCAATAGAAAGTGGCACCATCATCATCAAAGAAGGGAGCTGAGAAGGAATCCAAAGTCGAGGAGGATGAGAGCGTTCAAAAAGACACACCAAAAGGTAAGTTTTCTCCCCTTTCTGACCGTACCCCCAATCCCCATTTCCCCTTGCGTTGAAAGAGTCTAGAAAGAATGAAGGTATTAAGGAGCTGTATGACACTTTTCGTAGATGTGAGGTAAATATCCCTTTTTTAGATGCTATCAAACAAGTACCTCGCTATGCTAAATTTTTGAAAGAATTATGTGCTGCGAAAAGAAAAAAAAAATTGAAGGGATGCCAAAAAGTTGAATTAGGATAACAGGTTTCTGTTGTGATTCAGAGAAAGATACATGCAAAATGCAAGGATCCAGGTATGTTTTTGATTCCTTGTAAGATAGGAGATGTTCATCTTGATACGACCATGTTAGATTTAGGAGCATCGATTAATGTAATGTCATATTCGACTTATGCTTACTTAAAACTAGGGCCCTTGAATGAAACTGCAATTGTAATTCAGATGGCTGATAGGTCTACTATTTATCCTAGGGGTGTGCTCGAGGATATTCTTGTGAAAGTTGATAAATTGTTCTTTTTTGCTGATTTTATGTGCTTGACATGAAAACTAATGATTTGAACAGTCCAATTTTGCTAGGAAGACCATTTCTAAAAACTTCAGAGTCTGTCATAGATGTAAATAATGATACTCTCACTATGGAATTGGATGGGGAGATTGTTAAGTTTAATTTTTTTGATACCCTAAAATTTCCTAGTGGTGAAAGTGTTGTTAATAATCTTGATATCAATGATCACTTGTCACAAGAAAACAAAAAAGTTGTGAATGAGGATAAAATAAAGAAGGTTAATGCAAGACCTGCTGAGAATTCTTATGCTAAAATTTTTCTTTCTGATTTGCAGGCATCTAAAACTGAGCCAAAACATCCTCCAGATCGAGCAAAAAGAATACCAATGGGAAAAGGGAAAAATCATCAAGAGATTGGAATCACCAAAAAATCGAAGGAGAGAAAGCATAGACAAAAGTTAACTGCAAAACTGCTCAAGTGGGTGAAGGTAGACAAAAGAACCAGATATGAACCACCATGAGTAGCTGAAGCATGCAGTCGAGCCGAAGACTGTAAAAAGAGGCGCTGACTGGGAGGCAACCCAGTGTTTTCTTTCCTTTATTTTTATTTTTATTTTTATGTTTATTTTTTATTATCTTTTTCTAATCCCCATACCCACCATCTTCTCAGTTTCAATTCGCCACTCCTGTGATTCTACCAGACGTAGAAGAGGATGAGCAAGCCAACACATGAACCAGGGAGTTTTGTTTTGCATTTGCATTTAGTGTTCGTTTTTGTTTATTGCGTCTTTGTCTTCATGTTTGTGTTTATGTTTCTAGAGCATTGAGAGCAATACTTTAGATAAGTGTGTGTGTGTGTGGGGGGGGGGGGGGAGGGGGGGGGGGTTCATTCATTGTTTGTCATTTTGTTTTGCATTCTTATTGTTTAGTTCTATGCATATAGTTCATGAAATGTCTCTTGTCGTTGTTTTGTGTTTGTTTCGTATGCATAAGTAGGATGATGATTACTAGCCTATGATGAAGAAGTTGTTAAAATTGTTTTTGCTAAAATTTTTGCTCTTGATTGGACATGAGAACCGTAGGTTGATTAGTGAATATTTTGAGCATACATGTTTAACCAGTGAATTGTAGAAATATATTAGATGATATTGGTGTCTGTTGGACCATTGCACGACAATAGGTGTTTGTGGATCCTGATAGTGTTTTTGAATCCTGGTGATCTTTTTAACATAGCACGTACAATCTTGGGCGCACCTGTTGAAATACTTTTTATGAAAATTTTAAGAAAATGAAATTAACTCTATCCGGGTTATGAGTAAGAGGTTGAAATCCTAATCATCTTGTTCTTGACTAATTATGTGGATTAAATGGGGTGAAAAAAATTAAAAGAACAATTCCATCCGGGCTTGGAAAGTGATTGAAATTCTATTCACTGTTCCATAGCTAAGTTTGCAGATTCCATGGGATTGTAGCTCCATCCGAGCTATAGACGAGGGGATTGAAATTAAAATCCTATCTTAGTTATAGTTAAGTATGCGGGTAATTATTGGGTCTTAAGAAAAACCGGATGCAAAAATCCGGAGGTGCGTAATTATATCTCAAGAGAGTTGTGTTTTGTTTAAAGATTGTTGGGAGGAAGAGGCTCTTGATGGTGATGCTTACACTGATGTGTCATAGGTCGGCGAACAGTCTTGAAACTATGTCTTTTGAAATTGCATGTAGCTGGGATAACATGACACACACACACACACGTTCACACCTGATTGGTGGTATATCATGGAAGCTCAAGATTCGTGAAATTGTTTTTGTATGGTGTAACTTCTCTAAGGCTATGTTGTTCATGATCCGTCCGTGCTTATATTTTTGTTATGTTTGCATATTGTTTTTGCATAACTTGCTCGAGGGCGAGCAAGGTTTAAGTGTGGGGAAATTTGATAGTTGTGTTTTGTGTTGCATATTTTAATGTCATTTTACTATTGTTTTACATGAATTAATATGTTTTTAATTAAGTTTTATTAATATTTTAAGCATCCTGTATACATAACATGTTCCTGGGTTTATTGTGTAGAAAATGATATTTGGTTGAAAAAGTTGCACATAATCGTTTCCGCTCGATCTGTTGTTTCTTACCGATCTAGCAGAAGGAGAGATAGATGTGAGGCAGCCTTCTTTTCTGAGTTGATTTTTCATCCACCCTTGACCTTTTATTGCAGGTGGTTGGGTCTCTCGCAGGATGTTGGCATGACACTTGCGAGCCAACCTACTATCACCAATGGCTTCTCCAAGTCCCTCAGACGTGGAAATTTCAACTTCATATGATAAGTTGATCCTATTTCTTGGAACATGTTCAGACTTGGGCGTCCCAGTATTACGTTGTATGCAGAGGATGCGTTTACTACCAAGAACTTTGCCATTTTTGTAACTCTTCTCGGATAAGATCCTAGTGAGAGAGGAAGTGTGATCTCTCCTAGTGCTTCCACTACTTTTCCAAATCCAACTAAAGGGGTGTTGATGGGAGTTAGCTACGCAGTGTCTATCCCCATTTTAACAAATGCATTATGGAAAATGATATCTGCTGAAGTGCCTGAGTCAACCAGCATCTTTTTCACCCAGAAGTTGGAGATTGTAGCGGAGATAACCAGTGCGTCATTGTGCTCAACTAGAGGGAATTCCATATCTGACTAAGTGAATGACATTTTCTTTGATATTTTTGACACTTCACACACGACTTGGGCTTGGTCATGGTGAGGATAGTGATTCCCCTTGGAAGCATTACGTAGAAGAGTCTTTCTTGCTCTATTTGAATCTCTGCAAGTTGGCCCCCCGGTTATAACAGCGATAACTCCTCCAGTTGGCATGTTCTCATGGAAGTCTCCATTTTGTTTCCCTGACTTCTCGTGATTTTTCGAGATTTCCCTATTTTGACGGTCCTCATGGGTCTTGCTGTCTCGCTGTTGGTGGTGAGACTTACTCACAAAGTCTTTTAGATAACCACGTTTAATCAACTTCTCGATTTTGGCTCTCAAACTAAAACAGTCTTCAGTAGAATGTCCTTTGTCTTTGTGAAAGTGGCAATACTCGTCAGATTTTTTCCGCTTTGGGTTGTCTTTCATTGGCCGTGGGGTTGCAGCAGGCCTTGATTTTCCGCAAATAGGGGTACCTGCTGAAGGCGAGGGCCTTGGAATCCTCGTCTTTTCTCTTTTCGTCCCTCTCTTGGTTTCTCTTCCTCCTTTTTCCTCGTTCCTAAGTAGCGTGGCTCGATAGTCTCCTCAATGCTTATGTACTTTTCAGCTCTTTCCAGTAGCTCTTCCAAGGTACTAGGGGGTTTTCCTGCTATGGATTCCTTAAATTTCCGATGGCGGATATTTTGTTGCATAATCCCCGCTAGTATATCATGATTGACATGTGGGACCTCGTGAACAGCCTGAGTTAAGCATTGCATGAATTCCCTCAAGCTCTCACCCTCTTTTTGCACGACTGAGAATAGGTACGACGCAGTCTTAGGGTATTTTTGATTGATGGAAAACTGATGGAGAAAACGCTGGGTAAGTTGTTCCAAGATTGCAATGGTTTCTGCTGGGAGTTTATTGAACCATGCTAGTGCCCGATCAGTCAGCGTAGTCCGGAAGATCTTGCAATACGCAACATCGCTGAAGTCATATAGGTCGGCTTTTGCACAAAACCTATCTAGGTGATCTTGAGGATCTCCTGAACCATCATACTCTGGAAGATTTGATATTTTCACTCCAGCTGTCAGTACCTCGGCTAAGATGGCAGTAGTGAACGGGCTGTGCCGGGCTGGTAAGATTGCCAGAGCACTTTCTCCTCTCTCCTCAGTACAAATTCCTTGGCGCACGGGCCCGTGGATATTTACCTCCTCCTCGTGGAACACCACTTCCCTTCTTGCACTGGGGCGCGGTATGTTATTTGTTCCAACTTCCTCTACTTGTGTGTGTCCTCTTTCTTGGTGGTTAGACGGAGATAGCTCGCCATTTAAGTTTTGATTATTTCTAGGGTTATGTTGTTGAGTTGCAAAAAAATGTGTCATGGCCTCGACCATACGTGAGGCAGCCTCCTCCAACATGGACTTTAAGGCATTAGAGGTGATGAGAAACTCCTGCTGCTGCGGGGGTTAGGAGGCGGGAGCTCCCGACCAACTTCAGTGTTATGGGTGGCATGTGATCGTGTTTGCATCTTCAGTGAATAGGTGGATTTTCCACAGAGGATGCCAATCTGATGAGGTCAAAACAATCGTCTTCATAATAAGTAAATAAATCGGAAAGTCGTACGTTCTCCTGATCTCCTGATTCCTCGGTCACCTGAAGAAGGTGAACGATCTCCTGATCTCCTACTCCTTTGGTCACTGAAGAAGACGAACGATCTCCTGATCTCCTACTCCTTTGGTCATCTGAAGAAGTTGTATGATCTCCTTTTGGGTTGTCACCTGATTCACGAATACACGTTAGAGGTGCCGGGTGACCTCCGACGCTCAAGTCAGCGATCACCTCCACACAAAACAGGAGATCAGAGAGCTTTTATAAACCAAATAGTCACTTACTTGAAATGGAGAGTTTGAGTGGTATTTATAGACAAAATTGAGTTTAATTGCAGATTAAGCCTCCAATGCCAAAAATTGATCATTAATCCTGTTAAAGGTATAAAAATCCAAATTAGTCCTCCAGGACTTCAAAATTAAGAAACACTCCTTTAAAAATGCGATTCTCGCAAATTGACCCACTTAATTTATTTATATTTTTAAGTATATTAAAAATATACTTATACCCATCACGAAGGAAGCATTCAAATATATTGGTTTTGTGTTCTTGATTTGACGTATAATTTATTTGTAGCTTCTGAGAATATCAAAAGTGAAAACTCAATGAAAGAATCGTCCCCTAAAAAAAGAAACGAAATTTAAGAAATAATTTTGCTGATGGGAATGAGCCGAAAATTTTAACATAAGTGGGTAAATTTCAACCAAACATAGAATGGTCCAAAAAAATACTTATGAATTTTTCCTTCATAAAATTTCAATTCTATCATATTTGGATTGTTATCGTATAGTATTGAAGTTACTTCGAAAAATTGCTTATAAGTTTTTCCTTTACAATTTATGGTAGAATGTGCATGATATGGTCTAAACCAAAACGAAAAATTATTAAGGTTTTATGTACTTTAAAATTGACCGACTATTAGTAACTAAATAAATATAATTTCAGTAAGTAAAATATGAATTATTTATTTCGATCTATATATTTTTTTGTTTCATTCAATTTGTGAAAATAATTATTTTATAAAAATATAACTAAAAATATTTGTATATATTTAAAATTTAATTTAAATTATACTCAAACAGAGAGCAAAACTATAAAAAAAATTTAAATAACTTAATCTTACAAAAAAATTAAGCTGAAACAAGACAGTTTCAACTATGGAATTATATAATTGATACATTTCGACTAACAATTGCAATCCACTCCTACAATCCCTCTTACATATGTAATTTAAGTAAATAAATATGCTATGCAATCTATTATTCAATTTACCAAGGTTCGATAATGATATGGTAATTGATGTGGTTTTGCTGAATCGGGTGCCCGGGCTAGCAGGGTAGCTGGGTGGGTCTAATGAATTATCCGGGCTGGTGAGAGTGATGAGTGGTGGAATGAAGTTAATACTTTCATTTGCATGATGGTACCTGTGCACAGGGAAAATGCACCAAAAGCACGTTAGTGGGGTGCCGAAAGGTCTTCCGGCGGGGCCACTCCGATGCCTAAGTCAGACTCAGAAATAGAGTGGGCTTAAAGGAAAATGATAAGTATAGTTGATAAGTGCATTTTGTATGCATTAGTTCGTGATATTTTTATGTTTATTTTGTGTGAATTCATATTTTTTTATGTGTTTTTATGTGTTTTAGTGCATGTGAGTGTATTTTACGCTCCGAGTTAATTTTGTAGAAAAATGGATTTGTGAAAAGTGAATTACGGAGCAAACTTGGCCAAAAAAATCATTTTTAATTCTAGAAAGATTCAAATCCAATCTCAACAGTTCAAAATGAATTTCAAGATGTTTTGAAGGTGCTGTCAAAATTTCAGCTTGATCCGACGGCTAGAACTCAAGATATGAATTTTCAAAATCATCGCACGGAGCAGGTTGAAGCATGCGCTGTTGGTGAATGTTTTAGCACGATTGCACTTAACTATTGATGAGTTCAGCACATGGAATGGTGCTAACGCGCTATGGAGATTGAGTTTAGCGCAAGTTGATGCGCAATCGCGCATGAGGAAGGAGCAATCGCGCATGATCTATGTGTGTGAAGGTTTCTTCGAGGAAGAAAGTGTTTCACTGGAGCGAGCTTCTTGCTCGCTCGAGCGAGAAATACGTGATTCAAATTTCTCGGAACAGAGAGTTGCTCGCTCAAATGCACTTCGTGCTCGCTCGAGCGAGAGTGACGGGCAGAGTTTTATTTTTAGAAAATTCCTTGGCCGAGCAGGATACAATCTTTTTAATATTTGGACATATAAATACCGATTTTATTCATCAAACTAGGGGTTCCAGAACACAGACAACACAAGGGAGGCGGCTTCAAGGCTTGGGAGAGAAGATTTTATTGAGTAGTTTTTATTCAACCAAGACGGCGTGATTGGGTCGAACATATTTATGTAGAAAACTTGGATGTTTATTTGGGATTTTTCATACTTGATTTTGTTTTATTGATTATCAGATTTATATTTGTCTTGTGAATAGTCTGATCAACTGTTTGCTTGCATGTTAATCTATTCCAAGTCGACAGAGGAGGTATTGATTTCGATCACTTTGATAATCAACACATGGTAAAACCGATTAGAAATAGAATTCGATTTCAGTGTGCGGTTTAGGTGAAAAAAGAATTTTCACAAATATTTAATGCATTCAAATTTGATTATAATTACGAAAGATTAATCCGTTAATATTTGAATAGGTTTGATTGTTTTAGAAATAGTTCTTTGAAGAAGTTAGGAGAATTTTCGTAATCTAAGATTAAATCTGAGTTCTGAATCGGCTACATGTTACATGATTTGTTCGGTACCTGCGTGTGTTTTGTTTCTCTCATTTTAATTAAATTTTCATTTCAACTATTTTAATTCTTTCTTCTTAAGAAGTTTTTTTTTTATTTTAAGTTCTTATTTTATTTAAATTAAATTGCTTTTTATTATTTTATCTAGATTAAGTAAAATAATTAAATCTTGAAAATTGACTGCAGTCCCTGTGGGATCGATACTTGGAATATCTGTCCACTTTACTATTACTTGACCTATTGTAGTTGCTAGTAAATATCGAATTAAGCGGTCAATAGTGCTTTTAGGATTAAAATGAATGTATCTCTACTGATACTTGTGGCAAGGTATTTATACATCTTGGAGCGAGAGAGTCACTCCGCAATTTCAGGGTAGTGGTCACGACCTGAGTCATGGGTGCAAAGACTGCTCACGTCTACCTGTCACACATGATCAAGCCGGGAGGACCGGGGTTATGGAAACGTGGGGATCGTGCCCCTGAAAAATAGGCGTTGACCAGGTCATGAAGACTTGGTCTTTCTAACCTCATACATCCACCCGAGATGGGCTATGTCTTTAACCCCGAGCTACCAGCCCAACCCCGTAAAGCCTGGCTTATTCTTATTATGGAATAACCCTGATGTCCCTGCTTTCTCGGAATCCTGATACCTCTGCCCTCCCGGGATATCACCACTCCTTCCTAAAATAGTCGGGCTAGAGCCTTTCTCGCTGCCCCGAGCAACAACCTCTAGCCTTCCTAGGGTATCACCACTCCTTCCTAAAATAGTCGGGCTAGAGCCCTGCTCGCTTCCCCGAGCAACAACCTCTAGCCTTCCTAGGGTATTAGCACTCCTACTTCTTCGGCGGAAAAAGTTTAAATTTCAAATCTTAAATTCGATAGTGTTGTCGTTATATATGACGCCAGCCCTAGAAGGTGAAGTGACGAGCCGCGTTGTCTGAACACGCCTCCTATCCTTTCAGCTGCCCGTATCATCATTACCTTGCCCGGTACAGATTCCCAAGCTATCCCCTTCGTTCGATCATTCTAAAACGCACGGCCCAGATTCACCCCTAATTTTTATATATACTCCATCCCCTTATACTTTTCCTCACGCGGTTGTTTCCCTTGCCCTTGCTTCCCTTGTGCTCCGGCGATTCTGCAATTCCGGCTACTTCTCATAGCTTTCCTTCGCGCTCCTTATTTCTCCTGTAAGTTTTTCGTCTATCCTCTACTAAATTTTCCCTTCCTCTTCCTTTTCTCCCATAAAAAATGTCAGAATCCGCATCCTCAACTTTTAGAGCCAATGCCTACAGCTCCTTTAATGTGGAGTCCGCGGCCCTACGCCATGATTATCCTCCCCCCATTACTTCTTCTGCCCCCGTGACCATGGCTCCCTCCTCCTCTCGACCTAAGAAATCTCAAGCTGGGGCTTCTAAGAATAAGGGGAAAACCAAGGTTACTCATCCTGCCTCCCTTACATCCTCCCACAAACCAAACCCTGAGGCTCCTGGTTCTCCCATTTCACCAGCACCCTTCGCCCGGAATCCATATAGGAGCTCTGGGCCATGGGTAATATTCCCCCCTCTTATTCCGTCATCATTCCGGGCCCGATGGTCAAGGATGACCAGCCTCCTGAAGGATTCTATACTTTATTTAGGGAACAACTTTGGAATGGGCTCCGCTTCCCGGTTCATCCTTTTTATTACAAAATAGCTAAGTTTTACAAGGTTCCTTTGAACCAATTTCATCCCAATGCCTTTCGCATAATGGCAGCTACTTATGTTCTCTTCAAAACGCATAATCTAGCCATCACCGTGCTCATCTTTCACTATTATTTTGCTTGTCGGTTTACTTGGGCAGCCTTCTCCCTGAACGCCCGGCAGAATGTCCGGTTCCTGGATGACACCCCTTCTTCCTGGAAAGACTGGAAAGAGAGGTTTTTCTACATCCAGCTGTCCTCTGCCCATACAAAACCCACCCGGTTCTTGACAGCCCTGCCACCCCCAACCTAAACTCCCCAAAAATTACAAATTTGAAGAACCATACCTCCGCTCCCAAGAACAGGTGGAAAACCAGAAATTTTCTTCAGCTCAACTCCTAGAGGAAAAAAGTTTGTTTGCTTATGGGCTAGGTGCCCGGGTGGTTGATCCGGTAGACCGGATAATTGATGAATACGGAGCCACAGGCTCAGTTCCCGGTATGCCTTACTGTTTGTGCATTTATGTTTTTACTTTTTGTTTATCTCTAATTTGTGTTTTCTCCAAAGTTTCCATTGCAGAGGAGCCGGCTCCCAAAAAGAAGAAAAAGAAATCCCGACTGATGAAGTAGGCTTTTACTCAAAAACGGGCAGCTAAGAAGGCGGCTGCCCAACAAAAAGAGGAAGCCTCCACAGCCAGAAAATCCAGAGTCCTCCAACTAGCCGGGGAGCGCCGAGCCTAGGAGGCCCAGAACCAAGAAATCCCTTCTCCTGTTGTGGCCCCCGTCCTTCCAACCTCCATACCCTCTACTGCGCCCATAGTGCATGCCGCTTCCGAGGCTGAAGCCACCGACCAACCAGCCCATGATGTAGCTGAGCCCTCCTCCCTCTTGCTTCAGAAAAGAAAAGTTGTGGGGGAGCCCGACATGGTTGTTCTGAGCAACCCGGAGTAAGAAGCATCGCTTTCCCCTACCTTCCGCCCCCTTGACCATTTTTATCAAGCTTCCCAGGGTTCCAGCCCTCCAGGTTCCAGAGAAAATATCTTTTTGGTCGGGGCTTCTGGTCGAGGAGTACGAACAATGAAGGACCTTCTAACTCCCGCCGAGCATAACCACCTCTACCACAAGGATCCAACCACTAAATACTTTGAAGGCACCAACCGGATTTTATCTGTAAGATTTCTTTCCCTTAACTTAATAGTATTAATCTTCTCTCCTAACATCCGTGTCTTCAGGGATTGCACCTGCTGGTGGACAGCTATGAGGATGCCACCCGGTTTGGGCGGATAGAGACTGATCGGGCTCAGACAGAGGCGGGGAGATCTCGGTCTGCCTCCGAGCTATACAAGAAAATGGAGCAGGACATGGAGATGTTGAGGCAAACCCATGAACAAGTGGTGTCCAGCCTCTGATCTTCTCTGGATACTGTTGATCAACAATCCTGGCCGGCCAACAAGACCTTTCCCACTCCCAGGCGAGGATCCGCAAGGCCCAGGACACTTTGTCCTTGCTAAAGCGAAAACAACCCGGTCCCAAACTGCGGAAGCTCAAGCCGAGGCAGAGGTTGCCAAGGATAAGGCTAAGAAAGAAGTTTTGGCTCTGAAAACTCGCCTAAAGTCTGAGGAGGAGCTCAAGGCCTCTTTACTTTCCTTTGTGGAATTCCGAAAAGCTGTGTAGGACAAGTCCTACTCCTTCTTCCAGACCGGCTTTTATAAATGCCGTGACCAATTTGAAGAGGCTGGTCTTTGGTCTGCTGACCAAAAGGAATTCCCTAACTTGGATAAGGCTATTAAAAAATCTCTTCCTGGCTCAACGGGGCCCGAGAATGCAGAAGCCGCTCAATCCAAAGAGGCCTTGGTTGCTGAAATGGGGGTGCTTCTGATAACCCGGTAGCCTAGAATAATTTTGTAATTGGGCCATGGAAGCCCCACCTCTTGTGATCCCCTTGTTATCAATGTTACTTGTCTTTTTCAATTTTGATCCTCTACTTACATAATTCTACATAAGTATCCCGATTTAGTATCCCTTAACAAAATATTTCAAATTTTAAATAAGTACACAGGTTTGGAATGCCTTGGGGTTTAGTAGGTGTCGGGACATAGAACCTCTCGAGTTTCGTAAGTTCCAAGGCTTTGAATGCCTTGGTCTTTTAATGAATGCCGGGGCATGGAAACTCCCGGGCTTTGTAAGTGCCAAGTCTTTGAATTTATTGAGCTTTTAATGAATGTCGGGGCATGGAACCTCCCGGGCTTTGTAGGTTCCAACGCTTAGAATGCCTTGGGCTTTTGTAAGTGCCGGGGCATGGAACCTCCCGGGCATCGTAAGTACCAAGGCTTAGAATAACTTGGCCTTTTAATGAATGTCGGGGCATGGAACCTCTCGGGATTTGTAGGTGTCAAGGCTTAGAATGCCTTGGCCTTTTGTAAGTGCCGGGGCATGGAACCTCCCAGGCTTTGTTGGTGCCAAGGCTTAGAATGCCTTGGGCTTTTGTAAGTGTCGGGGCATGGAACCTCCCGGGAATCATAAGTGCCAAGGCTTATAATACCTTGGGCTTTTAATGAATGTAGGGACATGGAACCTCTCGGGATTTGTAGGTACCAAGGCTTAGAATGCCTTGGGCTTTTGTATGTGCCGGGGCATGGAACCTCTCGGGCTTTGTAGGTGCCAAGTCTTAGAATGTCTTGGGCTTTAGTAAGTGCCGGAGCATGGAACCTCCCGGGCATTGTAAGTGCCAAGGTTTAGAATACCTTGGGCTTTTAATGAATGTCGGGACATGGAACCTCCCGTGCTTTTTAAGTACCAAGGCTTAAAATGCCTTGGGCTTTTGATGAATGTTGGGGCATGGAACTTCTCGGGATTTTATAATTGAATTTTACTTGCAAGAACAAATACTTTCATTGATAAACATTGATTACAACAATTAAGCAAAATATTTCTTCAGATGTACCGCATTCCAAGGTCGCTTGAGAATCTGTCCATGATTATCCTCTAGGTACCAAGTGTTGATACCTACCCTCCTGATGAGCTTGTAAGGTCCCTCTCATCGAGCATCTAATTTCCCAACCTCCCCTGCTGGGTTAACCTTTTTCAACACGAACTCTACCTCTTGAAATTTTTGATGTCTGACTTTTCGATTGTACGCTCTCATTACCCGGGCTCGATAGACCTCCATCCTTTGAGCTGCCTTCTCCCTTTGTTCTTCTACTAGATCCAATTCCTGCGCCCGGGCTTCTTCCTCTGTCTCTTCATAAGCCCTAATTCGATCCGAGGGCTGTCCAATCTCCACTGGCAGAATGGCCTCATAAACATATACCAAGCTAAAGGGTGACTCTTGTGTGGCGGTATGAGGGGTAGTGCGATAGGCCCATAGCACACTTGAGATTTCTTCTACCCAGTCTCTTCTTATTCCATGTAACCGAGCCTGCATAGATCAAACAATAGTACGGTTGGTTACCTTCGTTTCACCGTTACTTTGAGGGTATGCTACCGAAGTAAAGGTTTTCTTAATGCCCATCTCTGCACACCAATCTACCAACTTCTGCCCCTGAAATTGTCTGCCATTGTCTAAAACAAATTTCCTCGGGAGCCCGAACCGGCATACTATATTTTTTCAAAGAAACTTCATCACCTCTCCTTCTGTTATTTTTGCCAGAGGTTCCGCCTCCACCCATTTGGAAAAATAATCCACCGCTACCAGCAAAAATTTCTTCTGAGCTCGAGATTTTGGGAAAGGGCCCACTATGTCAAGACCCCATTGATCAAAGGGGCAAGAAGCCCATACCGGCTTAAGATTGCTTGCTGGGATGTGCTGTGCATTGCCAAACCTCTGACATCCTTCACAAGACCAGGCTATTTTTGATGTGTCGGCCTGTAAAGTAGGCCACCAATATCTTGACAATAGTACCCTTCGTGACAGACTCATAGACCCTCCATGATTCCCACAACATCCTTCATGTACTTCCCTTAGGACATATTCTGTTTCTTCCTCCATCAGGCACCTAAGAAGAGGGTCCTAATAAGAACACCAATACAACATGCCGCTAAAGAGGACAAATCGAGGTGCCTGTCTCCGTATCACCCGAGCTCGCCCCTCGTCTGCAGGAAGATCCCCGGTTGTGAGATACTTTACTATCAGGGCCATCCATGTGTCTTCTTGGGAGACCGGATCAAGGGCTTCTATGGCAGCCACCAGCTCCCTCTGCAGAAGAGACTCTCTATAATCATCGCTCCATAAAGTTACTGCTTTCTTTTCCAGGGCATCTGCTTCAACATTTTCCTCCCGAGGTATCTGCTCTATACTCCAAGTAATGAACCCTGCCCCTAGCTCTTTAATTATCTCCAAGTATTTCATCAACCTTTCTTCTCGGGTAAAGAAGGCTATCTTCACCTGCTGGACAACCAACTGTGAATCAGAATATATTTTGATTTGGCTTGCCCTGACTTCCCGAGCCTTTTTCATCCCGGCTATTACTGCCTCATATTCGGCTTCATTGTTGGAGGCCTGGAAATATAGCTTCAAAGCTACTTTGATTTTCTCCTGGGTGTGTGAAATCAGGATGACTCCTACACCGCTGCCTCCAATACCACTGGCTCCATCCACGAAAACTCTCCACACTTCTCCATGAACAAAAGTGACCACCTCTGTCAAAAAATCGGATAAGGCCTGGGCTTTGATGGTCCTACGGGGTTGATACTCAATATCATATTCACCCAGCTCCACTGTCCATTTCACAAGCCTCCCCGAGGCATCCGGATGAGTCATGACTCGCCCTAAAGGACTGTTGGTAAGGACAGTGATTGGATGAGACAAGAAGTAGGGTCTCAATTTCCGAGTTGTAATTACCAGGGCCAGGGTCATCTTCTTGATCTCTACATACCTGGCTGCGGGACCCCTTAGAGCATGGCTAACATAATACACAGGCCGCTAATCTCCATTTTATTCTTTTATTAACACCGTACTAACAGCCTGCTCCGTAGTAGACATATATATCCACAGTCTTTCCCCTGTTTTTGGATTAACCAAGATAGGCAAGCTAACCAGATGTTCCTTCAGTTCCTGGAAGGCCTACTCACACTGCTCATTCCATCCAAACTTCTGAGCCTTTCGCAGTACCTGAAAAAAATGATAACTGCGATGAGCTGACCGGGCTATGAACCGAGACAGGGCTGTGATTCGCCCGGTCAACCGCTGAACCTCTCTAATAGATGTTGGTGAAGACATTTCCCAAAGCATTTTTACTTTTTCTGGATTCACCTCTATTCCCCTTTCTGTCACCATGAATCCCAAAAATTTGCCACTTCTGACCCCAAACATACAGTTGGTCGGGTTTAACTTGATCCCATATTGCCAAAATGTAGCAAAAATTTCCTCTAGGTCGTATCTCGAGTTTTGGATTTCACCAGTATGTCATCAACATACACCTCCACATTCCGCCCCATCTGTTCACGGAACACTTTGTCCATCATCCTTTGATATGTGGCCCCTGCATTTTTTAATACAAATGTCATAACCACATAACAAAAGGTACCTCCAGATGTGATGAAATTGACTTTATCCTGATCCTCCGAGGCCAAGAGGATTTGATGATATCCCTGGTATGCGTCCATGAAACAGAGCAATTCATAACCAGACGTGGAATCTACCAATTGGTCAATCTGAGGCAAAGGATAATAGTCCTTGGGGCAAACCTTTCTCAGATCTCGGAAATCTACACACATCCGCCATTTCCCTGCAGCCTTTGGCACCAGAACCACGTTGGACAACCAGGTAGGAAACTGCACCTCCTTAATGTGCACTGCTTGTAATAGTTCCTGGACTTGCGCAGCAATTACTCTATCCTTATCGGCTACGAACTGCCTTTCTTTTGCACCACCGGTTTGGACCCGGAGATGATGTTCAGCTTATTCTCTGCTACAAGGGATGAAACGCCCACCAACTCGTCAGGGGACTAGGCGAACACATCTCTATTTTTTATAAGGCAGCCCTTCACATGCTCGGCCAAGTCTGATTCCAAGTCCCAGGCAATCTTGATAAATCTCCCCTCTTGCCCAGGCACCAACTCCACTTTCTCATGCTCACCCTTAGCTTCCTCCATAGAACATACTTCCCTTCCTCCCTGGCATCCTTCCTTCCCGGTTTGTCTTGCTCTTTTATAGTCCACTTTTATTGTTTTTGCATAACACTTCCTTGAAGAAGGTTGATCTCCTCTAACCTCTCCCACCATGTCTCCCACAGGGAATTTGATATTTTGATGGTAAGCTGAGGCGACGACCCTAAAAGCATTCAAGGCTGAATGCCCCAAGATGATGTTGTAGGAAGAGGGTGCTTCTACGATTGTGAACCTTGTCATGACTGTCTTCTTCATATCCCCTAGCCCTAAAGTTATGGGTAATAACATCTCCCCCTGGGGTTGAACGGTGTGCCCGGAAAATCCATACAGGGTTGTTCTTACCGGACTCATTTCATATCCTTGCAAATCCATCTACTCGAATGCCTCTTGAAAAATAACATTCATAGAGCTTCCCATATCTACAAACACCCTCCGCACATCATAATTATCAATCCGAGCTTGTATAAGAAAAGAATCATTGTGTGGCATGTTTAATCCTTCCAAGTCTCGAGGTCCAAATATGATGACTGGACCTGAATCTTGCCTCCTTACTTCCACCCCCAAACTTTCCCTCCTAATCCAAGACTTCCTATCCCGGTTTGAGTCTCCATCAGTGGATCCTCCAGATACCATGTTAATAATGCCCTTAGCTGGCCCATCTTCTAGCTTCCTATTTTCTTTCCTATGGCCCAACTCTAATTTTCCCCCTTCCCGAGAATAAATGCCAATCGTAGGAGGAGCCAACACCTGTTACCCCTGAATCCAAGGTGGACCTCGGGGCCTCTTTTGGACTGGTTTACCATCTCTAGTGTAGGGCTTCTACTGACACTGCTGAAGCATCCAGCATTCACTGGAGTCATGTGTACCATCCTGATGAAAGGCACAATACTTTAAAGGATTCTCCTTAGAAATAGGGCCCCGAACCTCAACCTCCTCTTCACATACATTCACGGCCCTGTCTCGGGTCCCCGATGCGGCACATATTGTGATAATCGGCCCATCAAATCCTGGCTCTCCCCATGCCTTCCCTTATCTCGACCTCTTTATCTCCGGGCTACCTCTTTTTTTTGCTTCCGAGCCTCCTCCATATTGATGTATTTTATCGCCCGAGCCAACAAATCCTCAAAGGTCCGGGGTGCGTTTTTCACCAATGATTTGAAAAATTCCCCCTCTCGAATATCTTGAGTGAATGTTGTGATCTTGGTTTCCTGGACACAAGTCGGCACCTCCAAAGAAGCTTTATTGAACTTTTTGATGTAAGTTCTCAAAGACTCTTCTCCCGACTGCTTCACCTCGAACAAATGTAGGCGATTTTATTGTATCTTTTTCTGCTACTAAAGTGTTGCAGGAACACTTGCTTGAACTCCGAAAATGATTGAATGTTTTGTGGCTCCAACTTCTCGAACCACCTTTGGGCTAAATCCACCAACGTGGTCAAGAAGACTTTGCATTTAATTTTGTCCCCAAACAATGCAACATGGCCACATTCTCAAATCGGGCAAGATGTTCCTCGGGATATGAGCTCCCATCGTATTCCCGAATCTTTTCCTACTTGTAGTGAGATGGTAAGGGCTCCTCTATCACCTCCGATGAGAAAGGACAACCCAAAATTTTGATAGACTGATCCATGCTGGGACCCGCCTCCTCCAACTTTTGTATTTTCCTCTGCAACTCGTGTAGTTCATCTGCCACAAAAGGTTGTACGGAGTGCATCCAGGATCTTTCCTCTTCTTCACCCTCCCTAGCTTTGGTTTTAGAGTTTGGGTTACCCTGGTTTTCCTCCTCCTCCATCATTATCTCCTTCGCTTGTGGTTGCACCACAGATGCTAACAACTTTTGTACCATGCCATGGACATACGCCTCGAGTTTCTCAACAGAAATGATAATAATTTGACCCTGTTGAGGTCCCTCTGGTGGTGTTTTATCATGAGAAGCCATATCTACGTCTATAGAACAAACTTCCCACAGACGGCGCCAATGATGTGGTTTTGCTGAATCGCGTGCCCGAGATATCAGGGTAGCTGGGTGGTCTTGATGAATTATCCGGGCTGGTGAGAGTGATGAGTGGTGGAATGAAGTTAATACTTTCCTTTGCATGATGGTACCTGTGCACAGGAAAAATGCACCAAAAGCACGTTAGTGGGGTGTCGGGAGGTCTTCCAACGGGGCCACTCCGATGCCTAAGTCAGACTCAGAAATAGAGTGGGCTTAAAGGAAAAAGGTAAGTATAGTGTTTTTAGGATTAAGATGAACGTACCTCTACTGATATCTTGGAAAGGTATTTATAGTCCTTGGAGCGAGAGAGTCACTCCGCAATTTCAGGGAAGTGGCCATGATCTGAGTCGTGTGATCGAACAAATAATACCACTGAAAATAAACCTAAATATATATATATATATATATATATATATATATATATATATATCAATTAAGCTTGAATATATCGCAAGTGCACGATTCAAGTAATAATATAGTGTACAAAGTACGAGTATCGTCCCACAGAGATTGATTTACGATAAAATTATTCAAGTATTATTCTTTAGTTAATAAAGATGGGATGAGAATAAATTAATAAACCAAAATAAAAATATGAAATAAAAGAAAAACAAATAAATTAAGTTCAAAAAATAAATAAACAATTGTTAGGATCTTGGTTCACCTACCCTTTTTCTTCTCTAACGATTGAAATTCAGTTCTCAAGTCATGCTTTTGACGGAATTCCCTAATCTATCAATATACTCTGTCGAGCTATATTAATCTAATTAACAAATTGCAATAACCAAGTGTCCTTGTGTTATTTAACAATTGCAATTGAATTAACAATTTGTGGAATCCTCTAGCTTTCGACCTATTGGACTATGACTATCAACATGTATCCAACCTCATATGTCTATGCAAGTTGTAGATCCATGGATTATATTACTCTATCATGTTATAAAAATATCCTTTCAGTATCAATTATAACACATGAAATCAATTCGAAGTTGATCAATCTCCAAATAATTAATAAACACAATAATATAATCAAGAATGCATAAAAACCAAATTCAATCTTCAAGAAGAAATCAAAACAAAGTTTTGGGGTAGGATCCTCTAAATCCTGATAAGTGTGTTGTGTATACATTATTTTGTGTCATTTTTATATTTATTTTGCATGCATTTATTTTACTTCATGTGCTTTATTTTTATTTTATTTATTGTGCATGCATTCTACTCTCTTGGTTGAATTTTGCAGGTTAATGGAGCTTTTGGGAGAAAACTGAGCTACAGAGTCGCGCGCGGACAGACCAACATCGCGCGCGCACGCAAAAGGAAATTCCAGAAACATAAAAATGACCACGCGCATAGGCGAGACCCTGTCTCGCGTGCGCGCGAGAGAATGTTGCAGCCTCTGTTTTGTTGCACTGCGCGCGCGCGCGAGGACCCTTTCGTGAAGGAAACAAATTGGTATGGGATCCGCGCGCTATAAATATAAAATATTAATTAATTTTAAGGGTTCCTGAATTTCGAGAAGGAGACGACGCAAGGCGGCTACTGCTTGGGAGAGAAGATTTCTTCTTTTCTTATTTTATTTTGATTATTCATGATTAAAAACTATTTAAATCATGAATTTATTTATTGAGTAGTTTTCTTTTTCGATCAAGGACACGTGATTGGGCTAGACAATTTATGTAGAAAACTTGATTTGTTTATTTGAGAATTTTCAGACTTTATTTTATTTTATTGATTATCGAATTTATATTTGTCTTGTGAATTTTCTGGCAGTTATTTGCTTGAATGTTAATTGATTCCAATTCGACAGAGGAGGTTTCGATTTTGATCACTTCGATATTCAACATAGTGTAAAACTGACTAGAAATAGAATTCGGTTTCATTATGCGGTTTGCGTGTAAATTGAATTTTCACAGTTCGTCATGCATTAAAATTTGATTAGAATTACGAAAGATTAATTCTTCAATATTTGAATAGGTTTGATTGTTCTAGAAATAGTCCTTTGAACAAATTAGGAAAATTCCCGTGAATTAAGATTAATTCTGAGTCTTAAATCGACTGCTTGTTACATGAATTATCTGGTACCTACGTGTGTCCTTGATCGAACTTTTCCGAAATTGAATTCAACCTATAATCTTTGCTGCTTTTTAGTGAATTTAATTTATTTATAATTTTATTTATTAGTTTAAAATCTGAAATCACTCTTTTTGATTAGTCTATAGTAAGTAGAAATAATTATATTTTGGTAGTCATATTTATACAGTGTCTGTGGGTTTGATACTTGGACTCTCTGTCCACTTTACTATTATTTGACCTAGTGCACTTGCTAGTTGATACCGATTTAGCCGATCAAGTTTTTGGCGCCATTTCCAGGTACTGTTTGATATCAGAATTTTTATTTCACTTGAGATTAGACATTATTTATTTTATTAAATTTTAAAATTTTCTTCTTTTCTTGGTGATTTTCAGGTACTATCTGCTTGTTTATGCACCGATCTCGAATGTTCAAAATTCTCCTACCACTTGATTTGGAGATCGAACGCACGCTTAGCAGGATTCGAAAAGCTAGGAGAGATATTAATCTGGAACTCGATTCAGAGTCAGAAGAAGAGATGGCGGACAACCGTAGTGTATGGGATCTGATAAGGCCTCCGATTGAAGGATATAGATCTAGCATAGTTTGCCCTGCTGTTGAGGCGAATAATTTTGAGCTGAAACCCTCTACTATTCAGTTGATCAACCTGCAAGCAAGATTTGGGGGCACATTTGTGGAAGACCCCTACGCTCATCTGGAGCATTTTCTGTCGATCTGCGACACGTTCAAGGTTAATGGGGTAACATCTGATGCAGTGCGACTGCGGTTATTCCCATTCTCTCTACAAGGCGAAGCTACGGAATGGTTAGATGATTTGCGTGCTGGTTCTATTACTACATGGAACCAACTTGTTCAGGATTTTTTGAACAAGTATTTCTATCCCACTAAGATGGCAAAACTATTCTCCGACATCATCTCATTCAGACAGAATGAGGGGGAATCTCTTCATGCGGCTTGGACCAGATTTAAGAAGATGTTGAGGATGTGTCCTCAACATAATCTCACTCAGAGCCAGCAGACGCAGACATTATATAATGGATCTGATCCATCAGTGTGTTCTATACTGGACGCTGCTGCTAATGGATGCTTATTCAGGAAGACGCCGGCAGAAGCATGGGAGATCATAGGTAATATGGCAGAGAGTAACATTGGGTGGCCGGATGTGAAGAAGGAGAAGAAGGCTGGATTTCTAGAGGTCGATGTTTTAATGGCCATGAATGCTAAGATCGACGCTCTGACACACCAAGTGGCACTTATGTAAACAGCGCCAGTAAATCAAGCACAAGGGAATAAGCCAGAAGAATAGCAGTTGTTTGAAGTGGAAGCGGCTAATTTTGCAGGAAATCAAGGACGACAGCCGTACAACTCCTACAACAACTATAATCTGAACTGGCAGCCCAAGCAAGAGGAGAAGAAGCCGAGTTTTGAGGAGATCGTGATGAAATACGTGGCTTGTACTTAGGCTCACTTACAGAATCAGGAAGTTATGCTGTAGAAGTTGGAAATTCAGATGGGTCAGATCGCAACCCAATTGTCAACTCGCCCTACTGGAACTTTATCGAGTAACACTGAAACAAACACCAAGGGCGTGAATGCTATCATGGTTGTGACTCGAGCACAATCTAAAAAATCTGAGCAGATGGAAGAAGAGAAAAATACGGAGGGGACGAAAATTTTAGAAGTCAAGGAGGATGTGCGCGCTGAAAATTTCTCCACGGCAGGTAAGAAAAGTAAGACTTCAAAATTTGAGGTTAATAATGATGTTGATATTTCTACTTTACCTTTCCCTCATAGAGCTAAGCAACTGTTATTTGATTTTCAATTTAAAAATTTTCTTGAAATTTTCAAGAAACTACATATTAACATACCTTTTACAGACGCTTTAGCTCAGATGCCGAACTATGCAAAATTTATGAAATACTTGCTGAAAAATAAGAATAAATTGAATAATCTGACGCACGTCACAATTAATGAAGAGTGCTCGGCAGTGCTGAAAAATAAGCTTCCACAAAAACTGCAAGATCCAGGGAGTTTTTCTATACCCTGTCAAATTGGAAGTTTATCATTTGTTAATGTTTTGTGTGATTTAGGATCGAGCATAAATTTAATGCTTTATTCTCTTGCTCAAAAATTAGGCATAGAAAATATTGAACCTGTCTCTATCTCTCTCAAATTTGCTGATAGATCTATTAAATATCCAAGAGGGATAGTAGAGAATGTCCTAGTCAAGATAGACAAGTTGATTTATCCTGTAGATTTTGTTATTCTTGACATGGATGAGGATTGTGAGATGCTTATGATTTTAGGGCGTCCTTTTCTTGCTGCTAGTAAAGCGTTAGTTGATGTTGAGAATAGAGAGTTAATATTGAGACTGAATAATGAGCAAGTGGTGTTTAATATGCTTAAGTTGGCTACTGATAGCCCAAATTTAAAATCTTGCTATGCTGTCAAATTTATTGATGTGTTTCATGGTATTGGTGATGAATGTGAGCAGGTTCAGATCTCCGCAGGAATTGGTCCATTGCAAAATTTTTATAGAGATGTAGCATGCAAGTGCAGAACTGATCTGAATTTTTCCAAGTCGGGGGATAAGCCACCTTGAATGTCGCCACTCAAGAGAGGAATATAGTCGGGCTATAGACTATAAATTTAGCGCTGGCTGGGAGGCAACCTAGTGTTCTTTACTTCTATTTTTAGTTTCTTTTTGCGTGTTTTTATTTTTTCTATATTTGATTTTTGTTTCTTCTCCATGCCAGTTGGTCATGCCTGCCAATATATCTAGACTGATGCTACCTTACCCAACGGATACCGTCCAGGAGGAAGAGGATGAATCAAAAACCAGGGGAGTGTTATTTTTGTTCTCATTGTGTTTTTGTTCGTTTTGCATTTGTGTGTTTGTTTGCATTCTGTTCATTGTTCTAAAGCATCGAGGGTAGTGCTTTGGATAAGTATGGGGGAAGACTAGTTATTTTATTGTTTGTTGTGTTTTTGTTGTATTAGTAATGTTTTGTGTTTGTTTGCATCTAGTTTGTTTTTGTTGTTGTTTGTTTTGTTTTGCATGATTAGGATGAGTCATAATAGCCAATGATGATGAAATTTATTTGAAAAAATTGGATTTTTGAAAAAAATTTCTCTTGACTGGACATGAGAAACTGTAGGTTGAACCGTGAATATTTATAAGCACTTGTGTTAGACCAGTGGAGTGTAACGAAAGATTTGATGACGTTTCTGTATGTTTGACCATTGCTCGGCAATAGGTGGTTTGTGGATCTTGATTGTGTTCTATGAATTTTGATGAGGCTCTAGTTTACACTTATGATTTTGGGCGCACCTAGAAAAAAATACTTTTTTACAACTCCATCCGGGCTTGGACAATGATTGAAATCCTAATCATTGTTCCATAGCTACGTTTGCGGGTAAAATGGGGTTGATGCTCCATCCGGGCAATAGACGAGGGGATTAAAAAAAAGGAGAAATATTTTTTGTATCCTAGCCAGTTATAGCTAAGTCAGCGGGTAATTATTGGGGCTAAAATAATACCGGGTGCAAAATCCGAAGGTGTGTAATTCATTATCTCAAGGGAGGTGGGTTTAGTCTAGAGGTCGTTGGAAGGAACGGGCACTTGAAGAGTGAAACTTGCATCAATTTGTCATAGGTTGCTAAACAGTTTTGAAACGAATTCGGTCTAAGTTGTATGAAACTGGAATGACATTTCACACACATACGTTCACGTTAAACCGAATGTGTATTATGAAAATTTGAGAGCGTGTGTGATTTTGTTTTTGTGATTGAACTTTTTGGAGGCTGTGCACTCTCATGAATCGTCCTTACTTATGTTTTTGTTTGCATTTTATTTTTGCATGTCTTGCTCGAGGGCGAGCAAGGTTCAAGTATGGGGGTTTTGATAAGTGTGTTGTGTATACATTATTTTGTGTCATTTTTATATTTATTTTTCATGCATTTATTTTACTTCATGTGTTTTATTTGTATTTTATTTATTGTGCATGCATTCTACTCTCCTTATTGAATTTTCTAGGTTAATGGAGCTTTTGGGAGAAAACTGAGCTACAGAGTCGGCGCGGATGGACCAACATCGCGCGCGCGCGCAGAAGGAAATTCCAGAAACACGAAAATGACTATGCGCGCGGGCGAGATCCTGTCTCGCGTGCGCGCGAGAGGATGTTGCAGCCTCTGTTTTGTTGCACTGCGCGCGCACGAGGACCCTTTCCGGCGCGCACGCGTGTTCCGACGTCAGAAATATTTTGAGAATTATATTTCGTGAAGGAAACAAATTGGTACGGGATCCGGGCGCTATAAATATAAAATCTTAATTAATTTTAAGGGTTCCAGAATTTCGAGAAGGAGATGACGCAAGGCGGCTACTGCTTTGGAGAGAAGATTTCTTCTTTTCTTATTTTATTTTGATTATTCATGATTAAAAACTTTGTTTGAATCATGAATTTATTTATTGAGTAGTTTTTTTTTTCGATCAAGGCCACGTGATTGGGCCAGACAATTTATGTAGAAAACTTGATTTGTTTATTTGAGAATTTTCATACTTTATTTTATTTTATTGATTATCGAATTTATATTTGTCTTGTGAATTTCCTAGCCAGTTATTTGCTTGCATGTTAATTGATTCCAATTCGACAAAGGAGGTTTCGATTTTGATCACTTCGATATTCAACATAGTGTAAAACTGACTAGAAATAGAATTCGGTTTCATTATGCGGTTTGGGTGTAAACTAAATTTTCACAGTTTGTCATGCATTTAAATTTGATTAGAATTACAAAAGATTAATTCGTCAATATTTGAATAGGTTTGATTGTTCTAGAAATAGTCCTTTGAACAAATTAGGAAAATTCTCGTGAATTAAGATTAAATTTGAGTCTTAAATCGACTGTTTGTTACATGAATTTTTTGGTACCTACGTGTGTCCTTGATCGAGCTTTTCCCAAATTGAATTCAACCTATAATCTTTGCTGCGTTTTAGTGAATTTAATTTATTTGAAATTTTATTTATTAGTTTAAAATCTGAAATCACTCTTTTTGATTAGTCTAGATTAAGTAGAAATAATTATATTTTGGTAGTCATATTTATACAGTCCCTATGGGTTCGATACTTGGACTCTCTGTCCACTTTACTATTACTTGACCTAGTGCACTTGCTAGTTGATACCGATTTAGCCGGTCAAATCCCAACAAAAATAAAATAGGAAAGAAAAAACTAGTGTTGGCGGTACTTGAGTTCTTCAAGTTCTCTTTCTCTTCACGTTCTTCTTTCTCGCTTGATGGCCGCCTCTTCTGCGTCTCCTTTCTGCCGCGTTCTGATGTCTAAAGTCTTCTTTTTATATGTGTCTCAAAGCCCGTTAAATAAAGCCCGCGAATCAAGACTTTTAAGAAGTCAAAAATTCTGACTTTTTTTAGTCCGCGTCGCGCGTAGGCGGCAAAAAAATCCCGCCTAGGCGCCCAATGTTCTGTCACAAAATTGTTTCTCGCATATGATTTTCTGCAGCGCGCGATAATATTCAAAAACTCATATCTCACAATCTAACCGTTGGATTGAGCTGAAAATTGGACAGCAACTTCAAAACATCTTGAAATTCAATTTGGACGGTGAAGATTGGATTTAAATTTCTTAGTGTCAAAAATAAATTTTGGACCATTAATGCTTTGTGATTCCTTCTTGCGTCAATTCTCCTTACTCAAACTCTTTCTTTTCTCCATCTTTTGCCTACAACCAATAAAAAATCATGAGGAATGATCCGAATGCAATAAATACTTGATAACTAAATATGAACGACATTAACAATATAAAAACATGCAAAACAAATGCAAAATAATGCAATAAAATACATAAAAACAACACCTATCACATCCCCATACTAACCTTTTACTCGCCCTCGAGCAAAATAGGTGACAAAAAGAAAATAACTAAAACACAGAATGATGAACGACTGATTTGCAGATGATCTCATGGATATTTTTCGTGCCTCAAAGAATTCAGAAAGATTTACTAGCAATTAGAAACACCCTTATGCTTTTCATACCATACCTTTAGATTGCACGTGAACGTGTGTGATGTTATTCCAGTTGCATGCAACTCAAGTAGAATCCGTTTATATGACTGCTCAGTGACCTATTAACACATCAGTGCAAGTATCCTTCTTATGTATCCATTCCTTCCAGATACCCCTAACATTCACACCTCCCTCAAGATTATTAAATAACCAAAAAAATATGGGTGATTTATATTTTTAAAGCACCTTCGGATTTTGCACCCGACTTACATTAGCCCCATAAATTACCCGCAAACTTGGCTAAAACTTAGATAGGATTAGGATTTCAATCCCCTTGTCTATAGCCCGTATGGAGCACCAACCCCATTACATCCGCATACTTAGCCTTCATTTAGGGATTAGGATTTCAATCCCTGGTTCAGGGCCCGGATGGAGTTGTTATCTCTTTTTTTTTCTTTTTTTTAAACAGTGCGCATACAATCACCCAATTTTGGAGTCGCAAAAAAAAATCCGAGATCATAAGTGCACTATTAGAGTATCACCAAAAATCACAAGACACATTTGAAATTACTAAACACCTAGTGTCGTGCAATGGTCAAGCAGTCAAAAATTTCATCACTTTTCACTACAATTCACTGTTTTAACTATGGTGCATAAAAAATATTCACAACGCAATCTAAGGTTTTCAAATTAAATTCAAGGGTGACACTTCCAAAAAAATTTCTTCATCATAGGCTACCATTTTTTCATCCGAATTCAGCACATGCAAAGAACTCGACACTAGACACATGCATGCAAAAAGAAATAACTAAACACAAAAATTACAAAAATCCCCCTCCCCATACTAAAACTTTGCATTGTCCCCAATGCAAAACATCAACATGACCATAGAAAATGCATGAAATAAGAATAACACACAATGCAAACATGCCAAAAACAAAAAAAATTGAAACGGAAAACTCCCCTGATCAATCGTCGTCCTCATCACAGTGGTGCACATCCAACTTCTCCTGCTACTCCAAACTTCTTACGCCATCAATATTCTTATATATTCACCTTGAAAATCCAAAAATTGAGGGATTAAACATGATCAACTCAACACGAAACAACATTAGATAAAAAAAACTGAAATTAAATAAACAAAACAAAAAGAATTAGAATTCTTGGGTTGCCTCCCAAGTAGCGCCTAATTTTCAGTCATTGGATCGACCCTCAGAAGCACTCATCAAAGAGCGGTTGACGCCTATAGTAAGTTTCAAATGACACCACAAATGGGTCTTTGTTCCATGTGCCCTCAAGCTTGGCAAGATAAATGTGGTTTAAAATCGTCACCTCAACAACACCCCATAACAGCTGGTAAACATGGGAAGAGAAAATCTCTATTGGCTCTCAGAGAACAAATTCCTGTGAAAATGATATTGGCGGTGTATCTGCATATATTTTCTCCTTCAGAACTTCTTTCGGCTGAGGTTCAATGGGAAGAGAAGACTCAAACACCTCTAGATCTTCAGCATGAATTGATTCCCACTCCAAATCCTGGTTCTCTGATTCATCATCATTGAACCAAATTTGGGGAATCACTGTTTGAGTATCTTTTTTCACTTCTTGTTTTCGGTGTTCATGGAAAATTGATCTCTTCATATTCTCTATTTGCTCCTCAAGGTGCCACCTCGAATTGATTAGATCTTCTATAGTTGTCTCATTCCGTGCCACGTACTTGCTCACCATATCCTCTAGTGAATGTAAGATCGATTGAGAACAACTTTCCTCCTTCTTGTGAAGCTCGAATGGTTGGTCTGTAAAATCTGAGTAATGAACTTCTTGTGGGTATCGGTGGTTCCAAATCTGTGGTGTAAGATCCCAATACCGGTGGTAGTCAGATTCTGCCATATCATCTAATATGTGTATCGCACAATTATCATCTTGGAAAAATAGTGGACAACCAGTTGACAAAGCTCTATTGATTACCCATCTTCTTGTCACTGCATCCAAACCATTAAGAAAAAATTTAAGGAGAGAATAGTTTGAAATATTTGAATCTCTCCCATGCTGCGTAGAAAGGCTCTCCATGTTGCTGGGTAAAACTTGTGAATACTTGTCGATGAGACATCTAGAAATATTACACCAGATGAATTCCTACAAAAAAAAAAAATAGAAAACGGTAGATCACGCAAGAATAAAGTAGAATAAATAAAAGAATTAACCAATGAAAATAACAAAAAGTAAAATTTGTCAATTTCCATCCCCGGCAACGGCGCCAAAAACTTGATCGAACAAATACTACCACTGAAAATCAACCTAAATATATATATATCAATTAAACTCGAATATATCACAAGTGCACGAGTCAAGTAATAATATAGTATACAAAGTACGAGTATCGTCCCACAGAGATTGATTTACGAAAAAATTACTCAAGTATTATTCTTTAGTTAATAAAGATGAGATGAGAATAAATTAATAAACCAAAATAAAAAGATGAAATAAAAGTAAAACAAATAAATTAAGTTCAAAAAATAAATAAACAATTGTTAGGATCTCGGTTCACCTACCCTTTTTTCTTCTCTAACGATTGAAATTCAGTTCTCAAGTCATGCTTTTGACGAAATTCCCTAATCTATCAATATATTCTGTCGAGCTATATTAATCTAATTAACAAATTTCAATAACCAAGTGTCCTTGTGTTATTTAACAATTGCAATTGCATTAACGATTTGTGAAATCCTCTAGCTTTCGACCTATTGGACTATGACTATCAACATGTGTAAGGCCCAAGATTATTTAATGTAATCCGAGATTATTTAATTTTAATCCGAGTATATTTAATTTGGGAATATTTAGAGTTTAGATTTAAATTCTAATATTCTTAAATCATTTAGGATTGAAATTGAATTAAAATAAGGGCCGAGGACTGAATTGCAATTTTTGAAGTTTCAGGGTTAAATTGCAATTTTATTTGAACATATCTGATTATGAATTGAAGTATCAGCATGTCAACGTGTATTCCATAAGAGAATTCAGAAAAGTGAACAGAGCACCAAGCCGAGACCTTCTTTTCTCTTTGATTTTTGCTTTTCAAATCATCGTATCTTTTTGATCCGGTTGTCCGATTTTAATTCCGAAATAGCGCAGCGATCCTTACAACGAGGGCTTCGATTTGACGTAAGTATTATTATGTTTCAGCATGTTTAGAAATCATGTATGTGCAGAGAATCAGAATTTGGTTACCTATTCATGTATTTGAGCTTTCATATCTTGTATGTGTGGAACCGAATCGAAGAACGGAGATATTTGATATGATTTCCAGCATGTGTTTCGACTTATATAGCTGCTGGTATGCTGATTTTTGATTTAATATGCTGATATATGTGGTGTATGATTGTTGGATCGAAGTCGATATCGTTTCGGTTACCGATTTTCAGTCGCTACGCCGTCGGTTGATAATTTTAAGCCGTTTTGATATCTTGTTTCTTGAGCTAAGTTTGATATGATGTTTTGCTGCTACATTGAGCTTATGTTTACCTTGTTTCAGCCTGTCAAGAGAGTGACGACGTCAATAAGTTCGATTTCAAATCGAAGAAGAAGTGAGCTAGTTTGAGGTTGATTTGTTTGTGCAGATTGAATGCAATTTGAGTTGTGAATTCGAATAAATTTTATATATGAGCTCTTGATATTCTATTTCAGATTTGAAGTATTTCAAGAACCGAGAAGAAAATGAAAGGTATAAGATGAAATCGCAAGTCAGGGATTTGTAACTTGAGAATGAAGCTTCTTGAGTTGTCCTGCCAAAATCACATACTTGTTTATTGTTTTGATTTTGTTATGATGTTTTCGATCCATCTCAGGTAGTGGATCTTTGGTTCTATTTGATTATGATACGATATGAGATATGAATTGACTCTTATGCCAAGGTCTAAGGCGACCTTATTTTTGAGTTTGATGAGACGACGATAGATGGATATCCATGTCAAGATCGTATACGAATTTTGATGGCAAAGAGTGTGATAGGAATCAATTATTTATATATGCGTTTACTCTATTCTCGAGTTGAAATGTTTAGAGTCGATATGTTTTTATTTAACGCGTATATATGTTGATTATACTGAGATTGTATTCTCACCGGACGTTTCCGGTTGTTGTGTTATTTTGTATGTGTACATGATGACAGATGGGGCAAGAGCTGGCCAAAGTCGACGAGGGTAGCTCATGATAGAGTTTAGAGTTGTGGACTCGGGTTGTTTTTAGTTGAAACGGTGTGTATATGAATCCTAGCAAGTATGTTAGAACACTCTTGTGAAATTTGTGTTTGAAAAGTTGATGAACACTTGTGTAGTTCATGGTTTTGGTTGGATTCTAAACTCTTAGTTGATGTATGAACTAAGTATAAACATGTTTAAATCTTGTTATATGTATGTTTACATGTTTCGGGACATCATTATGTTGGATTGGAAGGGTTGAAAGGATCAAAATTTGCTGTCAAAAACCAGAGCAAAAGACTGCCCAGAGTTGTGCTCGGTCTGCTCTTTTTGGCAGACCGAGCGCTGCCCATTTTTCCCCAACCCGAGAGTTGGGTTGGGGGGGGCGAACGGTCTGCTCTTTTTGACCGACCCCGCGCACCCCCCTTTGAAAAAAAAAATTTGATCTTATTCCTTCCTTTTTTTTAATTAATGATGTTTAATTACTAATTGCCCTAAGATTGATATTAGCAACCCGAGGCCCCACAACAGGTGGTATCAGAGCTGATGTTGCTCTTGGACCTAGATTGAACTGTAGTGCATAAGCGGGGTAGATCGAGTCTTCGCTTCTGATTTATTTATTCTTGAAGCATGTTTATTATCTGAACTACTTTCCAGCTTTAAGAATTGCATGCTATCTGTTTATTTGAGGTGATGGAAAGCATGTCTTGATTGTGACTGAATCAGAACTCGATCTGGCATTATTGTGCTAATCAGACGAGGACTGAAACAAATTTGTTATATTTGAGAATTGAATTGTGTACTAATCTGTTTGATAATCAGATATGCCTCGAAGACCAGTGACTAGACAGACTGGCCCAAATCTGTTTCCAGAACAGGCAGTGATGGAACCGACAGTGCCACAAGCAACTGAAGCACCGAGAGTAGAACCGATAGCGCCATCGATAACAGAAATGCCTAGAACTGAACAGGTTAGTCCTTCGAGAGATATGGGGGATATGACTGCAACTCCAATGGAAACTCTGTTGAAACGCTTTCAGCCGTTTAAACCACCAACGTTGAAAGGAACTGAGAACTCTATGGAATGTGAGAGTTGGCTTGAGGATATTGAAGAGTTGTTTGAATCCCTTGACTATGCCGACGATCGTCGAGTTAAACTTTTTATACACCAACTTCATGAAGTTGCCAAAGGTTGGTGGATAGCAACACGAAGAGCACTAGAGCATCGAGGTACGGTCATTACATGGGCTATTTTTAAAACTTCTTTTTATCAAAGATTCTTCCCAGTGTCTTATAGAAAGGAGAAAGGAGCGGAATTTGCTAGCTTGCAGGAAGGGCAAATGAACATTGAAGAGCATGTTGCCGAATTTACGAGTCTGCTAAAATTTGCTCCCCATATAGCAGACAGTGATGAAGCCCAAGCTGACCAGTTTATTAACGGGTTGAATCCTGATGTTTTTACTCTCGTGAATGCGGGACGACCGAATAACTTTTCCGATGCTCTTTATCATGCAAAAGGGGTTGAAGCTGGATTGTTGAGACAACGAGGAGCACCATTTGTGCCAGCACCAGTGAGACAACCCCAAGAACAGCCACAGATTCCACCACCAGCACGATTTGAAGGAGGAGGTTCTAGCAGTGGTAAGAAGAATTTCTTCAAGGGAAAGAGTAAGCAGTTTAAGCGTTCTGGAGGTAGTTCATCAAGTTCGAGTGGATCCAAACCGTTTAAAGCTGGACAGAAGTCTAGTGGTTCTGAGGTGTATTGCACCAAGTGTGGAGGTCGTCATGCCAGCGACCAGTGTCGAGGAGTGTTTGGCAGTTGTCATATTTGCAATCAGATCGGACATTTTGCGAGAGTCTGCCCACAGTGGGGTGTTGGAAGTTCACAAGGTGCAGGATCATCAAGACCAGTGGCTCAATCTGCATCTTCTGTTCATTCGTTCCAACCACAGACGCAGCAGAAAGGTAGAGGAGGAGGAAGTCAGACTGTGAGTCAACCTCCGAGACAGCAAGCTAGAGTGTTTGCATTGACTGAGGAGCAGGCACAGACATCACCTGATGATGTGATAGCATGTAATTGTTCTCTTTGCGGTTATCTTTCTTATGTACTAGTTGATACAGGAGCTTCTCATACCTTTATTTCTGAACAATTTGCGTTATTGCATTCATTACCTGTCGAGTTATTATCTGCTATTGTATCTATTTCCTCACCCTTGGGAAAAGGTATAGTATCCATGAAGTCAGTTAAAAACTGTTCATTCCAGTATGACGGTAATGAGATTGAATTAGACTGTATTGTGCTTGGATTATCCGACTTTGATTGTATTATCGGTATAGACATGTTAACCAAGTACAGGGCTACAGTTGATGTGTTCAGAAGGTTGTACAGTTCAGACCTGAAATGGCTGATGAATGGAGATTTTATGGTAAGGGTTCGAAAGCTCGTATTCCTTTGATATCTGTTCTATCTATGACACGGTTACTGCAGAAAGGAGCAGAGTGCTTTCTTGTATATGCAGTGGATGTGATGAAAGCTAGCCCGAAATTGGCTGATTTGCCAGTGGTTAGTGAGTTTACTGATGTCTTTCCTAATGAGATTCTAGGATTGCCACCTTATTGAGAGATAGACTTCAGCATCGAACTGATTTTAGGTACGCAACCTATTTCGAAAGCTCCCTATCGAATGGCACCAGTTGAATTAAAAGAGTTGAAAGAACAGTTGGAGGATCTATTAGCCAAAGGGTACATTAGACCGAGTGTCTCTTCTTGGGGTGAACCGATACTTTTTGTACGCAAGAAGGACGGATCTATGAGATTGTGCATCGACTACCGACAATTGAATAAAGCAACGGTAAAGAATCGTTATCCTTTACCCCGAATTGATGATTTGTTTGATCAGTTACAGGGTTCGTCGGTATATTCGAAGATTGATTTGAGATCCGGATACCATCAATTGAGGGTAAGAGATGAAGATGTATCGAAAACTGCTTTTCGAACGACGTATGGTCACTTTGAATTCATTGTTATGCCGTTTGGTTTGACGAATCGTGTGTTTCAAAAATATCTTGATGATTTTGTTATCATATTTATTGATGACATTCTGATCTATTCAAAGACTTTATGTGATCATGCTGGCCACTTGAGAACAGTTTTGAAGACGATGAGAGAGGAGAAACTGTATGCGAAGCTATCTAAATGTGAGTTTTGGTTGAAACAGGTAGTATTTCTTGGTCATATTATATCTGGAGACGGTATTTCTGTTGATTAGAGTAAAGTTGAAGCAGTGATCAGCTGGTCTAGACCGACATCTGTGCCAGAAATTCGAAGTTTTATGGGCTTAGCAGGTTATTACCGTCGATTTATCAAAGACTTCTCGTCTATTGCAAAGTCTATTACTCAGCTTACACAGAAAAATGCACCGTTTGTTTGGTTTGAAGCTTGTGAAGTTAGTTTCCTTGAACTGAAGAAAAGATTGACTACAACACCAGTCTTGACAATCCCTTCAGGTACTGGTGATTTTGTTGTGTATTGTGATGCTTCTCATCAAGGTTTGGGATGTGTTTTGATACAGAGGGGACATGTTGTTGCGTATGAATCACGACAATTGAAACCACATGAAGTCAGATATTCAATTCATGATCTTGAATTGGCAGCTATCATATTTGCATTGAAGATATGGCGACATTATCTGTACGGAGAGAAGTTTGAAATATTTTCTGATCATAAGAGTTTGAAGTATCTGTTTTCACAATCTGAACTGAACATGAGACAAAGAAGATGGCTTGATTTATTGAAAGACTTCGATTGTGAAATCAAATATTATCCAGGGAATTCAAATGCAGCAGCATATGCCCTAAGTAGGAAGGTATGTGCTTTATCCTTGTCTACTATAGGTGTATCCAATTTTGATTGAAAATTGATGTATTTCTGGATATATATTTGAGACAGATAGGAGACTGATGAGAGTATATGCTATCAGTTCTGAGCCTGAATTGTTGATTTGAATTAAAGAAGCACAGAAATCAGACTTCAGTGTTCAGAAATCGATTGAAATGATCAAATCAGGGCATCAATCTGAGTATAAGGTCAGTACCGATGATGTATTGTATGTGAATAACCAAATTGTTGTTCCAGATGTTTTTGATTTGAAACAGTAGATACTGAAAGAAGCTCATAGCAGTAGATTCAGCATTCACCTTGGAGGCAGAAAAATGTACAATGACTTGAAGAATCAGCACTGGTGGAAACAAATGAAGTCTGATGTTACTGAATTTGTATCTAAATGTTTGAACTGCCAATAGGTGAAGGCTGAGAGAAAGAAGCCTGGAGGCCTATTGCAGAGTTTATCTGTTCCTGAATAGAAATGGGATCACATTTCCATGGATTTTGTGACGAAGTTACCACGATCATCCCGAGGATGTGATGCTATTTGGGTGATCATTGATAGGCTGACAAAATCTGCATGTTTTATTCCATATCGAATGACTTATCATCACGATCAAATGATAGATCTCTATATTCGAGAAGTGGTAAGACTGCACGGTGTGCCAAAGTCGATTGTATCTGATCGTGATCCTAGATTTACTTCGCACTTTTGGCATAGCCTACAGGAAGCTCTAGGTACGCGCTTACATTTGAGTACCGCTTATCATCCTCAAACTGACGGATAATCTGAACATACTATTCAGACTCTTGAGGACATGCTTAGAGCTGTAGTACTTGATTTTGATACTACATGGCAAGATTTCATACCACTTGTGGAGTTTTCTTATAACAACAGTTATCAGACGAGTATAGAGATGGCTCCATTTGAAGCATTGTATGGGAAGAAGTGTCGATCACCGCTGTATTGGGATGATGTGTCAGAGGTACCTAAATTGGGACCGGATATGATCAGACAGATGACTGAGAAAGTGAAATTGATTCAGCAGATAATGAGAATAACGCAGCATAGACAAGCCAGATATGCGAATGTTCGACGACGGCCGTTATCTTTTGATCAAGGAGATAGAGTGTTCTTGAAAATTTCACCGTTCAGGGGCACAGTCTGATTTGGCAAGAGAGGAAAGTTATCTCCACGATTTATCGGTCCGTATGAGATACTCAAGAAGATAGGAAATCTTGCTTATCGACTTGATCTTCCTACATCTTTATCTGGTATTCATGATGTATTTCATGTCTCAATGCTTCGAAAGTATCCACCTGACGAGTCTCATATCTTGCAACTTGATGAAGCTGAGAAGGATGAAACTCTTAGCTACTTTTAACAGCCGATTCAGATACTTGATAGAAGAGAAAAGCAACTCCGAACGAAGACCATTCCAATGGTAAAGATTCAATGGAGTCGGCACGGAGTTGACGAAGCGACATGGGAAGCTGAAGACGACATGAGACAGAGATTTCCCTATCTATTCCATTGATGTGAGTTCTTATTCAGTTTTTTTGTTATTTTTTATTCTTATGTGTATACAGACTGCATATCTAGACTGCGTATGAATTCGAGGACGAACTCATGTCTTAGTGGGGGAGAAATGTAAGGCCCGGGATTATTTAATGTAATCTGAGATTATTTAATTTTAATCCGAGTATATTTAATTTAGGAATATTTAGAGTTTCGATTTAAATTTTAATATTCTTAAATTATTTAGGATTGAAATTGAATTAAAATAAGGGTCGAGGACTGAATTGCAATTTTTGAAGTTTCAGGGGTTAAATTGCAATTTTATTTGAACATATCTGATTATGAATTGAAGTATCAGCATGTCAACGTGTATTCCATAAGAGAATTCAGAAAAGTGAACAGAGCACCAAGCCAAGACCTTCTTTTCTCTTTGATTTTCGCTTTTCAAATCATCGTATCTTTTGATCCGGTTGTCCGATTTTAATTCCGAAAATAGCGTAGCAATCCTTACAACAAGGGCTTCGATTTGATGTAAATATTATTGTGTTTCAGCATGTTTCAAAATCATGTATGTGCAGAGAATCAGAATTCGGTTACCTATTCATGTTTTTTAGCTTTCATATCTTGTATGTGCGGAACCGAATCGAAGAACGGAGATCGGTTGTATTTGATATGATTTCCAGCATGTTTTTAGACTTATATAGCTGCTGGTATGCTGATTTTTTATGTTAATATGCTGATATACATGGTGTATGATTGTTGGATCGAAGTCGATATCGTTTCGGTTACCGATTTTCAGTCGTTACGCTGTCGGTTGATAATTTTAAGCCGTTTTGATATCTTGTTGCTTGAGCTGAGTTTGATATGATGTTTTGCTGCTACATTGAGCTTATGTTTACCTTGTTTCAGCCTGTCAAGAGAGTGATGACGTCAAGAAGTTCGATTTCAAATCGAAGAAGAAGTGAGCTAGGTTGAGGTTGATTTGTTTGTGCAGATTGAATGAAATTTGAGTTGTGAATTCGAATAAAGTTGATATATGAGCTCTTGATATTCTACTTCAGATTTGAAGTATTTCAAGAACCGAGAAGAAAACGAAAGGTATAAGATGACATCGCAAGTCAGAGATTTGTAACTTGAGAATGAAGCTTCTTGAGTTGTCCCGCCAAAATCACATACTTGTTTATTGTTTTGATTTTGTTATGATGTTGTCGATCCATCTTAGGTAGTGGATCTTTGGTTCTATTTGATTATGATACGATATGAGATATGAACTGATTCATATGCCAAGGTCTGAGGCGACCTTATTTTCGAGTCTGATGAGACAATGATAGATGGATATCCATGTCAAGATCGTATACGTATCTTGATGGCAAAGAGTGTGATAGGAATCAATTCTTTATATATGTGTTTACTCTATTCTCGAGTTGAAATGTTTAAAGTAGATATGTTTTTATTTAACGCGTATATATGTTGATTATACTGAGATTGTATTCTCACCGGATGTTTCCGGCTGTTGTCTTGTTTTGTATGTGTACATGACGACAGATGGGGCAAGAGCTGGCCAAAGTTGACGAGGGTAGCTCATGAGAGAGTTTAGAGATGTGGACTTGGGTTGTTTGTAGTTGAAACGATGTGTATATGAATCCTAGCAAGTATGTTAGAGCACTCTTGTGAAGTTTGTGTTTGAGAAGTTGATGAACACTTGTGTAGTTCATGCTATTGGTTGGATTCTAAACTCGTAGTTGATGTATGAACTAAGTATAAACATGTTTAGATCTTGTTATATGTATGTTTACATGTTTTGGGACATCATTATGTTGGATTGGAAGGGTTGAAAGGATCAAAATTTGCTGTCAAAAACCAGAGCAAAGGACTGCCCAGAGTTGTGCTCGGTCTGCTTTTTTTGGCAGACCGAGCGCTGCTCATTTTTCCCCAACCCAAGAGTTGGGTTAGGGGGGGGGGGGGGGGGGGGAAACGGTCTGCTCTTTTTGACCGTCCCCGCGCACCCCCCTTTGAAATTTTTTTTTTTTTTTGATCTTATTTTTTTCTTGTTTAATTAATGATGTTTAATTACTAATTGCCCTAATATTGAGATTAGCAACCCGAGACCCCACAACATGTATCCAACCTCATATGTCTATGCAAGTTGTAGATCCATGGATTATATTACTCTATCATGTTATAAAATCTTTTTTCAATATCAATTATAACACATGAAATCAATTCGAAGTTAATCAATCTCCAAATAATCAATAAACACAATAATATAATTAAGAATGCATAAAAACCAAATTCAATCTTCAAGAAGAAATCAAAACAAAGTTTTGGGGTAGGATCCCCTAAATCCCAATAAAAATAAAAGAGAAAAGAGAAAACTAGTGTTGGCGGTTCTTGAGTTCTTCAAGTTCTCTTCCTATTCACGTTCTTCTTTCTCGCTTGATGGTCGCCGCTTCTGCGTCTCCTTTTCGCCGCGTTCTAATGCCTGAAGTCTTCTTTTTATATGTGCCTCAAAGCCCGTCAAATAAAGCCCGCGAATCAAGACTTTTAAGAAGTCAAAAATTTGGACTTTTTTCAGTCCGCGTCGCGCCTAGGCGGCCAAAAAATCCCGCCTAGGCGCCCAATGTTATGTCCCAAAACTGTTTCTCGCATATGATTTTCTGCAGCGCGCGATAATTTTCAAAAACTCATATATAACAATCTAACCGTCGGATTGAGCTGAAATTTGGACAGCAACTTCAAAACATCTTGAAATTAAATCTGGATGGTGGATATTGGATTTGAATTTCTCTAGAGTCTAAAACAAATTTTGGACCATTAATGCTTTGTGATTCCTTCTTGCGTCAATTTTCCTTGCTCAAACTCTTTCTTTTCTCCATCTTTTGCCTACAACTAATCAAAAATCATGAAGAGTGATCCGAATGCAATAAAATGACATTAACAATATAAAAACATGCCAAATAAATGCAAAACAAATGCAAAATAATGCAATAAAACACATAAAAACAACACCTATCATCGTGGGTGCAGAGACTGCTCACGTCTACCTGTCACGCATTATCAAGCCGGGAGGACCGGGGTTATGGCAATGTGGGGATTGTGCCCCTGAAAAATAGGCGTTGACCAGGTCATGAAGACTTGGTCTTTCCAACCTCATACATCCACCCGAGATGGGCTATGTATTTAACCCCGAGCTACCAGCCCGACCCCGTAAAGCCTGGCTTATTCTCTTATTATGGAATAACCCTGATGTCCCTGCTTTCTCGGAATCCTGATACCTCTGCCCTCCCGGGGTATCAATAATGTTTTACGTAATTATAGTATGATCTCTGGTTATGATTTGATGTCTCAATATATGAATTCTAAAATAAAATCTTGATGTCGGATATGTTATAAGTCAAATATTAATGAAATCTTACATTAAAAGTTATATCCAATTCATGTATCCAATCGTTCATATCTCAACTATAAAGATAATTGATTTTATATTATTGATGTAACATATTATGAAACATCAAATCTAACGTCAAAGAAACTTTAACTTAATATATGAATGTATCGATATTTATGTGAATTAATAATTTAGAAGTGGGCGCAACACGTCCATTTTAAAATTAAATATTTTAAGAAGTGGAACATCATGAACATTTTCAAACGATGGAATAATCGAAATACACCGAAACTAATATGTAAATATTCAAACTTCAAACCCCAACATCTGCCATGCTGAAATATTCCATTTTCATTCAATTAAATTTTTTTTCAAATAAATTTTCTACTAGGAAATCAAAAGTCACCCCTCTCTCGTATTGGGATTAGTTAGTTGGGCAAGTTTTCTTTTAAATCTTTGAACCCAAACATATCTTTGTATTTAGTCTTTGTCAGAAAAAAAAAAAAAAAATTATTTCAACTTTTAGATTCACACAAAAATGTTTCTGCACTCTTTGGACCCACATGTTTTTTTACGAGTGAAAATCAATACAAAACATTGAAAATGTGATACTAATATATGATATTTAAATACTATTGTACTAATTGTTTAGATTTGGTACAAAAGATCAAATTTTGGGTATAAAAGTTTAGCAACTTTATTTATATCAACAACAGTTTGGATACTCAATAATCATATATTAGTATCAGATCTAAAATAATTGATACTCCAATATCATATGTCAGTACCATATTTTCAATGTTTTGTACCGTCGTTCAATTAAAAAAGACAAATATGAAATTAATATCAATACTTGCATACATATTTGAGTACTCAAAAAACATATATAAATACCAAATTTGAAACAATTCATGCTTAAATATCATGTATTAATACTGAATTTTCAATATTTTATACCAACTTTCACCCGATAAATAACATGTGGGGCCAGGGAGTTCAAAAACATTTTTTTATGGACTAGAGAGCTCAAAAGACTGAATGTAAAGTTATGTTTGAGTTTAGAGATTTAAAACAAATTTACTCTTAGTTTATTCTATCGCACCACTAACGATGTTGCCACTGCAAGTTGGGGTGGGGTGTTCACGGATCGGTTAACCGCTCGAATCGAACCGAACCGAACCGAACCGAACCGAACCGAAATTTTTTTTGTTTTTAACCGAATCGTTAAATTCTGTTCAATTTTCGGTTCAGATTTTGGACGAACCGAAAATTCGGTTCGGTTTTGTTCTGTCAAAATGCACACCCCTAAGTCTGCAAGCGTGGTTTTGACCAAATTTTCGGTTCGATTTGATTCGGTTCGATCAAAATGCACACCCCTAACTCTGCAAGCGTGGTTTTGCTTCTTTTAATTAAGATGCAATATTTTGTTCTAGAGTTATTTTCACCAAATACTCCTGTGAAATATTGAAAATGTACATTTCTTCCCTGTGAAATTTTAATATGCATCTTCAACCCTAACCTTTTATAAAATTAGCACACGTGCCCCTTCATATGAGCGATTGTTGCACACATTCCCCTCAAGCGACTGGGTCAATATTTTGATTTTTTTTACACCAAATACCCCTATGAAATATTAAAATTGCATATTTGTCCTCTTCAGAGTATAATTTTTAAATCTTTTCAATCCATAAGATCCAATTATAAAAATATTTATCAAACATTTATATTTTATTTTTATTTTAAATTTATTATTATTAATTAATTTGTTTCTAAAAAAATATTATTACTTTATCTTGATATCATTATTTTATTAAACTTACTTCGTGTTTCCAACTTTTTCATTAAATATGCATTCATAAACAAGGATTTAAATACATAAAAGTATCAAAATATTAAACTAATTAAAATGATAATTCAGGCATATTAATTTTCCGATTTAGGACTATATAATATTGAACCAAAATCTAAATTTTTGAAAAAAAATGCATTGCACAATTTGCAATAAATAATGAAAAAATAAAATAATTATATAATGATAAAATTTACTATTAATTCTATATTTAATTGAATAAAATAATATTTTTAATTAAATAACTATGAAAAATATTAATTATTTTATCTTAGTATTAGTTATACAAAAATATATATTTTAATAGTAAATTTTATCATTATATAACCACTTTATTTTTTTATTATTTATTGCAAATTGTGCAATACATATTCTCGAAAAATTTAAATTTTGGTTCAAATATATATAGTCTTAAATTGAAAAAGTAATATGCATGAACTTATCATGTTGTCATGTTGGTTCAATATTTTGGTTCGTTTAGGTATTTAAATTCTTGTTTACGAATGCATGTTTAATTGAGAAATTGAAAACACGAAGTGATTTAATAAAACAAGGATATCAAAATAAAGTAATAATATTTTTTTAGAAAAAAATTAATTAATAATAATAAATTTAAAATAAAAATAAAATTCATAAAATTTAAATGTTTGATAAATATTTTATAATTGGATCTTATGGGTTGAATAGATTTAAAAATTATACTCTCAATGAGTCAAATATGTAATTTTAATATTTCACAGGGGTATTTGGTACCAAAAAAATCAAAATATTGACTCAGTCGCATGAGAGACGCGTGCGTAACAATCGCTCATATGAAGGGGCGCATGTGCTAATTTTATAAAAGGTCGGGGTTGAAAATGCCTATTAAAATTTCACAGGAAAAAATGTACATTTTCAATATTTCACAGAGATATTTGGTGCAAATAACTCTTTTGTTCATTAACTTTTTTTTTCCAATTTCTCTTTTTATTTTTCTTTTTTATCGTATGAGTCAATCTTAGGTTAGTCTATGCTACACCGGAAGTGTTTCTCTCCCTATTTCAATATCATTAGATCACGTGAGACCCATATATTTTTATGAAAATTGACATATATCTTGATGATCCAATGGTTGATATTTGATCACATCATGGGGACAAGTACTCCAGGTGTAGCATAGAATAATTCGTCAACCTTTAGGCTTGGGCCTGGGTCTAGATCTGGCACAAGATTACCTCAAACTGACGCTATAATCTTTATCAATTAGAATAGTCGGATTGCTTCTAGGATAGGCGGATTGTTTCTAGGGACAACAATGAGTTGAATTCGAGTACAATTTCACATTCTTTTGTTTTCATCTCTCTTTATTGTATCAATTAATCCTCATTTTAATCTTCTTTGGGAATTTAACTTACATCTTTTTACTCATAGGCGTACTGGACTATCGAATATTCATTGTAAAGAATAACTTCAAGTCCAAAAAAACAAAACACTTAAATAAATCTTTTAAAATTTGAAAAAATTTAAGGAAATAAATATTCCTTCACTCATATCTATCCAAATATCATATTATCGTATACTATTACATTTTTTTTCAAATTTAAATTATTTTGATTAATATGCTATGGATACTTAACAAATCCTTAAGGGAAAAAAATAAAAACTAAATCGTCAACATCATAGAAAAAATAAAAAAATATTATAAATAGTTAATCCCAACGTAACATTTCTTTAATATATAAATAAATATGTATGACAAAAAAACATATATATACATATAATATCATCATATATACACATATTATTATTTAATTTAGTATTTGGGTGAGGTATGAGTAAGATATTAACAGACTCCCTTCATCTTCAAACCCGAAAAAACCCCATATCCGATTTTTCGATTATATGAACGGGTCCAAAAAATCTATCCATATCCTCCATCCTATTACTTTTACAATCTATCAGACGATCGTAATAATTTCCGCCTCCAACGAAAGAAAAATGTATTGGAACATAAATATCTGAGGCTATTATTCCAAATTTCCCGGAAAAATACAATATATAAAATCTTAACCATGGTTAATCAACACGGTTCATTACGCGGAGATGGAGTAACGAAGAAAGCTACAATATAATAATTACAACTACAAGTCAACGTTTTCTTAAGCTATTTATATATATATAATATAACATTTATTTCTTCGCTCGACAAATCTCATCGAAAACAAACATGGAGTTTCGAACTCTGGAAATCGATCTTCAGTATGCGAAGGACCTCAACAACGTCAATCTTTTCACCAAGATGGATGTTTACGTTGTTGCTTCAATCTCCGGTGGTGGTGGTGACAAGCAGAAGACCAAGTCCGCCGTGGATCACGACGGCGACGCTAACCCCACGTGGAATTTCTCGATGAAGTTCACGCTCGACGAGGCGGCGCTGCAGCAGAACCGCCTCACGCTCGACTTCAAGCTCGTGTGCGAGAGGGCTTTGGGTGACAAAGACATCGGTGTAGTCAACGTTCCCATCAAAGAGCTCTTCGATTCTCCGGCCAAAGGCGACGGGAAGCAGATTCTGAGCTACCAGGTCAGGAAACCCAGTGGAAAGCCCAAAGGTCAGCTCACTTTCGCCTACAAGTTCGGCGAGAAGACCGCCGCGCCGCAGCCCTACGCGGCGGCTACTGGGATCGTCACGGCTTACCCAGCTGGATCCAGTGCGCCGTACCCTCCGCCGGCTCCCGGAGCGTACCCACCTTCGGTGGCTTACGCGGCCCCGGCGTCGTCGGAAGCTGGGGGACACTATCCACCACCGGCGGGATACCCGCCAGCCGGCGCTGCTCCGTCGCCTGGATATGGGTACCCGCCGCCTCCACAACAAGGATATGGGCAACCACCGCAGCCGGGTTACGGTTACCCACCCCAGCCCGGGTACGGGTATCCACCGCAGCCCGGGTATGGGTACCCGCCGCAGCCGGTGCAGCAACCGCCGAAGAAGAACAAGTTTGGACTTGGATTAGGTGCCGGATTATTGGGTGGCGCACTTGGTGGTTTGTTGATCGGTGATATGATTTCCGATGGCGGAGGATGCGGTGGCGGATGCGGCGGAGGATGCGGCGGTGGCTGATTATTGTGGGGAATTTGATTTCTGATTGAATTAAAAAATTTCGATTTCTTTGGTCTTTCTTTAATTTTCTTTTTTTCTTCTATCTGTCATATATCATTATAATTTGGATACTGTATTGTCTATGTAAAATATATTGATGATTCTGTTTTGCATGTTCCATGAAAATTGTTTCGTGTTCTCTGGGTAAACGTTTAAAAATATATATATATACATTCTCAAAAAATTAAAAAGAAAGATAGTTTTCAGGTTTATTTTTAAGAACCACTTTCGAATTTTTTTTCTCTCCACAAATTTTGAACAATCTCAAATACTATATTAAGTAAACGATTATATTTATTTAATATTTTACCCCCTATTTTTTGTTTTCATTGAAAAAGTCAACAACTTTGTTCGTTGAAATTTAGGCCATTTGAATTCGTCTCGCTACCGTTGAAGTATTATATATACAAGCAATCATCTATTCTTTGTATATAATAATAATTAAAATATATGTTATTTGGCTAATTAAATAAATAATGTTAATTACAATTTTAAACTGTCAATACAGATAGGTTTGGCAAGTGGCAACGGCCTCAAAAAGCCGGGCGAGTTGACCCCGTATTGGAATTCATTATAAATTTATTCAATATATATATATATATATATATATATATATATATATATATTGTGAAAAAAGTAAAAATTTACGGTAAAAAGTAAATACTCTAAAACTCAAAATTTATCAAACTCTACATTTTATAATATTTTTCTCTCAACTCAATTGTATTTTTCATCACAAATGAAGACATATTTATAGATTCACATTTGAGATTAGTCCAAAAATTAATACATCATCATCTACATCATCACACACTAATTATCCACATTTTACAACTCAATATTCAACATTCAACATTCAATATTCAACATAATAATAATAATATATTTTTCAACACTCTCCCTTGTGATGATGATCGTGATATGATGACTGTGTTCATTACGTGTTTTATACTGTCTCGTTAAAAACCTTACTAGAAAAAACCCAGTGGGATAAAAACCATAGTAAGGAAAAAAGAGTGCAGCCACGTAAACTCCCCCTCATGTTAACATGAGTTATTCTTCACATATTCCATAGATTGCGCATCCCAATGTTGTATATATGCTTTCTGAATATCGTCGTGTGAAGTGCCTTTGTGAAGAGATCTGATGAGTTCTCACTTGATTGAATGTAACAGATATCAATATCTTTATTCTTCTCAAGCTCTTGAGTGTAGGCAAAGAATTTTGGGGGGATATGTTTGATTCTGTCACTTTTGATGTATCCTTCTTTCATTTGAGCAATACATGCAGCGTTATCTTCATATAGTGTCACAGGCTTCTTGTCTACTGTCAATCCACACGATATTTGAATATGTTTGGTCATTGACTTTAATCATACACATTCACGACTTGCTTCATGTAATGCAATAATCTCGGCGTGATTTGATGAAGTTGTTACGAGTGTTTGTTTCTGTGAACGCCAAGAAATTGTGCCTCCACGAGTAAATACATATCCGGTTTAGGAACGTGTCTTATGTGGATCAGATAAATATCCAGCATCAGCATAACCAATGATACTTTGATTGGTGTCTTTTGAGTACAAAAGTCCAAATCTGTCGTTCCTCGTAGATAACGAAATATATGTTTAATTCTGTTCCAGTGCCTCTTTGTTGGATATGAACTGAATCTTGCCAATAAATTTACAGCAAAAGATATATCAGGTCTAGTGCAATTTGCAAGATACATAAGGGCACCAATGACACTTAGATATGGTACTTCTAGACCAAGAATAACTTCATCATCTTCGCATGAACGGAATGGATCATTTTCTATGTTTAATGATCTTACAACCATTGGAGTACTTAATGGATTTGATTTATCCATATTAAAACGTTTAAGGATCTTTTCTGTATAATTTGTCTGGTGAACAAAAATTCAACATTATTTTTGTTCGATTTGCAAACCCAGACAATACTTGGTTTTTTCAAGATCCTTCATTTCGAATTATTCCTTTAAGTACATCATAACTTCTTGAATTTCTTTATTCGTTCCAATGATGTTTAAATCATCAATATATACAGCAATAATTACACACCCGGATGTTGTTTTTTTGATGAAAACACAAGGGCATATTGGATCATTTACATATCCATTTTTCATCAAGTGCTCACTTAGCCGATTATACCGCATTCGGCCGGATTGCTTTAACCCATATAATGATCTTTGCAATTTTACATAATAAAATTCTCTGGGTTTTGAACTTTGTGCTTCAGGCATCTTAAATCCTTCAGGGATTTTCATGTTTATATCACTATCAAGTGATCCATATAAGTAAGCTGTAACAACATCCATAAGACACATTTCCAAATTTTCAGACAATGCCAAACTAATCAAATATCAAAACGTAATTGCATCCATAACAGGAGAATACGTTTCTTCATAATCAATTCCAGACCTTTGAGAAAAACCTTGTGCAACAAGTCTAGTTTTATATCTGACTATTTCATTTTTCTCATTTCGCTTTCGAATAAAAACCCATTTGTATCCAACAGGTTTTACACCTTTAGGTGTGAGGACTATAGGTCCAAAAACATTACGTTTATTCAGCGAATCCAATTCAACCTGGATGGCATCTTTCCATTTGCCCCAATCTTGACGAGTTTTACATTCACCAAAAGATTTTGGTTCATGATCCTCATTTTCATTTATGATGTCACAAGACACATTATAAGAAAATATATCATCAATATCTTCTATGTCTTTTCGGTTCCATATTTTTCCAGTATTAATATAATTGATAGATATTTCACGATTCTCGTAAGTTTGTGGTTCTGACAGAACATTTTCATCATCAGGTGTTTCTTCTGGAACACCATTTTCTATTTTATGATCATCGTGCTTCTCTATGCCTTTTTTTTCGAGGATTTTTATCCTTGGAACCACTGGCCTTCCACGCTTCAAGCATTTTATGACATCATGAGTGTCTTCAATTTGTTTCTTTGGAATTTCAATTCGAGCAGAGGCATTTACAGCATGTATATATGATTTTGTTACCCCTTTTGTGTCTGCAAATGCATCTGACATTTGATTTGCAATTCTTTGCAAGTGCACAATTTGTTGTAAATCTTTCTCACATTGTTTGGTCCTTGGATCCAAATGTAACAATGATGGTACATACCATGTGATTTTTTTTTCGATGTGTTTCTTTTCTCCCCCTAACATTGGGAAGATTTCTTCATTAAAATGACAATCAGCAAAGCGTGCTGTAAACACATCGCCTGTCTGAGGCTCAAGATATCTAATGATTGATGGACTATAATAACCGATATAAATACCGATTTTTCTTTGAGGACCCATTTATGATCGTTGAGGTGGTGCAATAGGCACATACACCATACATCCAAAAATTCTCAGATGAAAAATATTTGGTTCTTTACCAAATGCAAGCTGCAATGGGGAGAATTTATGATATGCAATTGGTTTGATGCGAATTAATACCGCAACATGTAAAATTGCATGTCCCCGTATAGAAATAGGGAGTTTTGTTCTCATAATCATTGGTCTAGCAATCAGTTGTAGACGTTTAATCAATTATTCAACTAATACATTCTGTGTATGAACATGAGCAACAAAATGTTCAACAGTAATTCTCATTGACATACAATAGTCAATGAAAGTTTGGGAAGTAAATTCTCCAGCATTATCAAGTTTTATTTTCTTGATTGTATAATCGGGAAATTGATTCCGCAATTTTATTATTTGAGCCATTAATCTTGCAAATGCCACATTCCGAATTGACAATAAGCATACATGTGACCATCTGCTAGAAGCATCGATCAATACCATAAAATATCGAAATGGTCCACATGGTGGATGAATTGGCCCACAAATATCATCCTGAATGCGTTCAAGAAATATGGGTGATTCTGTTTGGATTTTAGCTGGCGATGGTCTTATAATAAGTTTTCCAAGAGAACATGCTTTACATTGAAACTTATTATTCTGAAATATCTTCTGGTCTTTCAATGGATGACCATGCGTATTTTCAATAATTTTTCGCATCATTATTGAACCAAGATGTCCCAATCGATCATGCCAATTGGTTAATATTGAAGAACTATTAACCACCATATTTGATTCGATTGACCTTATATGTGTATAATGCAATCCAATAAGGAGCATTGATAATTTTTCAACCACATATTTCTTTCCTGATTTATATGTGGTAGGACACATATATTTCTGATTTCCATCAGTTATCGTCTCAGTATCATATCCATGAGAATATATGTCATTAAAACTCAACAAATATCTTTTCGATTGTGGTGAATATAAAACATCATTTATCAGAAATTTTGTACCATTTGGTAACAAAAAATGTGCTTTTCCACAATCTTCAATCAAGTCTATAGGACCTGATATTGTATTCACCATTGTTTTTGTTGGTTTTAATTCAAAGAAATATCTTTTATCTTGGAGAATAGTGTGTGTTGTACCACTATCGGGTATGCAAACTTCCATGAGATTATTTTCTTGTTTAGCTTTGCTACCGTTTTCCATTTTGAACTTCAAAAGAAATTATGCAATAAAGAAAATCAAGGATAATATATATATGCAAAATATAGCATGTTTCATAAGAATGCATGAAAAATATAGCATGTTACATTTCAGTCCCACCAATATATTAATCAATGTTCTCGAAATCATTTAAAAAATCGGCAGCTAGGGGTGGGCATCGGGTCGGGTATTGTCGAGTTCGGGTTTATCGGGTCGGGTACCCGACTAGTCAGGTAGTCATTTTGAATACCCGAAACCGACCCGAAAATATCGGGTACCCGACAATCGGGTACCCGAAAATCTCGAGTAATTTCGGGTACCACAATGCGGGTACCCGAAATATGATTCTGCTTTTCTTTTTTGCCAATGTCCTTGTGCTCTTCTTTTGAATCGAGTTGTCGAATCAATTTTTATAAGCATTTTAAGTTTAGAAAATCTTCCTTGACATATAAAAAAACATCGAACACTAGTAATCATCTATGAAAGGTTAATAAACAGGAAAATAAGAAATCAAATACCACCAAAGATACAACCAGAAGGTGGAGCACACAATGTTTAAAAAAAATTATTCATCTGCTTTCTCAAATCCAGTGCTTCATGGCTTTGATTGTGAAACAAGATAGAGAGCAAACAAGAACGAGAGTCAAGAGAAAGAGCAAAACATTGACAATTGAGAGAGAAATAGAAACCTTCTATTCTGACAGTGCCATAGATGCTACAAGAAGAAGACGACTCTTCCTCAAAAAAAGAAAAAAGAAGAAGACGACTCTCTTTGAGATTTGGGCTTCTCATTTGGTATATTGGGCTGGGACTAAAAGAGATTACATATCCTAATAATATGGCCGGGTAGTGTAAAAAATCTAAAACTAGAAATAATCGGGTACCCGATACCGATCGGGTTTTGAAAAAAAACCCGACACCAAACCCGAAAGTATAAATCGGGTTCGGGTTTGTACCCGAACCCGAATTTTTTTAAAAAAATAACCGACCTGATCGGGTTTTACCCGATCGGGTCGGTTCGGGTACCCGATACCCGAACCCGAACGCCCACCCCTATCGGCAGCATTGAAATAAGTTGAACCACTTAAATGGTTATTGTTTTCAACAAGATTGGTCTCTTTTTCTTTTCTCTTTATCGATACTTTAAAGAGCTTACATAAGTGCTCAGGGATATGTGACCAATGTCTTGGAGTGCCACATTTATAACAAACACTCTCATATCTTTTTGAGTGATTTTTATTTTCACTCATATTTTCATGCTGCCTTTTTGGGTGGTTCGTGACGTTCTTTTGAGATTAGTTATTGAAGTAACTATCTCGATTATTTTCATATCCACGGCCGTAACCACGACCACGATCATTTCTACGTCCACGTTCATGACCACATCCTCGACCTCGAACAAAATCTAGTTTATGCCTTTGATTTTGGTTTTCATTTTTTTTACTTACGACATTTGCTTCTGGAAATGCCGTAGATACATTGGGTCGGGATTTATGATTTCTCATTAACAATTCTTTGTTCTTTTCTAGTGATATCGAGAGCAACAAATTTAAGCTTTGCCAAATTTGACATAGTGGTACTAGAAAAATAACAATGCATTTTATAAGTTAATTTCCATTAATATGACAATACAAAATAATAGAAGAACGAAGATTACAAGTGCGTGTACAAATAGAGAAAATGTATGTGGTGGAAAATCGCTGGTGAGTACAAGACTCATGAGCATGATGATCATAATCGTTATGAAAAATAGTCTTAGAAATGTCATCATCTTCATCTTCGAAAAATCGAGGAGAAATTATTTTGAGAGAAAGAGTGAATTTGGTGTGATTGAAAATGAGTTTGAGTGAACATATTTATAGGGCAAAAACTAGCATTTTGTTACCGTTGGGGTAAGAAAAAAAATTGAGTATGTGTTGAATAAAAATTCGTGATATTCATGTGATGCATATAATGATAATCATAATTAAATATACGCAATAAAACATATATCATATCACGTTATTGTTTAAAAACCTTAGAGGCTTTTATACTTGTCGTATCCCTTACTGAGAGTGTGGGATGTCGTCTTAACATCCTTCCAGGATTTATAACAAGTTTTTTTAAAAAACTAATTTTTTTTTGATAATTTCTGATAATAACATGATATAATATATTAAATATATACACAACAAATAAATAAACAATAAAATAAATATTCTTACTTTTGTTATCTTTTTCTTGTGGTTTGGAGCTTGGAAAAATATGGAGGACTTTCGAGCGATCGTGCTGATAACGTGTTGTGAAAAAAGTAAAAATTTACGGTAAAAAGTAAATACTCCAAAACTCAAAATATACCAAACTCTACACTTTATAATATTTTTCTCTCAACTTAATTGTATTTTTTTTTATCACAAATGAAGACCTATTTACAGATCCACATTTGAAATTAGTCCAAAAATTAATACATCATCATCTACATCATCACACACTAATTTTTCACATTTTACAACTCAATATTCAACATTCAACATCCAATATTCAACATAATAATAATAATAATATATATAGGTTTTCAATATATATATATATATTGAAAACCTATATTTTCAATTCTAAGATTTATACACAACGGAAAAGCCAAAAAAATTAATACATTATTATTTCAAAAGAAAAAATTTTAATACATTCCTCAAATTTAAATCCCAGTGGAATAAAAGAAACAAAATTCACGGACCCATGATAAAATAAAAATCACATAGTTTCCATAGTACATCTCATAATATATTAAAATTACTCCAATCCTAGAGTAACAATCGAAATCAACAAAATCAATTGGCCGATTTCTTAGCTAGTGTTTGTAACTTGTAAAAATAAATAATTGTTATTACTTTATCTGGGATTTATAGATGGTTATTCAAATTTCATCGGATTCACAAATGAACAAAGAATGGTAGGATTTTTTTTAGTTTTTTATTTTTTTGAAAGGAAGAATGATAAGATTTTAAAAACTATACAATCCAAAATCTTGGATTTAACAATTTATCTCCTCGGATCCTACTATGACGTTTGAAAAAATTGGCAAAAAATATGGTAATAATTTGGCAAAATTTTTATTTTTTAAAATATAAAGATGTAACCATCTCCCAATTATTTATGAGTCTCATGCTCCACATCATCAATCAGATATCTCACTACTCACATATCCCATATTTTTACAATCAAATATCTCACAAATAAAAAATTTATGTATTATACTTTCATTTTAATTTTATCTTTATTATCTATTTTAATAAAATTATTTTCACTTTTCGAATAAATTTATCTCTGATTTAATTAATTTCATATGTGATTTAATACAATTTATTTATTCAAAAATGTAATTAGAAAGTATTAGAAAAAATATTTACTCTCCAGTACACGTAATTAATATTAAAATGTTATTGAAAAGTGTTGGGATAGGATATGTGTGTAGAGGGTGGAGGATAATACACACTCTTAAAAAATTTCTTGAAAAATGTTTGACCCGTCAAGTAGGTGTTAACCAACTAGACTAAAGTTCTTAACTTTTGAAGACATTCAAACAACTTTAAAAGTGCGAAAATACTTTGATAGTCTTTAATGAAACTCTACACTTAGATCACATGTAAACCAATAAGATAAAAGAGATTAAGGAACACAAGAGATATGGAAGTTCGAAGGCTGAATCTTTTTACGTCTTCACTTCTTTCACTTAGGAAGGAATCCACTAGAAGACTTTGATTTTACAAATTCTGTAACAAATCACTTCAATATTAGGACTTATTCAATACCTAACTCGGAACTCTTTGCACAAAATAAAATAAGATTACAGTTCTTATCAAACTATCACAACTAAAATGTTACTGTTTGAATCCTTAGATCCAAACTCTCAATCTCTTTTACACGAGCTTTTTGTATGAAGAGGTCGAGGAGCTTGAAGAACCCTAAATTGATCCTTGAAGATTTGATAGATTTCTGATGAGTGAGGGTAGATTGAGCAAAGTAGATAAAAAAAATTTTGAGCGCTCAAAGATTCAATAAGATTTCTAGCTTGTTAGGAAAGAGAGATTCCAATTGCAAAGATAATGTTTTGGTGGTTTTCCCTCTTCAAGAAATCTCTATGTTGAGTTCAAAACACAAGAAGAAGCCACAAGCATTCAAGATAACAATAATACGAAATCAAATAACGATGCAAGCAACACAACATGATTACTTGGTTCGGATTGTTTCCAATCCTACATCCAAGGTACAGGGCAACCCCAATGAATTCACTGTAAAACCGAGAACACAATCGTTCCAATCCTCACCATTGGATCAATTACAAGTTTGACAGTAAACTTAAGAAATACAAACAAGAATAAAAAATGCAGCTCTTGCTATCTTTGCCTTCAACTCCAACTCGAGCAGTCTTGAAGATGAGCTTGATTCCAAGACGAAGTTCCCAGATCTCAGAGAATACGACTGTGATTCTGATGAAGAAGAAGAATGGACGTTAACCACTTTTAACCAAATTACCAACTTACTTAACCAATCACATTAGATCACATCCCTTGGATTAAGATTAGTAGCAGGACTTAATCTGGACCATCCAATCCCAACTAATTGAGGTCAACCAAGTCTTCACAAATCTCCACCTTTGACTCTATTAGTTGTTTATAGTGAGCTCAACTGGTGTTCCCGAGAGTACAAGTCAAAATTTACTCCAATATGTTGAGCATACCCAATGCATCCTTGAGTTTGCTCACATGTATTACTTTTTTTAGCATGTATGCTGGATTGACCAATGTGTCAATTTTTTGAATGCTTACCAGGCCTCTAGGGATACTATCCCTCACAAAATGCAATCTAATTTCAATATGTTTAGTCCTCTCGTGAAATACAGAGTTCTTGGACAAATGTATGGAACTTTGTGAGTCACAAAAGATAGTAAAAACCTTTTGATCAAATCCCATCTCTGTAACAAATCTTTTAATCCAAAGTCCTTCCTTTACAGCTTCAGTAAGTGATATGTATTCATCCTCAGTTGTGGACAAAACCACAACATTTTGTAGGCTTGATTTCCAGCTCACCACATTTCCACCAACTGCAAAAACATATCCTGAAATTGTCCTTCTTTTATCAAGATCAGAGGCATAATCTGAGTCACAGTATCCAGTGACTTCACAAGTGATTGTTGATGGTCTTGAGTACATTAACTTCAATTTGTGGTTCCCTTTAAATACATGAGTAGCCACCTAACTGCTTGCAAGTGTTCCCTACTATGTTTGCTCATGAATCTGCTCACCAGTCCTAGTCCATATGTTATATTTGGTCTAGTTGATACCATCATATGCATAATGATTCCCACTGCATTAGAGTATGATATATTCTTCATATGACTGGATTCCAATTCCTCCTGATCACCTTTCATAGCCTTGGCATCTGTCATACTGAAAAGATTCAGCACTTTGCTAATATATTTCTTGTGACAAAGACAAGTTACTTAGCTTCCTGTTGCTTCTGATTTCAACTCCAAAGAGATTTTCTTAGCTGGACCGAAGTCTTTCTTCTTGAATTCACTGTTAAAAAGGTGCTTCAACCTCTGTATCTCTTTAGGATCCTTACAAGCTATGAGCATATCATCTACATAGATCAGCAGGTAGATATAAGAGTGATTTGGAAGCATCATATAATACACACAACTGTCAAATTTGGACCTATTATACCCTTGCTATAGCATGAAATTATCGAAGCATTTATACCATGTCTAGGTGATTGTTTTAGGCATGGATAGATTTTTGTAACATACAAACTTTTCCAACTTGAGCATTGAGTCATCAAGATCTTTTCTACAAGGTGTCCATGTAAGAACGTTGTTTTGACATCTAATTTCTCAAGTTCAAAGTTTAGTATTACTGTAATAACAAGTAAAATCCTAATGGATGTATGTTTAACTACTAGAGAGAACACTTCAAGGTAGTCGATGCCTTCAATTTGTAAGAAGCCCTTTGCGACTAATCCAACCTTAAACCTTGGTCCCTCAACCCCTATCACTCCTGGATTCTTCTTAAACACCCATTTACGGCCAATGACTAATGGAAGCGCTCAGTCGAGTCGCGCCCAAATTACCCGACTCCAATCAGATAAATAAATTATGTAGTAGTGAGAGTAGGGATCGTTTCCACGAGGAAAGTGAAATTTATTTGTATTCTTAAAAATACTGAAAATAAATAAAAGGGGATTTGGAATTTTAAAAACTACTACGCAAGAATTAAAATTAGAAAGATCAATAAATTAACGAGACTTGGTATCGATCGACTACACCCTTGAAATCATTCATTCGATCATCGAATCCCTAAAAATAATTAATGCTCATTGAATATTCATCATTGAAAATTTAATTCCTGTTTCACCTTAATTTTAGTTAATTAGAAACCAGCGTTCTAGATTAACCTTTACCCCATAAATCAACCCGATACCAGCGATCTAGATTTAAATCCACGGTAGCATTTAAATGAGTAAAACTGATGAATCTAGACAACACATGCACCAGCAGATGTATTTAATCTAGTCAATTGTTGTTCCTACGATTTAACAAATTCAACAGCAGAAAATATTAAACGCAGTTGCTTCACAAATTAGATTATTCAAACAATTATGGATTTGAATTCTAATTTAGCAATAGATTGTATGAAAGAATTATCAGGTGATCAATCTAATAATCAAACATACAAGCATGAAATAAATCAGAACAACTCTTGATACTCAAATTGAATTAAACACTAAAAAACTGAATCTCACAAATATAATAAAATCAAGGGTTTCGTCATCCTAAACCAAGTACAAAAACTAAGAAAGAGTTGAAGAAGAAACTAAATCTAAGAATTGGAAAGATAAAACCTAGCCGCCAGAGCGTTCTTCGCGTTCCAAGCCGTCCAATCTCCTATATTTTCGAGTTCTAGATGATATTTAAAGTATAGAGTCCTTCCCAAGAAAGTTTCCTATTTAAAATATAAATTCCCGACTTTTCGTCTCGCCCGATCGATCGGTTATAGTTGACGGATCGAGCGAGCATAAAACTGCCAACTTTCTGTCCAACTTTTATTTCTGCTCCCGCTCGATCGGTTAAATGTTGCGGATCAAGCGAGCAACTTTTTTTCCAGCGAGCAGCAATTTTGAAAAATTCATATTCGGATATCTAGCCGTCGGATTGAGCTGAAATTTGGACAGCAGCTTCAAAACATCTTGAATTTCATTATGAATGGTCGAGATCTGATTTGGAGCTTTCTAAATTAAAAATGATTTTTGAATCATTGCTGCTCTGTAATTCTTCTCTTATCTCGCTCTTTCCTTCCATATTTAGCTTCTTTTCTTCACTTTTCCTATATCAAATCACATACAATGATTAGGAACTATAACATGAATTTAATCAATCAAAATACACCTAATCATCACAAATTAACTCAATCAAACATAGGAAAATACCATCACATCAAATTCCCCCTACTTAATCCTTGCTCGACCTCGAGCAACACAAAACATAAACACAAATGAATAATGAAATCACAGCCTCAAAGAAGTTTTCACATACAAAACAAAATTATGAATACTCTCGATTTTCCATAATACACCATCAGTCAAGCGTGAACGTGTGTGTGTGTCATGTTATTTCAGCTACATGCAACTTCAAAAGAGTCAGTTTTAAGACCGTTCGCCGACCTATGACAAATCAGTGTGAGTATCCCCATCAAGAGCCCTTTTCTCCCAACAATCTTCAAACAAAAACACAATTCTCTTTTGATAAAATTACGCACCACCGGATTTTGCACCCGGTATTACTTTAGCCCCAATAATTACCCGCTAACTTAGCTATAACTAAGACAGGATTAGAATTTTAATCCCCTCGTCTATAACCCGAATGGAGAATCAACCCCATTTAATCCGCATACTTAGCCTTGAAATTTAATCTTTTAGGATTTCAATCCTTTCTAGGCCCAGATGGAGTTGTATATAAATTTTTTTTCTAGGTGCGCCCAAGATCGTTTATGTCAAGTCAAAAAGATCATCAGGGTTCAACAAAACACTATCAAGCTCCACAAACACCTATTGTCGTGCAATGGTCCAACAGACACAAACATCATCTAATACATCGCTACAGTTCACTAGTTTAACATATGTGCTTAAAATATTCACTACTCAACCTACGGTTTCTCATATCCAATCAAGAGCAAATTTCCATGTAAAATAATTTTACAAAACTTCATCATCATAGGCTAGTGAATTTCATCAATGATATTCATTGCTAACTATGAGCTCTAAATTTTTTTTAAAAAATACGGCTAAATGCTCTAACTGACTGGCTAAGTCCTCTCCCCCATACTTAGAATCTTACATTGTCCCCAATGTAAGTCAAAATGTAAAATAAAAATAAAAATAAAAACTGAAAATGAAAGTAAATATTCCCCTTGGGTTGCCTCCCAAGCAGCAGTTGATTTCCAGTCTTCAGCTTGACCCTAAAAAGCACTCCTCAAAGAGCGGCTGACGCCCAAAATAAGTGTCATATGACACCACAAATGGGTCTTTGTTCCATATGCCCTCAATCTTGGCTAGATGTATACAGTTCAAGCTCGTCACCTCAACAACACTCCAAAGTATCTGGTAAACATGGGAAGAGAACACCTCTGTTGGCTCCGGACGCCATCATATTTTGAAACTGGTACTGATGGAAGACAAGGGTCTTGGGGATGTGTGTATGATGATACTATCGATGAGCTCATATCGGTACACTCTTGAACTCCGTCATCCTCAAACTCAAGTGGCAAAATATTTCCATCATACCTTATTTCTTCCATAACATCTTCCGACTGCGGTTCAATAAGAAGAGAAGACTCAAACGCCTCTAAATCTTCAACATGATTTGGTTCGCACTCCCAATCCTGGTTCTCTGAGTCATCATCATCGAACCAAATCGGGTTGGTCATTGCTTGAGTATCTTTCTCCACTTCCTGTTCTCGGTGTTCATGGAGGATTGATCTCTTGATATTCTCTTTGTGCTCCACAAGGTGACATCTAGAATTTTTTAGATCTTCTACAGTTTCAACAGTCGATGCCACAAGCTTGCTCATGATATCCTCCAGCGGATGCAAGATCAATTGCGAACAACTTCCCTCCTCCTTTCGAAGCTCAAATGGTTGGTCTGTAAAATCTGGGTATTGAGATTGCGAATACCGGTAATAGTCAAACTCGGCCATATCATCCAACAGGTGTCTCATGGTATCATCATCTCGGCAAAATATTGAAATACCGATTGTGAAAGCTCCATCAATTACCCATCTTCTTGTCACTGCATCCAAACCATCAAGAAAAATTGTAAGGAGAGAATAGTTAGAAAACTCATGATACCGGAAGATGGTTTCCAAATCATTAAATCTCTTCCATGCTGCGTAGAATGGCTCTCCGTGTTGCTGGATAAAACTTGCTAATACTTGTCGATTTGACATCTCGAAGTATCACACCGCAAGAATCCCCCTTCGCCTATGCAAAATTCTTTCTATCTCTGGGTCATATGGAAATTCTTCTTCTTCCGAAGATTCACCTGCACGCACGAACAAACCAGAGTAGCACTAGGAGGAATAATAACAATAAAAAAACAAAAAAAACAAAAACACAAATAAATTAAATGCCTTTCCCCGGAAACGGCGCCAAAATTTGGAAGCGCTCAGTTGTGTCGCGCCCAAATTACCCGACTGCAATCAGATAAATAAATTATGTAGTAGTGAGAGTAGGGATCGTTCCCACGAGGAAAGTGAAATTTATTTGTATTCTTAAAAATACTGGAAATAAATAAAAGGGGATTTGGAATTTTAAAAACTACTACGCAAGAATTAAAATTAGAAAGATCAATAAATTAACGAGACTTGGTATCGGTCGACTACACCCTTGAAATTATTCATTTGATCATCGAATCCCTAAAAATAATTAATTTCCATTGAATATTCATCATTAAAAATTTAATTTCTGTTTCACCTTAATTTTAGTTAATTAAAAACCAGCGTTCTAGATTAACCCTTACCCCATAAATCAACCCAATACCAGCGATCTAGATTTAAATCCACGGTAGCATTTAAATGAGTAACACTGATGAATCTAGACAACACATGCACCAGAAGATGTATTTAATCTAGTCAATTGTTGTTCCTACGATTTAACAAATTCAACAGCAGAAAATATTAAACGCAGTTGCTTCACAAATTAGATTATTCAAACAATTACGGATTTGAATTCTAATTTAGCAATAGATTGTATGAAAGAATTATCAGGTGATCAATCTAATAATCAAACACGCAAGCATGAAATAAATCAGAACAACTCTTGATACTCAAATTGAATTAAACACTAAAAAACTGAATCTCACAAATATAATAAAATCAAGGGTTTCGTCTTCCTAAACCAAGTACAAAAACTAAGAAAGAGTTGAAGAAGAAACTAAATCTAAGAATTGGAAAGATAAAACCTAGCCGCCAGAGCGTTCTTCGCGTTCCAAGCCGTCCAATCTCCTATATTTTCGAGTTCTAGATGATATTTAAAGTATAGAGTCCTTTCCAAGAAAGTTTTCTATTTAAAATATAAATTCCCGACTTTTCGTCTCGCCCGATCGATCGGTTAAAGTTGACGGATTGAGCGAGCATAAAACTGCCAACTTTCTGTCCAACTTTTATTTCGGCTCCCGCTCGATCGGTTAAATGTTGTGGATCAAGCGAGAAACTTTTTTTTCCAGCGAGCAACAATTTTGAAAAATTCATATCCGGAGATCTATCTGTCGGATTGAGCTGAAATTTGGACAGCAGCTTCAAAACATCTTGAATTTCATATGCACGATGAAGATCTGATTTGGAGCTTTCTAAAATTAAAAATGATTTTTGGATCATTGCTGCTCTGTAATTCTTCTCTTATCTCACTCTTTCCTTCCATCTTTAGCTCCTTTTCTTCACTTTTCCTATATCAAATCGCATACAATGATTAGGAACGATAACATGAATTTAATCAATCAAAATACACCTAATCATCACAAATTAACTCAATCAAACATAGAAAAATACCATCACATCAGCTATCTTATCTTTTGGTTTGTCTACAAGTGCCCATGTTTTGTTCTTAATCAATGATTTGTATTCATCTTCCATATATAGCTTTATTCCATTAAGTCCAGTCTTTGCATCTCTTGGCTTCAGCATAGGTTGATGGCTCTTCTAGATCCAGTAAACTCAGCCACATTGAGTTCAAATTCAGTGAAGTCTGATGATGAAAATCTAGGTGGTGGTCTAATTTCCCTTATGACCCAGTCTCTTGCAAGAAGATAATCATCAAGATGCGGACCCTCCCTAGGATCATCATGATGTTCATCTTGGCTCACATCCATCATATTTTCAACTTGGTGTGTTAGTGGATTATCATCCTGGCTTATATCATAGGAACCTTCAAGTAGATGGTGATTAGCTCCACCTACATATTTATCTAAATCTTTGCTCAGAGTTTGGAGCTCATCTTTGTCCTGAAAATTATGCCCAACTTGTTTAGAGCTGGCTGATTCTAAAACTTCCTTGTTAGTTTTTTTATAAAATTCACATTCTTGAAAAGTCACATCTTTACTTATCACACATTTAAGATCATCTAAAAGCCAAACCTTGTAACCTTTGAAACCATTAGGACAACCAAGAAAAATCTCTTTCTTTGCTCTAGGTTTGAGTTTACCTTGGTTAGCATGAATTAATACAATACGAAAAAAAATTCTAAGGTGATTATGGGCTGGTTTTAAACTTGACCACTTACATTCAGGAACCATGAAGTCAATGGCAGAGTATGGAGACATATTAATGAGGTAACAAGCAATAGATGCTGCCTCTGCTCAGAACTTTGTTGGCAAGACACTCTCACTTAACATGCATCTCACTTTATTCATAATGGTTCTATTCATTCGTTTTGCAACTCCATTCAGTTGTGGTGTATATGTGAAAGTTTATGTCTAGCAATACCATTCTTAGCACAATAGTCATCAAATTCATGATTGAAAAATTCCAAACCATTGTCTGTTCTCAGCCTTTTAATTTTGTTTCCTGATTGATTTTCTACTAATGTTTTCTATTCAACAAACTTACTAAAGGCTTCATTTTTTTTTTTTTTTAAGAAATAGATCCATACCTTTTTAGAGTAATCATCAATCAAAGAAATAAACTATTGAGCTTTTGAAAGTGAGAATGGTACCTTTGACCCCACAAGTTTGCATGTATGTAGTCCAGAGGTGACTTGGTGTTGTTGTGGACGGTTGGGGTGAACTTTAGTCTGTGTGTTTTACCCAAAACGCAGCTTTAATAGAATTCCAATTTAGATATTTGATTGGAATTCAGTAGGCCTTGTTTGCCCAGTTCTTGGAGTTCTTTTAGGCTCATATGCCCGAGCCTCTGATGCCATAGTTGTGTGTGATATTTGGCTAATATAGATACATTGACCTCTATTGTTAAGGTAGTCCCTTGCAACACATAGAGTCATTGTTTCAAGATACCTTTCATTACAACTAATGAGCCTTTGATTACCTTTAGGATACCATTCTGAGCTTTGTAACTCAATCCCTTTTCGTCTAGAGTACTTAAAGAGATCAAATTCCTCTTTAGATCAAGAATATATCTCACATCAGTTATTACTTTTACTGAGTCATCCCACATTCTTAGCTTTACAGATCCAACACCATGAATTTTACAAGCATCTTTGTTTCCCAAAAAAACATAACCATTCTCAACATCATTGTTTCCCAACAAAACATAACCATTCTCAACACCTTTAAAATATGTAAACCAGTCCCTTCTTGGAGACCTATGGTATGTGCAGCCGGAGTCCATTATCCATTCTTCCTTTGAATCATATGTAGATATAGTTCTAACCTTAGCCATCTCAAATCCTTCTAGTACATTTGCTGTGTTAGTGGCTGGAGATGTTTCTTATCCCAAAATCTTCTAATATGCCCTTATTTCTTACAAGACCAGCATGTCCTCTTTGGTATTGAATTTGATCTAGATCGAGGTCTCCATTTGTTATTCGATTCCCTTCTTTTAGTGGACCTTTACCTTACATGTAACCCTTCACCAGCAGGCTTATGAAGTCTGCCATTTGCTTTTAAATCTAATTCCTTAGATTATGAAGCTACTATTACTTCTTCAAGGGTTAGTGTTTCTCTTCCATATTTGAGAGTATCCCTTAGCTGATCACATCCTATTTGGTAAGGCTTTAGTCATATACAATTGTTCTAGATTTGCCCACATCTCTGAAGTAGACTTCTCTTTAACAACTTTTTTGACAATTTGGTCACTAAGACTTAGAACAATCGTGTTTCTTGCCTTCTTTAAGATCTTTGCTTTGTTCTATATAGTTCTTAGAATCTTCGATTCACCATTTAAAGCTTCGTCCAGCCCCAGATTACCTAGATGAGCTATCATTTTTTCTCTCCATAGATTAAAATCATTATTTCCATAAATTTCTCCACCTCAAATCTTGATGTGGACATTGCTAAAGAATGCCCCTGGCCAGTAGACATCCTTGTCAAGAAATCCGCAAATGAGAGAAAGAAGAAAATCAATACAGAAAAAGTAAGTTTCAAGATCGTTTTTGTAGCAACCCGACTCGGATCCACTACCTAATCAGTGTTAAGAGCATAATTAAGCATGCATTAAATAAATTGCTGTGGAAGACTTAAATAAAACAGACTGGCAGAATACAATCGGTTAAACAAATTTGATTATACAACCCTATCGAATTAACTTAAATAAAACCTACAACTAATCTTGCTGTCTTCGAGGTTCACTAGCATTTTCAAGCTCCTGGTACTCGATCCTGCACCTACACCTGTCCCGTCGAATGGGGTGTCCAGAACCACAGAAAATACTGGACGTGAGCTCTAAGCTCAATACGAAAGCACGGATAAACATACAAATATGATGCATGCAAATGACAGGATATCCATATCAGGAATAACTGTATACAAACTGCTCAGACTGGCACCTGGGATATGAGCTCGTCACATCGGGGTAGCTAACCACTGTGTGCGACCACTCACTCCCGAATTTTGGACGCGGACCACGGAGTCCTCTAGGTAACAGTACCTAAGGGTACTCGATATCAAATGTCCAAACAGGGCTGAGCAACCCTAACTGGCTCATCTCAAAAGATATACAGATGTACAGGCACAAAATGATATGTACATGTCACATAACAATAATAACATGCAAACACATAAATATAACCGACGACAAAAATAGTGTATAAATACTCTTATACAACCAAATCGAAAGTCCTAGGGTAACAAACCCTACCACTAAAACCTCGCTGCAATAGGTAACAACCTCAACCTTGCTGCGAGTCATCTGGATCATCCAGCCACAAACCTGCCCTGCCACAAGAAATCCAAAAAGAAACCAACACAGGGGCATGAGCGACAACGCTCAATACGAAAGAAATGATATATAGACTAGTATGCAGGAAGCAAATGATTTTAAAATACTGTTTAAAACAGTCTACTTAGGGCTCCATGAATATATAGTACCGTGCTAAGAGAGCGACTCCTCGGGGTACTCGTATATTCTCCTATCAACTATAGCGTCAAAACCACCGTCGTGGCCACTCTTAGTGATAACAAAACCAGGGGCTGAGTCTCCCCAGACACGAATCCATAAGGAGTAACCCCTCACCGATGGAAACTGTCAATGACTCACATCATACCAGATGCAGTCAACCGTAAAAAAAATGCATGTGCTAAAGCCGTAAAACATGGTAAAACATATAGCACATACTCATGCAACATATAAGAATATATATCATGTCGGCTATCTTGGTCAGTACTTACGTACCTCTAACACTGCAGGCAAATCCTAGCAACACTGGTCTAGATCTCACGCCTACACGTTCACACTAAGGTGTCTACAATGCAAATACCCATGCATCATTAAATAAGCTTTAAAAACCTTAACTAAGCTATTATATAATCCTAAATATTTTTAGAAAGTCAAAGCTATACCTGCGTCCGTCGTTTGTCGCTTGCCTCAAAACTAGACCACAGCTCCGCTACGATGTCAGGATCGCTATGTCACTTTCGGATTTCCCATAGGACGCCTAGATCTCCCTAGATCTGAGTTAGAAGGCCTAGGAATCGAGAGAGAATAGTGGAGATGTGCGAGTTGAAAATGAAATCTCGACCCCCTATTTATAGGCGAAGTTCGGAGCCTCCAAACCCTACTTTGGATCCCCCGATCCGGTTCGGATCCTCCGTTCTTGACTTCGGAGCCTCCGATCCTGTTCGGAGCCTCCGATCCTAACTTCGGATCCTCCGAAGTCCCATCAATGACGTCACCAATGGCGTATTTTTCTCGGACAACTGGACATGCAGTTCAGAGCCTCCGACCTGAGGTTCGGATCCTCCAAACCAGTTCGGAGCCTCCTAACCTGGTTCGGATCCTCCGAACCCTACGAACCTTCCCGGCCATTTTTGAGTGCCCTGGATCCATTTCTGGACTCCATTAATCCATTTGAAATTTTCTTAATCATGTTTTATTAATCTAAACATGATTACACGATTAATTACTCATTAATCGTTAATTTTGGATACGGGTCACTACAGCCACATCTCAACGATAACACTAATTACACATCTTATACTTAAACTATTATGTTTATCAATTTTAAACATGATAGAGTTGGATCATATTCATTTCTTATCATTTATGCGAGTGAACAATAGGGTGAACTTTACTAACAATTCTTATAAAATTAATATATTATTTACACACGAACGCATTCAATACATTTTTTCGTTTCACACGCAACGTGTTTGCCACAATTGCTAGTATATATCTATTACTATATTGTAAAGCGATAATAAGTTTAGCGTGGCCAGTTTCTTGGCGGTCGTAGGTTATTGCAATACACGCGTTGTTTGTTTGTTTGCCACCACCTAACAACATCACACTTGTGCACAGAACATTGGTTTGGGTTTTCGGTGTTGACCGCTTTCGAAAGTGACCAATTGCTTTCCGGTTGTAGGTCAAAAAAACACACGCATCACCTTTGTGTTTGACAGAAGAGTTCTTCTGAGGGTTTCGGCGATTACTGATTACCACTTTTCTCCTTCTCGGTCAAACCTTTTTTTTAAAAAATAAGGTTCCCTTCGGATGGACCATTTAAATATATAGGTCTGATCTTGTTTTTAATTCAATAAAAGGGACTCTTGACTTTTTAATTCAGTCAAAAGGTCTCAATTAAGGGTAGTTTGGCCTCTTTTTTTTTTTTGAAAAAAAAATTTTTTTGTCCAACCCTAATTTTCCCTCCTCCCTCCCTTCCCTCTCTCCTCTCCAGGATTCGAACCTGGATCGACTCTCTCTGTAAGGTCCAAAAAGTCCGCTAGCTTAATTATGATTAATTGATTTACTTATATGATTTAATGCATGTTATTTATAATATTAATTGTTATGTGAATTATGTGTTATATTATTTTTTTAAAAAAAAAAGTTTTAGGTTGGGTTTAATTTTGGGTCGTAGGGACGAGCCTAGCCTTGAAACGAGTTAAGAAAAATATTTTAAGTAAAGTTAGTAGATGCAGAAGTATTTTATTGAGAGAGAGTAAAAATTTTAAAGAATTTTTAGTGTAACTAATGGGCCGTGTTGGAGCCCATTAGTCACAGAGGAAAAGCATTCAGAAGTTTTCTGAACTCTCATTTGAACGCTTACTCTTATTTCTCAAAATCTCTCTCAAACACTGCGATCTCCAAGCTAGGGTTCTTCGGCTTCTCAAGGTTAGATCGTTCCGCAGTCCGGGTTAATCCCAATCAGACGATCCAGGCAAGTTTTTACTATTTTTAAACCCATTCAAGAATATAGTTATTTTCAAGATAAAACCCTAGGTGTTTGATTGATGATCTATGAATGTTTTCTTGAAAATTTTTATGAGTATGTTGCTTGATTGTGATACGTGAAGCATTCCTGAGATGTTCGGTTCATGTTTATTGAGTTTTGAAAGTTTTGAATGCACAAGATCAGATTTTTGGGTAAAAGTAGTTTTGAAGGTTTTTAATTCAACATCTTTGAAATGATTGATGTATTGGTACTAGTTATTTTGAGATTATGATGTTGTTGAATGGTATTTTGATGGAAAAACGTCCCAAAGCATTGTGGGTTTTGAAGAAAGTGCAGAAAAGATCAGTTTTCGGAATCAGACGCCGCGACGGCGCGCCCGCGCTGCCGAGCAATGCGCCCGCGCCTGAGCTGCAAAATCTCTGCGCACAGACGGCGCGCCCGCGCTACTAAGTAGTGCGCCCGCGCCGCTTTGTCGCAAGATGTCGAGCGGGAGGCGAGCCCGCACTGCAGAATCAGCAAGGCCGCGCCTTAGGCTCGATTTTTCCATCCCATTTTATGAGTTTTTGAGTCCTAAAAATCATGATTTTCATACTTTAATGTATTTTAATTATTTTTAAGAATGTTCATGAAGAATTTTAAAGTTTTCAAGGTCCGAAATGGATGGAATGCCTTACGTGGATCAGTCAAGTTATGTATTGCATGATTATGTGATTTTCTCATGAAAGTTAATTTCTCATGAAATGTTTTGACGAATTTTAAGCATGCAGCATCACGAGAAACTTTATGAGCATGTACGAAATTTATGAAATGACATGATAAGATGAATGATATGATGCATGAAAAATATTTTGATGATTTATGCGTCTTGTGGTGATTATATGGGGTATGCACTGTAGTACCCCGTACCCAAAATCAGTAATTAAGGGATTAATCATAATTACTTGAATAGAGTTCGGAAGCTCCGATGCAGGATCGGAAGCTCCGATGCAGGATCGAAAGCTCCGATCATATTACGTAAGGCATGACGATTGGCTAGATCGGAAGCTCCGATCACCCCTATCCGAAGTCACCAAGTGATATTTTGACACGTGGCAGATCAGGATCTTCGGAAGCTCCGATGGCAGGTTCGAACATTCCGATCGAGGATCGGAAGTTCCGATCGTTGTCTATAAATAGAGGGCCAAGGCTTCATTTCCAATTGCCAATTTCGAGTATTTCCCTCTCCTTTCTAGTCTATTCAAGTTGTTCTAGCCTTCCTAGGCTTGACCCGGCAGTCGGCGAGGCGTTCGAAAGTCGTAGCAGAGTTGTGCCCAGGTTCTGGAGGCATCAACATCAAAGGGCTAACGACGGACGAAGGTATAACTTTTTGCTTCCTATAAATATTTAGGAGTATACAATAGCTTAGTTAAGGCTTTTAGAGCACTTTAATGATAGCAGTATCATTTGGCAGTGTAGAGCAGACTAGGCATGGACCTAGAGTTGGTAGAGCTTGCACTGTTTTGAGGTACGAAAGTACTGTTCGAGATATCCTGACTGAGTATGCATGTATTATGTGACTACATGATTTATATGACATGATATTATGCTGCATTCATTTGCATCTTGTTGTATCTCTTTTCGAGATGTCTGTTAGTAGGGTTGTACCCTATCCTGTTAGTGGATGGACTTCCATCGATTTGGGTCCGGCGTATCCACGGTTATCTCGGTATGGGAGCCACCTCCTGAAGCGATGGCACAACGTGCTACATACCAGGGCCCAGTCTGTCTCTGTTATCTGATCCTTGACCTCGAGTTTATAGGGAGTTCACTTTGTATGCATGTATACTCATACTCTCGTACTGAGCATTTTATGCTCACGTCTCGTACTCTGTGTTTCTGGACACCCTATTCCATGGGGCAGGTTTGCGATTGGACGAGGCGGGTGGATCCAAGAGGGGCTAGTCAGTGGCTGACCAGCTGGAGCTTCGTCTAGGTTTTATTTCTGTTGTTTTGAGGTTGATACAGCTATTCGATTTGGTTGTATATTAATTTGATAAATTACAGATTCCTTTACTTGGGATTGTATAACGTTTATGGTTTCCGCAGTTTTATTCTGATATCTGTTTAATTAAGTTAATTGCATGCCTAAGTTCTATTAGTAGGTGATCCGGGTAAGGGTCACTACATTTATGGTATCAGAGCATGCATAGTATTCTTGGGATTTAGACTCTGCATAAGGTAACCGTGAGGTATTTTTGTAGATGGCAGATCGTGACGACCGAAGTTCTCATGGCAGTATTGGTGGGCATTGGGGTGATGCCGACCGGGAGCCTCGTCGAGAACGACGTCATCGTCATCATGACGACGAGCGTTTCACTGTGCGTTGATTCTTAGCTATGGGTCCTAAGCCCTTAGTTGGAGGTGAGTCTCCGGAGGATGCGGAGAATTGGTTAGACCGCATGGAGATGACTTTTCAGACTTTCCAATGCACCGAGGAGCAGAAGATGGAGACCCTGGGTTATCTTCTGGATGGACGTGCGCGCAGGTGGTGGAGGTTTACTTCTACACCTTTTGTGGCGGCGAGAGGAGTGGCCACCTGGGCCGAGTTCCGCACAGCTTTTCAGAAGCTGTATTTTTCTCCTGCACTCCGACAGTCGAAGGCAGGCGAGCTACTGAGTCTGCGACAGGGAGCCATGTCTATTGATGAGTATCAGCAGAAGTTCTTTGATCTGCTATCCTATTGCCCTGAGATTGCTGGAAGCTCTGGGATGAAGTATAATCTGTTCCTTCAGGGCCTTAACCCTGAGATCCATGACCGTGTGGCGGTTGGCGACGACATGTCCTATGAGGGTTTGGTGAGCCGTTGTCACCAGGCGGAGGACAGCATTCGGCGGAACAGGTCTTTCCCTCAGTCGAGGCCTGCTAGTTCTTTGGGTCCCCGTGCCCAATCTTTCAAGAAGTCTGGATCTACTTCTTCCTTTGGTTCTGGAGGTGTTGTCCATTTCGGTAAGAAGTACAAGTGTAATCACTGTGGGAAGAACCATCCATCCGACAAGTGCCGTAGAGCTTCTGGAGCTTGTTTCCGTTGTGGAGAGACTGGTCATATCCGGAGAGATTGTCCACTATCTGGGAGAGGCGGTTCTGGATCTGGTTCAGGATCTGTTTCTCAGTCCACCGTACAGCAGAGGTCGCAGGGACAGTCTGCTGGGAGTTCTCATTTGAGGCCACGAGTTTCTGGCCAGGTGTTTGCCCTGAGACATGATCAGGCAGTGGAGGAGAATGAGAAAGTCATCGCAGGTATATTTCTGCTTTATGGTATACCTACTCTTGTACTTATTGACACTGGTGCATCTCATTACTTCATTTCTGCACGTTTTGTTAAGAGGCATAAGTTACCATGCATTGCACTAGACGTAGTGATGTCTGTTTCTACTCCGATGGGCCAATCTGCTTTGGCTAAGCGTCTAGTGATGGGTTGCCCTTTAGAGTTCGAAGAGAACATTCTGTTAGCGAATCTCATGGTCCTGGCGATGGACGACTTTGATTGCATTCTGAGAATAGATATGTTGACTACCTATCGAGCTTCAGTGGACTGCTATCAGAGATTAGTACGCTTTCATCCGGAGGGGAGTGAGAGCTGGTTTTTCTATGGTGAGGGAGCGCGACCCCCGATGCCTTTGGTATCAGCTTTGAGAGCCTGTCGAGCTCTAGAGTCTGGCGGGGAAGGCTACCTTATCTATGCAGTTTATTTGTCCGCTGAGAGCATTGGGATAGAGAGCATTCCTGTTGTGGATGAATTTCCAGATGTATTCCCTGATGAAATTCTGGGTTTTCCTCCCGCTAGGGAAGTCGAGTTTGACATAGAGTTGATGCCGGGTACTTCACCTATTTCTCGAGCACCGTATCGTCTGGCTCCATCAGAGATGCGTGAATTGAAGAATCAGCTACAAGATCTTTTGGACAGAGGGTACATTCGTCCTAGTGTATCTCCTTGGGGAGCTCCTGTTCTTTTTGTAAAGAAGAAGGATGGGTCGATGCGGCTGTGCATTGACTATCGGCAGCTGAATCGAGTCACTGTGAAGAACAAGTATCCGTTGCCTCGTATTGATGACTTGTTTGATCAGCTGCAGGGCACGTCTGTTTACTCCAAGATTGACTTGAGATCTGGGTATCATCAGTTGAGAGTCCGTGATCAGGACGTAGCCAAGACTGCATTCCGTACTCGCTATGGGCATTACGAGTTTCTAGTAATGCCATTTGGTTTGACTAATGCGCCGGCTATATCATGGATCTGATGAACCGTGTTTTCAGGGAGTATTTGGACAAGTTTGTCGTGGTATTCATTGATGACATCTTGGTGTATTCGCGTAATATGGAAGAGCATGTTTCTCACTTGCGGTTGGTACTGCAGACTCTTCGAGATGAACAGTTGTACGCCAAGCTGAGCAAGTGTGAGTTCTGGATGGATAGAGTGGTCTTTCTTGGCCATATCATATCCAGGGAGGGGATTTCTGTTGGTCCAAGCAAGATTGAAGCGGTACTTAATTGGTCGCGTCCGACGACAGTTGCTGAGATCCGTAGTTTTCTGGGTCTAGCAGGGTATTATCGTCGCTTCATTCTGAACTTCTCTCAGTTAGCTCGACCGTTGACGCAGCTTACCCGCAAGGGTGTGGATTTCGAGTGGTCCTCCGAGTGTGAGGAGAATTTCTGTGAACTTCGACGGCGGTTGACTTCTGCGCCGATGTTGGCATTACCGTCAGGATCTGGAGGGTATGTGGTATACACTGATGCTTCTCTTCAGGGGTTAGGTTGTGTTCTGACTCAGAATGGGCATGTGATCGCATACGCTTCTAGACAGCTGAAGCTTCATGAGGACAACTATCCAGTCCATGATTTGGAGTTAGCAGCCATTGTGTTTGCTTTAAAGATCTGGCGTCATTATCTGTATGGCGAGAAATTTGAGATCTTCACCGACCATAAGAGTCTCAAATATTTGTTCACTCAAGCGGAGTTGAACATGAGGCAAAGACGTTGGATGGACTTGCTTAAGGACTATGATTGCGAGATTAAGTACCATCCGGGAGCTGCTAATCTCACCGCTGATGCCTTGAGTTGCAAGGTGCGACTATCCGCACTTCAGACATGTTCGATGTCTAGTGCGATCAGTGACTGTTGTACTTCAGGCTATACCTTCAAGCATAAGAAAGGTATGCAGAGTATCCAGATGTTTGCGATATTATCTGAGCCAGCCTTGTATTCGCGGATCCGAGATGCTCAAATGTCTGATTCTAAGACCCAGCGTTTAGCTCGTCTAGCTAATGAGGGTAGCTCGTCTGGATTTCATTATCAGTCAGATGGCTTTCTGTGTTTGTCTGGTAGGCTTGTGATTCCGCAGGATGAAGAGTTGCGAGAGGAGATTTTGTCTCAGGCACATCACACTAAGTTGAGTATTCATCCTGGGAGCAACAAGATGTACAAGGATCTACGTACTCGTTTCTGGTGGAAGGGTATGAAACGCAGTGTTTATCAGTTTGTTTCGAGATATTTGGTGTGTCAACAGGTCAAGGCAGAGCACCGACGACCTGGAGGATTGCTTCACAGTCTGCCTATTCCTGAATAGAAATGGGAGTTTATCACAATGGACTTTGTGACCCATTTGCCGGTATCCCCGAGGAACTGTGATGCTATCTAGGTTGTGGTGGACCGACTCACCAAGTCAGCGCATTTCATTGCCTATAGCCGGGAGTACAATGTGGATCGTATGGCTCGGTTGTACATTCAGGAGATCGTTTGACTTCATGGAGTGCCTGTGAGCATTGTCAGCGATCGGGACCCCAGGTTCACTTCTAGATTCTGGGGGAGTGTTCAGCGTGCGACGGGTACTACTCTCAGTTTGAGTACTGCCTATCATCCGAAGACTGATGGTCAGTCAGAGCGCACTATCCATACTTTGGAGGATATGCTTAGAGCGTGCGTCATGGATTTTGGTTCAGCCTGGCAGGATCATTTGCCGTTGATCGAGTTTGCGTACAACAACAACTATCATACTAGTATTGGGATGGCACCTTTTGAGGCGTTGTATGGGCGACGTTGTCGTACTCCACTCTTCTGGGAAGAAGTGGTGGAGAGACAGGCTGAGGGACCGGAGTTTATCCAGCAGGCGATAGACATTGTTGATCAGATCAAAAAACGGATTAAGACTGCACAGGATCATCAGGCCAGCTATGCTAATATCAAGCGTAGGCCTTTTCAGTTCGATGTCGGGGAGAAAGTGTTTCTGAGAGTGTCACCTTTCCGCAAGATTCTCAGATTTGGCCTTAAGGGCAAGTTGTCTCCCAGGTTTATCGGTCCGTTTGAGATCTTGGAGAGCATTGGCGATTTGGCTTATCAACTAGCTTTGCCACCGCATCTATCCAGTATTCACGACGTGTTCCATGTATCTCTGTTGCGACGGTATGTGGAGGATGAATCTCATATTCTGCAGCGGTCTGAGGTTCAGGTGAACAAGGATTTGACTTATGTTGAGAAACCTATTCGTATCCTGGATTATAAGGATAAAGTTTTATGCAACAAAGTCATTCCTTTAGTTTTAGTTCAGTGGCAGCGCCGAGACACTGAAGAAGCTACTTGGGAGCTTGAGGACAGGATGCGTGAAGACCATCCTGAGTTGTTTTGATTTCATTCTTAAGTTGTATTCAGTTGCAAACTCTGTAAACGTTTGATTTGAATAAAGAATGTTTCTCTACCTTGTATTGCATTCAGTACTTAAGATCTATTTTCGAGGACGAAATATCTTAAGTGGGGGAGAATGTAGTACCTCGTACCCAAAATCAGTAATTAAGGGATTAATCATAATTACTTGAATAGAGTTCGGAAGCTCCGAAGGTAGGTTCGGAAGTTCCGAACAGGATCGGAAGCTTCGATGCAGGATCGGAAGCTCCGATCATATTACGTCAGACATGACGATTGGCTAGATTGGAAGCTCCGATCAGGATCGAAAGCTCCGATCACCCCTATCCGAAGTCACCAAGTGATATTTTGACATGTGGCAGATCAGGATCTTCGGAAGCTCCGATGGCAGGATCGGACGTTCCGATCGAGGTTCGGACGTTCCAATCGAGGATCGGAAGTTCCGATCGTTGTCTATAAATAGAGGGCCGAGGCTTCATTTCCAATTGCCAATTCCGAGTATTTCCCTCTCCTTTCTAGTCTATTTGAGTTGTTCTAGCCTTCCTAGGCTTGACCCGGCGGTCAGCGAGGCGTTCGGAAGTCGTAGCAGAGTTGTGCCCAGGTTTTGGAGGCATCGACATCAAAGGGCTAACGACGGACGAAGGTATAACTTTTGCTTCCTATAAATATTTAGGAGTATGCAATAGCTTAGTTAAGGCTTTTAGAGCACTTTAATGATAGCAGTATCATTTGGCAGTGTAGAGCAGACTAGGCGTGGACCTAGAGTTGGTAGAGCTTGCACTGTTTTGAGGTACGAAAGTACTGTTCGATATATCCTGACTGAGTATGCATTTATTATGTGACTGCATGATTTATATGACATGATATTATGCTGCATTCATTTGCATCTTGCTGTATCTCTTTTCGAGATGTCTGTTAGTAGGGTTGTACCCTATCCTGTTAGTGGATGGACTTCCATCAATTTGGGTCTGGCGTATCCACGGTTATCTCGTTATGGGAGCCACCTCCTGAAGCGACGGCACAGCGTGCTACATACCAGGGCCCGGTCTGTCTCTGTTATCTGATCCTTGAACTCGAGTTTATAGGGAGTTCACTTTGCATGCATGTATACTCATACTCTCGTACTGAGCGTTTTATGCTCACGTCTCGTACTCTGTGTTTCTGGACACCCTATTCCATGGGGCAGGTTTGTGATTGGACGAGGCGGGTGGAACCAAGAGGGGCTAGTCAGTGGCTGACCAGCTGGAGCTTCGTCTAGGTTTTATTTCTGTTGTTTTTGAGGTTGATACAACTATTCGATTTGGTTGTATATTAATTGGATAAATTAAAGATTCCTTTACTTGGGATTGTATAACGTTTATGGTTTCCGCAGTTTTATTCTGATATCTGTTTAATTAAGTTAATTGCATGTCTAAGTTCTGTTAGTAGGTGATCCGGGTAAGGGTCACTACATGCACTTCGGGATGAGCTCCGGAGCGGCTATTCAAACATGGCTCACGGGATGGTTATACGGGGTATGCACTTCGGGTTGAGCTCTGAAGCGGCTATCCAAAGAATGAAAGTTTACGGGCGTAATGCCATATGCTTGTTGATCAACAGGAAACTATGAATGGCTCATATGACGGTTACCACACTACTCATACTTCATCTCCCCAAATATTTTTATGATATGGCTATATTAAAGTTATGTTTATTGCATGGGAGTTTAAGTTAATGTTTTCCTTTTAAAGTTATAAAATCCTTTTCTGCATGCTCTTGCTGAGTCTTTTGACTCACTATACTTGAATGGTGCAGGTAATGATGATGTGTATGCTTTTATTGATGATTATGTGGGCGGACATGAAGAAGAGGCAGGGGTCGGTCCAACGGGCAATGCATGAGTGTGAATGATTTAGAATGGAAGATGTTTTAAACCTTTTATTTGATGAGAGGCAAACAAGTTTTAATTTTTTTTTAGTTGATGGCCATGTTTTGGCAAATATTTTTAGATGCTATTTTATTTTGTGCACATTTTATACGCTATTTTAAAAAATAAGATGATGCTTCCGCAAAGTTTTTATTTTTACCAAATTTTTAAGTAAGTATGTTTGAGTAACGTTTCGATTGAGAAATTTGGACGTTACAGCTTGGTATCAGAGCAGTTCGCTCTGGGTTTGTCGCACACATGCATCCTCGCCACGACCCTATGCTTCGTCTTCATGTCTGTAAGTTCTATGTTATGGATTGTTAAAGATGCATGATAGCTTTTGCGATTAATATTTATGCATGTTAATTAGGATGTTATGTTTAAATAACGTAATTAAGCATGTGGACTGTATGGACATCAGGATCATGGCTAACCGTAGGAATCCGAACAATGAGGACAATCAGAATAACCAGTTTTTGGCTGGGTTGGCGACTCTGTTGCAAGAGCAGAGTAGAGCCCAAGGGGAGCAGATTCAACAGTTAATCCAAGCACAAGCGGGAGGACGGAACAACAATCAGCCACTACTAACTAATCCGATCTTTAAACAGTTTAAGGATCTAGGGCCGCAGGAGTTCAGAGGAGGGGCTGATCCCCTTGTAGCCGAGGAATGGGTGCAGTCAGTGGAGACCATTTTTGACTACATGCAGCTCACTGATGCAAACCGTGTGAGGTGTGCCATCTTTATGTTTCGTGATGATGCAAGGGTTTGGTGGCAGGGAGCCCGTTCTGCTGTGGATATGACTACGTTGACTTGGAATGGATTCAAAGATGTGTTCTATGGAAAATATTTCACTATTAGCACCAGGACTAGACTTGCTAGAGAATTCCTGGAGCTCCGCCAAGGGAGCATGTCCATTGCTGAGTATGTGAAAAAGTTTGAAAGAGGGAGGTATTTTGTGCCCATGATTTCGGGTAATGCTTTAGAGGAGTTGAAGCATTTCACGAAGGGACTGAATGCCACTATTCGTCGTGATGTCAGATTGAGTGGGGCACAAACGTACCGAGCAGCAGTCGATGAGGCTATGTTGTCAGAAAAATATGGGAATGATATTATCAAAGAATCGCAAGCGAAAAGAGCCAGTTACCAAGGGAGAGAACAACAAGGGTCTAGTCAGAAGAGGTCGTACCAAGCCCCAGCTCAGAGGATACCGCAGCAGCAGCAGCGCCAAAACCCCAATCAGGCGCGACCTCAGGGACAGAATCAGCCGAACGCCAATACTCCAAGGCCGGCGAATGCAGCTATCTGTCAAAAGTGTGGGAAGTCACATTCAGGTCAATGCATGCTTGGGACCAATACTTGCTTTCTTTGCAAGAAGCCAGGGCATTTCGCCAAGGATTGCCCGCAGTCAAAGGATCCTATCAGGGGAAGAGTGTTTGCTATGACTCACGATCAGGTTGACCCAGATTCTGCAATTGTCACAGGTATGATCCGTATCGCTGGTTTACCTGCTTTCGTGTTGATTGATTCAGGAGCTACACACTCTTTTATATCTATTAATTTTATGATAAAATTGGAGGTCTTGCCGGATGAATCTATTTCGAAATTTTGTGTTTCGTTACCCTCAGGAGAAGAACTGGAAAGTAGTAGTGTGGTAAGAAATTGCAAGGTTCAGATCCAGAGTCTAGTTTTGTGTGCAGATTTTATTGTTTTGAAAATGGTGGATTTCGATGCGATTTTTGGGATGGACTGGTTGTCTCGGCATGAGGCTATTATTGACTGCAAACGGAAAACTGTCTCATTGAAAGATCAGAATAGGAAACCGTTTGCATTCCACACTACCTCTAAGAAGCGCGCACCAGTTATGATTTCTGCAGGAACAGCCTGGAAATTATTGAGTAATGGGTGTACAGGCTTTCTTGAGAGTCTAATTGGTGATCTGGAGGTACAGCGACCGAAACTTGTGGAAGTGGAGGTAGTGAAGGACTTTCCAGAAGTTTTCCCGATGATGTTGCGGGATTGCCTCCAGTCAGGGAAGTCGAATTTGGGATAGAATTGTTGCCTGGAACTAAGCCAGCTTCTAAGGCACCGTACAGATTGGCACTGACCGAGATGAAAGAATTGAAGCATCAGTTGCAGGAATTACTGGATAAGGGGTTCATCAGACCGAGTGTATCGCCTTGGGGTGCACCGGTGTTGTTCGTCAAGAAGAAAGATGGATCAATGAGATTGTGCATTGACTACAGAGAACTGAACCGAGTTACAGTGAAGAACATATATCCTTTGACCAGAATAGACGACTTGTTCGACCAATTGCAAGGGGCAGAGGTGTTCTCAAAAATTGATCTGCGATCAGGTTACCATCAGCTGAAGGTAAAGGATGCAGATGTGCAGAAGACAGCATTCAGGACTCGCTATGGCCACTATGAGTTCTTGGTAATGCCGTTTGGGTTGACCAATGCACCAGTTGTGTTCATGGATTTGATTAACAAGGTGTTTCAACCTTTCTTGGATCAGTTTGTCATAGTCTTCATAGATGACATATTGATATATTCTCGCAGTAGGGAGGAGCATCGTTAGAACTTGGCTACGGTGTTGCAAATTTTGAAAGAAAAGCGACTGTATGCTAAGTACAGTAAGTGTGAATTCTGGCTGGAGCAGATTTCATTTTTGGGTCATATAGTTTCAGCTAAGGGGATTGAGGTGGATCCGTCGAAGGTGGAAGCAGTTCGTAATTGGGCTGCCCCGAAGAATGCTACAGAAATACGAAGTTTCTTGGGTTTAGCAGGCTACTACAGGAGATTTATTCAAGACTTCTCCAAGATAGCCCTACAACTGACTTCCTTAACTCGAAAATGTGTGAAGTTTGTGTGGTCAGAACAATGCGAGAAGTGCTTTACAGAATTGAAGGAAAGACTGATTTCAGCGCCAGTGCTAGAAATTCCCGAAGGCACGGGTTGCTTTGTGGTTTATACCGATGCTTCTAAGAGTGGATTAGGAGCTGTGCTGATGCAGGATGATAAAGTAATAGCATATGCATCTCGACAGCTGAAGGTCCATGAGAGGAATTACCCGACTCATGATCTTGAGTTGGCGGCAGTTGTTTTTGCTTTGAAGCTATGGAGACACTACTTGTACGGCGAAAGGTGTCAGATTTTAACTGATCACAAAAGCCTAAAATATTTCTTCACTCAGAAGGAGTTGAATATGAGGCAGAGGCGATGGCTGCAATTAGTGAAGGACTACGACTGTGACATTAACTACCATCCTGGTAAGGCTAATGTTGTAGAAGATGTCTTGAGTCGCAAGTCTGCAACATTGAACCAATTGACAGTGCAGCAGGAGTTGATTGCTGAATTTGAACGTATGAGTTTGGAGGTATTTGAACCAATGGAGGTATGCACTCTAGCAGCCTTAACAGTAGCCTAGTTTGCTTGAGAGAATCAGAGTAGGCCAAGCTTCTGATGAACAGTTGACGTTGTGGAGGAACAGAGATGAAGCCAAGGGTGGTACATTGTACACTGTCAAAGATGGAATTGTTCATCACCGAGGTAGAATGTGGGTGCCAGCAGTAGACTCATTGAGAGTGGAGTGATGACTGAAGCCCATACTGTTCCATATTCCATTCATCCAGGAAGTACGAAAATGTATAAGGATCTGCAATCCTTATATTGGTGGCCAGGTATGAAGAAGGATATCGTAGAATTTGTGAGTGAATGTTTGACTTGTCAACAGGTAAAAATTGAGCATCAAAGGCCAGCGGGACTCCTAAAACCCTTGCCAATACCCACATGGAAGTGGGAAGATGTCACTATGGATTTCGTAGTAGGATTGCCAGTCTCACCGCGAAGGATGAACTCGATTTGGGTGATAGATGACAGGTTAACTAAGTCAGATCATTTTATTCCAGTCAGGAATAACTTCTCGATGAATCAATATGCAGAGCTGTACATTCGAGAAATTGTCAGATTGCATGGAGTTCCAGCGAGGATAGTATCTGACAGGGATCCTAAGTTCACTTCAAACTTTTGGGGAAGTTTACATAGAGGATTGGGAACAAAGCTAGCTTTCAGTACAGCTTTCCACCCTAAGATAGATGGTCAGTCAAAACGAGTGATCCAAATACTCGAAGACATGTTGAGAGCTTGTATGATCGACTTTGGAGGGAATTGGGAATCAAAATTACCTTTAGTGGAGTTTACTTACAACAATATTTATCAAGCAACTATTGGCATGGCTCCTTATGAGGCATTGTATGGGAGAAGGTGTAGAACTCCCTTGCACTGGGATGCAGTTGGAGAGAGAGCTGTTTTGGGACCAGATATAGTGACTCAAACGGTGGATGTAATAGCTAAGATCAGAGACAGAATGTTGACAGCTCAAAGTTGACAGAAAAGTTACACCGACCAGCGACGTAGAGATTTGGAGTTTGAAGTAGGTGACCATGTATTTTTAAAGGTGTCACCATGGAAAGGTGTTATGAGATTTGGAAAAAAGGGTAAATTGAGTCCAAGATATATAGGACCTTTTGAGATCCTAGAAAAAGTTGGGGCTCGAGCTTACCGAGTAGCACTACCACCCAACTTCGGGGGTGTCCACAATGTCTTCCATATCTCTATGCTAAGGAAGTATGTGGCAAATCCTTCTCATGTTATCTGCCATGAGCCAGTGAAATGGATGCCAGACTTGTCCTACGAGGAGATGCCTGTTCAAATCTTGGACAGACAAGTTCGTAGGTTGAGAAACAGAGAGATTCCAATGGTGAAAGTCTTATGGAGCAACCAGTTGGTTGAAGAAGCTACTTGGGAAACAGAACAAGATATGCGAGCACGCTATCCTGAACTGTTTGGTAAGTTGAATTTTGAGGACGAAATTCTTTTAAGGAGGGTAGAGTTGTAAGTTCCAAAAAGTCCACTAGCTTAATCACGATTAATTGATTTACTTATATGATTTAATGCATGTTATTTATAATATTAATTGTTATGTGAATTATGTGTTATATTATTTTTTTTAAAAAAAAGTTTTAGGTTGGGTTTAATTTTGGGTCGTAGGGACGAGCCTAGCCTTGAAACGAGTTAAGAAAAATATTTTAAGTAAAGTTAGTAGATGCAGAAGTATTTTATTGAGAGAGAGTAAAAATTTTAAAGAATTTTTAGTGTAACTAATGGGCCGTGTTGGAGCCCATTAGTCACAGAGGAAAAGCGTTCAGAAGTTTTTTGAACTCTCATTTGAACGCTTACTCTTCTTTCTCAAAATCTCTCTCAAACACTGCGATCTCCAAGCTAGGGTTCTTCGGCTTCTCAAGGCTAGATCGTTCCGCAGTCCAGGTTAATCCCAATCAGACGATCCAGGCAAGTTTTTACTGTTTTTAAACCCATTCAAGAATATAGTTATTTTCAAGATAAAACCATAGGTGTTTGATTGATGATCTATGAATGTTTTCTTGAAAATTTTTATGAGTATGTTGCTTGATTGTGATACGTGAAGCATTCCTGAGATGTTCGGTTCATGTTTATTGAGTTTTGAAAGTTTTGAATGCACAAGATCAGATTTTTGGGTAAAAGTAGTTTTGAAGGTTTTTAATTCAACATCTTTGAAATGATTGATGTATTGGTACTATTTATTTTGAGATTATGATGTTGTTGAATGGTATTTTGATGGAAAAACGTCCCAAAGCATTGTGGGTTTTGAAGAAAGTGCAGAAAAGATCAGTTTTCGGAATCAGACGCCGCGACGGCGCGCCCGCGCTGCCGAGCAGCGCGCCCGCACCTGAGCTGCGAAATCTCTGCGCACAGACGGCGTGCCCGCGCTACTAAGTAGCGCGCCCGCGCTGCTTTGTCACAAGAAGTCAAGCGGGCGGCGCGCCCGCGCTGATTCTGCGCTTGCCCGCGCTGTTGGGACAGCGCGGCCGCGCCTTAGGCTTGATTTTCCCATCCCATTTTATGAGTTTTTGAGTCCTAAAAATCATGATTTTTATACTTTAATGTATTTTAATTATTTTTAAGAATGTTCATGAATAATTTTAAAGTTTTCAAGGTCTGAAACGGATGGAATGCCTCACGTGGATCAGTCAAGTTATGTATTGCATGATTATGTGATTTTCTCATGAAAGTTAATTTCTCATGAAATATTTTGACGGATTTTAAGCATGTAGCATCGCGAGAAACTTTATGAGCATGTACGAAATTTATGAAATGACATGATAAGATGAATGATATGATGCATGGAAAATATTTTGATGATTTATGCGTCTTGTGGTGATTATATGGGGTATGCACTTCGGGATGAGCTCCGAAGCGGCTATCCAAACATGGCTCACGGGATGGTTATACGGGGTATTGTGGGGACCTCGGGTTGCTAATCTTATCTTAGGGCAATTAATGAACAATTAACATTCATTAAACATCAATTAAATAAACCAAGAGCCAAGTAAAATTTTTTTTTTTTTTTATAAAATCAGTGCCTCGCTCGATCGGTGAAAAACACCCGATCGAGCGAGCACAATTGCTCAACTCTCGGATGGAACAAAATTTGGCCTCTCTCGATCCGTCAACTTCTGCGGATCGAGCGAGCCAAAAACTAAATTCTCTGTTTTGCAAAATACAGGGCTCGCTCGATCCGTCAACTTTTGCGGATCGAGCGGGCTTAAAATTCCAGAAAATCTGCAGATCAAATTTTGCTGTCAATCTGATTCCTTCCAATCTCAATCATCAAAACATGGTCCAATACATGATATATCAAGTCCAAAACATGCAAATACTCATAAAAAAAGTGATAAGCATTTATACATGCATTTATTTACATCAAACAAGTTGCTAAGATCGTAAACGACATCAATTATCTCAAACTTTATACATGTAATTCAAAACCAACTAGACTAAAGTTTCATGCTTCTAAAGTTCAAGACATCATCTACAACCTGAGTCCTCACGTGCTAGACTCTCTCCCAGCTGTCAATGACGTCGATGACTAGCTCCTGCCCCTTCTGTTGTCATGAACACATACAAAACAAGACAACAGCCGGATAAACTCCGGTGAGAAACAATTCTCAGTATAACCAACATATAGAAAGCGTTAAATAAATCATCTTGACTCTATTTAAACTCGACTCAACAAATAGAGTATGTAAACGCTTTACAAACGAATTGATTCACATAACTTCAAAGCCATCAAGATTCATAACTGATCTTGTGGATATCCATCTAACGAGTTCGTAACCGACTCGCAAATAAGGTTAACAGCAACCTTGGCATAGAATCAATTCAATATAGCATCATATCAACTCGAATATAAAGATCCACTACCTGTGATGGATCGACAACATCACAATCAAATCAAAAACATAAACAAGTATGTGGTTTTTGCGGGCCAACTCAAGATTAGTCGTTCTTGAGTTTCAAAGTCCCTACTTCACGATGTCGTCATTATACCTTCGTTTATCTCGGTTTTGAACTCTTCAAATCTGAAAGATACAACCAAAATACATATATCAACTTCATTTCAATCTATCATATCAAAAACGAGTCGAAACAACATAAGATCATTGATCAAACTCATTTCAAACCTCAATCCAACTTCTTCGGTTCAAAGTTGTTGTCTCGAGTCGTTGGCCTTCCAAACTCGGCTGAAACGGAAGAATAAAATTCCATAACATTCACATCATCAAGATAAGTGTTTCAGCTTAGCTATCGAATAACAAAACAGTCCAAAAACTCGATTAAACGACGTAGCGATTGAAATTCGATAACCGACGTAAATCCCGACTTCGAAACTTGTAACTCAAATTCATATATCAGCATATATCATACAAAAATCAGTCACATAACATCATATCAGCAGCTATACTCATCGATATACATGCTAGAAGTCATATCCACAACATTCAATCATTCAACTTTGATCCGGTTTCAAAAATAGAAGCGATACCAATGCAAGAACACAATCAATAACCAAACATCTGATATCTGCCCTTTATTGATTTCGAAATCCATATAACACAACATAAAACTTACACTAGATCGAAGCCCTCATTGTAAGGATTCCAGAACAATTTACAAAATCGAAATCGGATAACCGGAGCAAAAGTTATAAGGATTTGAAGATCGGAAAATCAAAAGAAACGAAAGATCTCGGCTTGCTCTGTTCTTCAACTTCTGAATTGTCTAAGGCATGTACACGTATCATGCTGATAAAATAATTAACATCAGATAACTTTCAATCAAAAATTGCACTTTAGTCCCTCAACTCTTCAATAATTACAATTTAGTCTTCGACCCTTATTTTAATTCAATTTCAATCCTAAATAATTTAAGAATATTAAAATTTAAATCAAAACTCTAAATATTCCCAAATTAAATATACGCGGATTAAAATCAAATTAAATTCGGATTAAAATAATTAATCCCGGGCCTTACAGGTATGCACTTCGGGTTGAGCTCCGAAGCGGCTATCCAAAGAATGAAAGTTTATGGGCGTAATGCCATATGCTTGTTGATCAACAGAAAACTATGAATGACTCATATGACGGTTACCACACTACTCATACTTCATCTCCCCAAATATTTTTATGATATGGCTATATTAAAGTTATGTTTATTGCATGGGAGTTTAAGTTAATGTTTTCCTTTTAAAGTTAGAAAATCCTTTTCTGCATGCTCTTGTTGAGTCTTTCGACTCACTATACTTGAATGGTGCAGGTAATGATGATGTGGATGCTTTTATTGATGATTATGTGGGCGGACATGAAGAAGAGGCAGGGGTCGGTCCAACGGGCAATGCATGAGTGTGAATGCTTTAGAATGGAAGATGTTTTAAACCTTTTATTTGATAAGAGGCAAACAAGTTTTAATTTTTTTTTAGTTGATGGCCATGTTTTGGAAAATATTTTTAGATGCTATTTTATTTTGTGCACATTTTATACGCTATTTTAATAAATAAGATGATGCTTCCGCAAAATTTTTATTTTTACCAAATTTTTAAGTAAGTATGTTTGAGTAACATTTCGATTGAGAAATTGGGACGTTACACTCTCCTCCTGGACTCTAACCACTAAACCACCAATATTTTTGATAATAATACTACACAATAAAATATATATACAATGGTTTGGGTTGACCCAGGCTTGGTTGAACCAAGCGATCGACCAAGCTGTCAAAGCGGTCGACCAAGCCCAAGCCTTGGTCGACCGCTTTCCCAAGGCGGTCGACCGCTTGGGCAGGGAAGGCGGTCGACTGCTTTGTAAATTTAACCAAAAAAAAAAAGAAGAAGAGGAGGAGGAGGAGGGAAAAGGAGGAAGGAGAGAGAGAAAAGAAGACATTAAAAAAAACAACGCAGAGATCTGACGTGAAAGAAGAAGAAGGAGAGAGAAAACACTTAAAGTGGGGGCAATATAGTCTTTTTGATCAGAGGTCTATCTATTGAATTAAAAACAAGACCAGATCTATATCCCTCATTTTCCCCCCTTCGGACCTTCTGCCTCTTCCACCTTCTTTTCTTTCGTTTTTTTAATCTTCCAATCATTCGCGTTTCCCGGAATCTTTTTGTTCTTTCAGAGCTTGGTGCATGTTCGTTCTCATCATTTTATTTTTCCCTTGTTTGTACCCATATGGCTTACAATCGTCTTTTGTGTACATATTTTTAGATCTGCTTTCTCTTTTCTTCTCAGATTTGCTTTTTATATTTTTAGAAAAATTGCATATATCACCCCTATGAATCGCGTGTTTGCTAATAACCCCCTATGAAAATTTTTTGAGCTAGAAGCCCCTTTGTTGAAGTTATTTTTCTTAATTGTTTATGTTTGTTATTTGATTTAATAGAATAATTTATTTGATGTTTACTAAGTCATTGTTTACCAAGTTTTTAGGAAGTCCAGTAGTAACGTTGCTTTTTTCTAGAAATTATTAGTTACTAGTATCATCCATTTTCAACTCTATATATGAGCACAAGTTTGTAAACATTTTTAACGTAAGAAATAAAAATCTCAAGTTATTATCTGAAGTATAAAAACTTGCATTTGTCCTCTGGTTCTTTCCTTCAAAATCATCCCTTGCCCTTTCAATTTTTGTAACAGTGGTATCAAAGCCATGGTTAGTGGAGTGAAGTGAGTAGAAATAGCAAATGGCATCTGAAGCAACATTTGTGCAACCAGCTATTCCTCGGTTTGATGGTCACTATGATCATTGGAGCATGTTAATGGAAAATTTTTTGAGGTCCAAAGAATACTGGCAGGTCGTGGATTCTGGTGTATCAGAACCAACTGCTGGTGTTGTGCTTTCGGAGGCGCAAAGGGCAGAGTTAGAAGGGCTGAAATTAAAGGATTTGAAAGAAAAAAACTATCTTTTCCAAGCCATTGAACGTTCCATCTTGGAAACCATTCTTAGCAAAGAAACTTCCAAGCAGATTTGGGATTCAATGAAAAGGAAATATCAAGGATCAAACAAAGCAAGAAGGCAGCTGCTTCAAACACTTCGTACGGAGTTCGAAACACTTCTCATGAAGTCAGGAGAGTCTATTTCTGATTTTTTTCTCAAGAACAATGACCATTGTCAACAAGATTCATGTCAATGGAGAAAAGATTGAAGACGTGGCAGTCATTGAGAAAATTATTCGATCAATGACGCCAAAATTTAATTATGTTGTTTGCTCGATTGAGGAGTCAAAAGATCTTGATGTCCTTTAGATTGATGAATTGAAAGGGTCATTGCTGGTTCATGAACAAAAAATGTCTCAACAAGAAAAAGAAGAGCAAGCTTTGCAAGCTACAATGAACAAACAACCTTCAATCTTCTATAAATCTGATCGAGGAAGAGGCAGAGGAAGAGGTAATAATGATCGCAGAAAATCACAACAAAAAAAATATGGAGATAATCATGTTCATGATTCACAAGGGAGAGGAAGAGGACGTGACCAACGAGGTGGTAACCAATCAACAACCTACAGACCAAAGACAGTAGACAAATCCAATGTGGAATGTTATAGATGTCATGAGTTTGGGCATTACAAGTCAGAATGCACAACCAATTTATCCAAAGGACCTGAAAAATCTCATTTTGCAGAAAAAAAAGATAAAGTGTCCTTGTTGATGGTCTGTCAAGCCAAGGAGGAAACTCAGAGGAACATGTGGTATTTAGATACAGGTTGCAGCAACCATATGTGTGGAGATAAGTCTGCATTTTCTGAGTTAAATGAAACATTTAGAGATAGTGTGAAGTTCGGTGACGATTCCAAAGTTTTTGTAATGGGGATTGGAAAGGTAACAATTCAAACAAAAAACAACACTACTCATACTATCTCTAATGTTCTTCTTGTTCCAGATTTGAAAACAAATTTTCTTAGAGTTGGACAGCTTCAAGAAAAAGGATTTGAAATCTCTATTAGAGATGGTATTTGCAGAATTGAAGATGGGAAGCTGGGCTTAATTGCTCAAGTAAAAATGACAGCAAACCGAATGTTTCCTTTGTATCTTCATAATACAAGTGATTCATGTTTTTCGACAAGATTGAAGGATGAAACTTGGCTGTGGCATCTCCGCTATGGACATCTAAATTTTGGTGGTCTCAAGACACTTCAACAAAAAAATATGGTGTCAGGTCTTCCGAAAATTGAAATTCCCTCTCAGATTTACGAAGAATGTGTTGTTAGCAAACAACATCGAAATCAATTTCCACAAGGGAAATCTTGTAGAGCAAAGAAGCCTTTGGAATTGATTCACTCCGACATTTGCGGACCAATAAATCCATCATCAAATGGAGGTAAAAGATATCTCATCACTTTTATTGATGACTTTACACGAAAAATATGGGTGTATTTTTTGCACGAAAAATCCGAAGCTTTTGCAGTCTTTAAGAATTATAAAGTGCTCATTGAGAAAGAAGGTGGTAGCCCTATTAAAATTCTTTGCACAGATCGAGGTGGTGAATATAACTCACATGAATTTGCAAACTTTTGTGAAATGCATGGCATCAAGAAACAACTTACGGCAGCTTATACTCCCCAACAAAATGGAGTATGTGAAAGGAAGAACCGCACCATTCTGAATATGGTGCGAAGTCTTTTGAATAAGAGTGGTGTTCCGAAAAAATTTTGGCCCGAGGCATTTAACGGGAGCATTCACATTTTGAACAGAAGTCCTACACTTGCTGTTAAAAATATGACACCTGAAGAAGCTTTGAAAGGACGCAAACCTGATGTGAATCACTTCAAGATTTTTGGGTGTATAGCATATGCTCATATTCCGGATCAAAAGAGAAAGAAGCTGGATGACAAAGGAGAGAAATGCATCTTTCTTGGTATCAGTGATCAATCAAAAGCCTACAGGTTGTATAATCCTATCACTAATAAAATTATTATTAGTCGTGATGTAATTTTTGATGAAGACAGATTTTGGGCATGGCAAGACAATCAAGTAGAACAACACTTTTTGAGTGAATTTTATGAGCATGAAGAGAAGGAACAACAATCAGCTGATTTAACTCCATCCACCATGCAAAATCAACCAGCTGAAACAACTGAAATACTGTCAAGTGAACAATCCAATGCAGCTAGTAGTTCACGCTCTCAACGCATTAAAAGAAGATCGGCATGGATGGAGAACTATGAGGTACACGGCCTTAGCAATAATGAGGATCCACTCACTCATTTTGCTCTATTTTCATATTGTGATCCAGTAATTTTTGAAGATGCAGTTAAAGAATCAAAGTGGCAAAATGCAATGGATGCTGAAATTGCAGCCATCGAAAAAAATAATACTTGGGAGTTAACCGAGCTTCCAAAAGGGTAAAAGACCATTGGCGTAAAATGGGTGTATAAGACGAAGCTGAAGGAGAATGGCGAAGTTGATAAATTTAAAGCGCGTCTAGTAGCGAAAGGCTACAAGCAAGAGTTCGGTGTTGATTATAAAGAGGTTTTCGCTCCTATTGCAAGGCATGACACAATCAGATTGACGATTGCATTAGCTGCATGAAACCCATGGCCTATATATCAATTGGATGTGAAATCGGCATTCTTGAATGGAGACTTGAATGAAGAGGTATTTATTGAGCAACCCCCTAGTTATATTAAATCTGAAAATGAACAAAAAGTGTATAAATTAAAGAAGGCTTTAAATGGACTAAAACAAGCTCCACGAGCTTGGTATAGTCGAATTGAAGCTTATTTTTTGAGAGAAGGTTTTCGAAAATGTCCATATGAACATACACTTTTTGTGAAAATTAGAGATGGTGGGAGGATGTTTGTTGTGTGCTTATATGTTGACGATCTTATATTCACCGGAAATGATAGTACCATGTTTGCAAAATTTAAAGAGTCTATGATGAATGAATTTGATATGTCTGATCTTGGAAAGATGCACTATTTCCTTGGTTTTGAAGTTGTGCAATCTGTTGATGGGATTTTTCTTTCACAAAAGAAATACATCCATGATATTCAAGGCAGATTTCAGATGAATTACTGTAATGCAACGAGCACACCAATTGAGTTTGGCACGAAGTTAACTAGAGATTATGGAGGAAAAAAAATTAACAGCACACTCTACAGAAAAATTGTGGGAAGTTTAATGTACTTAACGGCAACAAGGCCAGACATTATGTACTCTCTAAGTCTCATTAGTAGGTACATGGAAAGTCCCACAGAAATGCATCTTCTAGCTGCCAAGAGGATCTTACGTTACTTGCAAGGCACCCTTGAATTTGGGCTATTCTACAAGAAAGGAGAAAATTCAGATTTGTTGGCTTTTGCTGATAGTGATTATGCGGGAGATGTGGATGATCGAAAAAGCACTTCCGGTTATGCTTTCGTGCTGGGATCAGGAGTTGTTTCATGGTCTTCAAAGAAACAACCAATCGTCACTTTATCAACTACGGAAGCAGAATTCGTAGCTGCAACTTTTTGTGCTAGCCAAGCTGTGTGGTTGAAGAAAATACTTGAAGAGATGAACTTTAAGCAACAAGGACCTATAACAATCTATTGTGACAGCAGCTCTGCAATCAAACTTTCAAAAAATCATGTTCTTCATGGAAGAAGCAAGCATATAGATGTGAAGTATCACTATCTCAGAGATCTAGTGAAGGAATGAGAAATTGATCTTGTTTACTGCAGGAGTGAGGATCAAATTGCTTATATTTTAACCAAACCCCTTAAACTGGTTCCATTTCTGAAGTTGAGAAAGCTACTTGGAGTCTGCACTTTGGAAAATCATGTTTGAAGATTGGTTTGCTGCATATAAACAAAAGTTTCACAGCTTCTAGTTTAAGAGAGAGATTGTTGAAGTTATTTTTCTTAATTGTTTATGTTTGTTATTTGATTTAATAGAATAATTTATTTGATGTTTACTAAGTCATTGTTTACCAAGTTTTTAGGAAGTCCAGTAGTAACGTTGCTTTTTTCTAGGAATTATTAGTTACTAGTATCATCAATTTTCAGCTCTATATATGAGCACAAGTTTGTAAACATTTTTAACGTAAGAAATAAAAATCTCAAGTTATTATCTGAAGTATAAAAACTTGCATTTGTCCTCTGGTTCTTTCCTTCAAAATCATCCCTTGCCCTTTCAATTTTTGTAACACCCTTATGATTCTAAATCTATAGCATACACCTCCTTCTGGCTAAAAAATGACTAAAATACCCTTAATGTTATAATACAATTTAATATTAAAATATATTTCATGTATGACAAATATTATGATAACATAATTATATATAATTTTCATAGTTATTTAAATATAATTTGATTATTTTACTCAATTAAATATAGAATTATAAAACAAAATTAATTTAATTATTTATTTAAGTAAGGGTATTTTTGTCAATTTTTAACTGAAAAGGGTGTGTATGCTACAAATTTTGAATCACAGGGGGTTATTAGCTTAAAAAAATTTTATAGGGAGTTATTAGCAAACTCAAAATTTCACAGGGGTGATATATGCAATTTTTCCTATTTTTTTCTACATAGGTTCTTATTGTTTATCATGAAGTTTAACAATGGAACATACACTTACCATTCTTTGCTCTCTCGATCTTTTTAAGTCTTTTGACTACTCATTTCAAAAAAAAAATTGAATACGGATTTCCTCTCCTTGCCTTTTTTTTTTTTTTTCTTCTTTGCTCTCACGATCTGTGAATTACATCTAAATATTTTTTTGTAGAGTAGTCGTAAAAAAGATTGTTTAAATTTTTTTATTTTTATCTTTATTTTAAAATGTTTATATTAAATAGTAATCATTAATAATATTAATTTTTAATATTTGTTGTGTATGTGTATAATTGCTAGGCAAAACATCAGCTATTAGAAAAAAATTTAATTTTGTTGAATCACGAAAAATAATATTTTAATTTTTTTTAAAAAAAATCACTCGTATTTTAACTATATTTTAAAATTTTTGGATAACATATTTTATCACTTATAATATAATATTTTTTTATTTTGAATATTATCTTTACCTACTTTAAATTCAACAATATCTTTATTTTTATTTATGCAATATTTTTACTAATTTTAGAAAAAACTTTAGGCGGAAAAATGGTTTTTTTTTCAGTATACTTTATATATATATATATATATATATATATATATAGATTTGATATTATGAGTACCCATGATGTGCATTTTTGTGTGCACCGCTGACGTGACATTCTTTACATCCAATAGGTGAACGTCACATCAGCAGGTGCACACATAAATGCACATTATAGGTGCTCACCATATCAAAATTCTATATATATATAATATATATATATATATATATATAGATAAAGATTTATTTGTGATTAATATAATATATTATAATACTTTATTTGCATATGAAACGAGAGAGAACCTTCCATTTATAAAATGGGCCAGAACTAAAATAAATTAAAATTACTTCTCTGGATGTGGCCCATAAATGACCTGGGCCTTAAAATACCATCGAGATATTAAGCCCAATCAGAATTATTTCTTCGGGTCCTTTGATTGATGTAATTTGCATTTGGCACCTCCCCATGTTTGTATTTGCAGTTACTCCTCCAATATTTCACTTTGTTTTTGTTCCCCTTGATTTTTGTATTCTTATTACACCCCAATATTTTGTTTTTCGACAAATGAACCCTTTATCTTTTGTAAATTTTATAGTTAGAAATAAAACTACTCCCGAGGTGTGGGTTTTACTGATAAATACAATAGTATTGGGCAAATCTTATTAATTTATGAAATAACTATTTAAGAATATTGAAAAATGGGTTTTATAAACAGATTTGGAGCACCTATTTTTGGACAATAGTAAATAGAAAATCAAAAAATCGATTCAACCGATTTTTTATTTTTTATTTGAAAATTTAATTTTTATTTACCTTAAATTTTTTGTTCCATTATATTTTAATGATTATTTGGAATTTATATTTCGTTAAAAATATTATTTTAATACTATTAGATTTTTAATTAATTACTTTGTTATTTGAAAATTGTACAATTATAATATATATTTTGAATATATTTATATAATTATTACTTAATTATTAGTTTTCAAATTACGGTCTGACCTATTGGATCATTAGCTTAAGGTAGGCCGACTCGATCAACGATCCGATTATGAAAACATTAATACAAATAACATTAACTTTTTAATTTATTTGTTGTTCTTAAAAAACCAAAGTACACCTTCTAAAAGAATCATATTTCGCCATATTCGACCCAATTTTTTTTTCCGACCCAATTTTTACTACAGAATCAAATACTTATCATTTTATAAAAAAATAGTAAAATTACCCTAAGTAAAAAATTTAAAAAAAAAGGCCCCTAAGTAGGTGTTCAAGTTAGTGGAGTAAGTGAACTCTTGGCCAGAGGTCATGAGTTTGATTCCCCGCCAACACCTTATTGGACTAGTCTGTCGTACAGAGTTTGCCTAGTGTGGTTTATCTGGCTAAGTTAGTTTACAGGCTATTGCGTTAGCCCGAGGGTTTACCCAGTGCACACCGAAGATAGCGGCTGCAGGTTCTCACGTCACAAAAGAAAAAAAATAGTAAATGATAATCAAAAATAATATTTCTCTCGTCGTCTATCCAATTAATCAAACACGTGCAAGAAAATATTTGTATTTTCTCTGGCCAAGGTTAATTAATCAATTATTATTTGACTATATAATTTCCTTTCATTAATTTCACTTAAAAATCTACACCCTACACTAACTAATTTGATGGAAACCTATATGAATGAAAATTATTATCATATCCGCATCTATACAAGATTAACAATATTAAACCGTACTGAGTAACTCACATATTTTATTTGATTTTAAATATTTTCAATGATCAACAAATTTTCTTTTATCATATATATATAATAACATAAACTTTTGAATATTTAATTCATTATGTCAAGCATAAAAATAAAACATAAGTAAATTAACATTAATATATATATATATATATAAATATAACCCACGCATGCACGATACAAATTTGGATTTAACATCATGCTTAAAATACAAAATATGAATGAAAAATGTATTATTAATATTAATATTAATTAGTTAATTAATTAAATGTAGCAGTAACAGCCCGGTGGATATTGAGGGCCCGGAGTTTTTTCGATACAAAGTCCGCCCTGTAGATAGCCAACATCCATACAAATTTGATTGCAACTCGCGGATGTACGACACGCACCTATATATGTTGCCAGACGTTTTGCCTCACCTATATATGAATGTTCACACAAATCCAACACAAAAAATGTAAATAATAAATATTTTTTAATAATGATTTGTGAAATAAAATAACAAAGATCGACGTGTAGTTGTTTTCTATTACTTACGCAAGTCCTCGATTTCGATAACCGAGTTCGAGTTTGAGGTCGATATCGTCGTCTTTGAGAAGCAAAGGAGAAACCCTACTATCATGATATTGAGAGTGTGTGTGAATTCATGAGCCATTCTTTCTGTGTGTTTTTGTTTGATTGCTAAAATGTTGATGCAGCAGCTTAATTAATTAATCTATTCTTCTCAACATGCATTATTTATACTAAAGTTTTGTGTTCGAAAGCTATTCATTTTTCTGGATTGCCATTTGTCAGATTTCTCTTTTGATAATATCAATTACGAATTTTGTAAGTTGTATTGGGCAAATTGTTTTTATTTAATTTTCTTTGGTTTTTGAATATTGCAAATCTTACTTTCAGATTATTAAAAATTGAAAATTTGTGGGTTTTATAACTGATTTGGAGCATAATAACAATTTTTTTAAAAAGGCTTTTGTCTATTTTAAAATAAAAATAAAATTTTTGTTGAGAAAAATTATTCGTTATCTCTCCAATATAAACATATATTTTCTCGTAAGGTCAACATTTTGAAAATAATTTTATTAATTATATTTGCACACAATTTTCTAAATCAGATATAAGTTTTCTGTCAATGATTACACATACAAGTTTTTATTATACTAATAAATTTGACACACGCGTTGCGTGTGTAACGAAATATTTTCTATTACGATCACTTTCTTATTACTTCTGATCAACAAGTTATTTGGAGAAAAATCATTTGAAAAATTTGAAGTCAAATGAAAAATATAATGAAATTGAAAATCCGTGAGGATAATTGGAGTTAGTGGCTAGTGAGTTAGTTAATTGATGTAGTTTTTTTGTTTAATAAAATATGAAAGAAGGCGTGGGTGGGTAGTGGGGTAATAAGTGGAAGACAAAAACTGTTATGAGACGGTCTCAAAGTTTATTTTTTTGAGACAGATCTTTTATATGCGTTATACATTAAAAAGTAGAGAAAATTACATATATCACCCTTTTGAAGTCCCGAGTTTGCTGATAACCCCCTATGAAAAATTTTTAAGCTAATAACCCCCTGTGACTTTAGATTTGTAGCATACACACCCTTCTCAGCTAAAAAATGACGAAAATACTCATACTTAAATAAATAATTAAACTAATTTTGTTTTATAATTATAAATTTAATTGAATTAAATAATCAAATTTTAGTTAAATAACGATGAAAATTATATATAATTATTTTATATTAATGTTTGCTATCACGAAATATTTTTTAATAGTAAATTGTATTATTACATTAAATTATGTAATAAGTTTAATTATTTTTTAAATATAATTTAATATTTAAATTAATTAAAGTGATTGTATAAATAAACTTAATTGAAAATATAAGTTAATGTATTGATGTTTTCATTTAAATATTCAATAAAAGTTGATAAATTAAAGAGTTCAAAAAAGTTAAGGGCATTTTCGTTATTTTTTAGCCAGAAGGGATGTGTATGCTACATATCTAGAATCACAGGGGGCTGCTAGTTCAAAAAAATTTCATAAAGGTTATCAACAAACCCGGGATTTCACAGGGGTGATATATATCATTTTTCCTAAAAAGTATTACATTTTATGACAAAATTATTACTATTATTATAAATATGGGTAGGTTTGACCCGTCTAATGAATGAGACCGTCTTATAAGATTGTTACTATGTGTGGAAAGATGGAGTGAGATTGGAGGAATGAGAAATAAAATATTAGATGAAAACAAATATGAATGTTTGAAATGAAAGGGTAAAATAATCAAGAAAACATGGTGTCCTATATTAAAATAAAAGAAAGAGTTTCTAAAAGACAACTTTTATAAGATAGTGTAGATTAACACACAATTTCTAAATCTAATAGAAAGGAGCGAGTTGCATTTATAAATGGGGCAAGACCGAAATAAATTACTTCTTTAGATGCGGCCCATAAGTATGGCCATAACTGACCTGGGTCGCCAAACGTAATTGAGATATTGAGCCCAATTAGAATTATATATATCATGGTAGTTTGCTTTGTGCATTGTTTATAGGAAATATTTCTCAATTTTTATTTAATAAAATTTTGAAATTTTGTCAATAAAAAGCTAAAAATTGATTCATATAAGCTATCCAATATAGCATGGTGTAATTTGCATTTCCACCTCCACATAATTGTATTTGCATTTACTCCTCCAATATTTTACTTTGTTTTTGCTATGAACACCTTAGTTTTTTTTTAATTGGTAAATACACCACAATAATTTGTTTTTCCGTCAAATGCACCGTTTAACTTTTGTAAATTTATATTTAAGTATTTGGTGTGCGTGTGTCTATATTATATATATATATATATATATATATATATATATATATATATATATATATATATGTTACATGTCAAATAGGTTTTCCGAGATAAGAAAAACAAAACAATTTGTTTGGTTTCTTTTCTTTGGAAATAAAATATATTGGAGTGTGCTTTGATTTTAATTTTAATTTCCATTTAATGATTTGAAACAAAGTCATAAGAGTGTTTGTAACAAAGATTATACTTTGTAAAAGTAAATTTATAGATTATAAAAAAATTAAAAAACATCAAAATTTGGTGGTATTTGGAAACAAATATGAAAATTTAAAAATTAAATTTGGGTAGTGTTTGATAAATAAGTGATTAGAATGATTTTAAAATTAACTTTTTTATTACAGGCCCGGACCTGACATGAGGCGAGTGAGTCAACCGCCTCAGGTCCAAGTCCAAAAGAGGGCCCAAAAATATTAATAAACTATTATTAGTATATGTGTGCCATAAAAATTTTTTAAAGCCAAAAAAATAGTATTATAGTAATTTTGTCATCTTTATCAGTCATCTTCTCTTCGAATATGAAGTTTCAATCACATCGCGTGATAATTAATGGAGAACGACTTTTGGGTTTCAAAACTTTCATCACTCTATTTCATTATTGATTCTTAGATTTCATAGACTTACATGTTATTTTTATTTTCTAATTTTTTTGATTTTTTTAGGAATGTTTGTGATATTATTTTATTCGTGGGTATGATTAGGTATAGTGTAAGAAATTCTTCAACCGGCACATTCATTTTTTTGAGTTTTGTATTTTGCCAAATAATTGATATTTTTGCAGATAAAATAGCAAAGTATTATTTTAGTGATTATTTATAATATTTTAGTTTATTATTTTATGGCACTATAAAATCTTTTGGAAGTATATGTTTTTTTTATAACTAAGTCTATAGTATTTTGCATATTTAGTTTTCAAAAACTCTCTTAAATAATTTTTAAAAATTTGAAAAAATTATTTTAAAGTTTGACCCAGGTCTTAAAAATCATAGTTACAGCTGTTATTAACTTATTAGAATAACTTTTGGAGAATCATAATCAACATATGATTAACTTTTGAATTTTAATTAAGTTAAGCATAAGCTAACACATAATTTGGGTTTAAAAAACACACAAAAGTGGATTTTTTAAACCAAAATCCAACAATCATATTTTAGTGATTACAAACACTCCCTTAAACTTAACAATCTCTCTTTTTTTAAAAATCATTAGTCCATGCAATTTAGAAGATTTGAGGTTGTCGGAGAGCCGAGAGTGCTTCGCATTACATCAGTCTTGCCCCTGGGGATCCGGTCGTTACCTTAATGATCGTTCATCACCCGTTAAAGGATTCCTCAAGAGTCGAGACAAGACAGGTGCCACATTCATGGAGGATAAGCATGGAGGGATCTATAAGTCGTCCAACCATCATTCCGACAGTTATGCGTCGTTTGGCTTCTATTTGGGACTCCGAAACTTCTTGGTACGGGTGACGATTTGTTCGTCTCCCTTTGTTTTGCTTCCACTTGGTGTAAAATGTGGTCTATTTTTACAGATCTATGTCTCGTCGGCCTTCTATTCAGGACTAGGAACTTCGCAGGAGTAACAGGTTGCTTCTTCTCTGTTTTTTACCTTTGTTTATTTTTTATAGATCCGTGTTATGTTTTGTTTACGCTGAAAAAATTCTTTCGGGTTTCTTTTGGTTTTTTTCTGTTTTTTGCTTCTATAGGCTTTAGGACGTATCTGCGTTCTTAGACTGTGTTTGGGTCTCTGTAAGTGTGTTTTGTTTTGTCTGCTTCCACGTGATGTGGGTTCTACTTACCTCTTGCTCATAATGCTTACATCACATGCTGCAATTTTTAAACTGCACATGATTTTGAATTTTTTATGTCTTCACTTTTTTTCTTTTCTCTTCTATATATCCTCACAAAAACTAAATATTATTTTCTTATAGGTTTTGTTTAATTACTTTTTTTTTAAACTGGTCAAAAATGAATTCTCCCTTTGTGGTTTAAGTAGAAGTTTCTTATTCACAATATCTCTTCCTTTGGTTTAGACAATGTTCTTTTCAGTTCTGTGACGTTCAATTTTTTTTGATGTATTAGTCTTAACAGAAGTAAGTACATTAAATTGGAATCCTTACAAGACGATTTTTTTTAAAAAGGTCTTAGAAAGTGCTATTTACTCTGTTTTGTGCTATTTTTTAGAGAGGGCTTTAAGAGATTTTAGACTGAATGCTTAGCTGATTTTTATTTCAAAAATGGTTCGGAAACCAAATATTTTGCTTCAAATTCATAACTATACTTGCTGTTGTTTCATATGCTCGCTTGACTTTGGATCTCAAAGCTTCGTCAGTGATTGGTGACGGAAACTTCTGAATATTCATTACTGTTGCAGATCTGGTGTTCTTAGTGGTAGTTTTTCTTTAACTTAACAGTTGTCAGGCTCCTTTGCGCCGTCTAGAATCTGGTGTTCGTGGTAGGTTCTTATTTTTTTTTCTTTTCCAATTCCTTGCTGCCTTCTGTTGTAGTTAGATGTGAGAAGGTTAGAAATTGGGGTTTTTTCACAGTTTACTTTAAAAATAAAAAAAAATTTAATTTAAGGTAAAAATGGATAGGTTATTTTTTTTACCGTAACACGCCGTATGTATAGGCGTGAAAAAAACCTAATCACGCCCAAAAAAATGGCGTGTCTTCATTTTTTATTTTTTTTTAAAAAAACCAAGTCACGCCACTCAAAGTGGTGTGAACTCAAAGTGGTGTGACTTGATTGATTTATTAATGTTAAAAAAAATAATATTAGTCACTCAAATTGTTAATCACGCCGACATAATAATAACTAGCATATGTGTACACCCGTTTTGTGTGACGAAAATTTTGATTTTTTTTATTAAAATTAATTTTTTAAAAAATATTTAATAAATTTATGTGAAAAAAATGAATGTTTCTTGGATTAAATATTAGTCATAAGTCTAGCTACGAGGAATAGTTAAAAGACCATGAATTAATATTTTTTTTAGTTTATTTCCCACCATTTTTTTTCAAATAATTTGAAATTCAAATTAAGGTCATACCAAGAGACCAAGTTGGTTTCTCTAAGGTCTTTTCACTTAATAAATAGGGGAAATTGCATATATCACCCTTGTGAAATCCCGTGTTAGCTAATAACCCCCTGTGAAAATTTTTTAAGCTAATAACTCCCTGTGATTCTAGATTTGTAGCAAACAACACCCTTTTCAGCTAAAAAATGACGAAAATACCCCTACATAAAATAAATGATAAATTAAATAGTTCATAAAATTCAAGGGCATTTTCGTCATTTTTTAGTCAGAAGGGGTGTGTATGCTACAAATCTAGAATCACGGGAAAAACAATCAGACGAAGTTAGAACAGATGGAAAGAGTTAGATAGATAAATCAGATCAAACAACCAGATGAAGTAAATCAGTTGCCGCTATTTTCAAAAGATTGTTGAGCTAAAAGACAAAGGAATTTAATGAAGTTTTGAACGTTGATTATCATATCCAACAAATTCAAGATTTGTGAACCAATTTATGAGATTTGTTGACGGCTCAATCTCAAAAAGTGTTGGCAGCTCACCGGCCTTTTTTGAAGGCTATAAATACGCGATGATTCAAGATTCAAATAACAAGATACAAAAGCACGAACACAAGATCGCATATCAATTCATCCAAAAAGTCAAAAAGTCTTCATTTGAAATTCTAACTCAGAAATTCAGATTACCAGATCAAAGTTTCAAAGCTCTGAGTTAGACAATCTACCAGATCGATCGAGTCCCAAAGCAATCTATATTATACCAGATCGATCCAGAACAAAGCAATCTGTAGCTTACCAGATCAAATTTTTTGAAGCACGTTTTTGTGACTTCCATCTGTAACTCAAACAGATTTTGATCTGTATTGAGAGAGTGTTGCTAGGAGTTTCTTTCAAGGGTTGATTGGATCGGATTTGTACGAAGTGTTGTATAGATCAAATTTTTCTAGTGGAATTCTTCTGAAAATAGAAGAAGGAGTGACGTAGTAAAAATCCTCTGCCTACTTACTTTCTGCATTTATTTATATTTGATCTGCCTATAGCTTTCCAGTTCAATTCTGTGAGGAAGATATTTCCGCCTAATCTGATCAGATCTTTTGAGCAAAACAAATATTTTAAGCAAGCAAATCTTCTATTTATTTTGAGCAAGCAGATCGAAGTTGTTTTAAAGTTTTAAAAAGTGTATTCACCCCCCTCTACACTGTTTTTGATCCTAACAAGTGGTAGCAGAGCGGTTCTTGCTTATCACTTGAACCGTTTCCAGAAATTTATGCCATCTTTTAGTAAAATTCTTATGTTCTCAAAGGAAGATTATGATTATTAGAATATTCATATGCAGGAACACTTATCAGCACAAGATGATGATATGTGGTTCATGGTTACAGATGGACCTATGAAGATCATGAAAACCAACAATGTCACTGCTATTACTGCTGGTGCTCCACAGATGATAGAAAAGCCTCGATTTGAATGAAATTTTGAGGATAAGAAGAAAGCTAACCTGGATAATGCTGCCAGAGACATCCTATACAAGACTCTAAACAAAAACATGTTTAGCAAGATCAAAAGTTGCACTACGACCAAGGAAATATGGGAAAAGATCACACAACTGTGTGTAGGAAAAAATCAAACAAAGGAGAACAAGATTATGGTGGTCATCCAAAAGTTTGATAACATAAAAATGAAGACAAGAGAAACAATGAATGAATTTGATGAAAGGTTCAGCAGCATTATGATCGAGCTCAATGCACTTGGAAAAAGTTACGACAGCAGGGAAGTAGTCCTGAAAGTCATGAGAGTTTTACCTCGTGAATGAGATGTAAAAACTGTAGCTATGATAGAATCCAAGGATCTCAGTAAGATCAAACTACATGATCTATTTGCATATCTCAAAGCCTATGAATTCAAACCGGGAGTTCGAAATGAGGAAGTGACATCCACATCACAAGTAACCAAGGCTCTGACTGCAGCAGATGAAATCCCAATAACCAAGAATGCAGAACAACTCAGTAGTGATGCAATGTCACTATTTGTTAAAAAGTTTGAAAGATTCATGAAGTAGAATCACAAGAATTTCCAAAGCACAAACAGATCAAGTTTTAGACGAAAGGAGCCAGCCAATGATGATCAAGCTTGATACAACTGTGGCAAGAAAGGACATTTTATAGCTGACTGCACCAAACCAAATAAATATGACAGAAGAACATCACACAAGAATATCCCTAGAGAAGAAAGAAAGAAATTCATAACAAAGAAGGATCAAAAAGCACTGCTGGTAGATGAAAGCAACAAGTGGGCAGAATCATATTCCACCTCATCTGACTTGAAAATCGTCAAGTGAAAATGAAGATGATGTTGTTAAATGCCTGATGGCTGGAGATGACTCAAACATTCCAGATGATGGAGATGTACTTGATTTTAATTCAGATGAATTTACTAGATAAGATCTTGTCAATGCATTAAATGAGATGGTTTATGAATATCGAATGTTATCTCATAATTTTGACGAAGTTAGAACAGATGGAAAGAGTTAGATAGATAAATCAGATCAAAGTGACTCAAATGAGTCTACTGAATCAGACAGTCTGAGGGCTCAGATAAATCTGTTAATGACTGAAAACAAAGATATGAGAAGTAAACTTCAAGAAACTTTATCTGAAAATTAGAGATTGACAAATCTCGTGAACTCTTGGAATAAATCATCGATTTCATTAGATAAACTTATCGGAATACAAAAGTAGGCTGGTGATAAATCTGGCCTAGGCTACATCATGAAGAAGGTAGTTCATCTGATTCAACCATTCATTCTTGTCTGGAAAAGAACAACTTTATATATATGAAGTTTGTGAGATTCAGCACGATATCTAAACTAGGAATCCCACAGACACATCCAATACCTCACCAGAGCAAACTCTTACACAGAGGGTTAGGATATGTTGAGGCCAGACAGATCTAAGTCAAGATGGATTAAACTTATATCAAATTGGTCTGGACATAGCTTTGAAAGACAGAGATCTTCAACAACTCAACGTAGAACAAATTTTACTAACTCTACTAGGAAGTATTTGAAGTCATACAAGAACAATCGATCTGATCACTACACTTGGCATACACAACACAATGCACGAAGAGCATCAGATAGAACTTTCACTCCCAAAGATCATATAATCCAAGTATGGATTCCTAAGGGATTAATCCAGTGTGGACCCAAGTAGGTATGGGGACCAAAGATACTTTATTTTGTTCTTGCAAGTAAAGAATAATGAACTGATAGAGCATTCAGTCTGATATTTGGACAGCGGATGTTCCAGACATATGATTGGAGATATCAGGATGTTATCAGATTATGTACAAGTATCAGGACCCAAAATCACCTTTGGAGACAATTCTAAAGGTACAACCATGGGTAAGGATAATCTTATTCATGAAAATATTAGCATTAAAGATGTCTTACTTGTAGAAAAATTGAAATACAGTTTGATAAGTATTATTCAATTATGTGGTTACAATTACTATGTATAATTTCAGAAGCACACCTACATCATAAAATATCAGTCTGGACTAATCATTATACAGGAGAACGAAGTGGAAACACTGCTACTACGTAAATTGTAATTCACCCAAGTGTAGGTTATTTGCAAATAATATACTCGTGAGTACGATATCGATCCACAGAGAGGATGATGTAAGTTTAATTTTAGCAATGATATATTATAGATGGAAAGATTATTATAAAATTTAAAGTACACAAATTATAAAATTGTCAAGGCTTCAAAGGTTCATTGTTGGTTTATTTAATATTTTCTAACAAAAATAAATAAAAGAAACTAATATAACATGAAAGAACAATTAAATATTTAAAAAAGTATATCATATTATATAGTTTCCACTATATAAATATCAGATTAATCGATATTTAATACATGATATCCATAATATATATATATATATAAATGCATAAATATAAATTTACATAAAATTAAATGTTAGATCAAATCACAATATTTCATTCATAACAACCGACAGAGCCACATTATCGTCTAAATAAAATATATGAATTTTTTTTATGTTAGATGCGAGAAAATAAATGTTAGTTGCGGAAAAATAAATTTTAGATGCGAGAAAGTAAATGTTAGATGCGAAAAAGTAAATGTTAGTTGCGAAAAAGTAAATATTAGTACAATATATTATTTACAACAACCGGCAGAGCCACGCTATTGTCTAAATAATATATATGACTTTATTATAAATTGATACATATATTTATAGTATATAATTATTGTAGTATTTATTGTATCATATTAGAAAACAAATCAAGGTAACCACATTTAAGGTACCAAGTATTTGATGTAAATAGATAACAATAAATCATCCAAATTATACCTACAAATAAAGATCAATTAGTAAAAAAAAAATAAAAATAGAAAAGGGAAGAATATACAAAATATAAACAATCTTACTTGACCAACAATGAAACCTTTTCACCTTGACATAAAAGGGTTTAGCTTGCCAACAACATAAAACTCAAGATGAAGGATAAAAGAAATTTCATACTTGAAATTGAGAAATATGCACACTAAACTTTTATTCTCACACACACAATATTTATTTTACAAATGAGAAATTTCTTCACACTCTTGCACACCTCAAAGCTTATACAATACATCTATTTATAGGTCAAATGAGAGCAAGAGTCCAAGACTCATTAAATGTGAAATAGTAAAGTTGGTGGTTGCTTATCTCCTTGAATGTCAATACCATGACCCAACTTTAATTAGCATATTTGATGCCTTAAATCACCGATTCAAACTTTGCACTCAACATAGAACATGTATGAAATTTTGTTTAAATGTGTTTGGACATATGATTCACCTTTTTTGGATAAAAGGTGAATTATTTACGATATTTTTACTTCAAGCTGATCATAGTAAAAAGTAAATCTGTCTCCATTTTGATGTTTGATCCTTTTGATTATCTTAATGAGATTTTTGGAATTTCTTGTCTTCTACAAAGTTAAAGATACCTCTTTTGTGATTCTACAGGATTTGAGATTACTCCAATATGACCTCTATAGCTTGAGTAATTTTATTTTTACCAAACCTACGTAAACTGTAAAATTCAACATTTTTAGTAAAATATTTAAATATAAGCACATAACACTAAAATAATACAACTTCATAATTTTAATGAAACTTTAATTTAAAAACACAACTTTTAACATATAAATAATTACAAATTTTAAGTTTTATCACACCCCAAACCGGCTTATTACTAGTCTCTTACCAATAAAATATCATAAAATCACAAGTTAGATTTTTATTCCTTATTATATATATATATATATATTCAAATTTGCAAACTTTGAAATTTTAAAACACACTTGTAAGGAGATCATATGTTTATTTATAAATATTGTTATCAACTAATATATTAATATACAATTGGTTGGGTTATATATATATTTCACACAATATCAAAATATTAAATATATATAATTTTTTTTATATAAATATTTTCTAAAAACTTTGAGAATAATATAATTAAAATGAAATAGAAATCATTTTCATAACATGTATATCATCAGAAATATTAATGTAAAAGTCTCAACTTCATATTCTCTCGGGTTATGATATTTCATATATAGCTCTTTTTTACTCATGGAGTTGAAAAAAAAATTATACACTCATTGAAAATGACTAATATGTAAAGCAGACAATCAAATAACCTAATATTGAAAATAAGATAGAATAATTTACAAAAAATAAACCCATTTTGTTTTTTGTTTTTATTTCCTTCTTCTTTTTTCTTTTTTTTTTTTTTACTTTAGCTGCAAAGTTTTTTTTTCTTCCTCTTCTTTTTTTTTTTCGATAATCACATACCTCCAATAAACTTTGAAAATGTAACTTTTTCTTCAAAGTTTATTCACATAATTTTTTTTATGAGGTAACTTCATTTACATTGAGGATTATAATAATGATAACCACACTTATCATTACGATAATACTTCAAACAACTTTGCAGCCAAATTTATTTGCACAATTTTTTTAAAAAAATGGGTTTAATCTAGTAATAAACCATTTCTTAATAATCAATAAAAGCTTATAAGTTGTTTTCTCAATTCTCACATCTCACTCACAAAATTTATGTGAGTATATATTGCACTTTTACAAATTAATTCCTTCAATTATACATGTTATTATTCATTCACTCAATATCATTTTAACTATATACTCATAAAATTTTAGAAAATCTGTTATTTGAAAACACACAATTATATATTATTTATAACTTATATCCCATCAATATATTTTCTATTAAATTGATAAAGATAAGTGTAAACAAATATATATACAAAAACACTTTATTTTCTTAGTAGTTTGCAATTTAAAAATATACGAAATATTAAAATCTAATCTAGTGTGATAATATGATAAATAAAAACTAATGCGTCTCAGGAGTTTTTTGACTCCTTACTCTTCCATTGAAAAAGAAAAATAAATATTATTATCATACCAATATATATATATTTGTATTTTTAAATTTTTATTTTTTTTAAAATAAACCCTCCCCCAAACCTGAATATGACATTGTTTCTTTTTTTTTTTTACAAATAAAGAGTAAATGATGAAAAAGATATCACCTGGAATTTATTGAAGATGAGGAACAAACACAAACCAACTAACTACATGTTGCATCAATGATCCAGTTTCCTTTTCTTACTGGTTGGTTGAGATCAATTGATCTTTGTTATAGCCGAATCAGGTTGATGAACAAAATCTTGGAGATCATCAATTAATTGGTCTTCATTCAAAGCAGAAATGAGCATCCTTCGTGAATTTTCTGAAATAAAATTTTGTTCCATGACTACATCAAGAAAAGTCAACAAAACATCATAATAATTATTGATATTCAACAAACCAACATGTTTATTATGGATATTAAGTTGTGCCCAAGAAACAACATGAAAAATTTCTTATAAAGTACCAAAGCCACCAGGTAAGGAAATAAAAGCATCAAAATTTTCTATCATTTTAGTTATTTTCTCTTACATTGATGAAACTTTCAACTCTTCCCTAACTGTAACACCTGTAATATTTCCTTCAGCTAAAGCTGTAGGAATTATACCCAAAACCTGACTACCTCCAAGATGAGCTGTTGTTGAAATAGATCTCATTAACCCAATATTGCCTCCTTCATATACCAAGAGAATTTTTCTCTCTGCTAACTTTTTTCCAAGATTAATTGCTGCATCTAAAAATATTTCATTCTTTCCAGTACTAGAACCACAAAAGACACAAATATTTTTTAAATTTTGTGAAGAAGAACCCACCATGTTGTTTTTTTTCTTTTTTTTTCTGCAAAAATATAGAGATAGTTGAGTAATTTTATAAGGGAAACAAGAAATACGACAGAAATAAAAATACAGGTGTGAAAATAATAATAACAAAAACAGTAAAAATAATAATATATAATAATGACATGCATGCGTATATACAATGATGTGATTCTGGCTCACAGTGTTCCTCTGGTTTACGTCCAGAAACGGATTCAATATTTATAAATCGAGGGTTGGCTTCCCATCCAATTTTCTTATAAATTGGCAAATACGGTCTTCTTTAGTTAGATTCCCAAAACTATTACCATGACGCTGCGCTTGGAATAGTTTTCATAAACGGAGAAGTTGACCTTGCACATCTCCACTAGAATGCGTATCAAGAGTCAATGAGATGTCATCTAATGACTCTTTACTCAGCCCATTCTTAATGAAATCAATTTTATCTTCTCTATTTATGGAAACACATTCCAAAGATCTGCATCGTCTGTCACAAGTCCATCTGGCACATTTATGACAAACATATAACCTCTTGGCCCTACTTTTCTTTGCATAGATGTTTTTTCCTAGTCCAAACATATTTCGAACAAGTAAGAATTTTGGAACTTCACCACCTAATCGAACCTTGGCTTCAATTATAAGACGAATATCCTCCGGAATTCTTTTTAGCATAAGCATTCTCAATCTTTCACGTCTGCCTTCATAAATCATTCTCAGAACTTTTTTAGAAACAGAAGGAAAATATTTTCCGTGCTCTTTGATAATTTCATCCATAATATATAAATATATATATATATATATTCAATTATTTGTGAAATTGAAATAAAACCGACTAAAAGTAGTCACGGTGTACCGTTATCCGCCATTTAACCAAGAAGAGAACTCAATTCTGCAAAAATAAAATGAAAATATAAGTAACAATTAAATTGGATCATATAAAGGCATAAACTCTTCATCAAGAATTTTATTTTCTAAAAATGGTTTAAGCCTTTACCAATAACCATGTGAGGATACAAGCCCATTGATATAATTTAATTGTTCACATATGTCAGGGATAATTGGTTGCACATAAACAGATTTAGGTGTTGTCAGTTGACATGTAGTAGCCCGGTTCCATTTCACAAGATTAAGGGATTTTAAACATGTTAGAAAATGACATATACTTTTAAAAGTGTCAAAAAATGTTTAATGAGTCATTATTTGGTAAAAATAAGTGGAAAATCAGATCCGGAACGTCCGAAAATGGTAGGGTATGTCCCGGAGGGTCCAAAATGAGTCCGAAAGGACCAAAGCAGTTCGGAGCTTACGGACCAGTTCGGGCCCTCCAAACCCAGTTCGGGCCGTCCGAACTCAGCAGAGCCCAGGTGTCAAAATGGCTCGGACAAGTGGCAGTTCGGACCGTCCGAACTCCGCCTATAAATAGACCCTCCGAATTTCAAAATTTTCACACCAAATTTCATTTCTCTCTCGGTTCTTAGGCTTTTCTAGGGGTTTTGGGGTGTTTTCAACCTTCCTAGGCTTGGTCCGGAGGTTGGCCAGGTGCTCCGGGGTTGCAGCGGAGCGGTGCCCAAGTTCTAGGGCAGTCTTCATCAGCGGACTGACAACGGACGTAGGTATAGCTCTGGATCCTTATAGTAAATAGAGAGTATGCTATAGAGTAGTTAAGGCTTTTAGAATAAGATTATAATGCATGAGTATTTTGCATTGTAGTGCAGACTATAGGCTTGGACTTTAGAGCTGGTCTAGCTTGCCTAGTGTTTGAGGTACGGAAGTATTATTCGAGATATCCAGATTGAGTATGCATATATTATGTGTTTGCATGGATTATGCGATTGCATGTTTTATATGTCTTTATATATACAGCATGTCACGACTGTATGTTGCATACATGAGCATATTGAGCAAGTATCCTTGTGATATCCGGTATTGGGATATTTATCCTATCAGTAGATGGTTGGACACAGAGACACGTGTTAGGTCACCAAAATCAGTAGGACACGGATCTCGTGTTAGGTCACTAATATTTGGTTGGACACGTGTACTTGTGTTAGGTCACCATCAGGGCTTCTGAGTATGTTGGTCACCTCCTGTAGCGACGGCTCAGCGTGGCACATACCAGGACCCAAGTTTGTTCTTGATCAGATATTCTTGACCTCGTGTCTTGGTACACAGTTCACTTGCATACATGCATATATAATACCGTATACTCATACTCTTGTACTGATCTTATCATGCTCACGTCCCGTACTTTGTTGTATCTGAACACCCTATTCCATGGGGCAGGTCTGCGGCTGGATGATGCGGGTGGTTCCAGGATAGCTTAGGCGATTGATGACCAGCAAGGATATCTGTCTAGGCTTTTGTCTCTGATACATTTGGGTTAATTCATTCGTATATTCGATTTGGTTGTATCTTTATTTGAGGATTTATTTATGCTATTCCGTTGTTATTTCTGATTATTTATTATTTAAGTTAAATGAATGCTTAAGCTTCTGATTAGTAGGTGATCACGGTGCGGGTCACTAAATTTATGGTATCAGAGCATGCATAGTAATAATGGGATCTAGATTGTTGAAATTGGGTTTAACCTTTCGATCAACATATAGATGGCGGGACATGGTGACGAAAGTAGCCATAGTAGCGTGGATGGACACTGGGGTGATCAGGACGATCGGGAGCATCGTCGGGGCCGTCATTACCATCGCCATGATGATCATAGGCGCTTCAGTATGCACGGGTTTTTGCAAATGGGTCCGAAACCATTAGTCAGAGGTGAGTCACCGGAGGATGCGGAGACCTGGCTTCAGCATATGGAGGTCTGCTTCTGAGAGTTCCGTTGCACAGAGGAGCAGAAAATGGAGACTCTTGACTTCCTCATGGAGGTACTAGCTCAGAAATGGTGGCGCTCTGCATCCACACCATTTATTGCAGCTCGGGGAGTTGCTACCTGTGAAGAATTCCGCATAGCTTTCCACAAGCTTTATTTTCCTCCTGCTCTCCGACAGGCGAAGGCAAGCGAGTTACTGAGTTTGCATCAGGGATCGATGTTGATCGATAATTACTAGCTGATGTTCTTTGAGTTGCTGCCCTATTGCCCCTAGATTTCTGATAGCACGGAGGCGAAGTATAATATGATTCTTCAGGGTCTTAATCCGGAAATCCATGACCGAGTAGCTGTGGGTAATGAAATGACTTATGAGGGATTAGTTAGTCGATGTCACCAGGTGGAGGATAGCATTTAATGCAACTAGTCATTCCTCTCCTCTAGACCCACGAGTTCTTTGGGTCCCCGTACTCAGTCATTTAAGAAGTCTGGATCTTCTTCATCTACAGGATCTGGTGAGACTTGTCAGTCGGGCAAGAAAAAGTTGCAGTGTGATCATTGTGGGAGAGACCATCTCACTGAGAATTGTAGAGCCGCTGCTGGAGCTTGTTTCATCTGTGGAAGTGTCGATCACTTCAAGAGAGATTGTCCCAAGCATAGTGGACATAGTGGACAAGCATCTAGGATGCGATCTCAGGTGAGTAGACAGTCTGAGGCATCAGTGCAGCAAAGGACCCAGAGTAGGCATCATGGAGATGGTCAGCAGTCTCGGATGCAGGGTCAGATTTATGCTTTACAGGGAGCTCAGACGCAGTCAGAAAAGAATGATGACGCTCAGAATGATTTTGACGGATGATGTATTCCGTTTGATAAATTCTGTTTTGTGATAACATAATATTAATAAGTTGTAGTCTGAAAATCATGTGGATTTATGATTTGGGAATTTTATAAATTTAATTCCAAGTATTTTCTGATCGATATTCAACTGTGTTGAATTAGTTGATATTTTCATAACCAAGGATTAGAGTGGTGTTAGTTTTCAGATGATCAATTCCAGGATTTTTCATATATGATTCAAAAATTCATTATTTTGACGTAGTGCCAAAGTTGACTTGTTTCCTCAGAGACTCGGTGTTTGGGTCATTGGTTATTGATGATGGATTTTCATCATACTTGTAGTGATGAATTATATCAGGTGCTGAGGACTGTGTTGGGTTTTTCAAGATGGGATAGGAAGCGCGACCTACGCCGGTGTTTTCTGGAAAGTTTATTCCAGATAGGCTATTGGGGGAGGCTACCTGAGTCTTGATATTTTGCACAGTTATAGCAAGGGGTATAATTACCAAAAAGAATTTTTCTTATGAATTTGATATTGGTACTAGATTAGTGCCAAGATATTTGAACGTTATCGTCTGAATTTATCAGATATACAGATTTTAGTTTCCATTGACAGAATAGTCTTGTAAAGGATTCTTTGACACGTGTACTTTCTGTATGAATAGTTTTCGCAGTAGGTACTAGGGGAGAACCAGGAGTTTCGATCAGTATCGTTTGGACTTATCAGAGTTACAGATAGTGATCGGGGACATGATCAGCATGATCATTTGGGTTTCTTATTAAGTGATTGTAAAACTTATTTGGATGATTTCCCTATGAGATTAGAGATATGATTTTGAGTTGTCAAGTGATGACAATTTTGATCAGGATACGGTGATGATTGATAATGAGATACGTGGACTATAATAAGGATTGGAAATGGTGGTGTGTGTACCCATTATTGCTCTGGAAGTCTGTTGTACTTCAGAAAGGTTATTGGAAAGTTACCCCAGTCTGGAGACCATTATTATTTGGATTCAGTGAGGTCTTGTAAAATGATATGAGATAATAAAGTACTTGTTGTTCTTATTCAAGTCCATATCGGTACTTAAGATGTATTTCGAGGACGAAATTATCTTAAGTGGGGGATAATGTAGTAGCCCGGTTCCATTTTACAAGATTAAGGGATTTTAAACATGTTAAAAAATGACATATAATTTTAAAAGTGTCAAAACATGTTTACGTAGTCATTATTTGGTGAACATAAGTGGAAAATCAGATCCGAAACGTCCGAAAATGGTAGGGTAGGTCCCGGAGGGTCCAAACTGAGTCCGAAAGGACCAAAACAGTTCGAAGCTTACAGACCAGTTCAGGCCCTACGAACCAGTTCGGGACATCCGAACCAGTTCAGGCGGTCCGAACTCAGCAGAGCTCAGGTGTCAAAATAGCTCGGACAAGTGGCAGTTCGGACCGTCCGAACCCAGTTTGGACCGTCCAAACTCCGCCTATAAATAGACCCTCCGAATTTCAAAATTTTCACACCAAATTTCATTTCTATCTTGGTTCTTAGGCTTTTCTAGGGGTTTTGGGGTGTTTTCAGCCTTCCTTGGCTTGGTCCGGAGGTTGGCCAGGTACTCCGGGGTTGCGGCGGAGCGGTGCCCAAGTTCTGGGGCAGTCGTCATCAGCGGGCTGACGACGGGCACAGATATAGCTCTGGCTCCTTATAGTAAATAGGGAGTATGCTATAGAGTAGTTAAGGCTTCTAGAATAAGGTTATAATGCATGAGTATTTTGCATTGTAGTGCAGACTATAGGCTTGGACTTTAGAGCTGGTCTAGCTTGCCTAGTGTTTGAGGTACGGAAGTATTATTCGAGATATCCAGATTGAGTATGCATGTATTATGTGTTTGCATGGATTATGTGATTGCATGTTTTATATGCCTTTATATATACAGCATGTCACGACTGTATGTTGCATACATGAGCATATTGAGCATGTATCCTTGCGATATCCGGTATTTGGATATTTATCCTGTCAGTAGATGGTTGGACACAGAGACACGTGTTAGGTCACCAAAATCAGTTGGACACGGATCTCATGTTAGGTCACTGATATTTGGTTGGACACGTGTACTTGTGTTAGGTCACCATCAGGGCTTCTGAGTATGTTGGTCACCTCCTGTAGCGACGGCTCAGCGTGGTACATACCAGGACCCAAGTTTGTTCTTGATCAGATATTTTTGACCTCGTGTCTTGGTACACATTACACTTGAATACATGCACATATAATACCGTATACTCATACTCTTGTACTGAGCTTATCATGCTCACGTCTTGTACTTTGTTGTATCTGGACACCCTATTCCATGGGGCAAGTCTGCGGCTGGATGATGCGGGTGGTTCCAGGAGATCTTAGGCGATTGATGACCAACAAGGATATCTGTCTAGGCTTTTGTCTCTGATACATTTGGGTTAATTCATTTGGATATTAGATTTGGTTGTATCTTTATTTGAGGATTTATTTATGTTATTCCGCTGTTATTTCTGATGATTTATTATTTAAGTTAAATGCATGCTTAAGCTTCTGATTATTAGGTGATCACGGTGCGGGTCACTACATTTATGGTATCAGAGCATGCATAGTAATCATGGGATCTAGATTGTTGAAATTGGGTTTAACCTTTCGATCATCGTATAGATGGCGGGACATGGAGACTAAAGTAGCCATAGTAGCTTGGGTGGACGCTGGGGTGATCAGGATGATCGGGAGCATCGTCGGGGCCATCATCACCATCGCCATGATGATCATAGGTGCTTCAGTATGCACAAGTTTTTGCAGATGGGTCCGAAACCATTAGTCGGAGGTGAGTCACCGGAGGATTATGGAGGTCTGCTTTCGAGAGTTCCGTTGCACAGAGGAGCAGAAAATGGAAACTCTTGACTTCCTCGTGGGGGTACTAACTCAGAAATGGTGGCGTTCTGCATCCACACCATTTATTGCATCCCGGGGAGTTGCTACCTGGGAAGAATTCCGCACAGCTTTCCACAAGCTTTATTTTCCTCCTGCTCTCCGACAGGCGAAGGCGAGCGAGTTACTGAGTTTGCGTCAGAGATCGATGTCGATCGACGATTACTAGCTGAAGTTCTTTGAGTTGCTGCCCTATTGACCCCAGATTTCTGACAGCACATAGATGAAGTATAATCTGATCCTTCAGAGTCTTAATCCGGAAATCCATGACCGAGTAGCTGTGGGTAATGAAATGACTTATGAGGAATTAATTATTCGATGTCACCAGGCGGAGGATAGCATTCGACGCAACATGTCATTCCTCTCGTCTAGAACCACGAGTTCTTTGGGTCCCCGTACTCAGTCATTTAAGAAGTCCGGATCTTCTTCATCTACAGGATCTGGTGAGACTCGTCAGTCGGGCAAGAAAAATTTGCAGTGTGATCATTGTGGGAGAGAACATCTCACTGAGAGTTGTAGAGCCGCTGCTGGAGCTTGTTTCATCTGTGGAAGTGTCGATCACTTCAAAAGAGATTGTTCCAAGCGTAGTGGACAGAGTGGACAAGCATCTAGGATGGGATCTCAGGTGAGTAGACAGTCTGAGGTATCAGTGCAGCAAAGGACCCAATGTAGGCATCATGGAGATGGTCAGAAGTCTCGGATGCAGGGTCAAATTTATGCTTTACAGGGAGCTCAGGCGCAGTCAGAAAAGAATGATGACGCTCAGAATTTTTTTTACGGATGATGTATTCCGTTTGATAAATTCTGTTTTGTGATAACAAAATATTAATAAGTTGTATTTTGACAATCATGTGGATTTATGATTTAGGAATTTTCTAAATTTAATTCCAAGTATTTTCTGATCGATATTAAACTGTGTTGAATTAGTTGATATTTGCATAACCAAGGATTAGAGTGGTGCTAGTTTTCAGATGATCAGTTCCAGGATTTTTCATATATGATTCAAAAATTCAGTATTTTGACGTAGTGCCAAAGTTGACTTGTTTCCTCAGAGACTCGGTGTTTGGGTCATTGGTTATTGATGATGGATTTTCATCATACTTTTAGTGATGAATTATACCAGGTGCTGAGGACTATGTTGGGATTTTCAAGACGGGATAGGAAGTGCGACCTACGCTGGTGTTTTCTGGGAAGTTTATTCCAGATAGGCTATTGGGGTAGGCTACCTGAATCTTGATATTTTGCACAGTTATAGCAAGGGGTATAATTACCAAAAGGAATTTTTCTTATGAATTTGATATTGGTACTGGATTAGTGCCAAGAGATTTGAATGTTATCGTTTGAATTTATCAGATATAAAAATTTTAGTTTTCGTTGACAGAATAGTCTTGTAAAGGATTCTTTGACAATTGTACTTTCTGTATGGATAATTTTCGCAGGTGGTACTGGGGGAGCACCAGGAGTTTCGATCAGTATCGTTTGGCCTTATCAGAGTTACAGATAGTGATCGAAGACATTATCAGCATGATGATTTGGGTTTCTTATTAAGTGATTGTAAGACTTATTTGGGTGATTTCCCTATGAGATTAGAGATATGATTTTGAGTTGTCAAGTGATGACAATTTTCATCAGGATACGGTGCTAATTGATAATTAGATACGTGGATTGTAATAAGGATTGGAAATGGTGGTGTGTGTTCCCATTATTTCTCTGGAAGTCTGTTGTACTTCAGAAAGGTTATTGAAAAGTTACCCTACTCTGGAGACCATTATTATTTGGATTCAGTGAGGTCTTGTAAAATTATATGAGATTATAAAGAACTTGTTGTTCTTATTCAAGTTCATATCGGTACTTAAGATGTATTTCGAGGACGAAATTATCTTAATTGGGGGAGAATGTAGTAGCCCGGTTCTATTTTACAAGATTAAGGGATTTTAAACATGTTAGAAAATGACATATAATTTTAAAAGTGTCAAAACATGTTTAAGGAGTCATTATTTGGTGAAAATAAGTGGAAAATCATATCTGGAACGCCCGAAAATAGTTGCGTAGGTCCCCGGTGTCCAAAATGAGTCCGGAAGGACCAAAATAGTTCGGAGCTTATGGACCAGTTCGGGCCCTCCGAACCAGTTTGGCCCGTCCGAACTCAGCAGAGCCCAGGTGTCAAAATGGCTCGGACAAGTGGCAGTTCGGACTGTACGAACCCAGTTCGGACAGTCCGAACTCCGCCTATAAATAGACCCTCCGAATTTCAAAATTTTCACACCAAATTTCATTTCTCTCTCGGTTCTTAGGCTTTTCTAGGGGTTTTGGGGTGTTTTCAGCCTTCCTAGGCTTGGTTCAGAGGTTGGCCAGGTGCTTCGGGGTTGCGGCGGAGCGGTGCCCAAGTTCTGGGACAGTCGTCATCAGTGGGCTGACGACGGACGCAGGTATAGCTCTGGCTCCTTATAGTAAATAGGGAGTATGCTATAGAGTAGTTAAGGCTTTTAGAATAAGGTTATAATGCATGAGTATTTTGCATTGTAGTGCAGACTATAGGCTTGGACTTTAGAGCTGGTCTAGCTTGCCTAATGTTTGAGGTACGGAAGTATTATTCGAGATATCCAGATTGAGTATGCATGTATTATGTGTTTGCATGGATTATGTGATTGCATGTTTTATATGCCTTTATACAGCATGTCACGACTGTATGTTGCATACATGAGCATATTGAGCATGTATCCTTGCGATATCTGGTATTGGGATATTTATCCTGTCAGTAGATGGTAGGACACAGAGACACGTGTTAGGTCACCAAAATCAGTTGGACACGGATCTCGTGTTAGGTCACTGATATTTAGTTGTACACGTGTACTTGTGTTAGGTCACCATCAGGGCTTCTGAGTTTGTTGGTCACCTCTTGTAGCGACGGCTCAGCGTGGCACATACCAGGACACAAGTTTGTTCTTGATCAGATATTCTTGACCTCGTGTCTTGGTACACAGTCACTTTCATACATGCACATATAATACTGTATACTCATACTCTCATACTGAGATTATCATGCTCATGTCTCATACTTTGTTGTATCTGGATACCCTATTCCATGGGGCAGGTCTGCGGCTGGATGATGCGGGTGGTTCCAGGAGAGCTTAGGCGATTGATGACCAACAAGGATATCTGTCTAGGCTTTTGTCTCTGATACATTTGAGTTAATTCATTTGGATATTCGATTTGGTTGTATCTTTATTTGAGGATGAATTTATGTTGTTCCGCTGTTATTTCAGATGATTTATTATTTAAGTTAAATGCATGCTTAAGATTCTGATTAGTAGGTGATCACGGTGCGGGTCACTACATTTATGGTATCAGAGCATGCATAGTAATCTTGGGATCTAGATTGTTGAAATTGGGTTTAACCTTTCGATCCTCGTATAGATGGCGGGACATGGTGATGAAAGTAGCCATAGTAGCATGGGTGGACGCTGGGGTGATCAGGACGATCGGGAGCATCGTCGGGGCCGTCATCACCATCGCCATGATGATCATAGGTGCTTCAGTATGCACAGGTTTTTGCAGATGGGTCCGAAACCATTAGTTGGAGGTGATTAACCGGAGGATGCGGAGACCTGGCTTCGACGCATGAAGGTCTGCTTCCGAGAGTTCCGTTGCACAAAGGAGCAAAAAATGGAGACTCTTGACTTCCTCGTAGAGGGACTAGCTCAAAAATGGTGGCGTTCTGCATCCACACCATTTATTGCAGCCCGATGAGTTGCTACCTTCCGCACAGCTTTCCACAAGCTTTATTTTCCTCCTGCTCTCCTACAGGCGAAGGCGAGCGAGTTACTGAGTTTGCATCAGGGATCGATGTCGATCGATGATTACTAGCTGAAGTTCTTTGAGTTGCTGCCCTATTGCCCCCAGATTTCTGATAGCACAGAGGCGAAGTATAATATGATCCTTCAGTGTCTTAATCCGGAAATCCAAGACCGAGTAGCTGTGGGTAATGAAATGACTTATGATGGATTAGTTAGTCGATGTCGCAAGGCGGAGGATAGCATTCGATGCAACAGGTAATTCCTCTCGTCTAGAACCACGAGTTCTTTGGGTCACCGTACTCAGTCATTTAAGAAGTCCGGATCTTCTTCATCTACAGTATCTGGTGAGACTCTTCAGTCGGGCAAGAAAAAGTTGCAGTGTGATCATTCTGGGAGAGACCATCTCACTGAGAATTGTAGAGCCGCTGCTGGAGCTTGTTTCATCTGTGGAAGTGTCGATCACTTCAAGATAAATTGTCCCAAGTGTAGTGGACAGAGTGGACAAGAATCTAGGATGAGATCTCAGGTGAGTAGACAGTCTGAGGCATCAGTGCAGCAAAGGACCCTGAGTAGTCATCATGGAAATGGTCATCAGTCTCGGATGCAGGGTCAAATTTATGCTTTACAGGGAGCTCAGACGCAGTCAGAAAAGAATTATGACGCTTAGAATGATTTTGACGGTTGATGTATTCCATTTGATAAATTTTGTTTTGTGATAAAAGAATATTAATAAGTTGTATTCTGACAATTGTAAGAGTGGGTGCCCAGTGAGCCAACTGTGTGGCTATGGGCTTTGATGACTCTTTGTATAAACAATCTTTTGTTTAATATTATTTACACTTTTATGGCAATGACTTTATATTACTTCATATTGTTATATTGTGATATACTATTGTTGTTTTGATAAAGACCTTGAATATACTATAGTGTATGTAAGATGTGGTAGAACATGGAGATGTCTATCATGAAATACATCTTATAGTCACTGTATGTTCTAAAACCGTTCCTAGTCGATTGAGCCGTCCGATAATAAGGATAAGGATCGCTCGAGTTTGAGACTAGCATTTGCGATGCGGAGTACCACGTTTCATTGGTAGGGAACATGGAGATGTTCGAAGCATGCAAATGGATATTCATAGGATGAATAATCGAACTACCCTATCCGGACTTTCCAAGTGGTTATCACTTATCGAGTGGATTAAGTCCGCGGTTTTGGTTGTACACCATTAGTCCTTACGACTTGAAACATCATGGAGACTCTATATGCTAGTGCTGTGCTTTGACTCGTTTACCGACTCTATGGGGGTCATCAGGTGTCGAGATTGGGTACAGTTACGACACATATAGGAGTCAATGCATTGTTGTCAAGGATTCACCACATACTTGCGAGTGTGGATATCCTATGCGATCTGAGGAGATATTAGTGTGATAAATCTCTGGCCAGAGTAATTGATGTGATTTAAGAAATGGTTTCTTAGTAGCACATGCGATGTCACTAATTTGATCTTCAAGATGTATTGCATAGTTATCGAATCTTGAGCGACTCTCGATATACCAATGGTTGTTGATTCGATCGGGATATATGGATGAAGGGACCGTACTGTACGCTAACCAAAATCTACTGGTTCTTGTAGGCACTATCAGTGATACCTAGGGAATCATGGGGCGATGTTGCTAGGCGCTTTACCATGATTCGTTGGGCAAGTCGGAAAGTGTTGTTCCGAGTCACAAGGAGTTGTGAGCCCACGGCTAGCTGTATCCCTGAACCATTGAGGGTCACACAGTGTAATGGAGTTTTAATCCCCGTTGAGATAGTTAAATTTAAAGAGTTAAATTTAATGAACTAAGGAGTTGGACTTCTTAAATAAGAGTAAGGGAGTAGGATTTCCTAAAATGACATAGGGATGGACATTTTTGGAAACCACTGAATTCGGATTCAGGAAAATTTATTTTGACTTTAAAATGTGCAGAAATGGTTTCTGTGCACATTGGTGAAATCAGTTCATCAATCGGAGTCACGATGAATTTTATATTAATTTCTGAACGAGCGGGCTTTGCTTGTCAGGCCCCAGCTTATGATTAATGGGCCCTAAGGTGTTAGTGGCCTGCATTATAAATAAGTTATTTCAGTACAGAAATTACACACAACAGGTCATTATTTTTGAGACAGAAATTTCGAACCCTCCTCTCTCTCAAAAAGCAATCGGCCGACCCCTCCCTACCTCTGCCCGAGAAATTTCGGTCTGTGATTTTGAATCGCAGTCAGGAATAACGAATCAGATTCGTTTAATCTCTTCGCAGAAAACTTCTGATAGATTTTCTAGTGCAATCTATCAGAGGGATTTAAACCCCATTCGTGGACCTGATTGAAGGAGTTCATCGGTTCCAGGGAGAGACAACAAGAGCAGATCAAATCTGTTGGTGTCCATTAATCTCGTTGCGAGATTGAAGGTAAAATTTAATTAATTGTTATTTGAATTTTACACACACTATAATTTAATCGTTGAACGGTTGATACCCACACCATGGAATTGTTCCATAACAAATTTTTAAACTTCCGCTGCACCGGGTATCAATCGTGATTGATCTGACCGCCAGTTTTTTTCCAACAGTGGTATCAAAGCCAGGTTGCTCAGATCAAACGATTAAATTAATCAATTGTACAAAATTTTTGAGTCTCGGTTTTTGAAACAAAATAAATATTTTTAAATAAAAAAAAAAAAATTTTTCGGGGCAAAACCTGGGCAGCGATTGGATCGCTGCCCGGTGGGGCAGCAATTGTTGCTGCCCCGGGCGGCGCACGGCGCCGCCCAAAGGGGGCGCACGGCGCCGCCCAAGGCGGCGACCGTCGCCGCCAAGGGCGGCGCACGGCGCCGCCCAGGGCAGCGCTCGGCGCTGCCCAGGGGAGGCGCTCGGCGCCGCCCAGCGCAGCGCTGGGCGCTGCGCAGGGCGGCGCTCGGCGCCGCCCAGGGGCGGCGCCAGGCGCTGCCCTAAGGGGGCAGCCGGGCTGCCCCCGGCCCGCGCCCCGGGTGCGGGCCGGCCCGGGAGTGTCCCGGGCGGCCCGCGGGAAAAATTATATTTTTATTTAAAAATTAATTTTAATATTTAAAATTTTATTTTTGGTCCGGTCAAAAATTGTTTTTGATTGGTTCACGAGATTTCGGATCGAATTGTTCGAGTCCGTAAATTTTAAAATTGATTTTGGATAAATTTGAATTTTTGGAAAATTTTAATATTTTATCCGTAAATTGAATTTTGAAATCAATTATTTTGGTACAATTGATGATAAGATATGATCTTATGATATATTAAGTAAAATATGATTTTATTTGTAAAATTGGATTTTATAGATAAAATATGATTTTATTTGATATAGAGATAAAATATGATTTTATATGTGAAATGAGATTTTATATATAAAATATGATTTTATCTTGTTTAAATTTGAATTGCCACAGCATGTTATCCAATAAATTAATTTTGAATTAAATGTTATTGGATAAGGATGATCGATTGCCATGACCAATTTTGTAGGTGTATGTTAGGAATTTACATTTTGTCTTTATTATTGTTGGTTTTATTAATGGGCCTGGTTTATGGCCCGATATGAATGTCATATGTAATAAAAGTGGGCTTGGTTTATAGCCCGTTCCCACCCCCTAAAAATGTATCCCCTACTTGTCATTGTTATTTATTGTAAATACATTAGATTTAGTGGGAGATCAAGATTTGAAGATGGTGGGCCCAGCAGACAATGAAGACTAAAGAAATGTAAATTGGAAGCATATGTAATAGGATTGCATTTGCATACTGCATATTACCTAGGATTGGACTAAGACCCGTGATTGGCAACCACGGGTCAATTAGAAATGGAATCGATCATCCTATATAATATGTGATATTATGATTGTATGCATGTTTAGACATAAATTGCGTGAATCCGGCAATGCATGCAATAAATTAAATATGATGAGACAAATATTTTTATAAATAAAATCCCTCATTTTAAATATGATTTAAAATTTATATCAAGATAAATAAAGGAAATTTAAATATTGTTTAAATGTTCCTACCTTCCATCAACGGTCAATGTATGTGACGCTACCCGCGGATACGGTCCGGCTCATATTATTGGGGGGGCCCGTCCGTCGGAAAGCTGTACATTGGATCGACAAATGTTGTAAGTTGGGTGGAACTCCCATGGGATCGGCTCATATTATTGGGGGATCCACATGGCGACCGTCCATCACAACTTAATATTGATGGGTCATCTTGACATGTCACTTTAAACGGCGTCATATTATTGGGCCCTTATTGGACATGAGGTAAAAACATGGGGGTTGCTTTGGAAGCAATTGGGCTCTACCTTTTGAGAATTATGGTTGGCTGATATTATTCGGGACCATAAGTTTGTCAATTGGACTCCATGTTCTCACTAAGGAAAAAGTTTCCCGTTTTCACTAGAGGGTGGTGAAATCGTTAAAATAGTGGGAGTGAGATTCATAAAATTAAATTCGCCTATTTTATGTCTTAGTAAATTGTTAAACAATCATTGATATATGTCTGTTTTTCTTTTCAGTATTTCATACAATGAATTCGCGAAATCCATTATTCTCGATCCTCGAACAAAACAAGTTGACTGGCGCCAACTATACGGAATGGTTCCGGAAGTTGAAGATTGTCTTAACTTCGGAGAAAATGCTCTACGTGTTAGAGAAAGCACCTCCGAAGGAAGCACCAGCTGACATAAGTCCGAGGAATTGGCCAAACTTGATGCATGGTGTGACCATGACATCAAGACCAAATGCTATATGCAAGCCTCGATGTCTGATGAACTCCAGAGGCGATTTGAGGACACGGTGAATGCTGCTGACATTCACACGCAACTCAAGGAACTTTTTGGGGCTCAGTCGAGGGCTGAAAGGTTCGCTACTGTTAAGGAGTTGATGACGTGCCGCATGCGTGAAGGGACTTCGGTCCGTGATCATGGGGTACGAGTGATTTGGCTCATACAGAAGTTGGCGACCCTAGATTTGGTGTTGGAGCATGAACTCAATGTGGATTTATTGCTTCTGTCTCTTCCTTCTTCATTTGATGGATTTGTAATAAATTTTAATATGAACAAGATAGAGGCCACCCTTGAAGAGATGGTCAATATGCTCGTTACATATGAATCCACACTTAAGAAGGATAAGCCAGCTTTCTTGGTGGGCTCCTCATCTTCTGCGAAGAAGGGGCCAAGTATGAAGGGCAAGAAACGTTCTACCCCACCCAAGAAAGCTGAGCCCGAGAAGAAGCAAAAGACAAAGGCTTCAAACAATGGAAAATCCAAGGATGTTTGCCATTACTGCAAGAAGCCGGGTCATTGGAAGCGCAACTGCAAGGAATATCTTGAGCAGTTGGGAACTGCAAAGGGTATGTTCTATATTGAAATAAACATGTCACTTAATACAACTTCTTGGGTATTGGATACCGGATGTGGATCTCACATTTGCAATGATTTGCAGGTGATGACAAGAAGTCGCAGGCTTAGAATGGGTGAGACCCAGCTGAGGCTCGGGAATGGTTCCAGAGTTGAAGCTACGGCCATTGGAGATGTTTGTTTGACTTTGCAGAACGGTTTTAAATTATTGTTAAGAGATGTTTTATTTGTGCCAGATTTAATTAAAAACATTATTTCTATTTCTATGCTTGATAGAGATGGTTATTCTTGCAATTTTGTGAATGGGATTTGCAATATTTACAAGAATGAATGTTTAATTGGAAATGGACAACTTGAAAACAATCTATACAACTTAAAACTAAAAGACTTTCCAGTGAATTATGTTGATAAACCGGCGACAACAAACAAAAGGAAAATCGATAGTCAAAACCCGGCAAACCTTTGGCATGCTAGGCTAGGTCATATTTCCTCAAGGAGGATGAACAAGCTAGTGGGAGAGGGCATGTTTGATATGTCTGATATTAATTCTCTACCTACTTGTGAATCCTGCCTAAAAGGAAAAATGACTAAATCTCCTTTTAAGGGGAAACCTGAGCGTAGTCAGAATCTGTTGGATTTGATCCATACAGATGTTTGTGGTCCATTTAGAGTAGGGACTCAACATGGCCACACCTACTTCATTACCTTTACTGATGATTATTCAAGGTATGGGTATTTATATTTAATGAAATATAAGTCTGAAGCATTTGAAAAGTTCAAAGAATTCAAGGCTGAAGTAGAAAACAAGCTAGGTAAAAGTATTAAAGCACTTCGATCGGATCGAGGTGGAGAATACTTGAGTACCGAGTTTTTGGACTATCTAAAAGAGAATGGGATTCTCTCTCAGTGGACTCCTCCTATGACACCACAGCTTAATGGTGTATCGGAGCGTCGTAATCGAACTTTGTTGGACATGGTTCGATCTATGATGAGCTTCACTGAGCTTCCACCTTCGTTTTGGGGCTATGCGCTTGAAACGGCGGTATTGTTGTTGAACAACGTCCACACTAAAGCAGTGGACAAAACACCATACGAGTTATGGAATGGCAAAGCTCCTAAGTATTCGTACTTGAGGATTTGGGGATGTCCTGCTTACGTGAAGCGGACAGTGGGAGATAAGTTGGATAGCCGATCCAGCTTATGTTATTTTGTAGGGTATCCGAAGAATTCAATCGGATATTATTTCTATTATCCTGCTGAAACAAAGGTGTTTGTTTCTAGGAATGCCACCTTCTTGGAGAAGGAGTTCTTATTGGATAAGAAAGGCGAGATGATGGAACTCGAAGAAGTTCGAGAAGAACCCAAAATACAAAATAACGATCCTACACCTCAGGAACCATTGCTGGACACGCCTGCACCTAGAAGATCCGAAAGGACTTCTAGACCTCCAGTTCGATATGGTCTTCTTCTTGAAGGGGATCAAGATGAACCCGACATTGGATGTGATCCAAGAAACTTCAAGGAAGCAATTTCTGATGCGGATTCGAATTTATGGCTTGAAGCTATGCAGTCAGAATTGGATTCGATGCATACAAACCAAGTTTGGTCTTTAGTAGATCCTCCCGATGGAATTGTTCCGATAGGGTGTAAATGGATCTACAAAAGAAAGCTTGGGCCTGATGGTAAGGTATTGACCTACAAGGCGCGATTGGTGGCGAAAGGTTATACTCAAAGGCAAGGAGTTGACTATGATGAAACCTTTTCACCAGTTGCAATGTTCAAGTCCATAAGAATCCTGATTGCCATAGCTGCATGGTATGACTATGAGATATGGCAAATGGATGTGAAGACTGCTTTTCTTAATGGAGACATTAAGGAAGAAATCTATATGAAGCAGCCTGAGGGGTTCACATCCATGGAAAGCGAGCATAAGGTATGCAAGCTTCAGAGATCAATTTATGGTCTAAAACAAGCATCAAGAAGTTGGAACCAGAAATTTGATGAAACAATAAAAGATTTTGGTTTCATCAAGAACCCGGAGGAACCGTGCGTGTACAAGAAAGTAGTTAAGGATGCTGTGACATTCTTAGTACTTTATGTTGATGACATCCTACTCATTGGGAATGATGTAGGGATGTTGCAGTCAACAAAGATATGGTTATCAGGTAGATTTTCGATGAAGGATTTGGGAGAGGCATCCTACATTCTTGGGATACAGATCTATAGAGATAGGTCTAAGAGAATGATAGGACTCACTCAATCAACCTACATCGATACCATATTGAAACGGTTTTCAATGGATGGGTCCAAAAGAGGACATCTACCCATGTGTCATGGAGTTTCTCTATCCAAGTCTATGTGTCCCAAGACTGATGAAGAGATAGAGAATATGACACATGTACCATATGCGTCAGCTATAGGTAGTATCATGTATGGGATGATATCTACCAGACCGGATGTAGCATTTGCTCTGAGTGTCACGAGCAGATATCAGTCTAATCCTGGTCAAATGCATTGGAAAGCCGTGAAGGACATTCTTAAGTACTTGCGAAGGACTAAGAATATGTTCATGGTTTATGGAGGACGAGAACTCAAATTGGAAGGCTATACCGACTCTAGCTTCCAAAGTGATGTGGATGACTCGAAGTCAACCTCTGGATTTGTGTTCATGCTCAATGGCGGTGCTGTCTCTTGGAAGAGTTCCAAGCAGGACACCACAGCGGATTCCACCACTGAGGCTGAATACATTGCAGCATCAGCTGCTGCTAAAGAGGTCGTTTGGATGAGGAAGTTCGTCCAAGAGTTGGGCGTCATTCCTGAATTTGTTGGTCCAGTCCCGGTGTACTGTGACAACACGGGTGCCGTTGCTCAAGCAAAGGAACCAAGGTCTCATCAAAGATCCAAACACGTACTGAGGAAATACCACATAATCCGGGAGATTGTGGAAAGAGGAGACATCATTGTCGAACGAGTGGCCTCTGCAGACAATATCGCTGATCCGCTTACTAAGCCCTTGCCAGGACCATTGTTTGACAAACATCGCGAAGCAATGGGTCTACGTAGTATGACTAGTTGGCTATAGGGCAAGTGGGAGATTGTAAGAGTGGGTGCCCAGTGAGCCAACTGTGTGGCTATGGGCTTTGATGACTCTTTGTATAAACAATCTTTTGTTTAATATTATTTACACTTTTATGGCAATGACTTTATATTACTTCATATTGTTATATTGTGATATACTATTGTTGTTTTGATAAAGACCTTGAATATACTATAGTGTATGTAAGATGTGGTAGAACATGGAGATGTCTATCATGAAATACATCTTATAGTCACTGTATGTTCTAAAACCGTTCCTAGTCGATTGAGCCGTCCGATAATAAGGATAAGAATCGCTCGAGTTTGAGACTAGTATTTGCGATGCGGAGTACCACGTTTCATTGGTAGGGAACATGGAGATGTTCGAAGCATGCAAATGGATATTCATAGGATGAATAATCGAACTACCCTATCCGGACTTTCCAAGTGGTTATCACTTATCGAGTGGATTAAGTCCGCGGTTTTGGTTGTACACCATTAGTCCTTACGACTTGAAACATCATGGAGACTCTATATGCTAGTGCTGTGCTTTGACTCGTTTACCGACTCTATGGGGGTCATCAGGTGTCGAGATTGGGTACAGTTACGACACATATAGGAGTCAATGCATTGTTGTCAAGGATTCACCACATACTTGCGAGTGTGGATATCCTATGCGATCTGAGGAGATATTAGTGTGATAAATCTCTGGCCAGAGTAATTGATGTGATTTAAGAAATGGTTTCTTAGTAGCACATGCGATGTCACTAATTTGATCTTCAAGATGTATTGCATAGTTATCGAATCTTGAGCGACTCTCGATATACCAATGGTTGTTGATTCGATCGGGATATATGGATGAAGGGACCGTACTGTACGCTAACCAAAATCTACTGGTTCTTGTAGGCACTATCAGTGATACCTAGGGAATCATGGGGCGATGTTGCTAGGCGCTTTACCATGATTCGTTGGGCAAGTCGGAAAGTGTTGTTCCGAGTCACAAGGAGTTGTGAGCCCACGGCTAGCTGTATCCCTGAACCATTGAGGGTCACACAGTGTAATGGAGTTTTAATCCCCGTTGAGATAGTTAAATTTAAAGAGTTAAATTTAATGAACTAAGGAGTTGGACTTCTTAAATAAGAGTAAGGGAGTAGGATTTCCTAAAATGACATAGGGATGGACATTTTTGGAAACCACTGAATTCGGATTCAGGAAAATTTATTTTGACTTTAAAATGTGCAGAAATGGTTTCTGTGCACATTGGTGAAATCAGTTCATCAATCGGAGTCACGATGAATTTTATATTAATTTCTGAACGAGCGGGCTTTGCTTGTCAGGCCCCAGCTTATGATTAATGGGCCCTAAGGTGTTAGTGGCCTGCATTATAAATAAGTTATTTCAGTACAGAAATTACACACAACAGGTCATTATTTTTGAGACAGAAATTTCGAACCCTCCTCTCTCTCAAAAAGCAATCGGCCGACCCCTCCCTACCTCTGCCCGAGAAATTTCGGTCTGTGATTTTGAATCGCAGTCAGGAATAACGAATCAGATTCGTTTAATCTCTTCGCAGAAAACTTCTGATAGATTTTCTAGTGCAATCTATCAGAGGGATTTAAACCCCATTCGTGGACCTGATTGAAGGAGTTCATCGGTTCCAGGGAGAGACAACAAGAGCAGATCAAATCTGTTGGTGTCCATTAATCTCGTTGCGAGATTGAAGGTAAAATTTAATTAATTGTTATTTGAATTTTACACACACTATAATTTAATCGTTGAACGGTTGATACCCACACCATGGAATTGTTCCATAACAAATTTTTAAACTTCCGCTGCACCGGGTATCAATCGTGATTGATCTGACCGCCAGTTTTTTTCCAACAACAATCATGTGGATTTATGATTTGGGAATTTTCTAAATTTAATTCCAAGTATTTTCTGATCGATATTAAACTGTGTTGAATTAGTTGATATTTTGATAACCAAGGATTAGAGTGGTGCTAGTTTTCAGATGATTAGTTCCAGGATTTATCCTATATGATTCAAAAATTCAGTATTTTGACGTAGTGCCAAAGTTGACTTATTTCCTCAGAGACTCGGTGTTTGGGTCATTGGTTATTGATGATGGATTTTCATCATACTTTTAATTATGAATTATACCAGGTTCTGAGGACTGTGTTGGGTTTTTCAAGATGGGATAGGAAGCGTGACCTACGCCAGTGTTTTCTGGTAAGTTTATTCCAGATAGGCTATTGGGGGAGGCTACCTGAATCTTGATATTTTGCACAGTTATAGCAAGGGGTATAATTACCAAAAGGAATTTTTCTTATGAATTTGATATTGGTACTAGATTAGTGCCAAGAGATTTGAACGTTATCGTCTGAATTTATCAGATATACAGATTTTAGTTTCCGCTGATAGAATAGTCTTTTAAAGGATTCTTTGACAAGTGTACTTTTTGTATGGATAGTTTTCGCAGGTGGTACTGGGGGAGAACCAAGAGTTTCGATCAGTATCGTTTGGCCTTATCAGAGTTACAGATATTGATCGGGGACATGATCAGAATGATGATTTGGGTTTCTTATTAAGTGATTGTAAGACTTATTTGGGTGATTTCCCTATGAGATTAGAGATATGATTTTGAGTTGTCAAGTGATGACAATTTTCATCAGGATACGGTGATCATTGATAATTAGATACGTGGACTGTAATAAAGATTGGAAATGGTGGTGTATGTTCCCATTATTGCTCTGGAAGTCTGTTGTACTTCAGAAAGGTTATTGGAAAGTTACCCCAGTCTGGAGACCATTATTATTTGGATTCATTGAGGTCTTGTAAAATGATATGAGATAATAAAGAACTTGTTGTTCTTATTCAAGTCCATATCGGTACTTAAGATGTATTTCGAGGACGAAATTATCTTAAGTGGGGGAGAATGTAGTAGCCCGGTTCCATTTTACAAGATTAAGGGATTTTAAACATGTTATAAAATGACATATAATTTTAAAAATGTCAAAACATGTTTAAGGAGTCATTATTTGGTGAAAATAAGTGGAAAATCAGATCCGAAACGTTCGAAAATGGTAGGGTAGGTCCCGGGGGGTCCAAAATGAGTCCGGAAGGACCAAAATAGTTCGGAGCTTACGGACCAGTTCGGGCCATCCAAACTCAGCAGAGCCCAGGTGTCAAAATGGCTCGGACAAGTGGCAGTTCGGACCGTCCGAACTCCGCCTATAAATAGACCCTCCGAATTTCAAAATTTTCACACCAAATTTCATTTCTCTCTCGGTTCTTAGGCTTTTCTAGGGGTTTTTGGGTGTTTCCAGCCTTCCTAGGCTTGGTCCGGAGGTTGGCCAGGTGCTCCGGGATTGCGGCGGAGCGGTACCAAAGTTCTGGGGCAGTCGTCATTAGCGGGCTGACGACGCACGCAGGTATAGCTCTGGCTCCTTATAGTAAATAGGGAGTATGCTATAGAGTAGTTAAGGCTTTTAGAATAAGGTTATAATGAATGAGTATTTTGCATTGTAGTGCAGACTATAGGCTTGGACTTTAGAGCTGTTCTAGCTTGCCTAGTGTTTGAGGTACGGAAGTATTATTCGAGATATCCAGATTGAGTATGCATGTATTATGTGTTTGCATGGATTATGTGATTGCATGTTTTATATGCCTTTATATATACAGCATGTCACGACTGTATGTTGCATACATGAGCATATTGAGCCTGTATCCTTGCGATATCCGGTATTGGGATATTTATCCTGTCAGTAGATGGTTGGACACAGAGACACGTGTTAGGTCACCAAAATCAATTGGACACGGATCTCGTGTTAGGTCAGTGATATTTGGTTGGACATGTGTACTTGTGTTATGTCACCATCAGGGCTTTTGAGTATGTTGGTCACCTCCTGTAGCGACGGCTCAGCGTGGCACATAGCAGGACCCAAGTTTGTTCTTGATCAAATATTCTTGACCTCATGTCTTGGTACACAGTTCACTTGCATGCATGCACATATAATACCGTATACTCATACTCTCGTACTAAGTTTATCATTCTCACGTCCCATACTTTGTTGTATCTGGACACCGTATTCCATGGGGCAGGTTTGCTGCTGGATGATGTGGTTGGTTCCAGGAGAGCTTAGGCGATTGATGACCAGCAAGGATATCTGTCTAGGCTTTTGTCTCTGTTACATTTGGGTTAATTCATTTGGACACTAGTAAAAAAATCGCTTAAGACTTCGGTTAATAACCGAAGTCGTAGGCACTTAATTACCGAAGTAGTGTCACGTAAAGTAATAGGGTACCTTTTTACCTCGCTGAATCGCCGAAGTCTTATACCTTAAATTACCGAAGTCTTTGGTCATTTTTTGGAAGCAGAATTGGACCGGTGCCGAAGTAAAAACATATATTTTACTTCGCTCATTTCATAAGTTACGAAGTAAAACATGTGCTTATACTTCGTCAATTAAAGAAATTGCCGAAGTAAAATGTATTCTTTTACTTCGATTTTTAATGAAATTTTCAAAGCAAAAGATATGCTTATACTTCGGCAATATCACTAATTGACGAAGTAAAAGACATTCTAAAAAACAAAAAAATAAAATAAAATAAAATTTTCAATATTATAAATAAACCAAAATTTAAAATTTCAAAAATAAAATTTAATATACAATTTTTTAGTATTACAAATCACTCGAAATTAAATTCTAATGTAATGCACACTACAAAAAAATACAAATCACATCTTTGTGTTGATCAATAAACTAAGCATTAACAATTAAATGTTGTAAGAACAACGCTACAACAATTCACAAGCCAAACGCCAATTGGCACATGCACACACAAACAAAAAGCTGACCTCCTGTGTTCTCTTATAATTCTCTTCAACTGTAAAAGCTTTCTGTTCAGTTTCAGTAAAGGTGGAACACAGCTTCTCCCTTCCCTGAGTAAGACGTTCCTTCTCATTTTTTAACTCTTCAATTACCTTTGTCAGTTTCTTCATCATTTTCTGGCCTGTCTCTATTTGAACTTTGCGACGGTTGATTTCAGTGCTACTTTTATCAATATCTTGTTCAAGCAAACATATAGTGTTCCAACTAAATATGCACATCGAGGAAAATTTGGTGGATTATTACTCGATATACGACTTTAATGATCACCAGCATTCTATGCTTACAGACTGAATTTTGCTAACCACGGACTTCTGGTTTTTCAATTTCACTCCGCCAACATTTTCTATTTTATTCTGAAGCTCCAACGCCTACATAAGTGACTTAAGAAGTAACAGATCTATGCAGTGCCAATTTGTATGACAAGATCGGTGTTTAAAGAGAGATTAATTGGTATTAATACTAACTAGTAATATTAATATGCCAAGTGACAAACCTTCTCCTTCAGGCTTTGAACCAAGCATAAGCCTATTGATTTCTCTCTCTTCAGCACATATCATGTTACCCAGCTCCTCTAGCCTATCAACCTCATCCTGGATTGGGACAGAAGCAGCATTGAGAGAATCCATTTGTTTTTCTAGATCATCAAGTTGTAATTTTAGACTGTCCACTTGATAGAAACAAATAGTCAGATTTAGTATACAATTAACATAGGAATTATGACAAGAAAATAAAAACACTAGAGCACCTCTTTTTGACTTTTTGCTAATTCCATTTCCAGGTGTGCAATTGTTTTCTCTGAGGCTTGGTAACTCTTTACAGCACCGGCAATTTTGTTGCATAGATTACTGAGTCTTTCAACAAAATCAGAAAGCTATTTTTCAGCATTTGCCACTGCTTCTCCTGACACACTGGCAAATCGAATAGATGAACCCATTTTACCTCCACGTGGCTTGTTTCCTCCACCAATCAAAGTACCGGATTTTTCAAAAAGAGCACCATCAAGTGTTACGACGCTCAGGGGCATCAACTGGTACTTGACGCAAAGTGTTTGATAACTGGTATGCTCAAAAAGCATTTTTCAAGTTGTTCAACCTTTGAATCATATCAAGCCGATGCAGAGTACTTAGATACATATATATTTACATCAATATCCAAATTTCGCAACTAAAATAAGAGAGCCTACACATGCATTTATATGTAAGATCTCATTCTCCTCCATGTACCGTTGCTCCTGCCAAAAAAAAAACATCAACAAAGTGAACTTTTGCCTTACCATATTTCTCCAGAACCTTAATGCGAAATCAACTGGTGCACAAAACAAGAGAATAATCGGCACACTTGATTCCATGATTGTTCAAGTTTCTAGACTAATATCGCAGATCTTCACGACTCATGCGCTCGAGATCCATCCCCAACACCTGCCAGAAAAAAAATCACAAGCAAAGATAGAAACCACGGATATGTTTTCAACAAATACAAGAATCTCATTGTTTGTACTGTAACAAACTCGAGTTTTCTTGATGAGCTCACATTTCCTAGCTAGAATTTCCATTCTGCCATGGGACGCGGTGCAGGGCATGGCCTTGATTGACCAAAAAACCCCGGAAATCATAGTTTTAGGAACAAACATATTCAAAATGATATGAGCTATATATGGACTAAGGAAAATTATATAATTTTACAGAAACCAAAGTCAATAAAATGGGACATAATTTCAAGTTTAAAATATGCTTTGCTCCATCCAGTGAAAACAATAAGAAGAGAAGGGCAGTTAATAAACAAAAACAGAGGCATTCATCCCCTTTCTCCTCAAACAAAACACTATGAGAAATAGTAAACAAACAATAACATACTACAAATTAAAGAACCGAAGCAAAAAAAATCCTACTAAATTAGCAATATTTGCATTTGATAGACCTCGCTGAATTGGGAAAAAAACTAATCTTCTCAATTCTCAGACATATTAACCTCTTACAAGATAAATTGAATAGCTCTGTAAAATGAAGATTAGGAACATACCAACCTTGTAAAAAGGAGGTACAACCAGAACAGTACGAATAAAAATAACCTCAACTCAAAGATAACACATGATGGTCGAAACAGTACGAATGAAAAATATGCAGAAGATTTTTATCTTAAACAGTCTCTGGAGCACGAGTCGGCTCTATTAAAAAGAGCAATGCTCCCATACGACTTTGAAAAATATGAAGCATTGCTTCAAGTTTTTGAAATGCACTCAACTGTGAAGTACATGTATATATTCTCAAACCTTGTGCAAATCAAAACCACATTCAAAAGAAAGACCTTCAAGTGCTTTTGCCAACACCTGTGCAGCAAGTTACAAAAATTTAAGAGAAAGAAATCAAGTGTTGGTCAATATCCTAGAATATTCTCACCAAGTAACACTTTACTAACTTAAATGACAACTTCATAATCCATTTCAATTTTTTATGCTAACAATACTTTTTTCGGAAATTAAACAATACAACGGCGATTGTTACAAGACTTTCTTAATTAGCAATATTTTCATGGACATAAATTAATTTTAATTTTTAAGAATGCGGGAAACTCGCCTGAAGAGGGAAACCTGCACTAAATTTGCTGGCCACCACATGGCTGCTAGTTCCACCAGATACCTTCTAAAAATTCCAGCCCATCCAAATCCCAGCACTACCATTCAAAACCCAATCATTACAAGTGCAACACATCACACACACACACACACACACACAAATATATATATATATATCTTCTAAATATGATTATATATTCACAAATGAAATTAAACATAAAGTACTACCTACCTAGCTAATAATTCATAAAAATCGATCCTAGATAAATAATTAATAATTACTTGTGTTGTGATGACAATAATAAGAGACGAATACGGTGAGGTGCTGCTTATAGAAAAATCAAAACAAGCAATTTTAATTAATTTTCAAGGAAAGAAGAATATTATTAATTTAATTTGGTGGCCATGAGGATATATTAAATGATTACCTCCATTGTTCCCTTTGTATGTGCTGGGCTCAAAATTGGTGACCGCTTCCCTTTCGTTGCACTTGATAGCAGCCTTGTCGTATGCTCTGATCAACATGCAATAAAATTAATTAAGATCAAACAAATTTAAGACTATGTGTAAGTGACGTGCTGATCTTGTACATGAATATTATTCACCTTAGCTTCTATCTCACTGTCAAACAATCCAAGATAGACATACCTGCAATGCAACATAACATAACATAAAAATGATGAAATCATTATAAATATGGGTACTTGTTGTGATGCCAACTTACTTCTTGCTAAGAAACTTCCCCATCCGTGCTTCCCACCGTCCACATTTGTGCAATGTAACTCCCCTATACCTTGAACTCCCTCTGGAGAAACCTGTGCTCTGGCGCCGACGTATGTGCACAAATTCTTCCTTGGTTAAATTCTTCATCTAAATATGGATCAGAGAAAGTGAAAAAGTACCAATATAATTAATATATATATATATATATATATATATATATATATATATATGCATGAGCTAGCTAGAGTCAGTCAGTTCATGAAATCCTCAAACAATTAACCTGATCAAGATCTTCTTCATAATCCCCCACCATGAAATTGATATCTGCTTCCGGCCCATATGAAACTGCTCCTTCGAAAGGGCACCAACAGGTGTACCCATTTCTAAAAGAGGCTTATTTCTGCTTCCTGACCCCGTTCCCCCATCTTGTTCCTGTGGTAGGAGTAATTGCAGCGCCGCGACGGTATCCGTAACCGGTGTCTTCAAGACCATTTTGTTTCAAATTCTGAAAATCGATGCTGAGATGTACTCCACAGATTTCCAACAAACACAAATACAATCCTTTGCAAGAGGACCTAAGAAAATCGAACGAAATCATGAATAAATAGAAGAAAGAAAAATATCATTTTGAATAGAATTAAATCAGTCATACCTATTTTTGGCGAGGCACATAGACTTTCACCCATCTAAATTGATCAAATCTGGAGAGTTTCGTCTACGTATATTAACAATTGAAAAAACCTAAGGTACAAAATTTGTGAGTATTGTTTCACAAATCAAAGTAAAGTAAATCTCACGATGCTGAAAGTGACAGTGATCGAGAACACGGCGGACTTCACTTTCCCTATTCCCATCGGCCCATATTCCTTCGACTGGAAAAATTTTCTCTAATTTTCACGACGCAAGGTTTAGAAGCATATAAACTCGGCAGCTTGAGGATTTACACATATCGATGGCGAGATTTATCCAGATTCATGGCAAGGAGCCAGAAGTGACGGGAAAGAAAAACTAGAGAATGGAGATGAGAAAGCCCTAACTTGATTGAACGAGAGAAAGAGATTAAAATTTAAAAAGAAACTAGTTTTCCTATCCTATTACTTCAGCTTAAGAAATTATAAATTTAATTTGATAACTTTTTACTTCGTCAAATACAAAATTCGAAGTAAAATGTTACTTAAAATTTTAGTGAAGCCCGCGTTTTTCAATGGGCGAAGTCTAAAGTAGGTTTTTACTTCATTAATTTTATTACCGCAGTAAATAACTATATATTACTTCGGCAATAGTGATTGCCGAAGTAAAAAATACCGAAGTCTTTTAACAATTTTCTACTAGTGGGATATTCGATTTGGTTGTATCTTTATTTGAGGATTTATTTATGCTATTCCGCTGTTATTTCTGATGATTTATTATTTAAGTTAAATGCATGCTTAAGCTTCTGATTAGTAGATGATCACGGTGCGGGTCACTACATGACAGCACCTACAAAAACATCTTGAGTAATAAGCAGCAGAAAATATTAAAAGCGTGAATAAAATAAACTAGTAACCACTAAAAATACTCAAATATTTAAGCAAGAGTATAAAATACTCTTGCGACTCCTTAGGGCAAAACTTTCACTAGAAAATAATTCAAATAGTTTTACAAACCCTAAAACTAGTGAATTATTTCAAAAATCAATTTTCTCAAAACATGTGAGAAAATAAACAATTAAAACTTCTCCTAAAATTTCTATATGTAATAGAATAAATAAAACGAAGCGAGGAGAAAAATCCTTGATGCCAAAACACAATGAATCAACATTCTTCGATCTTTGATCTTCAAGTGTTCTTCAAAGCAACAAGACAAACCACGACCACATCCGAGCTTCAACAAATCTCCAGAATTCTCTTCAAGTTATCACGTCTTGAAGATCTCAGAATATATTGTTGTCGTATCTCCCAAGTGCACGATCTCCTTCATTTATAAAGCCAAAGAATCCTTCTCATATTTGTTTCCTTGTAAGTGTAGGATTCCCCTAGATTTGATCATATCAAATCTACAAAAATAAGAAAAATATTAATTAGATATGACATAGTTAAATATTATGATAAACTTAATAATATCTCAAATCTACTTAAATAAGGAATTATCTCAAAGATACTTTATGTCCAAGAAAGACAAAAGACTTTAAATAAAATCTTTTTAGGCTTAAGGAATTTTAGAAATAAAATATTTCTTTCAATCTCCCCTTTTTTGCCTTTTTAGACAAAACACATTTAATTCAAAACACATAAAATCAACTCTCCCTTTATCACAACTCCCCCTAAATATAAGAACAGATTCTTCCTCTAAGTATAAGCAGAGGTGTTGTTACAAAATGTTTGCAACATCCAGCTACAACACTCCAGATCAACAATCATATGTAAAAGGAAAAACAAATAACACATCAGAGCAGAAACAAGGGAAAAACAATTTTGATTAGGATCTGAGCAAAGACAACTTATTAGCAAAAAGAAAACTCAAATCAGAAATAAATAAACTAAACTAAACTAAACCAACTAAAACCAAACTAAAACTGATTGCTCTCAGACGAGCCATCTTCAGCTTTTTTTTCTTTATTTCCTTCTCCAAATTCACCACTTTCTTCTCCCCTTTTTTTGTCTAGAAAAGGGACCTACTCCAAGGAGATTTTGGTAGTGAGCTTTCAAAGCCTCATAGTAAGCAAGATCTGCTTTGGCTTGATTTATTTTCTGTTCAGCATGCAGTAGTTGAGATTCAATAGAAGTGTTATCCACATATTGATGTTCAGATGGTGGCATAAATATGGCAGTGGCAGAGGAGGTGTTGGCAACATCTGCCACAACATCTGCAGCAGCACCTGATTCAGACCAAGGAAGATCCAACTTCCTATTTCCTCGTAGTAGTGCAGGTGCAATCTTCAACACTTATTCAGGCTTATCAAGTGATTCATCATCATCCTTCTCGATTTCTTGAGATATCATCATCGAATAGATCAAGGAAGGATATGGTAGCTTGAGAGTAGGCTGAGCACAATCTGCAAAGGCCATGACTGTGTCAAACACCAGTCGACCATAGTTGAAAGTGACTCCAGTTCCAATATCATACAAGACAGGAGCTTGATGCTTGGTGAAAACTGTAGAATTTCCAGAGGGAGTCCAAGTCTTCACAGCAGTTTTGTGCAAAACATAATAAAGAGAAGTCAGCTTGGCAGCAGATAGTTTGTGAGGATGAGCGTGGAATGTTGTGACTTGACCACCCGTAATGACATATGTCATCATATCCAAAGTGGGTAGAGCCACGTCATCACTAGCCGTTGTATGGAGAAAACCATTGATCACAGCAGGACTGAAAGAAAAGATCTGTCCTCGCACATACACTCTCCCATACTTCAAATATCTGGGATTCTTCAAGGCTTCAGTAAGATTGCAGTAGAATTCTCATACGAGTTAATTACAGTATGGAGCAGCGGTGGTAACAGTGGCAAGAATGTTTCTCACCTCTAAAAATCTAACCATGTTCTGAGCTCCATAGCTCTCCAACTCAATATTATGCTCGTCAAGGAACACACGATCAGCATACTTGTCCTAGTTATCAGCAATTTCCTTATTATAAAAAGAAGATGAATAATACTGGTTTAACCGATATTCTTCACCTAAGGTCCAAATGTCAGCAACACCTTCCTCAACATCCTCAACATCTGCCTCAGAGTCATCAGATTTTGACTCTTCTTCCAAATCTTTTTCAGCATCTGAAATATTCACTCGAATCAGAGCTGGAACTATCAGAGGAATGGGGACGGTTATCGGCGAATTCTTGCAGCATCTCCTCGTATGGTTCGTCATCAGAAGCAAGAGCAGGAACTGTAGGTTTCTGACCTTTTGTTCTCTTCACCCCAGCCATGAACTTGGCTATGGAAGCTTTCTCATCATCCGAAAAAACAAGAGGGGCAGTGGTAGCCGATGGTTCTTCAACAATAGAAACAGATGCCGAAGCATCTTTTTCAACAGCAACAGATGATGGAGTTTCTGACTCTGTGGATTCAGCATCAGAAGAAGAATCCTCCACTGATTGTTCTTCTGTCACAAAGGAAACTGGGATGGTTGGAATCTATGGTTCTATTACACTACCTTTTCCCCTTCTGTGATGCACAAGCTTGAAATCCTCATCAAATCTTGCATCACTAGATGAGTACTCTGTGTCCACTAAAGAAGGTCTTGATGGTTGACCCTTCCCGCGGAATCTCTTTGAGGCGGTGTAGTCTGGATTGTATCCAGCTTGGCGTTTGGAACGGAGAGTCAAGGGTTTTGAGTGAAACACCTTGTTTAGCACGGACATGTCGGGAAAATTCTCCACATCAAGTGTGTTTCCAGGCTCTCCCGGTGCAATAACATCCAGAGGCACAGGTTCACCGGCAACTGGAACAATAGCCCGATCAATCTCAGGGTGTGGTGACAGAAGTGTTGTAACACCTTGAGCAGCATCCTCTGTGAAATCCATCTCTGAATGAATATCGTGAGAATCAAATTGTTTTCCTGCCATTAAACTTTCGAGAGAGAAAAACATAGAGAAATTTAGGACAATGAAAAAATCAGGGGAGATAAGTGAGTAGAGAGAAAGACGAAGGTTAAAAACAAGGAAATAATGTATTTCCAAAAGCAGATAAACACCCAATATATTACACAACACCTTCTCTCCTAATCCTACTCAGATTTACAGCCTCTCCAACGGTAAAAAATCCCCAACGGTAACAATCCAAAACGGTAACAAATCCGATTTAAATTAGGAAACAATTCTATTGATTTTCGACAATAATCTAGGCCCCAAATATTTCCATAATTAAACTCCTCATCGATATCTAACTCCACTGAAACAGAATCCAATCAAAATCAAAATCAAAATCAAAAATTCAGTGGATAGGGCAAAAAATTCAGAATTTTGTTCGATCAAAATTTCTAACCTTTCAGCCAAAAATATTCACAAATAAAAATATGCATGTCCTAAATATGTCTAAAACAAAGTGTGACATAAAAATAAAATGCGATCACATGCAAAATATATGTTGACAAGTGAGGTGTTTTCCATGATGTTGAAAACATCTTCCAGGAACACTTCAGGATTCTCAAAATCTTTGTTTTTCAATTTATTATTACAGAAGTGGTAGCCTACACACTAAATGAACGATCTTCAAAGGACCCCTTTAGGTAGTTTTTTCCATTTGCTTTTGATTTTCAATCAAATTTGATGATTGATTGATTAGTGTTAACCTTTTTGTTAATTTGAGTTTCTGAATTTGCTAAATCACTTTTCACTTGGGACAGGATCATGGAATACACGAACATCCCTCCACTACTTCGTGATTTAGTCAGAACTCTTTATCAATTATTCATCATTAAACTATAAAACATTTTGCAAAGAATCTTGAGTGAAAACTAGTCAATGGTTACAAAGTATCAAACATTTCACAAAACTGGATGAATGCATGAATGAAATATGTCTAATGATCCTAAAGATGCACATGCATGAAAAGGTGTTGTCTCAGGGTGTTGGCAACACTCCAGAAAACATCTCAGCTCTGTCTATAATGTACACATGCTGAGAGACTTCCTTAGACTGGTGAATCTCTCAAAATCTAAAGCTTTTGTGAATATATCAGCTAATTGGTTATTGGTTTCAACAAACTCAATAAAGATCATGCATTTCTCGACCAATCTTGAATGAAGTGATGTCAAATGTCAATGTGTTTGGTTCGAGAGTGTTGTACTGGATTTTTGGATATATCAATGGCGCTAGAGTTATCACAGTACAAATTAGGAGTATTACTCTTAATTCCATAATCATTCATCAATTGATTCATCCATAGGAGTTGAGCGCAACAACTACCTACAGCAACATATTCAGACTCGACAGTAGAAAGTGAGACACAACTTTGTTTCTTAATGTACCATGACACCAAGTTATTTCTCAAGTAGAAACATCCTCCTGAAGTGCTCTTTCTCTCATCTAGATCCCCCAGCCCAATCAGCATCACTAAACCCTAACAAAATTCAGAATTTTGTTCGATCAAAATTTCTAACCTTTCAGCCAAAAATATTCACAAATAAAAATATGCATGTCCTAAATATGTCTAAAACAAAGTGTGACATAAAAATAAAATGCGATCACATGCAAAATATATGTTGACAAGTGAGGTGTTTTCCATGATGTTGAAAACATCTTCCAGGAACACTTCAGGATTCTCAAAATCTTTGTTTTTCAATTTATTATTACAGAAGTGGTAGCCTACACACTAAATGAACGATCTTCAAAGGACCCCTTTAGGTAGTTTTTTCCATTTGCTTTTGATTTTCAATCAAATTTGATGATTGATTGATTAGTGTTAACCTTTTTGTTAATTTGAGTTTCTGAATTTGCTAAATCACTTTTCACTTGGGACAGGATCATGGAATACACGAACATCCCTCCACTACTTCGTGATTTAGTCAGAACTCTTTATCAATTATTCATCATTAAACTATAAAACATTTTGCAAAGAATCTTGAGTGATCAATGGTTACAAAGTATCAAACATTTCACAAAACTGGATGAATGCATGAATGAAATATGTCTAATGATCCTAAAGATGCACATGCATGAAAAGGTGTTGTCTCAGGGTGTTGGCAACACTCCAGAAAACATCTCAGCTCTGTCTATAATGTACACATGCTGAGAGACTTCCTTAGACTGGTGAATCTCTCAAAATCTAAAGCTTTTGTGAATATATCAGCTAATTGGTTATTGGTTTCAACAAACTCAATAAAGATCATGCATTTCTCGACCAATCTTGAATGAAGTGATGTCAAATGTCAATGTGTTTGGTTCGAGAGTGTTGTACTGGATTTTTGGATATATCAATGGCGCTAGAGTTATCACAGTACAAATTAGGAGTATTACTCTTAATTCCATAATCATTCATCAATTGATTCATCCATAGGAGTTGAGCGCAACAACTACCTACAGCAACATATTCAGACTCGACAGTAGAAAGTGAGACACAACTTTGTTTCTTAATGTACCATGACACCAAGTTATTTCTCAAGTAGAAACATCCTCCTGAAGTGCTCTTTCTCTCATCTAGATCCCCCAGCCCAATCAGCATCACTAAACCCTACCAAATTCGAATTTGTTTCTTTAATGTGCCACAAACCCAAATTCAAAGTACCCGCCACATATTTCGGTATACGTTTCACGGCCTTTAGGTGTGTAGATTTTGGGTTAGACTGGTATCTAGCACACAAACAAACACTGAACATGATATCAGGTCTAGTAGCACTTAAATATAAAAGACTACCAATCATGCTTCTGTAGAGGGTGTTGTCAACACCTTCGGCAACATCTTCCCTCGACAGTTTTTCATTAGACCCCATAGGTGTACGCATGTGTTTAGTGTTGTCATTCAAGAACTTTTTCACAAGATTTTTAGCATACTTACTCTGACACAAAAATATACCATCATGCATTTGCTTAACTTGAAATCCCAAGAAATAAGTTAATTCACCAATCATGCTCATGTCAAATGTAGAAGACATGCACTTCACAAAATCATCAACAAGTTTACCATTTGAAGCACAAAAGATTATATCATCTACATAAACTTGTAAAATTAAGATATTTCCTTGTGACTTTTTCACAAATAAAATATTATCAACTTCACCTCTTTTGAAGCCAATATTGAGCAAGTACTCGGTTAATCTTTCATACCATGCACGTAGTGCTTGCTTCAATACATACAATGCCTTTTTTAACTTATACACATAATCAAGATGATTTGGATCCTCAAACCCTTTAGGTTGTTTCATATAAACTTCTTCATTCAAGATCCCATTCAAAAAGGCACTTTTTACATCCATTTGAAAATTTTTCATACTCATATTACATGAAATAGCAAGCAAAATTAGGACTGGCTCAATGCAGGCTAAAGGAGCAAAGTTTTCATCAAAATCCACCCCCTCAACCTGTGTATACCCTTGAGCTACCAATCTAGCTTTATTTCTTATGATGTTTTCTGACTCATCAGTTCTATTCTTGAAAATCCATTTTGTTCCTATGGCATTACCATGATCAGGACACGGTACCAAGTACCAAACATCATTCATAACAAATTTTTCTAATTCTTCATGCATAGCATTGACCCAAAATTCATCTTTTAAAGCTTCTTCAACCTTTTTGGGTTCAATGTTTGACACAAAACATGAAAATCTTACCTGAGAATACGTAGAGCTCATGAATATCAGACCTGCCAATTTTATGTAGTCCATTTTCTCCTTCCTTTGAGTTTGCATGTCTCCATGTACATCTCCAATAACCTGTGAGGTTGGATGATTCTTCTGAATTTTCCTTGGAATATTCTTACCATATTCATTTACATCACTGTAATTATCCTCATCAGTAAGTTGTTCAACCTTTGTTTCTGTAATTCCTACAGAAGGTGTTGTCGGAGGTGTTGTAACACCTTGGACAACATCTGAATTAATTCCAAAATTCTGAAGCAGATCATCAACTTCATCCTCAGCAGTTTTCTTCTTTAGATCTGCAAAATCATCAAATACAACATTAATAGACTCAAAAATAGTCCTAGTTCTTAGGTTAAACATTCTACAGGCTCGGATATTTGATGAGTATCCCAAGAACAAAAACTTATCAATATTTGCATCAAACTTAGCAAGATGATCTCTATCATTCAAAACGTGACATACATATCCAAAAATATGAAAATACTTAAGGTTTGGCCTCTTTCCCATGAGGATTTCATAGGATGTGATAGTTGTACCATTCCTCAAATATACTCTATTTGAAATATAACATGCAGTGTTCAAGGCTTCAGCCCAAAAACGTTTTGAGATATTTTTCCAACTTAACATGACTCTTGCCATCTCTGCAAAGTTCTATTCTTCCTTTCAGCTATTCCATTTTGTTGTGGGGTTTTAGGGGCAGAAAATTCATGAGAAATACCTTTCTTATCACACAAACTTGCAAAATAATAGTTTTCGAACTCCTTACCATGATCAATGCGAATTCTGATTAGCTTCAGGTTGTGTAGATTCACAATCTTAATGAGCAATTTCTTGAAGACATCAAATGTGTCTGATTTTTCTCTCAAAAAATTTACACATGTGTATCTCAAAAATCATCAACACAAACAAAAGAGTATTTCTTACCTCCGAAGCTTTCAACATCCATTGGACACATTAAGTCCATATGTATAAGCTCAAGGCAGCGTGTTGTCACAAATGTTGGCAATACCTCGTGTGACACCCTAGTCTGCTTCATTTTTTGACATGTTTCACACACAAATTGAATACCAGATTTTAAGTTAGGCATACCTCTAACAGCATCAAGCTTACTTAGGTTCTTTAAAGTATTGAAATTTGCATGTCCCAACTTTTGATGTCATAGGTAAAATTCTGTCACTTTTGTGTGCTTAAAAGCCATCTCTTTTCCAAGTTGATAATAGTTATCAGATGATCTTGTACCTGTCATTACACACATGTTAGAACTATCAAACATTTTGCATAATTTTTTATCAAATTGCACATGCAACTTATCATCACAAAGCTGGCTAATGCTTATGAAATTTTCTGTAAGCCCTTCTACATGAAGCACGTTGCGAAGCTTAGGCAAACCAACAACATTCAGTGTGCCTTTTCCAAAAATATTTTCCTTTGAACCTCCTCCATAGGTTACTTTTCCACTTTTCTGTTCAACATAATCAGTAAGAAACTTCTTGGAACCTATCATATGACGTGAGCTACCGCTATCAAAGTACCATGCACGTGAAACATTAGTTTTCAAAGCAGTATAAATCATATAACAGTTAATATCAGCTTTTGGTACCCCAAACCTTTCTTACAATAGATCTGTTCCGAGAGATGTTGTGAGAAAGTGTTGGCAACACCTTAGATGCAGATCTCTGTCTGTAGTCTTCCTGTAACTTAAAACAGTATGGTTTGATATGACCAGGTCTATGACAGTAGTGACAAATATACTTACGTTTTCTTCTAGACTTTAAAGGAGCAGTAGGTTGTGGCTTTGGTTTTGGAGGATCGGTTGATGTGACCTTTTTGGTTGGGCTTCCTGTACAGCTACTCTCTTTGACAAACACAGACCCTTTTGATCTTTCACCAACCTCAAATTTACTGTTCTCAAAACCTAGTCTAGCCTTACCATCTCTTCCCATCATGAGTAAAGAATCAAGCTTGTTTGTGCTTGAATTGAACTTGGCCAATGTAGCTTTAGCTTTTCCGAGTTCTTACTTTACCTGACACAATTACAGGTCCTTCTTACTCACCACAACTTCAAGTCTTGACACAGCAGCCTTCACATCAGTATTTTCTTTTGAAAGAATAGTGTTTGACTTATTTTTTTCAATCCAATCAGCATACAACTCTTCATACATCATCCGAGCTTCTTCCATAGACAATGTTTCATCACATGAATCAGAAGTACGCACTTTATCAACAGTAGAGGAATTAAAACAAACTGACTTTGTGAGATGTTGCGGCCAGGGGTGGCAACACCTTCGGCAACACCTAAATGATTGACTTGAAACTTCTTTTTGCTTTCCAGTAGGGCAGATAAGACAATATGACTTTCTTCATCTTCCTGTTCTTCATCTTCTTCAGACTCTACATCACTCAAGGACGTGTTCATTCCTTTCCTAAGCATGTTAGCACGCTAATTTGCATAATGTCCAAAATCTTGACAAGCATGACACTGAACCGTGTCAAGTTTCTTTGAGATTGACTTTTTCTTCCCTTCCAACATCAGTCGAGGCTTATGTGGATCAGTAAACTTCCTTGGTGATTGATCTGGTCCAGAAATTCTCAAAGGCTTGTTAGAAAACATTGGAGCCTTGGGTTTTTGATCAGTTTTCTTAACCTCCTTCATCTTTTTCAGATAATCATTGAACTTCTTGTTCATGAGTGAAATCGTATCATCCTCAAGATCAGATTGAAGAACTTCTTGACGGAATTGAACATACTCTTCATATGATTCATTAGAATCTTGAAGGGCAATTGATTTTCCTTTGTCCTTCTTTTGTGCCGTAGTATTCATTTCAAATACTTGAAGAATGCTAATCAATTCTGTCAACTTCATCTTTGAAGTGTCTTTTACTTCCTCAAGAGCCCAAACTTTTCCATTTAATCTCACTGGAAGTGATCGAAGAACTTTGTTCACCACTCTTTCATTAGCAATCGGTTCTCCAAGAGTGAATGCCTCAGTGGTCAGTTCTCGAATACGCTGATCAGATTCAGAAATCGTTTCATTGTCATTCATTCTGAGATTTTCAAATTTTGAGACTAATAGCCTCAACCTCGTTCACTTGACACTCGCAGACCCTTCACAATGCTCTTGAAGAGTATCCCACGTGTCATTGGCAGTAACACAATTAGCAATATGTCCAAACATTCTAATGTCCACACTTGAGAATATAGCGTTGATAGCTTTCGCATTAAAGCTTAAGATTTGTGCTTCCTCGGTTGTCCATGTAGTTTTTGGATTTATGATATATTCACCCTCTTTGTCCATGACCTTAGGTGCAGTCCAACCAGTAAGAACACTCTTCCAAGCACGTTCATCCATGACTTTGATTGTAAAGCGCATCCTTGTCTTCCACAGGGCATAATTCGTGTCATCAAGAATCGGACGTTTCAAAATCGAGTTTGCAGCAGTAGATGAGTCCATATTATTTCCTATAATAAAATAAACATACCGGGATCAGTTCTTAGTGTATCAAGAATATGTCTCTGATGCCACTTGTAAGGGATAATTGGTTGCACATAAACAGATTTAGGTGTTGTCACAAGGTGTTGACAGCACCTACAAAAATACCTTGAGTAATAAGCGACGGAAAATGATAAAAGCGTGAATAAAATAAACTAGCAACCACTAAACAGACTCGGATATTTAAGCAAGAGTATAAAATACTCTTGCGAGGCCTCAGGGCAAAAGTTTCACTAGCAAATAATTCAAAGAGTTTTACAAACCCTAAAACTAGTGAATTATTTCAAGAATCAATTTTCTCAAAACATGTGAGAAAATAAACAATAAAAACTTCTCCTAAAAGTTCTATATGTAATATAATAAATAAAACAAATCAAGGAGAAAAATCCTTGATGCCAAAACACAATGAATCAACACTCTTCGATCTTTGATCTTCAAGTGTTCTTCAAAGCATCAAGACAAACCACGACCAGATACGAGCTTCAACAAATCTCCAGAATTCTCTTCAAGTTGTCACATCTTGAAGCTCTCAGAATATATTGTTGTCGTCTCTCCCAAGTGCACGATCTCCTTCATTTATAAAGCCAAAGAATCCTTCTCATATTTGTTTCCTTGTAAGTGTAGGATTCCCCTAGATTTGATCATATCAAATCTATAAAAATAAGAAAAATATTAATTAGATATGACATAGTTAAATATTATGATAAACTTAATAATATCTCAAATCTACTTAAATAAGGAATTATCTCAAAGATATTTCATGTCCAAAAAAGCAAAAGACTTTAAATAAAATCTTTTTAGGTTTAAGGAATTTTCGGAATAAAATATTCCCTTCAACATATATTTGTATTAAATAATAATTCTAGTATTTTTAACATAGATTTCTGATAATTATTTTCTATTCAATGATTTGTAAGGAAACATATTTTCATAAAAATCAAATAAAATAATATTGAAAATAAAAATTAAATATAATAATTAGTGGTGGACATTTTGTAGTCGGGTACCGGAGTTCCCGACCCGATTAAAAAAACGTCGGATTCGAGTAATTTGTAGTCGGGTTTTTTTAGGTACCCCATCGGATATGAATTAAGGGCAACTTGTATATAACTCCCTAAATCAAACATAACTTTCAATTTACTCCCTATATTTGTCTTTTCGAAAATGCCCTTGTCGTTATTTTAATCATTATTATTTCTTGAATTATCAAATGTGGAATCGGATTCAAAATCTGATTCACTTGATTCATCAAGATAATAAATATTTTCATCGTCGGATGAAAATTCAATTGTTTCTACGGGATAGAATCCAACAGTATATATTTCTTCAAGAAGTTTAATTTTATTTTTCTTTTCGTTTCGTTTTGGACATTCATTCGCATAATGTCCTTCTTCGTTGCACAACCAACATGTGCAATTCTTTCCTTTACCCTTTGAGCAAGGTGGTTTTTTGTTATCAAACTTTTTATAAAATTTTCTTTTATAAGGTTTTCTGAAAAAATTCTTTTTAAATTTTTTTTTCTTATAGGGAATAAATTTTTTATTAAAAGATTTATAAGGTTTATTAAATTTATTTTGTTTCTGTCGTTTTAAATATTTGTGTGACATGTTTGTTTTGCAACCGTATTCTTTTACTGTGAATTCCATTTTGTCACAACAAAGTTTATTGTTTTGTTTGTAGGATTTAGAGATTCTTTTATTTAGTGTTACTTCATGACATTTCTTTGTTATTATGTCTTTGATGAATTTAATAGCTCCTCCTAAAGTTTTAGCATAAGGACTAGTTAAGAATTCATCTTTACTGTGTATAGGTATATTAGGTATCTTATTAAAGATACTTAGTTTATAATGTTCTTTTTTATCAGCATCTATTAATTGATAATAGTTTGTTTCATAATCACAAATAAATTCTTTTAAGTAACATAAATTTCATAATTTAATATTATCTAATATAAATATTGCTCTATTTTGTTCTATATTCTTAGCTACCAAATTAGCATCATTATTAGAAACTCCTAAAAATTTTTGGTACAAGGCATCAACAAATAGTTCGAAATATCAATGTCCTGTCATTCCTTGTGGTAGATTAGTAATTACTAGGTTTTCAGCCCAAGTTCTTACTGCTCCTACCAGTGTCATTTTTATCATCCCATGAGTTAAAACTTGAATATTCTCACTTTTGTCTAATAATGGTGTTAATTGAATTTGTACTGATAGTTCATTTGCCCAATGATCTATCTTTGATTTTCTTTCTTTGGCTGTTGAACAACCTAAATCTAAGATATTTTGTTTCACAAATCCTGATGTTTTTGATTCTCTAAGAATATCTCTAACATCTTTATAAGATCCAGAGTATTGGTCTCTGTTATATTTAAATTCTTCATCATCTCTTCCACCACTACCTTCTACATTCGTTCGTAGATTTAATCGTGGTCTAGAATCATCTTCAGATTCTGATTTTGAAATATCCATATCTCTGTATTGTTCTGAGTCCTGATTTGAATGATATAATTCTTCTGTATTTACTCCTATTTGTTCAAAATCAGATGAGTCGATTTCACTAAACATCTCCATACTTATGTTTGCCATAACTAAGGGGATTTCTATACCATGATTCAATTTTGAATGGTGGTTCTTCTTCCATTTTTCTTTTTCCTTTATCTATTGGAAGAACTTCCTTAAGATAGTTTAATATTTTATTACTATGTCTTTCTTATTCAATTATTAATCTAGTCGTTGCTAAATCAATATATTCTTTGAAATTCTTCTCTAATTCTTGTATTGATAGATTGATCTTATTAATATTATTTTCTAAATCTCCTAGATCTTTTTCTAATTTTATTAAGGACGTCATTGCGATGAGGTTGACTCATTAACAATAGCTTGTTTAATTTTAAGAATATTTTGATTCATGGTTCCAATCTTATCAAGAATATCTTCATCATTTCTAGCAAATGATAATGATCTTCTTGGTACAGACTGTTTTGTGATTTGGAGGTCATCTGAGCTCCATCTTTTATAGGGATTTATTTCTTCAATAAATGCTTTTCGAGGGTGTTCAATTCTTGTAATATTTTCAAACATTCTTTCAACATAAATAGTTGGTTTTGTTGAAATTATTCCTGTTTGAGAATTATTACTTATTGCTAAACCGACAACATAGTTTATATTGATCGGATGGTTTTCTGTTAACATAAGATTATTTCTATAAAAGTAATAATCTAATGTTAAAACATCATTTATGTTTTTATCAAAAAGAGATATATTGTATTGTGGATAAATACAAAATTTCATCTTTTTGTAACATAAATTTCCTTCAATTTTTCCAAGGATAGAATCCTCGAAATTACGTATTTTTTTGTCACGAATTGTTATTTCAATTGGTGTATCTATTCCTTCTCGGTAGTGAGCTGATATTATTATTTCAATTCCTCCGATATGAACATATTTCAGTTCAGATCGTTCTTTTTCACTGGCTTTTGCCATGATGGTATTAATATCTTGAGTTGTTAATAACTTCAGAGTATTAGACCTTGATTCGTTATTTATTTTACAAGATCGTTCTTTTGTACGAATCGAATAATAAATTAATTTTTTTTTTGGGATTAATAAAATTTGAAATCTTACTTAGTATTCCTGGTTGGTCTATTAGATTTGTTTTTGAATTAGAAAATCCTGTTTTCTGTATTTCAGCAAACTTACTTTGATTGAATATAATATTCAAATTATGCTCTTGGTTTTCTTCAGATTCTTCAGATTCATCGACCAGGTTGTTTTGATTTGGAATTGTTACTTCTGTCATTTTAACAGATGATAGAACTTCTTAATTTTCTTAAGGCTATTAAAAGCCTTTTTGTTGAATCTATCTGTTCTAATAAATTTTGAAAATCTTCGAAACTATCAATTGAAGATTGACAATTTTTAAGATGTTTCAAATTGTTTTCACAATTTTCTATATCAAAATTTATATTTTGAGAATATAAATTAAAGATATTCATTTTTGTATTTTCATACATTTTCCATTTAGTAAAAATTGTTACTTTTATTATTTTGTTTTTGTTGATCGGATTTCGATAACAAAGTTTGTTCTTATTCATAACATATTGTTATGTCTTCAATTTCATCGTTTTCAGAAATTTGAATTATCATTTTCCAGTTTTTTGAAAAATGTTCTTTTTTATGATTTTTGAAATAAAAGGTTTGGAGATCTTTTATTTTATTTCATAATTGATCTATTTGACGTAAATTTTTTAGTAAGATTATTTTATCAAATAAATTTTTAATCTCAATATATAAAGTTAATCCAGGCATTAATAATCTGCTTTATTTAAGCTCTGATACCAGGTTGCGGAATTCTTCAAATTCTTATGAATTTTCTTATTCATGGATTTACAGATCTGATTCATGGATTTACAGATCTGATTCATTTAGGTTGCAGAATTCTTCAAATTCTTATGAATTTTCTTATTCATGGATTTACAGATCTGATTCATGGATTTACAAATCTGATTCATTTATAATAGATAAATGTTTTCATATTAGTTTGGTTCCATTCATGGGTTATTAATACAAATTTTAGTTGATAAATTGATTCAAATATGGTTAAATCAGAAGTATTTAAACGATATTCACGAAATGTATCATATTCATGATCATCTTCTATTTCGAACCAGTTTTTTATTATTAATCTTCCATTTCTTATAAAGGATGATGACATGATTAATGTATTTTGACTATTTCTTTGAATTAAGGGCTGTAGGAGGTTTAGGAAGGTTACCTTGTTTGAATGAATCTTGGTTTTGAGCAGAGGCCAAATCCTTGCTTTCCCTTAACGATCACTTGATCAACTGGTCTTGCTCTATGGATCTCCAGGTTTACTCTTAACCATGAATATTCAATGATTGGTTTCCAACCTTATCCTCCTTACGCCCTGCTTGTTTAGTTATTAGCCATAAGGCTTATTTTGTTTCTGATTTTATGTTTCTTAGTTTCTGATAGTTTTCATACGTTTTGTATGAACCAGATTGTAAGAAACTTTAAGAAGAGAGAGATACTCAAACTTCACTTCTTCTTTTACAGCACAAAACATCTCCTTTTATAGGCATGGAGAAACGCATACATAATTAAAAATAAAAGAAAAGAGGGGGACCACCCGACACTACATAATGGAAACAACTCATTTTACATCTGAGTGGATGCCTTTAACATGTGGTGTGCTCCACGATTTCATTTGTTTTTACATTGTGTCACTCTCTGAATCACTGGTGCATTCGGACCATTTTTTTATTGGTTTGTCTTCTTTGACAGCTGGTTTGTCCTCTTTGACATCTGCTTCTTCTGTCTGAATGGGTTGGCAATGTCCACATTTGTGAGTGGAAATCATTGTACTTAGTCTTTGACATAACATTTGTTGGGTTTCTCGGGTCATGTCAACTCTTGCTTCATAGATTGAAGCTTCGAATTGAGCTAACATGGCTTGTTCTTTCTTTTGGATTGTCTCCTTGTGTCCAGTGGTTAATAAAATTTTACTGGTTGCAAAATTTATTTTAACCTTTGAGTTTCCATCAATCTTTCCTGTCTTTGAGATCATATCAATCAATGTCTTTATTCTTATCTCAGGAAGTGTTGAGATATCCTTTACTAGTTTCTCTTCATTTGATCCTTCGAATAAGAACTTGTCTTTTTGTTTTCGACATTGAATATATACCATTGGTTGATAGAATTTGTTATCATCCCAATCTGGAAGGGTTGAGTGAATACTCAATGTTAATACTGGATCGTCCTTAAAGACTGCTTTCTTGAACTGGATGATACTATTTCTCAACTGATATGGAAATAGTTCTATTTCTTGATTGTTGGGACTGACTTCCAATCCACTTAATAATCCATTTGAAAAGAATCTTGCGACTTCATGCGCTGGAGCACCTTGCAGTGTTCTTGCTCTTGATATGCTCTGTGTGTCACAAGTTTGTAGCCAAGATTCTGCAGATGGTTTGGCTATTCTCAAATAGTTTAGTGTTTCAAAGAATTCAGTCTTGAGTTTTCTGAAAAATTTGTTTTTTCAAAAATTGTTTTTTGTGGTCGCAGATTGACCATCTTTCTTTCTTTCTTTTCAAGGGCACTTTTAAACGTCCTTTCTTCTTTTTTATTTTTCTCGGTGCTGGCTGTGTCCACCGGTTCTTTTTTCTTTTCTTTTTCTTTGTCAGTGTTGGCTGTGATCACTGACTGTTTATTTTTTATCTCCATTATTTTGTCAAATGGAGTTGCCATTTTGATTGGTGTTCTTGGTGAGGATGATGATGATGAAGTTATCATCTTTTCTTCTGTCCTTTGAATTTTTCTACTCAAATTCCTTTCTTTTAGTTGAAAATTTTGAATTTCTTCCTGCAATTCAATCAATTGTTCCTTTAATTGACTTAGTTGCTCCATCTTGATTATACTCTGCACAAGAAAACATATTTATATATATAATGTTTAGTAAAATAACTCTTTTCGTGAGTAATTCAGATAGTTTTATTATGCGTATCATTGCATTTATAAATTATGTTGCAAGAATTGAATCAATTTTAAATTGATTATTTTACTTAAAGAGTAATTTATGTTTCTGAATATAAATCTCATTTCATTAATTTATATTCCCCATGCTTTCTGAGGCATGTTCGGATGACTCAAAGTCATAAAATAATTCATGTTTCTGAATATAAATCTCATTTCATCAATTTATATTCTCCATGCTTTCTGAGGCATGTTCGGATGACTCACAGTCATTTTCTGGATCACTTAGGATCTCCTTTGTTATTCCATTACTACGGATAATATAGTTTGGATGAAATTCTCTGGTTAATGCGTCGGGTAATGAATTATCCGTTCCTTTGACATGTTGGATCTCGAACTGATAATGGTTCAATTCCAATTGCCATCTAATTAGCCTTGCTGCATTTCTCCCTGCATTTCTTGATATTTTCCTTGTTTTGAAATATGTTAAATTCATATTATCTGTTCTTACTAAAAAAGGTTTAGAAATAAAATAAATTTCATAAGTTCTAATTGTGAATATTAAAGCTAATAATTCTTTTTCATTCGAATGATAATTTAATTGTGCACCTTGAAAAGTTCCTGATGTATAGTTGCATAATTTTTCATTATTTCTAGTAGCTGTTTTAGTAAGTTCTTCTAAATTTCTTTCTCCAGTATAAGCTTTTAAACATGCTTCCCAGTATTCATCTGAAGCGTCTGTTTCAATTATTATTATATCTTTATTTGAAGGAAAATATAATTCAGGAAGATTACTAATTATTTTATTTTTAATAGTGTCTATGTAATTAGTATCTTCTTTCGACCATTTCCACTTATAGTCATGTTTAAGTTTTACCTGAAGAGGTTTTCTGATTTCTGCAAGTTTCTTAATGTAATTTTCAGAATAAGTTAATAATCCTAAAAATCTTCTTAATTGATCTTTATCCTTGATTTCACTAGGAAAATCATGAATTTTTTTAAGTATATGCGGTTGTAAACAATGTTTTCCATATTCTATTTGTAATCCTAAATAATTTATTTTTGTTTTGAATAATTGTGCTTTCTTTTCAGAAAGTATAATTCCATCTTTATGACAAATATCTAAAATTGTCATGAGATCTTTATAATGTTGATCTAGTGTTTTTGAATAAATTAATATGTCATCTATATAAACACAACAAAAATCTATGTATGATTTAAAAGATTCATCCATATATCTTTGAAAGATACCTGGTGCTTGTTTAAGTCCGAAAGATAATACAGTCCATTGATACTGTCCTTTTGGACAACTGAATGCTGTAAGTAATTGTGTTTGTGGTTCTAGTTGAATTTGCCAGAATCCTGATTTACAATCTAAACTGGAAAAATATTTCATTTCTCCTATATAAGATAGTAAATCATTCTTATTTGAGATATAATATACATCCATAATTGTTGTTTTATTCATCTTTCGATAATCAATTATCATTCTTTTCTTATCAGTATCTTTCTTACTGACATAAAAGGCTGGTGAAGAGTGTGGACTTTTACTAGGGATGATTATCTTAAGTTTTAATAATTCTTGAACTTCTTTTTCAAATATTTTTACATCATCCATGTTACATCTTCTTGGTGCTTCACGGATTGTGATATTAGGGTCTTTGAGTTTTATTGAAACAATGAATTGTTTTCTTTTCTTAATTTTATCCTGAGGATTTTCAGAACATATATCATGAAATTTCCTCATGATTTCTTTTTCAGGATTAATCGTTAAAATATTTTCTATTTTTAGTTCTATTGGATTTGTATTTCGTTTATGAAAATTCTTTGTAAATCCTTCATTTTCTACGTGAAATGCTGTTCGTATTTTGGGAATGTAAATCATTGATGATCCTTTGTTTAAAGTTATGTGATCTTCAAATTGTGTAAAGGGAAGATATTCTCTTAAAAAGTTATTTCCTATTATAATGTTCATTCCTGATTCTATTTGATATATAATGGGTATTACAAATTTTGTTTTTTCTATTTCTATTTTTAATTTTTCTGCTACTGTATTAAGCATGATTATTGATCCATCTCCTATTCGAACTTTTAATCATTTATCATATTTCTTCCAATAATGATTTGGAAGTATATGCTTGCTTCCTAAACACATACTTGCTCCTGTATCAACATAAGCATGTATATGATATGGTTTATGTTCTTTGATTTTAATTTGAATTTTTATATATATACTATTTGGATTAGTTTTGTTTTTATTATCCATTCTCTCATTTTTTTTTATTTTTTTTTAAATGATAAGGGTAAAATTGGTATTTAAAAACAAAAATTTCTCTCTCCAGGGAGTTGAAAGTAAGTTTTATTTATGTAGGGATTTATAAATAAGTTATAACGTGGTTTAGGAAGTGATTGGCAATTAACCCATGAATTAATATTTTTTGAAGCATGGTACCCAACTAATTAATGTTGGAAGTGAAATGACCGACCCAAATTTCTGTTCTTTCTTCCTCTTCACTCGTTACTTTACATCAACGCAGTTAGGGTTTCACTCAGAGGCTCAACCTCTAGCCGTCGAAATCTCTCTCACTATCATTCCATTACAATGGAAGGCTTGCAGTTGAGATTGTGAAGCAAACCACACAGATGGCATACTATCTCGCCTTTGTTATTGTGAATATATGATTGTGGCCAAATCATGAACTTTTAATTTTAAAGTTGTGATTGTGGCCAAATCGTGAAGATATAATTTTAAAGTAAAAGGGTTACATGTTTTTACAGTGTTATAAAAAGTTTGATTAAATCTTTTTTGATTTTGCTTAGGTTTGAAGCTTCCCCAAAATGCTTCGCTTCGATCAAAAGCGGTAAAAAAAACGAAGAGATATATGTTGATCATGTCAAGTATAATTAAATACGCTTAAATGTGACTTTTCTAAAAACCAAAATTGATTAATAAGATGAAAAAAATCATAAATTAGCGATTTTATTAGTAAGTGATTGTTAGCAATGTTATAAATGTACAATATTGGATGGTTAAGTGCATCGATGATGTGAATGTTGTACATATTGAGGGATCAACTAATGTTTTAAAGTACCAATTAATTTAGTTTATGTTCGATGACACGGGAGATGAAATGAATTATGAAATAAATTGAATTAGAATCTCAAAAAAAATTAATGCATTACACTTGAACTTATTATATTTATTAATTATTTACTCCGTTAATTTGTTTAAGAGGACTAAAATTATAGTTTAAATTAAAAATGCTTTTTGACGCTTAAACTCGTAGTAATCGCGTTTAAACTTAAAAAGCTTGAAGTTTGACTCCCACACTTCATAACGTTTCACGCTTTTTAGAACATTGGCCGAAAAAAAAATTATTGGTTCTTTACCAAGCTCGAGTTTTGAAATGAAATAAAATGAGAGCAGTTTTGTTTTGGATACCCATTTATCACTATCCTAAACTACTCGACAATTTTGGATATCCGATTTGTCAGGTAGCTCAATTTTCGGGTCAGGTTTAAATAGTCAAAATGACTGTTCGATATTCGAATACCCGACCCAATAAATCGACCTTTTCAAAAACCCGACCCGACCCAATAAATCGACCTTTTCAAAAACCCGACCCGACACCAACCTCTACTTGTATAATGATAAAATTGACATAGATTTCGCTTTTTGCGTCTTTTGTTGTCCCGTGTCATCTTCTTCTTTCCACATCCACTGCTTTTTCTTTTTTTCTTTTTTTTTTTTCCTTGGAACAAAAATGGAGTCCAGAAGTCTGGAAATCGAGCTGCAGTATGCCAAGGACCTGAACAAGGTCAATCTTATCACCAAGATGGACGTTTACGTTGTTGTTTCCATCTCCGGCGGTGATAAGAACTCTAAGCAGAAGACCAAATCGACGGTCGATCACGACGGCGACGCTAACCCCACGTGGAATTTCCCCATGAAGTTCACGGTGGATGAGGCGGCGCTGAAGCAGAACCGCCTCACGCTTGATTTCAAACTTGTTTGCGAGAGGGCTTTGGGTGACAAGGACGTCGGTGAAGTCCACGTTCCCGTTAAAGAGCTCTTCGATTCTACGGCGAAAGGCGAGGGGAAGCAGATTTTGAGCTACCAGGTCAAGAAACCCAGTGGAAAGCCCAAAGGTCAGCTCACTTTCGCATACAAATTCGGCGAGAGAACCGCCGCAGCGCTGCCGTACGCGGCGGAGAACGTGCTGGCTCATCAGGTTGATGGGGAACCCATGACGGCTTACCCAGCTGGATCTAGTGCGCCGTATCCCCCTCTGGCTACGGGAGTGTACCCACCGCCGGTAGCCGCCTACTCAGCAGGGGCGTCGTCTGAAGCTGCGGGACACTATCCTCCGCCAGCGGGGTACCTTCCATCCAACGGTGCTCCGTCGCCGGGAGTGTATCCTCCGCCGCCGGGAATGTATCTTCCGCCGCCGCCGCCGCCACCTGGTTTGTACCCACCACCTCCACCGCCACAGCAAGGGTACGCTTACCCACCACATCCGGGGTACGGTTATCCACCGCAGCCGGGTTACGTTTATCCACCGCAGCAACAACCGAAAAAGAACAAGTTTGGACTTGGATTAGGCGCCGGACTAGTGGGTGGCGCAGTGGGTGGATTATTGGTCGGAGATATGGTTTCCGATGCGGCGGATTTTGATTGCGGTGGTGGATTTGATTTTTGATTGAATTTAAATTTCGAATTATTATTTTAAAAAAAAGTTCGTTTTCTTTGGTCTTTTTTCTTTTTGTTTTGTCATGTAGTCTGATAATGTATTAATGTGGACGATGTGACATTTATTCTTGTTGGTATAATATTTTTGGAAAATTTTGAAGAAAGTTGGTATAAATTTGAAGAGGAAATGTAATGACAATTTATTATGTTAAAAGACTTTGTATATAGTACCATCTATGATGAATGATTGTTTTAATTTTTAAAAATAAAATGGTGGGATAAGAGGAGTCTGTTATGTCAGCATATGGGCATTGCTTATGTGCTGCATTCAATGACTCAATTTTATTGCATTTGAGATGTTCACATGAATATCTTAAATGCAAAAGAATAGAACATAAAAGAAATTTGTTATATTTTGTTACAATTACATGATTAAACTTCAAACTGTATTATTTTAACTATAAGAACAATTTTATCCATTTATCGAATTCAAAAGTCACTTTTTTGCGATTAACTTTACAATACAGTTGAATGGAAGGATTGGATTTTAGATTTATTGCATCAGTTTGACTCAAAATTAAAATAATGTTATAATTTGATTTCGAACTCGAGACCTCGTTTCCCAACTCAAAAAAAAAAAATTAAAATGTTGGATTTGAAATATCGAAATATCTTTAGTTGCCAAATAATTTTTAATTGTCTCAATTTAAGTTTCATTCTACCACCTGGTTTTTTGAAAATTCTCTCACAAATTTAAATAATTTACTCCTAACACAATTTTAATTAATATTCTAGATTGAAAAACCAAAAACTTGGTTGGTTAGAATTTAAGCCATGTGAATTGATCCAACCACCGTTCATATGGTAAATTAGATTCTAAGTATTGCCAAAAAAAATTATTTAAAAAGTCGAGATTTATCAATATATGTGGGTCAACTATTTTTTTAATAGATTTCACATATATTGATAAATTTTCACCTTTAAATGCATTATCAATGCAATGACTGTACAAGTAAGGTCAAATTTTCTACTTAACAAAGTTGTAATGACAATGGAGTATGGCCACGGTCTTTGCCATATCCGAATCCAAAACTTATCATCACCCTACTTTTCAATTTACACTTTCAGTTTACCCACTCAATCGAGAAAACAAGAAGAAGCACTTCAAAGCTTATTAAAAAGAGTCGAAGAATACAAGCATACGCTTCAAGTATATCATATCAGTGAGGATCATTTGTTGCTAAGTGTTGAGTTGTAACAAGTGTTGTATCTGTAGTTTATCAGTTGAGGTGCTGCAAATCTCATTGTATCAAGAATCAGTCGAGGGTAGGGATGTTCAAATTTCGGATAAAACCGAAAAAACCATAAATTCAAACCGAAAAAATCAAATACTAAATCGAACCGGAAACCTATTTTGTAATTCGGATATAAATCTTAAAATCGAAGTTTATTTGTTTCGATTTTGGATTATATATGTCAAAACTAAACAGGTCGAAAAAATACAAATTTCATTAAATAATAATTTTATTTATATTTGTATTTATATTATATATGTTATGAGATGATATTTAATGAATGAATAATCATTTTGAATAATTCTTAGTTGAATGTTGTTTATGTAATTCATTGTTGTTTTTTTAATTCATAGTTGATTAATTGATGGTTTTTAATGTAATTTTTTAGTTGATTTTTGTTTATGTAATTCATTTATATTTTATTTTTATTAAAAAATCATGTAAAAAGATAACATATTATATTTTACAATATATTTATATTATTAATTTTAATGATCGTATCAAAATCGAAATAATCGACCGAAATAATCGAACTGTTTTGGTAGAAAATCGAACCGAATCGAATAAAAATCGTTCGGATATCGGATTATACATTTCTAAAACAAAAATTGGAAAAAACGGAATAAAAATCGAAAACGGAATCGACCGACTGATGAACACTTCTACATTTTATTGTGTTATGTATTATTAATCAAACTAACCAAACCGAACCGTATAAACCGGTCCATTATAGTATATAACCGAACCGAACTGAAGTAAAAAGGATTGACTTCGGATTACATTTTTCATAAACCGAAATCCGAAAAATCGAACCGAATTTGAACAAATTAAAACCGAACCGATTGATGAACACCCATAGTCGAGGGCTGAATTCTTGAGTGTCTAGTAGTTCTGGGATAGACGATTGTCTGTAAGTCTTAGTCTTGGAGTGGACTGTTACATGTTGATTGTAATAGTCAAAGTCTTCTAGATTAAATCCTTTCGAGGTGGAAGAAGGGGTGACGTAAGAGTCTTTGAAATCTTCGAACATCCATAAACAAACCCTTGTGTCTCTCATTTTTAGTCTATCACTCTCTCTCACTCACGATTCCATTTGACCTCTGTTTTAATATCTGTTAGTCGATCTCATTCCGCACTTTTCAAATTGATTAATTAACATAGACACGCGAGAAGGAAAAAATTCAGTTGACCAACCTCAGCTGAACTCGATCTCGAAGATTAAGGGGTCAACTGCTGCAGTGACTTACCCATCTGATCACCCCCAGACCCGATCCCATTATTTTTTATTAAAAAGAAACCGCAAACCGTCCGAAACCACTCAAAACCGTAAAATTAATTTTACACATAAAACCACGATTAGTTTTTCAAAATACTAACCGAGCATATGTTAAAATTCGGTTTGATTTTTTTTTAAAAAAAACAAAAACAAAAAACCACAAAACCATCGTGATCACTGCTACACACACATATCAAATTCAGGGGTTTTGGGAACGGAGACCACAATCCTATCCCCGTCCTATACTTATGTCGGAGAATTTGAGTTTTCCATACCCTATAATTTTTTTTTTTTCATCGATCTCTTTGGTCTTTTTCTTTTTCTTTTTCTTTTTCTTTTTATTTTTCTTTTTTGACGGGAATGGTCTTTTTCTTTTTGTTTTGTCTTGTAGTATGATAATGTGTTTATGTGGACGATAGTGACATTTATCATTGTTAATATTTTTGGAAAATTTTCAAATAAGTTATTATTAATTTTATTTATGAGGAAATGTAATGACAATTAATTATGTTTGAGACTTTATATACCATCAATGATAAATGAAAGTTATTAATTTTAAATTGAATTGATGTGATAACAAATAGAATGGAAAAAGAAATCGTTACATGGAGTTGCATGATTAAACTTTAAAGTGTAATTTTTTAACTACGAGAATTTTTTTATCCCTATGTCAAAATTACCCTTTTGCGTTTAACTTTACAATGCATTTGAACGAGAAGGATTTGATTTTTTAAATTTATTAGAACAGTTCTCAAAATTAAAAGAGATAAATGTATTTTTTGTTATGTTATTTGCATTTTTTTTCACTTTTAGTCTGGTAACAAAAAATTTGTATTTTCAATTTTGTAACTTGTTTTTTTTTTTCGATTTTCAGTCATATTACGGTGAACTTTCATGTTTAGTCCTGTAACTTGCATATTGTTTTCATTTTTTATCCTCTAACTTGTAGTTATTTTCATTTTTGATCATTTTTTAAGATCATAAAAGAATTGAAAATGAAAAAAAAATACAAGTTAAAGGATAAAAAGTGAAAATGATATACAAGTTACAGGATTACAAATGAAAATTTACCATAACATGACCAAAAATAAAAAAAAATACAAATTACAAGATGGATAATACAAATTTATATTAATAGGACCAAAATTGAAAAAAAATATGAATAAAAAGATTAAAAATGTTGTCATCCCAAATTAAAATGACAAATTTGAGATATGTTCGGTTACCAAAGAATAAACTTTTTTTCTCAATTTAATTTTCATTATACGGTTCTACCACCTAGTTATTTGAAAGTTCTATAAAAAATCCAAATAATTGTTAATAGGATGTATTCCGAATTCTGAAACACTTTAACAACACCAGCAACAACAACATCAAACTAGTCGAGGCAAGAGAAACTCTCTATCCGCAAGACGAAATTGCCCGTTAACAGTGCTCAACGTTGGCGGCAATCATCTCTAAGATACAACGACTAACGATCGTGATATAACAGCACTACAAATATCACGAACTTCAGCGAACAAAAATAAGTATCAACTTTTCTTTTTGAGAGAGTGAGGGAGAGATTTTTTCAGAAATCTGATGTATACGTTATCATATGTTTTTAGATATATTCTCTGCTTATCAGATATATAACCAGAGACTCCAAACAATATGTCTTATGGCCTAAGGATGCAACTCATGATAGAAAAAGCCCAGAAAGAGTCGTGACTTTTCGGACTGCAGAAGGCGCGCTCGAGCGGTAAAAAATTACCGCTCCGGCGGCCAACTTTACTCAACCTTTCTGTCTCGCTTTTTGGACGCTGCGCCCGAGCGGTAATTTTTAACCACTCGGGCGGCCAACTTTTGGACAGCCTTCTGTTTTGCAGACGAGATGCTGTACCGCGCGGGAGCACTAAAAATAATAATAAATATTATTATTATTATTATTGATTAAATTTTATTCAAAAAAAATAATCGGATCATATGGCCTCGCCTCGCCTCGCCACGGCAAGCCGGCCGGCCGTGCGCGCGTGTGTGTTTGTTGCATCAATTAGCGTCTTGCCCCTTTACAAAACATCGGTGCCCTAAGGGCCCAATCCCATAATCCAAAGTTGGATTATATAAGGTGAGCAATACATTGGAGTTTATTGTAAAGCCCCGTTTTTATCTTAATTGAGCTTATTTGAGATAATCAGAGTTTCCAGAGTTAATGAGTCGACTTTTTATTGATCGGGGTCTATTTTGTAAATTTTGGAAATTTCAGGGACTAAAACGCAAATTTTGAGATTGTTATATTATCTACTCTTGGAATTGGATTGACCAAGTCTTCCTTGCCTTATCTTCTTCTTCTTCATCGGCTTCTCTCCATTAGAGACGCCCAAAGCTTTCTCCAAGCTCTTAAAATCCAGTCCGAACTCGATCCATTCGTTGGAAATTAATTCTGAAGGCAGATTAGTGATCACAGCAGTGAGAGCTTCGTTATACCGTAAGTATTTCTCCGATCGGATATGTTTTATTTTTCGGAGGTTCTTAGAATCGATTTAGATTCTAGTATGTTGTTTTTGGCGGAGTTCTGATCGTTTATTATCTGTCGGTTTTGAATTAGAGCGACGTTCGGAATTGTTATGATTTTTGGAAGCTATTTTCGAAAATGTGAGTTTTGAGATGTGTTGGGTTTGCCTTGTTGTTGTTGTATTAGCATTGAATTGAGTTGTTATCGGTATTGAACTGCTGTCTGCGTTGCCGGTTTGTTCAGTTTATAATCGTTATGCCGTCGGTTTGAGTTTTGGGGATTTCGAACCGTATTTGAGTTGTTGAACTAGACTTGTAAGTTGATCGAGGTTATTGATCATTCTGTTGTCTCCGTAACAGATTCGTTTGGAGGTACCAAGCCCTGAGTTAGCAGCTGTTTGATCGTTTCCGAGATTTGAACGAAGAACGGTATAGAGAATTTCCTTGAACCGTTGCCTCGTTGTTTTTAGATTGTATAGTTGTTGATACAATCTCTTTTGTAGCGTATCCAGAGTTGGGAGCTACTGCATTGAAAGGTAAAAGCAGTCATCATAGCGGGATAGCATACTCGGGACTGTGGTTCTCGAGTTTCCTCTTTGAAATCACATACTTGCATTTACACTTGTTCTAGCATGAGGAACTTGTGTCTTGTTTGATTGTATTGGCTTTTGTTAAATGGCTTATGTGTTATGTTTATGTTATGCATTCATCTTGAGCCAATCTTGTTTTCAGCGGGCAGAACCGCCCTTTTTGTTTAGACGTTTGGGAACTATGATTGAGTGGCCTAGGTCGTAGTCGTTTCGCCTAGTGCTAGCATACTCATTATAGTTACTCAAAGTCTAGAGGAGTAAGATACGTGGCACCACCTCGATTGGGAGAGTCGGTGAGTTGTTACGTGATCTTATCCTCGGGATCCCAAAAGCACAGCAGCAATCCCTCGTTTATCAGATTGATATCCCGGTTTAAAAGACATGCATTCATTATGTTATTATTGATTTCTTTGTTGTATTGAAAGCATGTTGATTGTTGTATTAATTGTTATGTTGCTTTTACTGGGAATGTCTTTCTCACCGGTTTATCTGGCTGTTGCTTTGTTTTGTATGTGTACTTGGCAACAGGTGGGGTAGGATCAAGTCAGAAGAGGCATGGTTAGCTCCGAGGGAAAGTTGTAGCAGTGAGACTCGGTTTAGAAGTCGTGTCAGCATGTCTACCTAGTGTTGTTAGAACATGTTTAGATATCGAACTTCGTTATTATGTTGTATTATCATGCAAGCTTTGCCGTATTGCAATCGTGGCATGTTCTATTTTGGAGTAGTTGTTAAACTCTAGAACTTCATGTATTAATCGGAGGAACTGTATTTTTAATGTATGTGTTGATTTGGATTGCATTGGAATAGTTTTAGTTGGAGTTGCCAAGCATGTTTCTGCTGTTCTGTTTCGGCTGCAGGGGGCGCCCGAGCTGCATTTTTTAGCAGCCCAAGTGCACCCCACTCTGAGAATCCAGTAGCGCCACTGTCCAGGGCGCGCTCGAGCGGCAGTTTTTGGCCGCCCGAGCGCGGCCCTCTAAAAAAAAAAAAAATTTCCTTTTGCTTTGCTTTGTTTTTAGTTCTTAGATCTTGGTTGCTTAATTATTGTTTACTCCTTAATTAGATGTTTAGAACCGAGGTCTCACATTAAGTGGTATCAGAGAGTTAAGATTCTTGGTTGAACTAGAGTGAGCGGGTAGATCGAGTCTGCGTGTATTGGCTCCTCGCATGTGTTTGAATTATTTTAACTGTGTACTTAATTCCATGCGGGCATGCTTTATTATTGAGAATTATTGAATTACATGGTTATGTGATTTAATTTATAAAGCATGATCTACTTGAGATATAACTGTTTCTGTTATCGACTGGTATCCTGTATTCCAAGCGGTTGTAAGGGCACTGATTGTAGCGATTGAGATATCTCGTGTCCTAACATTTGATTATCAGATGGGTCCTCGTCGAGTGATAAACAGAAACACACCGCCAGTTATTCCTATGACTGAGCAAGCTAGCACTGAAGTTGATCAGTTGGATGCTTCAGCGACTCCTATGGAAACCTTGCTGAAGAGGTTTTAGTCGTTCAATCCGCCGTTGTTGATGGGTTCAGAAAATCCAGTTGACTGTGAGAGTTGGTTGGATGATATTGATCAGCTATTCGATTCCATTGATTACACAGATGACCGCAGAATCAGGTTAGTCATTCATCAGCTACGTGGGGTTGCTAAGAGCTGGTGGATCATGACAAAGAAAGCAATAGAGAATAGAGGTACGGAAGTTACTTGGACTCTTTTTAAATCTGAATTCTATAAGCGGTTTTTCCCTATCTCGTACCGTAAGGACAAGGGAGCAGAATTTGCCAATTTGAGACAAGGAAATCTGAACATCGAAGAGTACGTTGCCAAGTTTGATAGTCTGTTGCGTTTTGCACCACTAGTTGCCGGAGATGAAGAAGCTAAGGCAGATCATTTCATTAATGGCTTGAATCCTGACATCTTCACTTTGGTGAACACTGCTAGGCCAGACAACTTTGCGGATGCCATGAATCACGCAAAGGGAGCAGAAGCAGGCTTGTGGAGGCAAAGAGGTAATCAGGTGGCACCTCAGTAGCAGAGGCAGTATCAGAACCAACCCTCTCAGTATCAGAATCAGCCACCTCAGCATCAGAACCAGCAGCAGAGGTATGAAGGTGGTAACAGTGGGGGAAACAGAAAGGATCAGTACAAGGCAAGAGGTAAACAGTTCAAGAGGCAGGGGAACAGTTCGTCCAGTTCCAGTGGTTCGAAGCAATTCGGTTCAGGACCGAGTTCTGGGTCATCATCCTTGTACTGCAGCAAGTGTGGAGGAAGACACTCACCGGATCAGTGTGTGGGAGTCTTCGGCAATTGTAACACCTGTCAGCAACCGGGACACTTCTCTAAAGTGTGCCCACAGCGTAACAGAGATAGAGCTCAGAGTGGGAGTTCGTCTAGATCTGCAGCGCAGCCTGAGAGGCAGTCTTCTGCAGTGCACTCTTTCCAGCCTCAGCAGCAGAACAAACAGGGAGGTAGTACCAGTGCAAATCAGCCTCCGAGACAGCAAGCACGAGTCTTTGCTCTGACAGAGGATCAGGCTCAAGCAGCACCTGATGATGTTATAGCAGGTAACTGTTTGATTTTTGGTCATTCTGCTCATGTTTTGATAGATACAGGTGCTTCCCATTCCTTTATCTCAGAGAAATTCGTATTATTTCATGCTTTGCCAACTGAATTGTTGCCTACAGTAGTAGCTGTTACTTCACCTTTGGGTGGAGGAATTGTTTCTGTCAGATTAGTCAGGAACTGTGAACTGTGTTTTGAAGAAAATTTGTTAGAATTCGACTGTATTGTACTTGGACTGTCGAATTTTGATTGTATTGTTGGGATAGATGCTTTAACCAAGTACAGGGCGACAGTCGATTATTTCCAGAAAGTTGTCAGGTTCAGACCGGAAATGGCAGACGAGTGGAAATTCTTTGGTAAGGGTTCTCGATCTAGAATTCCTTTGATTTCAGTGTTATCTATGACTCGTTTGCTACAGAAAGGTGCAGAAGGATTTTTGGTGTATGCAGTTGATGTACTGAAATCTAGCCCAGCTTTGGTAGATTTACCGGTGGTTAGAGAATTTGCGGATGTGTTCCCGGAAGATGTTCCTGGATTGCCGCCTATTCGAGAAATCGAATTCAGCATTGACTTAGTGCCAAGTACTCAACCTATTTCAAAAGCTCCTTATCGTATGGCACTTGTTGAATTGAGAGAGTTGAAGGAGCAGCTTGAGGATTTGATTGTCAAGGGATACATCAGACCTAGTGTATCGCCTTGGGGTGCTCCTGTTCTATTCGTTCGGAAGAAGGATGGTTCTATGAGGCTCTATATCGACTACCATCAATTGAATCAGGCTACAGTTAAGAACAGGTATCCTTTACCCCGAATAGATGACTTGTTTGATCAGCTGCAGGGTTCTTCTATTTACTCTAAGATTGATCTGAGGTCAGGTTATCACCAGTTGAGAGTGCGAGAGGAAGACGTTCCTAAGACCGCATTCAGGACGAGGTATGGTCACTTTGAGTTTATAGTCATGCCGTTCGGTTTGACTAACGCCCCAGCGGTTTTTATGGGTTTTATGAACCGTATCTTTCAGCGTTATTTAGATGAGTTCGTCATTATATTTATCGATGATATTCTTATCTACTCGAAGAACCGTACTGACCATGCAGAGCACTTGAGGACCGTACTGCAGATTTTGCGAGTTGAGCAGTTGTTTGCCAAGCTGTCTAAGTGTGAATTCTGGTTAGATCGAGTTGTCTTTCTCGGTCATATTATTTCTGAAGATGAGATTTCTGTCGATCCCAGCAAGATTGAAGCGGTTATGAATTGTCCTAGACCTACTTCAGTGCCGGAGATCCGAAGCTTCATGGATTTAGCTGGTTATTACCATCGTTTCATCGAGGGTTTCTCGTCTATTGCCAAGCCTATTACCCAACTGACTCAGAAGAATGCGCCTTTTGTTTGGACTCCAGATTGTGAGTCTAGCTTTGTTGATCTGAAGAGGAGACTGACCAGTGCTCCAATTCTTTCTATTCCGAAGGGTACTGGAGGTTTCACAGTCTATTGTGATGCTTCTAACCGAGGCTTGGGTTGTGTTCTTATACAGCATAAGCATGTGATAGCGTATGCATCGAGGCAGCTGAAACCGCACGAGACTCGTTATCCGGTCCATGATCTTGAACTAGCTGCGATCGTCTTTGCTCTGAAAATCTGGCGTCACTATCTTTATGGTGAGTCTTTCGAGATCTTTTCTGACCATAAGAGCCTTAAGTACTTGTTCTCACAGGCAGAGCTAAATATGAGACAGAGAAGATGGTTAGATCTGTTGAATGATTTCGACTGTGAAATCAAGTACTATCCGGGGAAGTCTAATGCAGTTGCAGATGCCTTGAGCCGAAAGCTTTGTTCTTTATCTCTTTCTACTATGGGTGTTTTCCAGTTGATCGATGATTGTTGCACTTCTGGTTTAGAGTTTGAAACAGATAGGGAGACTATCAGAGTGTTTGCTATTCAAGCCGAGCCAGAGTTGTTTGTTGCAATCAAAGAAGCACAGAAGTCTGAGCCGAGCATCCAGATTTCAGTAGAGAAAGTCAGATCAGGTCATCAGTCTGAATTCCAGGTTAGAGATGATGTTTTGTTCGTGAATAACCGTATTGTTGTGCCTGATATTTCGGAGTTGAGACAGCGTATTCTCCGAGAGGCTCATTGCAGTCGGTTTAGTATTCATCCTGGAGGTCGTAAGATGTACAACGATCTGAAGAACCAGTTTTGGTGGAAGAGAATGAAGAGCGACGTAGCGAGGTTTGTATCTCGGTGTTTGAATTGTCAACAGGTGAAAGCAGAACGGAAGCGACCAGGAGGTCTGTTGCACAGTCTATCTGTTCCTGAATGGAAGTGGGATCACATTTCCATGGATTTCGTCACGAAGCTACCACGATCCGTTTGAGGATGCGATGCCATTTGGGTAGTGATCAACCGATTGACGAAGTCTGCGTGTTTTATTCCGTACAGGATGACGTATCGTCATGATCAGATGGCTGAGTTGTATGTTAGCAATGTTGTGAGATTGCATGGTGTGCCGAAGTCGATCGTTTCAGACAGAGATCCTAGATTCACTTCTCACTTCTGGCACAGTCTTCAGGGGGCACTTGGTACTCGATTGCATCTGAGTACAGCTTATCATCCTCAAACCAATGGACAGTCAGAGCGGACTATCCAGACGTTAGAGGATATGCTGCGAGCGGTAGTGCTAGATTTTGGCACTAGTTGGCAGGATTCTTTGCCTCTTGTCGAGTTTTCTTACAACAACAGCTTCCAAACGAGTATCGGTATGGCGCCTTTTGAGGCATTGTACGGTAAGAAATGCCGATCTCCGTTGTTTTGGGATGACTTGTCCGAGTCACCAGATTTGGGACCGGATATGCTTAGAGATATGGCAGAGCAGGTTAAGATCATTCAGACCAGAATGAAGTCAGCTCAAGATAGACAGGCGAAGTATGCGAACGTCAGACGTAGACCTCTGAGTTTTGAGCAGGGAGACCGCGTTTTCCTTAAGATTTCTCCGTTCAGAGGCACTGTCAGATTCGGTTAGAGAGGGAAGTTATCTCCAAGATTCATCGGTCCGTACGAGATTCTTGAGAAGATAGGCGATCTTGCCTATAGACTTGCACTTCCTTCGTCTTTATCTGGTATTCACGACGTTTTTCACGTCTCTATGCTGCGAAAGTATCATCCAGTTCCTACTCACATCCTTCAGCCTGACGAAGCCGAGTTAGATGAGACTCTGAGCTATTTTGAATGACCGATTCAGATCCTTGATCGGAAAGAGAAGCAACTCAGAACCAAGTTGATTTCGTTAGTGAAAGTACAGTGGAGCCGTCACGGAGTCAAGGAAGCGACTTGGGAGACAGAGTCTGACATGAGACAACATTTTCCAGAGTTATTCAGTTGACGTGAGTTCTTCTTACTGTCTTTAGTTCTTTATTCTATCTTATGAGTTGTGGTTCTCGTTGATTTCGAGGACGAAATCTCTTCTTAGTGGGGGAGAATTGTAAAACCCCGTTTTTATCTTAATTGAGCTTATTTGAGATAATCAGAGTTTCCAGAGTTAATGAGCCGACTTTTTATTGATCGGGGTCTATTTTGTAAATTTTGGAAATTTCAGGGACTAAAACGCAAATTTTGAGATTGTTATATTATCTACTCTTGGAATTGGATTGACCAAGTCTTCCTTGCCTTATCTTCTTCTTCTTCATCGGCTTCTCTCCATTAGAAACGCCCAAAGCTTTCTCCAAGCTCTTAAAATCCAGTCCGAACTCGATCCGTCCGTTGGAAATTAATTCTGAAGGCAGATTAGTGATCACAGCAGTGAGAGCTCCGTTATACCGTAAGTATTTCTCCGATCGGATATGTTTTATTTATCGGAGGTTCTTAGAATCGATTTAGATTCTAGTATGTTGTTTTTGGCGGAGTTCTGATCGTTTATTATCTGTCGGTTTTGAATTAGAGCGACGTTCGGAATTGTTATGATTTTTGGAAGCTATTTTCGAAAATGTGAGTTTTGAGATGTGTTGGGTTTGCCTTGTTGTTGTTGTATTAGCATTGAATTGAGTTGTTATCGGTATTGAACTGCTGTCTGCGTTGCCGGTTTGTTCAGTTTATAATCGTTATGCCGTCGGTTTGAGTTTTGGGGATTTCAAACCGTATTTGAGTTGTTGAACTAGACTTGTAAGTTGATCGTGGTTATTGATCATTCTGTTGTCTCCGTAACAGATTCGTTTGGAGGTACCAAGCCCTAAGTTAGCAGCTGTTTGATCGTTTCCGAGATTTGAACGAAGAACGGTATAGAGAATTTCCTTGAACCGTTGCCTCGTTGTTGTTAGATTGTATAGTTGTTGATACAATCTCTTTTGTAGCGTATCCAGAGTTGGGAGCTACTGCATTGAAAGGTAAAAGCAGTCATCATAGCAGGATAGCATTGTTGGAGAACGGTGATCAGATCAATCAGGATTGATACCCGGTGCAGCGGAATTTTAAAAATTTTATATGGAACAATTCCATAATGGGTATCAAAACTTTACGATTAAATTGTGTGTGTAAAAATTAAATAACAATTATAAATTTTTACCTCCAATCTCGAATCGAGATTATGGACACCAACAGATTACTCTGCTCTTGTTGTATATCCCTGGAACTGATGGACGAACTGTTCTTCAATCAGGTCCACGAACAGAGATTTAATCCCTCTGATAGATTGCACTAGAAAATCTATCAGAAGTTTCTACGAAGAGAATTAACGAATTTGATCCGTTAAACCAGACTGCAAATTCAAAATTCACAGGCTGAATTTTTTCCGAGCAGAGAGGGAAAGGGGCGGCCACTTAGAGAGAAAATCAGCTAGGGTTTTCGAAAATTGTGACCTCTGTTGTGTAATTTCTGTACTGCAATAACTTATTTATAATGTGGGCTGCTAACAGCTTAGGGCCCATTAGTCATAAGTTCAAGCCTGACAAGCAAATCCCGCATGTTCAGAAATTAATATAAAATTCATCGTGACTCAGATTGATAAACCAATTTCACCAATGTTCACAGAAACCATTTCTACATCTTTTAGAGTCAAGATAAATTTTCTGAATCCGAATTAAGTGATTTCCAAAAATGTCCATCCCTATGTCATTTTAGGAAATCTTACTCCTCTACTCTTAAATAAGAAGTCCCACTTCTTTGTTCATTAAATTTAACTCTTTAAATTTAACTATCTCAACCTGCAGCCGAAACAGAACAGCAGAAACATGCTTGGCAACTCCAACTAAAACTATTCCAATGCAATCCAAATCAACACATACATTAAAAATACAGTTCCTCCGATTAATACATGAAGTTCTAGAGTTTAACAACTACTCCAAAATAGAACATGCCACGATAGCAATACGGCAAATCTTGCATGACAATACAACATAATAACGAAGTTCGATATCTAAACATGTTCTAACAACACTAGGTAGACATGCTGACACGACTTCTAAACCGAGTCTCACTGCTACAACTTTCCCTCGGAGCTAACCATGCCTCTTCTGACTTGATCCTGCCCCACCTGTTGCCAAGTACACATACAAAACAAAGCAACAGCCGGATAACCGGTGAGAAAGACATTCCCAGTAAAAGCAACATAACAATTAATACAACAATCAACATGCTTTCAATACAACAAAGAAATCAATAATAACATAATGAATGCATGTCTTTTAAACCGGGATATCAATCTGATAAACGAGGGATTGTTGTTGTGCTTTTGGGATCCCGAGGAGAAGATCATGTAACAACTCACCGACTCTCCCAATCGAGGTGGTGCCACGTATCTCACTCCTCTAGACTTTGAGCAACTATAATGAGTATGCTAGCACTAGGCGAAACGACTACGACCTAGGCCACTCAATCATAGTTCCCAAACGTCTAAACAAAAAGGGCGGTTCTGCCCGCTGAAAACAAGATTGGCTCAAGATGAATGCATAACATAAACATAACACATAAGCCATTTAACAAAAGCCAATACAATCAAACAAGACACAAGTTCCTCATGCTAGAACAAGTGTAAATGCAAGTATGTGATTTCAAAGGGGAAACTCGAGAACCATAGTCCCGAGTATGCTTGAAAGAGTGGGTGCCCGGTGAGCCAACTTGTGGCTAAGGGCTTTGATGACTCTTTGTATAAACAATCTTTTGTTTAATATAATTTACACTTTTATAATGGAAATGACTTTATCTTTCTTCATATTGTTATATTGTGATATACTATTGTTGTTTTGATAAAGACCTTGAATATACTATAGTGTATGTAAGATGTGGTAGTACATGGGGATGTCTATCATGAAACACATCTTATAGTCACTGTATATTCTAAACAGTTCCTAGTCGATTGAGCCGTCCGTTAATAAGGATAAGGATCGCTCGAGTTTGAGACTAGCATTTGCGATGCAGAGTACCACGTTTCATTGGTAAGGAAAATAGAGATGTTCGAAGCATGCAAATGGATATTCATACGATGAATGATCGAACTATCCTAATCGGACATTCCAAGTGGTTATCACTTATCGAGTGGATAAAGTCCGCGGTTTTGGTTGTACACCATTAGTCCTTACTACTTGAAACATCATTGAGACTCTATATGCTAGTACTGTGCTTTGACTCGTTTACCGACTCTATTGGGGTCATCAGGTATCGGGATTGGGTACAGTTACAACACATATAGGAGTCGATGCTTTGTTGTCAAGGATTCACCACATACTTGCGAGTGTGGATATCCTATGCAATCTGAGGAGATATTAGTGTGACGAATCTCTGGCCAGAGTACATGATGTGTTTTAAGAAATGATTTCTTAGTAGCACGTGCGATGTCACTATTTGATCTTCAAGATGTATTGCATAGTTATCGAATCTCGAACGACTCTCGATTTACCAATGGTTGTTGATTCGATCGGGATATATGGATGAAGGGACCGTACTGTACGCTAACCAAAATCTATTGGTTCTTGTAGGCACTATCAGTGATACCTAGGGAATCATGGGGCGATGTTGCTAGGCGCTCTTACCATGATTCGATGGGCAAGTCGGAAATTGTTGTTCCGAGTCACAAGGAGTTGTGAGCCCACGGCTAGCTGTATCCCTGAACCATTGAGGGTCACACAGAGTAATGGATTTTTAATCCCCGTTGAGATAGTTAAATTTAAAGAGTTAAATTTAATGAACAAAGAAGTGGGACTTCTTATTTAAGAGTAGAGGAGTAAGATTTCCTAAAATGACATAGGGATGGGCATTTTTGGAAATCACTGAATTCGGATTCAGAAAATTTATCTTGACTCTAAAAGATGCAGAAATGGTTTCTGTGAACATTGGTGAAATTGGTTTATCAATCTGAGTCACGATGAATTTTATATTAATTTCTGAACATGCGGGCTTTGCTTGTCAGACTTGAACTTATGACTAATGGGCCCTAAGCTGTTAGCAGCCCACATTATAAATAAGTTATTGCAGTACAGAAATTACACAACAGAGGTCACAATTTTCGAAAACCCTAGCTGATTTTCTCTCTAAGTGGCCGCCCCCTTCCCTCTCTGCTCGGGAAAAATCCAGCCTGTGAATTTTGAATTTGCAGTCTGGTTTAACGAATCAAATTCGTTAATTCTCTTCGTAGAAACTTCTGATAGATTTTCTAGTGCAATCTATCAGAGGGATTAAATCTCTGTTCGTGGACCTGATTGAAGAACAGTTCATCCATCAGTTCCAGGGATATACAACAAGAGCAGAGTAATCTGTTGGTGTCCATAATCTCGATTCGAGATTGGAGGTAAAAATTTATAATTGTTATTTAATTTTTACACACACAATTTAATCGTAAAGTTTTGATACCCATTATGGAATCGTTCCATATAAAATTTTTAAACTTCCGCTGCACCGGGTATCAATCCTGATTGATCTGATCACCGTTCTCCAACAGTGGTATCAAAGCCAGGTTGCTCAGATCAAGCGATTAAATTTATCGATTGTACAAAAATTTTTTAAGCCTCGGTTTTTGAAACAAAATAAATTTTTTTTTTTAAAAAATAAAATTTTTTGGGCAAAACACGGGCAGCGAGGGTCGCTGCCCCAGCGCTGGGCGCTGCGCAGGGCAGCGCCGGCGGCGACGTGATCGCTGCCCAGGGCAGCGACGGGCTGCCCGGCCCGAGCCCCTTTGGGGCGCGGGCAGCCCGGGAGCGTCCCGGGCGGCCCGCGAAAATTAATTTTTAATTTTAAAATTAAAATTTTAATATGTTAAAATTTTATTTTTGGTCCGATCGAAATTTGTTTTTGATTGGTCCACGAGGCATCGGATCGAATTGTTCGAGTCCAAAAATTTTAAAATTGATTTTTGGATAAATTTGAATTTTTGGAAAATTTATAGATTTTATCCGTTAAATCAGATTTTATGAAATTAATTATTTTTGGTACAATTGATGATAAGATATGATCTTATGGAAATATTGAGTAAAATATGATTTTATGTATAAAATTAGATTTTATATGTAAAATATGATTTTATTTGATAAAAAGATAAAATATGATTTTGTATGTAAAATAAGATTTTATATATGGAATATGATTTTATCCTTTTAATTTAAATTTCCATTGCATGTTATCCAATAAATTAATTTTGAATTAAATATTATTGGATAAGGATGATCGATTGCCATGACCAATTTTGTAGGTGTATGTTAGGAATTTACATTTGTTTTTATTGTTGTTGGATTTATTAATGGGCCTGGTTTATGGCCCAATATGAATTGTCATATGTAATAAAAGTGGGTCTGGTTTATGGCCCGTTCCCACCCCTTAAAATGTATCCCCTACTTGTCATAGTTATTTATTGTAAATACATTAGACTTAGTGGGAGATGAAGATTTGAAGACGGAGGTGGGCCCAGCAGACAATAAAGACTGAAGAAATGTAAATTGGAAGCTCAATGTAATAGGATTGCATTGCATACCTACATATTACCTAGGATTGGACTTAGACTCGTGATTGGCAACCACGGGTAGATTAGAAATGGAATCGATCATCCTATATAATATATGATATTATAGTTGTATGCATGTTTTAGACAAAATTGTATGAATCCCGCAAGCATACAAATTTTTTAAAATGATGAGACAAATTTTCAAAATTAAAATCCCTCATTTTAAATATGATTTAAAATTGATATCAAGATTAAAATGAAATTTAAAATTGTTTAAATGTTCCTACCTTCCATCAACGATCAATGTATGAGATGCTACCGGCGGATACGGTCCGGCTCATATTATTGGGGGGGCCCGTTCGTCGGAAAGATGTACATTGGATCGACACATGTTGTAAGTTGGGTGAAACTCCCATGGGATCGGCTCATATTATTGGGGGATCCACATGACGACCGTCCATCACAACTTAATATTGATGGGTCATCTTGACATGTCACAATAAACAGCGTCATATTATTGGGCCCTTATTGGACATGAGGTAAAAACGTGGAGGTTGCTTTGGAAGCAATTGGGCTCTACCTTTTGAAAATTATGGTTGGCTGATATTATTCGGGACCATAGTTTGTCAATTGGACTCCATGTTCTCACTAAGGAAAACAGTTTCCCGTTTTCACTAGAGGTTAGTGAAATCGTTAAAATAGTGGGAGTGAGATTCATAAAATAAATTTCGCCCATTTTATGCCTTAGTAAATTAATTAAACAATCACTGATAATTGTCTGTTTCTTTTCAGTATTTCATAAAGATGAATTCGCGCAATCCACTATTCTCTATCCTCGAACAAAATAAACTGACTGGCGCAAACTATACGGAATGGTTCCGTAAGTTGAAGATTGTCTTGACTTCGGAGAAGATGCTCTACGTGTTAGAAAAATCTCCTCCGAAGGAAGCACCAGCTGATATAAGTCCAGAAGAGTTGGCCAAACTTGATACATGGTGGGACCATGATATCAAGGCCAAATGCTATATGCAAGCCTCGATGTCTGATGAACTCCAGAGGCGATTTGAGGATACCGTGAATGCTGCTGACATTCACGTACAACTCAAGGAACTTTTTGGGGCTCAATCGAGAGCTGAAAGGTTCGCTACTGTAAAAGAGCTAATGATGTGTCGCATGCGTGAAGGGACTTCGGTCCGTGATCATGGGGTACGAGTGATTTGGCTCATACAGAAGTTGGTAACGCTTGATTTGGTGTTGGAGCATGAACTCAACGTGGACTTATTACTTCTCTCTCTTCCTTCTTCATTTGACGGATTTGTGGTAAATTTCAATATGAACAAGATAGAGGCCTCCCTTGAAGAGATGGTCAATATGCTTGTAACATATGAAGCCACTTTAAAGAAGGATAAACCGGTTCTCTTGGTGGGCTCCTCTTCCTCTGCTAAGAAGGGGCCAAGTACAAAGGGTAAGAAACGTTCTGCCCCACCCAAGAAAACCGGACCCGAGAAGAAGATCAAGACAAAGGCTTCAAACATGGAAAAGTCCAAGGATGTTTGCCATTACTGCAAGAAACCCGGTCATTGGAAACGTAACTGCAAGGAATATCTAGAGCAGTTGCGAACTGCGAAGGGTATGTTCTATATTGAAATAAATGTTTCACTTAATACTACTTTTTGGGTATTGGATACCGGATGTGGATCTCACATTTGCAATGATTTGCAGGTGATGACAAGAAGTCGCAAGCTTAGAATGGGTGAGACCCAGCTGAGGCTCGGAAATGGTTCCAGAGTTGAAGCCAAAGCTGTGGGAGACGTTTATTTAATATTGCAGAACGATTTTAAGTTACTTTTGAGAGATATTTTATTTGTTCCAGATTTGATTAATGTTTGATTGGAAAGAGTGGGTGCCCGGTGAGCCAACTTGTGGCTAAGGGCTTTGATGACTCTTTGTATAAACAATCTTTTGTTTAATATAATTTACACTTTTATAATGGCAATGACTTTATCTTTCTTCATATTGTTATATTGTGATATACTATTGTTGTTTTGATAAAGACCTTGAATATACTATAGTGTATGTAAGATGTGGTAGTACATGGGGATGTCTATCATTAAACACATCTTATAGTCACTGTATATTCTAAACAGTTCCTAGTCGATTGAGCCGTCCGTTAATAAGGATAAGGATCGCTCGAGTTTGAGACTAACATTTGCGATGCAGAGTACCACGTTTCATTGGTAAGGAACATAGAGATGTTCGAAGCATGCAAATGGATATTCATACGATGAATGATCGAACTACCCTAATCGGACTTTCCAAGTGGTTATCACTTATCGAGTGGATAAAGTCCGCGGTTTTGGTTGTACACCATTAGTCCTTACTACTTGAAACATCATTGAGACTCTATATGCTAGTACTGTGCTTTGACTCGTTTACCGACTCTATTGGGGTCATCAGGTGTCGGGATTGGGTACAGTTACAACACATATAGGAGTCGATGCTTTGTTGTCAAGGATTCACCACATACTTGCGAGTGTGGATATCCTATGCAATCTGAGGAGATATTAGTGTGACGAATCTCTGGCCAGAGTACATGATGTGTTTTAAGAAATGGTTTCTTAGTAGCACGTGCGATGCCACTATTTGATCTTCAAGATGTATTGCATAGTTATCGAATCTCGAACGACTCTCGATTTACCAATGGTTGTTGATTCGATCGGGATATATGGATGAAGGGACCGTACTGTACGCTAACCAAAATCTATTGGTTCTTGTAGGCACTATCAGTGATACTTAGGGAATCATGGGGTGATGTTGCTAGGCGCTCTTACCATGATTCGATGGGCAAGTCGGAAATTGTTGTTCCGAGTCACAAGGAGTTGTGAGCCCACGGCTAGCTGTATCCCTGAACCATTGAGGGTCAGACAGAGTAATGGATTTTTAATCAACGGCCCGAGCTGCATTTTTTAGCAGCCCAAGCGCACCCCACTCTGAGAATCCAGTAGCGCCACTGTCCAGGGCGCGCTCGAGCGGCAGTTTTTGGCCGCCCGAGCGCCGCCCTCTAAAAAAAAAAAAAAAAAATTTTCCTTTTGCTTTGCTTTGCTTTTAGTTCTTAGATCTTGGTTGTTTAATTATTGTTTACTCCTTAATTAGATGTTTAGAACCGAGGTCTCACATTTTCCAATGTGGGACAACTTTCCCTCCAATCTATTTCACCAAATTCAAATTTTTCAACACTTGGGACAAGCCTTTTGGACAAGCATTTCAAGCTCATTTCAAGTCATTTTATTCCAACACAATTCATTCAATATTTTTCCAACAATCTTCCACATGAATGAATTTCACGTATATTAGCATTCTCACTAGAAAGTCTTTTTGAGTTATTGTTACATCAGGATAGGTAGCTTGTGGCTTTGAACCTACCTTAGTAAAATACTATCGGATTTACTAGTTGCATAGTAACGCGATGTCTTGAACTAGTCAACCGTTTATGTAAACCAAGTCAATAGTATTTACATAACAATACTCTAACATATTTTGTTTTCACGTTGTGTCCATTTCGCCCCTGGATCATATCTTAGATTCATAAGTGTGTCAATCAAAGCGGTCAATACTTTGCACTTATATAGGTGATCTCTTATCAAGAGTATCATGCGTTACTCTACCTTATAGGTATAGGAATCATTAAAAGAAAACTTAACCTCACCACATTTTGGAGGTCATTTATACTTGGATATTTCAGGAATGAGCAAGTAACAATTCCAAACACTCAAACTAATATTTATAACTTAGTTGTCCCATTGAACCAAGGTTTTGGGATATCCAATTCTCAAGGTTGGGTTACCGCTATAAATATTTTAATTTGTGGATTTTAAACTCATTCCTCCAAGTAGTTTGTACATTTGATCTCTATTTATACTTTTTGTAAACGGATCCACAAGGTTTTCCTTTGACTTCACATAGTCAACCGAAATAACACCATTCGAGATCAATTGTCTTATGGTATTGTGTCTCCAGCAAATATGTCGAGATTTACCATTGTACATACTACTTTGTGTTTTTTTTTATTGCTGACTGACTGTAACAATGAATAGTAATGGAAGACACCGGTTTACTCCAACATGGAATATCTTCTAGAAAGTTTCGAAGCCACTCGGCTTCTTTTCCAGCTTTATCTAAAGCAATGAACTCGGACTCCATAGTCAACCGAGCTATACAAGTTTGTTTAGAGGATCTCCATGACACCGCTCCTCCACCGATTGTGAATACATATCCATTAGTAGACTTGGAGTCTTTCGTGTCAGAAATCCAATTTGCATCATAATATCTTTCTAGAACCGCAGGATATTTTGTATACACTATCCCATAACTATCCAAGCACTCTCATTAATGTTTTCCAATGATCCTCACTTGGATTACTTGTGAACCGACTAAGTTTGTTTAATGTATATGCAAGATCAGGATGGGTACAGTTAGTTAAGTACATTAAACTTCCTATCACCCTTGCATATTCCACTTGTGAAACAGGTTCTCCTCTATTTTTGGCTAAATGTGTACCCAAATCCATAGGTGTTCTAGTCGGAGAACGATTTGTGGCATTAAATCGTTCAAGAACCTTTTCTACATAATGAGTTTGGAATAACATAATTCTAACATATGTTCTAGAAACTTTAATCGCTAGAATAATATCACACAATCCCAAATCCTTCATGTCAAAATATTGTCTGATAAATGCATTTTGTGTGCATTATTTTATGTTATTTTTATATTTATTTTGCATGCATTCATATGGTTTAATGTGTCTTTTTACATATTTTATTAATAATTTTATTGCATATGTGTGCATTTCACTCTCCGGGTTTTATTTGAAGGAAATATTGAAGAAATCAAGAATTCGGATCAAGAGAAAAGCATAAAGAATGAATTACGGAGCAGCAACGATCAAAAATTATTTTTAATGATAAAGGGATTTAAATCCAATCTCCACCGTTCAAAATTAAGATCAAGATGTTGTGAAGCTGCTGTCAAAATTTGAGTTCGATCCGACGGTTAGAACTTATGTTATGTATTTTTCAAGAAGTATGCGCGAGCTGAAATATTTTAATGGGAAGAGGATAGAGTACATCCCGCCCCAGAGCACAAACAGGTGCCCTAGCGAACCTGGAGCAGCGTGAAAAAAATAAAACAGAAGATCTCTCGCCGCAGCGCATGTTTAGGCGCTCTAGCGAGTCGGCGTGCAGACTTTTTATTTTTGGAAACTCTTATTCGTGAAGGATGCAATCTTTTGAAAATTTGGAGCATATAAATAGGTTTTTTATCATTAGATGAAGGGTTCCAGACGTGTTCTATCATAGGAGAGGCGGCGACTAAGGCTTGGGATTGAAGGCTCCATTCTAGTTCTTCTTTCTTTTTTCTTTTTTATTTTATTTTTGAATTATATTTTCAATTATTGAGTAGATTTTATTCAGCCAAGACGGCGTGATTGGGCCGGACAAATTTATGTAGAAAACTTGGATGTTTATTTGGGATTTTTTAGACTTGATTTTATTTTATTGATTGTTAGATTTATATTTGTCTTGTGAATAGCCTCATCAACTGTTTGCTTGCATGTTAATTGATTCCAAGTCGACAGAGGAGGTTTCGATTTTGATCACTTTGATAATCAACATATTATAAAACCGACTAGAAATAGAATTCGGTTTTAGTGTGCGGTTTGGGTGTAAACTGAATTTTCACAAATATTTAATACATTCAATTTTGATTAGAATTACGAAAGATTAGTCCTTCAATATTTGAGTATGTGTGCATTTCAATCTTCGGGTTTTATTTGAAGGAAATATTGAAGAAATCAAGAATTCGGATCAAGAGAAAAGCATAAAGAATGAATTACGGAGCAGCAACGATCAAAAATTCATTTTTAATGATAGAGGGATTTAAATCCGATCTCAACCGTTCAAAATTAAGATCAAGATGTTGTAAAGCTGCTGTCCAAATTTTAGTTCGATCTGACAGTTAGAACTTAAATTATGTTTTTTTCAAGAAGTATGTGCGAGCTGGAATATTTTAATGGGAAGAGGACAGAGTACAGCTCGACCCAGCGCACAAACAGGCGCCCTAGCGAGCCTGGAGCAGCGTGAAAAAAATAAAACAGAAGATCTCTCGCCCACCGCATGGTTAGGTGCCCTAGCAAGTTGGCGTGCAGACTTTTTTATTTTTGGAAACTCTTATTCGTGAAGGATGCAATCTTTTGAAGATTTGGAGCATATAAATAGGCTTTTTATCATCAGATGAAAGGTTCCAGACGTGTTCTATCATAGGAGAGGCGGCGGCTAAGGCTTGGGATTGAAGGCTCCATTCTAGTTCTTCTTTCTTTCTTCTTTTTTATTTTATTTTTGAATTATATTTTCAATTATTAAGTATATTTTCTTCAACCAAGACAGCGTGATTGGGCCGGACAAATTTATGTAGAAAACTTGGATGTTTATTTGGGATTTTTCAGACTTGATTTTATTTTATTGATTGTTAGATTTATATTTGTCTTGTGAATATCCTGATCAACTGTTTGCTTGCATGTTAATTGATTCCAAGTCGACAGAAGAGGTTTCGATTTTGATCACTTTGATAATCAACATATTGTAAAACCGACTAGAAATAGAATTCGGTTTCAGTGTGCGGTTTGGGTGTAAACTGAATTTTCACAAATATTTAATGCATTTAAATTTGATTAGAATTACGAAATATTAGTCCGTCAATATTTGAATAGGTAAATAGACCTTTGAACAAGATAGGAGAATTCCCGTGATCTAAGATTAAATCTGAGTCCTGAATCGACTACATGTTACATGATTTGTTCGGTAACTACGTGTGTCTTGGTTGTCTCGTTTTAAATAATTTTATCTTCAGTTATTTTAATTCTTATTTCTTTAGAATTTTTTATTTTAAATTCTTATTTTATTTAAGTCAAATTGATTTTTATGATTTTGTCTAGATTAAGCTAAATAATTAATTCCTGAGAATTGACTGCAGTCCCTCTGGGATCGATACTTGGACTCTCTGTTCACTTTACTATTACTTGACCTGGTACGCTTGCCAGTAGATTTATATCACACTGATTTAGCCGGTCATTGTCTCAAAAATTTTTTTTGTTTTCACAATTAATTCATGTTTGCTTCCCATGATTAATATGTCATCTACATAAAGGCAAACAATTACATATGCATTTGCAGTACCTTTAATATAGACACATTTGTCACATTCATTTATTGTGAAACCATTTGACAACATAGCAGTGTCAAACTTTTGATGCCACTGTTTAGGTGCTTGTTTAAGTCCATACAATGACTTGACAAGTTTACACGCATTTTATTCTTTTTCGGGTATAACAAACCCTTCTGGTTGTTTTATATATATTTCTTCTTCCAACTCTCCATTCAAAAACGCTGTTTTAACATCAATTTGATGTATCTCAAGATCATGCAATGCTGCAATAGCTATGAGAACACGAATGAATGTTATTCTAGAAACCGGAGAGTAGGTATCGAAGAAATCATATCCTTCCTTTTGTCTAAAACCTTGAAACACTAGTCGAGCTTTATATTTATCTATAGATCCATTTTTTTTGTATTTTCTTTTAAGAATCCACTTGGATCCCAAAAGTTTACATCCCGGAGGGAGATCAAACAACTCCCATGTATGATTATGCATGATGGAATCTATTTCATTTTGTATGGCTTCCTTCCAAAAAGGAGCATCAGTATTTGATAAAGCTTCTTGAAGAGTTCTTTCTTCATTATCTAACATGTATGTTAGAAAATCAGGACCAAACGACTTTTCAACTCTTACACGCTTGCTGCGTCTTGGTTCCTCGTTGTTTTGTGGAGTTTCAGTTGTGTTTTCATGAGTTCGTTTGTTCGAACTTATTTCTTTCCTTTCTTTACATGGAAAGATATTTTCAAAGAATCAACATTTCTTGACTCCATAATTGTGACTTCATGTACATCAGGAATCGTTAACTTATGTACTAAAAATTGATATGCACTACTATTGTATGCATAACTAATAAATATGCAGTCAACCGTTTTAGGCCCAATTTTTATTTGTTTTGGCTTAGGTATTTCTACTTTAACCAAACACCCCCACACTTTGAGGTATTGGTAAGAAGGTTTACGACCTTTCCACTGTTCATATGGTATTTCATCTTTTCCTTTGATTGGAATCTTATTTAGAATGTGAGTTGCTGAGAGAATCGCTTCACCCCACATGTTTTGAGGTAAGCCAGAATTTATTAACAACGCGTTCATCATTTCCTTTAAGGTTCGATTCTTGCATTCAGCAACGCCATTGGATTGAGGTGAGTAAGGGGCTGTCGTTTGATGAATGATGCCCAAAGTTGAGCAAAATTCTTCAAAAGAAGCCACATACTCTCCACCTCGATCACTTCGAATCATTTTAATCTTTGAACTTCGTTGATTTTCAATCTCAATCTTATATTTCTTGAAAGCTTCAATTGCTTCATCTTTGCTTTTCAATAAATATACATAACAAAATCTGGTGCAATCATCAATGAATGTTATAAAGTACTTATTTCCATCTCGTGTTTGTACCATTTTTAAATCACATACATCAGTATGTATTAGTTCAAGTGGCGTAGTACTTCTTGTGACAGTATGAAATGGAACTTTTGCCATTTTTGCTTCAACACAAATCTCACACTTATTTTGTGAATTTCTTTTAAACGTTGGTATTACATTTAAATTTGCAAGTCGTTGCAACGTATTGAAGTTAACATGTCCTAATCATTCATGCCATAATTCATAGCTTTAAAGCAAGTAAGCAGAACCAACAACTTTATTCTTCGCCTCAGGGCGGATAGCATTCATTACATTCAATTTAAAGAGACCACTATCTTGGTACCCTTTACCAACAAATACATCGGATTTTTTCAACACAAACTTATCAGACTCAAACACCGTTCTAAACCCTGCCTTGCTCAAAAAAGAGCCCGAAACTAAATTCTTACGAATGTCTGGCACATGTAGCACATTTTTGAGCGTCATCTCCTTGCCCGACATCATCTTCAGCACTACATTGCCAACTCCAACGACATCCAAAGTTTCAGAGTTTCCCATGAACAATGTTTTATCACCAACGGTGGAATATGTGGAATACATATCTTTATCGGCACAAATGTGGCTCGTAGAGCCGGTATCGATCCACCATCTTCTTGAATCATCCACCATGTTGGTCTCATAAATAACGGCACTTAAATCAATATCAGAAATTTCTAAAGGTACATACCTTTGTTCAACCATGTTTGATTGCTTTGGTTTCTGATTTGTGTTGTTTTTCTTTGGAAGTCGGCAATCCCTTTCCATATGATTCGGTTTGCCACAGTTGTAGCAACTTCCCTGGAATTTCTTTGCTTTTCTCTTTTGCTTTACATCATGTGGGCGCTTCCTCTTGTGACTCGTACTAGATTCCGCCAGATTTTCTTTGGCCTCGGTCTCCAACATCTTTTTATGTGACTTGGCCTCCTTATTCCTGGTGTCCTCCTCGATGCAAAGTCTCACAATCAGATCTTCAAGTTTCAACTCCTTACGTTTGTGCTTAAGGTAGTTCTTGAAATCTTTCCACATCGGAGGCAATTTCTCAATGATACGCGACTTGAAATGGTTCATTGATTTCCATCCCTTCGGCCAATATGTAGTGACCCTTACCTGGATCACCTACTAAACAGAACTTAGGCATGCAATTAACTTATTTAAATGGATATCAGAATAAATTGCGGAAACCATAAAACAATATACAATCCCAAAGCAAGGAATCTGTAAATACCCAGATATTATACAACCAAATCGAATAGCTGTATCAACCCAAAAAAATAGAAATAAAACCTAGACGGAGCTTCAGCTGGCCAACCACTGACTAGCCCCTCTTGGATCCACCCGCCTCGTCCAATCGCAAACCTGCCCCATGGAATAGGGTGTCCAGAAATACAGAGTACGAGACGTGAGCATAAAACTCTCAGTACGAGAGTATGAGTATACATGCATGCAAAGTGAACTCCCTATAACCTCGAGGTCAAGGATCAGATAACAGAGATATACCGGGCCCTGTTATGTAGCACGATGTTCCATCGCTTCAGGAGGTGGCTCCCATACCATAATACCAGTGGATATGCCGGACCCAAATCGATGGAAGTCCAACCACTAACAGGATAGGGAAAAACCCTACTAACAGACATCTCGAAGGAGATAGCTCAGTATGCAAATGAATGCAGCATAAATCAATGACATATAAATCATGCAGTCACATAATACATGCATACTCAGTCAGGATATCTCGAACAGTACTTTCGTACCTCAAATACTAGGCAAGTGCTATCAGCCCTAGGTTCACGCCTATAATCCGTGCTACACTGCCAAATGATACTACTATCATTATAGCGCTCTAAAAGCCTTAACTAAGCTAAAGCATACTTCTAAATATTTTTAGGAAGCAAAAGCTATACCTTCGTCCGTCGTTAGCCCTTTGCTATCGAGTGCCTCAAAACTAGGCCACAGCTCCGCTACGACGCCTGGATCGCTATGCCACTTCTGGATTCCCGATGGGACGCCTAGAATTCCCTAGATCTGAGTTAGAAGGCTAAGAAATCGAGAGAGAAGAGGTGATTGGTGCACTTCAAAAATGAACTCGGCACCCTCTATTTATAGACGAAGTTCGGATCGTCCGAACTGGACTTCGGGTCGTCCGAACACGTTCGGGTCATCTGAACTGGGCTTCGGGTCGTCCGAACCCGATATTACGTCAGCATGATGACATCATCCATGACGACTGTCGGCAGCACGCTCGGAGCGTCCGAACCACTCTTCGGATCGTCCGAACCCTGACTTCGGACCGTCCGAACCTTGACTTCGGAGCCTCCGAACTCGATGACCCTCAAACCATTTTCAAGTGTTCTGAATCCAATTTCGGACTCCGTTAGCCCATTTAAGAGTTCCCTTAATCACATTTACTCTTAACTAGTAGGATTAATGAATTGATTAACACTTAATCACTGATTTCGGTTACGGGCTACTATATTCTCCCCCACTTAAGATATTTCGTCCTCGAAAATAGATCTTAAGTACTGAATGTAATACAGAAATCAGAAACATTCTTTATTCAAATCAAACGTTTACAGAGTTTGCAACTGAATACAACTTAAAGAATGAAATCAAAACAACTCAGGATGGTCTTCACGCATCCTGTCTTCAAGCTCCCAAGTAGCTTCCTCAGTGCCTCGGCGCTGCCACTGAACTAAAACCAAAGGAATGACTTTGTTCCGCAAAACCTTATCCTTATAATCCCGGATACGAATAGGTTTCTCAACATAGGTCAAATCCTTTCTCACCTGAACCTCAGACCGTTGCAGAATATGAGACTCATCCGCCACATACCATCGCAACAGAGATACGTGGAACACGTCGTGAATACTGGAAAGATGCGGTGGCAAAGCTAGTCGATAAGCCAAATCGCCAATGCTTTCCAAGATCTCAAACGGACCGATAAACCTGGGAGACAACTTGCCCTTAACGCCAAATCTGAGAATCTTGCGGAAAGATGACACTCTCAGAAACACTTTCTCCTCGACATCGAACTGCAAATGCCTACGCTTGGTGTTAGCATAGCTGGCCTGACGATCCTGTGCAGTCTTAATCCGTTTCTTGATCTGATCAACAATGTCTATCGCCTGCTGGATAAACTCCGGTCCTTCAGCCTGTCTGTCCCCCACTTCTTCCCAGAATAGTGGAGTACGACAACGTCGCCCGTACAACGCCTCAAAAGGTGTCATCCCAATACTAGTATGATAGTTGTTGTTGTACGCGAACTCGATCAATGGCAAATGATCCTGCCAGGATAAACCAAAATCCATGACGCACGCTCTAAGAATATCCTCCAAAGTACGGATAGTGCGCTCTGACTGACCATCAGTCTCCCAATGATAGGCAGTACTCAAATTGAGAGTCGTACCCATCGCACGCTGAACACTCCCCCAGAATCTAGAAGTAAACCTGGGGTCTCGATCGCTGACAATGCTCACAGGCACTCCATGAAGTCGAACGATCTCCTGAATGTAAAACCAAGCCATACGATCCATATTGTACTTCCGGCTATAGGCAATGAAATGCGCTGACTTGGTGAGTCGGTCCACCACAACCCAGATAGCATCACAGTTCCTCGGGGATACCGGCAAATGGGTCACAAAGTCCATTGCGATAAACTCCCATTTTCATTCAGGAATAGGCAGACTGTGAAGCAATCCTCCAGGTCGTCGGTGCTCTGCCTTGACCTGTTGGCACACCAAACATTTCGAAACAAACTAATAAACACTGCGTTTCATTCCTTTCCACCAGAAACGAGTACTTAGATCCTTGTACATCTTGTTGCTCTCAGGATGAATACTCAACTTAGAGCGATGCGCCTGAGAAAAAATCTCCTCTCGCAACTCTTCATCCTGCGGAATCACAAGCCTACCAGACAAACAAAGAAAGCCATCTGACTGATAATGAAATCCAGACGAGCTACCCTCGTTAGCTAGACGAGCTAAATGCAGGGTCTTCGAATCAGACATCTGAGCATCTCGGATCCGCGAATACAAAGCTGGCTAAGATAATATCGCAAACATCTGGATACTTTGCATACCTTTCTTATGCTTGAAAGTATATCCTGAAGTACAACAGTCACTGATCGCACTAGACCTCGAACAAGTCTGAAGTGCGGATAGTCGCACCTTGTGACTCAAAGCATCAACGGTGAGATTAGCAGCTCCCAGATGGTACTTAATCTCTCAATCAAAGTCCTTAAGCAAGTCCATCCAACGTCTCTGCCTCATGTTCAACTCCGCGTGAGTGAACAAATACTTGAGACTCTTGTGGTCGGTAAAGATCTCAAATTTCTCGCCATACAGATAATGACGCCAGATCTTCAAAGCGAACACAATGGCTGCTAACTCCAAATCATAGACTGGGTAGTTGTCCTCATGAAGCTTCAGCTGTCTAGAAGCGTATGCGATCACATGCCCATTCTGAGTCAGGACACAACCTAACCCCTGAAGAGAAGCATCAGTGTATACCACATATCCTCCAGATCCTGACGGTAATGCCAACACCGGTGCAGAAGTCAACCGCCGTCGAAGCTCACAGAAATTCTCCTCATACTCGGAGGACCACTCGAAATCCACACCCTTGCGGGTAAGCTGCGTCAAAGGTCGAGCTAACTGAGAGAAGTTCAGAATGAAGCGACGATAATATCCTGCTAGACCCAAAAAACTACGGATCTCAGCAACCGTCGTCGGACGCGACCAATTAAGCACCGCCTCAATCTTGCTTGGATCAACAGAAATCCCCTCCCTGGATATGATATGGCCAAGAAAGACCACTCGATCCATCCAGAACTCACACTTGCTCAGCTTGGCATACAATTGCTCATCTCGAAGAGTCTGCAGTACTAACCGCAAGTAAGAAACATGCTCTTCCGTATTACGTGAATACACCAAGATGTCGTCAATGAAGACCACAAAAAACTTGTCCAAATACTCCCTGAAGACACGGTTCATCAGATCCATGAATATAGCCGGCGCATTAGTCAAACCAAATGGCATCACTAGAAACTCGTAATGCCCATAGCGAGTACGGAATGCAGTCTTGGCTACGTCCTGATCTCGAACTCTCAACTGATGATACCCAGATCTCAAGTCAATCTTGGAGTAAACTAAATTTCCCTGCAGCTGATCAAACAAGTCATCAATACGAGGCAATAGATACTTGTTCTTCACAGTGACTCGATTTAGCTGCCTATAGTCAATGCACAGCCGCATCGACCCATCCTTCTTCTTTACAAAAAGAACAGGAGCTTCCCAAAGAAATACACTAGGACGAATGTACCCCTTGTCCAAAAGATCCTGTAGCTGATTCTTCAACTCATGCATCTCTGACGGAGCCAGATGATACGGTGCTCGAGAAATAGGTGAAGTACCCGACATCAACTCTATGCCAAACTCGACTTCCCTAACAGGAGAAAAACCCGGAATCTCATCGGGAAATACATCTGGGAATTCATCCACAATAGGAATACTCTCTATCCCGATGCTCTCAGCGGACAAATCAACTGCATATATAAGGTAGCCTTCCCCGCCAGACTCTAGAGCTCGACAGGCTCTCAAAGCTGATACCAAAGGCATCGGGGGTCGCGCTCCCTCACCATAGAAAAACCAGCTATCACCCTCAACCGGATGAAAGCGTACTAATCTCTTATAGCAGTCCACTGAAGCTCGATAGGTAGTGAACATATCTATTCCCAGAATGCAATCAAAGTCGTCCATCGCAAGAACCATGAGATTCGCTAACAGAATGTTCCCCTCGAACTCTAAAGGGCAACCCATCACTAGACGCTTAGCCAAAGCAGATTGGCCCGTCGGAGTAGAAACAGACATCACTACGTCTAGTACAATGCATGATAACTTATTCCTCTTAACAAAACGTGCAGAAATGAAGGAATGAGATGCACCAGTGTCAATAAGTACAAGAGCAGGTATACCATAAATAAAAAATGTACCTGCGATGACTTTCTCATTCTCCTCCACTGCCTGATCATGTATCAGGGCAAACACCTGGCCAGAAGCTCGTGGCCTCAAATGAGAACTCCCAGCAGGATGTCCCTGCGACCTCTGCTTAACGGTGGCCTGAGAACCAGATCCTGAACCAGAACCAGAACCGCCTCCCCCAGATAGTGGACAATCCCTCCGGACATGACCAGTTTCTCCACAACGGAAACAAGCTCCAGAAGCTCTACGGCACTTGTCGGATGGATGGTTCTTCCCACAGTGATCACACTTGTCCTTCTTACCGAAACGGACAATACCAGCAGAGCCAGAGGAAGAAGAATTAGATCCAGAATTCTTGAAAGATTGGGCACGGGGACCCAAAGAACTAGCAGGTCTCGACTGAGAGAAAGACCTGTTCCGTCGAATGCTGTCCTCCGCCTGGTGACAATGGCTCACCAAACCCTCGTAGGACATGTCGTCACCAACCGCCACACGGTCATGGATCTCAGGGTTAAGGCCCTGAAGGAACAGATTATACTTCATCTCGGAGCTGTTGGCAATCTCGGGGCAATAGGATAGCAGATCAAAGAACTTCTGCTGATACTCAACAATAGACATGGCTCCCTGTCGCAGACTCAGTAGCTCGCCTGCCTTCGACTGACGGAGTGCAGGAGGAAAATACAGCTTCTGAAAAGCTATGCAGAACTCGGCCCAGGTGGCCACTCCCCTCGCCGCAACAAAAGGTGCAGAAGTAAACCTCCACCACCTGCGCGCACGTCCATCCAGAAAATAACCCAAGGTCTCCATCTTCTGCTCCTCGGTGCATTGGAAAGTCTGAAAAGTCATCTCCATGCGTCTAACCAATTCTCCGCATCCGACGGAGACTCACCTCCAACTAAGGGCTTAGGACCCATAGCTAAAAATCGACGCACAGTGAAACGCTCGTCGTCATGATGACGATGATGCCGTTCTCGACGACGCTCTCGGTCGGCATCGCCCCAACGACCGCCTCCACTTCCGTGGCTACTCTCATCATCGTAGTTTGTCATCTACAAAAATACCTCATGATGAGACTAAATCCCAAGAATACTTTTGCATGCTCTGATACCATAAATGTAGTGACCCTTACCTGGATCACCTACTAAACAGAACTTAGGCATGCAATTAACTTATTTAAATGGATATCAGAATAAACTGCGGAAACCATAAAACAATATACAATCCCAAAGCAAGGAATCTGTAAATACCCAGATATTATACAACCAAATCGAATAGCTGTATCAACCCAAAACAACAGAAATAAAACCTAGACGAAGCTCCAGCTGGCCAACCACTGACTAGCCCCTCTTGGATCCACCCGCCTCGTTCAATCGCAAACCTGCCCCATGGAATAGGGTGTCCATAAACACAGAGTACGAGACGTGAGCATAAAACGCTCAGTACGAGAGTATGAGTATACATGCATGCAAAGTGAACTCCCTATAAACTCGAGGTCAAGGATCAGATAACAGAGACAGACCGGACCCTGGTATGTAGCACGCTGTGCCGTCGCTTCAGGAGGTGGCTCCCATACCATAATACAGTGGATATGCCGGACCCAAATCGATGGAAGTCCAACCACTAATAGGATAGGGAAAAACCCTACTAACAGACATCTCGAAGGAGATAGCTCAGTATGCAAATGAATGCAGCATAAATCAATGACATATAAATCATGCAGTCACATAATACATGCATACTCAGTCAGAATATCTCAAACAGTACTTTCATACCTCAAATACTAGGCAAGTGCTATCAGCCCTAGGTCCACGCCTATAATCCGCTCTACACTGCCAAATGATACTACTATCATTATAGCGCTCTAAAAGCCTTAACTAAGCTAAAGCATACTCCTAAATATTTTTAAGAAGCAAAAGTTATACCTTCATCCGTCGTTAGCCCTTTGCTGTCGAGTGCCTCAAAACTAGGCCACAGCTCCACTACGACGCCTGGATCGCTATGCCACTTCTGGATTCCCAATGGGACGCCTAGAATTCCCTAGATCTAAGTTAGAAGGCTAAGGAATCGAAAGAGAAGAGGTGATTGGTGCACTTCAAAAATGAACTTGGCACCCCCTATTTATAGACGGAGTTCGGATCGTCCGAACTGGACTTCAGGTCGTCCGAACACGTTCGGGTCGTCCAAACCCGATATTACGTCATTGCTTACGTCAGCATGATGACATCATCCATGATGACTGTCGGCAGCACGTTCGGAGCGTCCGAATCACTCTTCGGATTGTCCGAACCCTGACTTCGGACCGTCCGAACCTTGACTTCGGAGCCTCCGAACTCGATGACCCTCAAACCATTTTCAAGTGTTCTGAATCCAATTCCGGACTCTGTTAACCCATTTAAGAGTTTCTTTAATCACGTTTACTCTTAACTAGTAGGATTAATGAATTGATTAACACTTAATCACTGATTTCGATTACGGGCTACTACAAATAAGTCATGAAAGATGATCTGTATCTCTTGCACTTGACTAATCAGAGTTTTTGAGTCTATTATCTTGAAATCCAAAAACTTGCCAACCACGAACTTCTTTATGCCGGCATCTTCAGTTTTATATTTTTTCTCCAAGAAATCTCAGAGTTCCTTGGCCGTCTTGACAGAGGAGTAGACACTATAGAGAGTGTCATCAAGGCCATTCAAGATGTAGTTTCTGCACAAAAAATCGTTGTGGTTCCATGCATCAACCGCTGTCCTCCTTTGGGTGTCAGAATCGCCTTCAACGACGACAGGGGGATCCTCCTTGAGTAATCTAGACAGATTGAGTGTAGTCAGATAGAAAAGCATCTTCTGCTGCCAACATTTGAAGTCGGCACCAGAAACTTTGGCGGCTTTTCTCCATGTGCGGGGGCTGAAGCAAGCGGTGTGAAGGAGACAATAGACATCTTCAGAATCCGAGAAATACAAAATTTTGTCTTGCGATTGTTAGTATGATGTATTCCGAATTTTGAAACACTTTAACAACCCCAGCAACAACATCAGAAAACTAGTCGAGGCGAGAGAAACTCTCTATCCGCAAGACGAAATTGCCCGTTAACAGTGCTCAACGTTGGCGGAAATTGTCTCTAAGATACAACGACTAACGATCGTGATATAGCAACACTAAAAATATCACGAACTTCAGCGAACAAAAATAAGTATCAACTTTTCTTTTTGAGAGAGTGAGGGAGATATTTTTTCAGAAATCTGATGTATACGTTATCAGATGTTTTTAGATATATTCTCTGCTTATCAGATATATAACCAGAGACTCCAAACAATACGTATTATGGCCTAAGGATGCAACCCATGACAAAAAAGCCCAAAAAGAGTCATGAATTTTCGGACTGCAAAAGGCGCGCTCGAGCGGTAAATAATTACCGCTCAGGCGGCCAACTTTACTCAACCTTTCTGTCTCGCTTTTTAGACGCTGCGCCCGAGCGGTAATTTTTGACCGCTCGGGCGGCCAAATTTTGGCCAGCCTGCGCACTAAAAATAATAATAAATATTATTATTTTTTAATTAAATTTTATTCAAAAAGAATAATCGGATCATAAGACCTCGTCTCGCCACGCCTCGCCGCGCCGGCTGCGCGCGCGTGTGTGTTTGTTGCATCAATTAGCGTCTTGCCCCTTTACAAAACATCGATGCCCTAAGGACCTAATCCCATAATCCAAAGTTGGATTATATAAGGTGAGCAATACATTGGAGTTGTTCCAATGTGGGACAACTTTTCCTCCAATTTATTTCACAAAATTCAAATTTTTCAACACTTGAGACAAGCTTTTTGGACAAGCATTTCAAGCCATTTTATTCCAACAATTCATTCAATATTTTTTCAACAATAATTTACTATAAACACAATTTCAATTAATATTCTAGATTGAAAAACCAAATACTTGGTTGGTTGAAATTTTAGCCATATGAATTGATCCAACTACTATTTTTACTTAACAAAGTTGTAAAAACCGTTATGATTGTTAACTATCAATACATTGTTTTTGATTTTTTTTTTAAAAAAACTTACCATCCGGCTAGAGATGACAATGAGTTATGACTAGGGGAAGATGTCTTCCGCATCTTCGAATCCAATATACATCCCTATCTATGTCTCAATTCTCACTTTCATACGCGAATTTTTACTTGGATAATCCCCACTCCCGCAAGGATATATACTTGTCTATTCTCAGATAGCACACACATAAATGTAAATTTTAGGGGGTCTGGGAACGGAGATCACGATCCTATTTCCGTCCCATACCCACTTCCGAGAATTCGAGTTCTTCCAGAACACGAAACCGTATCCAATAAATAGCTTGAATCCGCCCCGTTTGAGATGACACCCATGGCATCTGAACTTGTGGGTGAAAATTGTCATGTATTTCTCCAACTAGGGGTGATCAAGATGCGGTTTTGCGGTTTTTTTATAAAAAAATTCAAACCAGATTGTGATATGCGGTCGATTAGTATTTTAAAAAATAATAACGGTTTTACAAGTAGAATTAATTTTACGGTTTTTTGAATAAAACATATTAGAACATATATTCAAATTGATTCGAAAACAAAACAATATAGTGTTAGTCAAATACAAAATATAACTCAAATAACAAAAAAAATTAAAACTAGATAAAACAATACTAAAGATTCAAAACTAAGTTAATAATTGAACACATAAGACATAACAGAATGATTTTTTTTTTTAAAGCAACAAAATGATATTGATACTATGTCATTTTTATTTTACTTTCAAACTTTTTTAAACAAATAAATACTCTAACAAATAAAAAAAACTAATTTGAAGAATATTTAAGAAAAAATATAAGTTTTTTTTCAAGGAGTAATAGTTTTCAAGAGAGTTGAGATATAACGAATGATGATTTCTTTAATTGAGTACATTGTTTACAAATTATTATAACTTTAAGCCAATTAAAATAGCAAGCGGTTTAGGCGGTGCGGTTTGGTGCTTTCTTGATCAAAAAAATAATTGATTCATGTATGTGATGTGATTTATGATTACTATTTTTAATCGTGATTTTTTGAAAAAATAGTAAACACGATGTGCAATTCGGTTTAAACAGTTACGACGGTTAATAAAAAAAACTTTGATCACCCCTATCTCCAACCATCAACTTCATATATAAATATATATACATATAAATTTAATTGATTAAAATATATGTTGTTTCTTCATAAATTAAATATAATATAAGCAGAGACTAATTAAATAATAATAAAAATAAATATTTGGGCATTAGCACGATATATCGAGGGACGAGGATACGAGAAATGGTAATCTTTTTAATATCGTTTTTTTTAATTATTATTTTGATGGACCATATTTTATGGTACATATTGGATATCTACTTAATTCATTAGCCTGCAAATTATACTAATTAGGTAAATCATATCGAACAAATCATGTATGAGTGTGACAACTAGTTCAAGAAAATATTGGTAAGGAGAATTTTATTTTATTATTTTTTTAACGAAAGTGAAAATGTTTTTCATATTTGATGTTTTTATTTTTTATTTTTTTGAATAATAAGGAAATACGTAGTCGTTACTATTCGATATGCATTGAATAAACTTCATATTAATGCAATAAACTATAAACCACGTTAAACCACACTGAGAAACCTCGTACACAACTTCGTCCCTAAATCTAAAACTTACCACCATTCTCACCCCGTAGTCCGATTTTTTTACTCGTGGATTTGCTAGACTTCATATCTAAGCAAAAGCAATTGTAAATTGTAATATTCTACTATGATACAATTTTTACTATTGCTAACTCTAAAATGAATTAAAAGAACTAAACCATATTGGGTCGACAGTCAGGCCCAAATTGAATTCGAATCAAGGCCCATTATATATTCTCTTTCATTTGCCCTAACTCCTAATTCCTAAAACCCTCCACCAAAATCCATGCTATCGCCATAGCAATAGCAAGAAGAAGCAGAGCACGATGAGACCACTGGACGAGAAGGAAACCACCCAAGTCTTCAACAAACTCCACAAATTCGTCGGCGGAAACCTCAAAAACATCGTTTTGGAGAATCAATCGCACGAGGGACCCGACTTCAACCCCGGCCGCTACTGCTTCCGCCTCCAAAAAGCCCGGGTCTACTACGTTTCCGAATCTCTGGTCAAGCGTGCCACCAATATCAAGCGTGAAAAGTTGATCTCCCTCGGGACCCAGATCGGTAAATTCACCAAGGTCGGGAAGTTTCACCTCACCATCCAAAGCTTGAATCTTTTGGCCGCCAACGCGAAGCACAAGGTTTGGTTGAAACCCACTTCTGAAATGAGTTTTCTGTATGGGAACAGTGTGTTGAAAGGCGGGGTGGGGAGGATTACGGAGAATATTCAGGTGAATGATGGGGTGGTGGTGTTTTCCATGGCGGATGTGCCGCTGGGGTTCGGTGATGCGGCGAAGAGCACGGTGGATTGCCGGAAGATGGATCCCAATGGGATTGTGGTTCATAGGCATGCCGATATCGGGGAGTATTTGAGGATGGAGGATGATCTTTAGGTACCATATCTATGTTGGAATTTGTGGAGTGTGTGTTCGTAATTTTATTTGGTTATTAAATGTAACGTGACTGGTTATTTGTTCAATGATAATCCATCCAGCCTTCAAATTTTGTTCCATACACGGTGATCTTTGAACTTATTGTTACTTGGTTCTTTTGGTTGAGGGTTCTGTTCTTTTACTTATTGGTGATCTTTTATTTTGGTTGAAATTTGATTCTGCGGAGTTACTTTGAGACAGGTATAGGTCTTAAGATAAACTCAAGGGGACTTGAATAGCTGGTGAAATCTAGATCAGTGGATGAATACATGGAATGAAATAAATCTTTGGTGATCGTCTTTGTTAGCGAGTTTTAATGAAAACGTAGAGGGAGTGTTGGTACTAATGTAGCATATACTTAGCATAACATTAATTTTTGTCAGTGTGTTGCTGAACTTGATTATGCAAATCTTCCAAGCTCTGGGGATTGTGAAGCAAGGTTCAATGAATGCCTAGCCGTCGCCGCAATGTGATTACAAATTCTTGAGGTCCTTGCATATATTTGTGTATATTCTTCTGCGAACGGAACTCATCTGGGATTCCACATTTCTGTCAATAAGTTAAGCAGAGACTGTGCTAATGGAATTCATCTGGGACTCGAGACTTCTTTGAATAAGTTAAGCAGAGGCTTGCTGTGATACCATTAGCTAGCTGGGTGCATATGCAAAATCAATGTGGTCCTAACTTCTGTATAACAACCTAGGTTCATGTTTGTTCGGGCCACTATCAATCTTTCCATTTTTTTTTGAAGTCGGCCACGATCATTCTTGGCTACTTATATTATTGTGGCTGCAAGCGTGTAGCTTTACATCCTTTAAATATTTGTCAGTGTGTTGCTGAACTTGTTTAGCTAGCTAATTTTCCTAGCTCTGGAGACTGTCAAACGACGATTGACGAATGCCTAGTCGCTGGCTGCAATGCAAATACAAATTCTTGCCCGAATGGATTTCATCTGGGACTCAAGATTTCTGTGAATAAGTCAAGCTAGCTTAGCTTGGTGCTCTGTTGGAACTCAACATTACGGCGAAATGCTAGGGAAGCGGACCCAGGTCGGTACCGTGGGAGGAGGGTACTATGATACCACCATATGACCAGATGCGGTCTTGGACCAAAAACCATTTTGTTGTGATAAATGGCCAACAAGACACATATTCCATCTTATCAAAATTCTTGGTTAAAATTTAAGAAACCCAACATATGGAATAAAGTTCTTCAATTGGCATTTTGTTTGCAATCATTAGCCAAATTAACAATAGAATGTTGCTGAAAATGACAAAGCGAGGATGCTAAATACTTAGCCAACACAAGGAATATATTACATAATAATTTTGCCGTAAAACACACGTCTTGGTAATAATTTGGTCACAAGTGATGCATTAATCCCGTCACCGTATTCTTAAACCATGATTTCAAGAAATTAATTTTCCTTTTTATTTTTTTGAAAATGGAATAGATCCTTCAATCCAAAGCTTCATGGCTCTTTATTCCCAAATTCTTAGCATTTGGCCCGATTCCATCATTTTTATACAAATGTAGATAATCTTTTAAATCGATTCCTTTATAGCCAACCAACAAAATTGAACTACCTTAATTGTTTATTTTTTGAATTAACTTGTGGAACCAAAATTCTAATCGATTACTAGTACTAAAAACCCTTGTTGCAATTCTCTCTTTTTGAATGCCAATAAGGTTTAATCTAAATTCATAATGTAATAACTTGGCGTGTGAGTAACACCTAGATTTTTATAAAAATGTTTGTTAAGTTTAAAGTATACTTCTTGATACAGTAGTGTGAGTGAATCGAATATCATAAAAAAAATTTGAAGCTAGAAAATTTTAATACTTTTAGCTCAAAATATTAGAACATATTCGAGAGCAGCACGAATATAAAGGCCCGAAAGATAAAAAAAAATAAAAAAATACTTATTTAATATATAATTATATATATTAAAAAATTATTGAAATTCATGAGAAGCTCGTGAACTATCGAACTTTCGGCTCAAGTTTGACTCGAGAAAAAACTTATAATGTGTTCAAGTTTAACTCGAATTCAATAATTTCAAATATGAATCAAATAATTGTCAAGTCAGCTAGAAAAGCTACTAAGTCGGCCTTATTCGTTTACACGACCGACTTTTTTGAAAAAAAATAATTTAAAAAAATTACCACTATAAAGCAATTTTTAAAGTTTTTTTTTAATAACATGAAATTTCATAACCCGCTATTATTCGGTGCATACTAGATAAACCTATGAGCTAATATAGACATGCATAACATGCTAATTAGATAAACGAAACCAGGCAAGCCCTCAACGACAAACTTGCTCAAAAATACGTTGGTAAAAAGAATCAAACTTCTGATCATTGGTCAAACACTCAACTACTCCATTTAACATATTTGAGAATGATTTTAAAAGTTTTTACTCAATGCATGTCATAAATTTTAAAATATCATTAATGTTAGATAAATATTAGATTTAAACCCTCTCCATATATCAAAAATAAATATTTTCAAGGACACTCGCTCGATAAATAAATCCAATATTAGAGAATAAATTCGCTTCACATGGCGAGGGTCCGTCACGAAATCATCCTAAAGATGTAATATTTGTATTATAATTGAAGGCTATAATCTTCAACGTAACCTATTACCTACCTCAATTACCTCATCAAGAATAATTGTGGGAACCGATATTTCCTTTTATAATATATAGAGATTTGGGAATAAATAATATTTTATTATGGTTTCCAAGCACTTACCTAAACGCCAGATGTGATTCATTAACTAATTAAATATTCTTTAGAATAAATTCCATCATTAAAAAAAATAAGCATGCGAGATTCTCATTACAAATAATTCCACAAAAGGTGATTTCAATTTTATACCTATAACAATTATTATTACAATTATAATGAACTTCTTCTAGTGTCGTATTCATACATATATGATTAGACACTTGTCCATTTACTGAAAATTATATCTAATGATAACTAAATTTTTAAAATTGTACGACAATTCAGATGATACATTTTGATTGCTCTTCTAGTATGGGTAAGTAAAATTATTGTTTATGTCGTGCAATGGAACTCGCATATCTCCACATGGTATGATATTGTTGACTTTGAGTCTATGCATCATGAATTTGCATTTAAACTTTATCTACAAAACATATATTAATGAAGATATTACTTCATCTTATCCATGTATTTTTCAATATGAGATTTTAATTGAAATCCTAACAATCCTCTCATCAAACGAAGAACTACCGATTATTCTCATGGTTCCGACCTCCTTGTCATTCCTCTTTAGCATATCGAAATCCAAATTGATAATAATAACATGGCTCTGTCATGGTTGTGCAATGGAACTCGTACATCTCCACTATGATGATGTCCATTTTGGGACTAAGCCCTCATAAATTTGCTTTTGGACTTTATCCAAAAAGTCCTGTGTCAATGTCGATATATTTTCCATCTTATTAACTCATGATTTTTTTTTTTAATTATTTTCAACGTGAGACTTTGATTGAATGATTTCAATAATTTCTAACATCCCACGTTCAGTTGTACTCATTGGAGTCCACGTGAATGGAATTTGTGATCTTGCCTCCGTCACCAATTATAAGATAAAAAAAAAATTTCATTTAATAAAAAATTATAACTATTGATGATAATGATATTCAAATATTTTAAACTGTATATATCAAATCAAACGTAGCCTTTCAATGAATCTTCTCTAATCTAAGCAATTAATATTCAGCTTAATTCATTCAATACCGTCCACTTCATAAAACCTAGGATTTCCACCTCAAATTACCCTTAGAAGAAGTTAAAGTCAACGGAATTATGGACTGTGTTCCCGTATTGAAACACAAACAAGTGATCTATTTTTCTTTTTTTTTTTAAAAAAAAACACCACGTACAATAATAAAACTTTTTAACAAATTTCTCTAATTACTTAATATATACAAGATCTACTGTCTACATATCACACCTGCATTTTTACACTTAACAATTATATCATCTGAAAAAAATATTTTAAACACACACACACACACACACACACACACACACACACACACACAGAATTCATTAATGGATCAGTAATTTTATTAATTAAATATGGTTTAATCTATATATATTAATATATGTGAGTAATTAGTTATCAGAAATAATAGCTAACTAAATAAAATAAATAGAGAAAAATAAAATGAAGAAGAAAATCATATTATTTTCCTTGGTCCGAAAATATTGAGATAGGAAGATTTAATATCCAAATTATTCAACCAATTAAAAACGTTAGCAAACAAAGGGCAGCTTTGGAGTTTGTGATTCCCAAAGAACCAAGAAAGTTAAAAAACAAATAAAACATCAACAAATTCATAAATTCTTCTCATTTGTTAAATAAACTTCATAGTTTTTAAATGCAAGATAAATAAATACCTTGACGTAATCTTACAAAAAATTTGACATAATAACAATAAGATTTAAAAAATAATTTTAAAAATACATTGGAATTTTAAAATATTGTATTTAACTATTTTATAGTTTTAATAAATTATCAATTTATTAGAGAAATGTTGATATAATTATACAAAATTTCTCAAAAAATATTTAATTAATAGTAGTTTATATACATTAATTTACCCAATTAATAGGAACAGATTAAATATTTTTAAAAATAGAATGTAATTATTTTAATATCGAAAAAATATGTTATATATCCAATTCTCTGAATCAGATAGAGTAACACTCCTGTGAGACGGTCTCATCTGTGAGACAGGTCAATCCTACCCATATTTATAATGATAAGTAATACTTTTGGCATAAAATGTAATACTTTTTAATGGATAACCCATATAAGAGATCCGTCTCAAAAAAATTACCCTTAAGACCGTTTTATAGGAGTTTTTGCCAATCAGATAAGAGATAAGGTTGACAATAACTAGTTTATACAAGTCACAAGAATCATACAAGTGAACGGCCAGGTGATCTAGGAACAAATAAGCTAAGCTACGTGGGCATATATTTCATTTTTTAACAGGGGCGTATCCAGAAAAAATTTATCAGGTGGGAAAAATTTTATGAGTAACACTCCTGTGAGACGGTCTCATTCGTGAGACGGGTCAATCTCACTTATATTTATAATAATAAGTAATACTTTTGGCATAAAATATAATACTTTTTAATGGATAACCCATATAAAAGACCCGTCTCAAAAAAATGACCCTTGAGACCGTCTCATAGAAGTTTTTGCCAAATTTTATTCGCAATCAATCTAACAGTTTTTGTGACTTTTAATTTATAAGACAATGAGTTTATTTTTGGAAAACAATAGATTTACATTTTGTGAGAAGAATATTCTATTTGATCCGACACATAAAAAATATTAATTTTTATGTCAAAAATATTATTTTTCATTGTAAAAAAGGATAGGTCGATCCGTCACACGGATTTATATCCGTGAGATCGTCTCACAAGATACTTATTCAATTAAAGTACTGCACTAATCATATCCAAAAAAATGCATCACTAATTTTATAACTTAATTTATAAATAATGAAATAAATACATATTTAAATAATGATATTTCGAAAGTGAAAATTTTACCGATTTATTCAGGAAAATAGACTTGAAAATTGAACTAATCAATTTATTGAAAACAAATACACATTCGATTTTGGCTATTCTTTTGAGAATTCCACCAAAATTTTATATTAGATAAACATTGGCATACATCTCCAAATTTTTTACAATAAAAAATCCATGATAATATGTAAATGAATAATAACAAAAATGACTGAAACATTAACATATTTAGCAATTGGTAAGGACGTGGAATAAATACTATGATAATGCAATTTTCATTGCCACAAAATTTGAAATATAATATATATATATATATATATATATATATATATATATATATAAACAAAATATGGGCAAGAGTCTGCCGGGCAAGAGCCCACTCTTGCCCATATAGGAGGTCTGCCTTTATATATATATATATATAGTATAATCGCACACGCGTTGCGTGTGTATAAAATCATGCAATATATTTAATATTGTATGTTATATGTAATATTATTTTTTAAATAATATTTAAATTTATTTTTTAACATTTATAAAATAATATAAAAATAAATTTAATTTTTTTTATCAATTTATCTTATCTACAATGTTTAGTTGAGAAAAATATGGAAATTTGAAATATAAAAAAAACAAATAAAAATAAAATTATAATATTTATATTACATAAGAGCAATTTCGGCAATTTAAAAGATGGTGTCTAAGGGGGAGATTCTTTATATTTATATATATATATATATATATATATATATATATATATATATATATATATATATATATGTGTGTGTGTGTGTGTGTGTGTGTGTGAAATCCTCTTTTATAAAATTGTGTTTTCGTGTATATATATATATATATATATATATATATATGTGTGTGTGTGTGTGTGTGTGTGAAATCCTCTTTTATAAAATTGTGTTTTCGTATAAAATATTTAATGATGCTACCAAGTACCAACCATATATGGAGTACATTACTGATATTGAGATGCTTTGACATAAGAGGAGGCAGTGGATAGTGGTTGCGCTATATAAGGGGGTAAGGGAGAACTTTCTCTATTAAATTTTGATAAAAAAAAATACTTAAGACTTTTAAAATTATATACATACAAATATAATAAAATAATAAAATATTCTCCAAACTCGTACACCGTTAACCAACAACTCATGTTTGAAGAGTGAACATTTTTTCTTGTTACTACAATTCATTTATATATATTGCTCTTTGTAGGGTACTGAGGTACTCCAATCAAAGTGTGCATCAGTTAATCGAATGAAAGATTAATATTTAAAAAATAGTTTAGTTACATATATTGAAAGAGATATACTTTGCAGTTTGTAAAATGTAGTTACTATTAATATTTTAAGAAAATTTTAAGCCGTATGAGATATTATAAGTAAAAATTTAAAATTTAAAATATATTATTTATATTTCATTGTTATATATATTTATTTGTGATACCTACTCTTTGATTGTCCACAAAAAAAATTTTAAATCCGTCTTTGAGAGGATGAATATTTTGTCCATTCAAAATATTTTTAGAGAAATGTTTTTTAAGAGCATGTACAAGGAGCTAGCCATAAAATCATGCAATAAAGTGAGCTTCCTCACCCCATTTGATTTCAAGGGGCGAGGAAAATCACATGAGAATTGCTCCTCATGCGATGTTGTAGGCGGGTCCCGCACGAGTTCCTTCCGTGCGATGAAGTCTCGTCGTTTCTTTGTTTTTTAGAGCATGTAGAAGGATGTGAGAAAGTTGGTGTGGTCAAGTTGGTAACTTGATCGCATGATGATGTCAGCGTTGATAACTTCATTGTACGTTTCTACAATGGTGTGGTGATGTTGTAGTGGTGATGTTGAAATATTATTTTTTTAATCTATTTAAATAATGTTTTTAAAACATAATAAAAATACAATTAACAAATTAAAAATATGCATAATTAAATTTAATAATTACATAATAAAAATGAACATAAATATAAAAAATTAAATATTATTATTTAATTATATTTAATATTTTTAATCATAATAAAATTGAACATAAATATAATAAATTTAAAATAAACATAATTAAAATTTAAAACTTACTTGAAATATAAAATCACTCGAAATAAAGATTACACGCAATAACAAAATACAAGAAATAAAAAAAGACAATAAATTTAAAAGGATTACAACCGAATAAAATATAATGAGATATCACTGAAATAAATTACTAATTGAATCTTTTTCGAAGAATTTGTTCTTGCATCTTCATGTAGTACTGACGTTGAATGTCAGTGAGCCTTGGATCGTTAACATCTTTTTCCATGATTCGATTTTCTTGTTCTCTCTCCATTCTTTCTTGCTCCCTCACCCTCATCTCGTGTTCCATCATCCTCATTTCGAACTTTTTTTTTCCATATTTTGAGCCATTGTTGCATAATGCTCTTTTGTCAAAGCAGTCCTCTCTTCATCCCTTTTTTTTCTACTTCATGTATTGTTTTCAACATTTTCACCATGTTTGTATCTTTCGATCCTTCTCCTCTCATTGCCCTTTTGAAGGCCTTCCGTCCCATCGACCTAGTGGTTTTGCTCACTTCTTGCACATCATCTCCTTCTTCGCCGATTTGTATGTCAGATGGTGTGGAGAAAGGAGATGGAGATGATTCAACATCAATATTCTTAAGCTTCTTCGTAGCATTCGTCGAACCTCCTACGAATTTATCGAACGACCATACTTCCATTTTGGTTGATCCTTCAACACTAACCAAGCTTTCTCATCGGACCATGGATGGTTATGATCTTGTTCGTACATCGTTTGAGCTTGAGCATACTAAACAAAAAAAAAAAAAACAAGTTCGAAAATGTTGAATTTAAATTTAAAAAAATTATGAATTCATACCTTCATATCAAATTAAGATCCGCTTTGGTTGAGTGCTTCAAGTTCGCTTATTTTGTTTTGGAAGGCGAACACTCGTTTTGAAACATCATTCCAATGTTGCCGCATGTTGTCCGGTGAACGTATTTTCCATCCATTTGGTAACTCATGGTTATATTCATTCCAAACCAATCCCCAAAAACTCGAGTTTCTTTGATCATTGTCAAGTGTCGGATTGGTTGAAGCGTTGCACTATGACTTTGCGAGACGTTCATCTTCAACCTTCGTCCAAGGTTTCCTTCTAATGCCTTCACCACCATCGCCAACGACAATATTTTTTCCTTTCCTTCTAGATTTAGTAGACGGGGCTTCAAAGGTAGGAGGCAATATTTCGATGGAATTTTGGGAGAATTGAGTTTGGTTGAACATAAAACTCAACATTTGCTCGTCGGTGAATTGAGAATTATTTGGTGAAGGAGTATTGAGATCATTATTTTTTCATGAATCCATTTTCGAAATTGGATTGAAAATATAATGAAAGTTGGAGAATATAGAATTTTTGGAATTCAAGTAGTAGAAATTGTGAATTTTATGAGATGCATCCAAACCTATTTATAGAAGAATGCTTGAATTTGAAAAATATTACCGTTTGTACTTTTTCAGAATAAAAAAAAAAATTAGATTTTTTTAATTTTTTTTAATTTTTAATATTTTTTTTAAAAAATAGGCTGGGATTGATCTGGGCCAGATCATTCCAACCATTCTTTTTTTTTAAAACTTACTTTTTTTTTTTTTTTTTTAAGATCAAAGGGCCAAATTTTTCTGGCCCTTTGATCTTCAAACGGCCAGAAAGATTTGGCCGTTTATTAAATTTTTTTTTTAATTAAATGGTGGGCTTCACCGCGCAGAGCCTCTCCGCGCGGGGCCCACAATTTTGACCGCACGCGAAAACATCCGCGTGTGGTATCCTCGCCCCTTGGAGGGGCGAGGTGATGAAGTGGGCCGGTCAAGTGGGCTTGATTGCTCCACTTGACCGGCCCTTGTACATGCTCTAAATGATCAGATACAAGACTAGATTAATATGTTTTAAATAATTAAAATTAACAAGAATAATAAATTAATAACAATTGTTTAAAAAAATAAAAGAGTGGTTGGGTTTTTAATAGAAAAATCATTTTAAAATTTTAAAATAAAAGATTTAAAAAAATGCATATAAATCTCCGGGCTATATATATTCTTCTATCTCCTATAAATTTAATTCATTGTACCGTCAAAAAATCACAACTTCTACCACTTTCATTCTAAAAACAATTCAATTTTTTCATACAATTAACAACATTTCACACGCAATTTGTTCCTCATGACGCACGTTAAAAGTTCTTCTTCGTCATATTTTAATTACGTATTTTTTTTATTTATGTGTGTTATTTCTTAATATGTTTTTTTAAAGTTATGTCTAAGATTTTAAATTTTAATTATGTGTAATTTAATTTTTTTCAATTACATGAAATTTTATTATGTTTTTAAATATCCATTTATTTCATGAAATAAAAAATTAATATTTTCAATGTCATGATCATGCAACATCATCTTAATTACATTCTCATGATCATGCATGCGATGAAATTACTTACACTGACATGAGTCTACTAAGGTAGTATTTGAAAGAATTTTTAGAAAGCACTTCTCATCTTTTCATTAACACAATTTTGAAATTTTATGAAATTTTGTTAAGAAAAAGCTGAAAAGTGTTTTTTAAAAAATATCTCAAACCCTACCTAAATATCATCGCATCACAAAATATGAATTATAAGAGGGAGATTTGCGCCGATGACGTGTAGTTCATCTGACACCAAGATCCCTAATATGAGATGAAGTCTCGAGTTCGAAACCCAATTGTAACAATCCTCTTTCTCAACTCAAAAAGCGAGAGATTTGCTTATGACCAAAAATGGAACACTGTCCCCAATTAGAATGGAGATATAACTTATATTGTGACAGGACGTTTTATTACAAAATATTTGACTTTGGCTTCTGCAAATATCTAGGCTGCCAAGATTTCGTGTACACGATAGATACAAAATCTCTATATATCTTTGTGTCATATATTTTACTTATTTTTTTCATTGGAAATACACTCCTCTAAATTCAATTATAAGTTCTAAATATTAACTCGCATCCAATTCTCTCTTAGAAAATTCTAAATCAATTAGAATTAAAAATCTGGCTCTGAATCATTTCCTTCTCAACACTAAGGGGGTGTATTCAATCCAGAGTTTTAATGACTTTCAGTGACTTTTTAAAATGATAGACTTTTGTTGAGTTGATGGATTTTTATTGATTTTTATAGAATCTCACGGATTTACAAACAGATTTGCATGGATTCTTTGTAGACTTTTGAAGAACTTTTATAGAGATTTGTAAACTTTTCATGTATCTTTAATATATCTTATTATTTTTCTTTTTTTTTTTTCCTTTGAAATAATAATTATTTGACATAAATAATAAATTTATTTGAAATATTTTTTTAATTTATTGATGAAAATGGATTTCATTTATTTTACACACACACACACATATATATATATATATATATATATATATTAACGTAGCAAAATTATAAACTAAAAAATTTGCGATTGTGTAAAGTTTTTTTTAAAAAAAAACATATGATAAATTATAAATTATATCATAAAAAATTATTTGTCAATTTTTATTTTTTATCATGTCTGTTATTCACTATTCAAATATTTGAATTAAATCATATTATAATTTTTTGAATCATATATTATTATCATTAAATATTATAATTATTGGTACAAATCATAATTTAAAAAGCACAAAATATTTTTAAAATTTCAAATATTTAAATAATATTTTTTATTTTGATTTTAGGAAAAGAACGAATATATAATTCATTTTGAATATGAGAAAGAGTGAAATAGAGAGGAGATTCATTTTGAATATGAGAGAGAGGGAGATAGAGAGGAGTGAGATAGTGAGGAGTGAGAAAATGTGAGAAAAAAAAGAAAATTATGAGTTTTATTATTTTAGAAATCCATCCAAATCTTTGAGTTATACCAAAGACTTTTTTTTACAAAATATAGTTGTACCTTAAGCATTAATGTTTGTATGTTCATGATTTTCATGGAGTTATTAAAAGTTCATTGACATTTTGAATAACACTAGACTTTTATAGAGTTTTTAAAAGTCAAGGTTGAATACCACTTGACTTTTAAAACTCTATAAAAGTCTATTTTGAATACCACTAGACTTCTATAGAGTATATAAAAGTCATCATTGAATACCTCTAAACTTTTAAAATACATAAAAGTCAATAATTCTCCAGATTGAATACACCCCCCTAAATTTATATACATACACATGCAGTGTGGCCTAAATCTTTAATAAAGGAGACAATTTAGTTTATAATTTGGTAAAAAAAGGGCTAAATTTTAATTTAATTTATATATCACCTATATTGAGGCACATTGACTTTTGAATGGACTTTACAACACGTTTGTAATATGCTTTCGACAATTTTCTTTGAACCCCCATTCCTTCCCCGAATGGGCTACTATGATATTTCCCTCTCCCTCCTCAGGTATCAACTAAAAATTATATATAAAAATAATTAAATTAAATGGGGGAAAATAAATATATATTTCATTAATTTCTTTCTTATCCTATCCATAAAGCATGGGTCGAGAAAGTTGTAAATTTCTTTCTCACGAGTTTGATTTTGACAACTTACAGCTTTTGTCACACTCATGCCATGCATGAAGCTTAATATTTATTTTATATTCATATTTTTCAATTTAATTTTACAGCAACAAATTTTAATGAATTAAAACATGTATGTTGGAGTGTAATAATTGTCCGTGTAACGTAGGGCAATCGAAATATATGATTTGACCTATTATATGATTTAAAAAGATTTAAGTGAAATCATTACCATCAGCTATAGATAAAACAACAAACACTGATGCAATAATTGTGAGATAGACATTGATATGCAATAATTGTGTATGCTGGCTGCTGCGTAAAATAATTGAAACGTAGTGCTTAAGCTGTTGTACGATTTTTTTTTTAAAAAAAATAAGTTGCAACATTTCCACTAACTATAACTTTTAGTAAAGCGGTAAACGCTCGGTCCTGAGTTGCCATTGAATTGACATATAAATATTAGAAAAAGAATATTTGGAGGAAATTCTTTTCCCAAATCATCTTTTATATTCACCCCACAATAGATTCATTTAGAAACTTTTTAATGGGCAATTTTATTACATACTATTGCATGCATGTAAGAATATTGAGAGAAGGTTCTTAGGAACCCATTAAGACAAAAATCTTGTATATTTAATTATGTAGCCTTTATTCACTAGGGTTTTGGGACGTAGAATAGCCTTTTAAATAAGTTATTTACCCATGAAAGGCTCTTTCCGAAATTCTTGTGCTGTTTGAATCAATTAAAAAGCAACTTTTTATTTAAAAATACAACAGGAACCTAGTTCCCAATATTTTTCTTTTTAATCACACAAATGAACGATTTTAGTTCCAATTTTTTCTTGCAAAAACATTACAAATTCTTGAAAATAACTACTATTGCGACACGGAATTTAGACACGAACTGCATAATAATTTATATACATGTTTTTACTTTCCGAAATTTGTAAATTAATTGATGTCTCACATAAGTATTATTTTTTTTAAGAAAAAAAAAATCAAGAAGCATTAATATTGATAAAGTGACTTATCAAGAATAAAAAAGCTTCATTTCTAGATAGCATATGGGTAATATATAAAAAAAGAAAAAGAACAAAAAGCAAATTCCAGAGCATCCACTATATAATAAACCTTTGCATGATACAGAAACTTATCAGCTTAATCTGAGCTATCACAAACAGTTCCACACAGTAATTTTCATTATAATCCACAGTCTTTCATCCAATATTTCTCTTGAATCCATAGCAACAAATAAGGAAGACATGTCTGGTGTTTGGGTATTCAAAAACGGCGTCGTTCGGCTCGTCGAGAACGCCGGAGAATGCAATACCAAGAAAGTCTTGGTGCATCTCCCCTCAAGTGATGTGATCACTTCATATAGCGTTCTCGAGATGAAATTGTTGTCCCTCGGATGGGAGAGGTATTACGACGACCCCGATTTGCTGCAGTTCCATAAAAGATCCACAGTTCATCTCATCTCTCTTCCTAAAGACTTCAACAAGTTCAAGTCCATGCACATGTATGACATTGTTGTCAAGAATCGCAACGAATTTGAAGTTAGGGATACGTAATCATCGTGCTCGGTTAGGATTTTAACGGGTGTTTCGGGTTCTGGTAATGGATTAATACTGTTCTATCGATTGATGAAGTTAGTGCAAGCTAAGGGTGTGATTGATGTTGGAGTTTATTAGGTTTTTGTGAATGTTTAAGGTTTGTGTGTGCATGTGAATGTTGTCATAGCTAGGTAGAGATTAATGTTTGCTTATATATTGGTATGTTTCTTGTGAAATTGGGGTTGTGATGCTTGGTTTTAGGGTGAGGTTGCCATTATTGTTGCATAAAAGTTGTTCACTCTCATGATGATAATATCTGAAATATGAAACTTAATAAAGTTTGGTCTACATTATTTTGATTTGTGTATCCTCATTTCACCTATATTTGATGTTACAATATTGATGATATATATCGGACCGAACAATTGTCGTTTTATCAATAGTTATTGTACCAAACATTAAAATATCATGATATTTTTTATATGTTTTCCATCCCATAAAATTTATTTAATTTTTAAGAGTATAAATAATATAGATAGTTCTAGGTACTTATTGAAAATTGCGAGAACACAATTTTGTAAAAAAAAAAAAAAATGGGTTTTCTATTATGATGGGAATGGTAATTAAACAAGTAATTAATGGGTATTTGGGTCAGATTCTAACTTTAAAACATCCCTTTTTGACGATAATGCTTCAAAAGGTTAGTTGATTTCCCACCCCAAATAAGAAATATACTTGTACCAAATATTCACTTTGCCATAACCCTAATCATTAAAATTATACAAGTAGAAGTAAAATCTTTTTGATCAAGCTACAATATTCTCAGTCCTCATTTTTATTTCTTAGGTGGTTCCATGTCATTTAAAGATTCTTCCTTTTTGGGTCCTCTAATTAAGAGCCATTTATTATTATAAGAGAAAATAATAGAATTCGTCTTCTAAGTTGGCCTAAATTGGATTCTAGCTAGTTCTCTAATCAGTTAAAAATAGGTCTGGACATAACAACTTATTGTTCTATAGGCAAGAAAAAAACTTTTGTGAGACTGAATGAATTTTTTATTTTTATTTTTAATTATACAGGGTTTAACTAGAGTTTGAGACACCCTATGATATATAGGAGATGTTTAAGGTTTTATTGAAAATAAATAATTAGTATGAGTGATAAACCTAACTGTAATTAATTTTTTAAAATATACCATCTTAAAACATTTGTTGTTTTTATAGATAGTTATTGTTTGCTCTATTTTTGTCTTGCAATGTCCATCTTGTATAGCAAGGGATTTCCAATGGCCATAAATGTGTATTAAGTAATGGTATATATATATATATATATATATATATATATATATATATATATAAAATCACTTTCACTAAAACAAAAACTTCAATGAGATGCCGATGAGGCCTTATCCCAATGACTAAGGTTGAGGTTCTGAGACCCTTTGGTTTCATGTTCGATTTTCGCTGATTTAGGGTAATTTTCTTAATTTATTTAAGTAGAATTAGAATTTTTCTTTGTAATTTTTTGCTCGAAATAAGCACGTCTCGAGTCCACGCCCAAGTTCCGTCTGTAGTGCGGACAAATAATTTATATGGTTGTAATTTAATCAAGATTGTATTTGTACTCTAAAAAAAAATTCAATGAGACTATCTCACGGAGAAAATTTTTTAAACGGATATTCGATTGGACTCGACTCATGAAAAATATTAATTTTTATGAAGTATTACTCTTTACGACATCTATGAATCAGATCAAATCGTCTCATGGATATTAGTGATATTACACTAAATATATGATATAAAAAATATCATCTTTCATGAACAAGCAGAAGGTGATAATACGTACAAAATTTATTTCAAATACCCAAATTTTCAATAAAAATAATTTTAATTTTTGTTAAAAATAATATTATAGTAAGTGATAATTTTATATATTAAGATAAGCTAAAAGGCACATTCACGATTAATTTGGTCCCTCGGTTTAGTCATGTACCAATTTAGCCCCTATTTTTTTTTTTAAATTGGCTCGAAATAGTCGTCAAATTTAACTCGACCACTAACAATTAATGAATTACACATTACTAAAAAAAGATCAAAGCAACTAAATAAAACATTGTTTTAATTAATATATTATCTTAATTAAGATAAAGGCACATTCACGGTTAATTTGGTCCCTCGGTTTAGTCATGTACCAATTTAGCCCCTAAAATTTTTTCAATTGGCTCGAAATAGTCGTCAAAGTTAACTCGACCACTAACAATTAATGAATTACTGTTAGTCAAAATGCTAAACGCGAATTGAACAGAAACAACATACTAAGAACAAGTAATGATTGTAGCACAATACAATAGTATAACGAGTGCTTAAATACTGAACAGTAATAAACAACTGATTAAGCAGCAAGGAAACAGTAAAGCAAATGATAAATAATAAGAAAATTGTAAAGCAAACCGAAGTCTGTAGCTAAGTACAGTTTTCTTAAAACAGATTCGTCGCTTTCACGAGGTGCTTGAGGATCAACACATACAGACGTCTGTTTCCAGGATACAACAAAAAAATCAGTAGCAAATTAAGCACAAATTCACTACTCCGGCGAACTTGAATCGTCCCTTCACTTTATCACCAAAACTTAACGGAGGCCAAATGAAAAGATAACAATGTGAAATGCAAGAGAATACTTCAGTGAGATCTTGAATATTGTGTGTGTGGATTGAAAAAATGAGCACACTATTTATAAGATTCAAAAGGCACACCAAAATTCATAAGATTAATTAACTCAATTAATCTTGTAATTAACTCAAGAATGTGGAGAGCCAAAAGTCTCAAATTAATTCAAGAATGTGGAGAGTCAAAGGACACTCTCACATTCATGAACCATAATTTTCATTCAAAAATTTAATTTAAATAAATTTCCAACAAACCCCACATGAATGAAAATTGATACGAATTTTGGTGATAAAGCTCTACAGTTGAATCCTGCATAGGATAGACAAGTATTACCTTTTGAACCTTTCCTTGTGAAAGCATAGTAATTCACTGGTTGACAGTAGACGCGGTGTCTTTGAACTGTATATCTGTTTGTGTAAATTAAGATATGCTTCACACATGACTCTCCTTGATATTATCAGTTCTCATGAATGTGTTCGTTCTGGCCATGAACACACGCCTGGTTCTGTAAGAGGATCTAGAATTGAGCCTTGTAATTCCTTCGAAGCGGCCCCACTTCTCTCTCACATAGGTGATTCTATGTTGAATTTCATCATAATCATTAAGTCATATACTTATCCTCAACATTCACTGTTTACAATAAGAATAGACTGGGATAACCTCCACAGTGATCTACCAAACCAGTGCGATTAGGTTATCCCATTGAACCTAGTTCTTGGGATCTCCAGTCAGTGTAGGTTGGGTTTTCCTTCGCACCAATTTATTCTACAGGCTTCAGTCTCATTCTTTTTGACAAATTTTCAAATAATTATGTGTTTAACCCTTTGGTTAACACATCTGCTATATTATCCTTTGACTTTACATAGTCAATAGAGATAAATCCAGTTGAGAGTAGTTGTCTAATGATATTGTGTTTACGACGTATATGTCTGGACTTACCATTATACATATGGCTCTGTGCCCTTCCAATTGTAGATTGGCTATCACAATGTATGAAAATACCCGGTATAGGTTTCACTTATCCTGGAACATCTTCTAAGAATAAACGCAGCAATTCAGCCTCTTCAGCACATTTTTCTAGTGCTATGAACTCAGATTTCATCGTGGATCTGACTATTACAGTTTTTTTAGAAGATTTATATGCAATTGCTGAACCTCCTAAAGTGAATACAAATCCACTTGTAAATTTTGAGTCTTTCATATCAGATATCCAGTTTGCATAACTGTATCCTTCTATAACAGCGGGATATATGGTATAGTGAAGTCCAAGGTCACTAGTGTATCTTAAATACCTTAGCAATATGATATTTGCTTTCGGATTACTCGTGAATCTACTCAATTTTCTTACTTCATAGGCTATGTCTGGTTGTGTATAACTCATTAAGTACATCAAACTTCCAATGAATCGAGAGTATTCTAATTGGAAGATATTATCACCTCGATGCTTTGATAGGTGCTGACTTGAATCTATCGGGGTTCTAGCCAATGCAGAGTCATTATTATTGAATTTCTCAAGAATTTTGTCCACACAATGTGTCTGACATAGAACCATCCCTCCAGATGTTCTATGTATTTTAATTCCAATGATAACATTGGCTAAGCCTAAATCTTTCATGTCGAATTTAGAGTTCAACAATTTCTTAGTGGATTTAATCATCTTATCATTGCTCTCGATGATAAGCATGTCATCTACGTAAAGAAATAAAATGACATAGCCACTTTCAGTGTTTTTGATGTATACACATTTTTCACATTCATTAACTTTAAATCCACTTTCTAGCATGTCTTTGTCAAATTTTTCGTGTCATTGTTTTGGTGCTTGCTTTAAGCCATACAGAGACTTCACCATTTTACAAACCTTATTTTCTTGCCTAGGTACAGAAAATCCCTCAGGTTGCTCCATGTAAATTTCTTCTTCTAAATCTCCATTTATAAAAGAAGTCTTTACATCCATTTGGTGTACTTCATGATTCCACAAGGCGACAATTGCAAGTATCACTCGAATTGAAGTTATTCTCATTACTGGAGAATAAGTGTCAAAGTAATCAAGCCCTTCACGTTGATGGTAACCCTTGATTACCAATATGACTTTATACTTATCTATTTTTCCATCTAATTTTATTTTCCGTTTAAAAATTCATTTATAACCTATTGGTTTGCTTCCCAGAAGAAGGTCCAATAGTTAACACGTATGATTTTGCAAAATGGATTCTATTTCGAAATTTATAGCCTCTTTCCATTGAGGTCCTTCAGATGAATTCACAGCTTTCTTGAAGCTTTGAGGTTCACTTTCCATCATGAAAGTGATGAAATCCGGACCAAATGATTTCTCAGTCCTAGCTCTCTTGCTATGTCTAGGTTCAAACTCGTGGTTAACCTCTTGTTTCATTGTCTCGTGAGATCTTTTGGATGAACTTGGTTCTTCCTTAGATTTGAAAGGGAACACATGTTCAAAGAACGAGTCATTTCTTGATTCTATTATCGTATTCTTATGAATATCAGGTATTTGAGATTCATATACAAGGAAAATATAAGCGCTACTATTGTGTGCATATCCAATGAATATACAATCAACAGTTTTAGGTCCAATATTTACCTTTTTCGGAGTAGGTACGGCTACTTTGGAAAGACACCACCACACTTGCAAGTGTTGGTAGGAAGGTGCTCTTCCTTTCCATAATTCATAAGAACTTTTGTCTTGCTTCTTTCCGAGTCCCTTATTTAAAAGATAATTAGCTGTTAGAACAGCTTCCCCCCCCCCCTTCCCCCACATGTTTTGTGGTAAATCAGAACTCAATAATAGTGCATTCATCATTTATTTCAAAGTGCTATTCTTTCCCTCTGCAATGTCATTTTGTTGATAAGAGTAAGGTGCAGTTCTTTCGTGTTTGATGCCATGTTGAGAACAAAACTCAGCAAATGGTGATTCATACTCACCTCCATGATCACTTCTTAGCACCTTATCTTGTTAAGTTGGTTTTCAACTTCACTTTTGCAATGGACAAACTTTTCAATAGCTTCATCTTTACTTTTAAAAGATACACATAACAATTTTTTGTGCTATCGTCAACAAAAGTAATGAAGTATTTATTTCCACCACGTGTTTGCACTTCTTTTAAATCAGTATGAATTAAATCAAGGGGTTCATTATTTCTTTCAATGGAATTGAAAGATGATCTTGTTAGTTTTTCCTCAACACAAGTTTCGCATTTGTGTTGCTTATCGATATGGAATTTAGGAATGCCCTTTAAATTAATTAATCTATGTATTAAATCATAATTAACATGTCCTAACCTACCATGCCACAAATTGAAAGACTCGAGCAAGTAAGTAAAATGTTTCATTTTTTTTATCACGGGCTTAATAGCCATTACATTGAGTTTGAACAAACCATTGCTCACATAGCCTTTTCCAACAAAAATTTCACTCTAAGACAAAACTAATTTATCTAACTCGAACACAATGCGAAAAACATGCTTGTTAAGCAACGACACAGACAACAAATTCTTACGGATGTCTGGCACATACAACACATTGTTCAAATTCAGCTCTTTTCCAGAGATCATATTCAAAACCACTTTTACTTGTCCATTGATTTTAGAAGTTTTAGAATTTCCCATGAACAACATTTCCCTGTTCTCGGATTCCTCAAGAGTTGCAAACATCTATTTGTCTGAGCAAACATGGAGATTGGCACCTGTGTTGATCCACCACTCCCTTGGATTTGATCCAACTAGATTAACTTTAGAAATGACTGTACAAAGGTTCATATTTGAAACCTTATGAGATAAGTTCTCCACCATGTTCACATCTCGGTTTTTCTTTAGCTTCTTGCGCTCAGAGGCCTTGTGACCAGTACCATTACAGTCGTAGCATTTCCCGGAGAAAGTCTTCTTCGAAATGCCTCCTTTTGGTCCCATTTTCATCCTTTTGTTCGAAGGATTGAAGTGTTTCTTTCTCGAGCTTTGGCCATGATCGCTAACATTTGCTTTAGAAGCAGCTGGAGAAAACAATCTTCTTTCAGAACTCTTGTTGTCTTCCTCGATACGAAGTCGAACAATGAGTTCTTTAACATTCATCTTTTTGCGCTTGTGTTTCAAGTAGTTCTTGAAATCATTCCATGCTTGTGGTAGCTTCTCAACAATGGCAGCCACTTGGAAGGATTCGCTCAATGTCATCCCCTCAGCGTGAATCTCGTGAAAAATCAGTTGGATCTCTTGAACTTGGCTGATAATCGACTTGGAATCCACCATCTTAAAATACAAAAAGCGGCCTACAAGAAATTTCTTGGCCCCCGCATCCTCGGTTTTGTACTTTTTGTCAAGGGATTTCCAAAGCTCCTTGGCTGTTTTTTTTTCACAGTACACATTGTAGAGCGAGTCGGCCAATCCGTTCGGTACATAGTTTCAACATATGAAATCAGAATGATTTCATGCCTCCAAAGAACTGACATATTCAACATTTCTTTCACCCTCCTTGAGCTTAGAAGCATCCTTCGAGAGGAATCTAGCCAGGTTCAGCGTCGTCAAGTAGAATAGAATTTTATGCTGCCACATTTTAAAGTCCACACCAGTAAACTTCTCCGGCTTTTCTCCGTGGTTGTGAGATAGAGGAACAGCAGCACCTTGTGGGGGCAATAGGAGGAACGACACGAAGTGGAAAATTGACATGAGGGGCAACAAGAGTAGTCTCACTTGAAGCAGAAGCCATTTATGAAACAATTCACGTAATGAGTACACAATATGTTTTAAGTTTGTTAGCCAAAATGCTAAATGCGAAATAGTTGTCAAAGTTAACTCGACCACTAACAATTAATGAATTACACCTTACGAAAAGAAGCTCAAAGAAACTAAATAAAACATTGTTTTAATTAATATATTATCTTAATTAAGATAAAGGCACATTCACGGTTAATTGGTCCCTCGGTTTAGTCATGTACCAATTTAGCCCCTAAAATTTTTTAATTTGGCTCGAAATAGTCGTCAAAGTTAACTCAACCACTAACAATTAATGAATTACTGTTAGCCAAAATGCTAAACACGAATTGAACAGATCGAAAGAATATACTAAGAACAAATGATGATTGTAGTACAATACAACTGTATATTGAGTGCTTAAATACTGAACAGTAATAGACAACTGATTAAGCAACAAGGAAACAGTAAAGCAAATGATAAATATTAAGAAAACTGTAAAGCAAACCGAGGCTGTAGCTAAGTACAGTTTTTTTAAAACAGATTCGTCGCCTCCACGAGGTGCTTGAGGATCAACACGTACAGACGTCTGTTTCCCAGGATACAACTAAAAAACCAGTAGCAAATTAAGTACAAATTCACTACTCCAACGAACTTGAATCGTACCTTCACTTTATCACCAAAACTTAACGGAGGCCAAATGAAAAGATAACAATATGAAATTCAAGAGAATACTTCAGTGAGATCTTGAATATTGTGTGTGTGGATTGAAGAAATGAGTACACTATTTATAAGATTCAAAAAACACACCAAGAGTCATAAGATTAATTAACTCAATTAATCTTGTAATTAACTCAAGAATGTGTTGTGACCCCGATCTTGGAGAGCCAAAAGTATCAAATTAATTCAAAAATGTGGAGAGCCAAAGGAGACTCTCACATTCATGAACCATAATTTTCATTCAAAAATTTAATTTAAATAAATTTCCAACATTTACACCTTACGAAAATAAGCTCAAAGCAACTTAATAAAACATTGTTTTAATTAATATATTATCAATTAAAATTATAATGTTTAATCATATTATACTACGTGTAGTATATACTACAAGAAAATTGACTTTCGCAGCGTTGCATTAACAATACACATTAAAAACATGCTGTTAATATTATTTACGACATTCTCATAAATGTGTGCTGTTGATGTTATTATAGTGTACATATACAACAACGTGCATTAAATGCACGCTTTCTATGACTGTTTCAACAGCCCGCGTTATAATTATGCTGTTGAAATTTAAGTTTTATAGCGTGAAAAATAGGCTTTTAAAACTCTAATTAACCCTAATTTCATTCACTAATCCACTCCATACTTTCTCTAATCCTTATTTTCCCTCTCATCGATCACCTTTCAGCTCTGTGCGCCTCAATCTCTCCCAGAATTGAAAAGATTTCCTCGCTCAATATCTACCCGAATTTCCTCACTCACTCTCTCCCTAAATCTGAATACGCCATAGAGAAAGCACCCAAAGCCCAAATCTTCGCCGTAGGACGCCCAAAGTTGCAGCTGCAGAACCCCCAAAATTCAGCGGCCTAACGCCCCGACCCTCTGCCACTGTGATTTGGGTGAGTTTTGCCTTTGCCTTCAAGCCAATCATTTGTGAGATTTTATAATTTCCTACAATTTGGTTATGAGTTTTCTCTTGCCCGTCGTGAGTTATTTTTATTTTTTTGAAAATTTTCCTCTTTCTAATACGTAAAGATCCGGTAGAAAAAAAAATGGAACGCTGGGCCTAACAAAAGAAAAATTGGGTTTGGCGTGGATGTAAAAGTTCGAGAGTGTGTCAATATTGAACACCGTTAAATCTGTTATTTTCTTTAGGAAGGGGCATCGATAAGTTCAAACTGTTCTTTTTCTTTTAGAGAAGGGGCATAGATGTAGGTTCCTTAGGAGCAAAGATGTTATGGTCATATAACAGCATATCTCAAGTCGATATCCAGTATAAGGAGTTGGAACTTTGCAAATAGAGTGACTTCTACGTTGAAATAGCTACTTCAAATTATTTGTGTTAACTATATTAATAGATTGGCTTAATTGGCAGATGAATTAACATTTTGAATAGGATTTTTGTTATTTGTTTTGTTAATCTCTTATTTTTCTAGTTTTTTATTTATTGCTTTTTTTCTTCTCTACTTGGAATGAGAAATTTCATCCTTTCATGGGGGCATGTAATATGCTTCGATGTTGCAAATCTCTTGTGCTTCGTGATATTCCTAGAGTTTGACGCAACATTGTAAACTCAATCTAGGAGCCCTTCTCTGTCATCATAGTATAGTATAGCTTGATTTCTATTCATATGTACCTATACATGATACATTAACAACCCATCACCTTGTTTATTCTTCAAATTTGAGTGGAAAATAAATTCATTAAATGAAATGTTTATATAGAAGCAAACCTCGATTTTATCCTTTGAACTAAGAATGCCCTATTTGTCATAAAGCTTATATTCAACCAAAACCTTGCTAACTTTAACACAATAGGTCAAAAGTAACTTGTAAATGGCCTTAGTTGTGTGTGCCATGAAAACTCGGCCCCTGACTTGGTCGAAATTGAGAAAGAGAGAACTATGAGCCCACAACACAGAAATAAGTTCATTGTCCTGTTTTAAGTTCATGATCAAAGAAACCAACCATTTCCTGAAAATATGGGAGAGAAGCAGCATGGTCCAAGTGAAAATTGCAAGAAAAAGTAACATAACAGTATTTAGAGACCTAAATGTAGGATTCTACAGGCTGAAAATATTAAAACTATATGTAGTGACCCTTACCGAGATCACCTACTAAACAGAACTTAGACATGAAATTAACTTAATCGAACAATAAACCAAAATAAGCTGCGAAAAAAATAAACATTAATACAATCCCAAGGAAAGGAATCTGCAAATATCCAAATAGTTATACAACCAAATCGAACGCTGTATCAACCCAATAAATAAGAATAAACCCTAGGCGAAGCTCCAGCTGGCCAACCACTTCCTAGCCCCTCTTGGATCCACCCGCCTAATCTAATCGCAAACCTGCACATGGAATGGGGTGTCCAAAAACACAGAGTACGAGACGTGAGCATAAAACGCTCAACACGAGAGTATGAGTATACATGAATGCAAGTGTACCGTCGACTGACTAGAGGTCAAGAATCAGATAGTAAAGACAGACCGGGCCCTGGTATGTAGCACGCTGTGCCGTCGCTTCAGGAGGTGGCTCACATACCGAAATACCAGTGGATACGCGGGACCCAAATCGATGGAAGTCCATCCACTAACAGGATAGGGTAAATGTAGTAACCCATATCCAGAATTATCGATTTATGAGTAATTATAATACGATCATGTTTAGATGTAATGAAACATGATTAAGGGAGTCCCAGATGAATTAACAGAGTTCGGTAATGGATTCAGAACACTCGAAAATGGTTCGAGGGTTGTCGGGTTCGGAGGCTCCGTTGGTGAGTTCGGACGGTCCGAAGTCAGGGTTCGGACGATCCGAAGAGTGGTTCGGATGCTCCGAATGTGCTGCCGACAGTCGTCATGGATGACGTCATTATGCTGACATAAGCAATGACGTATTATTGGGTTCGGACGACCCGAAGTCGAGATCGGACGGTCCAATCGTGTTCGGACGCTCTGAAGTCCAGTTCGGACGGCCCGAACTCCGTCTATAAATAGGAAGGCCGAGATTCAGTTTTGAGCACACCGATCACCTTTTCTCTCTCAATTCCTTAGCCTTCTAGTCCAGATCTAGGGAATTCTAGGCGTCCCATCGGGAATTCGGAAGTGGCATAGCGATCCAGGCGTCGTAGCGGAGCTGTGACCTAGTTTTAAGGCAATCGACAGCAAAGGGCAAACGACGGACGTATAGATTTTGCTTCCTAAAAATATTTAGGAGTATGCTTTAGCTTAGTAAAGGCTTTTAGAGCGCTATAATGATAGTAGTATCATTTGGCAGTGTAGCACGGATTGTAGGCGGGGACCTAGAGCTGATAGCACTTGCCTAGTATTTGAGGTATGAAAGTACTGTTCGAGATATCCTGACTGAGTATGCATGTATTATGTGACTGCATGATTTATATGTTATTGATTTATGCTGCATTCATTTGCATATTGAGCTATCTCGTTCGAGATGACTATAGTAGGGTTTTACACTATCTTGTTAGTGGTTGGACTTCCATCGATTTGGGTCCGGCATATCCACTGGTATTTTGGTATGGGAGCCACCTTATGAAGCAACGGCACAACGTGCTACATAACAGGGCCCGGTCTGTCTCTGTTATCTGATCCTTGACCTCGAGTTTATAGGGAGTTCACTTTGCATGCATGTATACTCATACTCTCGTGCTGAGCATTTTATGCTCACGTCTCGTACTCTGTGTTTCTGGACACCCTATTCCATGGGGCAGGTTTGCGATTGGACGAGGCGGGTGGATCCAAGAGGGGCTAGGCAGTGGTTGATTAGCTGGAGCTTCGTTTAGGTTTTTATTATGTTGTTTTGGGTTTATACAGCTATTCGATATGGTTGTATATTATTTTGGATATTTACAGATTCCTTTTCTTGGGATTGTATTAATGTTATGGTTTTCGCAGTTGAATTTTGATTTTTGTTTAATTAAATTAATTGCATGCCTAAGTTCTGTTTAGTAGGTGATCCGGGTAAGGGTCACTACATTTATGGTATCAGAGCATGCATAGTATTCTTGGAAATTTAGATTCTTCATAAGGTAACCGTGAGGTACTTTTGTAGATGGCGAACTACGATGACCAGAGTATCCATGGTAGTGGAGGTGGACGCTAGGGAGATGACGATCGTGAGCGTCGTCGGGACCGTCATCATCGTCGTCGTGATGAGGAACGTTTTAGCGTGCGCCGATTCTTGCAGATGGCACCTAAGCCCTTGGTTGAAGGTGAGTCTCCGGAGGATGCGGAGAACTGGTTAGACCGCATGGAGATGACTTTTCAGACTTTCCATTGCACCGAGGAGCAGAAGATGGAGACCCTTGGCTATATTTTGGATGGACGAGCTCATAGGTGGTGGAGGTTTACTTCTGCACCCTTTGTTACGGCGAGAGAAGTGGCCACCTGGGCCGAGTTCCACACATCTTTTCAGAAGCTGTAATTTTCTCCTGCACTCCGTCAGTCAAAGGTGGGCGAGCTACTGAGTCTGCGACAAGAAGCCATGTCTATTGACGAGTATCAGCAGAAGTTCTTTGATCTGCTATCCTATTGCCTCGAGATTGCTGACAACTCTGAGATGAAGTATAATATGTTCCTTCAGGGCCTTAACCATGAGATCCATGACCGTGTGGCGGTCGATGATGACATGTCCTACGAGGGTTTGGTGAGCCGTTGTCACCAGGCAGAGGACAACATTCGGCGGAACAGGTTTTTCTCTCAGTCGAGGCCTGCTAGTTCTTTGGGTCCCCGTGCCCAATCTTTCAAGAAGTCTGGATCTACTTCTTCCTCTGGTTCTGGAAGTGTTGTTCACTTTGAGAAGAAGGACAAGTGCGACCATTGCGGGAAGAACCATCCGTCAGACAAGTGCCGTAGAGCTTCTGGAGCTTGTTTCCGATGTGGAGAGGTTGGTCATATCCGGAGGGATTGTCCACTATCTGGGGGAGGCGGTTCTGGTTTAGGATCAGCTTCTCAGGCCACCTTTCAGCAGAGGTCACAGGGACAGCCTGCTGGGAGTTCTTATTTGAGGCCGCGGGCTTCTGGTCAGGTGTTTGCCTTGAGGCATGATCAGGTTGTGGAGGAGAATGAGAAGGTTATCGCAGGTATATTTCTACTTTATGGTATACCTGCTATCGTACTTATTGACACTGGTGCATCTCATTCCTTCATTTCTGCACGTTTTGTTAAGAGGCATAAGTTACCATGCATTTCACTAGACGTAGTAGTTTTTGTTTCTACTCCGACGGATCAATCTGCTTTGGCCAAGCTTCTAGTGATGGGTTGCCCTTTAGAGTTCTAAGGGAAAATTCTGGTAGCAAATATCATGGTCCTTGCGATGGACGAATTTGATTGTATTCTGGGGATAGACATGCTGACTACCTATCGAGCTTCAGTGGACTGCTATCAGAGATTAGTACGCTTTCATCCGGATGGGAGTGAGAGCTGGTTTTTCTATGGTGAGGGAGCGTGACCCCCGATGCCTTTAGTATCAGCTTTGAGAGCCTGTCGAGCTCTAGAGTCTGGAGGGAAAGGCTACCTTATCTATGCAGTTGATTTGTCCGCTGAGAGCGTTGGGATAACGGCTTTCCAATGCATTTGACCAGGATTAGCCTGATATCTGCTCGTGACACTCAGAGCAAATGCTACATCCGGTCTGGTAGATATCATCCCATACATGATACTACCTATAGCTGACGCATATGGTACATGTGTCATATTCTCTATCTCTGCATCAGTCTTGGGACACATAGACTTGGATGAAGAAACTCCATGACACATGGGTAGATGTCCTCTCTTGGACCCATCCATTGAAAACCGTTTCAATATGGTGTCGATGTAGGTTGATTGAGTGAGTCCTATCATTCTCTTAGATCTATATCTATAGATCTGTATCCCAAGAATGTAGGATGCCTCACCCAAATCCTTCATCGAGAATCTACCTGATAACCATATCTTTGTTGACTGCAACATCCCTACATCATTCCCAATGAGTAGGATGTCATCAACATAAAGTACTAAGAATGTCACAGCATCCTTAACTACTTTCTTGTACACGCACGGTTCCTCCGGGTTCTTGATGAAACCAAAATCTTTTATTGTTTCATCAAATTTTTGGTTCCAACTTCTTGATGCTTGTTTTAGACCATAAATTGATCTCTGAAGCTTGCATACCTTATGCTCGCTTCCCATGGATGTGAACCCCTCTGGCTGCTTCATATAGATTTCTTCCTTAATGTCTCCATTAAGAAAAGCAGTCTTCACATCCATTTGCCATATCTCATAGTCATACCATGCAGCTATGGCAATAAGGATTCTTATGGACTTGAACATTGCAACTGGTGAAAAGGTTTCATCATAGTCAACTCCTTGTCTTTGAGTGTAACCTTTTGCCACCAATCGCGCCTTGTAGGTCAATACCTTACCATCAGGCCCAAGCTTTCTCTTGTAGATCCATTTACACCCTATTGGAACAATTCCATCAGGAGGATCTACTAAAGACCAAACTTGGTTTGTATGCATTGAATCCAATTCAGACTGCATAGCTTCAAGCCATAAATTTGAATCCGCATCAGAAATTGCTTCCTTGAAGTTTCTTGGATCACATCCAATGTCGGGTTCATCTTGATCCCCTTCAAGAAGAAGACCATATCGAACAGGAGGTCTAGAAGTCCTCTCGGATCTTCTAGGTTCAGGCGTGTCCAGCAATGGTTCCTGAGGCGTAGGATCGTTATTTTGTATTTCGGGTTCTTCTCGAACTTCTTCGAGTTCCATCATCTCGCCTTTCTTATCCAATAAGAACTCCTTCTCCAAGAAGGTGGCATTCCTAGAAACAAACACCTTTGTTTCAGCAGGATAATAGAAATAATATCCGATTGAATTCTTCGGATACCCTACAAAATAACATAAGCTGGATCGACTATCCAACTTATCTCCCACTGTCCGCTTCACGTAAGCTGGACATCCCCAAATCCTCAAGTACGAATACTTAGGAGCTTTGCCATTCCATAACTCGTATGGTGTTTTGTCCACTGCTTTAGTGTGGACGTTGTTCAACAACAATACCGCCGTTTCAAGTGCATAGCCCCAAAACGAAGGTGGAAGCTCAGTGAAGCTCATCATGGATCGAACCATGTCCAACAAAGTTCGATTACGACGCTCCGATACACCATTAAGCTGTGGTGTCATAGGAGGAGTCCACTGAGAGAGAATCCCATTCTTTTTTAGATAGTCCAAAAACTCGGTACTCAAGTATTCTCCACCTCGATCCGATCGAAGTGCTTTAATACTTTTACCTAGCTTGTTTTCTACTTCAGCCTTGAATTCTTTGAACTTTTCAAATGCTTCAGACTTATATTTCATTAAATATAAATACCCATACCTTGAATAATCGTCAGTAAAGGTAATGAAGTAGGTGTGGCCATATTGAGTCCAAACTCTAAATGGTCCACAAACATCTGTATGGATCAAATCCAACAGATTTTGACTACGCTCAGGCTTCCCCTTAAAAGGAGATTTAGTCATTTTCCCTTTTAGACAGGATTCAGAAGTAGGTAGAGAGTTAATATCAGACATATCAAACATGCCCTCTCCCACTAGCTTGTTCATCCTCCTTGAGGAAATATGACCTAGCCTAGCATGCCAAAGGTTCGCCGGGTTTTGACTATCGATTTTCCTTTTGTTTGTTGTTGCCGGTTTATCAATATAATTTATTGGAACGTCTTTCAGTTTTAAGTTGTATAGATCGTTTTCAAGTTGTCCATTTCCAATCAAACATTCATTCTTGTAAATATTGCAAATCTCATTCACAAAATTGCAAGAATAACCATCTCTATCTAGCATAGAAACAGAAATAATGTTTTTAATTAAATCCGGAACAAATAAAACATCTCTTAAAAATAACTTAAAACCGTTCTGCAAAATTAAACAAACATCTCCAATGGCTGTAGCTTCAACTCTGGAACCATTCCCGAGCCTCAGATGGGTCTCACCCATTCTAAGCCTGCGACTTCTTGTCATCACCTGCAAATCATTGCAAATGTGAGATCCACATCCGGTATCCAATACCCAAGAAGTAGTATTAAGTGAAATGTTTATTTCAATATAGAACATACCCTTTGCAGTTCCCAACTGCTCTAGATATTCCTTGCAGTTGCGCTTCCAATGACCGGGATTCTTGCAGTAATGGCAAACATCCTTGGATTTTCCATTGTTTGAAGCCTTTGTCTTGTGCTTCTTCTCGGGCTCGACTTTCTTGGGTGGGGCAGAACGTTTCTTGCCCTTCATACTTGGCCCCTTCTTAGCAGAAGATGAGGAGCCCACCAAGAAAGCTGGCTTATCCTTCTTAAGTGTGGATTCATATGTCACAAGCATATTGACCATCTCTTCAAGGGTGGCCTCTATCTTGTTCATATTAAAATTTACCACAAATCCGTCAAACGAAGAAGGAAGAGACAGAAGCAGTAAATCCACGTTGAGTTCATGCTCCAACACCAAATCAAGGGTCGCTAACTTTTGTATGAGCCAAATCACTCGTACCCCATGATCACGGACCGAAGTCCCTTCACGCATGCGACACGTCATTAGCTCCTTAACAGTAGCGAACCTTTCAGCCCTCGATTGAGCCCCAAAAAGTTCCTTGAGTTGAGCGTGAATGTCAGCAGCATTCACGGTGTCCTCAAATCGCCTCTGGAGTTCATCAGACATCGAGGCTTGCATATAGCATTTGGTCTTGATGTCATGGTCCCACCATGCATCAAGTTTGGCCAATTCCTCCGGACTTACGTCAGCTGGTGCTTCCTTCGGAGGTGATTTCTCTAACACGTAGAGCATCTTCTCCGAAGTCAAGACAATCTTCAACTTCCGGAAACATTCCGTATAGTTTGCGCCAGTTAACTTGTTTTGTTCGAGGATCGAGAATAATGGATTACGCGAATTCATTGTATGAAATACTGAAAAGAAAAATAGACATATATCAATGATTGTTTAAGCAATTTACTAAGACATAAAATAGGCGAATTTAATTTTATGAATCTCACTCCCACTATTTTAACAATTTCACTACCCTCTAGTGAAAGCGGGAAACCTTTTCCTTAGTGAGAACATGGAGTCCAATTGACAAACTTATGGTCCCGAATAATATCAGCCAACCATAATTCTCAAAAGGTAGAGCCCAATTGCTTTCAAAGCAACCCCCATGTATTTACCTCATGTCCAATAAGGGCCCAATAATATGACGCCGTTTAAAGTGACATGTCAAGATGACCCATCAATATTAAGTTGTGATGGACGGTCGCCATGTGAATCCCCCAATAATATGAGCCGATCCCATGGGAGTTCCACCCAACTTACAACATGTGTCGATCCAATGTACAGTTTTCCGACGGACGGGCCCCCCCAATAATATGAGCCGGACCGTATCCGCGGGTAGCATCACATACATTGACCGTTGATGGAAGGTAGGAACATTTAAACAAATTTAAATTTCCTTTATTTATCTTGATATCAATTTTAAATCATATTTAAAATGAGGGATTTTTAATTATGAAAATTTGTCTCATCATTTTTCAATTTATTGTATGCTTGCCGGATTCATACAATTATGTCTAAAACATGCATACAATCATAATATCATATATTATATATAGGATGATCGATTCCATTTCTAATTGACTCGTGGTTGCCAATCACGAGTCTTAGTCCAATCCTAGGTAATATGCAGTATGCAATGCAATCCTATTACATTAGCTTCCAATTTACATTTCTTCGTCTTTATTGTCTGCTGGGCCCACCATCTTCAAATCTTGATCTCCCACTAAATCTAATGTATTTACAATAAATAGCAATGACAAGTAGGGGATACATTTTAGGGGTGGGAACGGGCCATAAACCAAACCCACTTTTATTACATATGACATTCATATTGGGCCATAAACCAGGCCCATTAATAAAACCAACAACAATAAAACAAATGTAAATTCCTAACATACACCTACAAAATTGGTCATGGCAATCGATCATCCTTATCCAATAACATTTAATTCAAAATTAATTTATTGGATATCATGAATATGGCAATTTAAATTTAAACAGGATAAAATCATATTTTATATATAAAATCATATTTTACATATAAAATCATATTTTACCTTTTATTAAATAAAATCATATTTTATCTACAGAATCTAATTTTATAGATAAAATCATATTTTACTTAATATATACATAAGATCAAATCTTATCATCAATTGTACCAAAAATAATTGATTTCAAAATTCAATTTAAGGATAAAATATTAAAATTTTCCAAAAATTCAAATTTATCCAAAAATCAATTTTAAAATTTTCGGACTCGAACAATTCGATCCGATGCCTCGTGAACCAATCAAAAACAATTTTTGACCGGACCAAAAATAAAATTTTAACACATTAAAATTAATTTAAATAAAAAAATAATAATTTTTCCCGCGGGCCGCCCGGGACACTCCCGGGCCGGCCCACACCCGTGGGCGCGGGCCGGGGCAGCGACAATCGCTGCCCTGGCGGCAGGGGCGGCGCCGTGCGCTGCCCTGCGCTGCGCTGCGCTGCCCTGCGCTGCGCTGCGCTGGGCAGCGCCGAGCGCTGCCCTGGCGGCGCTGAGCGCCGCCCCTGGGCGGCGACGTGCGCCGCCGTGGGCGGCGCTGTGCGCCCCCTTTGGGCGGCGCCGTGCGCCGCCCGGGGCAGCGATCCAATCGCTGCCCGGGTTTTGCCCGAAAATTTTTTTTTTTTTATTTAAAATATTTATTTTGTTTTAAAAAAACCAAGACTCAAAAATTTTTGTACAATCGATTAATTTAATCGTTTGATCTGAGCAACCTGGCTCTGATACCACTGTTGAAAAACGCTGGCGTTCAGATCAATCACGATTGATACCCGGTGCAGCGGAAGTTTAAAATTTTATTATGGAACAATTCCATAGTGTAGGTATCAACCGTTTAACGATTAAATTATTTGTGTGTGTAAAATTAAATAACTATTATTAAATTTTACCTTCAATCTCGAAGCGAGATTATTGGACACCACACAGATTTCTCTGCGCTTCTTGTATCTCCCTGGAACTGATGAACAAGCTTTCCTTCAATCAGGTCCACGAATAGAGGTTTAATCCCTCTGATATATTGCACTAGAAAATCTATCAGAAGTTTTCTACGAAGAGAATAAACGAATTTGATTCGCTATTCCAGACTGCAATTCAAAATCACAGACCGGAATTTCTCACGCAGAGAAGGGAGGGGGTGGCCGAATTTGAGAGAGAGGAGGCTAGGGTTTTCGAAAAACCTGTCTCAAATTATGACCTGTTGTGTGTAATTTCTGTACTGTAATAACTTATTTATAATGCAGGCCACTAACACCTTAGGGCCCATTAGTCATAAGTTGAGGCCCGACAAGCAAAGCCCGCATGTTCAGAAATTAATATAAAATTCATCGTGACTCCGATTGATAAACCGATTTTACCAATGTGCACAGAAACCATTTCTGCACATTTTAAAGTCAAGATAAATTTTCCTGAATCCGAATTCAGTGGTTTCCAAAAATGTACATCCCTATGCCATTTTAGGAAATCCTACTCCCTTACTCTTATTTAAGAAGTCCAACTTCTTTATTCATTAAATTTAACTCTTTAAATTTAACTATCTCAACGGGGATTAAAACTCCATTACACTGTGTGACCCTCAATGGTTCAGGGATACAGCTAGCCGTGGGCTCACAACTCCTTGTGACTCGGAACAACGATTTCCGACTTGCCCAACGAATCATGGTAAAGCGCCTAGCAACATCGCCCCATGATTCCCTAGGTATCACTGATAGTGCCTACAAGAACCAGTAGATTTTGGTTCGCGTACAGTACGGTCCCTTCATCCATATATCCCGATCGAATCAACAACCATTGGTATATCGAGAGTCGCTCAAGATTCGATAACTATGCAATACATCTTGAAGATCAAATTAGTGACATCGCATGTGCTACTAAGAAACCATTTCTTAAATCACATCAAGTACTCTGGCCAGAGATTCGTCACACTAATATCTCCTCAGATCGCATAGGATATCCACACTCGCAAGTATGTGGTGAATCCTTGACAACAATGCATCGACTTCTATATGTGTTGTAACTGTACCCAATCCCGACACCTGATGACCCCCATAGAGTCGGTAAACGAGTCAAAGCACAGTACTAGCATATAGAGTCTCCATGATGTTTCAAGTAGTAAGGACTAATGGTGTACAACCAAAACCGCGGACTTTATCCACTCGATAAGTGATAACCACTTGGAAAGTCCGGATAGGGTAGTTCGATTATTCATCCTATGAATATCCATTTGCATGCTTCGAACATCTCCATGTTCCCTACCAATGAAACGTGGTACTCCGCATCGCAAATGCTAGTCTCAAACTCGAGCGATCCTTATCCTTATTATCGGACGGCTCAATCGACTAGGAACAGTTTAGAATATACAGTGACTATAAGATGTATTTCATGATAGACATCCCCATGTTCTACCACATCTTACATACACTATAGTATATTCAAGGTCTTTATCAAAACAACAATAGTATATCATAATATAACAATATGAAGAAAGATAAAGTCATTGCCATTAATAAAAGTGTAAATTATATTAAACAAAAGATCGTTTGTACAAAGAGTCATCAAAGCCCATAGCCACAAGTTGGCTCACTGGGCACCCACTCTTTCATCAAGTGCGTAAGCAATGACGCATTCTGATGGCACGAACGTTGCGTCCGATCCCCGGACGTTGCGTCCATTCCTCCTGACCCTCTGAACCATTTCTGATCATTTTGGGTCTAATTCCGAACTCCGCTAATCCATTAGAAGTCTCCTTAATCATGTTTAATCTAAACTAACATGATTTGTTGGATTAAATAACAAGTATTCACTAATTCTGGATATGGGCTACTACACTATAGCTTCATAAGAAATCTAGAAAAAAAAGTTTAGCGAGGATTTAAAGTAAAATTATTGGAATGTGCTTTTTAAGTCATACAACTTTTTAAGTTTTTTTGTGTTGTTTTCATATGATACAAATATTATTGAAGTACTAATTGTTTATTTGATTTGAATTTATATAATTGATGTGCTTTCGATGATAATTCACCATTATAGCATCTAATATGAGTATGAGAGTTACATTACCTAAAGAGATTTAATTTCTGATGCTTTTTTATGCTTATCTCTATTGTTTGTTACGGTTTTATGGGATACGTTATTAAAATTTTCTTGTGCAGGATTGATCTCTATTACCAAAAGACGGAGATGAACTAAAGGCAATAGTCGAATTTACAGCCTTTGGAGCCTAGATTATGTTATGAAGTCATTATTATTTTATTTTATAATCTCTATATGAAAATGTATGTTTTTTTCTGACAAAATAGCAAAATAGTACTAGGAAAAATGCTTTTCTCATATGCCACTAAATATAAGATGGACAATAAATTTTGTTTACTACACTTTTATTGACTTTTTTTATGTATATTAAATAAATATGCAAATCATTTTAATATTGGATCTTTATTACTGTATTTTGGTTGGAATTCTTTAATATTGGAACTTTAAATGTTTTTTTGGTTTAGGAGCTGTAAATAATCTGTTTTGGTTTAATTTTTCTGGTTTGAACTTTGATCTTGAGGTAAAGATGCTGGTTTTATTGTTGGAATTGTAGTTTATCTTTTTTTGGGTTTCATTTTTCTGGTTCAAGGTTGAATATTGGAGCTTTATTGATGTATTCTGGTAATGTTAACAAACATCTAGCTACTGCTTAAGTAACAAACTATATATCTTTAAATTATATGTTTCTAAACCAAAGTTGTTACAACAATATAATGCATGGTAAAATTAATAAATTTTTATTTTTATTTATTTATAGTCAAATTTGAAGAATGCGAGTCGTGGAGAAGTTTATGATAATACTAAATGTAAGCTACTGCATTGGTGTGTTGATGGATTAACTGTTGCAACAGGTAGAATTGCATCTACAGGGTTGATAGGGTTTTTGTGGAGAAGGTGGACTTGATTCGAGCAAATGACCAAATGCGTTTTCTCGAGGATGCAATAGGAAGTACAGTAGCATGGCTATCAAAATTTATTGTCTTGTGTGATTGATATACATTCTACCGATTTGAGTGGATTAAAAGCATGTACATTTTAATGTGTAGTTAGTTTGTGAGGAATTTTATATCTTTTTTGTGTTAAGACTTATATGTTGGTAGCAAATGAGATAATTTTTTAATTATATATATATATTAGAGCTTATATTGAGCGCAATTTGTGTAAAAATCTTATTTTTTTGGTTTTTATAAATGAAATATGAATTGCTTTATTTAGTTTTTCATTTTCTTTGTTGAAGTTTTTGTTACATTTAAATCATAGAATGATGCGGATGCTAGTTTCCACGCTGAATATAAGGTTTCCGCAGCATGCATTATAGGCTGTTAATAATATATTTGCAGCGAGCAATGCACGCTGCGAATGTTAATTTTCACAGCGCGTATTGCACGTTGAAGATTCTTATTAGCAGCATGCAATGCGCGCTGCGGAAACAAGAATTGGTAGCGTACAATGCATGCTGCAGATTCTTGTTTCCGCAGCGCGCATTGTAGGCTACGGATTCTGGTTTCTGCAGTGTGCATTGCGCGCAGTCGATAACCCATCAGTTTCAACAGCTTGCTACGTTGCAGCGTACTCAAATTAGTTGCATTAATAAGTTGTTTAATTACTTGTAACAATAAACTCAAATTAGTTGCATAAATAAGTCGTTTAATAACTTGTAACAATAAAGTTGTCTCTGCAGATGACACTTCTCTATATAAAAGTTTTTAGTTTTAGATAATTTTTAAAGATTATATTATAATTAAAAATTTTAGAAATTATTTTTATGAGATTTTTTAGTAATTGATGAGAATAATAATTTAAATTTCATAATTTTTTGTTATTTTTTATACACAAAACTCCAACAACACAATCTCACTGATCAATTTTGTGGGCTGGATATCATATTTAGGTCACCAATGAAAAAAAAATTCTTTTTTATGTCAAAATTATTACTTTTTATCAAGATTCTAAAAAGTGCGAAGCGTAACGCAGCGTCACGGTCAAACTTCAAGCTTCACAATTTTAAGAGAGTTTAGAACATTAAGCGAAAAAAAAGTTTTTTTTTTTTTTGTATAATTTTAATTATATTAAGTTAATTATAGAATAAATAACATTTAAACTTAGGTTGCGCTTGGATGAGAGGATTTTAAATTCATGAATTTCGATTATGTTGAAAACTGATGCGAGCCAAACTGAAGTGAGATAAACTGAAGATAAATTAAAGGGCTAAACTGTCTTGAAAAGAGAAGTGCAATTTTATGAGTAAAATCGCCTAACCGAGTCTTCAGGGAAAATAGCGACTTTATTAAGAAAAATGCTAAACTGAAAAGCGCGATTTTAAGATAGCCAAATTGATCCCTTCAAAGATCAACTAGACTGAAGATAGCCAAACTGATCCCTTCGAAGATCAACTAGACTGAAGATACCAAGCTGAGTCATCAACTGTTATTGCAAAGACTTTACCAAAGTAGTAGACTGATCCTTTTAACGCCTCACACTACATCAGTCTACCATCAAGATCATCAGTCTACCCTTGCAATTTGGTTTGGATAAAGTTTTCTGTACTCTGACACTACCTGCAACAAAACGCCGCGATCCCAGAAGTTGTTGGGTAGAGAGAATGTCGGTGAAAATGACGAGACAACGAGAATAATTCAAATCCTATGAGAGACCTTTTTAAAATTATTACCGTTGGATTCCGAAGCCTATAAATAGGAATCTTGAACTATCAAGGAAGAACTCTTGCTCTCACGAACATCTAAATATTCAAGCTTTCAAGTCTGTTAAGAAATTTTATCGAGAAACTCGAAGCACAACACTTAATCTGTTACTCTGATCATTCAAGGATCATTTTTGTGCAAAGTTCAAATAGAGTTGTAACATTTATATCCTATATGTTTAGGACTGAAACCTAGTTGTAACTAGGAGTTCTGAGATAGACTATTATGTGTAAGTCATAGCCTTGAAGTGGGGTTTTGCAATTGTGTTTTAAAATTCAAAGTCTTCTAGTGATATCCTTTCGAGAAGGAAGAAGGGGTGAAGTAGGAGTGATTGAAATCTCCGAACATCCATAACATCTCACTGTGTTTTTCATCAGTCTACTTACATACAGTCAAATCTTGCATACACATTTACACAAAGTGTTTAGAATCTGCCCCTTCACATATTTTCTCACATATACTGTTTGTCAAATTGCATTAGACACCAAGATAAATCTGGAATTCAATCACCGAAAGTAATGAATTCACTATCAGCTCATTGGAAGAATTTTTGAGTGTATTCTCCCCCCTCTACACTCTAATCCGATCCTAACAAGTGGTATCAGAGCGGGATTTTTATCTTACCTCTGAACACTATCTCAAGATGTCTTCATTCATCAAAATTTCTATGTTCTCTAAAGAGGACTTTGATGACTGGAAGATACGTATGCAAGCACATCTATCAGCTCTAGATGATGACATGTGATTTGTCATCACTAATGGACCTCTCACAATCACCAAAGTAAACACTGCTATAGCTATCTCAAGTGGTGGGCCACAATACATCAAGAAACCGAGGGTTGAATGGACTGCCAAAGACAAGAAGAAAGCAAATCTTGACAATGTTACTAAGGACATTTTGTATAAGACTCTTGAAAAAAATACATTTATCAAGATCAATATGTGTAAAACTGGAAAAGAAATTTGGGAGAAAATGATTCAGCTTTGTGAAGGAAATGAATAGACAAAATAAAATAAGTTATCTGTGGCTACACAAAAATTTGACAATATCAAAATGAATCTAGGAGAATTTATGACAGAGTTTGATGAAGAGTCAGCAGCATTGTGATTGAACTCAATGCATTGGGAAAAACTTATCCCAATCGAGAAGTATTCCAAAGGTTATTTGAGGTCTTCACAAAGAGTGGGATTTCAACACAATGGTTATGACAGAATCAAAGAATCTGAACAAACTTGAATTACATGACTAATTTGCTGATTTAAAGGCTTATGAGTTCGAATTAAAAATCAGAGAAGAAGATCAATCTACTTCTCAACTGACCAAAGCTATGGCAGCAGTCAAAATAGAATCTCCAGCTTCAATAGAAAGAACCGTTGAACAACTAAGCAATGATGTTGTGCCACTATTCGTCAAGAAGTTTGGAAGGTTCATGAGAAAGAATCAAGAAGGATCCTACAGAAGAAACTTTCAGAAGAAAGAGTCAAATGATGAACCAAGAGCCTGCTTCAACTGTGGCAAGACATGAAACTTCATAGCAGATTGTCCCAAACCGAAAAAGGATGAGAAAAGATCAATAGAGAAAGGAAAGAAGAAGTTTGAAACGAAGAAAATTTCAAGAGATGCAAAACACACATCCAGAAAGAAGCATGAAACACTTGTTGCTGAGGAGAGTAAAGCCAAGTAGGCAGAAACTGATAGCGAATCAGATGAATCAAACTACTCTTCTAGCTCCATTGATGATGAAGAAGAAGTAAGATGCTTAACGGCCAATGATCATGAACAGACATCTACAAATGAACAGGTATTTGACTTTAGCTCTGATGAATATACCAGAGAAGATCTCATCACACCACTTCATGAAATGGCAAATGAGTATCACAAACTGTCCATAGAATTCGATGAAGTCAAAGCAAAGCAAAGCAAGAAGATCTAAAAGACACCTCAACTGAGCCCAATTGGGAACAGTCAGTTGAGAAAATCAGATCAAACAGAGATTGCTAAGCTCAAGACTGAGAATGAACAACTTAAGATGAATTTTCATGAATCTTACAATGGAAAATCAAAGATTAAATGATTTGATAAGTTCATGGAACAAATCTTCAAGCATGCTGAAAGAGATGTAAAATTTACAAAAATCCACAAATGAAAAAAGCGGTTTAGGGTCTGGTAAAACTAAGAGCATCGGTGAATCGAGTACTCTATCCAAACTAAACATGTGCAAAGGGAAGTTTATACAAATTGTACGAGCATGTATGTAAAATAAACATGGAGAAATCTATGATAAACCTGTCCTAAAAAGATGGAAGTCAAGGTTGAAACTGCTAAAAGTCCTGATCGAACTAATGCGGTTCAACCAAATCCTATGAGAGGAATCGAAACCAGTATCACAATCAATGTCCAGTTCAGAAGCGATATCGGCAACTCAACAATTTGAGAAATGAAAATCAACATTTTGTGTCACAAGCACATCACTTTCCACGACATTGGAACAACCATAGCTCGAAGCAAACGTGAAGAAGTGTACTGCATATTTTTAAGGTGAAGCAGATGATCAAGTGGACCGTGGGTTAGATTTTTGTGCCTTAAAATTCTAACTATTTGTGATTATTGTGTGAAGAATAAAATGTGGTTTGTTATTTGAGTATATGTCAGTAAAATAGACTGAAAAATTGTAAGACTGAAAATTTGTATCTTTATTTTTTAGATGCAAGCAAATTAGGTTTCGACGTTGGAATTTCAATTTTATGATCTGGTTTGTGTTTCATGTTTTCAATTAAATGATTCCATTAGACTTGTGCATGTTTTCAATTTTAATGCCAACATGTAGGATTTAGTCCTGGACTTATTATGTGGGGTTCATTAGATTACTCAATTTTTACTGATTTCGTGTGATTTAGATTTTTCTAATAACTTTTTTTTCCCCCCATATTTTACACTATGGAGTGAAAATTCTAGAATTGCATTATAGTAATTGATTATAACGACTTCCTACCCAATTTTTAGGGGTTAGTTCTCCAATCGAAAAATATTTCAATTTTTAGGAATTAAAATCTACAGACGGTTGTTTGAGAATGTTCTCTCAGTGTAAATGCGGTCTTTAGGGATCACAACCTTGCATTTTTGGGTGGTTGTAAATGAAAACAACAGTTGTGTTTGCGATTTCAATTTTCAATGGTTATAGTTTGATGAACATATTCGCTAATCTTGGCAAAAAATTAAATATTAAGACTTTATTTCCTGCAATCTACTCTGTTATTAGTTTTTAAATTATAGAAGATATTTTTGTTTACACTTCTGCATGAGAAAAAGATTGTTAGAAGTAGAATCAAGCATATGTCTATACCTTCAAGGAGATTGACACATTCAAGTGACAACATAAGTGGTTTACGATTGCTATGATGATTTTGTTTTTGAAAATGTAGAGCAAGAATTGCTTTATCTTGTTGTGATGTTGTTGTATTGTATCATACTCTATTTTATTTTGTTCTTATATATTGTTGTACGATGTGAACTTATTGTTGTTTTTATGGTTTATGTTGACTTTTTATCGTGTGCATGCAAGTAGTTTTTGTAGTCGCTAACAATGTTATGCACTTGAATAATTTGTGTTTGTATTTAGTGTTATATATGTCTGCAAGACTGAATGTGTTTTTTTTCTTTAAGTTTGGTTTTAGTGGTTGATATATGAATGATCAATTCATATCCAATTTCGCACAGAAATAGGGTATAAATATTAATAAATTAGGTATATGGTATATGTAGGCCTGGTTCGGTACAATATACCGAAATTTACAAAGAATACTGTATACCGAAAAAATTTGGTACCGAAAAATGAATACTGTTACCGTACCGAAATTTCAATATATCAAAATATCGGTATACCAAAATTTTGGTATGACACACAACTCCATACCGTTCTTATTGAAAAAATTCGGTATACCGAAATTTCGGTACATTATTGGGATAATACCATATTTACCAAAATTATAACCAAAAAAAATTAAAAATTGGTGTTACTCACATAACAATCATAACGAAATGAAGGTGCTGAATTCTAACCATAAAAAAACAAAAAACAAAAAACAAAAAAGAAATAAAGAAAGAAAGAAAGTTTCTTAGAGCGATGTAATTACAATAACCGAACAAAGATTAATCTTATGATTCTTCAGTTAATTTGTACATGGAAAGCTTTAAATATGTAAATTAAAGAAAATTCAGACTATCCAACAAAAAGAAACAAACTTATTTAACACAAAAGTACTTATCTTATAGACAATAAAAAAATCAGAACCAAAACAAACCCAACTCATACATCAAATTTCACTTGGCAGCCACAAATAACTTAATTTATCCAAATGAATTTCAGGCATTATACGTATCCTAAGTAGAGGCAATCAACAAACATTTCGACTTTCATGCTGTTCATTCAAGTCAAAGAATCAACCTCAAATTCATGTTGAAACGAATCATAATAATAAAAATAATAATAATAATAATAATAATAATAATAATAAGAACAACAACAGATGTTAAAATACCGTGGAACATGATGAGAGAAGTATCAAATCTTGCAGAGAAACCAAAGCAAACCCTATAGTGACCAAAATAAGAAAACATGGTAAGTATATCTCAAAACAAAACAGGTCTTTGTAGCAATATGACAAAACTTCAACTACACAAGTCAGCTACATTCAAATGATACTAAAATACCACATATCAAACAACAAGAATGCGACAAAGTTTTAACTACACAAGTCATAGCTAATTTCAAAGAAAACTAAACACTACATACAAAATAATAGAGTTTTATAATATCTAAGTTTCAAAAGAGCAAGCCAAAAAGAAAAAAATTCTACCAGAAAAGCAAAAGTATTCTCAAAACAGAAGTGCCACATCAAATACATCACAAGTGGTCAATCTAAAAAGCTATAGGTTAATTGCCAAAAATAGTGTCATCTCGTGCTAATTTTTTTAAAATCCAACATCTAAAAGTAGAGCCATCAATTTGGGTTAGGTTCGTCGGGTCACGTCCCATCACACAATTTAAGTAGGTTGATGTTGAAAATTTTTCAACCCAACTAAATGTGGGCCTAGGTGGGCCAAACCGTGCGGGTCGCGGGCCTAGGCGGGTTAGCCCGCGGCCGGCTTAGGTTGGACCGCGAGCCTGGAGAATTATTATTATTTTTTTACTTTTATAGTGACATATATTTTTTAATGAAAGTTATGAATTTTTTTTATTAATTGCTTTATATAAAATTTATACATATGAAATCAATAATTAAAAATTTTATTAATATGTTTCTATTAATATTTATTTATGAAATGAAATTTATAATTAATTATAATTATTTTTATTTATGTTTTATTTATTTTTATTTGTAATGATCCAACCCGCGGGCCACTCCGTCTAACATGCAACCCACCTTGGGTTGGGATGAGTTGAGGATTTTCAGCCCATTAGAATGGTGGGAAGGCATGCCCTTGACCTGCCAAACGGTGGGTTTTTGGTGGGCCGGCCTGCTCCACCATAGGTTGGCCCGTCTGACAGCTCTATCTCAAAGAACTTGCAAAAGTTAGAAACTAAGTTTATTTAAAAATATTAAAATTTAATAAGTAAACATAAATATATTCTTACTAAATGTAATTTTTTTGGAACTCCAATATATCAAAGTACCTTAAAAATTTAAAAACTAAATTTAGTTACAAATATTAGAATTGAAATAAGTAAACATAAATATAGTCTTAATCTTCAATTTAGACCAAAGTGGCGGGGAAAGATGAAGTTTTGCCACGGTCTTGAGTGATATTTGCAGCTACAAAAAAAAAAGTTATTATGCATGTTTGATTAACAAAGATAAATATTTATATAAATTTAAACTTAATTAAATAAAAAAAGGGTTACTCTTGTTAATTTCTTCAAGTTCCTTATATAGTTCAAGTTCATCATCCGTTGGATCTTTCCAAAAAGAGATCCACAACTCTTTTGCCGAAGCTAAAAGAGGACTCGCTAGCAATGGTTGAACATGGAATTGAAAAAAATATAATTGGCAATCAATGAAATGATTGGATAACTAGTTTCACTTCTTTTCTACCACTCCAAAAGATTGAATTAATATTGATTAGAACATTTTTCAGTATCATGGGCCAAATACTTATTCACTTCATTGTATATCTCTTAAAGTTGTTCTGCTTCATTCTGTGTTTCCACATCATCAAACAATTCATCACAAATATCAACACCATCATCACTAGTACCACCATATCCACCATCACACTCTATTTGCATACTTTGACTCTCAAGATTCAATATATTATTTATTCCTTTGTACTCCATCCACAAAGTTACCAAGTCTTGTTTGACCTTATCAATGAATTCTTTGATCCTTGCAGGTGAACCTCCCAATTTTCTGACGGTGGCTTTGATCATCTGAAGTTTGTTCCTCGGGTCCAAAATATACCAATAAATATCAAAGGGTTCATGCTATTCCAATTTCCCCAATACTTGTCAACTTTGACTTCATTGCACATGCTACCTCTGTAAGAATTTGATCTGAATCATTATGCCTCTTTATATCAATCTTTGCTTGTAGTGCAATAATTGATTGATAAATCAAGTAGGAGTTAGGATTTTTTGATGCATTTATCTCCAAAGTGGAATCATAAAACTTTTTCAGAAAGTGTACAAAAGTCTTTGCTATCTTCCAATCATCAGCAATTGGAGGCTCAATCCTTTCTTTACCCTTATCATCCTTTTCACGGAAATAATTCATAAAAGACAACCATTCCTCAACCATTTTTTCGAACACCCTCCTATACTTTAATGCAACATCAAAAATTTTATAAGTTGCATTCCACCTCATTTTGACATACATAGGTATGGTTGAAGACATACTGGAAAACTTGGCTAGCATGGCAAACTCCTTAAGTTTATTCAATTTTGATGAAGAAGAATGAATTAAAAAAACTGCATTCCTTATAACTTTAATTGAAACATTAAACTCCTTGAAGCCATAATTAACAATTAAGTTAATTATATGACAATCACACGTCAAGTGCAAATATTTCTCTTAAAACAACAATGAATTCTCACTTTTCATCCTTATTTTCAAGTAATCAATTGCAGTCTCATTAGAGGAAACGTTTTCAACTACAATTGAAAGACTTTTTCTATCCCTCACTCTCTAAGACAAACGTCAACCATCTTCCAATTTCTTCACCAGAATGATTAGTTATTTTTGTGAAGTTGAATATTTTTTTATGAAGCTTCCAATCAGTATCCAAGAAGTGATATGTCACTACCATGTAATTTATGTTTTGAATGCATGCTCAAGTATCAATAGTGATACTTACCCTTTGGTCGCCGATCAAACTTTGTATCTTAGCTTTTTCAACTAAGAAAATATCATAAACCATACCTACAACTTCTTTCGATCAGTAATTCCGAATCTCGATTGTAATTCATGAAATAATTCTACTAACCCCTTCCCTTCGACAGCCCTAAAAGAAACTTCATCCACAATCACATGCCTTGCCACTTTCAATTCACATCTTTTTTTTTTAATTTATTAAAAGTATGAGGAACCAAGATACTTCATTTTCCCAAAGTCTCATTCGTCAATATAATTTGAATTTTATCATTCGCACTCGCTTCATAGAGCGAACTTGACTTACACCTCTTTACTAAGTGGTTTCTTAACCCACTATTACTTATGTAAACTGTTGGGATCTCAACTTTGCAATATTTGCATATCCCTATCTGTTGTATGGTATCATCATTCAACTTACTTGTCCCCTTTATACAATGCTCCCAAAATTTACTCTTTCCTTGTTTAGGAGCTTTAGGAGGCTTCCTTGGTCGCGTTCGAGTCGCCGATTGCTGTGTTTCATGTTCGGTTGCATTTGATATTTGGGAATAACTTAGGAGAGTATTAGACTCTATCCTGAAAGAAAACCAAGAAGATTGCATCATAATTTTATGAATAATTCTAAATATTTTATCAATATATGACACTAAATTTATCAATAGAAATTATATCATGTATGCCATGTTAGAAGCATGAAATCCCAATGAAACTTGAACAAGTTTTTTTTTGTTGAAACTGTAAAGCATAAATTGTATTTAAAAAAATTGTACTCAATAATTTCGTTTTCTATCCAAAAAAAAAAAAGAGAGTTTATTCATATTTGTTAGTTGAAGTTTCTACCTTAGCCTATAAAATTGAGTTAAATAGAAATTCAATTTTTCTCTAAAAAAAAAATCAGGACGATGCATTTCAAAGTCACTAAATACCACTGTTCCAATAATTTCACTTCCATCAATGGAATACAGATAGATTTGTTAGTTCTTTTTTTATGTCAGTTCAAGTACTACGACCCAAGTTTGGTTAGTGTACATAGTTATACCTACAACTGCTAAGTTGGATTAACCATTGATGTCTCATCATTTTACTTGGCTCTAAAATATGAAATTATGCATTGAATAGGACTATATCATGAGTCCACTTTTCAGCCAATGTAAAAATGCAGAATATCTAAAATCAATGCTGACTTATTTATGGAAAAACCTAAACAGATGGAGATGCCTTCTTGGACAGTCGGACTCCTTTTTCCATGAATGTCATAAATGTAACCGTATTTTTCACATTTCAATAAGTGACAAACTACTACTTATGTGGTCATTCCGAACTGACTTAACATAAAAACTATGTTCAAATAATCAGTTTAATAAAAAAAATGAATGACAACACAAAAGGATAACCTAACATCTGAAATTTAACCATTCAAAATAGAAAGAAAAATTAAATGATGCATAATACATTACGCCATCTGCAATTGTCACAACGAATTAGTGCCTTTAAACAAAATAAAAACAAAAAAATATGACACTGAAAACTAGATAAAATAAGTAACATGGTTAAGTTTAAAAAATAAAAAATAAGTTTCACCAAAAAACCAGCGGCAATTTTCAACTGCCTATCAGGGCACTTAGAAAATAACTTGTACTCCTCGAATAGATTAGCAATCATGCACTAAAAAATAAATTATTCCCTGTTAAAAATAACAACTTTCTCAATTGAGCCTCAACTTGTAGTTGCACTTGAAAAAGCTACAACTAATTGGTGAAAAAATAAACTTAAATAAACTCTAATTGTAAATCCAGGAACACAAAAGTATAGAGTAGTTGAAACTTGAAATTATTTTAATCCACCTTCAAAAGCAAGCATCAAACCCCAACTATATCACAAAATCTTCTTCATTTGAACCCTAAGCAAAGGTAAAAAAGCCAAGACTCCTCCCCTGCTTGAACAAAAAGCTATTAAAAAATAAACATCGAAGATAGATGAAACGAAATTTTAAAAATAAAACATTGCGGTACATAATTCTTTTCCAAAAAAATAACAAAAAATACGCAGCCGAAAGAAATTATAGTGCATTTACCGCATATAAATTATGTGCATTAGTTTAGGGTTAGGGCAATAATAAAAGAAAAATAAGAATGATTGAAAGAAACGATGAAGATGAAGAGATTTCTACGTTGCTTTAGGCCTATAAGATAATTGGACCAATGTTTAAAGGCCTAAAAAGCCCAACCCGAAAAATAAAAATTGAAAAATTAATTGTGCTCAATACGAAATCATTATTATCATTTTTTTAAAAATATAAATGATTTTTTTCGGTTCCAAAATACCAAAATTTTTTTAACGTCATACCGATATCGTACCGAATTTTTCGGTATACTATTAAATTCGGTATGTGCAGTATTTTGAGGTACAACAAATGCGGTATACCGGAATGTTTGGTATTTTTTTCCACCTCTAGGTATACAAAGATAAGTACAATTACTTAAAATTTGAGTATTTTGATACTTATTTGTGAATTGAGTACATTGTATAAATTATCACAAATAAAGAAAAATTTAGAATGAATTGGATAGTTTGATAATATTTATGAGTATGTAGTTCGTGAAAGAGAATAATATGGGCTAATTGCATTAATATTCCATGTGTAAAGTCTAAAAGACATAAAACCCTTTGAAAAATATTAATATGCTAATGCATCCTTCATTTTTTAAAAATATAGCACATTTCACTTTTATGTTATAAAAACTCAGGCACATTTATGGTTTTCCCTCACTCTGATAGGGGGTTTTATGCTCAATTTTTGAAAACATATGGTCTAACATGATATTAATTTTACATATAGTGTTTTTTTTATTTTTTATTTTTTCATAAAAAAATGCTAATGCAATTAGTCCGACATAATATGAAGTGCACCATACATTCTGACGTAAAATTTTGACATAGATACAGAAATTATTGTGCTATATTGTGAATTCTAACAAATTAAGAAAATAATTAAGTATTTTGAAATGCACGAATACATAATTATTTGAAATGGTTATATTTTTGAGGTTGATGTAAGTAGGATAGTAAGATATTAGTGAATATTTTACATAATTGAGCATAATTGTTTGTCTTATGGGGTTCATAATTTGGTCTTACTAAAATTGAACATGCCCTATAAAAATAATTTATGATGGAATGGTAAATAATCCATAATAATTCGAATTAATAAAGAATAATTTGTGACATTTAACAACACAAACAGTTCTTGTTTTATGTAGGTAAATATATACTCTTATGTGTAATCTCATTATTCATATCTAGATTATCATAATCTCGTGTTTGGTTTGAAAATGACAATTATGGATCGCCAGTTGAATATCATAACATAAATTAATATCGAATGGTAAATAATTTTAAATAATTTATGCTTAATCTAACACAACACATGAACAATAATAGTACACATATGGCCTAATTGAGCATATTTTGTTCTGATTCTCGTGATAAAAATTTGGATCCCTAAGATCTAATTTTTCAAGTGAGTAAATTAAGTTCGAATTGTCCCCGATTTGGAATAATCTCAAATATATTAGGAAAAATCTTGGATATTTGTTGTACAAACTGAAATGCAATTTGAAATGAGAGAGTCATTCTTTGCGCACACACACCAAGATGTTATCATTTGGTGCATAACAAATTATGATAATCATGATGAATTTTCATTGTCGTATAAATTGTCACTCAATTACATTTGTATTGGTCATCCGATGTCATGTGCACTACTTTGAAAAATGTATAAGATGACTACATTGTTTATTATTCAATGAGATCACATGTGGTACTGATAACATTCATTGCTCAATGTTTATAATTTCATAATTAGTTATAATTCTCAACTTTAATAGTTGTTCAATGTGATATTTAGTCATTGATTATTTCAATTATATGACGACACGTGTATTTGAAATATGATGTTAAAAGAGCATGTGGGATCATGGGGTACGACACAACACATGAACAATAATAGAAGACATGCGGCCTAATTGAGCATGTGTTATTCTATTTTTCAGAATAAAAATTTGGGCCCCTAAGATCTACGTTGTCAAGTGAGAAAAAAATATGTTCGAATTGTCCCAAATTTGGAATAATCTTGGATATTTGAAGCAGAAGAAGATACACAATTGGGAATGAGAGACTCATTATTTGCACACACACAAATATGTTATGATTTGTTGCAAAACACATATTATTATGCTTATGATGAGTTTTCATTGTCGTATGAATTTTCGCTTAATTATATTTGTGAAAGTCATCCAATTTCATGTGCACTACTTTGTCAAATGGGGGAGATGAATGCATTGTTCATTACTCAATGATATCATATGTGATGATATCATTCATTACTCAATGTCTACAACTGTTGGGGTGCAATAATTATCCCTGATAAATATATATAGCGATCGAACTATGACGCTTGAGCTGTTGTGCACTTTAAAATATTTGAGTTACACTATTACCACCAACTATAGCTTTTGGTAAAGCGACAAGCGCTCGATCTTATAATTGGTATCAGAGCCAATATCATGTGTTCGAATCTCATTGATTGTGATGCGTGCTATTATTGAGAGGGAGATTGTTGAATGTAAATGTGACGCCCGGGGCTGAAGAAGCAGGGAGTGATCGCCGATGCCAAGAGGTTGCACGGACAATGAGCGGCTCCTGGTAGGCTTCTAGGCGGAGGAAGACATGAATGAACCGATCCCGTGCCGAAATGAGAGGGATTCTGAGACTGTGTAGGTATGGGACTACATGGTTGAGGAGGGCTTAAAAAGATTTCATATGTACTATTTATATCAAGAAGGTGCATATTCTTTTCGGAAGCTCATCACATAAGAATTCCAAAGTTAAGCGTGCTTGACTTGGGGCAATTATAGGATGGGTGACCCCCTGGGAACTTTTCCAGGTTGCGTGTGAGTGAGGACATAAGCATGCTGAAAAGACCCGTCTTGATACAGTGGGGCGTTACAGTAATATTGTTGAATATGATATTTTGGTATCGATTACCCCAATTTATAATACGAAAAATATATTTGAACTCCACTATTAAAAGAACATGTATAATCATGGGATATGACACAACATATGAGATAGAAAAGTACACATGCGGCTTAATTTAGCATATAACGTTCTACTTCAAATGATAAAAATTTTGGCCACTGTGATCGACATTCCAAATCAATAGTAAATTAGGTTCAAATTGTCCCTCATTTGGGGTAATTCTAAATACATTTGGAACAATATCAGACCTTTGCAATATAATTAAAAATATAGACAATGGGAAATGAGAGACTCACTCTTACAATAATGAAATAGATTGTAAAGCTATACTTTTGAAAAGATGCATTTCATATGGGATTACTATAATTGAGGTTCTTTTTCCAAAATTCGATTTCAGATATTGTCTTATAATTAATATTGAAATCAAATAACCTTTTCAGTACCTAGATTTTTGAATTTAATATTGACATCAAATAACTAACTTTGTACACTCGAATACCCAAATTTTGTGTTCACGTGCTCCATTTTTTTCTAATTAATAAAGAATATTTAGATTTCTTGAATTGAACCTAAACATCAAATATTTTCATACATTCGAATACACAATTTATGTGTTTCAATGCTCGAATGTTTCTAATTAATACTCAATTTAGATACTTTTGTACTTTAATTTTACAAAATATTAACTTGAAATTTTGAATTGAACATTGTAATCAAATGATCTCTACAATTCGGATACTCAATTTACATGTTCTACCGCATTATTTACTTTAATTATTGTTCAAATTAGATATTTTTGTATTGTGATGTTTCAAAACAATATCTAGATTTTTTTGAATTGACTATGTCTCATTTTGAATCATTTATCAAACACAAATTTTTTAAACAAACGACCACATTACAGAGTTACATTATAGAGTTCAATTTCAACATCACATACCTAGTGCAATCCAAAACACCTCACATCATAAACGCATATCAAAATTCACCATATTTTTTTTTTTGAATAAACACATGTCAAATCCAAAAGACTATTTAAACAACTCTTTCTCATGCATGCGAAAATATAGTGTTCGCAAATCCTGCTCGAAGCATGCTCATTTTGCAATCATGATCATATTTCCACAGTTTATCGTCATCACGAGCAAGGTATTCGATCCATGTGGATAATTAAACACCACAGTCAACATTTGCACTCTGTTTTAAAAGTATAGTTTGTCTGAATAAAATCCCATCAATATCATGACTTGAAATTCGTCACCCGAGTCTCTGCCCTTGGCCTCATCAACCTATTTACCTTCCTAATCATTTCTACAACAAGAGATATCAAATGATTTTTATTTGACAAATATAATATTCATACTATGAAATATAGATTTTCATCAATGTAAAACAGACATTACATTAAATATCATGAAAACCAGAGATACAAAATTTCATTAATAGAATACATATTATAAAACTCAATTAATTTATTCTAATTATTGAATTCCACACAAATAATTAACCGTTCAATGCAATTTTAATTATCAAAATGAATATACTAAAACTTGATACAAATTTTATTTTTTAGCCCAAAACCACCAAAATTGAGCACGAAGTAGCTACAACTTTGAACTCTATTTCTTGCGTTAAATTTTTTATTTTCAAGTAACAACCACAAGATTTGGCACCTAATTGCTGAGTAGGCATCAAAATATTTCAGTTTATTACTTCAAACCCTAAAAAATGGGTATCGAAATGCAATAATATAATATAAATTAGAATGAAAGAAATGTTAAAAATCTCTAAATTCGTAATTGAATAGTTCAAAATGAAACAAATTTAAGATCAACCCACTAATGAACACTCATTTTCATTTTTTTTTTTAAAAAAAAACCTAAATTGCATAGTAGAACGAATTTTAGAAAGATTATTCATTTGAGTTATCAAATAAATTATGAAATCAAGTAGTATCACAAAACATCCGATGCTAAAGCAAGTTGGGATCGAAGTTGGATTGCCAAAACTCAAATCTTCCGATCGAGTCACATACTTGTTGTGTTCTTCGCTAGTTCATGAACATGAACAAAGTTTTGTCCGCGCTTACTTCGATAAATAGGTATGTATTCTCTTACTCCTCCAGTTATCTTCATGGGGTTCCTTCCAATATATGTAGTGATATTTGTTGTTTGATTGTTTTTTGTTTTGGTTTTGAATGTTTTCAATGGTGATTGGAGGTAAACATTGGGTTTCTATTTTAATAAGATTATATATACATGAGGGTCATATTGGGTTTTTGTTAATTTTTAAGGGTATTTTGGTATTTTGAGGGACATGAGGGAGTTGAAACATATGATTTAGTTGTGTCAAGGAGTGGGAAGAAAAATTTTGTTGACTAGGGATTGACAAGAGACTAAAGTTTGCTATTGGAGATTTATCAGCAATTTTTCTTTAAACTAAAAAATATTTAAAATAAAATTTTAACTTAAATATTATTTTTAAAAAATTACGTTTTTCATATTTTTCACGTTTTTTATGCTTTTTTGCGCTCAATATGGTCAACCAAAGGGTTAACAGTTTTTTTCCACGTTTTTGCCTAAAGCGATGTTTTTTTATCACGCTTCACATTTAATAGCGCTTAAGCGACACATTTTCGCGCTTTTATATAGTAACCCGACTCCTACCCGAATCCTGTTTGAGTAATTATGCGGTCTAAGAATGTTTAAATGGTTAAACATGATTAAAGAACGCTTAATTAAGACTACTAAGTAGAAAATTGAATTCAAGATGTTCGGAAATGGCCCAAAGTTCACCAAGGGTCTGAGTAGTTCGGAAGGTTTGAACTGGAGCATGGAAAGTTCGGAAGATCCGAACTAGTTCGGATGGTTAGGATGGTGTTTGGAAGCACCGAGCAGTTCAGAAGGTCCGAACTCCCTCAGACTGACAGGTTATGGGTTTCTGATTGGTGATTTGATTGGGGTGAGTTTGGAAGCTCTGAACTCTTGGATCGGAAGCTCCGAACTCTGTCTGCACAATGAATTGTCCAATCACAGGACACACGTTCGGTGAGTATAGATCGAAAGCTCCGAATGAGCGATCAGAAGCTCGAACGCAGATCGTAACGTCCGAACGCAGATCGAAAGGTCTGAAATTTTGGCTATAAATAGGGTTCGAGACCCTTATTTTAGATTTCCAAGTCCACAGCTCCTTTCTCGTTCAGTATTTAGTTTTTAGGCTTTTTGGGCGTCATCTCAAGGGTCAGGCGATAGAAAGGCGCTAACAAGATCGTAGCAAAGTTGTGTCTAGAGTTTGGGGCTATCGCCATCAGTGAGCTAACGATGGACGCAGGTAATAATCTAAGATCCTTGATAAGTTTGGGAGTATCTATTATCTTAGTTAAGGATTTTAGAATTGTATATCTGATACCATATATATTTGATTATAAGATTGGATATCAGGCTGTTCATCTAGACTTCACCTAGAGTTACGTAAGTACTGACTGAGATATTCAGCTGATTATGCATTCTTATGTGTTGTATTTTATATTTCATGATATGCATGTATTTCTGTTCATATGTTGCATTTTCATGTATCACATTGAGCCGAATCTCCTTCGAGATAGCCATACCTATAGTAGGGTTTCTCAGCCCTAGATTGTGGATGATTGAGCATCATGAGTCACAATAGTCGACGGGTCAGGAGGGATTTGATGTTTCTAGAACATCTCAATTCCACATCCATATGAGTGTGCTAGTTATCCATAGAGGTATTTTCAATTTGATACTATGCACTCTGGCGCCTCCAGTCTGAACATTTCCTTGTTGATCGAGTTGTCTAGTCCATGTCATATGCATGAACATATAGGTTTGTAGACTCATGTTTTATGTACTGGGCATTAGCGCTCACGTCCTTGTTTCCATCTTGGACACCCCCATTCCACAGGACAGGCCTCATGTTGTATAATGCAGATAGGAGTGAGCTCCGAGGCAATGAGCAGCGCCATTGAGATTTTGGTTATTTGGTTCAGTTGTTTTACCTTGGGTTGTATATTGATACACTTATTTCAATATGGTTGTACCTTAACCAGTATTTTAGATTGATGTTTTCGATTTGGTTTTTCTATGTATTCCTTCGCTGATTTATTTGATTAATGTTACTTAATATTTAATTGCATGCTTAAATTTTGATTAGTATGCGATTCTGGAGCAGGTTACTACATTTATGGTATCAGAGCATGCATTAGATTTTGGGGATATAGAACATTCCGTTGTGTTGATTTTCTTTGTGCCTTGTAGATGGCAAGACTAGATGATGAGAGCAGTCACAACAGTGTGGGCCGATGGGGGTGATGATGAGGGTCGTGATTGCAACCGGGAACATCGACACCATCACCACGAAGGCCGTCGTCACTTCGACATGAATAGGTCCCTTCAGATGGTACCCAAGACACTGGTCGGCGGAGAGTCAGCTGAGATGGTAGAGGATTGGTTGGAGCATATGGAAGGATGTTTTCAAGTATTCCATACCACTAAGGAACAAATCCTGGAGGCAGCGAATTTTCTTCTGGAGGGCCATGTTCGTAAATGGTGGAAGTCTGTTTCCACTCCATTACTGCGGGGAACGAGGTACGGTTACTTGGGATGATTTCCGTACTGCATTGTCAAAGTTGTATTTTCCTCCTGCCCTTCACCAGGCCAAGTCTATGGAGCTCTTTTCGCTGAAGCAATGGAACATGTATATGGATGAGTATCATCATAAGTTGTGAGAACCTCGATTCTAATCATCTAATCAAAAATTAAACTATCAAGAATCCACAACAAGTCAAGGCTTAAAGCCTAGATTTTTTTAAATTCGAACCTCTCGCGCGGCCGCGCCACCGAACGAGAGCCTTACATTTCATGGGAACTCTTCGCGCGGCCGCGCCAAAATGGCAGCACAGCTGCGCGATGGGTTCGCATGAATGCAAACCTCTACGCCCAAGGGTGGCGCGGGCGCGCTCCTTCAGTAGCGCGGGTGCGCTGCCCCTTCGACCTGCACAAGAAAACTACCAAAAACCAAATCTAAAGCTCGGGAATGCACAACAATCATAGCCCAAATTAACATTAACATGCATTGATACACCAATCTATCAAAATACAATACATGAAGTTCTAGAGTTGATCAACTACTTAAAAGGGTAGAACATGCATCGGTTCTAGCTATTACAATTCAAAATACAAAACAAGTTCGAGTAATACAAATTCGACTTCTAAACCAGTCCTCACTTCTATCATTCCCAACTCGATCTAGTCATGCTGCCTTTGACTCAATCATGTCCCACCTGTTGCCAAGAACACATACAAAGGCAAGACAACAACAGGATAAATCTTGTGAGAAATATTCCCAGTAAAAGAGACAAAACATATAATCCACGTAATATATCAAATCATGATATACGTAACAACAAGACAAGCAAGTCAAGTAGTGTATCAACAACTCCATTTGAAATGCAATAAAATGCAATGCATGTCTTTAAATCGTGTTCTCATATCTGATGAATCAAAGGAAACGGTTCTCTACTCTTTTTGGGATCCCGAGGACAAAATATCACACAACTCACCGACTCTACCGATCGAGGTGGAAGGTGCATATTTCAATCCTCTAGACTCTGGGGCATCTACAGAGAGTTGATCAACAATTGGTAGTAATTCGTCCACCAATGTCACTCAAATATAATCCCCAGAACGTCTAATTCTCCTTGGTTTCTGTGCCCTCTAAAACAACGTAATAGGCTCAATATGAATGCAAGTATAATTCCAAAAACAATCAAACATATACTTCATGTGACATTCAAGTATGTGATTTCTTCGGGAAAACTCGAATCAATTCGGCTTCGAGTTACTCTTCCCATGCCCGTCAATGTCGTCTCTTACCTCTTCTTTGATTCGATGTAGCTGAAATCCGGACAAGCGTTCTTGATCAAATCTTCAACGATTCTAATTCTGCTAATTTTGAACTCCACGATCTTCAGTCAACTCTGTACGGACATATAAAATCATTCAATATCAATCAATCCAATTCAAACAAATCCCAAAACTCAATCAAACTTCTTACAATCTGAAAATCTCAAACCGGCGACATAACGGCTATAATTTGATCAACCGAAAACCACAAACAGCAGTATATCAATCCAAACAACTCATAACAACAACAATTCAACCAAATCAACACAATACCAACAAATCTAAAAACCCAAAATTTCGAATTATGCTTCCAAAATTCTTAACAAATCTGAACGTCGTTCTTTTTCTGATCCGACTTCGAATATACGATCTATCTTAGCTCAAGAACGACATATCCAAAAATCATCCAATTCTAACAACATCCCAAAAAATAAGTATACTGGATCGAAGAAAAACTTACGGTATAATGGAGCTCTCGTAGCCATGATCGCAAATAAACCTTCGGATTAAAATTTTATCGGGCGGATCGTGCACGGAATGAAATCTGAAAGCTTAAAAAGGCTTTCGGAAGTCTTCAATGGAGGGAACGGTCGAGAGAGAGATAGAGAGAGAGAGAGAGAGAGAGAGAGAGAGAGAGGAAGGAGAAGACTAATTCAAAGAGTAAGGGCCAAGAATATATAAAAATCCCATTTTTGCACTTTGGTCCCTGAATTCTTCAAAAATTGCAATTCATTCCATTATCGAATATCAATAAATCCTCAAATTTCCTAATCTCCGATTACCAATCTTAATCTCCTAAATCTTGATTAGGCTAATTTTGGGTGTTACATAAGTTCTTGAGCTCTTAATGTATTACCCTTGTATCCACTCCAGCTTTGAGGCAAAGTATGACCACTTTCTTCAGGGCATGAATCAAGAGTTCTTTGATCGGATGTCATTATGTGACGATCCGACATCCTACAAGGGATTGTTGAACCATTTTCGACAGACAGAGATCAGTCTGCAGAGAGGTAGGACTCCGAATTATTCTCTCCCTTATGGGAACTTGAGGTCGTGGGCTCAGTCTTTTAAGAAGTCTGCTTTTTCTACTGCTTTTTCTGGATCTAGAGGATTTCACCGGTTTGGTCAGAAGAAGGGACAGTGAAACCATTGTGCGAATAATCACCCGACTAATAAGTTTCATAAAGCTTCCAAATCTTCTTTTTGTTTTGGGAGGATCGGGCATCTTAAGAAGGACTATCCACAGATAGGAGGAGGACAACCATCTGGTGTTGGTTCTCAGGCTACATTGCAGCAGAATTCGTCAGCATAGTCAGTGGGAGGATCTATTCGTCAGTATTGTGTACCAAGCCAAGTGTTTGACCTCAGACATGATTAGGACTTGGAGGGGAACGAGAGGATCATTACAAGTACATTTAATTTATGTGTCATAACTTCATTTGTTCTTATTAATACTGGTGCATCTCATTCCTTCATTTTTCATCATTTTGTAAAGAGTCACCGTTTGCCCTATGTTTTCCTAAACGTAGTAATTCCCGTTTCCACACCGACAGGTCAGTCAGCTTTAGCTAAATGAATTGTGGTGGATTGCCCATTGGAATTTGAAGGAAATGTTTTGACTGCGAATTTGATGATCTTATCAATGGAGGATTTTGATTTTATCTTGGGTATCGACGTACTGACCTTGTATCGAGCGACGATCGATTGCTATCAGAGACTTGTGCATTTTCATCCAAAAGGAATTGATAGTTGGTTTTTCAACGGAGAGGGAGCACGATCCCCGATGCCATTTGTGTCCACTCTGAAAGCATGTTGTGCTTTGGAGTAAGGAGGGAAGACTACCTTATATATGCAGTAGATGCAACCATTGGTAGTGTGGATATTGAGAACATACCAGTCAATAATGAATTTCCTGATATTTTCCCTAAGAGATTCCTGGTTTTTATCCGATCAAAGAAGTGGACATCGGGATCGAGCTCGTACCAAGGACAACATCGATTTCTAGAGCTTCGTATCATTTCGTTCCATCAGAGATTCGGGAGTTAAAGCAACAGCTGCAGGATCTCTTAGAAAATGTATATATCAGTCCTAGTGTTGTGGTTTTCATCGATGATATACTGGTCTACTTGCAAAGCGTGAATGAACATACAAGGAATTTGGGGATCGTTCTGCAAACATGGCTAGCAAACCAACTCTATGCAAAGTTGAGTAAGTGTGAGTTTTAGATTGATCAAGTGGTATTCATTGGTCATGTTATATCCAACAAATTAATTTTTATGGATCTGAGCAAGATTTAGGTTGTACTGAATTGGCCACGTCCAACGACAGTGGCTGAGATCCAAAATTTTCTGGGTTTAACAAGTTATTATCGACGATTTATCGCAAATTTCTCTCAGTTAGCGAGACCATTGATGCAACTCACTTGTAAGGAGTTACCGTTTGAATGGTAATTAGATTGTGAAGAGAGTTTCGATGAGCTTTGTAGTCGTTTGACTTCCGCATTGGTACTAGCTCTATCATCAGGTTATGGAAGGTATATTGTATATATCAATGCATCCAAGCTAGGATTGGGTTGTGTTCTAATGCAGAATGGTCATGTTATTGCATATGCATCCCGACAGTTGAAGAAACACGAATAGAATTGTCCAGTTCATGATCTGGAACTGGCAGCGATCGTGTTTGCTCTTATGATTTGGTGACATTACCTCTACGAAGAGATATTCAAAATTTATACTGATCACAAAAGCTAGAAGTATATCTTTACTCAAGCAGAGTGGAATATGCATCAAATACGATGGATGTATTTGCTAAAATATTATGATTGTGAGATCAAGTACCATTCGAGGCCAGAAAATCTCACAACAGATGCTCTTAGTCACAAGGTAAGATTATTTGTTCTACAAACCAGTGTGGTTCAAGTACAATTCAGGAGTGTTGTTCGATGAGATTTTGTTTTTGAAAAAAGAAAGGGATGGAGAGTGTCAGGGTATGTAGCATCCTATCCGAACCAGATTTGTATGTCAAGATCAAGGAAGCTCAGTTTTTTGATCCGAAAGTGCAGAATTTAGCTAGGCTAGCTAATGGATACAACACATCTAGCTTTGCATTTCAAACAAATGGAACTTTGTGTTTGTCAGAAAGGATTGTAGTACAGGGAGATACTGATTTGAGAAATGAAATTCTAGACCAGGCTCACAGGAGCAAGCTAAGCATCCACCCAGGAAGCATGAAAATGTATAAGGATCTAAGAACTCAATTCTGGTGAAAAGGTATGAACCGTGATGTAGTACGTGTCTAGGTTCTTGGTATGTCAGCAGGTTAAGGCGGAGCACCAAAGACCCGAAGGTTTTATCCTTAGTCTATCGATTCCCGAATGGAAATTGGAGCATATCACGATAGACTTTGTGAACCATTTGCCATTGTCATCGAGAAATTGCGACTCCATTTGGGTAGTAGTGGAAAGACTCACCAAGTCAGCACACTTTCTTCCGTATAACAAATATTACACATTTGATCATATGACTCGTTTGTATATCTAAGAGATAGTATGATTACATGGTGTACCAATGAGTATTGTCAATGATAGAGACCCCAAATTTACTTTCAGATTTTGGAAAAGTTTTCAGCGAGCTTTGGGTACTAATTTGAGTTTGAGTACTGCCTACCACCCAAAGATAGATCGTCAGTCTGAGAGGACCATTCACATACTTGAGGATATGTTGAGAGCGTGTACCGTGTATTTTGGTCCAGTTTGGAAAGATCATTTGCTACTGATTGAGTTTGAGTACAAAAACAGTTATCACCGCGGTATAGGTATGTCACTTTTTGAAGCACTGTATGGACGATGATGTCGTACCCCACTGTTTTGGGAAGAAGTCGGGAAAAGAAAAGTGGAAGGAACAGAATTGATTCAGAGGTTGTTGATATTGTCTATCCATATTTGACCAAGGTGAGTTCGGAGCGTCCGAACTAGGATCGAAGGATCCAAACCCTTCGGAGGCATGAACCAAGGATCGGAGTGGTATTTCTTGGCCACATTACATCCAGGATGGAGTTTTTGTTGATTCGAGCAAGATTGAGGCTGTAATGAACTGGTTGCGTCCGACAACGGTAGCTGAGATCCGTAGTTTTCTGGGTTTAGCAGGATATTATCGTCGCTTAATCGCAAATTTCTCGCAGCTGGATCGACCCCTGACACAACTTACTCGAAAAGGCGTAAATTTGAATGGTCTTCAAAATGTGAAGATAATTTATGTGATCTTTGTAGGCGGTTGACTTCTGCACCAGTGTTGGCTTTACCATCTGGATCTGGAGGATATGTGGTGTACACAAATGCTTCTCTTTAAGGACTAGAATGTGTCCTGACTCAGAATGGGCATGTGATGTCATACGCCTCTATATGAAAGAGTGGGTGCCCGGTGAGCCAACTTGTGGCTAAGGGCTTTGATGACTCTTTGTATAAACAATCTTTTGTTTAATATAATTTACACTTTTATCAATGGCAATGACTTTATCTTTCTTCATATTGTTATATTGTGATATACTATTGTTGTTTTGATAAAGATCTTGAATATACTATAGTGTATGTAAGATGTGGTAGCACATGGGGATGGCTATCATGAAACACATCTTATAGTCACTGTATATTCTAAACTGTTCCTAGTCGATTGAGCCGTCCGATAATAAGGATAAGGATCGCTCGAGCTTGAGACTAGCATTTGCGATGCAGAGTACCACGTTTCATTGGTAAGGAACATAGAGATGTTCGAAGCATGCAAATGGATATTCATATGATGAATGATCGAACTACCCTATCCGGACTTTCCAAGTGGTTATCACTTATCGAGTGGATATAGTCCGCGGTTTTGGTTGTACACCATTAGTCCTTACTACTAGAGACATCATTGAGACTCTATATGCTAGTACTGTGTTTTGACTTGTTTACCGACTCTATTGGGGTCATCAGGTGTCGGGATTGGGTACAGTTACAACACATATAGGAGTCGATGCTTTGTTGTCAAGGATTCACCACATACTTGCGAGTGTGGATATCCTATGCGATCTGAGGAGATATTAGTGTGACGAATCTCTGGCCAGAGTACATGATGTGTTTTAAGAAATGGTTTCTTAGTAGCACATGCGATGTCACTATTTGATCTTCAAGATGTATTGCATAGTTATCGAATCTCGAACGACTCTCGATTTACCAATGGTTGTTGATTCGATCGGGATATATGGATGAAGGGACCGTACTGTACGCTAACCAAAATCTATTGGTTCTTGCAGGCACTATCAGTGATACCTAGGGAATCATGGGGCGATGTTGCTAGGCGCTCTTACCATGATTAGATGGGCAAGTCATAAATTGTTGTTCCGAGTCACAAGGAGTTGTGAGCCCACGGCTAGCTGTATCCCTGAACCATTGAGGGTCACACAGAGTAATGGATTTTTAATCCCCGTTGAGATAGTTAAATTTAAAGAGTTAAATTTAATGAACAAAAAAGTTGGACTTCTTATTTAAGAGTAGAGGAGTAAGATTTCCTAAAATGACATAGGGATGGACATTTTTGGAAATCACTGAATTCGGATTCAAAAAAATTTATCTTGACTTTAAAAGGTGCAGAAATGGTTTCTGTGAACATTGGTAAAATCGGTTTATCAATCAGAGTCACGATGAATTTTATATTAATTTCTGAACATGCGGGCTTTGCTTGTCGGGCTTGAACTTATGACTAATGGGCCCTAAGCTGTTAGCGGCCTACATTATAAATAAGTTATTGCAGTACAGAAATTAAACAACACAGGTCACAAAATAATTTTCGAAAACCCTGTTTTTCTTAAGTGTGGCCGCTGCCCCCTCCCCTCTGCTCGGGAAAAATCCAGTCTGTGAATTTTGAATTACAGTCTGGTTTAACGGATCAAATTCGTTAATTCTCTTCGTAGAAACTTCTGATAGATTTTCTAGTGCAATCTATCAGAGGGATTAAATCTCTGTTCGTGGACCTGATTGAAGAACAGTTCGTCCATCAGTTCCAGGGATATACAACAAGAGCAGAGCAATCTGTTGGTGTCCATAATCTCGATTCGAGATTGGAGGTAAAAATTTATAATTGTTATTTAATTTTTACACACACAATTTAATCGTAAAGTTTTGATACCCATTATGGAATCGTTCCATATAAAATTTTTAAACTTCCGCTGCACCGGGTATCAATTCTGATTGATCTGATCGCCGTTCTCCAACAGTGGTATCAAAGCCAGGTTGCTCAGATCAAGCGATTAAATTAATCGATTGTACAAAAAATTTTTAGCCTCGGTTTTTTGAAACAAAATAAATTTTTTTAAATTAAAAATTTTTCGGGCAAAAACACGGGCAGCGATTGGATCGCTGCTCGGGGGGAAGCGAGAGTCGCTGCCCAGGGCAGCGATTGTCGCTGCCCTAGGGGCAGCCGGGCTGCCCGGCCCGAGCCCCTTTGGGGCGCGGGCAGCTCGGAAGCGTCCCGGGCGGCCCGCGGAAAAATTAATTTTTAATTTTTAAATTAAAATTTTAATATGTTAAAATTCTATTTTTGGTCCGATCGAAAGTTGTTTTTGATTGGTCCACGAGGCGTCGGATCGAATTGTTCGAGTCCGAAAATTTTAAAATTGATTTTTGGATAAATTTGAATTTTTGGAAAATTTATAAATTTTATCCGTTAAATCAGATTTTATGAAATTAATTATTTTTGGTACAATTGATGATAAGATATGATCTTATGGATATATTGAGTAAAATATGATTTTATGTATAAAATTGGATTTTATATGTAAAATATGATTTTATTTGATAAAAAGATAAAATATGTTTTGTATGTAAAATAAGATTTTATATATGGAATATGATTTTATCCTTTTAATTTAAATTGCCATTGCATGTTATCCAATAAATTAATTTTGAATTAAATATTATTGGATAAGGATGATCGATTGCCATGACCAATTTTGTAGGTGTATGTTAGGAATTTACATTTGTTTTTATTGTTGTTGGATTTATTAATGGGCCTGGTTTATGGCCCAATATGAATTGTCATATGTAATAAAAGTGGGCCTGGTTTATGGCCCGTTCCCACCCCTTAAAATGTATCCCCTACTTGTCATGGTTATTTATTGTAAATACATTAGACTTAGTGGGAGATGAAGATTTGAAGATGGAGGTGGGCCCAGCAGACAATAAAGACAGAAGAAATGTAAATTGAAAGCTCAATGTAATAGGATTGCATTGCATACTGCATATTACTTAGGATTGGACTAAGACTCGTGATTGGCAACCACGGGTCGATTAGAAATGGAATCGATCATCCTATATAATATGTGATATTATTGTATGCATGTTTTAGACAAAATTGTGTGAATCCGGCAAGCATACAAATTTTAAAATGATGAGACAAATTTTCAAAATTAAAATCCCTCATTTTAAATATGATTTAAAATTGATATCAAAATAAATAAAAGAAATTTAAAATTGTTTAAATGTTCCTACCTTCCATCAACGATCAATGTATGAGATGCTACCCGCGGATACGGTCCGGCTCATATTATTGGGGGGGGCCGTTCGTCGGAAAGCTGTACATTGGATCGACACATGTTGTAAGTTGGGTGGAACTCCCATGGGATCGGCTCATATTATTGGGGGATCCACATGGAGACCGTCCATCACAACTTAATATTGATGGGTCATCTTGACATGTCACAATAAACGGCGTCATATTATTGGGCCCTTATTGGACATGAGATAAAAAACGTGGAGGTTTCTTTGGAAGCAATTGGACTCTACCTTTTGAAAATTATGGTTGGCTGATATTATTCGGGACCATAGTTTGTCAATTGGACTCCATGTTCTCACTAAGGAAAACAGTTTCCCGTTTTCACTAGAGAGTAGTGAAATCGTTAAAATAGTGGGAATGAGATTCATAAAATAAATTTCGCCTATTTTATGTCTTAGTAAATTAATTAAACAATCACTGATATTTGTCTGTTTCTTTTCAGTATTTCATAAAGATGAATTCGCGTAATCCACTTTTCTCTATCCTCGAACAAAATAAACTGACTGGCGCAAACTATACGGAATGGTTCCGTAAGTTGAAGATTGTCTTGACTTCGGAGAAGATGCTCTACGTGTTAGAAAAATCTCCTCCGAAGGAAGCACCAGCTGATGTAAGTCCAGAAGAGTTTGCCAAACTTGATACATGGTGGGACCATGATATCAAGGCCAAATGCTATATGCAAGCCTCGATGTCTGATGAACTCCAGAGGCGATTTGAGGACACCGTGAATGCTGCTGACATTCACGTACAACTCAAGGAACTTTTTGGGGATCAATCGAGGGCTGAAAGGTTCGCTACTGTAAAAGAGCTAATGACGTGTCGCATGCGTGAAGGGACTTCGGTACGTGATCATGGGGTACGAGTGATTTGGCTCATACAGAAGTTGGTAACCCTTGATTTGGTGTTGGAGCATGAACTCAACGTGGACTTACTACTTCTATCTCTTCCTTCTTCGTTTGAAGGATTTGTGGTGAATTTCAATATGAACAAGATAGAGGCCTCCCTTGAAGAGATGGTCAATATGCTTGTAACATATGAATCCACTTTAAAGAAGGATAAACCGGCTTTCTTGGTGGGCTTCACTTCTTCTGCTAAGAAGGGGCCAAGTACAAAGGGTAAGAAACGTTCTGCCCCACCCAATAAAACCGAACCCGAGAAGAAGTACAAGACAAAGGCTTCAAACATGGAAAAGTCCAAGGATGTTTGCCATTACTGCAAGAAGCCCGGTCATTGGAAACGTAACTGCAAGGAATATCTAGAGCAGTTGCGAACTGCGAAGGGTATGTTCTATATTGAAATAAATGTTTCACTTAATACTACTTCTTGGGTATTGGATACCGGATGTGGATCTCACATTTGCAATGATTTGCAGGTGATGACAAGAAGTCGCAGGCTTAGAATGGGTGAGACCCAGCTGAGGCTCGGAAATGGTTCCAAAGTTGAAGCTAAAGCTGTGGGAGATGTTTATTTAATTTTGCAGAACGGTTTTAAGTTACTTTTGAGAAATGTTTTATTTGTTCCAGATTTGATTAAAAACATTATTTCTGTTTCTATGCTTGATAGAGATGGTTTTTCTTGCAATTTTGTGAATGGGATTTGCAATATTTACAAGAATGAATGTTTGATTGGAAATGGACAACTTGAAAACGATCTATATAACTTAAAATTAAAAGACGTTCCAATAAATTATGTTGATAAACCGGCAACAACAAACAAAAGGAAAATCGATAGTCAAAACCCGGCAAACCTTTGGCATGCTAGGCTAGGTCATATTTCCTCAAGGAGGATGAACAAGCTAGTGGGAGAGGGCATGTTTGATATGTCTGATATTAACTTTCTACCTACTTGTGAATCCTGCCTGAAAGGAAAAATGACTAAATCTCCTTTTAAGGGAAAACCTGAGCGTAGTCAAAATCTGTTGGATTTGATCCATACAGACGTTTGTGGTCCATTTAGAATTGGTACTCAATATGGCCACACCTACTTCATTACCTTTACTGATGATTATTCTAGGTATGGGTATTTATATTTAATGAAATATAAGTCTGAAGCATTTGAAAAGTTCAAAGAATTCAAGGCTGAAGTAGAAAACAAGCTAGATAAAAGTATTAAAGCACTTCGATCGGATCGAGGCGGAGAATACTTAAGTACCGAGTTTTTGGACTATCTGAAAGAGAATGGGATTCTCTCTCAGTGGACTCCTCCTATGACACCACAGCTGAATGGTGTATCGGAGCGTCGTAATCGAACTTTGTTGGACATGGTTCGATCCATGATGAGCTTCACTGAGCTTCCACCTTCGTTTTGGGGCTACGCGCTTGAAACGGCGGTGTTGTTGTTGAACAACGTCCACACCAAAGCAGTGGACAAAACACCATACGAGTTATGGAATGGCAAAGCTCCTAAGTATTCGTACTTGAGGATTTGGGGATGTCCTGCTTACGTGAAGCAGACAGTGGGAGATAAGTTGGATAGTCGATCCACCTTATGTTATTTTGTAGGGTATCCGAAGAATTCAATCGGATATTATTTCAATCATCCTGCTGAAACAAAGGTGTTTGTTTCAAGGAATGCCACCTTCTTGGAGAAGGAGTTCTTATTGGATAAGAAAGGCGAGATGATGGAACTCGAAGAAATTCGAGAAGAACCCGAAATACAAAATAACGATCCTACACCTCAGGAACCATTGATAGACACGCCTATACTTAGAAGATCCGAGAGGACTTCTAGACCTCCTATTCGATATGGTCTTCTTCTTGAAGGGGATCAAGATGAACCCGACGTTGGATGTGATCCAAGAAACTTCAAGGAAGCAATTTCTGATGCGGATTCAAATTTATGGCTTGAAGCTATGCAGTCAGAAATAGATTCTATGCATACAAACCAAGTTTGGTCTTTAGTAGATCCTCCCGATGGAATTGTTCCAATAGGGTGTAAATGGATCTACAAGAGAAAGCTTGGGCCTGATGGTAAGGTATTGACCTACAAGGCGCGATTGGTGGCGAAAGGTTATACTCAAAGACAAGGAGTTGACTATGATGAAACCTTTTCACCAGTTGCAATGTTCAAGTCCATAAGAATCCTTATTGCCATAGCTGCTTGGTATGACTATGAGATATGGCAAATGGATGTGAAGACTGCATTTCTTAATGGAAACATTAAGGAAGAGATCTATATGATGCAGCCTGAGTGATACACATCCATGGGAAGCGAGCATAAGGTATGCAAGCTTCAGAGATCAATCTATGGTCTAAAACAAGCATCAAGAAGTTGGAACCAGAAATTTGATGAAACAATAAAGGATTTTGGTTTCATCAAGAACCCGGAGGAACCATGCGTGTACAAGAAAGCAGTTAAGGATGCTGTTACATTCTTAGTACTTTATGTTGATGACATCCTACTCATTGGGAATGACGTAGGGATGTTGCAGTCAACAAAGATATGGTTATCAGGTAGATTCTCGATGAAGGATTTGGGTGAGGCATCCTATATTCTAGGGATACAGATCTATAGAGATAGATCTAAGAGAATGATAGGACTCACTCAAGCAACCTACATCGACACCATATTGAAACGGTTTTCAATGGATGGGTCCAAGAGAGGACATCTACCTATGTATCATGGAGTTTCTCTATCCAGGTCTATGTGTCCCAAGACTGATGAAGAGATAGAGAAAATGACACATGTACCATATGCGTCAGCCATAGGTAGTATCATGTATGGGATGATATCTACCAGACCGGATGTAGCATTTGCTCTGAGTGTCACGAGCAGATATCAAGCTAATCCCGGTCAAATGCATTGGAAAGCCGTGAAGGACATTCTTAAGTACTTACGAAGGACTAAGAATATGTTCATGGTATATGGAGGAAGAGAACTAAAATTGGAAGGCTATACCGACTCTAGCTTCCAAAGTGACGTGGATGACTCGAAGTCAACCTCTGGATTTGTGTTCATGCTCAATGGCGGTGCTGTCTCTTGAAAGAGTTCCAAGCAGGACACCACAGCGGATTCCACCACTGAGGCAGAATACATTGCAGCATCAGCTGCTGCTAAAGAGGCCGTTTGGATGAGGAATTTCGTCCAAGAGTTGAGCGTTATTCCTGAAGTTGTTGGTCCAGTCTCGGTGTACTGTGACAACACGGGTGCCGTTGCTCAGGCAAAGGAACCAAGGTCTCATCAAAGATCCAAACACGTACTGAGGAAATACCACATCATCCGGGAGATTGTGGAAAGAGGAGACATCACTGTCGAAAGAGTGGCCTCTGCAGACAATATCGCTGATCCACTTACTAAGCCCTTGTCAGGACCATTATTTGACAAACATCGCGAAGCAATGGGTCTACGTAGTATGACTAGTTGGCTTTAGGGCAAGTGGGAGATTGAAAGAGTGGGTGCCCGGTGAGCCAACTTGTGGCTAAGGGCTTTGATGACTCTTTGTATAAACAATCTTTTGTTTAATATAATTTACACTTTTATCAATGGCAATGACTTTATCTTTCTTCATATTGTTATATTGTGATATACTATTGTTGTTTTGATAAAGATGTTGGAGAACGCGGCTTTCAGATCAAACAAGATTGATACCCGGTGCAGCGGAAGTTTAAAAATTTGTATGGAACGATTCCATATTGGGTATCAAATCTTTACGATTAAATTGTGTGTGTAAAAATTTAAATAACAATTATAAATTTTTACCTTTAATCTCGAATCGAGATTTTGGACACCAAAAGATTTCTCTGCTCTTGTTGTATCTCCCTGGAACCGATGGACGAACTGTTCTTCAATCAGGTCCACGAATAGAGATTTAATCCCTCTGATAGATTGCACTAGAAAATCTATCAGAAGTTTTCTACGAAGAGATTAACGAATTTGATTCGTTAAACCAGACTGTAATTCAAAATCACAGGCTGGATTTTTCTGACAGAGAGAGGGAGGGGGGCGGCCACCTTTTAGAAAAATACTTAGGGTTTTCGAAAATTGTGACCTCTCGTGTGTAATTTCTGTACTGCAATAACTTATTTATAATGTAGGCCACTAACAGCTTAGGGCCCATTAGTCATAAGTTCAGGCCCGACAAGCAAAGCCCGCATGTTCAGAAATTAATATAAAATTCATCGTGACTCCGATTGATAAACCGATTTCACCAATGTGCACAGAAACCATTTCTGCACCTTTTAAAGTCAAGATAAATTTTTCTGAATCCGAATTCAGTGATTTCCAAAAATGGCCATCCCTATGTCATTTTAGGAAATCTTACTCCTCTACTCTTAAATAAGAAGTCCAACTTCTTCGTTCATAAAATTTAACTCTTTAAATTTAACTATCTCAACGGGGATTAAAAATCCATTACACTGTGTGACCCTCAATGGTTCAGGGATACAGCTAGCCGTGGGCTCACAACTCCTTGTGACTCGGAACAACAATTTCCGACTTGCCCATCGAATCATGGTATGAGCGCCTAGCAACATCGCCCCATGATTCCCTAGGTATCACTGATAGTGCCTACAAGAACCAGTAGATTTTGGTTAGCATACAGTACGGTCCCTTCATCCAAATATCCCGATCAAATCAACAACCATTGGTATATCGAGAGTCGCTCGAGATTCGATAACTATGCAATGCATCTTGAAGATCAAATAGTGACATCGCATGTGCTACTAAGAAACCATTTCTTAAATCACATCATGTACTCTGGCCAGAGATTCGTCACACTAATATCTCCTCAGATCGCATAGGATATCCACACTCGCAAGTATGTGGCGAATCCTTGACAACAAAGCATCGACTCCTATGTGTGTTGTAACTGTACCCAATCCCGACACCTGATGACCCCAATAGAGTCGGTAAACAAGTCAAAACACAGTACTAGCATATAGAGTCTCAATGATGTCTCAAGTAGTAAGGACTAATGGTGTACAACCAAAACCGCGGACTATATCCACTCGATAAGTGATAACCACTTGGAAAGTCCGGATAGGGTAGTTCGATCATTCATCATATGAATATCCATTTGCATGCTTCGAACATCTCTATGTTCCTTACCAATGAAACGTGGTACTCTGCATCGCAAATGCTAGTCTCAAGCTCGAGCGATCCTTATCCTTATTATCGGACGGCTCAATCGACTAGGAACAGTTTAGAATATACAGTGACTATAAGATGTGTTTCATGATAGACATCCCCATGTTCTACCACATCTTACATACACTATAGTATATTCAAGGTCTTTATCAAAACAACAATAGTATATCACAATATTACAATATGAAGAAAGATAAAGTCATTGCCATTAATAAAAGTGTAAATTATATTAAACAAAAGATTGTTTATACAAAGAGTCATCAAAGCCCTTAGCCACAAGTTGGCTCACCGGGCACCCACTCTTTCAATCTCCCACTTGCCCTATAGCCAACTAGTCATACTACGTAGACCCATTGCTTCGCGATGTTTGTCAAATAATGGTCCTGGCAAGGGCTTAGTAAGTGGATCAGCGATATTGTCTGCAGAGGCCACTCTTTCGACAGTGATGTCTCCTCTTTCCACAATCTCCCGGATGATGTGGTATTTCCTCAGTACGTGTTTGGATCTTTGATGAGACCTTGGTTCCTTTGCCTGAGCAATGGCACCCGTGTTGTCACAGTACACCGGGACTGGACCAACAACTTCAGGAATGACGCCCAACTCTTGGACGAAATTCCTCATCCAAACGGCCTCTTTAGCAGCAGCTGATGCTGCAATGTATTCAGCCTCAGTGGTGGAATCCGCTGTGGTGTCTTGCTTGGAACTCTTCCAAGAGACAGCACCGCCATTGAGCATGAACACAAATCCAGAGGTTGACTTCGAGTCATCCACGTCACTTTGGAAGCTAGAGTCGGTATAGCCTTCCAATTTTAGTTCTCTTCCTCCATATACCATGAACATATTCTTAGTCCTTCGTAAGTACTTAAGAATGTCCTTCACGGCTTTCCAATGCATTTGACCAGGATTAGCTTGATTTCTGCTCGTGACACTCAGAGCAAATGCTACATCCGGTCTGGTAGATATCATCCCATACATGATACTACCTATGGCTGACGCATATGGTACATGTGTCATTTTCTCTATCTCTTCATCAGTCTTGGGACACATAGACTTGGATAGAGAAACTCCATGACACATGGGTAGATGTCCTCTCTTGGACCCATCCATTGAAAACCGTTTCAATATGTTGTCGATGTAGGTTGATTGAGTGAGTCCTATCATTCTCTTAGATCTATCTCTATAGATCTGTATCCCAAGAATATAGGATGCCTCACCCAAATCCTTCATCGAGAATCTACCTGATAACCATATCTTTGTTGACTGCAACATCCCTACATCATTCCCAATGAGTAGGATGTCATCAACATAAAGTACTAAGAATGTCACAGCATCCTTAACTACTTTCTTGTACACGCATGGTTCCTCCGGATTCTTGATGAAACCAAAATCTTTTATTGTTTCATCAAATTTTTGGTTCCAACTTCTTGATGCTTGTTTTAGACCATAAATTGATCTTTGAAGCTTGCATACCTTATGCTCGCTTCCCATGGATGTGAACCCCTCAGGCTGCTTCATATAGATTTCTTCCTTAATGTCTCCATTAAGAAAAGTAGTCTTCACATCCATTTGCCATATCTCATAGTCATACCATGCAGCTATGGCAATAAGGATTCTTATGGACTTGAACATTGCAACTGGTGAAAAGGTTTCATCATAGTCAACTCCTTGTCTTTGAGTATAACCTTTCGCCACCAATCGCGCCTTGTAGGTCAATACCTTACCATCAGGCCCAAGCTTTCTCTTGTAGATCCATTTACACCCTATTGGAACAATTCCATCGGGAGGATCTACTAAAGACCAAACTTGGTTTGTATGCATCGAATCTATTTCCGACTGCATAGCTTCAAGCCATAAATTTGAATCCGCATCAGAAATTGCTTCCTTGAAGTTTCTTGGATCACATCCAACATCGGGTTCACCTTGATCCCCTTCAAGAAGAAGACCATATCGAATAGGAGGTCTAGAAGTCCTCTCGGATCTTCTAGGTATAGGCGTGTCCAGCAATGGTTCCTGAGGTGTAGGATCGTTATTTTGTATTTCGGGTTCTTCTCGAATTTCTTCGAGTTCCATCATCTCGCCTTTCTTATCCAATAAGAACTCCTTCTCCAAGAAGGTGGCATTCCTTGAAACAAACACCTTTGTTTCAGCAGGATAATAGAAATAATATCCGATTGAATTCTTCGGATACCCTACAAAATAACATAAGCTGGATCGACTATCCAACTTATCTCCCACTGTCCGCTTCACGTAAGCAGGACATCCCCAAATCCTCAAGTACAAATACTTAGGAGCTTTGCCATTCCATAACTCGTATGGTGTTTTGTCCACTGCTTTAGTGTGGACGTTGTTCAACAACAATATCGCCGTTTCAAGCGCATAGCCCCAAAACGAAGGTGGAAGCTCAGTGAAGCTCATCATGGATCGAACCATGTCCAACAAAGTTCGATTACGACGCTCCGATACACCATTCAGTTGTGGTGTCATAGGAGGAGTCCACTGAGAGAGAATCTCATTCTCTTTCAGATAGTCCAAAAACTCGGTACTCAAGTATTCTCCACCTCGATCCGATCGAAGTGCTTTAATAATTTTACCTAGCTTGTTTTCTACTTCAGCCTTGAATTCTTTGAACTTTTCAAATGCTTCAGACTTATATTTCATTAAATATAAATACCCATACCTTGAATAATCATCAGTAAAGGTAATGAAGTAGGTGTGGCCATATTGAGTCCCAACTCTAAATGGACCACAAATATCTGTATGGATCAAATCCAACAGATTTTGACTACGCTCAGGTTTCCCCTTAAAAGGAGATTTAGTCATTTTTCCTTTTAGGCAGGATTCACAAGTAGGTGGAGAGTTAATATCAGACATATCAAACATGCCCTCTCCCACTAGCTTGTTCATCCTCCTTGAGGAAATATGACCTAGCCTAGCGTGCCAAAGGTTTGCCGGGTTTTGGCTATCGATTTTCCTTTTGTTTGTTGTTGCCGGTTTATCAACATAATTTATTGGAACGTCTTTTAGTTTTAAGTTGTATAGATCGTTTTCAAGTTGTCCATTTCCAATTAAACATTCATTCTTGTAAATATTGCAAATCTCATTCACAAAATTGCAAGAATAACCATCTCTATCAAGCATAGAAAAAGAAATAATGTTTTTAATTAAATCCGGAACAAATAAAATATCTCTTAAAAGTAACTTAAAACCGTTCTGCAAAATTAAATAAACATCTCCCACGGCTTTTGCTTCAACTCTGGAACCATTTCCGAGCCTCAGCTGGGTCTCACCCATCCTAAGCCTGCGACTTCTTGTCATCACCTGCAAATCATTGCAAATGTGAGATCCACATCCGGTATCCAATACCCAAGAAGTAGTATTAAATGAAACATTTATTTCAATATAGAACATACCCTTTGCAGTTCGCAACTGCTCTAGATATTCCTTGCAGTTACGCTTCCAATGACCGGGCTTCTTGCAGTAATGGCAAACATCCTTGGATTTTTCCATGTTTGAAGCCTTTGTCTTGTACTTCTTCTCGGGTTCGACTTTCTTGGGTGGGGCAGAACGTTTCTTACCCTTCGTACTTGGCCCCTTCTTAGCAGAAGAAGAGGAGCCCACCAAGAAAGCCGGTTTATCCTTCTTTAATGTGGATTCATATGTCACAAGCATATTGACCATCTCTTCAAGGGAGGCCTCTATCTTGTTCATATTGAAATTTACCACAAATCCGTCAAACGAAGAAGGAAGAGACAGAAGTAGTAAGTCCACGTTGAGTTCATGCTCCAACACCAAATCAAGGGTTACCAACTTCTGTATGAGCCAAATCACTCGTACCCCATGATCACGGACCGAAGTCCCTTCACGCATGCGACACGTCATTAGCTCCTTTACAGTAGCGAACCTTTCAGCCCTCGATTGAGCACCAAAAAATTCCTTGAGTTGAACGTGAATGTCAGCAGCATTCACGGTGTCCTCAAATCGCCTCTGGAGTTCATCAGACATCGAGGTTTGCATATAGCATTTGGTCTTGATATCATGGTCCCACCATGTATCAAGCTTGGCTAACTCCTCCGGACTTACGTCAGCTGGTGCTTCCTTCGGAGGAGATTTCTCTAACACGTAGAGCATCTTCTCCGAAGTCAAGACAATCTTCAACTTACGGAACCATTCCGTATAGTTTGCGCCAGTCAACTTATTTTGTTCGAGGATCGAGAAAAGTGGATTACGCGAATTCATTGTATGAAATACTGAAAAGAAACAGACAAATATCAGTGATTGTTTAAGCAATTTACTAAGACATAAAATAGGCGAGATTTATTTTATGAATCTCACTCCCACTATTTTAACGATTTCACTACACTCTAGTGAAAACGGGAAACTGTTTTCCTTAGTGAGAACATGGAGTCCAATTGACAAACTTATAGTCCCGAATAATATCAGCCAACCATAATTTTCAAAAGGTAGAGCCCAATTTCTTCCAAAGCAACCTCCACGTTTTTACCTCATGTCCAATAAGGGCCCAATAATATGACGCCGTTTATTGTGACATGTCAAGATGACCCATCAATATTAAGTTGTGATGGACGGTCGCCATGTGGATCCCCCAATAATATGAGCCGATCCCATGGGAGTTCCACCCAACTTACAACATGTGTCGATCCAATGTACAGCTTTCCGACGAACGGGCCCCCCCAATAATATGAGCCGGACCGTATCCGCGGGTAGCATCTCATACATTGATCGTTGATGGAAGGTAGGAACATTTAAACAAATTTAAATTTCCTTTATTTATCTTGATATCAATTTTAAATCATATTTAAAATGAGGGATTTTTAATTATGAAAATTTGTCTCATCATTTTTATAATTTTTGTATGCTTGTCGGATTCACACAATTTTGTATAAAACATGCATACAACTATAATATCACATATTATATAGGATGATCGATTCCATTTCTAATCGACCCGTGGTTGCCAATCACGAGTCTTAGTTCAATCCTAGGTAATATGCAGTATGCAATGCAATCCTATTACATTTGCTTCCAATTTACATTTCTTCTGTCTTTATTGTCTGCTGGGCCCACCTCCATCTTCAAATCTTGATCTCCCACTAAATCTAATGTATTTACAATAAATAACAATGACAAGTAGGGGATACATTTTTAAGGGGTGGGAACGGGCCATAAACCAAGCCCACTTTTATTACATATGACATTCATATTGGGCCATAAATCAGGCCCATTAATAAAACCAACAACAATAAAAACAAATGTAAATTCCTAACATACACCTACAAAATTGGTCATGGCAATCGATCATCCTTATCCAATAACATTTAATTCAAAATTAATTTATTGGATAACATGCAATGGCAATTTAAATTTAAAAGGATAAAATCATATTTCATACATAAAATCTTATTTTACATACAAAATCATATTTTATCTTTTTATCAAATAAAATCATATTTTATCTATAAAATCCAATTTTATACATAAAATCATATTTTACTCAATATATCCATAAGATCATATCTTATCATCAATTGTACCAAAAATAATTAATTTCAAAATTCAATTAAAGGATAAAATATTAAAATTTTCCAAAAATTCAAATTTATCCAAAAATCAATTTTAAAATTTTCGGACTCGAACAATTCGATCCGACGCCTCGTGGACCAATCAAAACAACTTTCGATCGGACCAAAAATAGAATTTTAACATATTAAAATTTAATTTAAAAATTAAAAAAAAAATTTCCCGCGGGCCGCCCGGGACGTTCCCGGGCCGGGCAGCCCGGCTGCCCCTAGGGCAGCGACGATCGCTGCCCTGCGCAGCGCCGTGTGCCGCCCTGTGCAGTGCCCAGCGCTGCGCAAGGCAGCGCCGTGCGCTGCCCGGGGCAGCGACCATCGCTGCCCCTCCCGGGCAGCGATCCAATCGCTGCCCGGGTTTTTGCCCGAGAAAAAAAAAATATTTTTATTTTAAAATATTTATTTTGTTTCAAAAACCGAGGCCTAAAAAATTTTTGTACAATCGATTAATTTAATCGCTTGATCTGAGCAACCTGGCTCTGATACCACTGTTGGAGAACAGAAACATGTGGATTACTGAGATGAAACAAGATTGATACCCGGTGCAGCGGAAGTTTAAAAATTTGTATGGAACGATTCCATATTGGGTATCAAATCTTTACGATTAAATTGTGTGTGTAAAAATTTAAATAACAATTATAAATTTTTACCTTTAATCTCGAATCGAGATTTTGGACACCAACAGATTTCTCTGCTCTTGTTGTATCTCCCTGGAACCGATGGACGAACTGTTCTTCAATCAGGTCCACGAATAGAGATTTAATCCCTCTGATAGATTGCACTAGAAAATCTATCAGAAGTTTTCTACGAAGAGATTAACGAATTTGATTCGTTAAACCAGACTGTAATTCAAAATCACAGGCTGGATTTTTCTGACAGAGAGAGGGAGGGGGGCGGCCACCTTTTAGAAAAATACTTAGGGTTTTCGAAAATTGTGACCTCTCGTGTGTAATTTCTGTACTGCAATAACTTATTTATAATGTAGGCCACTAACAGCTTAGGGCCCATTAGTCATAAGTTCAGGCCCGACAAGCAAAGCCTGCATGTTCAGAAATTAATATAAAATTCATCGTGACTCCGATTGATAAACCGATTTCACCAATGTGCACAGAAACCATTTCTGCACCTTTTAAAGTCAAGATAAATTTTTCTGAATCCGAATTCAGTGATTTCCAAAAATGGCCATCCCTATGTCATTTTAGGAAATCTTACTCCTCTACTCTTAAATAAGAAGTCCAACTTCTTCGTTCATTAAATTTAACTCTTTAAATTTAACTATCTCAACGAGGATTAAAAATCCATTACACTGTGTGACCCTCAATGGTTCAGGGATACAGCTAGCCGTGGGCTCACAACTCCTTGTGACTCGGAACTACAATTTCCGACTTGCCCATCGAATCATGGTATGAGCGCCTAGCAACATCGCCCCATGATTCCCTAGGTATCACTGATAGTGCCTACAAGAACCAGTAGATTTTGGTTAGCGTACAGTACGGTCCCTTCATCCAAATATCCCGATCGAATCAACAACCATTGGTATATCGAGAGTCGCTCGAGATTCGATAACTATGCAATGCATCTTGAAGATCAAATAGTGGCATCGCATGTGCTACTAAGAAACCATTTCTTAAATCACATCATGTACTCTGGCCAGAGATTCGTCACACTAATATCTCCTCAGATCGCATAGGATATCCACACTCGCAAGTATGTGGTGAATCCTTGACAACAAAGCATCGACTCCTATATGTGTTGTAACTGTACCCAATCCCGACACCTGATGACCCCAATAGAGTCGGTAAACGAGTCAAAACACAGTACTAGCATATAGAGTCTCAATGATGTCTCAAGTAGTAAGGACTAATGGTGTACAACCAAAACCGCGGACTATATCCACTCGATAAGTGATAACCACTTGGAAAGTCCGGATAGGGTAGTTCGATCATTCATCATATGAATATCCATTTGCATGCTTCGAACATCTCTATGTTCCTTACCAATGAAACGTGGTACTCTGCATCGCAAATGCTAGTCTCAAGCTCGAGCGATCCTTATCCTTATTATCGGACGGCTCAATCGACTAGGAACAGTTTAGAATATACAGTGACTATAAGATGTGTTTCATGATAGACATCCCCATGTTCTACCACATCTTACATACACTATAGTATATTCAAGGTCTTTATCAAAACAACAATAGTATATCACAATATTACAATATGAAGAAAGATAAAGTCATTGCCATTAATAAAAGTGTAAATTATATTAAACAAAAGATTGTTTATACAAAGAGTCATCAAAGCCCTTAGCCACAAGTTGGCTCACCGGGCACCCACTCTTTCAAAAGACCTTGAATATACTATAGTGTATGTAAGATGTGGTAGCACATGGGGATGGCTATCATGATACACATCTTATAGTCACTGTATATTCTAAACTGTTCCTAGTCGATTGAGCCGTCCGATAATAAGGATAAGGATCGCTCGAGATTGAGACTAGCATTTGCGATGCCGAGTACCACGTTTCATTGGTAAGGAACATAGAGATGTTCGAAGCATGCAAATGGATATTCATACGATGAATGATCGAGCTACCCTATCCGGACTTTCCAAGTGGTTATCACTTATCGAGTGGATAAAGTCCGCGGTTTTTGTTGTACACCATTAGTCCTTACTACTTGAAACATCATTGAGACTCTATATGCTAGTACTGTGCTTTGACTCATTTACCGACTCTATTGGGGTCATCAGGTGTTGGGATTGGGTACAGTTACAACATATATAGGAGTCGATGCTTTGTTGTCAATGATTCACCACATACTTGCGAGTGTGGATATCCTATGCGATCTGAGGAGATATTAGTGTGACGAATCTCTGACCAGAGTACATGATGTGTTTTAAGAAATGGTTTCTTAGTAGCACATGCGATGTCACTATTTGATCTTCAAGATGTATTGCATAGTTATCGAATCTCGAATGACTCTCGATTTACCAATGGTTGTTGATTCGATCGGGATATATGGATGAAGGGACCGTACTGTACGCTAACCAAAATCTTTTGGTTCTTGCAGGCACTATCAGTGATACCTAGGGAATCATGGGGCGATGTTGCTAGGCGCTCTTACCATGATTCGATGGGCAAGTCGGAAATTGTTGTTCCGAGTCACAAGGAGTTGTGAGCCCACGGCTAGCTGTATCCCTGAACCATTGAGGGTCACACAGAGTAATGAATTTTTAATCCCCGTTGAGATAGTTAAATTTAAAGAGTTAAATTTAATGAACAAAGAAGTTGGACTTCTTATTTAAGAGTAGAGGAGTAAGATTTCCTAAAATGACATAGGGATGGGCATTTTTGGAAATCACTGAATTCGGATTCAGAAAAATTTATCTTGACTTTAAAAGGTGCAGAAATGGTTTCTGTGAACATTGGTAAAATTGGTTTATCAATCAGAGTCACGATGAATTTTATATTAATTTCTGAACATGCGGGCTTTGCTTGTCGGGCTTGAACTTATGACTAATGGGCCCTAAGCTGTTAGCGGCCTACATTATAAATAAGTTATTGCAGTACAGAAATTAAACAACACAGGTCACAAAATAATTTTTGAAAACCCTGTTTTTCTTAAGTGTGGCCGCCGCCCCCTCCCCTCTGCTCGGGAAAAATCCAGTCTGTGAATTTTGAATTACAGTCTGGTTTAACGGATCAAATTCGTTAATTCTCTTCGTAGAAACTTCTGATAGATTTTCTAGTGCAATCTATCAGAGGGATTAAATCTCTGTTCGTGGACCTGATTGAAGAACAGTTCGTCCATCAGTTCCAGGGATATACAACAAGAGCAGAGCAATCTGTTGGTGTCCATAATCTCGATTCGAGATTGGAGGTAAAAATTTATAATTGTTATTTAATTTTTACACACACAATTTAATCGTAAAGTTTTGATACCCATTATGGAATCGTTCCATATAAAATTTTTAAACTTCCGCTGCACCGGGTATCAATTCTGATTGATCTGATCGCCGTTCTCCAACACTATACAGTTGAAAGTTTGAGGTGGGTGAGAAAGTGTTTCTGAAAGTCTCACCATTTCGCAAGATTTTGAGATTCGGTCTCAAGGGTAAGCTATATCCCAGGTTCATTGATCCATTTGAGATCTTGGAAAGTGTTGAAGATTTGGCTTACAGGTTGGCATTACCGTCGTATTTGTCAAGTATCCACGACATGTTCCATGTTTCACTGTTGCGACGGTATGTGGCAGATGAGTCTCATATCTTACAGCTGTCTAAAGTACAGTTGGATACAAATTTGACGTATGTGGAGAGACCTTTGTGTATCATAGGTCATAAGGATAAGGTGTTACGCAACAAGATCATTTCTCTTATTCTAGTTCAATGGCAGCGCAGAGGCACTGAGGAAGCAACTTGGGAATTTGAGAGTCGTATGCGTACAGATACCCAGAGTTATTTTGAAATTGTTGTGTCTTGCCAAATGTTTAGTTTGAATAAAAGATGTTTATTCAGTATTTTACTGCATTCAGTACTTAAGATTGTTCGAAGACAAAATATCTTAAGTAGAGAGAGAATGTAGTAGCCCGGCTCCATTTTACAAGATTAATTAAGTAAAAACGGTTAAGCATGAATTTGGGACTTAATTTGGATTTAATTATACAATTTTCGGAAATTTGACCAAGGTGATTTCGGAGCGTCCGAACTAGGATCGGAGGGTCCGAACCCTTCGGAGGCATGAACCAAGGATCGAAGGCTTCGGATAGATCGGACCGTCTGAACTCCGCCTATAAATAGGACATCCGAGGCCTCATTTTCTTCACAACATTTCCAAGTTTTTTAATCGGTTCTAGGGTCTTTTAGGTGTTTTCAAGCCTTCCTAGTCTTGGTCCGGAGGTTGGCGAGGTGCTCCGGGGTTGCTACTGAGAGGTGCCCAAGTTCTGGGGCAGTCGTCATCAGAGGGCTTACGACGGACGCAGGTATAGCTCTGGCTCCTTATAGTAAATATGGATTATGATATAGCATAGTTAAGGCTTTTACAATAAGATTATAATGCATGAGTACTTTGCATTGTAGTACGGACGATAGGCTTAGACATAGAGCTGGTCTAGCTTTGCCTAGTATATGGGTACAGAAGTATTATTCGAAATATTCAGATTGAGTATGCATGTATTATGTGTTTTCATGGATTATGTGATTGCATGTTTTATATGCCTTTATACAACATGTCATGACTGTATGTTGCATACATGAGCATATTGAGCCTTTACCTTAGAGATATCCTGTAGTAGGGCGCTCACCCTATGAGTTGTGGATGGTTGGATACGTAAGTCTTGTGTCAGGTCACCGTGATGGTTGGACACTTGTATTAGTATCAGGTCACCACTATCCACTGTGTATAGGATTCAACTTCTGATGTGACGGCGCAGCGTGCTATATACCCTGGGCCCGGTCTATGAGCTTGTTTCTTAACCTGAATTTCTTGGTACCCAGTTCACTTGCATACATGCACATATAATACCGTATACTCATACTATCGTACTGATCTTTTTACACCCACGTCTCGTACTTTGTTGTATCTGGTCACCCTATTCCATGGGGCAGGTCTGCGGCTGGATGAGGCGGGTGGTTCCAGGAGGGCTTAGGCGATGGATGGCCAGTAGGGTTTTATCTAGGCTTTTGTTTATGGTGTATTTGGGTTAATTCATTGGATTATTTGATATGGTTGTATAAAAATATTTTAATTGTTGTTTAAGATTTCCGCTGTTACTTTTCTGTTTTGTTTGATTAAGTTAAATGCATGCTTAAGCTTCTGTTTAGTTAGGTGATCATGGTGCGGGTCACTACACGTATACCCCTAAATTTTCATCCAAGAGAAAAGGTATTTCTGAAAGTTTCTCCATTTCGTTGAATTATGAGATTTGGTCTCAAAAGGAAGCTATCTCCAAGATTCATTGGTCCATTTGAAATTCTGGAAAGCGTTGGGGATTTATCTTACAGACTGACTTTGACACCTTATCTATCTAGTATTCCTGATATGTTTCACGTATATTTGTTAACAGTATGTGGCGAACGAGTCTCATATTCTACACCCGTTCGAGGTTCGACTTAATGACGATGTGACTTATGTGGAGAAACCAATTTGCATTTTGGACTGGAAAGTCCAAGGTGTTGCGAAACAAGGCTATTCCTCTTGTTCCAGTCTAGTGGCAGCACCGAGGCACCGAAAAAGCCACATGGGAGCTAGAGAGTCGTGTGTGCACTGAACATCCAGAGTTATTTTGAATTGTAATGATTATGTTGTGCTTCGTTCTAAACCTCAGTTGTAACATCAGTTCAGATGTAATAAATGATGTTGTTCTAAGATTTTCCTGAGTTCGAGGATGAAATCTCTTAAAGTGGGGAGTATATAGTAACCCGACTCCTGTTTGAGTAATTATATTGTCTAGGGTGGTGATTTTACAGGGTATATGTTTTTTATTGGTGATTTGATGGGGTGAGTTTGAAAGCTCTGAACCCTCAAATCAGAAGCTCCGAACTCTGTTTGCACAGTGAATTGTCCTATCATAGGACACGCGTTCGTTGAGTAGAGATCGGAAGCTCTGAATTAGAGCTGTCAAAATGAGTCCGCGGGGCGAGCCAATCCGCAACCCACCAAAACCCGCGATTTGGCGGGGCTGACCGGCCCATCATTTAAGCGGGTTGGGAAATTATCAATCGAATCCGCCTATTTGGCGGTGCAGGGCGAGCCAACCCACCATTTTTTAGTTATATTTGGCGGGTTGAGGCGGGATAGCCCGCAACCCACCACTTGGCGGGGCGTTCCACTATTTAGACGGGTTGAAAATTTGTCAATCCAACTCACCTATGTAGCGAGGCGGGGTGGGCCAATCCAGTGGGCTCAATCCACTTTTACAGCTCTACTCCGAATGAGTGATCGGAATCTCTGAACGCATATCGGAAGGTCCAAAATTTTAGCTATAAATAGAGGTCGAGACCCTCATTTCAAATTTCCAATTCCACAGCTCCTGTCTCATCCAGTCTTTAGATTGTAGGCTTTTTGGGCATCGTCTCGAGGGACGGACGATAGCGAGGCTGTTGGAAAACGGTGATCAGATCAATCAGAATTGATACCCGGTGCAGCGGAAGTTTATAAATTTTATATGGAACGATTCCATATCATGGGTATCAAAACTTTACGATTAAATTGTGCGTGTAAAAATTAAATAACAATTAAATTTTTACCTTAAATCTCGAAACGAGATTATGGACACCAACAGATTACTCTGCTCTTGTTGTATATCCCAGGAACTGATGGACGAACAATTCTTCAATCAGGTCCACGAACAGAAGTTTAATCCCTCTGATAGATTGCACTAGAAAATCTATCAGAAGTTTCTACGAAGAGAATTAACGAATTTGATCCGTTAAACCAGACTGCAAATTCGAAATTCACAGACTGGATTTCAGAGAGAAAACACAGAGAGGAGGCGGCCACTATAGGTCTCAAAAACCCTAGTGTTCGAAATTATGAGCCTCTGTTGTGTAATTTCTGTACTGCAATAACTTATTTATAATGTGGGCTGCTAACAGCTTAGGGCCCATTAGTCATAAGTTCAAGCCTGACAAGCAAAGCCCGCATGTTCAAAAATTAATATAAAATTCATCGTGACTCAGATTGATAAACCAATTTCACCAATGTGCACAGAAACCATTTCTGCATCTTTTAAATTCAAGATAAATTTTTTGAATCCGAATTCAGTGATTTCCAAAAATGCCCATCCCTATGTCATTTTAGGAAATCTTACTCTTCTACTCTGATATAAGAAGTCCCACTTCTTTATTCACTAAATTTAACTCTTTAAATTTAATTATCTCAACGGGGATTAAAAATCCATTACTTGTGTGACCCTCAATGGTTCAGGGATACAGCTAGCCGTGGGCTCACAACTCCTTGTGACTCGGAACAACAATTTCCGACTTGCCCATCGAATCATGGTAAGAGCGCCTAGCAACATCGCCCCATGATTCCCTAGGTATCACTGATAGTGCCTGCAAGAACCAATAGATTTTGGTTAGCGTACAGTACGGTCCCTTCATCCATATATCCCGATCGAATCAACAACCATTGGTAAATCGAGAGTCGTTCGAGATTCGATAACTATGCAATGCATCTTGAAGATCAAATAGTGACATCGCATGTGCTATTAAGAAACCATTTCTTAAAACACATCATGTACTCTGGCCAGAGATTCGTCACACTAATATCTCCTCAGATTGCATAAGATATCCACACTAGCAAGTATGTGGTGAATCCTTGAAAACAAAGCATCGACTCCTATATGTGTCGTAACTGTACCCAATCCCGACACCTGATGACCCCAATAGAGTCGGTAAACGAGTCAAAGTACAGTACTAGCATATAGAGTCTCAATGATGTTTCAAGTAGTAAGGACTAATGGTGTACAACCAAAACCGCGGACTTCATCCACTCGATAAGTGATAACCACTTGGAAAGTCCGAATAGGGTAGTTCGATCATTCATCATATGAATATCCATTTGCATGCTTCGAACATCTCTATGTTCCATACCAATGAAACGTGGTACTCGTCATCGCAAATGCTAGTCTCAATCTCGAGCGATCCTTATCCTTATTAACGGACGGCTCAATCGACTAGGAACTGTTTAGAATATACAGTGACTATAAGATGTGTTTCATGATAGTCATCCCCATGTGCTACCACATCTTACATACACTATAGTATATTCAAGGTCTTCATCTAAACATCTTATAGTATGTCACAACATAATAATATGATAAAAGATAAAGTAAACGCCATAATAAAAGTGTAAATTATATTAAACAAAAGATTGTTTATACATAGAGTCATAAAAGCCCTTAGCCACAAGTTGGCTCACCGGGCACCCACTCTTTCAGAGGCATTACGGGATCGTAGTGAAGTTGTACTTAGAGTTTGGGGCTATCGCCATTAGTAAGCTAGCGACAAACGCATGTAATACTCCGAGTTCTTGATAAGTTTGATAGTATCTATTAGCTCAGTCAAGGATTTTAGAATTATATAAGTGATACGATATATATTTGATTATAGGCTTGAATACTAGGTAATACAACTAACTTGACCTAGTGCTACATAAGCACTGAATGAGATATCCATCTGAGTATGCATTCTTATGTGTTGAATTTTATCTGCCATGATATGCATATATTGCTATTCATATGTTGCATGTCCATGTATCACGTTGAGCCGAATCTCATTCCAGATTCGAAAGGGCTGTGGTGTTTTCAGGAAATTCCAGATCCACATCCGGATGAGTGTGCTAGTTATGCAGAGGGATATTTTCGAGTTGATACTATGCCCCACCCCGCCAGCTGGCGGGTTTTGGTGGGTTACGGGTTTGTTCGTCCCGCCTAGGGGTGCAAACGAACCGAGCCGGTTCATGAGTCTTACGAGCCAGCTCGATAAATATTTGATTCGTATTCGAGCTTATCGAACTCGAGCCGAATTCGAACATGTTCGAACTTTTTTTCGAGCCGAGCTCGAGCCAAAATTATTTTTTTCGATAGTTCGCGAGCCTTAATATTTAATTAATATAATATAATTATATATAAATATATATAAATTTCGAACTTTTTCGAACATTTCGAGCTTTTCGAACCATAATATCCGAGTAATAGTTCACGAATAGAATTGAATATTTCGAGACGAACTCGAACTCAAACTTCATTTCGAGCCGAGCTCGAGCCAAAATATTTGAAATTATCGAGCTTCGAATTGAGCTCGAACTCGAATATACTCTTATCGAGCCGAATTCGAGCCTTAAATTTTTAACATTATTCGGCTCGATTCAGTATGTTTGCACCCCTCCCGCCGACTCGTTTCGACAGCTTAATTGTATACCATAATATAGATATCCATAATTTTTTTTAAAAAAAAAAAAAAAAAAAACTAACATTCATAATTACAAGGAAATCATATGTAAATCATGCAATACGCTCATAAAATTTCATTGTAACATTCTAAAACGTGGATTCTCCTGTCTCTAAACAAAATGAATTTCTATCAAATAACAAAAAAAACAAATAAAATTTTAATTACACTGAAAAACTAACAAATTTCACACATATATAAATGACACGACCGGGGTATTCAGAAGCAAGTTTACATGATATTGTTCAAACGGAAACAAGATCCATCCTACTTCGAGCAGTTAAAACCACGACAAATCGAAAGCCAGATTATGAGGGCTAAGAGGATAAGGATTCCTAAGACAACTAACTTAATCTTCATATTCTGATACCACATCTTTCGTTTGATCTGCTCCCCTCTTATCTTGAATTCTTTAGCCTAAAAATCAAGAAATATGGTGTTAAAAAAAGTGTATTTTAATCTGATTTCAAGATATCAAAGCAAAAGAAAGTATATATGCATCAGCATTAACATCTTACGTTATCGCGCAAATCTTCTGCCTTGTTGCTAAGATCATCTATTGCTTCTCCTCTTTGGATAGTCTGTGGAAGTACATGATATGATGTTACACGTTTGTGTCATCAACCGAGATCGAAAAACCGAAGAAAAAAGTTGAGAAGCAATCAAAAGCAACAAACAAGTGCAGATTGATCAGTGTATATATCATATATAATTCATACCTTGTCTATATTCTCCCTCATAATATTTTGGACTTGTGTAACTTGAGCCTGTACTTTTGAAAGTTTGTCAATCTCTTCTACATGTTCAGTTACATATTTCATTTGCTCTTTCATAAGTGGCCTGCATTTTACATGCTTTCAGTTTCTTGCATTTGTGCAGTATGAATACGGGTGCAAATTAGTATTCATCGAGCATAGGCGAGTCTATGCTAGCTACACCCAGAGAAGTATTCTTGCTGAATTTGTACCGGATGTTCGCACGAACATCTCAGTGTAAAACAAAAAACTACTGATGGATCCCATATTTTATGTTTTGCTGTGAGATATTCACGAGAACATCTTGCACAAAACAAAATTAAAGAATACTTTCTCCCTGTGTAGAATAGACTCACCCCATTAACTATATTAATTCGTTTTTTACCCGAATTCTTTGCTGAGGCTTTTGGCAACCGCAGTATCTGCTTTACCAGCACTATATTTCCTAATGAAATCGGATCTTATGCGTTCCAGAAGAGCGATTGAGATCTGTTGTCGAACGGATTCTTTGGCAACGACGCAATAAGCTGCAGAGATTTTTTTCATACAATGTCAAGTTGGTTGATGCAGAATTATCCAAAAACAGGTTTACTTGATACAAAATGTTTTATAAACATGACCCCATGATCACTATCTCATATGGAATGAGGCAACTATTTTCATCTCCGATTATTACAACAATTTTAGAGAACCAAATTCAAATAAAGCTATAAATTAAACCGTCATGAAAAATATAGAACTCTTTCCATCCAAGAAAGCCCATTTCAAAATCAACTCCAAATAATTCCCAACAAAATCATCAAACAAAAACAAAAACTTGAAGCCACATATAAAAAATGGGAAGAAGCTGCAAGTACCATAGCCATCTGCAACTAGGTAGTTAAACGTATGCTGATCATATTGGTAAATGAATTTGTTGCTTGAAGAAGGCAACTTCTGCAAGCACTGCTCCGCCACCGCCGCGAAGTTCCCGGTGATCGCGGAGTACTCGGCCAATACCACCGTGCCGCGTGCCACGGAGCTGTATACAAACGATTCTTGACCCATGGCTGCTAATAAATTAAGATCGAGCTTCTCTGTTTTTTAACGTTCGAGAATTTACGTTACTTGTTGTTTCTTGAAAAATATAACAATAAAACTACTCTTCATTGTTACATGTTTCGTTTTTAATAAGAACAAGAACCCATATTTTGACACCAAAATCCAATTCAATGAGGTTGAAAAGTAGAACAAGTTGTAGGGAGACGCGTATTTTTGCTTTTCAGCTAAGGTTTCTACTTTTCTTGTTAGTTAATGTTTTCAACCAAGAGACCGTGTCACGGCGTTGTTTGATTATGAATGGGTCGTAAAATTAAATTTGTTCCTTAATTAGGATGCCACGTGTTCGTGTAATGTTCTTCCAAGATTCTGTGGACCGAATCTGATTTCGCGAGGAAATTATATTTTTTTGTCTTTATAATTTATATTTTTTTCATGAGTTTTTACTTCAAGGATATGAATCTATTATACGAATGCTACATGTACACGGAGTCTTACACATTGGGTTACATATCACTTAAAATTATATGATTATCCTACATGCATTTTTTAAAAAAAAATTTTAAATCAAGTGGATGGATAATCATGTAATTTTAAGTGTCATGTGTAACTCATGTAAGTCTCCGTGTACATATAACATTACCCAAAATAAAAATCTATGCAAAAAAAAAAACCATGCAAGTTCTAGATAAAAGTGAAAATTAAATGACCAAAAATACGATCATTTCCCGGTTGAGTACTTGCAACTCAACCTAAGAGTAGCATACATCTGCTTGCATGGTATCTGATGACGCAAAGTGTTTAAAAAAGAAAAAAAGAAAAAGAAGTGTTTATGTCCCTTTCTCGCTGGTGTGAACACATGCACTGATACATGAGATTTTTGTTTGTTTATATTGAATTATGACATAATTCATTGAAAATACGTACATGATCTATATATATATATACTTACGCTGGTACACACAATTTACTTTTTTTCGTTTTATTTTTATGACCTGAGACCCGCAGCTGCTACCTTTCGATGCGCACTGGGTAAACCCCATTTTTTTGTTTGAAATTTCGACTGCAGTAACTCATATGCGGCTACATATATATTTCCATCATCTCATACCACGTACCCAACGCTGCCTAAATCTCTCTTCAGTCTCTTATTATTGCGATTCAATAAGACAAAAGAAACCAATGGTTACCAGTAAGTGAAATAAGATATCGACAACTTCCCCAACATAATAAGTTCATGATATTCACATTAAGAGTTTCATATTGATGAAGGTTTTTTAACATAACTACGGAACCACACATTCGTTTAGCGCGGTTTTTACTGGTTTATGTGGAACAGAACAATCTCTTGGGCATTATCTTGTTTCTCAGGAAGAGTTCCAACAATCAACAACTGACTTCATCATCAAGCCTCGTAACAAGAGTACAAACAGATCGCAGCGGAATCTTCTATACTTCATTTGAGGATGAATGAATTCGGCGCACAAGATAATATAATCTTTGCACAGAGATATTAGTAACAGATGAAAAGATCGAATCTATCGCTAAATACAACACAACACAACACAACATATAATATGGTTTTAAGACAGTAGGCAAAAACTTCTCTCTGAAGGAATTTAAAGCTATTAGGCTGCAAAAATAATTGGGGTATTTTTACCCTTCAAGAATTGAGATTATTTTTAAAAAAAACATGACTCGGGTATTCATAGACATGTCGATGCCTTTGAAGTTCGTTTGTCCGTCCCTAGCACGATTACAATGACGGTAACATCGTCGTGATATTTTCGTCTTCTGCCAGCAGGGATACTCATCAGCTCTTCCATACTAAAACCTGAAGATATGCATGACAAAAGCATTGACTAAATATGCTGATCAGCCGCAGAAACATGGATAAACTAATGATTCAAACTTATATTTTGTTATGTTCAAGTAGATTGATTGCCTCTAATGGTGTGACGTAGACTACTTAATTCCTTTTTAAATAATTCACTAAACAACAAATCATTGATGGAAGAGATGCAAGTGGACAATATGAAAATTAAACTACTATTTCTGTGATGAGTTATTTAATCTGGTCCACTCCAAAATTGTCCAAATGCAGCCAAAGATAACCAACCGAAGAGCAGTGATCAATTATATAAAATTATCAAGTTGTTAAACAAGTAAATTAACAGCATATATGAGAATCAATTCTATTTTTCCAAGTCAAACTTAATATGATGCACAATGCAATAATGACACAGCGTCTAAGATTTCACAGAAATCATCAAGCATAATCATAATCTATAAAGCAAACGACTTTTTACTGTTGCTTATCAGGACAGAAAACGAAAGACAAGAGAGTTTGTGGTGTACCGGCTGACTCTGCTGCTCTTGCAGCAAGCTGTTCGACGAGAAATTTAGCTGGATCACCTGAAGGGTTCCTCGATAGATATGAATTTACAAGCTTTACGACTTCATTGTTGCTGAAGAAGTCGAACAAGCCATCACTCCCTAGTACGACAAAATGATCCGAGTTTGAAACCTCATGTACCACTAGTGATGGTTCTGTGGATACATATGGGGGACTTATGAGATTACGGACACGAAGAATACCCATCAAAGCATCATTCATGTCTTTCTGCATAGCAGGAGTAACATGATTAGATTTCATATAGTGTGTGAAAATCGATGTTTGTTGATTTGAGAACAGTTAATGCTTGTCATGTATAAAGTATAAACACCAATATGAACAAGTGTTAAAATTTTTAGACACTACAAGAAAACTTCAAAACATTTTTGTACCTTCTTCAAGTAACCAACTCCGAAGGCCCTTGTAACTTTGAGCTTGCCCTTGACCTTACCGGCCACAACTGTTGAAGGGTCATCAGGATGATCATTCACAAGTCGGGTTCTTTCCACTACATTGTCGACGGTATGACTATCAGTGAGCTGGATGGCTTGCAGCCTTGCTGTTTTGTTCATGTCACCTCCTTCCTTATATGAAGCCAATACGGCTCGACTATCACCCACGTTGAGTAAGTACAAGTCCTTTCCATGTAGTAGCACAAGTAAAACACAAGATCCTATAGACACTAAATCGGGACGGTCGTCCATTTCTTGTTCGACCATGTGTAGGAATTCGTTCTCTGCCTGAGTAAGTGCAAGGTGAAGGCTGTTAAGAACACTCCTCTTAAATGAAGAATCATAAGACTCCTGCTCCATATCCCAGTCTAGTAAGTTCAGATGAAACACAACAGTTTCGTACAAAGTTCCAGCCAGGAAATCAGCTGCGTCCCTTCCATTGAACCCATCATAGATAGCACAGAAAAGCCAGCCATTCTCTTCGGAACAAACAGCTTGAACTCTATCTTCCCCAGCAGCACCTCCAGCCACTTGTACTTCCTCTGCATTGAGGAAACTCGACGAAAATGAATCATTATCGAGGGTCTCATTCGGTGAGGATGGACTTATACTCATGTTCGACATGCTACCCTGCAGAGAAGTTGATAAAAACTCCATTTTGCCCAGGGAAGGCGAAGAAGGGATTTTGCGGAATGAGTTAGGAGAGTCCAAAGTGGGCAAAATTTCTCCCCCAATTATCCCATTACACATATTTGTATTAGCTAACGTAGCATTGGCGCTCAGTGCCGCACCAGAGAGACAAGAGAAGGAGCTGTTTGCTCTTCGGAGCTTTCCGGGAGATGGAATGTCGATACCTTTCGGGATATCCCAAGAATTATCATTCTTGGGGTCACACTGATAGCCAAAACTAACTTTGATCTCTGCAGCTGGATCCTTTGTGATTTCCCTTTGCATCTTTGTAGCTTAGAAAAACAAGAAGAGTTGGGTCGCCAGTTAATCCTTCAGTGCATGGAAGCAAGAAAAGATATCACAACAATACGATACCAAATACAACATGGATTTTAGTATTTGTATTGATTTCAAGAGATTGAGTCACACCAAGACGTTCAAGAAATGAAATACGACAGCTAAGGGATCACTATTAAAGATTTAAGTGCTAGATTTTCTTAGCAAATATGTTGCCATCAACAATTTTTTCCGCTCAAATTGGCAGGATTATAAGGCAAATAAATCATCTTTTCTTTCAGAGACAAGGACATTTACACTCAATGGCGATGCTTATCTAAATACTCTATCCTGTGAGAGGATTAAATTTTCTGCAAGACTAATAGCAGATGAAATTTAATGCACCAATTGAAATGGCATACTAGAGATCATGAGCACCATACTGCCAGCAGCACACCTATCTTCAAGAAAATAAATTTAGGGGACAAGGGGATTCTCCATTCTTTCTTCTTCTTTTTGTTGACAACATTCTCCTTTTTTATTTTTGACAAATATAAAAATTAACGGTGTGATCTTTAGTGATTACTGTACATTTTCATATAGGGGTGACACTAAATTACATATTCCAAGGCTATATTTTATCTTTTTCAAGAATTTCTTCACGAGTTCATAAAAGGAGAAAGATCTAAATCGTAAGAAATACCAAAAACTAAAATCATAGCATGGTCAATGATAGCAATAAAGGTAAAAACCGATCACATTTTTAAGGTTCATAACTGATTTTTCCAATCATGTATATTGATTCAACATATATATTCCAAAACCATCAACAGTTGGAAACAAGAACTTCTTTCAATACAGAACCGGACATCAATAAAAGATCACACCTTTATTTTTGTTCTGCTCAAAACCACAAAAACAACAGAAACATGGCGCAAGAAAACACCAAGAAAGATTGAAAAAATGGAACAACCCAACTCAATACTCACCTTCCTGACGACAACCAAGAACCCTTCAAACCTCGAATATATATCATGCACAAATACACACATGGGGTGAACAAACACACGGAAAAATGAAAAGGGCTGGAATAATACAAGAAGTGTGGGCTGCACACGCGCGTACACCCGCAGATTCAAAACAAGTGTTGAAACAAGAATCTTGAAACAGGGAAAGGAGGAGATGATGCGAAAAGACTTCGCTAATTATAGAGGAATTGAATTTGATGGGAACGAAGAGGGCCAAACTTGTCTTGAGATTCACCCATTTACTGGTTATTATTATTAAACTTTATTATATATATATATAATCGAGTGCTCTTATGCAAAGGGAAAGGTCCTGATTGTTGGCTTTTTCTGTGCGCGCAGAGTTTTTTTTTTTCTTGTATGGAGTCTTCACCATAAACTCTTTCTTTTCTGTAGATGCGAAATATTTTCCACTTTTGGGGCGAGTTTTCTCGCTCTACTTTCTTTCAGTGTCCACAATTTTCTCTTTGTTTTATTTTGCGTTATGTACTTATACCTCTTTGGTCTTTCATAAAAACGAGTTGATTTTGTACATATATCTCATATTTGATCTAATCAAGAAAAAAAAATTAATTTATATATCAAAGTATTATTTTTTATCATAAATATGTGTCGGGTCAATTCGTGTTATAGATTTATATATATTAGGTTGCCTTACAGAAGATCTACTCTTGATCTTTAGCACACAAAGAACTAACGCACGCGCGATAATTTGTGTACACATATTTTAATGACATTAAATATATCTTTCAAATTTTTGAGTGATTGATTATGATTTAAAAAATAATAATTTAATTATTTTTAGAATTTAATAAAATACGTGCTTATAAAAAGAAGAAATTATTTTTTCCATCCACTAAATGACCAAGTTTGTTGACTTTAAGATTTGTGCTGTTGTGCATATCATTATATGCTATAGCTTTTCTCATTTTATTTTACAATAATATTATATTTTTTATTTTCCGTTAAGGTAAACTATTTAATTAACATAATTTGGTTAAAATATATTTGTTTTTTTTCAAAAAAAAATTATTATAATTTATGAAATATTCAATTTAAAATTAGTATTTAAATTTGTAAAATTTGTCGTTACATTAGCTTGCAATTTGCATCATTATTTGCATGCTATAAATTTTGATTTTTTTATTTTGTTTTTGCTTTTCGATGCATTTTTTTTATTTGGTGTGGGGTTTAAGCTTTATCTGTTTTTTTTTTTTAATTCTTGATGTATGTTAGTTTAATCCATTCGATAAAGTATTATGAAACTGGTGTTTGACCTCGATGTTCTTATTCGGCTCTAATTAACAACTAGCAACAAAAACAATCATTAGTATGCTCTAGATTTGGTAACATCAAAATTCAAAAACTTTTCTATTTTGTTTATTTAGGAGTATTTTATGAAAATATTTCCAGATTTGAGAACAATGACTCGCGGGTTAATTTTATGATATTGATTTCTGACCCAACTCAACTCATTAAAGTATTATTTTCATACCAAAAGATATTATTTTCCATTGCAAATATGAATCCAATCAATTTATCTCATAACTATGGATTCGTTCACAAGAAGCCTATTAATTGTATTAAATGACATCCCCTTTATCTAAGGAACTTAGTAATTCTCAATATACTAAGTCCAGATCATCCAACATTTCGAAAAGCAGTTGACTATTTGATCATAAATATATTACATTCACATAATATATATGTAGTATAATGTAGTTTCAAACTTTATCCAAACTATAATAATTTCTATTTAAATCTCTTTATTACAAAATTTAATCTTTTTTGTTTTTTTATTAGATCTCAAATTAAAAACATTGTCTCAAACTTGGAATCTTGACATAAGACGAGCTTTCAACACCACGTTACCCGAAGCACCATCAATGATGGTGACGAAAAGAGATTCACACAATTGGTTTATTGACTTGCTCAAGGGTCTCCTTCCCGGTGAGATATTTGCATCTAAATGCAACTTTTGGAGACTTGAAAAGCTAAAACTATAGGGGGGGACATATTCAAGAAAATGGATCCCCCAAAATCCTATGCTGAATGGGGTCCATGCACTTCAAATGTGGACCATAATTAAGCACAATTTCAAATATCCTGTATAAGGGTTCGTAACTATATGCTTAATAAGATAAGAGGAATGAAGTACCAGTAACTTGCTGTACTGCGACCATTCATTTGTTCTAAAGGGAATGAAAATTACACTTGTTGAAGACGACATCTTTGGATGATTTGGTTTCATGAGATCCTACGAAACAAGCTTATCCATTCGAGGGATCCATCGTATTCGATGGTATCTGGTATAAATCTGGTTTTGAGTTCATAGCAAAATCATGAAATAAAGTTTGGTACTTTTTACTAGCTGAGATTTTCCTCAGAAGTTTGTGTCCTAAGATTAATATCCTCCTACAAGGCTGCAACCGACACAAACTGTACCTTTTTATCAAGGAATACAAAATAACCCAGTGATATTAAATAAATAAATAAAGAAAGAACTTGTTCCAGGTTGATCATCTAATTATACCATCCGTGCCAAATCATGAGTGGGAAAATATAAATGGAAGTTTCATTATCGCCAGTTCAAGTAGTATTTCTAAGCCATAAACAGACGACAACCAACACAAAGAGCGGGTACAGGCATGCTGCGACTTCCAAGAGGGAAAACTAAAGTGGATGCAGAAATAAAACCAAAACAGCATACTGAAGGTGATCTAAAATGGGTGATGAGGTTATAACATGAATAAGAAAAATAAATCATCTGGCCATACGAGTCTCGTAGGGTACACACACTTCACAGCAAATTTTAAGTCCTCCATAAATCTGTGCTCATAGAGTGGCTCAAGGCCACCCATGGCATGTATTTATGAGATATGAATACCCATCTAGAGAATGGAAATACTACAGTTCCCATGGTTCCACAAACAAACGAAGGTAACATCCAACAACCCCTATAAAATATAGTTGCAGTTGCCTATCATTCATCAGCAGACTTAGGATCTTCTTTAGCCTTCAGTGGAGCTGACGGAGATGGAGAACCTTCTTGTCCCATCTCGGTTCTAAGATCATTGATGCTCTGCTCCAACTCATCAATTCGGTTACCCATCTCATCAAGTACATGGAGTCAAGGAAACAAATCTTAATATATGTACACATGTATATGTATATGAGTTAGACAATAATGTATGAACAGATCGTTGAGAAAATTCTCTTTTGTGGGCATGAATTTGGTCCAAATTTGTTTCTTAACACATTGCTCATCAATTGGAAATAAAAAAAAAAGAAGTAATAAGCCCTGTAAATGGCTTCGATTGTGATGCAAACAAAAATGTAACTCTATATGACGGAAATATATAGATACAATTTGGAGACTTTGTTGAAACAAACAATAGGTCAATAGCCATAATCAGTGGCATGTATCCTTTTGTTTCATGCAAAAAAATATGCATCCATATCCATAAATGAAAGAATGCAAATAATAGATTGTATTGAAGGATATTCTTTGAAATGATGGATTCTGACATAGTCTGAAACCTAGTTTGCTGCAAAGGAAAAACACATTATGTTAGCAAGGACACTAACTGTAAGCTATACTGAATCACATTAGGAGTATAATAGTAACTCACCATTTGCTGTAGGAGATTTTGCACCTAAATAATAATACAGACATGTTAGAACTACTGATACTGGGTGTTTATCATGTCAAATAAAGAAGGAAAAAAATGAACACTCGCCCACCTCCATCACAAAGAAAAGGAAGTTTTAAATGATGACAAGGTTGAAACAGATAAACTGAGACGAGAGACGAAGCCATTACCATAAATTCGAACCAAGCAACTTAAATGATTTCCTTAATATAAGAACTAAGAAAACATTACGGCACATAAAATGGATGAATTGATAGGATAGAACTTACAAATGCAGTCATGTCAGTAGTACTTTGTTTAGCATTCTCTGGATCATGTCCATCCTGCAAAGCAAAAAAAGGCCATCAATTTCATAAATATTACTCAGAAACACCAAAACAATGCATGCAAAAAAGCTCGTATAAGCATATACATCCAATGAAAACATTACAACAAGAAAGCATCAACTTAAAAACAACTGCTGAACGCAGACCACAACGAATCATATTTCACCAGGATTAAATCATCAATAAAACTGCATAATCATCTTCCATAATCTGGAAATACCATGACAGAATTAGCTCACTGAAACAATTTCACGGCACCATAACCTCATAAGCCAAGAAAAGAAAGGTGAGCTAGCTAACACAAATATTTACACAGCATACAACATTTAAAATATATTTTCAACCCTCTTCGAAAAATTATATATTTATGAATGCGGTAATTTGTTTACATATGTAGACACTAATATTGCTTAATAACGAACATCATATAAACATTTCCATCTAAAATAACACGACTGCAAATTGGATTTAGCCTTTATAATTCAAGACAAAAACGAGATTACTTAAATTGGCATTCACAAATTTAAGGCAAAACTAAATCCTACACTATCTACAACATAAAAACCATGATAATCAAAATCACATAAGCTAATCTTCGGAAAACATCAACAGAAAACGAAAAAAGAACGCACAATCCCTAAAAACGGAACAGAATCACCCAGATTGGATTAAACCAGCTTCAAGAAGCACATAATTTAAAGGAAACAGTAGAAAATTTCATGTTTCAGAAGCAATTTACCATTTTTTCGCGTATTTGCCGAAGAATTGGCTAGAGAGAGATCTGGATGAGAACTTTTGCTGCGAGCTTTTTGAACACTTGTTGATTTCGAATTTTGAAATGTGAGGCACACAACAGTAATAGAGAGGGCTTTCAGTTGGGCCGGTTTTACAAGCAATGAACTTAGGCCCATAAAAACATCAGACCAAGGGCCCAACCAACTGAGTTACTTTGACTAAGAGAAGAGGGTGTTTGGCTAAACTTATTGTCAAAATTACCAAAAAATGTATAATATTTAATAAGTGGAGGATAAGATAGAGATTTATTAAAATATTCAAGGATATTTTAGAGATATGAAATATTAAAATAAGATCTTTTTCAAAAAAGTACCTCCCCCCTTACTTTTTTTTAAAAACAGCTTATAAGCCGTCAAACAGCTTATTTTGACAGCTTATAAGCTGTTTTTAAAAAATTTTACCAAACACATTTTTAGAGTTTAAAAGCTTTCAAACAGCTTATAAGCTGTTTTGAAAGAGCTTTTAAGCTTTGCCAAACACCCTCTAAGCTTATTAAAAAGAGCTTATAAACTCCTAGAGATTAAAAACTGTTTTACGAGCTTATAAACTGGTATTATAAGATTTTTTTTATCGTCGAAATTACCAAAAAGGGTATAATTATATGAAAATAATGTTTCGAATTATACATACATGAAAATAGTTTTAGAATAAACATATATTAAAAAATAAAATTTTTATAATATTTTATTTTAGAAAAATTAATGTGATTTGGAATTTTTTTAAAAACATAATATTTAATATTTAATGGATGGAGGATATAATGAAGATTTATTAAAATATTTAAGGATATTTTAGAATGTTAAAATAAGATCTTTTTGAAAAAAAATATCTTACCCCTTACTTTTTTAAAAACAGCTTATAAGCTGTTTTTAAAAATTTTTGCCAAACAAAATTTGAGAGTTTATAAGATGTTTGAAAGAGCTTTTAAGCTTTGCCAAACACCCTTTTAATAAGTTTTAATTAACGCCTATATAGTAAAAGTTTTTTATTTAAAATATTTTTTGTGAAAAACATAGAGAGAATCTAGGGATTATATTAAAATTTTAAAATTGAGAAATGACTTTTTGTAAAAATTTATTTTAGGTTATATGGGTTTTGTAATCATATAAATATTAAAAATTAACATATAATATAAAAAATTTATTAGGATGTACTAGTTATAGATCAAATGTTAATTGAGAGCTTTAGGTTTTTATGCTATTTTTATTGAATAAAAATTGAATATTTTCGTAAATCAAGAATAGGATTATTTTTTATTTACTAAAAAATATTGTGTTTTAAAGTTAGTTAGGATCTGGAGAAGAAAATTTATAAAATGTTATTATAAAAGTGTTTTTTCACAAAAAATTTTATAAAATATTTTAAATTTTTTTAAAGAATAAATATGTGTTTGGACAATTGTTTTATAAAAATATTTTAATATTTCAAAAGTAATGTGTTTTGAGTTCCATAATTGTCTTTCATTCTAAAAATATTTAAAAAAACATCTCTATTTTTTTTTACAAACTATATTTGGACAACACTTTTTCAAAACATTTATCATAAAAAATTTTACAAATATTTTTTTTGTTCAAAGACATATTTTAAATTTTTTTCACATATAAAATACTAAAAACGTTTTTTAAATACATGTTGAGACAGGACATTACCATAAGACAATAGCATTAATGAGATGGTATAAATAAATATTTTAATAATATCAAAATACTATTTGATCATGAGTTGTTCTAACACTAGAGAAAACAAAAAAAGAAACATATTTGATCAATCTTGATTTTGATGATGACAAAAATAGCTGAAATGTTGTGTTTGTTTTTATAGACTAATCATGATTTTGATTATGAGAAAACTTGTTGCTTTGTTTCTAATATATTTGTCCAAGTGTGCAGCTTAGTAACTTACCAAACTTGGTCTAACTGGACATTGCAACATAGATTGTAGCAGAAATCAGTTGAGCTGAACAGGATTGAAGACAGAGCAGTCGATAGCAGATCAGTTGAGCAGAAGACAATCAAGAGAAACCAGCAGAACAACTGAACAAACTGAAGACCAGTCAGTTGAACCAATTCAAGAGAAGAAGTCAATATCAGTTACTAAAGAAACTGGACTGGATGTCCACAAGCCTAACTGAAGTTTATCAATTGGACAACATAACGGAACTGGATGGTCACGAGCCTAAATGAAGATATCAACTGGACCAGCCAATAGTCAAGAAGATCAAACTGGAGCCATTCAACTAAAAGTAGCTAAACATGTCCACAAGTTCCTCGAACTGAAGATATTAAATTGAAGCAGTTAGCTGCAATCCCAATTGAACTCGACTGAACTATTGAACTAAGATGTTTGTCCACAAACCAACTGTAAGCACTCAACTGGACAAACATCTGAAGCGACCAAACTGAAGAAATCCAAATTGAAATTTCCAAATTCCAAACTGAACAATTTGATTAATTGCATCAAATCAACTGAAGTTCACTGGTATCAACAACTGAAGTAGTCAACTGGACTACTTAATTGAAAGAAAAACTGATGCTATCAATTGAATTTGACTAACTGGATTAAGTCAACTGAAGTCGACTGGAACATCTAAATGAATCAACCAGTTTACTGAAGTAGAACAGTAGATTGACTACAACCGGTCGAGGGAAGAATAGCAGACCTGATATGATTCCTTGATGGCATGAAAAACAAACACGATTATAGATGAAATCGCGCCCTCGATTCAATAACAAAAAGGATCAAAGAAATTGCTCTGATCTTTGAAACAAGTAATTTTATGAAAATCCACCTCTAGTTTACGAGAACTAGTAACAAAGATTCATGAAAAACAATTGAAAAATCAAGAGAACTTTCAAAGGAACTTGTCTTTGACAATCTAAGTGATATTCAATCGACAAACGCCACAAAGTATTAAACTTTGATAAATTTGATTTTGAACAAAGCAAAAGGTTTCAATAAAATTCTATAGAGAATTTAAATATAAATCAATAATCTGAATATGAATAATGAATTGTATATGGTGGCTTGTGTTACAACTTAAATAAGTAAAAGAACAAAAATACGCAAAATATAGTTTCCTAATGGCTCCAAAACTTTCAAAATAAGCAAAATATTACAAAATATCAAAATTCACGTGACACACACAAACACGCCGAACTGTACGTGTGTATATGCACGGACACCGTGTAAAGTCTAGAAGGGGTTCGTGCCTTTTACGTCCTTTATTTTTTTTCGGAAATGAAGATATGCACGGACCCTGGAAGGGGGTCTGTGTACTGGTCTGTGCCGCTTCACATTTTGGAATTTAAATACACGGATCTAGGTACGCGTAAGGCAAAGGGTCCGTTTAGGGTCCGTGTATGGGTCCGTGTGTGGTCCGTGTGTGTCTTTCGGAGCTCTTTTCATTTTTTTATAACTAAGCACTTTAATGATGTTGAAATACCCTCCAAATTGGTAACCATGCTTCCCAAACCCTTCATGACTCGTTGCCGCTTTTGTAAACATTCCTTGGAGTGCATCCTTGAATCTCTTACTTCAGCCCCTTGTTATTGGACCTTGTGACAGCTCCAACAGATCCCTAATCTGCTTGGCAGTTTGATCAACTTGCGAGTCATCCATGATTGCATCATCCTCCCCTTATTGAAAAATATTTGTCCTCAAATCTAGTCCATCACCTACATCAAACAACAAAATATCAGACACATTAAAACTAGATCTCACGTACTCACCTGGAAGATCGAGATTGTAGGCATTGTCATCGATCCTTTTAAGGACTTGAAGTGGTCCATCACCCCTAGTTAGTAGTTTTTACCGTCGCTTCTTCGGGAACCTTTCCTTCCTCAAATGCAACCATACCCAATCGTCAGGTTCAAAAACCACATTCTTTTTTCCCTTATTAGCTTGCTTCGTGTATTGCAAGTTTTTCTTCTCAATGTTCTCCCTTACCTTTTCATGCAAAATCCGAACAAATTCTGCTTTTTTTATTACCTCCATATTCACGCTTTCACTCATAGGTAGAGACAATAAATCCAAAGGGGTTAGTTAGTGGGTTAAAATCATACACAATTTCAAAAGGAGAAAAATTTGTAATAGCATGCACACTATTATTATACGCAAACTCAACAAATGGTAAACATTCTTCCCAATTCTTCAAATTTTTTCTTGATTATAGCATGCAACAAAGTCCTTAAAGTTCTATTAACGACTTCAGTTTGACAATCCGTTTGAGGATGACAAGTAGTAGAAATTTACACCACATAGTTTTCCAAAAGTAGCTCAAGAAACGAATATCCCTATTAGAAGCAATACTTTTAGGCATGCCATGCAATCTAACAATTTCACTAAACAACAAACAGGGACATGAAAAACATCATCAGATTTATGACACGCAATAAAGTGAGTCATCTTTGAAAATCTATCAGCCAGTAAAAACACAGATTCCCTCCCTTTCTTAGATCTTGGTAGTTCTAGAACAAAATCCATTAAAATATCTATCCACGGTTCAAGAGGAACATGAAGTGGATTATAAAAACCATGTGGTTTTTGTCTAGACATAGATTTCTTACATGAATACATCTCTCACACATTCTCTCAACATCATATTTCATGTGAGGTCAATAAAAATGTTCATGTAATGTTTGCAATGTTTTAGCCATATCAAAGTGTCCCATCAAACCTCTCTCATGTGCTTCCTTAACAAGTAATTCTCGAATCGATGTTTTAGGAATACACAACCTATTCTCTCTAAACAAATATCCACCACTCATATAAAATTTATCATGAGGGCCATGCAAATATGATGCAAAAACTTCTCCAAAACCACCATCTGATACATACAAATCCTTCACATCCTCAAAACCAAAAAACTTCAAATCTAAAGTGCATAAAAGTACGTACCTTCGAGATAGTGCATCCACTACCACATTTTCCTTTCCTTGCTTGCACTTGATCACATAGGAAAAAATCTCTACAAATGCTACTCACTTGGAATGTCTTTTGTTCAGCTTTTTTTTTTCTCTTTGAGGTGATTTAGAGATTCATGATCTGTGTGAATCACGAACTCCTTAGGCATAAGATAGTGTTGCCACGTCTCAAGAGACCTCACCAATGCGTAGAACTTCTTATCATATGTCGGGTAGTTCAACGATGCTCCAATAAGCAACACTAAAGTATGCAACGGGTCGTCCTTCTTGCATCAAGACTTCCCCAATACCTATACCTGATGCATCATATTCAATTTCAAAAGTGTTTGAAAAGTCAGGCAAAATAAGTAGAGGAACATTAATCAATTTTTTTTTAATATCATTAAAATACTTCTCTTGCTCCTTGCACAAAAAGAATGGGACATTCTTTTTTATCACCGTATTCATCGGTGTCGTCAATGTGCTAAAATCATTTACAAACCTCCTATAGAGGCTTGCATGTAGTGACCCTTACCCAGGTTACCTACTAATCAGATATTAAAGCTTAATTTAGCATGAAATTTAACATAATTAGATATACACTACGAAAATCAAAATAAATGCTTCGGCAGAATACAACCGGTTAAACAAATTCAATTTATACAACCCAATCGAATAAATCTTATTATAATAAAACCTAACAGCTAACCCTGCAACCGCATACTGGTCACCAATCTATCCTGGATGAGCTACCTCCAACTGTCTCATCAAATTGGGTATCCAGACAACACAGAAAATACTGGACGTGAGCATAGGGCTCAGCACGCTAGTACGGGTAAACATACAAACATGATGCATGCAAAAATAAAATGTCTGGGTATCCATATCTGGGATATGCAAATCCAAACTGAGTTTACTGGCGCCTAGGATGTAGTAGCCCGTACCCAGTTTTAGTAAGTAATTGCTAATTAAATCGATAAACATGATTAAGGGAACTCTTAATGGATTAACGGAGTCCGGGAATGGACCCGGAATGATCAGAAATGGCCAGGAGGGTCAGGCAGAACGGACGCAATGTCCAGGGAACGGACGCAACGTTTGTGCCATCAGAAATACGTCACTGCTTACGTACTTGATGGGACACTGGAACCATCGAAAGCAACGATGATGAACGAACGCAATGTTCGTCAGGCAGAACAGACGCAACATTGAGGAACGGACGTTCCGTTCGTGGTCTATAAATAGGGGAGCCGAGGTTCACTTTTGAGCACACCAATCACCTCTTCTCTCTCGTTTCATCAGCCTTCTAGCTTAGATCTAGGGCATTCTAGGCGTCCCATTGGGAATTCAAAAGTGGCATAGCAGTCCAGGCGTTGCAGCAAAGTTGTGGCCTAGTTTTGAGTCAATCGACAGCAAAGGGCTAACGACGAACGAAGGTATAGCTTTTGCTTCCTAAAAATATTTAGGAGTATGCTTTAGCTTAGTTAAGGCTTTTAGAGCACTATAATGATATTAGTATCATTTGGCAGTGTAGTGCGGATTATAGGCGTGGACCTAGAGCTGGTATCTTTTGCCTAGTATTTGAGGTACGAAAGTACTGTTCGAGATATCCTGACTGAGTATACATGTATTATGTGACTGCATGATTTATATGTCATGATTTTATGCTGCATACATTTGCATCTTGTTGCGATCTCCTTCGAGATGTCTGTTAGTAGGGTTTACCCTATCCTGTTAGTGGATGGACTTCCATCGATTTGGGTCCCGCGTATCCACTAGTATTTTGGTATGTGAGCCACCTCATGAAGCGATGGCACAACGTGCTACATACCAGGGCCCGGTCTATCTTTGTTATCTGATTCTTGACATCTAGTCAGTAGATGGTACACTTGCATGCATGTATACTCATACTCTCGTGCTGAGCATTTTATGCTCACGTCTCGTACTCTGTGTTCCTGGATACCCTATTCCTTGGACAGGTTTGCGATTGGACGAGGCGGGTTAATCCAAGAGGGGCTAGGCATTGGTTAGCCACCTGGAGCTTTGTCTAGGTTTTTATTCTATTGTTGTTAGGTTGATACAGCTTTCGATTTGGTTGTATAAACTATTTGGATATTTACAGATTCCTTTCCTTGGGATTGTATTATTGTTTATGGTTTTCGCAGTTTATTGTGGTTTACTATTTGATTAAGTTAATTGCATGCCTAAGTTCTGTTTAGTAGGTGATCTCGATAAGGGTCACTACATTTATGGTATCAGAGCATGCATAGTATTCTTGGGAATTTAGATTCTGCATAAGATAACCGTGAGGTAATTTTTGTAGATGGCGGATCGTGACGATCAGAGTAGTCATGGCAGTATTGGTGGACAATGGGGCGATGCCGACCGGGAGCACCATCGGGAACGCCATCATCATCGTCGGGATGAGGATCATTTCAGTGTGCGCCGATTCTTGCAGATGGGTCCTAAGCCCTTGGTTGGAGGTGAGTCTCCAGAGGATGCGGAGAACTAGTTAGATCGCATGGAGAAGACTTTCCAGACATTCCACTGCACTGAGGAGCAGAAGATGGAGACACTGGGTTATCTTCTGGATGGGAGAGCCCGTAGGTGGTGGAGGTTTACTTCTGCACCCTTTGTTACGGCGAGAGGAGTGGCCACCTGGGCCGAGTTCCGCACAGCTTTTCAGAAGCTGTATTTTCCTCCTGCACTCCGTCAGTCGAAGGCGGGTAATCTACTGAGTCTGCGATAGGGAGCCATGTCTATTGACGAGTATCAGCAGAAGTTCTTCGATCTGTTATCCTATTGTCCCGAGATTGCTGACAGCTCTGAGATGAAGTATAATCTATTCCTTCAGGGCCTTAACCCTGAGATTCATGACCGTGTGGCGGTTGGCAATGACATGTCCTATGAGGGTTTGGTGAGCCGTTGTCACCAGGCGGAGGATAGCATTCGGCGAAACAGCTCTTTCTCTCAGTCTAGGCCTGCGAGTTCTTTGGGTCCCCGTGCACAGACTTTCAAGAAGTCCGGATCTACTTCTTCTTCCTCTGGTTCCGCTGATGTTGTCCGTTTTGGGAAGAAGGACAAGTGTGATCATTGTGGGAAGAACCATCCGACCGACCAATGCCGCAAAGCTTCTGGAGCTTGTTTCCGATGTGGAGAGGTGGGTCATGTCAGGAGGGATTGTCCACTATCTGGGGGAGGCGGTTCTGGTTCTGGTTTAGGATCGGGTTCTCAGGCCACCGTTCAGCAGAGGTCGCAGGGACAGCCTGCTGGGAGTTCTCATTTGAGGCCGCGTGCTTCTGGTCAGGTGTTTGCCTTGAGGCATGATCAGGCTGTGGAGGAGAATGAGAAGGTCATCGCAGGTACTTTTCTAATTTATGGTATACCTGCTCTTGTACTTATTGACACTGGTGCATCTCATTCCTTCATTTCTGCACATTTTGTTAAGAGGCATAAGTTACCATTCATTGCACTAAACGTAGTAATTTTTGTTTCTACTCCGACGGATCAGTCTGCTTTGGCCAAGCATCTAGTGATGGGTTGCCCTTTAGATTTCGAAGGTAACATCCTGTTAGCGAATCTCATGGTTCTTGCAATGGACGATTTCGATTGTATTATGGGGATAGACATACTGACTACATACCAAGCTTCAGTGGACTGCTATCAGAGATTAGTTCGCTTCCATCCGGATGGGAGTGAAAGCTGGTTTTTCTATGGTGAGGGAGCGCGACCCCCGATGCCTTTGGTTTCCGCTTTGAGAGCCTGTCGAGCTCTAGAGTCTGGCGAGGAAGGCTACCTTATCTATGCAGTTGATTTGTCCGCTGAGAGCATTGGGATAGAGAGTATTCCTGTTGTGGATGAATTCCCAGATGTATTTCCTGATGAGATTCCGGGTTTTCCTCCTGCTAGGGAAGTCGAGTTTGGCATAGAATTGATGACGGGTACTTCGCCTATTTCTCGAGCACCGTATCATCTAGCTCCGTCAGAGATGCGAGAGTTGAAGAATCAGTTACAGGATATTTTGGACAAGGGATACATTCGTCCTAGTGTATCTCCTTGGGGAGCCCCTGTTCTCTTTGTGAAGAAGAATGATGGATCTATGCGGTTGTGCATTGACTACCGACAGCTGAATCGAGTTACCGTGAAGAACAAGTATCATTTGCCTCGTATTGATGACTTGTTTGATCAGCTGCAGGGTACTTCAGTTTACTCCAAGATTGACTTGAGATCTGGATATCATCGGATGAGAGTCCGAGATCATGACATAGCCAAGACTGCATTCCGTACTCGCTATGGGCATTACGAGTTTCTAGTGATGCCATTTGGATTGACTAATGCGCCGGCTATATTTATGGATCTGATGAACCGTGTCTTCAGGAAGTATTTAGACAAGTTTGTCGTGGTCTTCATTGACGACATCTTGGTGTATTCGCGTAATGCGGAAGAGCATATTTCTCACTTGCGAGTGGTACTGCAGACTCTTCGGGATGAGCAGTTGTAAGCCAAACTAAGCAAGTGTGAGTTCTGTATGGATCGGGTGGTCTTTCTTGGCCATATCATATCCAGGGATGTGATTTCTGTTGATCCGAGCAAGATTGAAGTTGTGCTTAATTGGTCGCGTCCAAAGAGGTCGCTGAGATCTATAGTTTTATGGGTCTAGCAGGTTATTATCATTTCATTCTAAACTTCTCTCAGCTAGCTCGACCGTTGACGCAGCTTACCCGCAAGGGTGTTGATTTCGAGTGGTCCTCCGAGTGTGAGGAAAATTTTTGTGAGCTTCGATGGCGGTTGACTTCTGCGCCGGTTTTGGCATTACCGTCAAGATCTGGAGGGTATGTGGTATACACGGATGCTTCTCTTCGGGGGTTTGGTTGTGTCCTGACTCAGAATGGGCATTTGATCGCGTTCGCTTCTAGACAGTTGAAGCTGCACGAAGACAATTATCCAGTTCATGATTTGGAGTTGGCAGCCATTGTATTCGATTTGAAGATCTGGCGTCATTATCTGTATGGCGAGAAATTTGAGATCTTCACCGACCACAAGAGTCTCAAGTATTTGTTCACTCAGGCGGAGTTGAAAATGAGGCAGAGACGTTGGATGGATTTGCTTAAGGATTATGATTGCGAGATTAAGTACCATCCGGAAGCTGCTAATCTCACTACTGATGCCTTGAGTCGCAAGGTGCGACTGTTCGCACTTCAGACTTGTTCTATGTCTAAAGCGATCGGTGATTGTTGTTCTTCGGGGTATACCTTCAAGCACAAGAAAGGTATGAAGAGTATCCAGATGTTTGCAATATTATCCGAGCCAGCTTTGTATTCGCAAATTCGAGAAGCTCAGATGTCGGATTCAAAGACCCAGCGTTTGGCTCATCTAGCCAACGAGGGTATTACGTTTGGATTTCACTATCAGTCAGATGGTTTTCTGTGTTTGTCTGGTAGACTTGTGATTCCGCAGGATGAAGAGTTGCGAGAGGAGATCTTGTCTCAGGCACATCGCACCAAGTTGAGTATTCATCCGGGGAGCAACAAGATGTACAAGGATCTACATACTTGGTTTTGGTGGAAGGGGATGAAACGCAGCGTGTATCAGTATGTTTCGAGATGTTTGGTGTGTCATCAGGTAAAGGCAGAACACCGAAGACCTGGAGGTTTGCTTTAGAGTCTGCCTATTCCAGAGTGGAAATGGGAGTTTATCACGATGGATTTTGTGACCCATTTGCCAATGTTCTCGAGGAATTGTGATGCTATCTGGGTTGTGGTGGACCGACTCACCAAGTCAGCGCATTTCATTGCCTATAGCCGAGAGTAAACTGTGGATCGTATGGCCCGTTTGTATGTTCAGGAGATCGTTCGACTTCATGGAGTGCCTGTGAGAATTGTCAGCGATCGAGACCCCATGTTCACTTCTAGGTTCTGGGGGAGTGTTCAGCGTGCGATGGGTACTACTTTCAGTTTGAGTACTTCCTATCATCCGGAGACAGATGGTCAGTCAGAATGCACTATCCGTACTTTGGAGGATATGCTTCGAGCTTGCACTATGGACTTTGGTACAGCTTGGCAGGATCATTTGCCATTGATCGAGTTTGCGTACAACAACAGCTATCATACTAGCATTGGGATGACACCTTTTGAGGCGTTGTACGGGCGACGTTGTCGTACTCCACTCTTCTGGGAAGAAGTGGGGGAGAGACAGGCTGAGGGACTGGAGTTTATCCAGCAGGCAGTGGATGTTGTTGATCAGATCAAGAAACGGATTAAGACTGCACAGGATCATCAGGCCAGCTATGCTAACACTAAGCGTAGACCTTTGCAGTTTGATGTTGGGGAGAAAGTTTTCTGAGGGTGTCACCTTTCCGCAGAATTCTCAGATTTGGCCTTAAGGGCAAGTTGTCTCCCAGGTTTATCGGTCCGTTTGAGATCTTAGAGAGCATTGACGATTTGGCTTATCGTCTGGCTTTGCCATCGTATCTGTCCAGTATTCACGACGTATTCCACGTATCTCTGTTGCGACGTTATGTGGCAGATCCGTATCATATTCTGCAGCGGTCTGAGGTTCAGGTGGATAAGAATTTGACTTATATTGAGAAACTTATTCTTATCCTGGATCATAGGATAAGGTCTTGCGGAATAAAGTCATTCTTCTGGTTTTAGTTCAGTGGCAGCGCCGAGGCACTGAAGAAGCTCCTTGGGAGCTTGAGAGCAGAATACGTACAGAACATCCTGAGCTTTTTTGATTTCATTTTCGAGTTGTATTCAGTTGTAAACTCTGTAAACGTTTGATTTGAATAAAAGAATGTTTCTGTATCTTGTTTTACATTCAGTACTTAAGATCTGATTTCGAGGACGAAATATCTTAAGTGGGGGAGAATGTAGTAGCCCGTACCCAGTTTTAGTAAGTAATTGCTAATTAAACCGATAAACATGATTAAGGGAACTCTTAATGGATTAACGGAGTCCGGGAATGGACCCGAAATGATCAGAAATGGCCCGGAGGGTCAGGCAGAACGAACGCAACGTCCAAGGAACGGACGCAACGTTCGAGCCATCAGAAATGCGTCACTGCTTACGTACTTGATGGGAAACTAGAACCATCGGAAGCAACGATGATGAACGGACGCAATGTTCGTCAGGCGGAACGGACGCAACGTTGAGGAACGGACGTTCCGTTCGTGGTCTATAAATAGGGGAGCCGAGGTTCACTTTTGAGCACACCAATAACATCTTCTCTCTCGTTTCTTCAGCCTTCTAGCTTAGATCTAGGGCATTCTAGGCGTCCCGTTGGGAATCCGGAAGTGGCATAGCAGTCCAGGCATTGTATCGAAGCTGTGGCCTAGTTTTGAGGCAATCGACAGCAAAGGGCTAACGACGGACGAAGGTATAGCTTTTGCTTCCTAAAAATATTTAGGAGTATGCTTTAGCTTAGTTAAGGCTTTTAGAGCACTATAATGATATTAGTATCATTTGGCAGTGTAGTGTGGATTATAGGCGTAGACTTAGAGCTGGTAGCTTTTTCCTAGTATTTGAGGTACGAAAGTACTGTTCGAGATATCCTGACTGAGTATTCATGTATTATGTGACTGCATGATTTATATGTCATGATTTTATGCTGCATACATTTGCATCTTGCTGCGATCTCCTTCGAGATGTCTGTTAGTAGGGTTTACCCTATCCTGTTAGTGGATGGACTTTCATCGATTTGGGTCCCGCGTATCCACTGGTATTTCGGTATGTGAGCCATCTCCTGAAGCGACGGCACAGCGTGCTACATACCAGGGCCCGGTCTATCTTTGTTATCTGATTCTTGACCTCCAGTCAGTAGAAGGTACACTTGCATGCATGTATAATCATACTCTCGTGCTGAGTGTTTTATGCTCACGTCTCGTACTCTGTGTTTTTGGATACCCTATTCCTTAGGGCAGGTTTGCGATTGGACAAGGCGGGTGGATCCAAGAGGGGCTAGGCATTGGTTAGCCAGCTGGAGCTTTGTCTAGGTTTTTATTCTGTTGTTATTAGGTTGATACAACTTTCGATTTGGTTGTATAAACTATTTGGATATTTACAGATTCTTTTCCTTGGGATTGTATTATTGTTTATGGTTTCCGCAGCTTATTTTGGTTTACTGTTTGATTAAGTTAATTGCATGCCTAATTTCTGTTTAGTAGGTGATCTCGGTAAGGGTCACTACATAGGATATGAGCAGTAGCCTCAAGGGTTCAAAACACTGGACCCAACTACTCACTCCTAATTGAACGTGGATCTAAAATGTCCTCGGATCACTAGATTCGGAGCAACCCGTCGGCCGGCAAGATCCTCAATGTCACAATGTCCTAACAAGGGCTGAGCAACCCTACACTGGCTCATCTCAAAGAGACACAGATTCAATATGATATGTACATGCAGCATAATATCTTAAAGCAGTAACATGCAATCATGACACATAAATACAACACATAAACATGCATACCCGCTGGAAATCTCAGTCAGTACTTAAGTACCTTACTAAGGCAATCCTAGAAGCCCCACTCTAGGTTCCAAGCCTACAAGTCAAATAATCATGCATCAATAATCATGCTCTAAAAGCCTTATCTAAGCTATTAAATACTCTCTAATTATTTTAGGTATCTCGGACCATACCTGCGTCCGTCGTCAGCCCGCTAATTGCGACTGTCCCGCTACTTGGGCACAACTCCTCTACCACCTTGGAGACTACCTTCCAACTCCTAGACTTGCCTAGGTGACTAGAAACACCTAAAAACTCTAACTAAAAGAGAGAGAGATAGAGAGAGAGAAAGAAAGAGAGAGAGAGAGAGGAAGAAGTTGGAAATGGTGCACCAAATGAGCTCTCAGACCCTCTATATATAGGCAGAGTTCAGATGGTCCGAACTCCCCATCGGATCGTCCGATCTCTGCATGTGAGCGACCTGTCCTCCCAGTACTTCCGATCGTCCGATCTCCTGATCGGAGCATCCGATCGCCTCGTAGCTTTCGAACTCAAACCATCCATCCGAACATCAGCAGTTCGGATCGTCCGATCTCACCCACTTCCAAACTTGATCAGAGCCTCCGAACTAGGCATCTTCGGATGGTCCGATCTTAGGGTTCTGATCATCTGATCCACCCGATCACTTGGAACCCTCCGGGCCATTTTTGGACGTCTTGAATCCGATTCTCAATTCCTTAATCTCATTTGGAGATTCCTTAATCATGTTTTACCCAATCTTAAACATGAAATCGCAAATTAATTATAAATTATGGATTTGGGTTACTACATTGTGAGTTCATGAAAACTCCGAACTTGACCAATAGTAGTAGGCGTTGGCCAATCTCGAATAACACTTACATTTTCTTCATCAACTCGCACACCTTGAGAACTCACAACAATACCAAGAAACACAAGTTTGCTTGTACAAAATACACATTTTTTTAGGTTAGCATAAAAATTTTCAGCCCTAATTGTAATTAGCACAAGTCTCAAGTTTTCAACATGCTCGTCTAAACTCTTGTTATATACTAGAATATCGTCAAATTATACCACAACAAATTTACAATGTGTACGCAACATATGGTTCATCAATCTTATGAAAGTATTAGGTGCATTAGTTAGTCCAAAAGGTATGGTCGACCACTCATACAATCCATATTTAGTTTTAAACACGGTTTTCCACTCATCACCTTCTCTCATCCTAATTTGACGATAACCAATTTTAAGATCAATTTTGTTGAAGATGTTAGAGCCATGAAATTCATCTAACATATCATCTAGCCTAGGAATGAGATGTTTATACTTGATGATAATGTTATTAATAGCTCTACAATCAACACACATGCGCCATGAGCCATCTTTCTTAAGAACTAATAAAACTGGTACCGCTCATGGTGACATGGAATCACGCACAAATTCTCTATCTAAAATTTCACTTACTTGCCTTTTGAAAGTTTTTAGTTTCCTCCGGATTGCTCCTATATGGTGGACGATTTGGAAATGTATTCTCGGGTGCCATATAAATTTGGTGTTCAATCTCTCTCAAAGGTGGTAGTCCTTGAGGCAACTCCTCCGAGAACACATCTTCAAAATCCTGAAAAAGTGAAACAACAATGCTCGAAAGAGATCCTGATATATCACTTGTGTTTAAGAGGAACTCTTTATATACAATTAACACAAGTGGAACATGTGTGTTCAAAATTTCTTTCAACTCTCTTTTTAAGGCCATATATGTTTTTTTTCTTGGCATCTTTCCTCTCAATTTATTTTCCCTCTTTTTGTTTCACTCTTTTTTTGGCTGCTTCTCTTTTATTTTTTTTAATTGATCCTCCAACACTTGCTTTGGAGAAAAAGGCAATAATACAATTGGTTTTTTTTTTCAAATTAGAGGAATATCTATTCTTGAAACCATCATGTACCACCCTTCTATCATATTGACATGGTCTACCCAAAAAAATATGACAAACATGCATAGGAACCACATCACACAACACCTCATCCATATAATTTTGAATAGAGAACGACACCAAAACTTGCTTGTTCACTCGCACTTCCGCACAATCATTAAGCCACTACAACCTATATGGTTGAAGATGATTTAGTGTAGGCATACTCAACTTCTCCACAAGTTCACAACTAGCCACATTGGTGCAACTACCACCATCTATAATAAGACTACACACTTTTTTTATTCACAAAACATCTAGTGTGAAATGAATTTTTCCCTCTGGCTATCTTCTTCTTTATGTTGGACACTCATAATCCGCCTAATCACTAAAAATTCTCCGACAACAGCCCCACATCCCTCTGCACGATCCTCCAACGCAGACATATCATCATAATTCACAACCTCCTCATCACTATCATATTCAAATTCACCACATGCATTCACAATCATCACTCTTTTATTTGGGCATTGACTAGCAACATGACCAACACATTGACACCTAAAATATTTAATATCTCTAGAACGATTAATATGAGTTTCATATTTACACTCCTTGTTTAGGTGCTTCTTGCTTACTTTCGATTTTTGGATTGGACACTGACTTGCCATCCTCTCGTTTTGCAACGTTTGAACACCAAGAAGTCGAAGAACCTACAGTTGTGTTGGTTCAACCGATTCCCCTTATTTTGAGTTGTTCCTCCACTTTGATAGCCATTTGCACCATCTCATCAAAATAAATGTGTTGAAGCTCCACCTGGTTTTTAATCTCCATGTTCAAACCACGTGAAAATCCTGCCACGGTAGCTTCACTATCCTTCTCTATATTGGTCCTAATCATGACTATTTCTAACTCCTTGTAATAATATTTAACACTATTAGTTCCTTGCCTCAAACTTTGCAATCTCTTAAACATCTCACGGTATTAGTGGTTTGGTACAAATCTCTTTATTGTAACCTTCTTCATCTCATCCCAAGTCTCAATAGGCCTCTCATTATATCTTCTCTTAGTAGTCACAAGCTGATCCCGCCAAATAAGAGTGTGATCCACAAATTAAACTACCACCAACCTAAATTTTATGAGTTTGGTGTATTGGTGACAATCGAACACAAACTCTACCCGATTTTCCGATTCTAAGTATGCTTCAGGATCATATTTCCCATGAAACGGAGGAATTTTCATTTTAATACAACTAATATTTTCATACTCTCTAACCCCTTCAGTATATCTCCCATGCAACACTTCCATCCTACCTCTCCCAAACTCATGGCCTCGCCTCTCTCTCTCACTCACAATTCTCGTTTTGTCTCTCATTGTCACCTCCCGTGCCAAACTCATCTTCAACTATCCTATCTCTAGTCTTACTCCCACTGCCACTAACTTCTAGTTTACTCATCCTCTCATGTAATGGTTCTAACTCATCCCTTATCATTAGTCCTAACTCAGTCCTCATCATCTTAGTCAAACGACCAAACAATGCCTCAGTTTGAACTTCGAAGATTCCTTGGTTTGAACCATTCCCTCCTTCTCTCTCATATTTCCTATCAGACATTGTACCTGCAATAAAAATTTAGTATTAAAATTTTCTCACTCAAATCCTCACAAGTCACTCCAAAGAAAAATAACTCACGCTTCTTTTTTCACTCAAAATAATCACAATCACTCCAACAAAGAAATTCACTCACAATATGGAATAACTTCTGCTTTTTGGTTTATGAAAATTAAATTCACAAGTCTAAACTTGTAGATACTTGTAGATTGACTCACGTAGACCGCACAAAAACAAGCAAAGTGATTAAGAAGATTGAAACAAACTTGACACCCAAGATGACTAAAGAAGAAGAAAAAAAAAAGATTGACCACAAATTTTTTTTGAATTTTTGTTTTTCGGTTCTCTCTTTATATATATATATATATATATATATATATTTCATTCTTTTTGATAACTTGTGGCACAAGAAACAACAAAATTGGGCTACAGGACAGAAAGAAATGAACGTAGAAGAAGAACAGGTACAGAAAAAATCAGAAAGAGATAGACTCAAATAAAAAAAACAAATAACAAAAGATACGACTTACTTGGATCGAAGAAACCTTTTTCTGATTACCAAATGATATGAATCCATGATTGCATGAAAAGCAAACAAGATTATAGAATAAATCGTGTCCTCGATTAAATAACAAAAATGATCAAAGAAATTACCCTGATCTTTGAAACAAGTAAGTTTGTGAAAATCCACCCCGAGTTTACGAGAACTAGTAACAAATATTCACGAAAAACAATTAAAAAATCAAGAGGACCTTCAAAGGAACTTGTCTTTGACAATCCAAGTGATATTCAATCGAAAAACACCACAAAATATTAAACTTTGATAAGTTTGATTTTAAACAAAGCAAAAGTTTCTATAAAATGTTAGAGAAAATTTTGATAGAAATCAATAATATGAATATGAATAATGAATTGTATTTGGTGGCTTGCGTTACAACTTAAATCAGTAAAAGTTAACAAAAATACGCAAAATCTAGTTTCCTAATGGCTACAAAACTCTCAAAATAGGCAAAATATTACAAAAATATGAAAGATATCAAAATTCACGGACACACACAAACACGCGTGTGTATATGCATGGACCCCATGTAAGGTCCGAAAGGGGTCCGTGCCTTTTACGTCCTTTATTTTTTTTTTTTCAGAAATCAAGATATGCACCAACCCTAGAAGGGGTTTGTGTACTATTCCATGCCGCTCACATTTCGGAATTTAAATACACGGACCTAGGCACGGTTGTGGCACGGGGTCCATGTAGGGTACGTTTGAGGTCCGTGTGTGACTTTCGTAGCTCTTTTAATTCTCTTGTCACAAAACACTTTAATGATGTTGAAATACCCTTCAACTTGCTCATCATGTTTCCCAAACCCTACATGACTCGTTGCCTCTTTTTTAAAAACATTTCTGGGAGCACATCCTTGAATCTCTTACTTTGACCCCTCGTTATTGGCCCTTGTGACAGATCCAACGGATCCCTAATCTGCTTGGCAGTTTGATAAACTTTCAAGCCATACATGATAGCATCAAGACCAGAAGAGGTCAGACCAACTGAGCTATCACTTACTAAGCGCTCACCTTCTCTATGAGAAACCAGTCGAGGTATCCAATCGAGGTGACCTCGCCTGTTTTCAACCAGTCGAGGAAACTAATCAGTCGAGGTTTCCTCACCTACTCTCACCAGTCAACCGGTGACCAAGTTTGGAAGATTTTCACCTGCTCACTTATCAACCGGTCTTGCTCTCAAACATATTCAAATTTATTCAACTGGTCAAAACCACAGTCCAGAAAGAGAAATATGAACGTTGTGATGACAGAAATAGTATTGGGGTGCAATAATTTTTCCTGCTGGTAGAACGATCGAATCACGACGCTTGAGCTACTGTACGATTTAAAAGAATTGAGTTATAGTTACCACCAGCTATAGCTTTTGGTAAAGTGGCAAGCACTCGGTCCTAAAATTGATATCAGAACCAAGGTCATGGGTTCGATTCTCATTGATTGCAAGGAGTGAAATTATTGGGAGGGAGATTACTGGGGTGAAATAATTGTCCCTGCTGGTAGAGCGATCGAACCATAACTCTTGGGCTGCTGTACAGTTTAAAAGATTTGAGATGCACCATTACTACCAGCAATAGCTTTTGGTAAAGCGGCAAGCACTTAATATGAGAGATGTGTTTTCAGAGTTTATTTGAGTGAGAGTCTTTACGCAAATACGTTAAATATTATGTAATATTTGTATTTTAAGTGTTGTATCATTGGAGAGATAAAGAGACTAGGAGTTCGACTTAGGCAGTGGGGTAAGTCCTAAGGTTGGAGTGAGTGTAATATAAGACGTTGTAATAGCCAAAGTCTTCTAGTGTATCCTTCCCTAAGAGGAAGAAGGGGTGACTTAGAAGTGGTTGGGTCTCCGAACATCCATTGTCGCATAATTTTATGCTCTCAAGCGTACGATTGTCAAGTTTTAATATAGAGTGAATAAAGTATCGTTCCCACGAGGAGTATGTTTTGAAAATTATATAGTACTTGTAATTAAAATAGAATAAACTTTATTTAGAAAATTAAATAAGATAATTTTGGTTTTCAGACTTAATCAAGCAATAAAAATAGCAAAGCACGCACAAAACTTAGAAAATTATCAATGAGAGAAAAATGTCTAGAGGATTTGATTTCACCTGGTTTCGACAACAGCTTCTTCTAATTAATTTATTTTTATGAATTTTATTCAATTAATAGCCAAAAACACTTAATTATTTTTATTTTCCTCTCCCGAGAAACAAATAAAATGTATCAATTAAGATTCGATTTCAATATCCCTATTAAAAATCTAGGTTTAATGATATGTGAAAAATGATGTTATTTCAAAGCTCCGTTAAAGGTATACATTCTCCCGAGACATATAAACATTAACAATGTATTTTCAAATGTACTATTCAAAATTCCCTTTCCCGAGCAACGATTAAAAATAAATATAACAATTCTATCTATGACCAGCAAATTGAAAAGACAATCAATTCTAAAAAACACAATTAATTTAGAAGAATTCAATCCAAATAATTAAAAAGCATAGAATTCGTCTCTACCAAACTACGTCATCCTCTAGACTAAAAGAATTTAGTTCATACTCGAAATATTGAAAAAATAATTCATGTTTATGAAACTAGATATCAAATCAGAATTTAAGAAGTAAGGATTAAAGAAAACAAACCCGAAGTTTCGATTCCGTCCCCAATTGCGCTCTTCTTCTTTGTTTCAGCTTTTCTTCACCTTCTTGTGCAGATTTTTCTCCTCCAAAATCTTCAATCTTCTCTCACATGTTCCAGCAGAAAACGTCCAGCTTAGTTCATTTATTTTTCTGATATGTATGTGCAGCTGTTCAGCCCCCAAATCTGTGTGTGTTTCCTCCATTTATGCGTGTAATTACAGCCCTTGTATGTTTCCTCGAAGCCCGTTGATCGAAGCCCAAAAAATCAAGTATTTTGGAGTTTCGAAATTCTGTTTCCTTTATTATTTTGCATTAGCGCAAAAGCGCTTGAATCTTACGCAGAAGCGCTTACGTCTTCTCTTTTCTCCTCAACTAGCGCAAAAGCTTGTTTTCAGCCGCAGAAGCGCGTTCCTTCTTCGCTTTGTTGTGCAGAAGAGCCTAATTAAGCACATAAGCGCTTCTTCTTTCCTCGAGATTCTCACCATTAGTGCTTCTGTTATTCAATTAGTGCTTCTGCTGAAATATTCATCATCCATGGCGTAGATGCGCTCATATTGGCGCAGAAGCGCAAGCCTTTCTCGTCCATATTGCACAGAGGCGCTTGTTCCTCGCGCAGATGCGCTACAGCTCATGGTCCAACTTACGACATTTTTCAAAAAATCATATCTCACAATCTAATCGTCGTATCGAGCTGAAATTTTTACAAAAGATTTAAAACATCGTAAATTCTATTATGAACGGTGAGATTAGATTTATATGTACCTAAATTCTCCAGTAGTTTTCTGAAGTTTGTTTCTCTGTAATTCATCTTTTCGCTTCTTCTCGGTACTTTTCCTTCAATCTTTGCATCTCACAAAAACAACAACAAATACGCATAAAATCCACTCGATACATCATAAAAGTCAAGTCAAATCATATGCAAAATAAGTGCATCATCCATAAACAAATCTTTGTATCCTTACCCTTCTGCATTTTACTTACTACCATAGTTTTTAAACTGCATAAGTTGAAGCATTAAGAGTTCGATGAAATGATTCAACCAAAATGTTTTTATTCTCTCAACTTGCAATTTTTCAAACGATTTCAAAAATGTTTAATCGGTTTTTAGAGGGTTATGTTGAGTTTTTTCTGATTGGTTTTGTAACCAAACTCAATATAATTTATATGTGCTCAGTTCATGTTTGACCATTTCAAAAATAAGCTATTGTAGTTTGTATTCACTCCCCCATCTACACACGTTTTCGATACCAACACTGATTTTTTTTTTTGTTATTGCATTAAAATCAATTTAAATATTTTGTCAATCAAAAACAAAAATAGGTTAAATTAATGTACCAAAAATTATTTTTCGAAAAGAACCTCTCCCCCACTTGTAATAATATAAAAAATACTTACTTGAAAATTATATTATGTTATGTAAATGTAAAATTATTAAATATCCGAAAATTTCGGAACACGAAAATAAAATTTTGGTCATTTTGTTTCACAGACGAGGAGAATTTATTTTGGAAGGGCAAGTAGTTAAATTCAATATCCATGTTTTCATTTTTTTTTTTTTAAAATTTTTCAAGACTACAATAAATGAATTGAATAGTTCTTCTTTATGTTTGATTTATATCCAACTATTATTTATTATTTACTAGTGTATCTTAGTGCACACGTTGTGTGCTTGTATAATATTTTAAAAATTAATTTTATTTATATTTAAATAGAAGTAATATTATAGTTGCAAAAATCACCGAGAGACTAAACTGCAATTTGAAATATCAAAATAAAAAAAAAACAAAAACAAAAGTATAATATCTATACCATATAACGAAAATTTGGTAAAAAAAATGGTAGTATCTTTTGTCTAATAGCATATTTTTTTATATATGGTATATATTTTAACCAATTGAGGCACACATCATGCATATGCCTTTTTATTAAAAAAAAATAGAATGAATTTTTTTTAAAATAATTAAAATAAAATTTATTGATTTTTTAAAGTAAAATGGTAGAAGAGAAAAATAAGATATAAAGAAAAATGCTATTATCATATAGTAAAACCATGTACAATCAAATTTTTCTAAAATAATACTCGATAAATCAATAATGTCTCTAAAATAATTTTTTTTCAGCCCTTACTTGAGCCAGTTTATTAAATCAATAATTTAGATAAACATTATGGAAGTGGATTTTGTAGGGAGTCATATCTTGTCCCAATCTTTACTACTACAGCTAATGATATTCTTAGTACCTTGTCTGAGTTAGGATAATTATCAAATGTTTTCACCCTTCCAACAGTACTTTTTTCACGAGCCGGGGGTTATCTATCATAATCTTAAAACCAGACAAACAATGGACTAAAGAATTATCAAACACTAATCCATCCTATTAAACACAGCCTAAATGTATAAAATATAACCAAGTCAAGTTATTAAAATCTGATTATATTATTTGTTTAAAATTGAAATCCAAATCTAATTGAATTATATTTCATTTCTGAATTTTCTCATTGCATGCAAAAGCTCTGGTATTGTATTTTCGAAATGTGACAAAAAAATCACGAGGAGTTATTGTTTCTATGTGCGTTTCCTCTCTTTTAACAAGTTCTAATGATATTGTATCATATTCAACTTCATTATCAACAGAATTATCAATTATGCTAGATACAATTTTTTATAAGCTTGTACTTGTGAAAACATGCATCATTTTCACTTAGATAGTATGAAATATTTTTAATAAATACTACATAAACTTTTAGCGCTACATCAATTCATTTATATATTAATTGGATCGAAAATGCACTCTTTAAAATAATAAATTATTAATTTATTGATTAATTAATATCTCTATAAATTAATAAAATTTCACGTTCCCAACATTATTAATTTATAAAAGTTTTACCATGGTTAGTTTGATAAGATAGAAGGTGTTTTAGGTGAATTCAAAATCACATAATGACTCCATATAGTTAAAATAATACAAAAACTCTAATGAATCGATTTCACGAGTAAATTTTGTGAGAAAATTATCCTATTCGACCTGACTCATAAAAAATATTACGTTTTATTGTAGATATGATTCGGATCGATCCTCTTAACAAATGTATGTTCGTGAGATCGACTTATATGAGATATAGTGTGCTCTTATATTATCTATTACTATTACTATGTGAGGGATTCAAGATGATCTCTTGGTATGCTTACCATAAATTACAAACACAATCCCATAAAACTATTAAATTTCAAAACAAATAAAATCATGTTAAGTCAAATACTTTTAAATGATCAACCATAAATCACAAGATAAACCCATAAAACTATCAAATTGAAAAAAAAAACATTATTTTAAAATCAATAATTTTAAAAATAAATATTGTATTGTATGTACACAATACATAATATTTGTACATTTATGTTACACACACGATGTTTGCATTACCACTAGTATATAATATAACATTAAAATTAAACTCCCTAAACTATCTATTTGGTATGTTGGTAAAACTTGTCTCAAAAACCTAAAATATCCCTTCCTAAATTTTAGAATAAATATCATTATTCAACATTTTCACCGAAATAAATTTGAAATATTGAGGAAAATTATCTAGGTACATCACCACAAAAAAACAAATTGAAAACAGTGAAAGAATTTAATTTTCAGTCGCAAACCAGCCGTATAAATCACTATTCGGTAACTAATTAATAATAGCGACACATATTAAGGGGGTGTATTGGTTATAGACTTTTAAAGACTTTTATGGACTTTAAAAATCTTTAGGTATTCAATAAGATTTTTGCAAACTTCATAAAAGTATAGTGGTATTCAAAATATATTTTCATGGAGTTTTAAAAAGTCAAGTTGTATTCAATCTTGACTTTTTTAAACTCCATAAAAGTTAGGTGGTATTGAAAAGTTTCATGGATTTTCAATGATTCCTATTAAAATCTTTATGTACAAATATTGAAGCATTAGGTACCATAAAAAAAGTCCATAATTTTCTTCCCATCATACCAAAGATTTGACAAGACTTTTCTTTTTCCTCAAACGTCTAGGGTTCTCGTCTTCTTCCAGGTAAAATTCTTTCTTCTTCTTTTTTTTAACGTTTTCTCTCATTTTCTTCACAAATAAAAATATTCTGGTTTTTGATTTCGCTTACGTATGTTAGCATGATGCAAATATGAATTGAATTTTTTGGATGAAAGTGTTATGTCTCGACATTTTCAAAGGCCTCACTGTTGCCGTAAACTCAAACCACTTTTTCCCTTTCAATTCCTTGAACCTATTTATGTCGTTCTGATGGATGAATTAATAGGGATTGGAAGTTGTTTATTGTTGTACTTTCAGGCTTTTTTAATTCTCAACGGAAGGATAATGAATTTGATGGTGTGGTTGTGGGGATTTTCTTAAACATGTTCAAATTTTGCTTTTTGAATGAACCTTGGTAATTTCTTGGTGCACTTAATACTGCCTCACCTCACATCCACAAATGACAAATGATCACTGGATAGACACCTTGCAAATAAGGGAACGAGGGGTTCATTTAATTTTTTGAAAAGGTGAAATTCGCAACTATTCAAATATTATATTTTCATTTGCGGTCTGTGAATGACATGTAAGTAAATGGTTCGATGCTTGAAAGAATTGTTATTAAAAAATGAATGCAACGTCAGAGATAAAGATTTCACTAAATAATGATGCTGATAAATTTTATGAGCAACATAACTGAAGCTGGAATGTGTATAGCTAATGATCTTGGTTGATGATGTTGGAGGATAATTAATGGCTTGTGATTGGGCATGCACCTTGGAATGGTTGCAATCTTCTGATTTCGTCATGCCATTCTTTTTGTTTATTGTGGGAATGGTCATTGCTCTTGCACTCAAGGTAATGTTTTTTCTATATATATGGTTTGTCGATTTGATTACTGAAATTTTATATGTTATTTCATGCAACTGTTCTTGATTTTCTCCGAACATAGAAAATTTAACATGTTTTTATTTTGAAATCTTCTATTGATCTACTGTTATTGCTCATATATAGCTACGGTTTTGCTGTTGTTTTTCAGAACTAATGAGTTGATTTTTTATGCACGTTAATGTCGGGTTACACAATTTTCTTCGCAAGAAACATCGTTCCGATGAGTTTCGGATTGAAGTAGATAATGAAGCTTCATCGTCTTCATCAGAACAAGTTTATGAAGACAACTTTGATTGATTACTTGATACTCAAGAACAACAACGAGAAAATGCTAATGCATGGAGGGATATCATAGTCAATCAAATGTGGATCGATGTTGATGATGTAGTTAATAATGATTATAGTTTTTTTCATAAAAGACTACTAAATATCATAATTGTTTGGAATTTTGACTGATCATTTATCTACAATTATTTTATAAAATTATTTATCTAGTATTGATTGTTGATACAAGTGTTCTTATTTATTAGTGAAAATAAATATTACTCATAAACTATATATTTGGAATTGACATGACAAAAAATTATGAATTTAATTAGTGGTTTATTAATTTTTTTTAAATTAATAAAAATAATATATAAATTTAAAAATTTACAAAAAAAAATTTATATGAAAAATTTTAGGCATAAAAAGTCAACAAGAATCCATGAAAAAAAGTCTACAAAAGTTTACAAATTTTTTGAAAGAAGTCAAGAAGAGTCAATAAAAGTTATTAAAAGTCCATGAACTCCACAGAAGTCAATCACTTTAAAAAAGTCATTAAAAGTCAATAAAAGTCTAAAATGAATACACCCCTCTTAAATTATGTCACTAATTATCGACAAAATTTTAATATATCTCCTTATTTAACAACTGAATTTATAGTTTGTCATTGATTTGAGAGAATTTTAAATAATTATATATTCGTATTTAATATAACGATGGATATATAATTTAAGATTGTCGTTAATTATCAACAGAAATTATTTATGTGTCACTGAATAATTAATCATTCTACATCGTAATGATTCGATTATATGTAGTTGTCTGGTATAAATAAATAATTACAATATTTTTAAGGTTTGCGTTGGAGAATCACAAGGTATCCGCTTTTATATATCACTTCAAAATTCAAAACACAAACATGTGTCGAAGGAGTATCTTGGAAATATGTCATGTCCGATTAACGACGATGGTACTGGGATGACTTGCGGTATATATGAACCAGAACTAACCCTATAACCACATGTTGTATATTTTAGCCTCAATATATGTTTTTTGAATTGGGCAGAAGAACTATAGATGAGATGAAAAAGATGACAATGAGATCAGGCAGGTTTGGTACAACAACACAAAAGAACTTTACTGTCAAACTATCCACAAATGGCGCACGAAGAGAGGAAGCATCCTGCGACAATCAGTGAAGAACACTGGGCGAATTCAATAAAAAAAATTGGCTATTTAGCCACGGTTTTTTTAAAACCGTGGTTAATTTACCCACGATTTTATCAAAACCGTGGTTAAATAGCTACGGTATGAAAAAACTGTGGTTAATTAGCCACGGTTTTTGAAAACCGTGGTTAAACAACCACGATTTTTTTAAACCGTGGCTAATTTAACCACGATTTTAAAAAACCGTGGCTAATTAACCACGGTTTTTTCAAAACCGTGGATGAATAACCACGGCTTAAAAAAACCGTGGCTAAGTTAGCCACAGTTTTTATTACCGTGGTTGAATAACCACGGTTTTATATAAACCGTGGCTAAAAATAGCCACGGTTTGAAAAAACCGTGGTTAGTTGTAGCCACACTTTAAAACACTGTGGCTAAGTTTTGCCACGGTTTTTTAAAACCGTGGTTAGTTAACCACGGTTTTGAGCTGAAAAACTCCTTCTCGATACATCAGAAGGTAACCCAGTGTCTTCATCTTCTGCTCCTCAGTGCAGTGTAAAGTTTGGAAAGTCTTCTCCATGCGGTCTAACCAGTTCTCCGCATCCTCTAGAGACTCGCCTCCAACCAAGGGCTTAGGACCTATCTGCAAGAAGCGGCGCACACTAAAACGATCCTCATCACGTCGACGATGATGACGCTCCCGACGACGCTCATGGTCATCGTCTCCCCAGCGTCCAGCTCCACTACCATAGCTACTCTGATCATCGTAGTTCGCCATCTACAAAATTACCTCACGGTTATCTTATGCAGAATCTAAATTCCCAAGAATACTATGCATGCTCTGATACCATAAATGTAGTGACCTTTACCGAGATCATCTACTAAACAGAACTTAGGCATGCAATTAACTTAATAAAACAATAAATCATAATTAAACTACGGAAACCATAAACATTATACAATCCCAAGGAAAGGAATCTATAAATACCCAAATATTATACAACCAGATCGAACAATGTATAAACCCAGTACAACAGAATAAAAACCTAGACGAAGCTCCAACTGGCCAATCACTGACTAGCCCCTCTTGGATCCACCCGCCTCGTCCAAACGCAAACATGCCCCAAGGAATAGGGTGTCCAGAAACACAGAGTACGAGACGTGAGCATAAAACGCTCAGCATGAGAGTATGAGTATACATGAATGCAAGTGAACCGCCTACTGACTAGAGGTCAAGAATAGATAACAGAGACAGACCGGGCCCTAGTATGTAGCACGTTGTGCCGTCGCTTCAGGAGGTGGCTCACATACCGAAATACTAGTGGAAACGCCGGACCCAAATCGATGGAAGTCCATCCACTAACAGGATAGGGTTGAACCCTACTAACAGACATTTCAAAGGAGATAGTACAAGATGCAAATGTATGCAGCATATAATACATGTATACTCAGTCAGAATATCTCGAACAGTACTTTCGTACCTCAAATACTAGGCGCGCTCTACCAGCTCTAGTTCAACGCCTATAATCCGCACTATACTGCCAAATGATACTAATATCATTATAGTGCTCTAAAAGCCTTAACTAGGCTATTGCATACTCCTAAATATTTTTAGGAAGCAAAAGCTATACCTTCTTCCGTCGTTAGCCCTTTGCTGTCGATTGCCTCAAAACTAGGCCACAGCTCCGCTACAACGCCTGGATTGTTATGACACTTCTGGATTCCCAATGGGACGCCTAGAACTCCCTAGATCTGAGTTAGAAGTCTAAGGAATCGAGAGAGAAGAGATGAAAGGTGTGCTCAAATGTGAGCCTCGGCACCCCTATTTATAGACAACGAACATTGCGTCCGTTCCTACATCTTTGCGTCCGTTCTGCCTGACGAACGTTGCGTCCGTTCACCATCGTTGCTTCCGATGGTGCCAATGTCACATCAAGTACGTAAGCAGTGACGCATTTCTGATGGCACGAACGTTGCATCCGTTCCTAGAACGTTGCTTCAGTTCTTCCTGACCCTCCGGACCATTTCTGATCATTCTGGATCTAATCCCGGGCTCCGTTAATCCATTAGAAGTCTCCTTAATCATGTTTATTGGATTAAATAACAGTTAATCACTAAAACTGGGTTCGGGCTACTACATATCCACATATCGAACACGCAACTGATGATACCCTAAACTCAAGTCAATTTTATAATATACAGAGGTACCCTGGAGTTGTTCGAACAAATCATCAATTCGTGGCAAAGGATACTTGTTTTTAATCGACGCGCGGTTCAACTGCCTGTAATCAATACAGAGACGCATAGAACCATTCTTCTTCTTGACGAAAAGAACTGGCGCTCTCCAAGGTAAAACGCTCGGTTGGATATATCCCTTATCCAAAAAATCCTGAAACTACTTCCCTGGTACAAGTTCAATCCCGAACTCAACCTCTCTGACTGGAGAAAATCCTAAAATCTCATCTGGAAAGACATCTGGATACTCACAAACTACTGGTAATTCCTCTACAGACCTTCTACCTGCGGATGTATCAACCATATGGATAAGATAGCCTTCCCCACCCGCCTCTTAAGCCTAACAAGCGCTCAAAGGTAAAACTAGAGGAATAAGGGGTTGCGCTCCCTCACCATAGAAAAACCAACTATTGCCCTCAACCGGACGAAACTGAAAAATCTTCTGATAAAAATCCACTGTAGCTCTATAAGATTTCAAGACGTCAATACCCAAAATACAGTCAAAATCCTCCATCGCTAGAACCATAAGGTTTGTTAACATCTCAGAGCCGTCAAACTCTAAATTACATCCCAAGACTAAACGCTTGGCCAAAGCCGAATCATGACCAGTCGGGGTAGACACAGATAAAACTACATCTAGAGGTATGTACGACAATCTATAGCGCTTAGCAAATATTGCTGATGAAAGAATGCGATGCACCAATGTCGATGAGAACAAATGCAGTAATACCAAATATAAGAAATGTACCTGCAATAACATTCTCGTTCTCCTGCTGAATCTGATCCTGACTCAACGCAAACACCTGCCCGAAAACATGAGGCCTCTGATTGGTGCTCTCAATAGACTGTCCCTGCAGTCTTTGTGGAATGGAAGACAGAGAACCAGAACCAGACGTTGATCCTCCGACAGCCTGTGGAAATCCCTCTTCATGTGGCCAATATCGCCACAACGAAAACAAGATCTTGACCTAGGACACTTCTCAGTCGGATGACGGCCTCCACAAGTCGAACACTGACCCTGACTTTTTTTCTTCCCAAAATGGTGGAAACCACTTGAACCTGAACCAGAAGAAGAAGACACACCCTGCTTCTTAAAATACTGAGTCCTCGAACCCAAGGAACTGGCTGGTCTAGAAGAGAGAAAAGACCTGTTACGCCGAAGAATGTCCTCCGCCTGACAACATCGGCTAACCAAACCGTCGTAGGTCATGTCGTTACCAATAGAAACACGATCATGGATCTCCGGACTAAGACCCTGAAGGAAAATATCGTACTTCGACCCGAAGTTGGCAGCAATCTGTGGGCAATTAGGCAATAGCTCAAAGAACTTCTGCTGATACTCGTCAATAGACATAGTGCCCTGCCTCAGACTCAACAACTCGCTAGCTTTCGCCTGACGGAGTGCGGGAGGAAAATACAACTTCTGAAAGCTGTAGGAAACTCTGCCCAAGTAGCTATGCCTCGTTCGGAAACAAAAGGTACAGACGTGGACTTCCACCACTTTCCAGCACGCCCCTACACTAGAAAGTTAACGGTCTCCATCTGCTGTTCCTCTGTGCACTGAATCTCCTGAAGTTGAGGTTCATCTATGATCCGCCAGATTTGCTTTGCCAAGAGAGCTTTATTAAATAACACAAGTTTGTGAAATCCCATGCCTCACATACACTTCGGCTTACACAATTCTCCCCAAGACTTCCAGTGCATTTTATTTTTTCCACCCTCAATAACCCACCAGAAATTCGCACACTCTCTTTCAATTTCCTCACACACAGAAACCGGGATCCGAAAGCACTACATAGCAAATGTAGGAATCGACTGTAACACCAATTTTATCAGTGTCTCCTTCCCACCCATAGAGTATGCTCTACTAGTACACCCTTGCATCCGTTTTACCACCTTCTCCACCAAATATCAGAATTGAAGTTTCTTTTTGCGGGCTAAGAAAGTTGGTAGCCCTAGATACACGTCATGACTTTGTACAACCGAAATAGATAATATTGTCTTGATCTGGTTTGCAATACCAGCATCCATATTTGGGCTAAAAGAGAGAGAGGACTTTTCAAAATTAATTAGCTGCCCAGAGGCCCGTTCATAAATAGAAAGACAGTGATGAATACCCATACACCGTCCATTGTTGCATTAAAGAATGCAAGGCTGTCATCTGAAAAAAAGTGATGAGATATCGAAGGGCAATATGGAGCAATGCGCACACCTGATAAAGACTTGTTTGCTCCATATTTGAGAAAGAGAGCAGAGAGCCCCTGTGCACATGGTAGCGCTTAATCGTGTCACGCCCAAATTACCCAACTCAATCAGATAATCACTAAAAATGTAGTAGAGTGAGTAGGGATCATTCCCACGAGGAAAGGGAAATTTAATGTGTCCTAAGTAAACAAAAGGGGATTTTGAGATTTGAGATTAACTACTAAAAATTTAAACAATTAAATATTCAAATTATCACTATCATGCAAGATTTAAAATTAAACTGGAGAAATCAATAAGAGACAAGACTTGGTATCAGTCGACTACACCCTTGATATTCATTCATTCAATCATCGATTCCCTAAAAATAATTAATCCTATTAAATATTCGTCATTGAAAATCAAATTCCTGTTTCACCTTAATTTTAGTTAATTAGAAAATAGCATTCTAAATTAACCCTTACCAGTAAATTAATCCAGATAACATCAATCTAGATTTAAATCCACGGTAGTATTCAAACTAGTAAAACTGACGAACCTAGACAACACAAACACCAATGGTTGTATTTAGCCTAGTCAATAATTGATCCTACAATTTAATAAATTCAACAGCAGAAAATATCAAACGTTGTTGCTTCGCAAATTAGTTCATTCAAACAATTACGGATTTGAATTCTAATTTAGCTATAGCTTGCAAAACAAAATCCTAAGATGGTCAATCCTAAAATCTCGCATACAAACATGAAATAAACCAAATCAGTTATTGATACTTAACAAGAATTAAACACTAAGAATCGAATCTCATGAATAAAATATATCAAGGTTTCGTCTCCCTCAACCAAGTATAAAAGGTTTAGCTACAACGATTCATCACCAAATCAATAAAAATTCAAAAGAAAAGAAGAAAACTAGAGAGAAAATTGAAGAACAAAACCTAGTCTCCAAGAGAGATTCTCCAAAATCTGATAATAATCCTCAAAAACGGAATTAAGAGTCTAATAAAGCCTAGAGTCCAAAATAACAAAATTTCCAAAATTATAAAATTATTCCCGAGCAGGCTAGTGTGCTCGATCTCATTGAGTACGTCCGATCGAGCGCGCAATAATATGCAATTCACTGCCTTGAAATTCCTCGGCCCGCGCTCGATCGCCTCGAGTTCGTTCGCTCGAGCGCATGGAAAATGGCCAACATTCTGCCTTCATTTTTTTCAACTTGAAATCTCCTACACATTAAACCCGGGAGTATCTTATGAATGCAAATGCATGCAAACTAATAACAAAATAACAACAAAATATGCAAACAAAACACGACTACCAAATACCCTCACACTTAATCCTTGCTCGCCCTCGAGCAAGTTATGCAAAAACAAAATGAAACAGAATAAACACATAAGCAAGGATGAATCATGCATATCATAGCCTCAGAGAAAACCACTTTTATAAAAAAAAAACAAGTTCATAGCTACTCTCAATTATCAATGATACACCTTCAGTCGAATGCGAACGTATGTGTGTGTCATGTTACCCCAGTTACATGAAACTTCAAAAGACAAGGTTTCAAGACTGTTCGCCGACCTAAAAACAATTCAGTGTAAGCTTCACAATCAAGAACTCTCCTCTGAACAATCCATCAACAAAACACAACTCTCTCAAGCTAACTAAGCACTACTTTGCGATTTCTTTTGCAGTCCCAATAATTACCCGCATACTTAGCTATGAAATAGTGAATAGGATTTCAAACACATTTCAAGCCCGGATGGAACTGATGCCTTACTAATTTATTTTTTTCAAGGCTAAACCCCATTTTATTTTTTTACGCAGACTTAGCCACAAACAAGATGAGTAGGATTTCAAACATCTTGCTAGCAACCCGGATGGAGTTGATTACTTCATAAATGTGGGGACCTCGGGTTGCTAATCTCATCTTAGGGCAATTAATGATTAATTAAATAATTAATCAAACAGTTAAAAGAAAATAATCAAGAGCAGAATTTTTTTTTTTAAATTCGGAGCCTCGCTCGATCGGTCAAACTTCACCGATCGAGCGAGCTATAAACATCAAACTCTTGGGTCTGCATCAATTTTGGTCTCGCTCGATCGGTCAAATCTTACCGTCGAGCGAGCAGGAAAAATCAAGGTTTCTGCCTGATAAAAACAGGCCTCGCTCGATCGGTAACATTTACCCGATCGAGCGGGAGCCATTTCCAGAAAATATCAACAATACTATTTTGCTGTCAAATCATGCACATCAGTCCAAATGCCTTCATGATCAACTCAAATCATGGTTTATAAATTCTAAAACATGCATATCAACATGTATAAAGTTTCAAGTATTAAATCATTCATTCAATACATCAATCGAATAACATAATAGGCATTAACCGAGCAAGCTACACAAAGACTCAAATGTGAGCTTCAAGTCTATAGGTTCATATCAAGTTTGATGCTATCTCACTACCATTCTTCATCGTAAACCCATGTCCACACTTGCTAACTCTCGCTCCCGAGCTATCATCGTCATCTCAGACTAGCTCCTGCCCCATCTGTTGCAATGCACACATACAAAACAAAGCAATAGCCGGATGAACTCCGGTGAGAAATCATTCTCAGTATAATCGACATATAAATGCGTTAAATAAATTCATATCAACTCTAAACATATCAACTCAAGAATAGAGTAAACATAACGCATATTTTGACTTAAATTTCAAATCAAAACTTCAATTTATATAGCGCGCTTATCTCAAGAATTGATTCTTATCACTTCGTTGCCATCAAGATTCGTATCCGATCTTGACATGGATATCCATCTATCGTAGCCATTCCGGCTAGAAAATAAGGTTAACCGCAACCTTGGCATAGAATCAATTCAATATACAATCATATAGACTCAAAATCAAAGATCCACTATCTGCGATGGATCGACAACATCAAACATAATCAAAACATCTCAAGTATGTGATTTTCACGGGCCAACTCAAGAATAGTCGTTCTTGAGTTTCAAAGTCCCTAACTCGTGATGTCGTCATTATACCTTTCATTCTCGAGTTTGTCATGTTCCACCTCTGGATAGAAAGTACAACAACTCATAGCAAATCTGCTCATTCAATATCAATCAATTTTCAATCCAATTCACTTCAATCTTGATCACTTCTTCTTTGGTTTCAAGTTGAGGTTCTTGAGTCAATAGTCTCCTATTAAACTCTGAAACATAGCATCAAACATTCATATCAAACTTCATTCTATTCAATCATTTCAGAATCGAATCAAAATCATCAATATAAATTCAATCAACATCATTTCAAACTTCAACTTCTTCTTATTCGGTACAACTCGGAGTCGTGAATCGTTAGCCTTTGAAACTCATCTAAACCTGAGAAATAAAAATGCTATATCATCGATAACATTTCAAACAATGTCTTATCTCAGTCATAGGCTATCAAAACAATCCAAAAACACGAATCGACGGCGTAGCGATTAAAAATCGATAACCGACGAAATATCAAATTCGAAGCTAACTTCTTTATCTTCTTACCAACTTCTAATCAAGTCATATCATTCATACTCCTCATATCAGCAGCTATAATCGTATGCTAACAATACAAATACATGCTGAAATACTCAGAAGTTCATATAACAATAAATCATCGTTCCGGTCTCGACAACGAAACACATATAAGATCAAGAACATGAAACGATATCAAAGTACTGATCTCTGCAAAATTTCGTTCTTCAAAACATGCCGAGATGATTAAATACTTACATCAAATCGAAGGCTTCATCGCAAGGATTCCAGAGCTCTTTTCGGAATCAAAATCGGACGGTCGGATCAAAAGTTACGGGGTTTTGATCAAATCGAAATCAAAAGAAATGAGAAGTGTCGACTTGCTCTGTTCTCCTTCCCTTCCTTTCTTTTCTACTTGCACGTAAGTGTGCTGAGTAATCCATTTTCAATTTAGATAATTTCAAACAATATTGCAATTTAGTCCCTCAAGTCTTCATTAATTGCAATTCAGTCCTCGGCCTTCTTTTCATTCAATTTCAATCCTAAATAATTTAAGAATATTAGAATTAAAATCGAAACTCTAAATATTCCCAAATTAAATAGACTCGGATTAAAATGAAATAAATTCAGATTAAATCAATAATCCCGGCCTTTTGCACTTTAGCCCTTCAAACTTCGATATTTGCAAATCAACCCCTGATCGGGTTTCATATTCACAATTAATCTTCTTTAATTGCCGAAATATGTAATTTAATCTCAAATTCCATAAATATTCAAATCGAATATTTATTCTTTTAATTTAAGAATTCTCGGAATTTAATTCTCAAAATCCGAAAAATTCTACATTAAATATTTTCGGCTCGGAAATTAAATCTATAATTTCTTTCACTTCTTAAATCAATATTAGCCCATAATATGGAATTTAATTCTCAAATCCCATAATTAATAATTCAATATTTTTGGGCCTTACAATAAACATGCTATAAAAGCTGATTTTTTTTTCTTTTCCTACTTCTAAAAATACCAAAGAGAGTAAATGCTAAATCAACAGGATCATCAAGACTTAAGAACCATCAAGTTCCACAAATACTTATTGTTGTGCAATGGTCCGACAGACATCCACGATATCTAATACATCGCTACACTTTACCGGTTAAACATGCGTGCTTAAGAATATTCAACAATCAATCTACGGTTTCTCAAATCCAATCAAGAGTAAAATTTTTCAAAAATTCATTTTTCAAATACCTCGTCATAGGCTAACAATTTCATCCTCAACTCATGCATTTGGACAACACAAAAGACAACAACAACATCATGCAAAAACAACACAAGAAAATGCAAAACAAACAAAGGAAACAAAATGCATGTAATGCAACCCCCCCACACTTAAACTAATAATTTTCCCCAATGCATCTCAACACAAAACACAACGAAACAACATAAACACAAAGCTATGCGAAAAAGGAAAAACGAAACTCCCTTTGGTTCAATGGTCGGCGTCGTCTTCCTCTTCATGCTCAGGAGGAAGGACAAGATCGGCGCCGGGAAAGTCGAAAGGCTGTGGAAATAGGGTAGCTGGTGGTAGCATGGTGGGGTCGATCCCTAGCCGCTCTAAAATGCCTCGACAAATATAGTCCAAGGCCTGAAAATTCGAGGCCACCGCCGCATTGAAAGCATTCTGATATTGGGCTTGATTGACCAACGCTCGAACCGTGACAGTAGTGGTTCGACGAGGAAGCGGCGGAGGGCGAAAGGGATCGAGGACCGGCACGAATTGATCATCCACCATGAATTGGCTCATCCGATAAGCACGCTTGGCATTGATAGTCGCACCGTCAATAGGGCGCATGGGTGGCAGCCATTCCTCGTCGGGGCGATGAGGCATACCGGCACGCAAGCATAGCTGCGTAATGATCATCGGAAAGAAGAGACCTGATGTCCGTGTAGTGATGGAGTGCCGCATTTGTGCATGAATCACGCGCCCCGCATTCACCGGTATCTGAAGATCAAGAGCATAAAGTAGGACGGCCCTTTCAACATGGACCTCGCTTGTGTGTGAAATAGGCATGAGGCGGCGGGCTGCAAAAATATACCAGGTTGTCGGATCCATCAACAGATATTTCTCCTTGAAGCACTTGAAAGTAACTGGATCGTTCCAAGCGGCCCTTGCCATGCAAAGTTTCTGAATGACCTCGTGCAAATCTGGAGAGAATGCTATGCTCTGGTACATTCTATCATCGACGTCGGGCGTCTCCAAAAGGCTATTTAAATCCTTGGGTGCATAGGAGACCAAGATGCCTCGAACGAATGCCTTATTGTCAGTACGCTCCGCGGCATTAGCGTATAATTCCCTCACAATAGGGACAATAGCCGGGGTCGGTTGTTGAGAAAATGGTCCCCATCCACGATTCAAGAGTTGGGTAGCCACAGTGCTGTCGTAGGGCTGTATATCAAAACCCCTTTCAGTAATAGGGGAGCGATGGGTCTTCGCATAATCGTACCGTTCTCGAGCCGCTTGGTTGACGAATCGGCCGGAAAGGTTGGGCGAATTGTGGGTCTCTCTGGTTCCTTGGTGAGAAGATTCGCCATGCTCTCGAGTGCGTTTTGGGCCCATATTAGTGTAAGAAGAGCAAGAAACTTGACCGGAGAAATTTATCGAACACTTGGCGAGCACTACGAATTCCGGCGTTTCTGAGCAAATTTGGGTGCTGGAGAAGTGGAGAAGAGAGGGAGGATGATTAGTGCGCTCCTGGAATGATGCCTGTAATGGATGAAGAGAAATTGGTGAAGATTTGGAAAATTCTAATTTTTGGGGGTTAGAGTTCTAAAGTAACCGAGAGGGGAGAAGAGAAAGTGAAGGAAAAAGGGAAGAAAAAGAGTTAAGTAAACGGGCACAGGGGAGCGCGCTCGATCGCATTGAGTTCGCCGCGATCGAGCGCGCCTCGTAAATAAGGGCAGAGAACTGGGGTAAAAACATGCGCTCGATCGCGTGAATTCAATGCGATCGAGCGAGCCCTTTAAAGAATTATGGACAGAGAACAGGGGGAAAACGTGCGCTCGATCGCGTGAACTCAATGCGATCGAGCACACAAAACTAAAAAAAAAATTTATTTTTGAAATTTTTCAAGATTGCGAAAAAAACAAAATAAAGCAAAAATAAACCAAAACAATAAAAGCAAGTAAAAACAAAAGGTAAAGAAACACTGGGTTGCCTCCCAGTCAGCGCTAAATTTACAGTCAGTCTATAGCTCGACTGCATGCCGCGATCTAATCGACAGTTGGCGGAGAATCAAGAGTGATATCATGCTCTTCCTCTCCTACGTTCACTTGGACGCCTTCATAGTAGTGCTTCAGCTGGTGGCCATTCACCTTGAATGTTTTGGATGTGTCCAAACATTGAATTTCGACAGCACCATGAGGAAAGACATTAGTAATAACAAATGGTCTATTCCAACGTGAACGTAACTTACCTGGAAACAACCAAAGTCGTGAATGATAGAGCAGCACTTTCTGACCGACTTCGAAGTTCCTTCTCGAGATCATCTTGTCGTGAAAGGACTTTTTCTTGTCCTTGTAGATCTTAGAGCTGGCATAAGCATCATTGCAGATTTCTTCTAATTCTTGCAACTGTAGCTTCCGGTGCTCTCCGCTCTCATCCATTTGCATGTTGAAGTGTTGGATTGCCCAATAGGCTCTATGCTCCAATTCCACCGGCAAATGATATGGTTTCCCAAAAATCAGCCGATATGAAGACATTCCAATCGGTGTCTTGAACGCAGTTCTGTACGCCCATAAGGCATCATCCAAACGCAAGCTCCAATCCTTTCTAGTAGGATTCACTGTCTTTTCTAGGATAGATTTGATTTCTCTGTTCGATACCTCAGCTTGCCCGTTGGATTGTGGATGATATGCAGTGGAGATCATGTGCGTCACATGGTACTTTTTAAGCAAACTCGCCACAGTTCGGTTGCAGAAATGTGTACCTCTATCACTGATGAGAGCTCTCGGAATGCCAAACCTAGAGAAAAGGTTATGCTTGATAAACTCTGCAACAACTTTCGAATCGTCAGTCCGGGTGGCCTTTGCTTCCACCCACTTCGAGACATAATCCACAACAAGCAATATATAAATGTATCCATAAGAACTAGGAAAAGGTCCCATGAAGTCGATGCCCCAAACATCAAAGATTTCACAAACTAGAATAGGTTGCTGGGGCATCTCCTTTCGTTGGGAGATATTACCTGTTTTTTGGCATTGAGTACACGACTTACAGAACACGTAAGCGTCTCAAAACAGGGAGGGCCAAAAAAATCTGCTTTCCAACACCTTCCTTGCTGTCCTTTTCGCTCCAAAATGGCCACCACATGCATAAGAATGACAAAACGTGAGAATAGAGATTACCTCGCTCGCGGGTACACATCGACGTATCACTTGATCAGCGTAGTGTTTCCACAAGTATGGATCATCCCACACATAATACTTCGCATCGCTCCTCACCTTGTCCTTTTGCGCCCTTGAAAATTCAGAGGGAAACCCATTAGTAACTAAATAATTCACAATGTTTGCGTACCAGGGTAATTCGGCGCTTGCTGAAAATAATTGCTCATCAGGAAATTCTTCTTGCAAATTCAGCTCCTCATCAACATGAGCTAGGCGACTCAAGTGGTCAGCGACTTGATTCTCGGTCCCTCTTTTGTCTTTGATTTCTACATCAAATTCGCTCATAAGTAGTATCCATCGGATCAGCCTTGGCTTTGCCTCCTTCTTCGCCATCAGAAAATGAAGAGCTGCATGATCAGAGTAAACAATAACTTTAGTACCAAGTAAATAAGAGCGAAATTTTTCTAATGCAAAGACCACAGCTAAAAGCTCCTTTTCAGTGGTGGATTAGTTTCGTTGGGCATCGTTCAGGATACGCGAAGCATAGTAGATAGCATGCGATGCTTTCCCGACTTTTTGTCCTAAAACAGCGCCAACTGCATAGTCACTGGCATCACACATGATCTCGAATGGCTTGCTCCAATCCGGTGGCTGGATTATTGGTGCAGATGTCAAGGAATCTTGGAGTTGATCAAAAGATGTTTTGCATGGTGCATCAAACTCAAACGGAACGTCTTTTTGCAATAGCTTGCACATGGGGGATGCTATCTTGGCGAAGTCCTGTATGTATCTCCTGTAGAAACCTGCATGGCCAAGAAAAGAACGCACTTCCCACACACATGTGGGATAAGAGAGAGACTGAATGATATCGATTTTAGCCTTATCTACCTCTATTCCCTTAGATGAAACGACATGACCCAATACAACACCTTGCGTAACCATAAAATGACATTTTTCAGAATTTAAAACCAAGTTTGTTTCGACACACCTTTTAAGGACAAGTGCAAGGTTAGACAGATAAGTCTCGAATGAATCACCATAGACAGTAAAATCATCCATGAAAACTTCTAAGATATGCTCGATGAAGTCCGAAAAAATACTAACCATACACCGTTGGAAAGTGGCTGGTGCATTGCAAAGTCCAAAGGGCATCTGTCGATACGCAAAGGTGCCAAACGGGCATGTGAATGTCGTCTTTTCTTGATCCTCTGGCGCAATAGCAATCTGAAAATAACCAGAATACCCATCAATAAAACAATAATAAGGATGACATGCTAAACGTTTAATCATTTGATCAATAAATGGCAAAGGAAAGTGATCCTTTTGGGTTCCCGCATTTAACTTCCTATAATCTATACAAACCCTCCACCCGTTTTGAATGCGGGTGGGAACCAATTCATCATCCTTGTTTTTCACCACAGTTATCCCGGTTTTCTTGGGTACCACTTGTACTGGGCTGACCCACTGACTGTCCGAAATTGGGTAGATGACTCCAACTTCAAGTAGTTTCAAAATTTCAGCCTTGACCACCTCCATCATCGGTGGATTCAACTTCCACTGTGGTTGACATGAGGGGTTTGCTCCATCCTCCATCAAAATTTGGTGCATGCATGTGGACGGGCTAATTCCCTTGATGTCTGCTATAGTCCACCCAATAGCAGTCTTGTGCTCCTGTAGTACCTTGACTAGTTGTTCCTCTTGGTCGGCTTCCAAACTATTGGAGATTATGACTGGTAATGTTTCTCCTTCACCAAGGAAAACATACTTTAGATGGGTTGGAAGTGTCTTTAGATCGACCACTGGTGCCTGCAAAACAGATGGAAGACGCCTAGTGTTAGAGATTGGTAAAGATATGTAAGAGACATTACCTGACTGAGGTAGCTCAGGCGAACTATTCAGAATTTCCTCAATCTCCTTCACTTCCTCGCTGAATCCAATTCCATCATTCTGCTGAATGGGTGCAATAATAGCCACCTCTAGATCATCTTTTCCTGCATGCTCACAATAATCTTGTGCCAAGTAATCCACAATATCAACAGAAAATACACAATCATCACTATCGGGAAATTTCATGGCATCATAAATATTAAATTTCATAACTTCTCCATAAAATTCCATAGTGAGTGTGCCACTGTGAACATCAATTTTGGTCATGGACGTTTTCAAAAATGGTCTGCCTAACAAAATAGGACTATTATGATCTCCGTTTTCCATGTCTAGCACATAAAAATCTGCATGAAACACCAAGTCATTCACTTGCACTAACACATCTTCCACTACTCCCCTAGGGTATGCATTAGACCTATCTGCTAACTGAATAACAATTCCAGTTTTGTTCAATGGACCAAGTTTCAAGGATGCATAAATAGAATATGGCATAACATTGATTGATGCTCCTAGATCCAACATGGCCTTTTCAAGTCTAACATTCCCTATAGTGCATGGGATAGAAAAAATACCTGGATCCTTGCATTTTGCGGGCAATTTTCGTTGGATCACAGCAGATACGTTCTCACTAAGTTCCACTTTTTGACAACCCTTCAGTGTCTGCTTCCTCTTTGATGTGCACAATTCCTTCAAAAACTTTGCGTATCGAGGTACCTGCTTAATGGCATCTAACAACGGAATATTCACCTCACATCTACGAAAAGTCTCATAAAGATCCTTTATCCCTTCATCTTTTCTAGACTCTTTTAATGCTAAGGGAAAATGGGCGACAGGCTTATATTCAGAAAGTGGAGGAAACTTACCTCTTGGCGCTTCTTCCTTGGTTGCTTTGCCATCAATCGCCTTTGGTTCTTCTTGTGGCTTCTCCTTGGTTGAAGCCTCTACTTCTTTTTCCTTGATCTTCAACTACTTCCCATTCCGTAGAGTGATTGCACTTGCGTTTTCTCTTGGGTTCGGAATTGTCTGAGATGGTAAAGAATTGGAGTGCTGTGCTTCCAGCTTATTGATGGCGGTGGCGAGCTGTCCCATCTGTGTATTCAAGTTTTGAATACTTGTTCTGGTTTTCTGTTGAAAAGCTACAGTGTTACTAGCAAGATCTTTAACGATATTTTCAAGAAACTCACCTGGGTTTGGAATTTGGGGACGCTGCTGCTGTTAAGGATACGGCGGCCTATAAGTTTGATTGTGCGGTGGTTCTTGAGGCCCCGATTGATTTGCTTGAGGATTCCCATATCTCAGATTCGGATGATCCTTCCAACCAGGATTGTATGTGTTGGAATAAGGATCATATTTCCGCTGTGGTGGTCCGGGAAATCCTTTAGTAGCATTGACCTATTCAACCGAATCTTCTTGAAGTGTGGGACACATATCAGTAGCGTGTCCCACTGCAGCACAAATTCCACATGCCTTTGCAGTCTGTCCATTCCCTATAGCCATCTGACGCACAAAAGACGTCAATCAATTAATTGATGTTCAAGGGAAGAGACATTTACCTCGTTGTTCTTCCTTGGTGGATGATCATTCTTGATTGTGCCAAATTGTTGAGAGTTAGCAGTCATACTCTCTATCAAAGTCCTCGCTTGTACCGGCGTTTTGTCCACAAAAACGCCTCCACTGGCTGCCTCTAGCATACTCCTGTCATGAGATAACAAACCTTCATAGCAAAATTGTATCAATTGATTTTCACTTATCTGGTGTTGTGGACAGCTAGCACAAAGCTTCTTGAACCGCTCCCAGTATTCATGCAGTGATTCCCCGGAGTATTGCTTGATACCATAGATTTCCTTCCGGATGTTCGCAGCTCTAGAGGCCGGAAAGTATTTCTCCAGAAAGGTTCTTTTCATCTCCGTCCAAGTTGTGATGGAGCCAGAGGGCAAGTAATATAGCCAATCCTTAGCAGCACTCTTCAAAGAGAAAGGAAAAGCTCTCAGCTGAATCTGTTCCTCTGTCACTCCATGGGGTTTCATACTCGTGCAGACCACGTGAAATTCCATCAAGTGTTTATTTGGATCCTCACCTGCAAGACCATGAAAAGAAGGTAGTAAGTGAATTAATCCAGACTTAAGCTCAAAAGTAGCATTATTTTCTAATGTAGGAAAAGTAATGTATAAAGGTTGTTGATTGGGATCAGGAGTGCCCAATTGTCTTAGACTCAGGTTAGCATTGGCAGCCATCTCTTCTTCTGGAAAAGCAGCTCGAGCAGCGGCTTCTTGTTGTTTCCTTCGGAGTTCTCTCCTTCGCCTATGAAAAGTTCTTTCAATCTCCGGATCGTAGAGAAAGTCTTCTTCAGCAAGGTCACCTGAAAGCATGAACTAGAGAGAACTAGAAACAAAGAAAAGAGAACAGAGTGAGATTAATCAAAATAAAACAAAAAGAAAATGGACACAATAAATTAACACCGTTCCCCGGCAACGGCGTCAAAATTTGGTAGCGCTTAATTGTGTCACGCCCAAATTACCCAACTCAATCAGATAATCACTAAAAATGTAGTAGAGTGAGTAGGGATCGTTTCCACGAGTAAAGGAAAATTTAATGTGTCCTAAGTAAACAAAAGGGGATTTTGAGATTTGAGATTAACTACTAAAAATTTAAACAATTAAATATTCAAATTATCACTATCATGCAAGATTGAAAATTAAACTGGAGAAATCAATAAGAGACAAGACTTGGTATCAGTCGACTACACCCTTGATATTCATTCATTCAATCATCGATTCCCTAAAAATAATTAATCCTATTAAATATTCGTCATTAAAAATCAAATTCATGTTTCACCTTAATTTTAGTTAATTAGAAAACAGCATTCTAAATTAACCCTTACCAGTAAATTAATCCAGATAACAACAATCTAGATTTAAATCCACGGTAGTATTCAAACTAGTAAAACTGACGAACGTAGACAACACAAACACCAACGGTTGTATTTAGCCTAGTCAATAATTGATCCTACAATTTAATAAATTCAACAGCAAATATCAAACGTAGTTGCTTCGCAAATTAGTTCATTCAAAAAATTACGGATTTGAATTCTAATTTAGCTATAGCTTGCAAAACAAAATCCTAAGATAGCCAATCCTAAAATCTCGCATACAAACATAAAATAAACCAAATCAGTTATTGATACTTAACAAGAATTAAACACTATGAATCGAATCTCATGAATAAAATATATCAAGGTTTCGTCTCCCTCAACCAAGTATAAAAGGTTTAGCTACAACGATTCATCACCAAATCAATAAAAATTCAAAAGAAAAAAAGAAAACTAGGGAGAAAATTGAAGAACAAAACCTAGCCTCCAAGAGAGATTCTCCAAAATCTGATAATAATCCTCAAAAACGGAATTAAGAGTCTAATAAAGCCTAGAGTCCAAAATAATAAAATTTCCAAAATTATAAAATTATTCCCGAACAGGCTAGCACGCTCGATCGCATTGAGTACGTCCGATCGAGCGCGCAATAAGATGAAATTCACTGCCTTGAAATTCCTCGGCCCGCGCTCGATTGCCTCGAGTTTGTCCGCTCGAGCGCATGGAAAATGGCCAACATTCTGCTTTCATTTTCTTCAACTTGAAATCTCCTATACATTAAACCCGGGAGTATGTTATGAATGTAAATGCATGCAAAAGACAAAACTAAGATAAAACATGAACAAACCAATAAAATGCATGCAAACTAATAACAAAATAACAACAAAATATGCAAACAAAACACGACTATCAGCACACGTGACAAAAATATAAGGGGAAAGAGGGTCTCCCTGACAGATGCCTCTCCTCAAAGTTAGACTTGCCAACCAGTTCACCATTCAGAGAAAAATGTATTTTTTTGATCGCACACACTTCATTATTTTCTCGACCCAAATAGAAGAGAAGCCCATCTTAAGCATAATTCTTTCAAGGAATAACCATTCCACCCTGTCATATGCCTTGCTCATATCCAATTTTAGCTCTGCATAGCTCTTTTTTCCCCCTTTCCTGTTTCGTATCCAATGAAGAGTTTCAAAACCCAGAATTATATTATCAGATATCAAACAACCAATAATAAAAGCAATCTGAAACTTATTCATCGTCCCTTTGAGAACAGGCCAAAGCCCATTAGTTAAGGTACGAGCAACAATCTTGTGACAGACGTTACACAAACTAATGGGTTGAAATTCTTTCATTTTCATTGGGTCTTGAATTTTAGGCACTAAAGTAACAATTGTTTCATTCCATACTTCCATCGATGCTGTAATACCCGAAAAATCCATAAATCTATTCATGATTTATTAAAAGAATTTTAAATGAGTTTTAAGTTATTTTATTTTATTTAATCAAGATTTAATACTTATTCATAATTAAATGATTTCATGTGTTGTGTTAAATGATTTTAAGTTATTTAATTTTATTATTTATGATTTAAAAGAGTAATATTGATTAAATGATTTTATATTCTTAATTGTTTTAAATGATTATTATGCATATGATTTCATGAATTGTGTCTATATTATTTTAACGATTTCGATTGAGTTGATGGTTTCAGGTCGAGTTTGATTTTGGACTCACGGGACGAGGCTAACCTACTCACGAAGTGTTAGAAAATAATTCTACGAGTGCTTTGAGTATAATATTACTATGATTTTTATTTTAATCATCGAGAGGAGAAAATCTCACTAGTCTAGTTTAAGGTGTGTTGGACTGACTACGTATTATGTAGACAACACCCACATGCTATTAATTCCTCTTCACCCCACTTATCTACTCCCTACCCCATCCTTAATACCCCTTGTCCCCTTGACTCTTTCCCCTCCCATCATTCTTCACGTTTCTTTCTTTCCTTCATCATTCTTCTCCTTTCTCCTTTGTTTCTTCCCCTGCGGTTCTACGAGATTTAGAAGTTCAAAGCTTCGTATCTCGTTCATCTTGTGGTTAGATCATTACCAAGAATTCGGATCAACTCAATCTTCGGTTAAGGCAAGCAAGTTTTAAAGCTTTTGAAAGCCATTCAAGATATTATGTATTTTGATAAAAATAAGTAGAAAGATGTTCATTATGTTATATGTTTATATCTTTAAGAGTTTTGAAAAGCATGTATATTACAAGTTTACATGTTTAAAACCATTTTCAAGATCATGAATATTTTGATACGTGAATTTGTTGATGTGTACATGTAAGTTTAGGCAAGTACAAATTTAAAAAATTTTGAAACTCATTCAAGCTATTATGTATTTTGATATGAATTGTTGTGTTTTGAGATATGTATGCATGATTTTCATGAATTTCAAGAGCATGAAGTTATGATTTTACGAGATCGTGAAGCGTAGGTTGTTCTTGTCAAGTACTTGAGTTGATTCAAGAGGTTCATGTTCTTTTATGATTTTAATGTTTTGAAGTTAGTTAAACCATGTTCAATTACAAGAAAATGAGCTTTGATGATTTATGTAGTTAGGATTTTGATTAAAAGAAGTTTATGTTTGAAGTTTGAAGTGTTGAAGTTGTGTTTGGTGGCACCGGATTACCTATACTTGTAATGATTTTGAGTATAACAATTAGGATAGTGATCCAAATGATATGAGGCCAATTCTATTTGAAATCTAGCTTATTTATCTACAACTTTCATGTTTTGAGTTTTGTCAAAATCATTTTGGAAGATTGACCAAAATTGTCTTGAAGTGTGTCAAATGTTTTGAATTTCCGGCAGTGACACATCTCGGGGGAATCCGTATAACGTTTTACTGAAAAATCTATTTTAGGTGAGGTTTTCGGCATTCGAAAGCCAAGATCAATATCTACAACTTTCATGTTTACCACTTTTTCAGATTCTGACTTAAGAATAGAGTTTTGGAGCGGGAAAGATGAACCAGTTGCGCAGGTCCGGCGCGCCCGCGCCTAGAAGTTGAGCGGGCGCCCCTTTCATTCGAAATTTATGATTTTAATATTTTATTTTAGGGTTCTAAATTCATGTTTATGATCTTTTAAGGCTTCTAAAATATATTTAAGAGTTTCTATGCAAAAAGTTTCAAGTTTTAAGTCAAGAACGACAAGAACGACTTACGTGGATCGATTACGCTATGTGATGCATGTAAATGTCTAAGTTTCTTTCATGAAACCTATGTTCAATATGAAAGTATGATCTTTATCATTTATTACATGCACAAAGTTATCGAGTAAAGTTTTATGTTCATGAAACAAAAGTTAAGATGGAAATTATGATGTTTCAATGATGCCTCAGGATGGATGAAATGATATGTTGATGAAATGAAAATGATGAAGTATGAATGAATAATGCTATGTTGAATTATGAAGATATAATATGTTGATGCATGAAAATATTTTGATGTCTTATGTGTCTTTGTGGTGGCAATACGGGAACGGTGCTCCGGTTTGGGCTCCGGAGTAGCCCTCCCAAATACGGCTCAATATACGGGTTAGGTCCTCCGGGATGAGCTCCGGAGGAGCCTCCGAAAAGGAATGAACGAACTTTATGAGGCTTAGTGCCATATGCTTGTTGATCAACAAGAAAAGATGAATGTGCCCATTATGAAGGTTGCCACAATTTCACATAATTCATCACCCCAAAGTGATAAGTTTTTATGTTATGTTCATGGTTTATGTTCATAAATAATTGTATACTCAAATTGCATGATTTACATTAGATGTTATGTGTAAACGTTCATTTAAGAATGAAATGGTAAAGTTTTGAGAATATGCATGAGGTATACTTTCAAGATTTAAAGTTAAGTAAGTTGATGTCCAAGTTTAAGTTTCTTGCATCTTTTAAGAGTTTTGAAGTTCATGTTCAAGATTTTAAGTTTAAAGTTCCATGATGTTTACGTTAAAGTTCCTCAAGTTCAAGGTATCATGTTATGTATGTTCAAGTTATTTTAATTTTAAAGTATTTTGAAACAATAATGATATTGATATGAATATTTTAATCTTGCTGAGTCCTTAGACTCACTATACTTGAATGGTGCAGATGGTTTAGCAGTTTTGATTTAAAAAGCTTTGGTAGCACGGCTGAAGAGTCCAAGAGGCAAAGACATTGCATGACACAATAGTTCAAAAGCTCTGATGTATTTAAAGAAGAAAGATTTACTTATATTTATTTATGTTATGTTGTTATAATATTTTATGTACGATGTTTAAAAGTAATGATTTAATTATTTTCATTGTCAGTCTTTTAAAGACGAGTTTTGAGGATTTCAAATGTTTCGTCTTTCAAATGTTTATTTCAGTTAATGTTGTTATGTGAGTTCTCTGATTATTTTCAAATGTATTTTATATACATAGTTAATTAATTGAACTCACTCTCCCCTATCCTCTTTAAATGTTATTAGTAGGTTTTGACGTGCCGTATCTTGATGGACTTAAATGTAGGGTTGCATCCGTGTTCTATTTTATGATTTGTTGATGTACTAGGGCGATGCACTCCCTGCATAGTTTAAAAAGTTTTGAAAAAATTTTCTCACTCTTTTTCCGCAACTCTTTTATTAAATGTTTTTAAATACGGGACGTCACAGATGCACCCTCATTTAATATTTGTTCCAAAATTTTTGAAAAAAGAAAGCAAACACACCATCTGGTCCAAGAGCTTTATCCAGGTGCATGTCAAACAGTGTTTTTTGAACTTCATCGGCAGAAAACGACACACATAAAGATGAATTCAAGTTCTTCTCAATGACCGGCTCAACACAATACAATACCTAATTCAGATATCTTTTAGAGGGATCTTGGGAAGTAACAGCTCAGAAAAATAATTCACTATGATATCAATCATTCCCCTTTCCTTAGAACACCAGTCACCATGAGAGGAAACAAGCCCCCTAATATGATTTTTTGCCCTTCGAACCGAAGCTTGATGATAGAACAGCTTATTGTTTCTATAACCTTGAGCCAACCAATTAACTCTACTTCTTTGATACCGGTAAAGATCCTCTTTCACAAATAATTTTTCTATCTCAAGTTCCAAGTCCCAAATCTGCTGATCAGAGTGCTGCCAACATTCAAGGGTCTTGAGCCGATTAAATTGTTTACGTTTAGCTTTGATTCTACCAGGAAGATTCCTATAACGTTCTCCTGCCTAGCTACTGAGTCCCACCTTGAAATTTTGGATCCGATCTGAAACAGACATAACTGCCCCAATCATCCTCACTTGCCCAATTTTGTTCGAAGAGAAACCCTGGACTTCGAACAATCTGGTCATGTTGAACTAGCCCAAACAACAGCTCAATCGACCAATGATCTGAGTGGTAAAAATCTAAAGGCTATGCTCGGGCAGCTGGGTACAACAATCTCCAATCAAAATAGGCAACATACGTGTCAAGACATTCAAAAATAAAATCTTCATGGCAACGACGATTGACCCAAGTACTGAATTCTCCAATCCCGTGTAAATCTTGCAAAGCGCAATCCTCTAGGGCGTCTTGAAACACTTGATTTTGGTGATACAACCGAGGGTTAATTCCCTCCTAGTTTCTCACTATCATAACAGATCTCATTAAAGTCACCTCCCACAAGCCAAGGAACACCAAGCATTTCAGGTTGAGTATTCAACCTCCTCGTAAGACCCCAAGAATGGTGACGGCTATAAACCTTAGGGTGCCGATAAAAACCAGTAAATCTCCAAGATTTTCAAGGTGTTGTACCAAGCAATCGATATGACCCGATGAGAAAGAGTGAATCATGACATCCACTGAGTTTTTCAAAATCAGTATAAATCCTCCACTTCACCCATTACAACCACCACAAACATGCCAGAAAAACCAAGAACACATTACCACCATGCACAGTTAGAGGCCCTTCATTTTGTCTCGGAGAGGAAAAGAAGGGTTAGGCTCTTCTCAATGATTAACCGTTTTAATTCTCGGAATGATCGTTGGTTCTCAAGCCCCCCAAGCATTCTAGAAGATGCAACTCATAGGTGTCGTTGGGGTTGCTTAGAAACCACCGCCGATAAATTAGAGTTCAAACTCTCCTGGATATCTTCAAAAGATATTTTCTTGAGGGAACAAGCTCCCGACCCACTGCCATGTCTTGATGCTGGATATCAAGATGACCAATACTTGATTCCAAAACTTTATTATTCCCAACATCGCGAGCACGTTGTTTCCAAATTTTTTTAGCAGTAGGCGACTGATCACCCTTCAACACTGGGACTGATGAATGTTTCTATGGTAGGAAATCACCACTGCTAATAACCTTACCTTGTACATCCAGATCAGAAGTTTCCAAATATTCATGCAGAGTCTGATGCCTTAGAGTGACATGCTCTTCACAATAAACACCCATCTGGATATTAGAAGATTGTCCCGAGCCTTGTAGAATTCTCTGTTTACTTTCATGCAATCAAAATTCTCCAACGTAGGGTTCTTTGGGACCACTATATTGGTATTTATCAATTTAGGGCATGCATGCTCCCTTACTACACGTGAGAAACTGGAAGAAGGAGAAACCTCATGAGATTTGGGAGAATTCGGTCAGACTTTAGCCCCTCCACTAGTAGATGGTGCCCATAACCAATCCCCATAGTCAAATGCGCTCTTACCTTCAATAGTCATTTCACAGTCCCAAAATGAGTGTCCAAAACAACCGCAGTTATAAAAAAAGTTCGGAAGCCTTTCGTAAGCAAAAATAACACCCGAATACGTGAAAATATTCCCATCGACAAGCCATTCTCCCTTGCGTCAATCTCTTCCAATATCCCAACTTGGCTATCTATTTTATGAAGCAGATCCTTATGTATGAGAACCACATGGAGATTATATCAATGAATCCAAATTAAAATCTCGTCAAAACGGATATCAGCCACAGTCTCACGACCTATAGGCTCTAGAAAGATGATCAGATCCCTGAACAAGTTCCATGGACCTCAAGTCAGTGCCCTACGTTTATCTGGCTGCGATCTGAACCCTAATGGGAAATATTGTCTCCCATAACTCCAAACTCTATATGCCTGGATGTTTGCAATATCCGCGGAATTTGTTGTTTAGAGTCTTCAAAGTTCACTGTCTTGGAGGACAAGACTTTTGCAACCAGGAAATTTTGAAGGATTTGTTCTCCAATCTTCAGTGTCTCACGATCAAAGTTAAGAGTTTCCTCGGGTACAGTAGATTTGGATAGCTGTAATTCCTTGACCAAATGGGTAACCTCATCAGGGTCCATGAGAATCACAACCAAACAAGGATTATAAGATGAAGGAATCGAAACGCTGATGAAAAGAAAATCTACACTAGGGTAGAAAGATAACTCCCATTAGTGCCGCCATAGCGAAACCCAAGGAGAGAACATGTTGATTGAGTTTGTGGTAATTAGAATAACTTTTAACTTTACTTAAATAACTAATGTTACATTTTATTAAAAAATAAATAACATATGTTGTTATACAATTCATAAGAAACATCGATCGCATATTGACCATGATACTCATATTAGAGAAACTTGAAAGACACACACAACTTATCTATATAGGAAAACGATTTGTAATTGGCGCACAAAGCCTCAACCCACACTTGGGGTTAATCCGCATATATGGAACAAATGTAATGATATTTGGAGCACCTTTAAATGGCAAGATAAGTCTGATAAAACAAAAAATAATAGGAATATTGGGCCAGAGGGGCCAGGTACAGGGGTGGTCAAATATATTGAGGGGTTCTCACTACTTTGTTGAGCATTCTATTAAAATAGTAAGTTTAAATTTATTTTATTATATTTCAAAGAATAATTCCATAAATTTTCGAAGCATGAGAAGTTAAACCGTGTTACGACTTATGAGTTATTTAAAAAACTACATCAGAAAAATGATGGCACGTGGGTTGATGTTAGGTCTAAGGTTGTTGATGTGAGTTTTATAAATACTAAATAAAATATTTGCATCTCATTCATATCATCCTAAAACAACATAGTAGTTGATTTATAACATTTCAAAAGCGCAATAGATAAATGTGTTACTTGAGTTCTCACAACCTGATATAGATGGTGGGTTCTCACAAACACCAACTCGAGAATCCATGAATGACATGTGTCTAAAGGCTGCTGAAGGGGAGAGAAAGAAGCACCTATATGGTGTTGGATCACACGTATTTTTTACATTTTCTGATGTTATGTCAGGACGTGGACAACGCGCACATACCAATTCATCTGCTGATGTGGCGGCTGCTAAAGTTGAGGTTATTGCCGCAAATTCTAAAGTTGAAGAACTTACGCGAGATTTGGCTAGTTTGCAAGACCAGACTCGATATTTGATATAGCACGCACTCCATGACCCCGTCTCGTTCCATTCCAGGTGCTAGTGATGATGATAACACACAAAATCCATCCCTTCACTAGATACTTTGTAATATGATGGTTCTTGTTATTTTTGGCACATAGAAAGATTTAGATACTTTCTTATATGATGGTTCTCAATCTTTTTGGCAAATTGCAAGGTTTAGATATTTGGTTACGTGCATGATGGTTCTAGAGATCATTTCGGTATATATATGTTAAAATATTTAGATACTTGATGTTTTTTGTCATCATCAAATTAATTATTTGAATTGCGATGACCAAAAACTATCCAGAAAGATGTTTTTGTTGATATTGTTTGATATGAATTGATAGTTTCGTACTAATGCTCAATTATTCTTCAATTATTATGTAGTTATAGTTGATGTTATGATGGATAGTTTATATGTGAATGTGGATTGTTTATATGATGTTGGATAAGGGGTGACAAAATTAGGGGGTTGGGGGGGATCTGGTAATTATATGAATTAGCGACAGAACAATTTACGTCGCTATAGTTTAGTGACATAAATGAATATTTTGTCGTTGAATTCAACCAAAAATATAAACTCTGTTGCTAAATTTAGTGACAGAAATAGAATTCTACCGTTAACTTTTGTGACAGAAATTAGATTCTTTCGTTAAATTTAATGATTGAAATAATATTCTGTCGTTAAATGTTAACGAAGAAAATATACATTATGTCGTTATATCGATTGGCGACAACTTTTGATGATGAAACTATTGTTGTCGTTATTTTGTCGCTAGGTTCATTTAGCAACAGAAAAAGTCGTCGCTATTCACATTTTTTTTTTTGTGTTGCAGGTAGGAAACTTCTTTCTTTATAAACAAATTTTCTCATACACATCTTTTAACTTCCTTGCACTTTTCTATCAATTTCAACCATGTATCAATAAGTTTTTTAGAGATCTAAATTCTCTTCGACCACAAATTTGATATATGACATTTATTTTTATTTTTTCTTTCATTTTTTAAAGATATGATACACGTAAGCGTCTATTAGATATTTTTAGGTTTGTATATATTTATTTAAAAAATTAAATAACATTAAATCCAAAACACAAAAAAAGTTCCACGATCAATGTTGTAAAAAATTGAATGAGATCGATAGTACGCATGAAAAAATTAAATAATTTTTTTGTGGTTTTGTTCGTATAATATTCAGCATAATCATCATATGTAAATACTTAAAAGTTAAAACGATATTCCAAGTTATTTTCAAAAAGGCATGTTGATTCTTGAATCCTATTTTCTAGTGGGATCACTACATTCATCGGTCAATTTTTGGTTAAATATATCAGTTCTCGCATGCCTTACATTTCCACTAATTAGTTTTAAAAGTATTAATATTCTTGCTTTTCAGTTTGACATCTCAATTGAAGAATTTTCAAAAATAATAATGGTTAGATATGTCTGAAATCAATACGATCAAAGTATTGATTGAAGTACCATATCAAAATAGGTACTTATAAAATCCTCAAAATGATAATTCACAATTTTGAGTCGTTTTTTTTTTGTTTCCATAAGTTATAATCATAAATTGTTACGTTGGTACATAAACTATTAAAAAAATAATTAAAATAATGATCATGCTCTCAAAATAATCGCCACCATAGTTTGTTTCATTAGATGTAATCATGTAAAAGAAGTACACATATTTTTATATGTTTTGTGATTTCTCTAACTATCGTTTATTAAGTAAATTAAAATTTAAATAATCATATAATTACAAATTTGAGATAAAAATATAAAATTTATTAAAAACTAAAAATGCTAAAGTAAATTATGTATGATTTTGAAGGAAAAATATTGAAATTATGTTTATTCGAGGGGTTTGAATGTAATTTACGACATCTCCTGTCTGAATCCCATATTCACCACCCTATCCGTGTCCACTCTCTTTCTTTGTTTCTTTCTCTTTAGCCACCCTCGCTGCTTCAAATTCTCCCTTTATCTTCAAAAAATGCGTCTCAAATTTTAAATTTATCATTCCCAAAAATATCATTTGCAACAATCATCGAAAAATCATTACCAAATTTAGGAGAATCATGTTCAAAAGTTATGTTAATCTATTGAAAGCATTTGAATTTTGACCCGGTTCAAGTTTCATCTCAAAGGATTAGAATCGCCATGTTGAATAAGTTGGTATTCCAGCGGCGAGCGCGCCAATTTCGGCGGCTTCTTCGCAATGGCAAGCTCACGCTCATATGTCTCGCCCTCACCGTCGTGGTTTTGCGTGGGAATATTGGCGCCGGAAGATTCGGCACACCGGAGAAAGATCTCGACGAGATTCGGGAAACCTTCTCGTACATACGCAAGCACGCCGAGCCTCGTCGTGCTTTGGTAGAGCCTTCGAAGCGGCAGCGAAAACCCAGCAGTGGTACGAAAAATGGCAGCAAGAACTATGCCGACTTTGATGTGAAGAAGATTTTGAAAGATGAGGATGATGGGGTTGAGGAATTCAAGCGTGATTTGACTCAACCTTATAGTTTGGGTCCAAAGATTGATAATTGGGATCAAATGAGAGACCAATGGTTAAAGAATCATCCGAATCTCCATAATTTCATTGCAGAAAAGAAGCCCAGGGTTTTCTTGGTGACCGGGTCCTCCCCGAAGCCATGCGAGAATCCGGTGGGGGATCATTACTTGCTGAAGTCGATCAAGAATAAGCTTGATTACTGTAGGCTTCATGGGATTGAGGTATTTTACAATATGGCCTTGCTTGATGCAGAAATGGCGGGCTTTTGGGCAAAGCTGCCATTGATTCGAAAGCTTTTGTTGTCTCATCCGGAGGTGGAGTTCTTATGGTGGATGGATAGTGATGCTATGTTCACAGATATGGCCTTTGAGGTGCCGTGGGAAAGGTACAAGTATCATAATTTGGTGATGCACGGTTGGGACGAAATGGTGTATGATCAAAAGAACTGGGTCGGTTTGAACACAGGGAGTTTTTTGTTGAGGAATTGTCAATGGTCTTTAGATATTCTTGATACATTGGCACCAATGGGGCCAAAAGGAAAGGTTAGGAAAGAAGCCGGGAAGCTTTTAACTCGGGAGCTAAAGGATAGGCCGGTTTTCGAGGCCGACGATCAGTCTGCTATGGTGTATATATTGGCAACACAAAAGGATAAGTGGGGTGATAAAGTTTATCTCGAGAACACTTATTATCTGCATGGTTATTGGGGCATTTTGGTGGATAAGTATGAGGAAATGATTCAGAAATATCACCCGGGTCTTGGCGATGATCGTTGGCCGCTTGTTACTCACTTTGTGGGTTGCAAGCCTTGTGCAAAGTTCGGGGATTATCCAGTTGAAAGATGCTTGAAACAGATGGATCGTGCATTCAATTTTGGAGATGACCAAATCCTACAAATATATGGTTTCTCTCATAAATCACTAGCCAGTCGCGGGGTGAAAAGGATATGGAATGAAACCGGCAATCCTTTGGAAGAAAGAGGTGATCTTGGGTTGCTTCACTTGCATCCCAAGCTGTAAAAATATCATTTTCTAGAACAGGCGCAAAGATTTGAATGAAAGGGATTGGACTTGCCCTTTTCATATCAAGATTTTTGTTTCTAGGATTACATGTAAAATTTTGCAATTCTATTGTTTTTAGTGTAATTCGTGGGGATTGTTCTGTTGTACATATTACATGATTTTGAGTTGTTTAATCCAATCTGAACTCATCCCTTTTTCGTTTATTATTTGATTCTTGTCCTAAATTTCACGATCTTTGTAAGTTCATGTCTGATCTGCAATGCCACACAGCGGGTGGACTTGTACTTTCATCAGTTGCGATGGCCTAAAACTTTGTATATGATTCTTTTTGGTTGATTAGCTCATTTATGTCTTAATCGACACAAAACACACAACTTAGGCGTGTCCTGATCCGGCCGATGAATCGTGTCATGTAGAGCGTGGTTCATTTTAATCAAGTGTTGATTCATGTATTTTGTGAATTTTGTGCACAACTGAAGACTAAAAATTGAAAATACTTTTGGAAAATTGTATTTTAATTTATGGACTAGATTTTTGCAACTCTGTAAAGTAAGGTCCTATAAAACACGTCGAAGTGTGGATGTTAAACTTTATTTTTTTCAAACATGAGTGAGATTTGAACGAGCAAGTGGAAAAGAGTATTTTTAGTTTTTATTATAATTTTAATTTTTTTAAAATGAAAAGATAGAAGTTATAAATCTAAGATTAGAGGAATAAAATTTCAATTTCTAAAAGTAATACATGTATTAAAATTACTATCATTAATAGTTTTATATAAAATCTACAAAATACGCTCATTATTAATTAGGATGACATATTTATATTCATGATTTTTGTATCTAATAATAATACTTATAAATGCATATTTATAAAAAAAATATTAATTCAAAACCATAATAAAATCTTATGTTTTAAAAAACGACTAAAATAGCACAAATTATAATTTTAACGAGATTAAACACGAATTAAATGAGCACATAAGAGCATGTTCAACAATGTGATGTGAGGAAGTTGGTGTTGTAAAATCGATAACTTGATCGCATGATGATGTCAGCGTTGATGATTCATTATATTTTCTTACAGTGATGTGGTGATGTTGTAGAGATGATATTAAAATATTAATTATTTATTCTATTAAGTAATTATTTTTTAAAACATAATAAAAATGAACGTAAATATACGAAATTAAAAACACACAATTAAATTTTAAAATTACACATAATTTAAAAATACAACATAAAATTCCAAAATAAAAAAAACACACATAAATTTTTAAAAAATATACATAAATTAAAATTGACGCGTGATTAAAAATTGGATGAGTTCTACTATTCATCCCATGCAAATTCCAAATTTGTTCGATCAGATCCTTTTGAAGTCTGTGGTGAAATTATCGGTTCTGAACGCCGAAACCTCTCTTCAGAAAGACGTTAAACTCAACGGTATGATCTCTTGAAGAATGAAGGGACAACATTTGGTGGCACATATTCATCATCTCTAGCTGAAAAATCATGATTTTCGAGTATATCCTCCATTTCGTCTTCCACAATCATATTATATGTAGAATGATGCATGTTTTCATTATATAATCTAAATCAATTGGATCCCACATATGAGATGAACCTCTCACTACATGTCAACGTGCTTGGAGTACACCAAAGACTCGCTCAATATCTTTTCTCACCTCTTCTGGATATCGTGAAAAAATCCTTTGTTTTTGCGAGAAGGGTCGAGAGATAGTTTTCACAAACGCAACACAAGATAGATAAATACTGTAAGCAAGATAGTATACTCACTCCCGTTCACCTCAAACTGCATTGGAGGGGCTTCTCATTTTGTAATATTTAAGAACAAGTTGGACCTTTCCAATACATTGATGTTGTTTTTGCATCCCGGTACGCTAAAATATGCATGTCAAATCCATAAATCTTTTGATGCAATTGCTTGTAGTATGATTGAAGGTTCTTTTTTATGTCCACTTTGATATTGTCATACTCAAGCTTCGGACAATTTTTCCAAGCCCAATACATGCAATCAATGCTTCCAAGCATCCTAGAAATCCCATTCGAGCATTTTCATCATTTAGCCGAACAACGTTATCAGGTGTTGGTTGGCTCAAATATTGCTTAGAAAAATATATCATATACCCCCTACAAAATGTTTCAAACACTCCAACATTATTGATGCACCTATCCTCAAATAGTCATCAACAACATCACATCATATGTAAGCATTCAAACCGTAGCCATAACCTTCTGTAGTGATGACAAACCTAGTTTATCGGTTGCGTCCCTCCGTTGGAGAAAGTAAGACACATTGGTTTGTAGAGCTTCCACAATTCTAAAAAAATGTCTACTCAATTGGAATTGCCTTCGAAAATCATGCTCGTTATAAACGGTACTTTCGGCAAAGTAATCTTTAAATAAAGCTTCGGCAACACGTTCTCGATTTTTCTCTTTCCGTTTGTAGCCATATACACAATGTGATTCCCCCGATTGAAGCACACAAACTTTCATTATGAATTTTTGGTTTCGTGAACGTGTTGTTGGGAAGAGAAATCCGTCCATCATCGGATCATGTATTATAGTTTCATCATCCGATGATGAAGAACTCATGTATGTCATGAAAAATATTGAACATTGTGTGTGTGAGATTGTGTAAATAAATTGGATAGTGTGTGTAAAGTGAAAATAAAATAAGGGTTATAAAAAATTTTATGGATTTTGAAAAATATAGTCGATGAATATTTTATATATTTTTATATTTTCAATTTATTTAATTTATTTTTAAAAAAAAATATTTTTAAAAGAATGGTTGAGGTGATCTGGCCATTGATTTCAACGGTCAGATCACCTCAACCACCCTTTTAAAAAAAATAAAAAAAATTTAAAGAACTGTGGGCTTCACCGCGTGAAACTCTCCACTTTCTCGCACGCGGATAACATTCGCATGCACGATCTTCGTCCTTTGAATAGACGAAGAAGACGCATTTCCTCGTGCTTTTTTCTCGTCTTTTTGACATGCTCTAGTGATATATAGTAAACACTGTACGTCTGAAGAAAAGAACAATTCTTTAACCAAATATCACTTCAACTGTTCAAGTGTCTTTTGACCTTTTAAGAGACCCCACATAAATAGACAAAGGGACAATGGACACATCCAATAAATAATCGACACGTCACCAGATTCACCATTCTACTACATTAAACTGTCGCACCAAATCATCAGCGAAGCCAAGGAAGGAAGGAAGGAACTGACTGACGCTTCCTACAGCTGCACTACTAAAACCTCCCTTCTTCCCTCTCAAAAACCCTAATTTCTTTTTATGTATACATTCTTTAATTGACAATAAATTATTGTGAAATATTCCATCTTTCATGGAGAATAATATTCTGGATGATCAAGATTTTTTGGTAGCTTCAATTTCACAGTTGTCGATTTCGAGCAATTCTTCGCCGCCGGTGGTCGCGCGGTTTCGCCCCGAATGGCTCCAATTTGAATTGGACTCGGATTCAAATAACTTAGTCCGATTCGAGCTACGCAACTGCAGGGTCAGGCATTTTATTATTTTTTTTTGCGAAAAATTATTTGTTGCATTTTTTTTAGCTTCACGTATTTGAGTTGGAGCTTTTTTGTACCCGTAGTGGTTGATTCGAGTTTTAGCTTGGTTTCCCTGCTGTTTAATTGAGTTTTAAAATATCTGCATCCATGCTAAAAAAGTTTGTAGCTTTAGTGCTAGGTTAACGGGATTTGTACTACTGGAATTTAAGTATACAAGGGAAATCATTTTCCATGAATCAGTTAATTATTATCTCTAACTGCTTTCACAAATGTTGCTTTTTTAAGAAAAAAATGTGTTTAGCAGGTAGTGATGGTTTGTTATAATGCCTGTTTCCTTTTGCTTTCCAGCTTTTCAAGCTAGGACCATCTCAATCAGTATGTGTATCTGAGGCTTCTGAAATAAATAAGGAGGTATTTTACAGTTTATCTTATTCATGTGACAAGTTCATGTTCGTAACGTGGTTTGACCCTTTTGATCATTTCAGCTGGTAGCACTACTACTTTGCTTGTAGCTGGTGATTGTATTATGTGTATGAAGTTCTCGATGATGTTCTGTACCTTATAAGTAATATGCTATTTTTGTGGTAATGATGAATATAAGAAAAAGAAGGGTTTCATTTTCTTTTATTTTTATTTTTGTAGAAAAGAAGGATGTCTTTCTATGAATGGCATAATGTGATTAATAAGATGTAATGGATATTTATTCTGTGAATCAGAAGAACTATTCAAGGGGAATCACCATACAGTTTGTAAATGAGGAGGAAAGTAGGGCTTTCCATTGTGCATTTGAGCAACGGAAGAAAGACGTGATTGTTCAAGGTTGGTTTTTTACATGGTTGCCAGGTGTCTTGTGGAAGATGTAATTGTGTGATTATCATTTTAACTTTGTTTATTTTTGCTGCTTTCTTCATCATGATGGTGGTGGTGGTAAAGTCGATCAACTTGTATAAGTAGTCGGTAATATCACCATCACCAATTTGAGACTCACGTGTTCAAGTGTTCTGCTACTTATTTCTAACTTTTCATGTAGAACTTGCCATTTTCTTTGCCACCTCTAAATATTTCCTTTTATTTCAGTCAATGTTTACCCTTTATTTGATATCATTAAATCCTGCACCACTATGACTTTAAAAGACAATTTGTCTAAAAATGCGATTGCATTACATGTCTGAAATCTATCTGTCTATTGGTCATTTTATAGCTGTTTGATTCCCCGTTGATGAATGGGCGTCGATTCATTCCCATTACAATTCAGTTATTATAGACATGTATGCATGCAGATTTTTTTTTGTAACAATTCATGTAGTAGCGATAATAATTAATCATCCAAGTTTGCGTATGCATTCTCATCAACAGTCAATGTCCGCAGTTGTTGAGTACTTGCATTTCTGAATTTAATTCCAAAACTCTGATATCAAAGTTCTGAGTTTAAGGATTTGCTATACTAAGATTATCAAGTTTAAATATGCTTTTAAAGCTTTCATGTCATGCAGTCCAGTCTTCTGTCATTCTGAGAATTTGATTTGATTAAAGTATAATCGGACAGAAGTCAATAACCCAAGGGCAGAGGCTAATGAAAAGTCACATGCAATTTTTTTTGCAGGATCATTTTTGGCAAATGGAACAGTGTCATCTAAAAGTAAATTTGAGGACAAAATAGAGGCATCCTCTGCCAAAATGTACTTTCATTACTATGGACAGCTTCTACACCAGCAAAATATGATGCAAGATTATGTGAGGACAGGTTACATATCTTAGCCACAAATTTATTTTTCTTTGAACCTGTTTTTCAACCCTGTCACTAACATCTGATCTTTTCTGTTTACCTGGATTTTCCTTGGCATGCGCTGTTGTTTTTCATTTGGAGAGATTTTATTCAAAAGCTAACGATACCATGGCATTGGTTTCTGAATTAAAATCATAAGTCTCATTAGATCGTTGACTTATCAGAAATTTGTGTTCCAGGTACTTATTATGCAGCTGTCATGGAGAATCGTGCTGATTTTGTTGATCGTGTGGTAGTTGATGTTGGTGCTGGTAGTGGCATCTTGTCATTATTTGCTGCTCAGGTGCTGAATTACACATGATTCTTCGCACTCCCTCATTGAATAAACTGATTACTTTACCATCATAGGGCCATGGTGGCTGATTTAGATATTCCATTTCGCAGGCTGGTGCCAAACATGTGTATGCTGTTGAAGCATCAGACATGTCAGAATATGCACGTAAACTTGTAGCTGGGAATCCATTGCTCAGCCAAAAAATAACGGTGATTTTTCTGGCTATACTTACATATTATTTTCAGATCAGTTGTTTGCACTATTATCAGTGTAATGTTTCTGTTTATTATGTAGGTTGTAAAAGGTAAAGTTGAAGAGGTTGAATTACCCGAGAAGGCGGATATTTTAATTTCCGAGCCAATGGGTATGTTTGCTTATCTTCCTTTCGTCATCTTTCAGATGTAACATTTTAATGTTGGAAAGTTGATCTCGCTAAACTAAATGAAGAGAACTGTAGTATGCATGGATCTATTTAGATTCATGGGAATGCTCCTGCTTTGAATAATTTTCAGTCTGAATAAGACCCGAAGGCATGTAATGCCCACTAATTTTCCTGCTGCAGGCACTTTGCTAATCAATGAAAGAATGCTTGAGTCATACATAATTGCAAGAGATAGATTCCTTGTTCCAAATGGGAAAATGTTTCCAGGTTTAGGAAGGTATTTGTTATCCAAAATAGTCTCCTTTCTGTGCTCAATTCTATGTTTTTTTCTAAGCAGAAAAAATTCTCCAATTTTTCACTTGGACAATGAATTGGAAGTTGATAACTCTGTCCCTTTCTTATTTTCTTTGGTTTCATTGTCTCTGGATTTTGTCTGAAATATACACTTGTGCTTTACTTTTTTTTTAAATCATACATAATGGTCTCATTTTTCAAGATAATAGGAATGTGTTTATACCTATGCTTCTCTTTTATAATAGTTCTCTAATTTCTGGTAGCTTTGAATTATAATAATGCTTGAATGATTTTGTTTAGTCATGATACGGTTATACGTGGCAATCTTGGATCATGCATGCTGTGAGCTGGTTTTCAAGGTATTTATTGTACAACATTCTTTGGAGGGCCAGAACGTTCGATATTCCATGTCCTGGGTTGAAAGAATTTTTCAGTCTTTATACTTTCGGCCAAATTGTGTTGATAATTCCATTCCGAGTTGTCTACACGACTAGAAAGCGCCTCAAACTATCTGTAGCCAATATAATAACCTATTGGTAGAGTTATTGGTTTTCCAAGATTTTGGTCTTGTTATCGAGTCACACGGGGGTGTGAGTGCGAATTTTTCTTAATAGAAGATGCATGAATATACACGTGCCTGTTTTTCTATTTGCTGCTGTAGGATAGGTTTTCCTTTTTTCGCATCAGTAAGACTATACTTTGTGGTTTTCTTGTGGATAATATATTTTTACTTGCTTGGTTTTGTAGGATACACATGGCGCCATTCAGTGATGAGTATTTGTACACAGAAATTGCAAACAAGGTTGGCTACTATTATTGCATTGCAGCAGGTGTTGCTAATGTCCTTGTGGGAAACTAGGGATGGGTTTGCCATTTTTCATCAATTAATATTTTAGGCTCAGAGAGGGAGGGAGGATGGCCTTTCACTTCATGGAATTTTAATTTTATAAACAAGTTGAGAATGTTATGGTGCTGTCATAATATCTTCCCTTGATGCTTTTCTATTGCGATGGATATTTGATTTTGCTTTTTATTTCCACCCAGGCTTTATTTTGGCAGCAACAAAATTATTATGGTGTAAATTTGACACCTTTACATGGTGCTGCATTTCAAGGATACTTCTCACAGGTTGGCTTCAATTCTTTCAATATGCCTCATTTATTTATATGCACGCAATAAGTTGCAAATCTCTATAAGACCATGTGTTGAGTTTTCAATCCAAGATGCTTTTTATATAATACGTCTTTTATCATTTCAAAATAAATGCAAAAAACAATTTAATTCTGAATGGTCAGCATCACATTTTTTTATTTTCTCAGTTTCGTATCTTTGGAAGCATGAATTTTGGATGTCTATATCATTTGTGTTAAATGCTGGGATCCATCTTTTCTCTTTTGTGTGTGTTTTGCATAACCAAGATTGGAAAAAAAGTTCTTTTTGTTATTTTATAAATGTTTGACAAAATTGTTATTTGATAATATTCTGGTGAGTCCCATGGTTGTGATCATATCTGGAACTTAAATGTGGAACAAATTTTGTTGAGACGTTATATTGAAAATATCCTTGGGCATGTCATAATCTACTTCGGATTATTTTGCAGCCAGTGGTAGATGCTTTTGATCCAAGATTATTGGTGGCTCTTGCAGTTTCTCACGAGATAAATTTCATGTCCACCAAGGTAAATGTTAACTTCAACCACGTAGCTATTTTGTATGAATGCACGATTCATATTCCGTACATGGTTGATACTTGAAGTTCAGAAAGATTTGTTGACTGTTTTGTTAAGTACATCCCTCTAACTTGATGGGGGCCTAAGATGGTTGGACACAATTTTTCATCCAATGCTCAACAACATGGATGGAAAAGCAGTTTATGGTTAGTAGAACCTCTTGGAAATGTGAAGCAAACTCAAATCATTTTGTTAAGGGGATTCTTGGCGTTGTGCTATACCGGAATTGTGATATAGTGGTTTGATGACCATTTCTCTAAGAAATAGTTCCAAAAGATTTGGTTCATTTTTAACCATCAATCACAGCATAATTTACAAATTAATGAGTATAAATGTTTTTGTTTTTGAACAATGGAGTCACTGGTGGACTCAACATTTGTATATCTAGTGCTCTCTTTGCTTGTGTTTCATATCCAGAACTTTTACCATAAAAACTTGCTGTGATTTAAGATTTATTTATTGAAAATTGAGTACTGAAAGGTCTCAGTTTTCACATAAATATGACTCGGATAATTATTATTTATAGTACCTTGAAGAGTATCCGTCTATGCGACCAAGAGTTTCAGCATATTCGACCTTAAGAGTTGCAGCATATTATCAGTTGCCATCTTTTCTAAAGTTGTAAATACCGGATTGCTTGCTAACAAATAATCAAAATTTATGACAGGAGGAAGAATTATATGAAATTGACATCCCATTGAGCTTTACAGCTTCCGTAGGCACCAGAATCCACGGTTTGGCTTGTTGGTTTGACGTGTTGTTTGATGGAAGGTAATGGTTTTATGATTTGTGTTGGCATTTTCTCTGATTTGCCTTTGCAGTTTGCACTGTGCTGATCGCATTGAATTTTTACAAAACTAGCACTGTACAAAGGTGGCTTACCACTGCTCCTGGTGCACCTACGACACACTGGTACCAGCTTCGATGTGTATTGTCCCAGCCAATTTATGTGATGCCTGGCCAAGAGATAACGGGTCGACTACATATGGTTGCTCATAAAGCACAGAGTTATACCCTTAACCTTACATTATCAGGTTGGTTTATGCAGTTATTTTCGTGATTACACATGAATCTTTTTTAATGTGTTTGGTTCCATCTATCTCGAACTTGATCAATTATCATTTACCAATAATATAGCTAAAATGTGGGGCCCCGGTGCTGAACAAGGAGGAATACTACAGACGTCATCTGGTAAATTTGATCTCAAAGAGCCCTATTACCGGATGTCTCAACCTCAGGCGTATCCAATGGGCCAAGAACAACCTCCTCAGCAGCTACTGCAAACACAGGTTTTGAGCATGCAGCTGTGTTACCTTTACGGCTTTACCATTTTCTCATCGAATGAAAGCAGTAAATTTGAGTGTTTATGAAATTTGGTCGTACTATTTTCTCTCTTCCCGCCGGAACACAACTTTGTTACATTTATTCGAGCTAAACCTACCTGGTAGTAATACTGATTTTCTTCCCCAGAAATGACGTTGAGGTAGTTCGAAATATCTTCCCCAACTTCACAGCCACTTTTCAATCATGTTACATTTACATCTCCGCGTCAAATCCAGTCTCAACTCCATATTTTTTTTCCTATTGTTAAACCTACACCCTTACATAATCATAATCAGAAGCTTCCTTCGATTGATGGTAATGTGAATTTAAGTAACATATATGTTGCATATTGCAGGATTTACAAACACTATCCCAGGATGAAGAAGGTTCGGATTTGTTGCAGTAATCTTTGTGATTCAGAGGCAGAACTTCCATCATCACTTCAATGACAAATATACCGATTGTTTCTTCATGTTCCCTTTTCAATACTTTGATTTTCTTGGCTTAGTGTTTCTTCTCTATGATCTTCTTGTTGCACAGCTTATGTAGCTCGACTGATTTTTCTCTAGTTGGCTTTTAACCCCATCATAATTCATGGTTTTATTCAATTCAGATCAGCTTTTCGGATCATGGCAAAAGTGACTTTCGGAATTCATGTAATAATTTAACCATTCATTTATGATTAAGATGAGTATTTTTAGAAATAGGGTGGTTTATTATTATTATTTTTTAACACATTTAACCCCAAGAGAGTTCTCAGTTCACGCTGAGGCCTGTGACGGATTAGAAAATTAACGCCTCTCACGTAAGGAAGGTCGATCTTACCTATAAAACGAAAGCTGGATTCAGGAACATTTGCAAAGAAGAAAACTATATATCATTCATCAGGCTTCATTACATGAAGTTCAGCCATATAACATTTGACGTATACAAGTATCGGTTATCGATTGAGCATTACCTATGATATCAAAAGCAGAAGCATATGCTTGGCAACAAAAACAAAAACGGAAAAAACTGACGTATGGACGTTTGACACTTGACAGCACCTAGCTTGAGTTTTTGTTACGAGGGTAAAAGCTCCCGAGTATAGCTTTGGCAACTGGAAGGAGTGCTACAATAGCGATTTGCAGCTGATCTGAACTGCTTGTCCGGATACTAACCTGCCAACTTGGCTTTTTGTTAAATCCAGCCTGAGGCCGAACGTGTAGTCTGGAATTCCTACCAGAAGAAAACTGAGATTGCAGGTTGCATCCCCATATAACATCACCTCTCCAGTTCCTCAAAGACAGACCGAATAAACCTTGATTCTTGGCAACAGTGTAATATTCTCTCTTTAAACACCCTTCAGTGCTTGCCCTGAATGCTGCATTTCCAACGAGAGTTGGCCGTTCGTCAACTGTAATTTGATCGTCAAGAAAAGTGATGGATACTCCAGTGGTCTGAACACCAAGTCCTGCCATGGTTGATCTTTGGTGTTTGTGCTTCGCCAAGACAGATGAATGTAACTGGATCTTAAACTCTTCTGTGTCCTTGGTGAGTTGAACTGAAACTACTGCTGGATATTGACCATCATAACCAAGATTATGATCCCATCCATGAGAGTTGAAATCCTGGTCACCAAGAAACTGGGATGAGGGTTCTAAACAACAGTACCTTGATGAGGGCCTATTTCCATCAAATGAAGGTTGGAGCGCTGTATCTGCCAATGGAACTGCTACAGTTTCAGAACTTCCCATTTCCTTGTCTGCATAAGTGTCGTCTTCAAACGGGGAACAAATCTTGAAACCAAATAGATTCCCACTATCTGAAGAATTCTGAATCCCATCTGCTGAATTCACTTCTGAGAGAATTTTCATGGAATAACACACAAGCAGAAGATGTGATCTCCAACTTTCTCTTATATGCATCGGTTTTTCTCCATGCTCGCTCTTACCAGCAAAAGTGTGGTTTTCAACCAGAGCCACTGGAATCATCAAACCAGGATTCACCGCCAGAAACCCCCCACCAGCATGGCCAATCATCTGTTGCACAGAACATGATCTTTGAGAAACAAATGCCTCATAGCTTACAGGATCTCCATTGGATTCATCTGGAGGTATTGAACTTGAATGCGTCAAAGAAATTATCGCCTTCTGCCATATTGATGATCCAAGAATAGTTGTGACTAATTTCAGTAAAGGTAAATCATCAAAGTTGTTGGTTTGCATATCTAGGCGATCGATGTATAGGATAACATCAGGTGGAGATTTCTGCATAACTTTCTTTATTGACAACAGAACTTTTCGGTTGTGAGATTGATCTTCGAGAGAAGGTCTAAGACCAGGGGTATCAAAAATCTTAACTTTGACTTTATCTATCATACCTGTAATTTCCTTCACATCAGTTGTGGCCGGCTCAAATGCACCAATTACAGTCTTCCTTTCTCCAAAAATCGAATTTATTGTCGCACTCTTGCCAACTCCAGTTTTCCCAATAACCAGGATGCTCACAGAAAAATCCATATCATTTTTAGATCGTACTTCGAGTTCCTTAGCCTTTTTAGCTGAATCAAAATGAAATTCTTCAGAAGAGGACCTTGCCTCAGCAACTGCCAGCCGGTATAAAACTTTTGCGGCTATGGAATTTCCATTAAACATGCCCAATACGTGGAGAAGCTGCAAGTATCTTAGTCTCATTTGCTGTATTATCTCCAGCTTGTGTTTCTGTGCTTCACTTAGAGTTTCCTCTAATTCACTGTTGATTCTGGGAAGTGCGTCGCCTTCTCTGGATCCAACTGATGTAAACAGATTCATGTCACCATCTGACACAACAACTGTGTCGTCCATAAAACATCCAGCAAGCTCAGCAGAATCAATAATTTGACTCAAATCACTCATTTTGTCATCTGAATTCAACCCCTCATCCGTGCCTGTGGCCTTCTGACCATCAATCTCTGGCAAAATCTCTCCACCGGAGAAAGGAGTAAAACCAAGCTCTTCAATGTCAGCTGCCATTACATTAACATCAGCTGGAGAGGTTGGATTTTCTGCCTCACCGTGTAATTGTTCACCATTTTCTTCTATATGTGTGGCATCCTGGTTCACATGCTTGTCGTTTATGAGAGCATCAGGCAAATCTGAAAATCGGGGGCAACCTTCACTTAGCTTCCCGTTGCTCATCTGAACATCTTGATCAAGAAATGTGCTTGTTCTGGTCTCAGTTTGGTCAATCTTTAGCTTGCATTCTTGTTCCAGATTCCCGCCTTGAAAATCCTTATCAGAAACCAAACTGTCCACATACATCTCAACCATTCCACTGCCATCGTCTAATCCAGGAATTTCAAGTTTTATTAGTTTGACTGTTTCAGGAAATATAGGCTCCACAGCTGTAACATCACAAGGAAAATTTCCCGGCAGCATTGTGTTTTCAACACGGTCAGTTGGGAGTCCATGGTTATCCAAACCCACAAATTTTCCCTCATTCACCCCATCAATTTCTTCAAATTCCTGGTCTAGCTTCATCAAATTTCCATTCCACTCTGATTCAAAGAGAAACTTATGTTCTTCATGGGAAACCAAAGAACCAACACTAACTTCACAAGTGTCCTCAAGACCTTTATTTTGAATCGCATTAGCTGATAAGACACAATCAATATTTTCCTCTTCTTGTTTTGAGCTTAGACAATCGCTACCAACTCCCAACTCCTCAACAAATTCGATATCAACCACATTCTCAGCCAGTGATTCATGAACTTCCTCTTCCACAACATCAGAGATACTAACTTTTCGGTTACTGTCAAGCCTCTGCAGACCTTCAATGCTCAGGACTCGAGCTACACCCAAAAATCCATCATCGTCCATAACTTCACTGGCCTGAGAATCATCATCACTGTCCCTCGATATCTTGGCGATGGGTATAATCGACTTTGGCATCAACGAAATTTCAATATCGACGACTGAAGATGATTCATTTTCTGAAACATCCTCATTAGCAGCAGCCACAACAGGTCTAAAATCACCGTTTCCCAAAACATGGTCCCCATCTTCAAAGATTTCTTCATCCGAGTCACTCGGCGATGGCCTTTCATTAACTTTCCCAAATCCCTTAAAATTTCTGTCATTTGGGATTCTGACAAGAGCTCTTCCAAATACATCTCCATCATTGCTTCCACTCTCTTCAACAATTTCCCACCATGGCCTTTTCACAGAAGGCTTAAACGAAGCATCTTCATAGCTTCCACCAACTTTTTGAACCCTTTCACCATTTGGGTTCTTCAAGAAAGGCCTGGAAAATGCATATTTCTCAACATAGCGAGTATCCTCGAGAATCCCCTCATCATCACCACTGGCAAAACCCTCAGATTCAGGCTCACTACCACTGTAATAACTACTGGTAGTACTGTTTCTACGACTTTTCGAAGAAGCTGAATATTCAAAGTCGGATTCATCAACAGTGAGAGGAGCTCTAATACCTGAGGATGCTGAGTCGTAAGAAAGTACCGCCTTTGGGGGCACTTGCGGACTGGAAATGGAGACACCGTTAAACCTCGAGCCCATGAAAGATTGAAACTTGCACCCCACTCTTTGTACTTTGTAGATATATCCAAAGTTCTTGGTTTATCACACGTAAAAGTGAGAAATCAGAGGCGAGCCCAGGTAGGTGAAAACATGTAGCAAAGTGGCGCTTTGTTTTGGGGTAACAAAAGAAGGAATCTTGGGTTTGGCTTGTAGGGTTTGTTGTTTTGGTTTATTCTAGGTTTGAATTTGTTTTTTTGTTTGAATGTTTGTGGTTTGGTTCGGTTTGGATGCATTGGGCAATGTTGTGGTGAAAGAAAGCACAAGTGGAGCCACGACAATCTTATCCTCGTAAATTAAGGTGGTCATAATAAATTATGGCATCTTAAATCTCCACACACATTTTATTATTATTATATTATTATTATTATTTTCGAAATTATATTCACCAGATGATAAAATATACTCAATTCCTTAATATATACCTAGTTATCGATGAAAAAGATATTCGTGTTCACGGAATATTTTTAAAAAAATTCAATAAAATTTATGAAACTATATAACGATAGGATCGATTATGATTTTTTTGTGGAATTTCTGTTTTGGATGATTTTGTATTAGAAAAAAGAGATTGATCGTATTGAGTTGAAGAATTTGTGGGGTTTTTATTATAAGTAATTTAAAAAAACATTTTAATTGCACAAATAATGCATGGTGGGGTCTATTGCAGTAATACTGCAAAAGGCTCCTGCCAATAGCGGACCCTGCATTAAAATTGCAGGGTCCGTTGTGAAAGATAGCGGACGCTGCTTTGGCAGCGTCCGCTATTTGCAGAAGCAGACGCTGCAGCGTCTGCTTTGTTATTTTGCATCACGGGCGTTTTGGCCCGTGATGCAAAATTATTGTGATTGTGCTATTAAATATGCATGCTGCGAACTTGAGATCATTATGATGCTTTCTCATTTTTATTTTGCAGGAGACCGAAGCTTTCCTTCCCTTTCTTTTCTTAAATGCTTTCTTTTTTTTATTTTATAGAAGAAGGACCGAAGCAAATATTTTTTTTTTGAGCAACCACCGAAGCTTTTTGAAATATTTTCCGCGTTGTTTTCTGAATTAGGTAACTTTATAATGTTATCGTTTTAATTCTTTTTAAATTTTGCATGCAAAATAAATTCTATAAAAAATTGTGTTATTATTCATATGAATTTTTATTCATATTGTTTTTGCAGGTAAATTTGATATTAAACGTGAAATAACAAAGAGGTACGTTTTAATATTATTATAACAATATTAAGTTTTGTGTATATTTTAAATAATACTATTATTATTCATGTTTTTTAAGTTAAATGTTGACTATAGTTTGTTGGTTATGTTACTATATTATATTTTTATATTATATAATATTTTGGTTAATCATTCACGCTCTGTAATTGTAATCTTTATTTGATATCCCTTATTTTTACTAAGTTGGTCAATAGTATTAATTCCTAAATTAAGTTACCTAAAATATTAACCATTTATAGAAAGTTTTAATATAAAATGTTCAAAATAGAAAAACATTTATATTAGTAAATCGCCTACAACTAATTCATAATATTGAATGACTTTTAAGAATTTTAATTTTTTTAATACAATAGAATTAATATTTAAAATTTAAATGAATTGTTAAATATTGATGTAGTAAAAATTTCTACGCATCTTAATTACATTAGTTTATACCACTTAATTAATACTTTGTTTATCAAAGAAATAATATATATTTTTAATAATAATATATTATATTAAAAAGGTAGATATCATATTTATTTTTATTTTTTACATATATGTCTTGAATTTGTAATATTAGTTAAAAGTATAAATTAAATAATGTATATAATATTGTGTAATCACTTTATTTGAGAACCAATAAGAGAAAATAATTAAAGTGATAATAAATTTGAATTCTAAATAATAAATTTAAGTTAATATTTTCAATAAACAAATACAATTGAAATATTTTATAAAAAAATAAAAATAAGAATAAGAATAAAAAATATCTTCCTAATACTTTAATTTATTTATTTGTCAAATTTTCGAATATTTAATGAATTGACATAAGATAATATATGTTTTTAAAATTAATAATCGAGATAATCATGATATAACCAAATCAAACTATACACAAATTTATATAATATAATTAATATTTAATTTGATTTAAACAGATTTATCAAAATTTCAGTGTACATAAATATAAAGTTTTATAATATTTTGTAAAATTTGATATAAAACAAATATTAATATATATGTGCACTTGAATTGTTAAATTTTTTTTTTTGATTATATGTAAAATAAAAATATTAATGATATAAACATAATAATTTTCATAACACATGTAAAAGTATAAGTTTGGAATGTCAAACAAGATTTTATATATAAAATATTTAATATTTTGTGTTCTTATTAAAATGTGATATAAAATATTTATAATATCACATTTTTTGATTAATTAAACATATATTTTTTTGATATTCTTTATTTTATTTATATATGATAAAAAAATATGATAGTTTTTTAAAATATTTAATTTTAGTTGTATGAATTCACAAAACTATTGCATTTTGGGTAATTTTTTAAGTAAATAAAAAATTTAAAATATAAGAAAAGTTAGTTTAAGGATAAATTTGTTATTATTATTAACGTATTTATTTTATATAAAATATAGTATTACAAAGATGATTGAAATAATTTTTAGTAATCTTTTGTTATTATTATTATTATTAATTTTATTTTTATTGTTTTTATTTTTATTTGAAACAAATAAAATAATTAATGTAATTCATATTTAATATTTTATTTCCAAATAGCATGAAGATTATTATTCGATCGTGATGTGTATTATTTTTTAGTGTATTTATTATAAGTATAATTGATTGTTATAATTAGTTAACTTATTGATTAATGATTGTCATTTTTTTCAGAATGGCAACAGTACAAGTTTCGAGCGTGTTGTATTTGCAGGCATCACATATATCATCAGTAGTTTGTTCGGAAAATATTGATGAAATTATTCGAGCGAAACGATCGGACAACTTGATTTGGAAATTATATACGGAGAATGGGTTACATAGCCGTGTTAAAGCATTTTTACATCATATGGGATTTTTCGGTGTTTTGCAGTGTGGATATCGTGTTTATGATCATCATTTGATCACTGCTCTGGTTGAACGATGGCGACGTGAAACCCACACATTTCATTTTAGATGTGGTGAGGCGACTATCACGTTGCAGGATATTTCAGTTATTTGGGGTTTACCAATTCATGGTGAGGTTATATCTGGTATAGATGCGTCGCATAAAGTGGGAGAATGGCAACACATATGTTTAAATTTATTGGGATATACGCCATTAGCGACACATTTCAAAGGCGGTCACTTGTCGATGACCTCTTTATACGAACACTGCACCTCCACATACATTGATGATAATAGTTCCGAGGTTGATGTTGTGAAATATAGTCGGTGTGTAGCATTGATGATTATCGGAGGAATAATGCTACCAGATTATCAAGGAGGATCGGCTAGATTGATTTTTTTACAACTGCTCCGGAACATTGATCGAATAAAATCTTACAGCTGGGGAGGTGCAGTTTTAGCATTCCTATATCGTGAGTTGTGCAATGCAATGCGTATAGAAAAATCTAAAATAGCCGGACCTCTATATATTTTGCAGGTATAATTTTTAATGATTAAATGAGATTAAATTAATATTTATTTAATTATATTTTATACTCATGACAGGTATGGGCATGGAGCAGGATTAAAAGTGTTGATCCTGATCGAACTGGCTTATCTCATTTTGTGGCCCCGAATCCTGCTGATGATATTATGCCATTTTCTCCCTACGGTGCTCGGTAAAAAAATTATTGTCATAACATGAACTCTGATTAATTTATTCGATATTTAATCATTTTTTTATTGTAGGTGGAACAATGTTTTTAGTTATACTCATGTACCGACACACTCTCTTCGAATTATAAGAGACTCATTTGATCGTATGAATCATGATGAGGTATACTATGAAAAATATATAAAAACTGCAACAATGAACTTGTTTATAGAAAATTTTAAGTAATTTTTTTTAGTTTTTATTTTGTAGTTTAACTGGATAGTGTACGACAGAAATGATCCAGATGTCAGAATAATAATGGATTCATACGACAATAATATTTGGCGATGCGTTTGTCCTTTGATTTGCTTTGAAATTGTGGAGATGCATCGTCCGAATCGAGTGTTAAGGCAATTTGAAATGCGTCAACCTATTCCAAGACCTGCAGTTGACAACGATGACCTCCACAACATCAACAGATCAGGTCATCGCAACACAGACTGGAGGGAATATCATGAAAATGCAATTAATATTTGGAACAGAAGGTTGAATTATGTTGTCCAAGGTCAATTGCATGGAAGATCTAGGCAGACAGATGATGACTACTTTCGATGGTATGAGCGCATAACTGTTCGCACTATTTCTCCCACAGTCAGCGGGATTGGTTTTCGACCATATCCCCAGAATTTGTTTGCTCCTGTACCACATGATATTCCACAACATTTCGGTACGCCTCCTATTGATCCCTATCAGTCACCTTTAGTATATGTTCCAGGGTCATCTGGTTGGCAAGACGGTGCAGGGCCTTCTGGTGGTTTTGAAAATGCAGGGCCATCTGGTGTTTTTGATAACACGGGGCCATCTGGTGCATATGATGACGAGGATTATCGGACGCCATTTCAGATCCATATCCAAAGTATTACCGAATTGATCAGCGATCAGCTACCTGGTTTTCCTAACACGTCGGCACCTCAAAGAAATGTTGTTTCACCAGTTATTTTTACAGGTTATTCAAATGAACAAAATCAGAGCAGTGAGGACAATGACGATGTGGTCCAAAATAATCCTCAAGGTTTTGTACCGCGTAGAGGTTCGCGTAGACGTAGGCCACGTGGTTGTGGAACAGATGGTCATTTACGTAATTGTAATTGTAATCACCTATCGTGATATATTTGTTAATGTGATTTATCTACACTTTAAGATTTATATTGTTTAATAACATATAATTTATTGGTAATAAATTTAATACTTATTATTTGAAATTATATATCATTTTTATAATATATTGTTTATTTTAAAAAAAAAACAAATATACAAATACAATAAAATGCATACATCTATTATTTTATTTAAACTCATTTATCTACACTTTAAGATTTATATCGTTTAATAACATATAATTTAGTAGTAATAAATTTAATATTTATTATTTGAAATTATATATCATTTTTATAATATATTGTTTATTTAAAAAATAAATAAATATACAAATACAATAAAATGCATACATCTATTATTTTATTTAAACTCATTTATCTACACTTTAAGATTTATATCGTTTAATAACATATAATTTAGTAGTAATAAATTTAATATTTATTATTTGAAATTATATATCATTTTTATAATATATTGTTTATTTTAAAAAAAACAAATATACAAATACAATAAAATGCATACATCTATTATTTTATTTAAACTCATTTATCTACACTTTAAGATTTATATCGTTTAATAACATATAATTTAGTAGTAATAAATTTAATATTTATTATTTGAAATTATATATCATTTTTATAATATATTGTTTATTTAAAAAAAAAACAAATATACAAATACAATAAAATGCATACATCTATTATTTTATTTAAACTCATTTATCTACACTTTAAGATTTATATCGTCTAATAACATATAATTTAGTAGTAATAAATTTAATATTTATTATTTGAAATTATATATCATTTTTATAATATATTGTTTATTTAAAAAAAAACAAATATACAAATACAATAAAATGCATACAACTATTATTTTATTTAAACTCATTTATCTACACTTTAAGATTTATATCGTTTAATAACATATAATTTAGTAGTAATAAATTTAATATTTATTATTTAAACTCATACATGAAAACTGTACAAACAAAACAAGGTACACATTTATTATGAAAACACGAACGAAAAACATTATTATAATATTAATATCACGCGATACAACAATCTTCATATCTGATGTTTCTGGAAAAAAAAATATATGAAAATTAATTTCAAAATTCCAAAATACACATATCATAATAATGTGAGCGATAAATTAAATATAATGTTTACCAATTATTGTGCCCGTCGTTGTCTCTCCCTGACCATCGGTCTGTCCATCTCATTCCTCACTCGAGTAGTTGTATCCCTACCAGCTCTTCTTCTTTCACGTCTAACCGGGTTGTGATGCAGCTCAAAGGTAGGAGGATCCCAATAGCGTTCATCGGCAAGAGGTTCAAATCTACCTTCATACGCCGCGAGGTAGTTCGATATGTTGTACCATGACTGAACTAGGGTTGTCGGATCTAACGAATGGTATTTCGCAGTGCAAATAGCGTGAGAACATGAGATTCCAAAAATTGTCCATTTACCACATGAACAATCACTCGTTGATAACCTCACCACTTGTATATGTTGGCCGCGACTTGGTCTGCCCCCGGTCGCAACTGAAGCAGTTTGAGTCCGTACATCATATTTAACAACACGATGTTCGCTTGATTTTCTTGTCCATTCTTCATATTTGCGACATGCGTTGACCCTTTGCCACACGTTCAATGAAGTATTGTACGCATCTTAAAAGAGTCAAGTGCACTATCGCAGATATAGGGAGTCTACGAGCTCCCTTTAACACACTGTTCAAACATTCAGACATGTTTGTCGTCATCACCCCACGACGCCAACCTCCATCATGAGCCATACTCCATTTCTCCTTTGAGATTCCAGCCAAGTACCTGTGTGCTAAAATATTTTTATTCCTGATGGCCTCCATTGTTGCGTCGAACTTACAGACTTGATGTTGTTTGCCCGCCTCCCAACATAAATCTTTCAAATGCACATCTTTGAATCTCGCATTAAAATTTGAGCACACATGTCTCAAACAAAAACGATGCATACCATGCGGAGGTTTAAAATAGTGGAGATCCTCAGCTGCTCGAACAATACCCTTATGCCTATCAGAAATTAGGCATATTCCACTTTCACCACAAACAACATACTGACCAACATTTTCCAAGAACCATTTCCAGGAATCCGACGTCTCTTCATCCACGATTGCAAATGCCAGCGGCAACACCTGATTGTTCGCATCCAGAGTGACTGCGATCAGCATTTTGTGCTTATATTTTGTATACAAATGTGTGCCGTCAACGCTGATGATTTTTCGACAGTGGCGAAATCCATCTATAGAAGGCCTGAATGCCCAAAAAACATAGTTCAATGTTTTTATTGATTCGTTGTTCGATCTAAGATGCTTCCACTCAACAACTATTTCGGGATTATATTTGCACAGAGCACGCGTATATTTCGGAAGCAGTTGCACAGAACTCTCCCAAGTCCCATAAACAATTTCCACTGCGCGTTTTAGACTTCGCCACACCTTCGTATACGAGATTTGGTATCCGTATTTATCCTTCACGCTCTCCATGATATATTTAATCTCGTACGAAGGATCACAACGTACAATACCCAACAACTTCTGTGCGACCATATCGCTATTTAGGTTATGATGATCTATGCCCATGTTGGTAGATATACACGTGTGAGGACCGCCATATCTTGTTATTTTCCAGTAGCTGGTTTTCTCTTTGAAAGAAGCTCGAAGACACCAACGACATCGGGCGGTAGAAGAATCATTTCTACACTGTACCTTCCACAGAATGCGTGTGCTATCGACTACACGATACTCACGCCTGGAAATTCTGACTGAATAATCTTTCACAGAAGCAATGAGATCATTCTTATCTTTAAATAACATGTGTACACCAAGTTCTCCTCTTTCCGGATTGTAATAACTTGCTCGTGCCCCGACAGGTACACCGATGGAATCCGGAGTCTCTTCTCCAAAGTATTTATTGAAAAATGAGGGCATCTCAGAATCAGTGGAGATAAATGGTACGACTTGCCTCTGTAATGTTTGGCGAGGTGGTGGACGAGATGACGTCCCTTCATCGATATTTTCATGTGGGTTCACACGTTCATCATCATTCAAATCATCAGCGTCGTTGTCATCTTCTCCAGACTCCCCATATGACATCTCTGGTTCAGTATCACTAGCACTTCTAGGAACATCTCCATCATCAATTCTAGGAACATCATCGTGTTGAGCAAAATTTTGGTTGTTTGAATACAAATTTGTTGCACCGACGTTTTGATCCCAACTCAGACCCGTATTTGTCCAGCATGGAGGAACATGTTCAAAAGGACCAGTGATATGTTGATCCCACGAACCGCCTTCACGGTCAAACTGCATATTGCTCAATCCTTCTGTAACATGTGGAATATATGATTCTTCATCCTGATCAATTTGATTTCAACGTACAAATGCAATACATTTATATTTGGGCATTGCATTACAAACTCCAGAGCGTCAGCATCAACAAGGTCGACTGGAATTTCATGCCATATTGATTTCTCCATAAATGAGTATTTCGTCGACAGCTTCAGATTAAAATACGTCGGATCAATGACCAATATTCTATGCACATATTCAACCAACTCGAACAAAGAAATTGATCTCAATACTCGAATCGGTCTAATATACGGGATACTATATTCAACCGACCCATTCTCAACACTAACATGCCCACCAAAATATAGAAGCACATCAATGTTATCCATTCCGAAGATGAAATTTCAGGAAAAAATATTACAAAGACAGAAGGAGGAAGGAGGAAAGAAGAACGAAAACAATATTTTTCAGAAATTGTGAAGAACTTCTTCAAGTAAAAGAGAGTGAGAGACACTGAGATTCAACAAATTGTTTCTAGTTATATAGAATAATTGAAGGATTGAATTTCAAATTTTGTAAGGCTTAAACACGCTATTTAATGTGGTCAAAAGTTGTGTGGGAATCTTGTCAGAAGCATGATGTTCAATAGTAAAAAGAAAAGTGAGTTCAGTGTTTGTCGGAAGGTTGTATATTATTGTGGGAGGTTGTATATTATTGTGGGGATTTTAATGTTCAATAGTAAAAAGAAAAGTGAGTTCAGTGTTTGTCGGAAGGTTGTATATTATTGTTGGAGGTTGTATATTATTGTGGGGATTTTATGCGTGCTCGATAATTTAATTATTCGTGTGTCTCTAAAAATCACGTCCGCAGGAGAGGAAGGCGGATGGTGAATAATCAACGTCCGCAATTGGCCTTAGCGGACGCTGATATTATAATAATAAAATATACTAGGGCATGCATTGTATGCATATGGGACGCTGCCACATAGGCAGCGTCCGCTACTGTCAGCAGCGGACGCTGCAAATTGCAGCGTCCGCTTCTTTGAAGAACGGACGCTGCCATTAAAATAATGCAGCGTCCGCTCTTCAAGTTAGCGTTTTAAAGTATTTTTGATTCACCCCCCACCATGCATTATTTGTGCAATTAAAATGTTTTTTTAAATTACATTTAATAAAAACCCAGGATTTGTGTGTAGAAGAAAATTAGAAAAATGGTTTACGCGAAAATAAAATTAAGTATATATATTTTTTAAAAAAGTGTACAAGAAATAAACAAATTGAAGGTAATTTCATATTATTGAAAAAGACTTCACCAAAAACAATCAATACTCTTTGTTTTGTTCTTGAGTATAATTAAGAGCAAATTGGTGATAAATCCCCAAACCTAAACTTGAATTTACCCTAGCTCCCTACCTATAAGATTCTTTGCAATAGCTCCCTAGGACCACCAAACTTGAATATTTAAATTGTTTAATTCTTGTACGGAATTTATGCTTTTTTATGCTCAAAATCTAAGGACTTTATGCTAAAATCTGTAGATTTCGTGCTTAATCATGGTACAAAGAATTTGTGTTAAAAATGGTATTAGAGCCTTAGGTTAATTATTCAGACATAATATTATTCGTTAATTCATGCTTTTCTTTGTTGAGGAGAAGATTTTACAAAAAATGACTTCAAACGAAGGTTTGAATCAAGAGGATTTTATTCATATGAAATCCTGTAAACAAGCTAATCTATTCACAATAGATTACTTACAACAGGCTGCGACTAATGCTCTTAATTTTGAAGAGATAAAGAAAAATGATCTCTAACTCTCAATTTTTAGAGATTACCCCAGATTCCTCTAAACTCTCTGGAGATCTTAGAGAAATTCAAAAGACGGTACAATATTACAGCAATCAGCTGTATGAAATACCTCGGCAAATTGAAGAAATCCTTAAGAAACAAGAAGAAATTCTTGGAACTCTAAAGGATCTTCAAAATAAAATCCTAAACCTAGAACATTCTTCTGATTCTAGAAAAGGAAATACAGGAGGAAGGTTACCACTCTCGTTTGGTACCGAACCTTTGTTACATCAGAAAGGTAAAACCAAAATGGTTCAAAAACCTTTAACTAATGATGAAATGATGATTAATCTTATAAAAGCAGTATCAGAGAAAAACACTATCTGATGACTACTTTAGAAAGATTAAATCTCGAGGATCTACAAGATCTTGCGGATTCTTTTGCGAATCTCAAAGTTGTAGATCTAAAAATGAATTTCCTTGAGGGTGAACAACCCTTGGGAAATCCCCCAAGATATGTGGTAAAACCAGAAGAACCACATAGTGAGTTCCATGTTGGAGAAAATTCACATCCAGCTGGAACCAGATCAAGAAAGAGTAAAATACCACTACATCAAACTCCTTATGGTAAAACTATTTTAGACCCGATACATCCTTATGGGGTTATGTTAAACCTTGATGTTTTGGACTTCAAAAATAGAGAAGATCTTATAGATGATTGGACGTCAGCTATGAGAATTGCAGCAGGGACATTAGATCTCAATAAAGAGGATTCATTAAACTTCTAGAAATGAGTCTAATGGGATCTGTCAAGATCGCATGGGAGATGACTATGCTTGATACGAAGGAATCAATCTTAGCAGGAGAATCCCTCAGCGAGATTGGAGAAAGAATGACCACCCTATTTAAAGCACAATTCATAGGGGTAGACTATTTCAATAATCAAGATACAGAGAAAAAGAGAAGATATACTCAAACTCTGTATAGCCTCGAATTACATGATATCTGTTTAGTTGATGAATACATTATGTTATTTACTAAATACAGATGGAATTCGGGAGTCGAGGAAAATGTAGCTATTCAGCTATTTTTCGCAAAAATGCCAAGTCCCTGGAGAGAAATGCTGATTAACGAATACGTTCCAGGTAATCTTGATACATTGGCAAGACGCGCGTCCTTTTTGAAAGGAAAATTGGCAGAATGGTGCCATATGGCAGCATTACAAAAGAACTACAAGAAAATAAGGGGTATAGATAAGCGTACACCTTTGTGTTGTAGAGAAAATGATCTTCCAACAATCATTAGAAACAGATCACAGGGATTTAAAAGGAAGAAATTCAGAAATAATCCCTATAATAAAAGAATGAAGAGTTCTTGGAAACCAAGAACATTTTGGTCCAAACAAAAGGCCAGATCTTATAAATCAGGTAGAAGAAGTGGACCTACAAGAACGTCCCCAGCAACAGGCTCATCACAAAGCCGTGGAAGAACACCATCAAGAAGAAATTTCAGAAGAACACATACAAGGGCAAGTGAAAGTTTCAAGGATTGCAACTACTGGACATGTGGAGCAAGAGGACATATATCTACAAATTATCCAGAAAATGAGAAAAAAGGAGTCAAACTCTTTGAAGCAACACCAGATATGGATGATGCGGTTTTCTTTCAAGATCTAGTCCAAGTATATCAATTTGAGGACATCCCCTCAGATGAAAGCATATACGAAGAAGAGATATTATTTAGTCAAGAAGTTTCTAAGGATGAATCAGAATCAGAATCAGAGTAAAGAGGAGGTGTTTCGACATGAAACACATGAAAGTTTGGCTGGGTTCTTTAGTCAAACCACGATATCTCATAATATGGTCCAAAGGATTATGAGAGAAAATCCAACACTACAGAAGTACCAAGGATTTTCGGCAGGACAAGTTGAAAAAGTATTAGGAAACCTCGGGCTAAGACAAAGAAGAAATAATTTGATTTATAAGGTATCCAGAAGGGAAATGACGATTCCTATGGAATTAACCAGTAATCAAATTGAGATGCAGTTAATTTCCTTTGAAGAAATTCGAGAGGAATTACAGAAATTAAAAGCAGAAGTAGCAAAGACAATGTCTTGGATTCATATTGGAGCAATCCAGATTATGATCAAAGCTACTTTTAAAAAAGGAATAGATTCACCCATAGATATCGTAGTATGCGATAAAAGGATGGGGAATATACAAGATGCGGTTCTAGGAACTATCTCGGGAAATTTGTGCATAGGAAAAATTGTGGGAGTTATTTATCCAAGAATAGCCTACAATTTAGTTGATAGAGATTTTAGTCGAGCCTTGACGTTGCATCAAAACTTCAAGGAAAAAATACTAATGAAGGAAGGTAATAGGCCATATTCTATTACATATCAAATTTCATATGCTCTTTCTAATACTCACCATTCTGAATTATTTATTAGAAATGAGTTCATTGAAATTCCAGAGATATTTGGGAAAGTTTCTCATGCAATATACCCGGAAAGAACTGAGTTTCCTTTAATTCAGGAAACAGACATTCAAATTCAAGACAAACCTGTTCTATACAGAGATCTTAAAATAGAACCCCGATGGTTATCGTTCCAAGGAGACCGAATGACAAGTAGGAGATGAGACAAATCTCCTATTCAAGAAATTCCATCAGAAGAAAAGGAGTTTTCTATAATAGGAAAACTTAGATCTCCAGAAGGATGGAAAGAAGTGAAAATAGTATTCGAAATTACAAGTCATCGGAATCAGTTCCCTTGTAACTCGATTTACTATTTGGAACAACAAGAAAAGGGAACTTACCAAGGAGTGATAAATATTGGAGAATTGGAAGTTCAAATCTGTGGAATTCCAGGAAAAGAAATGGATCAGCTCATTCTTGGCCTAGAATTTCTGGAGAACCATAAACCATGGAAACGCCTTGAAAAAGGAATAGAGTTCATGGCAAAAGAGAAGACTTGGAGGATTCAATAAAAATTCTGCGAGATGGAAAACCAAGAGAATTGGATAAGAGACAATCCCTTAATCAGATTCGAAAACTCTGTTTACAAACAGAGAAAGAAGAAACTGTTGAAATTAGTAAGTCATGAACATGATTTACTAGAACGCATTGAAGAGGTAGAAAGAATTAACCATACTCTACCTTCTGAAGCTTTAGAAAGACTAAAGGTGAATAGTCTTAATCGGATTACTGAGTTACAACACAGTCTGTTAAAAATGGCAGGACCATTTAGTAATCCCTTTAAAAAATGACAAGAAGTCCTTTCTCCATATACATTCCGATAGGAATGTTGTATGAACAATATAAGGCTGAATACTTTGCAGCTTATATTGATTCGGGAGCAGGAATTTGTACAACAAAAAGAGGAGTCTTCCCTGAAGAATGTGAAGAAGAATTGCCAAAAATTGCTGGACGAGATTTCTCTCGAAGAATTTTAATTCTTTGCAAAGGAATAAAACAATCAGAGATCCTTATGGGAGGAGCAGGTCAGACACCTTGGTACAAGGTAAAGACACCACCAATTTATTTCCATGATACAGGAGCAGATATCCTGTTAGGAAATAACTTCTTACAAATATTTAAGAAGTACACACAAGACAATGAGTCAAGAAGACTTATGTTCACTACAATTTGTGATCATAAAATTATAGTTCAAAGACTCAAGGTTGCCTTTTATCGATAATTGCCGATAATATTTCGCAGCCAGCGTGGTGATAAAGGACAACTTTTTCACCCAAAAATGAAAGATCCAAGAAGGTTTGGAGAAACAATGTTGAAAATAACAACAGAACAAGAACTCCAAACAGATGATATGGAGCTTCTCAAGGTAACTCTAAATCACAGAGATATAGAGTTAGAGAATAAGATATCCCTTGAAGATGTCAAAAAGAGGCTCAAAGAAAGTTACAATGAGCATCCTTTGGTATGGTGGGATAGAAATCAACTCAAAGCCAGCCTTACTCTAAAGGAAGGCAAAGAGTATGAATTCGTCAGATATAAGCCTATCCCGATGAACATAACAGATCAAAGGGATATGAGAATAATTATCAAGGAACATTTGGACCTTGGCCTAATCAAAGAAGGAGTTTCACCATATAGCAGCCCAGGATTTCTGGTCAAAAATCATGGTGAAATAAAAAGAGGGAAACCCAGGTTAGTTATCAACTACCAAGGTATTAATAAAATCTTGGAGTTTGATGGGTACTTCATACCAAGTAGAGAACACCTAATTAGCTATGTACGAAATGCTAAAGTGTTCTCAAAATTTGATTGTAAGTCTAGATTTTACCAGATTCGAATGGAAGAAGGAAGTAAGAAATTCACAGCCTTCTCTACTCCACAAGGACACTATATTTGGGAAGTTATGCCTATGGGATTGGTTAATGCACCCCAGATATTTCAAAGAAAGATGGTTAACCTTTTTAAAGATTATTTCAACTTTATGTTTGTTTATATTGATGATATTCTTATAGCATCAAAAAATATAGACGAACATGTTAAAAACTTAGAGATTTTCTCTAAAATTTGTAAACAAGAAGGACTGGTGTTATCTGAAAAGAAAGCAGTCATAGCAACAAGGAAAATTGAATTCCTCGATATTGAGATTGATGAAACTGGAATAATTCTACAACCCCATATTGTGGAAAAGGTAAAGAATTTTTCAGATAAACTCAAAAATGTAAAACAACTCCAAAGTTTTCTTGGAGTAGTTAATTTTGCAGGGATGTTCATTAACAATCTAGCAATGTACAGAAAGGTGTTCAGTCCTTTGTTAAAAAAGGATGCTAGGTTTATATGGACCGATGACCATACTAAAGGGGTAAACCAATTAAAAGAGATATGTAAGAATCTCCCAAAAATGGCTATACCCGTAGATGAAGATGATCTGGTATTATTTAAGGATGCCAGCGACGATTGGTGGGCAGCAGTCCTTACCAAAATCACTCCAGATGGGAAAATACCATGCAGATACTGTAGCAGTCTTTTTTCAGAATCTGAGGCCATTAGATGGCATATCAACGAGAAGGAATTTTATGCGGTTAAAAGGGATTTTGAAAAATGGCCATTATTTTTACTTGCTAAAAAATTCACTCTGAAGGTTGATAACACCCAGGTAAAAGCTTTCCTTAAAAATAAGATTGAATCTAAACCTGAGAAAGCTAGGTTATTAAGATGGCAAACATTATGTCAAAATTATATTTTTGATATTGTTATTATTAAATCTCATGAAAATATTATTGTAGATTTTTTAACAAGAGATGGAAGGCAGTGACGTGGATTCCATCATGAAAATGCAGAGGCATCTCAGGGAACACCTTGGGTTGCTTCAAAACGAGTTCAACCAGCTAGCCATTAATGCTGAAATGGCCGGCAGGTTACAACAAGCTGATCGGATCAAAGTATCTAATCCAATTACAGGATGTATGCAAGCTCAAACACAACTATGGGCTGCTATTCAAGGGCCAATTATGAAGGCTATAGAGAAACCATTAGTTCCTCATAAACAAGATATGCTAAAACCATTGGTTTTACAAGAACAAAAAAAACAACTACCGATTGTGAAACAAGATGTTGAGGAATCTAAAACTCAAGAAACAAGCGCTAATCTATCATCAGCCTTTGATGATCTGGATGAAGCAACAATTGATGAGGATAACTCATCAAGTCAACCCTCCGCCTCTGGGGTAAAAGAGGAAGAGATCAATCTTAGGCCCAACACTGACAAGGGAAAATCTAAGATTGATACTAATCCATCTATTATTTCTCCATTCCAGGTTTATCAACAGAGGTGGGAGAAATTGAATACAAGGAATGAAATCAACCCGAACACTTGCAGGGTTGATGTTGCAGGAATATATCCAAGGGTTTGGCTAAAAAACAATGTCAATCCTAAAGATGTAAAACTCTGGTATGAATTTGGGGCTTTGGCCTCAGTTTATACAACGTCACCAAGCTTCCCGAAGATATCACAGTTACCAAAATGGATCCAGGAAGCAGTCCAAGAAACATGGGCAAATAATGATCATTTGTCCAGAGGAGATGTGCTGGAGTTATATTTTTTCAGTACAGCTCCAGAACCAACAGTGAAAGGATCACACGAACCCTTTCATTTCATCAAGCTGAGGAGACCTGATATAAACAGTCATAAATTTATCAAGGATCCTAAAACTGAAGAAATACCCTTGGTGTCCACTTTCGAGGAAAATGAGATCTCAACCAGAAGGGCATGGGGTATTTGGGTCTGTCTTTATGAGATGGACAAAATCAAGTTTCCATTCAAATTTTATCAGAATTCTGTGAATGGATCGTTCCTGTTAAACACAATGACAGGAAAAACTACAGCATTTGCGAAAGAACTCTTCGAAAAGAAGAGAAATTTTTTGTGGAACAACAAGCTGCCGGGGAGTAAAGAAACTCGCCGAAAATTTTATAACATGGCTCATATTGGACGATGGTCAGAGAATATCTGCCCAGAATGCCCAAATCAGAAGGAGCCAGAATTTGGAAAAACCTTTAGACCCCGGACGGATCGAAAGGATTTTTTCGAGACCAGCAAAGGTGGACAAGGACCACCAAAGATGCGTTTTCACAGGGGTCTACTTCAAAAGCAAAAGATGCCCCGGCAACAATAAAGCAGGCATGTGAGGAGAATAAAGCCAAAAGAAAGTGGCAGACATGTGATTTCTCCACTAGTAAAAGATGCCATCAATAATGGCATAAAAAATTCAAGACAGCTGCCTCCTCCACTAGTAAAAGATGCCATCAATAATGACATAAAGAAATACAAGACAGCTGTGAGATTCCCTGAAGTTTCTCGGTGAAACGAGTGGAACTACAGCTATAAATACAGACATTTGATAAAGCTGAAGATATCGATCATTTCCTTTTGTTTTCTTACAAATAAATTGTTGTAATATTTCTCTTTCTATTGTATTAAGTTTTCTTTATGTATTTCAAGAACAAGGCTACTATGAGTAGCTAAACAAGTTGTCTTCTCCTCTTCAAAGGAGTTGATTTATGTAATAATATTATGTCTGAATAATTTCTTTAAAGCCTCTTGTTCTTTCATGATCATATTTTATAATTAAATTTATATACCATACGCCTTAAGGTAGAAAATGAATTAAGACTGTGCTGGGTGTCGTTGAAGGAGCTTGTGCAAAAACCATCTGTTGCGGCTGCGTGGTTGGAGTGTGAGGAGCACTTCGTAAAACTCGGCAGGTATGACCCGACGATATTATGGTCAAAGAGGTATTTTAATTTAATTTATCTTACGGAAGCATGTTGGACCCTAATCTAGAGTATATCGGCTGGAAACCTTGCATAACCGATAGTCTTGCATGGTCGGGACTGTTTTGATAGGTATAACAAAGCCACGTACAAAGGATTAGTTTTAATTAATTGTTAATTCAAAAATATTCAAAAATGGGGACCATTAGGGAGTGGAAACAAAGAAAGGGGTGGATAGAGACTTAAATTAAAGAGAAGTTTGGTAATGGGGAGTTTTAAATAATTTGCCCTATAATTAATTCCTTGTACAAATTAATATGTAATGATTTGTTTATTTTTTTATTTTTTGAGAATCACACAAATCAATTCATTAGATAAATTAGCATTTGCTACATCAACCAACCAAAAAGAACAAGATCCTTCAATCCACAACATAAGTGAAGGATTAGATAAAGCAAATTCCGCAAGACAATGCGCTTTTTTGTTCGCATTTCTACATACATGACTAATGCACCCAAATCTGTCCTGATCCAACAGAGCTAGTACATTCGAAACAAGGCTTCCTTCAGGCCCAAGATTTTCCAAAGATGAGGTTACTACTTGGACCGCTAAGGAAGAATCCGAGAAAATTTGAACCAAACTAAACTCATCTTGAATAGAAAGCACCAAACCAAAATAAATTGCATAGACTTTGGCAGCTAAAACTGATCCAGGGTGACAAATGCCTCTTTCCAAAGCTGCACAAATCAATCCAACATGACCTCGAATCACAACACTCACACTAAAACAACCATTTAGCTCGTCATACACTACATCCACATCAAGTCTAAAAACTCCCAAATGAGGTTTCTTCCATTTTTTTTCTCTTTTAGGTGGTTATCCCGATCTAATACCAAATTTGCGTCCCCTAGCTTTCTGGAATTCATCCAAATAAGACCTCATCCAATCAACCTTAATCGAGAACTTTTGCTTATGAAGCTCATGTTTAAACCGACAGAACTCTTTCCATATGGCCCAAGTATACATCACATAAAACTCAAACTCCTTCTTTGAAAATTTATACCGTAACAAGAGGGCACAATCAAGAAGAGACAATGTACTCTTTATGTCCTCTGATGCATAACGTATGGAAGTGTGCTGAATTTTGGCCATACGTACATGTGATCCCTATCTTTCTGAGCTTTGTGATTACACACACGCGCAAAATAATATGACATGTTAGTAGGGTGTCTAAAGGTTTTTCGGTGTGATCACTCCAACACTTTAGTCAGCAAAAGATCACGCGGGGACTGATAATAAGAATGCAATATATTGAAACAACATTACCTTCAAAGGTTAATAATTGAGGTATGAAAGAACATGTTGTGCACACGTCTTTTAAATTATTTCCTTATTGCATTCAATTTCCATATTTATAGTTTTGCCTTTCTTAGAACAAGTTTTAAAATTGGTAATCTTTATTATTTATGATTCGAAATATTTGATTCTGATGATATATTATTTCCATGCTTTGTAGGTTCTTATTTATGGAAACATATTGAAAATCTATTTATAGGAGTGCTTGGACCGATCAGAAAAAACAACGAGATAGAGAGATCAAGAGAGTGAAACGTAGAGAGCAAAATACATAGAGAAATTACTGCAGAAATTCTAGAGTATTGAAGATCGATCATTGAAGAATTTCTGAAGAGATAATATTGCTACGTTGTGTTGCTGAGTAGTGTTGGAAACACTGAAGAATACATGAGTGAAGTGTTGTTCAGAAAGTGTTTCTTTGGTTTTCGTTTTTCGGTTTAGAACTTCCTATTGGTTTATTATTCTAGTTCTTACTAGTTTTTAGGAAGTCATTTATTTTCTCAAACTGTTGAGAAAAGTAGTTTTTCATAAACAATCACTAGTTGGTTTTTGTAAACTGATTTGATTTTCTAGTAATTATTTCGTCATGAGGCATCGCACAAGTATTTGATACTTGTACATAATTATTTGTGTGTTATTTACTTTTTCTGTTAGTTCATTATTCTGCTGCATAGTGTTATCGTAAAGTGTCGACAACACTGAAAGATAACACAAATTCTTAAAAGTTATTTCTGGTATTTCTGTGATTTCAGACTGTCCAAACTTTACAATTGGCATCAGAGACATTCGCTTGATGATACTAAGTGTGATTCTGTTTTTGTGTTTGACAGGACATCACAATGGAGATACCTTATTCAGGAACTGCTCAACGTCCTCCAATCTTGGATGGATCCAACTATGCTATATGGAAAGTCAGGATGCGTGTCTACATCAAATCGATTGATGAAAAAGGCATGGCAGCGTGTGCTACAAGGATGGAATCCACCAAGGAGAACTGATGGAGAAGGAGATTTTCTCCTCAAACCAGAAACGGACTGGAATGCCGATGAAACTGCTGCTTCGAATATGAACAACAAAGCCCTTAATGCTATATTTACTTCTCTTGATTTTAATATGTTTTCACTAGTCACTAACTGTGTATCTGCTAAACAGGCTTGGGAAAAACTTCAAATGCATTGTGAAGGATCCGAAAGTGTGCGTCGAACCAAAATAAGGATTCTCACTACTCAGTTTGAAAACTTGAGAATGGAAGAAAATGAGACAATCGATGATTATGAACGCCGCTTGAGGAAGATCGAGAATGAGGCAATTGATCTTGGTGATGCTATTTCAAATGAACGCCTGGTGAGCAAAGTGTTGACATCACTACCGGAAAGATTTCAAATGAAGATTTGTGCTATTGATGAATCAAAAGACACATCAATTCTGGGATTGGATGAATTTATGAGTTCACTTCAAACTTATGAGTTGGAGATGAATTTTGGAAAAAAGGACAAAGGTAAGTCTATTGCTCTTCAAGTTTCCAATGACTCATACAATGATTTTTTTGATCTGACACAGGGAGTCAACGAGTCTGACTTAGGAGATGATTCTATTGCCTTACTTACCAAACAATTTGGTAACTACTTGAAGAGAATGAGAGATTATAAGAAACCTGGTCAGAAACCTAAAGTTTTGAATGCTCCTGCTATTGGAAAACCATTAAGGATTTGCGGACCAGAACATAATACCATCCCTTCAAAGAGTCAAAATCACTTTCAGAAAGAAGGAAAAACTCTGACTATCTCAAAGAAGTTTGAATCTATGAAGTGTCATGAGTGCACAGGCTTTGGTCACTTTGCTAATGAGTGTCCAACCATACTTCGCAAAGGAATGTGTGCTTCCCTAAGTGATGATGAAGATGAGGAAGGTACAGAACAAGGAGAAGAAGAGACTCTGTAAGGCCCGGGATTATTTAATTGAATCCAGGATTATTTAATTGAATCTGAGATTATTTAATTTTAATCCGAGTATATTTAATTTGGGAATATTTAGAGTTTTGATTTAAATTCTAATATTCTTAAATTATTTAGGATTGAAATTGAATTAAAATAAGGGCTGAGGATTGAATTGTAATTTTTGAAGACTTGAGGGACTTAAGTGCAAATATAATTTAAGTTATCAGATTATTATTTGATGTATCAGCATGTGCACGCGTAATCTCCATCTCCAATTCATAATTTCAGAACAGAGCAAGTCGAGATCCTTTCCTTTTCTTTGGTTTTCTGATTTTCAAATCGTCGTATCTTTTGATCCGGTTGTCCGATTTTGATTTCGAAAAGTGTTCTGGAATCCTTACGACGTAGGCTTCGATTTTATGTAAGTCTTGATTTATTTTGACATGTTTTTTAGTTCAAAAGTTGGTAGATATCAGATATTGAGGATATGTTTATGTTCTTCGACGTTTATGTATTTCGATATCGAAACCGGGTTGAAGAATTCATGTTTCTTGTACTTAATCTTGATTTTCAGTTTATGTTCGATGGTTATAGCTGCTGTTATCTTGTTCTTTGAGTTGTTATGGTTGAGATAATGTACGTATGAGTTGTATTCGAAGTCGGAAATGGTTTCGATATTTCGTCGGTTACCGATTTTCAGTCGCTACGCCGTTGGTTTATGATTTTAAGCCGTTTTGGTTTTGTGTTGTTTGAACTGAATATGATAGGAGTTCTTAGTGATATGTTGAGCTTATAATCACCTTATTTCAGATTGCTAAGAATTGACGAGCTCGAGATTGTAGCTGTCAAACCAAAGAAGAGTTGTTGAGGTTTGAAGTTGTTCTTAAGGATGGAACTTGAGCAGATTGGTTTCTGAGGTTGATTAGAATTGATATATGTGTTCTTGTTATATGTTCCAGATTTGAAGCTTCAAGAACCAAGACTAAATGAGAAGGTATAAGACGACATCGCAAATAAGGGATTTGAAACTCAAGAATGAAGCTTCTTGAGTTGTCCCGCTAAAATCACATACTTGTTTATTGCTTTGATTATGTTATGATGTTGTCGATCCATCCCAGGTAGTGGATCTTATTTGATATGAGATATGAATTGATTCTTATGCCAGGGTCTGAGGCGACCTTATTTTCTAGTCCGAAGAGACAACGATAGATGGATATCCATGTCAAGATCATATACGAATCTTGATGGCAAAGAGTGTGATAGGAATAAATTCTTTATATATGCGTTTACTCTATTCTTGAGTTGAAATTTTTAGAGTCGATATGTTTTTATTTAACGCATATATATGTTGATTATACTGAGATTGTATTCTCACCGGATGTTTCCGGCTGTTGTCTTGTTTTGTATGTGTGCATGACAACAGATGGGGCAGGAGCTGGCCAAAATCGACGAGGGTAGCTCATGAGAGAGTCTAGATATGTGGACTCGGGTTGTTGTAGTTGAAACATAGTATATTAAGTCTAGAAAGCATGTTAGAAAACACTTTAGTTGTTGTTCTTGAAGAATTGATGAACACTTTGTATAATTTCATGCTTTTGGTTGGATTTAAACCTCTAGTTTGATATAAACATGTTTAGATCTTGTTTTATATATATTTACATGTTTTGGTACATCATTTTGATGGATTGGAATTGATTTAAAGGATCAAAGTTGCTGACAAAAGAACAGAGCAGGTTTTCTGCCCAGGATGCGCCCGCGCGGCATAAAACTACCGCCCATGCGCAGCCTGGAGCTCAGCCTACTGTTTTGGAAAAAAACAAGGGCGACCGGGCGGTAGTTTTTGACCGCCCGTGCCCACCCATTTTTGAAAAAAAAAATTAAAAAAATTTCTTGATCCTTATTCTTTCCTTATTAGATTAATGATGCTTATTCATTAATTGCCCCTTAAGATTTGAGATTAGCAACCCGAGGCCCCACAACAGGTGGTATCAAAGCATAAGTTTCTCGGACTGAGAATAGATGAGCGGGATAGATCGAGTCTTCTAGGTTGATTGATTTATTCTTGAAGCATGTTTATTATCTGAAATCATTTACCGCTTTAAGAATTGCATGTTATCTGTTATTTGATATAATTGGAATCATGTTAGACTGCAACTGAATCAGAACTCGATCTCTTGAGAAGGCATGGTGTGCTTATCAGAGGCGGACTGAAACAGAATTGTGTTATGATATGATGATGAGTTGTACACTAATCTGTTTGATTATCAGATATGCCTCCTCGACTACTAGACAAACTTTGGCAATGAATCAGCCAGAACAGACTAATGCGGCACAGATACCAGTGACAGTACTTGAACATGGACAGAGTAATACTTCTGCTGATGTGTTTGGTGATGCTAATCCTATGGAAAAACTTCGAAACGATTTCAATCCTTCAAACCACCAACGTTACAAGGAACTGAGAACTCTGTTGATTGTGAGAATTGGTTGGAGGATATCGAGAAGTTATTTGAATCTCTTGATTATACAGATGACCGTCGGGTTAGACTGGTGATTCATCAACTACATGGCCTTGCAAAGAGTTGGTTGATAGCGACGAAGAGAGCATTTGAAAATCAAGTTACTGCCATTACCTGGTTAGTGTTTCGAACTGCTTTCTATCAACGGTTCTTTCCTGTTTCTTATCGAAAGGACAAAGGAGCAGATTTTGCAAGTTTGCAACAGGGACAGTTGAATATCGAAGAATATGTTGCAAAGTTCACTAGCTTGTTGAAGTTTGATCCACATATTGTTGTTAATGATGAAGCTCAAGCCGATCAATTCATCAATGGCTTGTATCCCAATGTGTTCACTCTTGTCAATTCAAGAAGACCGAATACCTTTGCCGATGCTTTGAATCGTGCAAAGGGGGCTAAAGCAGGAATACTGAGGCAACGAGGAGCACAATTTGCACCACAGCCGATGAGACAACCGCAAGATCAACCACAGATTCCACCACCACCTCGATTTTATGCTGGAGGTAGCAGTAGTGGTAAGAAAAATTTCTTTAAAGGCAAAAGCAAACAGTTTAAGCATCCAGGTGGTAGCTCTTCGAGTTCAAGTGGATCCAAACAGTTCAGGGGTGGACAGAAATCCAGTACTTCTGATGTTTACTGTTCCAAGTGTGGAGGATGTCATACCAGTGAACAATGCCGAGGAGTTTTTGGTACTTGTCACATTTGCAATCAGACAGGTCATTTTGCGAGAGTATGCCCACAGCGAGGTTCTAGAGGTGCACAGGGTGCAAGTGGATCTCGAACAGTGACACAGCCTGAGAGGCAAGCATCTTCGGTGCATTCATTCCAACCTCAGCAATCTTCATAGAGCCGTACTGGAGGAAATCAAGCTGGGAGTCAGCAGCAGAGGCAACAAGCTCGAGTGTTTACATTGACTGAAGAGCAAGCACAAGTTTCACCTGATGATGTGATTGCAGGTAACTGTTCTCTTTATGGTTATCCTGCGTATGTGTTAGTCGATACAGGTGCTTCACACACATTTATATCTGAGCAATTTGTTGCATTACATGAATTTCCTGTTGAACCTTTAGTTACTGTAGTAGCTATATCGTCACCATTGGGAAAAGGTATAGTATCTGTAAAGTTTTTCAGAAATTGTGTGCTACAATATGAAGGTAGTGAGATTGAGCTGGATTGTATTGTTCTTGGTTTATCTGATTTTGATTGTATTATCGGTATCGATATGCTAACCAAGTACAGAGCCACAGTTGATTGCTTCCAGAAAATTGTGAGGTTCAGACCGGAGATGGCTGATGAATGGAAATTTTATGGTAAGGGTTCACGAGCCAGAATTCCTTTGATATCTGTTCTTGCTATGACTGATTTGTTGCAGAAAGGGGCAGAGGGATTTCTGATTTATGCAGTTGATGTACTGAAGACTAGCCCAAAATTTACTGACTTTCCAGTGGTTAGTGAATTCGCTGATGTCTTTCCTGATAAGATTCCAAGATTGCCTCCATTTCGAGAGGTAGAATTCAGTATTGAATTGATGTCAGGTACACAACCAATATCGAAAACACCTTATCGTATGGCACCAATTGAGTTGAGAGAACTAAAAGAACAGCTTGAAGATCTGTCGGCCAAAGGATATATTAGACCAAGTGTTTCCCCATGGGGTGCCCCAGTATTATTTGTTAGAAAGAAAGACGGATCGATGAGACTATGTATTGACTAACGGCAATTGAACAAAGCAACGGTAAAGAATCGTTATCCTTTACCTCGTATTGATGATTTATTTGATCAATTGCAGGGATCGTCGGTATATTCGAAGATTGATCTACGATCCGGTTATCATCAATTGAGGGTTAAAGAAGAGGACATTCCTAAGACTGCATTTAGAACCAGGTATGGCCATTATGAATTCATAGTCATGCCTTTTGGTCTAACAAATGCACCAGCAGTATTTATGGGACTGATGAATAGAGTATTTCAAAAGTATCTAGATGACTTCGTGATCATATTTATCGATGATATTTTGATTTACTCCAAGAATTTATGTGATCATGCTGACCACTTGAGAACAATTTTGAAGACGTTGAGAGAGGAGAAACTGTATGCAAAGCTATCCAAATGTGAGTTTTGGTTGAAACAGGTGGTATTTTTGGGTCATATTATTTCAGGAGATGGTATTGCAGTTGATCCAAGTAAAGTTGAAGCTGTGATCAGTTGGCAGAGACCGACATCTGTACCTGAAATCAGAAGTTTTATGGGCTTGGCAGGATATTATCGTCGATTCATCCGAGATTTCTCATCTATTGCAAAGCCTATTACTCAGCTTACACAAAAGAATGCACCGTTTGTGTGGTCTGAAGCATGTAAAACAAGTTTTCTTGAGTTGAAGAAAAGAATTACTACAGAACCAGTCTTGACAATCCCTTCAAGTACTGGTGATTTTATTGTTTATTGCGATGCTTCTCACCGAGGTTTGGGATGTATTTTAATGCAGAAAAGACATGTTGTTGCTTATGCTTCTCGACAACTGAAACCACATGAAGTCAGATATCCAATTCATGATCTTGAATTGGCAGCAATCATTTTTGCATTGAAGATCTGGCGACATTATTTGTATGGTGAGAAATTTGAAATCTTTTCTAATCACAAAAGTTTGAAGTATTTGTTTTCACAATCTGAACTGAATATGCGACAATGAAGATGGCTCGATTTATTGAAAGATTTCGACTGTGAAATTAAATATTATCCGGGGAAGTCGAATGCAGCAGCTGATGCCCTAAGTAGGAAGGTATGTGCTTTATCCTTGTCTACTATAGGTGTATCTACTTTGATTGAAGATTGCTGTATTTCTGGTTATATATTTGAGACAGATCGAAGACCGATGAGAATTTGTGCTATCAGTGTTGAGCCTGAATTATTGATTCGAGTCAAAGAAGCACAAAAATCTGATTTGAATGTACAGAAGTCGATTGAAATGATCAGATCAGGATATCAGTCTGAGTACAAGGTTAGTGATGATGATATTCTGTATGTGAATAACCAAATTGTTGTTCCCAATCTTTCAAATTTAAAACAGAGTATTTTGAAAGAAGCTCATTGTAGTCGATACAGTATTCATCCTGGAGGCATAAAGATGTACAACGACTTTAAGACTCAGTATTGGTGGAAACAAATGAAATCTGATGTGACTCAATTTGTATCAAAATGTCTGAATTGCCAACAGGTGAAGGTTGAAAGAAAGAAACCAGGTGGCTTATTACAGAGTTTATCTATTCCTGAATGGAAATGGGACCATATTTCCATGGACTTTGTGACGAAATTGCCACGATCATCCCGAGGATGCGATGCTATTTGGGTGATCATCGATAGATTGACGAAATCTGCGTGTTTTATTCCCTATCGAATGACTTATCGTCATGATCAAATGATAGATCTCTATATTCGAGAAGTGGTAAGACTACACGGTGTGCCAAATTCGATTGTATCTGATCGAGATCCTATATTTACTTCGCACTTTTGGCATAGCCTACAGGAAGCTCTAGGTACGCGTTTACATTTGAGTACCGCTTATCATCCTCAAACTGACGTTCAATCTGAACGAACTATTCAGACTCTTGAGGATATGCTTAGAGCTGTGATACTTGATTTTGGTGTTACATGGCAAGACTCTATTCCACTTGTGAAATTCTCTTATAACAACAGTTATCAGACGAGTATAAAGATGGATCCATTTGAAGCATTATATGAAAAAGTGTCGATCGCCATTGTATTGGGATGATGTGTCAGAGGTGCCTGAGTTGGGACCGGATATGATTAGACAGATGACTGAGAAAGTGAAGTTGATTCAGCAAAGAATGAGAACAGCGCAGCACAGACAGACCAGATACGCGAATGTTCGACGTCGGCCGTTATCTTTTGAACAGGGAGATAGAGTGTTCTTGAAAATTTCACCATTCAGGGGCACAGTCAGATTTGGCAAACGAGGAAAGTTATCTCCGCGATTTATTGGGCCGTATGAGATTCTCGAGAAGATAGACAATCTTGCTTATCGACTCGCTCTTCCTCCATATTTATCTGGGATACATGATGTATTTCATGTATCTATGCTGAGGAAATATCTATCTGATGCGTCGCATATTATTCGATCTGATGAAGCTGAATTGGATGAAACTCTTAGCTATTTTGAACAACCGACTCAGATACTTGATAGGAAAGAAAAACAACTCCGAACGAAGACCATTCCATTGGTGAAGATTCAATGGAGTCGGCACGGAGTTGAAAAAGCGACATGGGAAGTTGAAGATGACATGAGACAAAGATTTCCTTATCTATTCCACTGATGTGAGTTCTTATTCAGTTTTCTATGATTATTTCCTCTTATGAGTATACCGATTGCATATCTATACTGCTTATGAATCCGAGGACGAACTCATGTCTTAGTGGGGGAGAAATGTAAGGCCCGAGATTATTTAATTGAATCCAGGATTATTTAATTGAATCCGAGATTATTTAATTTTAATCTGAGTATATTTAATTTGGGAATATTTAGAGTTTTGATTTAAATTCTAATATTCTTAAATTATTTAGGATTGAAATTGAATTAAAATAAGGGCTGAGGACTGAATTGTAATTTTTGAAGACTTGAGGTACTTAAGTGCAAATATAATTAAAGTTATCAGATTATTATTTGATGTATCAGCATGTGCACGTGTAATCTCCATCTCCAATTCAGAATTTCAGAATAGAGCAAGTCGAGATCCTTTCCTTTTCTTTGGTTTTTTGATTTTCAAATCGCCGTATCTTTTGATCCGATTGTCCGATTTTGATTTCGAAAAGTGTTCTGGAATACTTAAGACGTAGGCTTTGATTTGATGTAAGTCTTGATTTATTTCGACATGTTTTGTAGTTCGAAAGTTGTTAGATATCAAATATTGAGGATATGTTTATGTTCTTCGACGTTTATGTATTTCGATATCAAAATCGGGTTGAAGAATTCATTTTGCTTGTACTTAATATTGATTTTCAGTTTATGTTCGATGGTTATAGCTGCTGTTATCTTGTTCTTTGAGTTGTTATGGTTGAGATAATGTACGTATGAGTTGTATTCAAAGTCGGAAATGGTTTCGATATTTTGTCGGTTATCGATTTTCAGTCGCTACGCCGTCGGTTTATGATTTAAAGCCGTTTTGGTTTTGTGTTGTTTGAACTGAATATGATAGGAGTTCTTAGTGATATGTTGAGCTTATAATCACCTTATTTCAGATTGCTAAGAATTGACGAGCTCGAGATTGTAGCTGTCAAACCAAATAAGAGTTGTTGAGGTTTGAAGTTGTTCTTGAGGATGGAACTTGAGCAGATTGGTTTCTGAGGTTGATTAGAATTGATATATGTGTTCTTGTTATATGTTCCAAATTTGAAGCTTCAAGAACCAAGACTAAACGAGAAGGTATAAGACGACATCGCAAATAAGGGATTTGAAACTCAAGAATGAAGCTTCTTGAGTTGTCCCGCTAAAATCACATACTTGTTTATTGCTTTGATTATGTTATGATGTTGTCGATCCATCCCAGGTAGTGGATCTTATTTGATATGAGATATGAATTGATCTTATGCCAGGGTCTGAGGCGACCTTATTTTCTAGTCCGAAGAGACAACGATAGATGGATATCCATGTCAAGATCATATACGAATCTTGATGGCAAAGAGTGTGATAGGAATCAATTCTTTATATATGCGTTTACTCTATTCTTGAGTTGAAATGTTTAGAGTCGATATGTTTTTATTTAACGCATATATATGTTGATTATACTGAGATTGTATTCTCACCGGATGTTTCCGGCTGTTGTCTTGTTTTGTATGTGTGCATGACGACAGATGGGGCAGGAGCTGGCCAAAATCGACGAGGGTAGCTCATGAGAGAGTCTAGATATGTGGACTCGGGTTGTTGTAGTTGAAACATAGTATATTAAGTCTAGAAAGCATGTTAGAAAACACTTTAGTTGTTGTTCTTGAAGAATTGATGAACACTTTGTATAATTTCATGCTTTTGGTTGGATTTAAACCTCTAGTTTGATGTATGAGCTTGATATAAACATGTTTAGATCTTGTTTTATTTATATTTACATGTTTTGGGACATCATTTTGATGGATTGGAATTGATTGAAAGGATCAAAGTGAAAGAGTGGGTGCCCGGTGAGCCAACTTGTGGCTAAGGGCTTTGATGACTCTTTGTATAAACAATCTTTTGTTTAATATTATTTACACTTTTATTAATGGCAATGACTTTATCTTTCTTCATATTGTTATATTGTGATATACTATTGTTGTTTTGATAAAGACCTTGAATATACTATAGTGTATGTAAGATGTGGTAGAACATGGAGATGTCTATCATGAAACACATCTTATAGTCACTGTATATTCTAAACTGTTCCTAGTCGATTGAGCCGTCAATAATAAGGATAAGGATCGCTCGAGTTTGAGACTAGCATTTGCGATGCGGAGTACCACGTTTCATTGGTAAGGAACATAGAGATGTTCAAAGCATGCAAATGGATATTCATATGATGAATGATCGAACTACCCTATCCGGACTTTCCAAGTGGTTATCACTTATCGAGTGGATATAGTCCGCGGTTTTGGTTGTACACCATTAGTCCTTACTACTTGAGACATCATTGAGACTCTATATGCTAGTACTGTGCTTTGACTCGTTTACCGACTCTATTGGGGTCATCAGGTGTCGGGATTGGGTACAGTTACAACACATATAGGAGTCGATGCTTTGTTGTCAAGGATTCACCACATGCTTGCGAGTGTGGATATCCTATGCGATCTGAGGAGATATTAGTGTGACGAATCTCTGGCCAGAGTACATGATGTGATTTAAGAAATGGTTTCTTAGTAGCACATGCGATGTCACTATTTGATCTTCAAGATGTATTGCATAGTTATCGAATCTCGAGCGACTCTCGATATACCAATGGTTGTTGATTCGATCGGGATATTTGGATGAAGGGACCGTACTGTACGCTAACCAAAATCTACTGGTTCTTGTAGGCACTATCAGTGATACCTAGGGAATCATGGGGCGATGTTGCTAGGCGCTCATACCATGATTCGATGGGAAAGTCGGAAATTGTTGTTCCGAGTCACAAGGAGTTGTGAGCCCACGGCTAGCTGTATCCCTGAACCATTGAGGGTCACACAGTGTAATGGATTTTTAATCCCCGTTGAGATAGTTAAATTTAAAGAGTTAAATTTAATGAACGAAGAAGTTGGACTTCTTATTTAAGAGTAGAGGAGTAAGATTTCCTAAAATGACATAGGGATGGCCATTTTTGGAAATCACTGAATTCGGATTCAGAAAAATTTATCTTGACTTTAAAAGGTGCAAAAATGGTTTCTGTGCACATTGGTGAAATCGGTTTATCAATCGGAGTCACGATGAATTTTATATTAATTTCTGAACATGCGGGCTTTGCTTGTCGGGCTTGAACTTATGACTAATGGGCCCTAAGCTGTTAGTGGCCTACATTATAAATAAGTTATTGCAGTACAGAAATTACACACAACAGGTCATAAAATAATTTTCGAAAACCCTAATTTTATTTTATTGTGGCCGCCGCCCCCTCTCCCTCTGCTTGAGAAAAATCCAGCCTGTGATTTTGAATTACAGTCTGGTTTAACGGATCAAATTCGTTAATCTCTTCGTAGAAACTTCTGATAGATTTTCTAGTGCAATCTATCAGAGGGATTGAATATCCGTTCATGGACCTGATTGAAGAACAGTTCGTCCATCAGTTCCAGGGATATACAACAAGAGCAGAGAAATCTGTTGGTGTCCAAAATCTCGATTCGAGATTAAAGGTAAAAATTTTATAATTGTTATTTAATTTTTACACACACAATTTAATCGTAAGGTTGATACCTATTATGGAATCGTTCCATACAAAAATTTTAAAATTCCGCTGCACCGGGTATCAATCCTAATTGATCTGATCGCCGCGTTCTCCAACAGTGGTATCAGAGCCAGGTTGCTCAGATCAAGCGATTAAATTAATCGATTGTACAAAAAAAATTTTTAGGCCTCGGTTTTTGAAACAAAATAAATATTTTAAAAATAAAAATATTTTTTTTCGGGCAAAAACCCGGGCAGCGATTGGATCGCTGCCCGGGGCAGGGGCAGCGATCGTCGCTGCCCTGCGCAGCGCTGGGCGCTGCACAGGGCGGCGCAGGGCAGCTATGTGATCGCTGCCCAGGGCAGCGATCGTCGCTGCCCGGCCCGGGAATGTCTCGGGCGGCCTGCGGGAAAAATTATTTTTAATTTTTTTTTAAATTAAATTTTAATATGTTAAAATTCTATTTTTGGTCCGATCGAAAATTGTTTTGATTGGTCCACGAGGCGTCGGATCGAATTGTTCGAGTCCGAAAATTTTAAAATTGATTTTTGGATAAATTTGAATTTTTGGAAAATTTTAATATTTTATCCTTAAATTGAATTTTGAAATTAATTATTTTTGGTACAATTGATGATAAGATATGATCTTATGGATATATTAAGTAAAATATGATTTTATGTATAAAATTGGATTTTATAGATAAAATATGATTTTATTTGATAAAAAGATAAAATATGATTTTGTATGTAAAATAAGATTTTATGTATGAAATATGATTTTATCATTTTAAATTTAAATTGCCATTGCATGTTATCCAATAAATTAATTTTGAATTAAATGTTATTGGATAAGGATGATCGATTGCCATGACCAATTTTGTAGGTGTATGTTAGGAATTTACATTTGTTTTATTGTTGTTGGTTTTATTAATGGGCCTGGTTTATGGCCCAATATGAATGTCATATGTAATAAAAGTGGGCTTGGTTTATGGCCCGTTCCCACCCCTTAAAAATGTATCCCCTACTTGTCATTGTTATTTATTGTAAATACATTAGATTTAGTGGGAGATCAAGATTTGAAGATGGAGGTGGGCCCAGCAGACAATAAAGACAGAAGAAATGTAAATTGGAAGCAAATGTAATAGGATTGCATTGCATACTGCATATTACCTAGGATTGGACTAAGACTCGTGATTGGCAACCACGGGTCGATTAGAAATGGAATCGATCATCCTATATAATATGTGATATTATAGTTGTATGCATGTTTTATACAAAATTGTGTGAATCCGACAAGCATACAAAAATTATAAAAATGATGAGACAAATTTTCATAATTAAAAATCTCTCATTTTAAATATGATTTAAAATTGATATCAAGATAAATAAAGGAAATTTAAATTTGTTTAAATGTTCCTACCTTCCATCAACGATCAATGTATGAGATGCTACCCGCGGATACGGTCCGGCTCATATTATTGGGGGGGGCCGTTCGTCGGAAAGCTGTACATTGGATCGACACATGTTGTAAGTTGGGTGGAACTCCCATGGGATCGGCTCATATTATTGGGGGATCCACATGGCGACCGTCCATCACAACTTAATATTGATGGGTCATCTTGACATGTCACAATAAACGGCGTCATATTATTGGGCCCTTATTGGACATGAGGTAAAAACATGGAGGTTGCTTTGGAAGCAATTGGGCTCTACCTTTTGAAATTATGGTTGGCTGATATTATTCGGGACCATAGATTGTCAATTGGACTCCATGTTCTCACTAAGGAAAACAGTTTCCCGTTTTCACTAGAGGGTAGTGAAATCGTTAAAATAGTGGGAGTGAGATTCATAAAATAAATTTCGCCTATTTTATGTCTTAGTAAATTGCTTAAACAATCACTGATATTTGTCTGTTTCTTTTCAGTATTTCATAAGATGAATTCGCGTAATCCACTTTTCTCGATCCTCGAACAAAATAAGTTGACTGGCGCAAACTATACGGAATGGTTCCGTAAGTTGAAGATTGTCTTGACTTCGGAGAAGATGCTCTACGTGTTAGAAAAATCTCCTCCGAAGGAAGCACCAGCTGACGTAAGTCCGGAGGAGTTAGCCAAGCTTGATACATGGTGGGACCATGATATCAAGACCAAATGCTATATGCAAGCCTCGATGTCTGATGAACTCCAGAGGCGATTTGAGGACACCGTGAATGCTGCTGACATTCACGTTCAACTCAAGGAACTTTTTGGGGCTCAATCGAGGGCTGAAAGGTTCGCTACTGTAAAGGAGCTAATGACGTGTCGCATGCGTGAAGGGACTTCGGTCTGTGATCATGGGGTACGAGTGATTTGGCTCATACAGAAGTTGGTAACCCTTGATTTGGTGTTGGAGCATGAACTCAACGTGGACTTACTACTTCTGTCTCTTCCTTATTCGTTTGACGGATTTGTGTTAAATTTCAATATGAACAAGATAGAGGCCTCCCTTGAAGAGATGGTCAATATGCTTGTGACATATGAATCCATATTAAAGAAGGATAAACCGGCTTTCTTGGTGGGCTCCTCTTCTTCTGCTAAGAAGGGGCCAAGTACAAAGGGTAAGAAACGTTCTGCCCCACCCAAGAAAATCGAACCCGAAAAGAATTACAAGACAAAGGCTTCAAACATGGAAAAATCCAAGGATGTTTGCCATTACTGCAAGAAGCCCGGTCATTGGAAGCGTAACTGCAAGGAATATCTAGAGCAGTTGCGAACTGCGAAGGGTATGTTCTATATTGAAATAAATGTTTCACTTAATACTACTTCTTGGGTATTGGATACCGGATGTGGATCTCACATTTGCAATAATTTGCAGGTGATGACAAGAAGTCGCAGGCTTAGAATGGGTGAGACCCAGCTGAGGCTCGGAAATGGTTCCAGAGTTGAAGCTAAAGCCGTTGGAGATGTTTATTTATTTTTGCAGAACGGTTTTAAGTTACTTTTAAGAGATGTTTTATTTGTTCCGGATTTGATTAAAAACATTATTTCTGTTTCTATGCTTGATAGAGATGGTTATTCTTGCAATTTTGTGAATGGGATTTGCAATATTTACAAGAATGAATGTTTAATTGGAAATGGACAACTTGAAAACGATCTATACAACTTAAAACTAAAAGACGTTCCAATAAATTATGTTGATAAACCGGCAACAACAAACAAAAGGAAAATCGATAGCCAAAACCCGGCAAACCTTTGGCACGCTAGACTAGGTCATATTTCCTCAAGGAGGATGAATAAGCTAGTGGGAGAGGGCATGTTTGATATGTCTGATATTAACTCTCTACCTACTTGTGAATCCTGCCTAAAAGGAAAAATGACTAAATCTCCTTTTAAGGGGAAACCTGAGCGTAGTCAAAATCTGTTGGATTTGATCCATACAGATGTTTGTGGTCCATTTAGAGTTGGGACTCAATATGGCCACACCTACTTCATTACCTTTACTGATGATTATTCAAGGTATGGGTATTTATATTTAATGAAATATAAGTCTGAAGCATTTGAAAAGTTCAAAGAATTCAAGGCTGAAGTAGAAAACAAGCTAGGTAAAAGTATTAAAGCACTTCGATCGGATCGAGGTGGAGAATACTTGAGTACCGAGTTTTGGACTATCTAAAAGAGAATGAGATTCTCTCTCAGTGGACTCCTCCTATGACACCACAGCTTAATGGTGTATCGGAGCGTCGTAATCGAACTTTGTTGGACATGGTTCGATCCATGATGAGCTTCACTGAGCTTCCACCTTCGTTTTCGGGCTATGCGCTTGAAACGGCGGTATTGTTGTTGAACAACGTCCACACTAAAGCAGTGGACAAAACACCATACGAGTTATGGAATGGCAAAGCTCCTAAGTATTCGTACTTGAGGATTTGGGGATGTCCTGCTTACGTGAAGCGGACAGTGGGAGATAAGTTGTATAGTCGATCCAGCTTATGTTATTTTGTAGGGTATCCGAAGAATTCAATCAGATATTATTTCTATTATCCTGCTGAAACAAATGTGTTTGTTTCAAGGAATGCCACCTTCTTGGAGAAGGAGTTCTTATTGGATAAGAAAGGCGAGATGATGGAACTCGAAGAAATTCGAGAAGAACCCGAAATACAAAATAACGATCCTACACCTCAGGAACCATTGCTGGACACGCCTATACCTAGAAGATCCGAGAGGACTTCTAGACCTCCTATTCGATATGGTCTTCTTCTTGAAGGGATCAAGATGAACCCGATGTTGGATGTGATCCAAGAAACTTCAAAGAAGCAATTTCTGATGCGGATTCAAATTTATGGCTTGAAGCTATGCAGTCGGAAATAGATTCGATGCATACAAACCAAGTTTGGTCTTTAGTAGATCCTCCCGATGGAATTGTTCCAATAGGGTGTAAATGGATCTACAAGAGAAAGCTTGGGCCTGATGGTAAGGTATTGACCTACAAGGCGCGATTGGTGGCAAAAGGTTATACTCAAAGACAAGGAGTTGACTATGATGAAACCTTTTCACCAGTTGCAATGTTCAAGTCCATAAGAATCCTTATTGCCATAGCTGCATGGTATGACTATGAGATATGGCAAATGGATGTGAAGACTGCTTTTCTTAATGGAGACATTAAGGAAGAAATCTATATGAAGCAGCCTGAGGGGTACACATCCATGGGAAGCGAGCATAAGGTATGCAAGCTTCAGAGATCAATTTATGGTCTAAAACAAGCATCAAGAAGTTGGAACCAAAAATTTGATGAAACAATAAAAGATTTTGGTTTCATCAAGAATCCGGAGGAACCATGCGTGTACAAGAAAGTAGTAAGGATGCTGTGACATTCTTAGTACTTTATGTTGATGACATCCTACTCATTGGGAATGATGTAGGGATGTTGCAGTCAACAAAGATATGGTTATCAGGTAGATTCTCGATGAAGGATTTGGGTGAGGCATCCTATATTCTAGGGATACAGATCTATAGAGATAGATCTAAGAGAATGATAGGACTCACTCAATCAACCTACATCGACACCATATTGAAACGGTTTTTAATGGATGGGTCCAAGAGAGGACATCTACCCATGTGTCATGGAGTTTCTCTATCCAAGTCTATGTGTCCCAAGACTGATGAAGAGATAGAGAAAATGACATATGTACCATATGCGTCAGCCATAGGTAGTATCATGTATGGGATGATATCTACCAGACCGGATGTAGCATTTGCTCTGAGTGTCACGAGCAGATATCAAGCTAATCCCAGTCAAATGCATTGGAAAGCCGTGAAGGACATTCTTAAGTACTTACGAAGAACTAAGAATATGTTCATGGTATATGGAGGAAGAGAACTAAAATTTGAAGGCTATACCGACTCTAGCTTCCAAAGTGACGTGGATGACTCAAAGTCAACCTCTGGATTTGTGTTCATGCTCAATGGCGGTGCTGTCTCTTGGAAGAGTTCCAAGCAGGACACCACAGCGGATTCCACCACTGAGGCTGAATACATTGCAGCATCAGCTGCTGCTAAAGAGGCCGTTTGGATGAGGAATTTTGTCCAAGATTTGGGCGTCATTCCTGAAGTTGTTGGTCCAGTCCCGGTGTACTGTGACAACACGGGTGCCGTTGCTCAGGCAAAGGAACCAAGGTCTCATCAAAGATCCAAACACGTACTGAGGAAATACCACATCATCCGGGAGATTGTGGAAAGAGGAGACATCACTGTCGAAAGAGTGGCCTCTGCAGACAATATCGCTGATCCACTTACTAAGCCCTTGCCAGGACCATTATTTGACAAACATCGCGAAGCAATGGGTCTACGTAGTATGACTAGTTGGCTTTAGGGCAAGTGGGAGATTGAAAGAGTGGGTGCCCGGTGAGCCAACTTGTGGCTAAGGGCTTTGATGACTCTTTGTATAAACAATCTTTTGTTTAATATTATTTACACTTTTATTAATGGCAATGACTTTATCTTTCTTCATATTGTTATATTGTGATATACTATTGTTGTTTTGATAAAGACCTTGAATATACTATAGTGTATGTAAGATGTGGTAGAACATGGAGATGTCTATCATGAAACACATCTTATAGTCACTGTATATTCTAAACTGTTCCTAGTCGATTGAGCCGTCAATAATAAGGATAAGGATCGCTCGAGTTTGAGACTAGCATTTGCGATGCGGAGTACCACGTTTCATTGGTAAGGAACATAGAGATGTTCAAAGCATGCAAATGGATATTCATATGATGAATGATCGAACTACCCTATCCGGACTTTCCAAGTGGTTATCACTTATCGAGTGGATATAGTCCGCGGTTTTGGTTGTACACCATTAGTCCTTACTACTTGAAACATCATTGAGACTCTATATGCTAGTACTATGCTTTGACTCGTTTACCGACTCTATTGGGGTCATCAGGTGTCGGGATTGGGTACAGTTACAACACATATAGGAGTCGATGCTTTGTTGTCAAGGATTCACCACATGCTTGCGAGTGTGGATATCCTATGCGATCTGAGGAGATATTAGTGTGACGAATCTCTGGCCAGAGTACATGATGTGATTTAAGAAATGGTTTCTTAGTAGCACATGCGATGTCACTATTTGATCTTCAAGATGTATTGCATAGTTATCGAATCTCGAGCGACTCTCGATATACCAATGGTTGTTGATTCGATCGGGATATTTGGATGAAGGGACCGTACTGTACGCTAACCAAAATCTACTGGTTCTTGTAGGCACTATCAGTGATACCTAGGGAATCATGGGGCGATGTTGCTAGGCGCTCATACCATGATTCGATGGGCAAATCGGAAATTGTTGTTCCGAGTCACAAGGAGTTGTGAGCCCACGGCTAGCTGTATCCCTGAACCATTGAGGGTCACACAGTGTAATGGATTTTTAATCCCCGTTGAGATAGTTAAATTTAAAGAGTTAAATTTAATGAACGAAGAAGTTGGACTTCTTATTTAAGAGTAGAGGAGTAAGATTTCCTAAAATGACATAGGGATGGCCATTTTTGGAAATCACTGAATTCGGATTCAGAAAAATTTATCTTGACTTTAAAAGGTGCAGAAATGGTTTCTGTGCACATTGGTGAAATCGGTTTATCAATCGGAGTCACGATAAATTTTATATTAATTTCTGAACATGCGGGCTTTGCTTGTCGGGCTTGAATTTATGACTAATGGGCCCTAAGCTGTTAGTGGCCTACATTATAAATAAGTTATTGCAGTACAGAAATTACACACAACAGGTCATAAAATAATTTTCGAAAACCCTAATTTTATTTTATTGTGGCCGCCGCCCCCTCTCCCTCTACTTGAGAAAAATCCAGCCTGTGATTTTGAATTACAGTCTGGTTTAACGGATCAAATTCGTTAATCTCTTCTTAGAAACTTTTGATAGATTTTCTAGTGCAATCTATCAGAGGGATTGAATATCCGTTCGTGGACCTGATTGAAGAACAGTTCGTCCATCAGTTCCAGGGATATACAACAAGAGCAGAGAAATCTGTTGGTGTCCAAAATCTCGATTCGAGATTAAAGGTAAAAATTTTATAATTGTTATTTAATTTTTACACACACAATTTAATCGTAAGGTTGATACCTATTATGGAATCGTTCCATACAAAAATTTTAAACTTCCGCTGCACCGGGTATCAATCCTAATTGATCTGATCGCCGCGTTCTCCAACACAAAGTTGCTGACAAAAGAACAGAGCAGGTTTTCTGCCCAGGATGCGCCCGCGCGGCATAAAACTACCGCCCGCGCACAGCCTGGAGCTCAACCTACTGTTTTAGAAAAAAACAGGGGCGCCCGGGCGGTAGTTTTTGACCGCCCGTGCCCACCCCTTTTTGAAAAAAAATAAATTCCTTGTTCCTTATTCTTTTCTTATTAGATTAATTATGCTTATTCATTAATTGCCCCTTAAGATTTGAGATTAGCAACCCAAGGCCCCACAGACTCACAATGCACTGTCAGTTCTGGTACAGCAGAAACACAATGTTGTCACAGGTGTCACAACACTTGGTCACAACACTGACCAAAAGGTACTTTGTCTGAATGCATCTGTTTCTGGAGACTCAAATCAGGAAGCTGGTGAAGTAGAACTTTCTTGGGATAATGCTCAGAAGATGTATGAAGAATTGTATAATGACTGGATATTAAAGAACAAGACAAATTCTGCTTTAACAAAAAAGAACATTGAACTGAAAGCTTCAGTGGCTAGACTAGAAGTTGTTCTGAGCAAAAAGGATTTAGAACTAGGCAAGGTCAAAGAAGAGCTTGGAAGAGCCAATGCAACTCTCGCAAAGTTTAATTCAAGCAAGACCAAGTTGGATTAAATTATGATGATGGGAAAAGATGATAGAGCTTGTCTAGGATTTCATAATAGCAAGTTTGAAGTTGGGGAGTCGTCACAAACTGTTTTTGTCAAAGAGAAAAGTAACTCTTCTAGTGTTCCAATTGCAATTCCAAAGGAAAAACCAATTCCATTGAAGACACAAGCTCCTGTTCAGAGGAAAAAACAAAGGAAGCGTAGGTTTGTTTGTCATTACTGTCACAAGCAAGGTCACATCAAGCCTTACTGTTTTAAACTCAGGTATGACTATATGTACTGGAAGACCAGAAAAGTTTTGCCATCAGTGTTGCCAACACTGAACCATAACACTTCCTGGAAGAAAAATTCTGAGAAAAAGGTTTGGGTACCAAAAGCTAAATCTAGTTGTAATGTCGTTTATACTTCCTTGAAAACTAATGTTGCAGGTCATTGGTACTTCGACAGTGGCAGCTCACGCCACATGACAGGATTGAAGAAGTATCTTTCTGACTATGTTGAACAGGATAGAGGAAAAGTGACATATGGAGGAGGAGCCAATGGAAAAATTGTTGGAAAAGGCACCTTGAATGTAGAAGGACTACCTAAGCTTCACAATGTTCTGCATGTTGAAGGATTAAATGTTAATCTTATTAGCATTAGTCAACTTTGTGATGATGATCTTTATGTTAAATTTGATAAGAATTTGTGTCAAGTTTTTTATAAGAGTAATTCATGTGTTTTGACAGGGTCTAGATCATCGGACAACTGTTATCAACTTGGAGAGGAACTTGCTTGCAAATTCACCAAGGTTGATGATTTGAATTTATGGCATCAAAAGTTGGGACATGCCAACTTCAAAGCATTGAAAAAACTGAGCCAGTATGATGCTGTACGTGGAATGCAAAATCTAACTTTTGGAGTTCCATATGTGTGTGGAGACTGTCAGAAAGGTAAGCAAACTCGTGTGTCACATCCAGTGTTACAACACTATGGGACAACACAATGTCTTGAACTCCTATACATGGACTTAATGGGACCTATGGAGGTTGAAAGCTGTGGAGGTAAGAGATATTCATTTGTGTGTGTTGATGACTTTTCAAGGTACTCATGGGTAAGTTTTCTAAGATAAAAGTCTGAAACATTCGAAGCTTTCAAAAAGTTAATAAAACAGATTACTAATCTGTATGCTTTGAAGGTTATCAGGATTCGAACTAACCATGGTAAGGAATTTGAAAACTCATTGTTTGATCAATTCTGTGAAAAGGAAGGTATATCACATGAATATTCAGCACCTAAGACACCTCAGCAGAATGGCATTGCCGAAAGGAAAAACAGAACCCTCAAAGAGATGGCAAGGGTCATGTTAAGCTCCAAAAATATTGCAAAAAGATTTTGGGATGAGGCTTTAAATACTGCATGTCACATATCCAATAGGGTGTATTTAAAGAAAGGTTCTACTATGACATCCTATGAAATTCTCATGGGAAAGAGGCCTAACCTTAAATATTTTCATATTTTTGGATACATATGTTATGTTTTGAATGAAAGGATGCAGTTGGCTAAGTTTGATTCAAAAAGTGATAAGTGTTTATTTCTTGGATATGCTTTGAATAGTCGAGCTTATCGTATGTTTAACTTGAGAACTAGAACTATCATTGAATCTATTAATGTGGTATTTTATGATTATGCATATCTGAAGGGGAAAACAATTGAAGACAATATTCATGATCTGTTGGATACTGTTGTACCCCAGACTGATTCCAGTGTTGTCACTAGTGTTGTCCCACCTGAAAAATCACCCATCACAACACTAAGTCCAACACTAAATGTAACGCCCCGATTTTATCTTAATCGACTTTATTTGAGATAATCGGAGATTTCAGAGTTCAAGAGCCGACTTGATTTTGATCAGGGTCCTTTTTGCAAATTTTGGAATTTTCAGGGACTAAAACGCAAAAAAATGGAATTGTTATAATATCTAGACTTTGACTAAGTCTCCCATTCTCCCTTCATCCCTCCCAAACGTTTCTCTCCCCCATTGAAGAACTCAACGTGAGTTTCAAGCTTTTGGATTTCCTCCCGAGCTCGATCCGTCCGTTAGAAATTATTTCTGAAGGCAGATTAGCGATCACGGCTGAGAGAGCTTCGTTATACCGTAAGTATTTCTCCGATAGGATATGTTTTGTTTTTCGGAGGTGGTTAGAATCGATTTAGATTCTAGTATGTTGTTCCTGGCGGAGTTCTGATCGTTTATTATCTGTCAGTTTTGAATTAGAGCGACGTTCGGATTTGTTATGAATTTTTGAAGGGATTTTCGAAAAAGTGAGTTTTGTGATTTGTTGGAATTGGATTGTTTTGGTTGAATGTTGATTGATATGAGTTGCTTAGAGTGATATTATGCTGTTTGCATTTTCGGTTAGTTGAATTTATAACCGTTATGCCGCCGATTTGAGATTTTGGAAATTGGAGATTCGTTTGAGTTTTTGGGAGTTGCTCGTTTTGAATGGATTGATATTGGATTGATTTTATCTCCGCAGATTAGTTGAAGATCGTGGAGTTTCGAATTGGAAACTTTCGAATCGTTGAAGAGTTGATCGAGGTTTGGTATCGAGTTGATCCATCCTCGAAAGTTGAATTGAATTATATTTATCGTTGAACTTGATTTGGAATGGAATTTTGATTTGGAATTCTTGTATCGATGTTGTTTCCAGGTTTGGAGCATCGACGTTGTTGAAAAGAGGTATAAGATGACTTGGAATGGAATGGAACGAATGACTCGAATCCGACTTGATTCGAGTGTTCCGGAAAAATCACATACTTGCATGTTAATTGATTATTTGAGTTATGTTGCATTGCATTCATATTGAGCATATGAACCCTGATTTGAATAGCGGGCAGGACGACCCTTTTGATGATAGACGTTTTGGGAATTATATTGTGAGTGGCCTGGGTGTAGCTGTTTCACCTAGTGCTAGCATACTCCTTATAGTTGCACCAAAGTCTAGAGGATGGAGATACGTAGCACCACCTCGATCGGGAGAGTCGGTGAGTTGTTTACGTGATCTCGTTCTCGGGATCCCAAAAGCAAAAGCTGAAATGTTTTGATTATCCAACTTGATAATCTCAGATTTAAAGACGTGCATTGCATTTATGCATATGAATTGAGTTTTAGACATGCTTGTGGAATTTCATGGTTGTTATTTGAATATGTAGAAGATGATGCATTTCGTTTGAGATGTTTTTATGATATTGCATGTTTGTCTCTTTTACTGGGAATATTATTCTCACCGGATTATCCAGCTGTTGTCTTGTCTTTGTATGTGTGCTTGGCAACAGGTGGGGCAGGACCGAGTCAGAGATCGCATGGCTAGGTGGATGAGTTGATAGAGTGAGGCCTTGTTATTGTAGAAGTCGAATTTGAAATCGAACTTAGATTGTATTCGAACTCGATTTGTATTTTGGATTTTGGAACTTAGAATTGATGCATGTTCTACTCTTTCTTGTAATTGAATACTTCGTTGTTGGAAAAGTGTTAGTTGGATCATGTCGGAGCCTTTCTCGGTGTTGGATTGCACTTTTGGAGCCTTATTTTGAGCTAAAACAGCAGGCCATGCGCGCCCGCGCCTGGTGAGGAGCGCCCGCGCGTTCTGCTCCCTTTCTCGGAGGCCCGGGCAGGGCTGTCAGCGCCCGCGCGTCACCCTGTGTAAAAAAAAAAAAAAAAAAAACTTTGCTTTTAATCTTAGATCTTGTATGCGTAATTATTGTTTATTCTGAGATTAGATGATTAGAATCGGGGTCTCACATTAAGTGGTATCAGAGCGATAAGATTCTTGAACTGAATTTAGAAGTGAGCGGGGTAGATCGAGTCCGCATGAATTGATTCTCGCATGTGATTGAGTTATTTAAATTGATTTATTTAAATACCATGCGAGCATGCTTTGTTGTTGAGAATTACTTGATTTACATGATTTTGTGATTTGAAATATGAAGCATGAATTATTTGAGATATGAACTGTAATTCACCTGTATCCGGAATTCTGAGAGGTTGCAAGGGCACCGAATTGCAGCGATTGAGATATCTTGTGTCCTAACCTTTGATTATCAGATGGGTCCTCGACGAGTTATTAATAGGAATCCACCGCCAGTTATTCCTACAACTGAGCAAGCTAGTACTGAAACGGTAGAGATGGATGCTTCAGCGACGCCTATGGAAACCTTGCTGAAAAGGTTTCAGTCGTTCAATCCGCCATTGTTGATGGGTTCAGAAAATCCAGTTGACTGTGAGAGTTTGTTGGATGATATCGATCAGTTGTTCGATTCCATCGATTACACAGATGACCGTCGAATCAGGTTAGTCATTCATCAGCTTCGTGGGGTTGCTAAGAGTTGGTGGATCATGACAAAGAAAGCAATGGAGAATAGAGGTACGGAAGTTACTTGGACTCTTTTCAAATCGGAATTTTTTAAGCGGTTTTTCCCTATCTCGTATCGCAAAGATAAGGGAGCAGAGTTTGCCAACCTGAGGCAAAGGAATCTGAACATTGAAGAGTACGTGGCTAAGTTCGATAGTCTGTTGCGTTTTGCACCGCTAATTGCCGGAGATGAAGAAGCTAAGGCAGATCAGTTCATCAATGGTTTGAACCCTGACGTCTTCACGTTGGTAAATACCAACGGCCTAATAACTTTGCGGATGCCATGAATCACGCAAAGGGAGTAGAAGCAGGTTTGTGGAGACAGAGAGGAAATCAGTTTGTGCCTCAGCAGCAGCAAGGACAGTTTCAGGCACAATCTTCTCAATACCAAAACCAACCGTTCCATTACCAGAATCAATCCTTTCAGTTTCATAACCAACCACCGAGTTCTGAAGGTGGTAGCAGTGGAGGTAACAGGAAGGATTACTATCTCCCGAAGGGAAAGCAGTTTAAGAAGCACGGAACCAGTTCTTCGAGCTCGAGTGGTTCGAGGCAGTATGGATCGGGACAGAGTTCGGGACAGTCAGGCATGTCTTGTGCCAACTGCGGAGGTCGTCACTCTAGTGACCAGTGTAGAGGTATTTTTGGAAGCTGTCATATTTGTAACCAGGCGGGGAATTTTGCGAGAACATGTCCTCAGCGTGTTCCTCAGCAAGCTCAAAGTGGAATTTTCCCGAGACAGATAGCTCAGCCTCAGCAGCAAGCACCTTCTGTTCACTCTTTCCAACCTCAGCAGCAGAATAGACAGGAAGGTAATCAGTATGGAAGCCAGCCTCCCAGACAGCAGGCACGAGTCTTTGCTTTGTCTGAGGATCAGCAGACTCAGGCTGCACCCGATAATGACAGATCAGGTAACGTTCGATATTGAGTTCCCTATTCTTATTGGAATGTTAGATTCTGGCGAGTCTCTTGCCTTCTTATTGAAGAATCTGTTTATGTTTAACGTGCCTCTATTAAATTGTTGAATTGTCGAATTGATGAATACTCCAGTAGTGTTGTTCTATTAACCGGATCTTTCAGAAGAATTAGTAGAGGTTATGAATTCTTATCGTTGATTTCTTATCTTTTTGGAATGAGAATTGTACTGATCTTTCGGAGCCTTTGAGAATCGTATAGCAGATGTTTGTGCCGAGCAGTTGTATTTTTTTCTTCGATGTCTGAATTCTTTTGGATCGAATGGTCTTCTTCGATTGTATGATTTGATGATGGAATTTATGCCGATCAGCAATCTTTTCTTATCGAGATTTTGGAGATGTATTCTTATTAAGTGGAATTTCGCTATAGTCTAGACGTCGAGACAGTTGAAGACGCTCGAGACTCAATGTCTGAATCTGGACTTTGAGCTCGTAGCGATCTTATTGATTTGAAGACCTGTTCTTCTATTTGTCTTATGCAGAAATTCACGTGATCTGTTCTAATCTTAAGAGTTGGAGTAATTATTTTAGCAGACGGAACTGATTTGAAAGCAGAGGAGAGGATTAGATTGTATGAGATTTCTTACTGCGAATTTTATCTGAGGAATTGTATGCAGCAACCGATGTTTTGAGCTGTTCTTATTTTATCTACTATCTGATTTGATTGACCGATTGTTGGAATCTGCTACCGTTTTCCGTACAGAATGACTTTCATTCAAGATTAGAGGATTGAAATCTTGTCAGAGGTCGTCAGATGTCATGTTTGGCCAAGTCGGTTAGTTTAGACAGAGATCCTTGATGCGCTCATTCTTTCGGCAAGGACTTCGATGAGATTTTGTTGCCTGATTTCAACTTTTTCAGTTCGATATCCTCAGAACGACGGACAGCCAGATTAGACGAGTCGAACTTTGGATGTTATGCCTTGAGTTGAAACCGGAGATGATTCGATTGTGACTGAGCTTAGGAGGATTTTCTGTAGAGAAGGAGTCGACTTTTGATTGACAGACTTGAAGGAGTAGTTTGGAGAACAGAGTTCGTGTTGGAACCGTGTCGATTTCGAGGACGAAATCTTTTCTTAGTGGGGTAGAATTGTAACGCCCCGATTTTATCTTAATCGACTTTATTTAAGATAATCGGAGATTTCAGAGTTCAAGAGCTGACTTGATTTTGATCAGGGTCGTTTTTGCAAATTTCAGAATTTTCAGGGACTAAAACGCAAAAAAATGGAATTGTTATAATATCTAGACTTTGACTAAGTCTCCCATTCTCCCTTCATCCCTCCCAAACGTTTCTCTCCCCCATTGAAGAACTCAACGTGAGTTTCAAGCTTTTGGATTTCCTCCCGAGCTCGATCCGTCCGTTAGAAATTATTTCTGAAGGCAGATTAGCGATCACGGCTGAGAGAGCTTCGTTATATCGTAAGTATTTCTCCGATCGGATATGTTTTGTTTTTCGGAGGTGGTTAGAATCGATTTAGATTCTAGTATGTTGTTCCTGGCGGAGTTCTGATCGTTTATTATCTGTCAGTTTTGAATTAGAGCGACGTTCGGATTTGTTATGAATTTTTGAAGGGATTTTCGAAAAAGTGAGTTTTGTGATTTGTTGGAATTGGATTGTTTTGGTTGAATGTTGATTGATATGAGTTGCTTAGAGTGATATTATGCTGTTTGCATTTTCGGTTAGTTGAATTTATAGCCGTTATGCCGCCGGTTTGAGATTTTGGAAATTGGAGATTCGTTTGAGTTTTTGGGAGTTGCTCGTTTTGAATGGATTGATATTGGATTGATTTTATCTCCGCAGATTAGTTGAAGATCGTGGAGTTCCGAATTGGCAACTTTCGAATCGTTGAAGAGTTGATCGAGGTTTGGTATCGATTTGATCCATCCTCGAAAGTTGAATTGAATTATCTTTATCGTTGAACTTGATTTGGAATGGAATTTTGATTTAGAATTCTTGTATCGATGTTGTTTCTAGGTTTGGAGCATCGACGTTGTTGAAAAGAGGTATAAGATGACTTGGAATGGAATGGAACGAATGACTCGAATCCGACTTGATTCGAGTGTTCCGGAAAAATCACATACTTGCATGTTAATTGATTATTTGAGTTATGTTGCATTGCATTCATATTGAGCATATGAACCCTGATTTGAATAGCGGGCAGGACGGCCCTTTTGATGATAGACGTTTTGGGAATTATATTGTGAGTGGCCTGGGTGTAGCTGTTTCACCTAGTGCTAGCATACTCCTTATAGTTGCACCAAAGTCTAGAGGATGGAGATACGTAGCACCACCTCGATCGGGAGAGTCGGTGAGTTGTTTACGTGATCTCGTTCTCGGGATCCCAAAAGCAAAAGCTGAAATGTTTTGATTATCCGACTTGATAATCTCAGATTTAAAGACATGCATTGCATTTATGCATATGAATTGAGTTTTAGACATGCTTGTGGAATTGCATGGTTGTTATTTGAATATGTAGAAGATGATGCATTTCGTTTGAGATGTTTTTATGATATTGCATGTTTGTCTCTTTTACTGGGAATATTATTCTCACCGGATTATCCGGCTGTTGTCTTGTCTTTGTATGTGTGCTTGGCAACAGGTGGGGCAGGACCGAGTCAGAGATCGCATGGCTAGGTGGATGAGTTGATAGAGTGAGGCCTTGTTATTGTAGAAGTCGAATTTGAAATCGAACTTAGATTGTATTCGAACTCGATTTGTATTTTGGATTTTGGAACTTAGAATTGATGCATGTTCTACTCTTTCTTGTAATTGAATACTTCGTTGTTGGAAAAGTGTTAGTTGGATCATGTCGGAGCCTTTCCGGGTGTTGGATTGCACTTTTGGAGCCTTATTTTGAGCTAAAACAGCAGGCCATGCGCGCCCGCGCCTGGTGAGGAGCGCCCGCGCGTTCTGCTCCCTTTCTCGGAGGCCCGGGCAGGGCTGTATGCGCGCCCGCGCCTCACCCTGTGTAAAAAAAAAAAAAAAAAAAAAACTTTGCTTTTAATCTTAGATCTTGTATACATAATTATTGTTTATTTTGAGATTAGATGATTAGAATCGGGGTCTCACATTAAGTGGTATCAGAGTGATAAGATTCTTGGACTGAATTTAGAAGTGAGCGGGGTAGATCGAGTCCGCATGAATTGATTCTCGCATGTGATTGAGTTATTTAAATTGATTTATTTAAATACCATGCGAGCATGCTTTGTTGTTGAGAATTACTTGATTTACATGATTTTGTGATTTGAAATATGAAGCATGAATTATTTGAGATATGAACTGTATTTCACCTGTATCCGGAATTCTGAGAGGTTGCAAGGGCACCGAATTGCAGCGATTGAGATATCTTGTGTCCTAACCTTTGATTATCAGATGGGTCCTCGACGAGTTATTAATAGGAATCCACCGCCAGTTATTCCTACAACTGAGCAAGCTAGTACTGAAACGGTAGAGATGGATGCTTCAGCGACACCTATGGAAACCTTGCTGAAAAGGTTTCAGTCGTTCAATCCGCCATTGTTGATGGGTTCAGAAAATCCAGTTGACTGTGAGAGTTGGTTGGATGATATCGATCAGTTGTTCGATTCCATCGATTACACAGATGACCGTCGAATCAGGTTAGTCATTCATCAGCTTCGTGGGGTTGCTAAGAGTTGGTGGATCATGACAAAGAAAGCAATGGAGAATAGAGGTACGGAAGTTACTTGGACTCTTTTCAAATCGGAATTTTTTAAGCGGTTTTTCCCTATCTCGTATCGCAAAGATAAGGGAGCAGAGTTTGCCAACCTGAGGCAAGGGAATCTGAACATTGAAGAGTACGTGGCTAAGTTCGATAGTCTGTTGCGTTTTGCACCGCTAATTGCCGGAGATGAAGAAGCTAAGGCAGATCAGTTCATCAATGGTTTGAACCCTGACGTCTTCACGTTGGTAAATACCAACGGCCTAATAACTTTGCGGATGCCATGAATCACGCAAAGGGAGTAGAAGCAGGTTTGTGGAGATAGAGAGGAAATCAGTTTGTGCCTCAGCAGCAGCAAGGACAGTTTCAGGCACAATCTTCTCAATACCAAAACCAACCGTTCCATTACCAGAATCAATCCTTTCAGTTTCAGAACCAACCACCGAGTTCTGAGGGTGGTAGCAGTGGAGGTAACAGGAAGGATTACTATCTCCCGAAGGGAAAGCAGTTTAAGAAGCACGGAACCAGTTCTTCGAGCTCGAGTGGTTCGAGGCAGTATGGATCGGGACAGAGTTCGGGACAGTCAGACATGTCTTGTGCCAACTGCGGAGGTCGTCACTCCAGTGACCAGTGTAGAGGTATTTTTGGAAGCTGTCATATTTTTAACCAGGCGGGGCATTTTGCGAGAACATGTCCTCAGCGTGTTCCTCAGCAAGCTCAAAGTGGAATTTTCCCGAGACAAATAGCTCAGCCTCAGCAGCAAGCACCTTCTGTTCACTCTTTCCAACCTCAGCAGCAGAATAGGCAGGAAGGTAATCAGTATGGAAGCCAGCCTCCCAGACAGCAGGCACGAGTCTTTGCTTTGTCTGAGGATCAGCAGACTCAGGCTGCACCCGATAATGACAGATCAGGTAACGTTTGATATTGAGTTCCCTATTCTTATTGGAATGTTAGATTCTGGCGAGTCTCTTGCCTTCTTATTGAAGAATCTGTTTATGTTTAACGTGCCTCTATTAAATTGTTGAATTGTCGAATTGATGAATACTCCAGTAGTGTTGTTCTATTAACCGGATCTTTCAGAAGAATTAGTAGAGGTTATGAATTCTTATCGTTGATTTCTTATCTTTTTGGAATGAGAATTGTACTGATCTTTCGGAGCTTTTGAGAATCGTATAGCAGATGTTTGTGCCGAGCAGTTGTATTTTTTTCTTCGATGTCTGAATTCTTTTGGATCGAATGGTCTTCTTCGATTGTATGATTTGATGATGGAATTTATGCCGATCAGCGATCTTTTCTTATCGAGATTTTGGAGATGTATTCTTATTAAGTGGAATTGCGCTATAGTCTAGACGTCGAGACAGTTGAAGACGCTCGAGACTCAATGTCTGAATCTGGACTTTGAGCTCGTAGCGATCTTATTGATTTGAAGACCTGTTCTTCTATTTGTCTTATGCGGAAATTCACGTGATCTGTTCTAATCTTAAGAGTTGGAGTAATTATTTTAGCAGACGGAACTGATTTGAAAGCAGAGGAGAGGATTAGATTGTATGAGATTTCTTACTGCGAATTTTATCTGAGGAATTGTATGCAGCAACCGATGTTTTGAGATGTTCTTATTTTATCTACTATCTGATTTGATTGACCGATTGTTGGAATCTGCTACCGTTTTCCGTACAGAATGACTTTCATTCAAGATTAGAGGATTGAAATCTTGTCAGAGGTCGTCAGATGTCATGTTTGGCCGAAGTCGGTTAGTTTAGACAGAGATCCTTGATGCGCTCATTCTTTCGGCAAGGACTTCGATGAGATTTTGTTGCCTGATTTCAACTTTTTCAGTTCGATATCCTCAGAACGACGGACAGCCAGATTAGACGAGTCGAACTTTGAATGTTATGCCTTGAGTTGAAACCGGAGATGATTCGATTGTGACTGAGATTAGGAGGATTTTCTGTAGAGAAGGAGTCGACTTTTGATTGACAGACTTGAAGGAGTAGTTTGGAGAACAGAGTTCGTGTTGGAACCGTGTCGATTTCGAGGACGAAATCTTTTCTTAGTGGGGGAGAATTGTAACGCCCCGATTTTATCTTAATCGACTTTATTTGAGATAATCGGAGATTTCAGAGTTCAAGAGCCGACTTGATTTTGATCAGGGTCCTTTTTGCAAATTTCGGAATTTTCAGGGACTAAAATGCAAAAAAATGGAATTGTTATAATATCTAGACTTTGACTAAGTCTCCCATTCTCCCTTCATCCCTCCCAAACGTTTCTCTCCCCCATTGAAGAACTCAACGTGAGTTTCAAGCTTTTGGATTTCCTCCCGAGCTCGATCCGTCCGTTAGAAATTATTTCTGAAGGCAGATTAGCGATCACGGCTGAGAGAGCTTCGTTATACCGTAAGTATTTCTCCGATCGGATATGTTTTGTTTTTCGGAGGTGGTTAGAATCGATTTAGATTCTAGTATGTTGTTCCTGGCGGAGTTCTGATCGTTTATTATCTGTCAGTTTTGAATTAGAGCGACGTTCGGATTTGTTATGAATTTTTGAAGGGATTTTCGAAAAAGTGAGTTTTGTGATTTGTTGGAATTGGATTGTTTTGGTTGAATGTTGATTGATATGAGTTGCTTAGAGTGATATTATGCTGTTTGCATTTTCGGTTAGTTGAATTTATAGCCGTTATGCCGCCGGTTTGAGATTTTGGAAATTGGAGATTCGTTTGAGTTTTTGGGAGTTGCTCGTTTTGAATGGATTGATATTGGATTGATTTTATCTCCGCAGATTAGTTGAAGATCGTGGAGTTTCGAATTGGCAACTTTCGAATCGTTGAAGAGTTGATCGAGGTTTGGTATCGAGTTGATCCATCCTCGAAAGTTGAATTGAATTATATTTATCGTTGAACTTGATTTGGAATGGAATTTTGATTTGGAATTCTTGTATCGATGTTGTTTCCAGGTTTGGAGCATCGACGTTGTTGAAAAGAGGTATAAGATGACTTGGAATGGAATGGAACGAATGACTCGAATCCGACTTGATTCGAGTGTTCCGGAAAAATCACATACTTGCATGTTAATTGATTATTTGAGTTATGTTGCATTGCATTCATATTGAGCATATGAACCCTGATTTGAATAGCGGGCAGGACGACCCTTTTGATGATAGACGTTTTGGGAATTATATTGTGAGTGGCCTGGGTGTAGCTGTTTCACCTAGTGCTAGCATACTCCTTATAGTTGCACCAAAGTTTAGAGGATGGAGATACGTAGCACCACCTCGATCGGGAGAGTCGGTGAGTTGTTTACGTGATCTCGTTCTCGGGATCCCAAAAGCAAAAGCTGAAATGTTTTGATTATCCGACTTGATAATCTCAGATTTAAAGACATGCATTGCATTTATGCATATGAATTGAGTTTTAGACATGCTTGTGGAATTGCATGGTTGTTATTTGAATATGTAGAAGATGATGCATTTCGTTTGAGATGTTTTTATGATATTGCATGTTTATCTCTTTTACTGGGAATATTATTCTCACCGGATTATCCGGCTGTTGTCTTGTCTTTGTATGTGTGCTTGGCAACAGGTGGGGCAGGACCGAGTCAGAGATCGCATGGCTAGGTGGATGAGTTGATAGAGTGAGGCCTTGTTATTGTAGAAGTCGAATTTGAAATCGAACTTAGATTGTATTCGAACTCGATTTGTATTTTGGATTTTGGAACTTAGAATTGATGCATGTTCTACTCTTTCTTATAATTGAATACTTCGTTGTTGGAAAAGTGTTAGTTGGATCATGTCGGAGCCTTTCCGGGTGTTGGATTGCACTTTTGGAGCCTTATTTTGAGCTAAAACAGCAGGCCATGCGCGCCCGCGCCTGGTGAGGAGCGCCCGCGCGTTCTGCTCCCTTTCTCGGAGGCCCGGGCAGGGCTGTATGCGCGCCCGTGCGTCACCCTGTGTAAAAAAAAAAAAAAAAAAAAAACTTTGCTTTTAATCTTAGATCTTGTATGCGTAATTATTGTTTATTCTGAGATTAGATGATTAGAATCGGGGTCTCACATTAAGTGGTATCAGAGCGATAAGATTCTTGGACTGAATTTAGAAGTGAGCGGGGTAGATCGAGTCCGCATGAATTGATTCTCGCATGTGATTGAGTTATTTAAATTGATTTATTTAAATACCATGCGAGCATGCTTTGTTGTTGAGAATTACTTGATTTACATGATTTTGTGATTTGAAATATGAAGCATGAATTATTTGAGATATGAACTGTATTTCACCTGTATCCGGAATTCTGAGAGGTTGCAAGGGCACCGAATTGCAGCGATTGAGATATCTTGTGTCCTAACCTTTGATTATCAGATGGGTCCTCGACGAGTTATTAATAGGAATCCACCGCCAGTTATTCCTACAACTGAGCAAGCTAGTACTGAAACGGTAGAGATGGATGCTTCAGTGACGCCTATGGAAACCTTGCTGAAAAGGTTTCAGTCATTCAATCCGCCATTGTTGATGGGTTCAGAAATTCCAGTTGACTGTGAGAGTTGGTTGGATGATATCGATCAGTTGTTCGATTCCATCGATTACACAGATGACCGTCGAATTAGGTTAGTCATTCATCAGCTTCGTGGGGTTGCTAAGAGTTGGTGGATCATGACAAAGAAAGCAATGGAGAATAGAGGTACGGAAGTTACTTGGACTCTTTTCAAATCGGAATTTTTTAAGCGGTTTTTCCCTATCTCGTATCGCAAAGATAAGGGAGCAGAGTTTGCCAACCTGAGGCAAGGGAATCTGAACATTGAAGAGTACGTGGCTAAGTTCGATAGTCTGTTGCGTTTTGCACCGCTAATTGCCGGAGATGAAGAAGCTAAGGCAGATCAGTTCATCAATGGTTTGAACCCTGACGTCTTCACGTTGGTAAATACCAACGGCCTAATAACTTTGCGGATGCCATGAATCACGCAAAGGGAGTAGAAGCAGGTTTGTGGAGACAGAGAGGAAATCAGTTTGTGCCTCAGCAGCAGCAAGGACAGTTTCAGGCACAATCTTCTCAATACCAAAACCAACCGTTCCATTACCAGAATCAATCCTTTCAGTTTCAGAACCAACCACCGAGTTCTGAGGGTGGTAGCAGTGGAGGTAACAGGAAGGATTACTATCTCCCGAAGGGAAAGCAGTTTAAGAAGCACGGAACCAGTTCTTCGAGCTCGAGTGGTTCGAGGCAGTATGGATCGGGACAGAGTTCGGGACAGTCAGGCATGTCTTGTGCCAACTGCGGAGGTCGTCACTCTAGTGACCAGTGTAGAGGTATTTTTGGAAGCTGTCATATTTGTAACCAGGCGGGGAATTTTGCGAGAACATGTCCTCAGCGTGTTCCTCAGCAAGCTCAAAGTGGAATTTTCCCGAGACAGATAGCTCAGCCTCAGCAGCAAGCACCTTCTGTTCACTCTTTCCAACCTCAGCAGAATAGGCAGGAAGGTAATCAGTATGGAAGCCAGCCTCCCAGACAGCAGGCACGAGTCTTTGCTTTGTCTGAGGATCAGCAGACTCAGGCTGCACCCGATAATGACAGATCAGGTAACGTTCGATATTGAGTTCCCTATTCTTATTGGAATGTTAGATTCTGGCGAGTCTCTTGCCTTCTTATTGAAGAATCTGTTTATGTTTAACGTGCCTCTATTAAATTGTTGAATTGTCGAATTGATGAATACTCCAGTAGTGTTGTTCTATTAACCGGATCTTTCAGAAGAATTAGTAGAGGTTATGAATTCTTATCGTTGATTTCTTATCTTTTTGGAATGAGAATTGTACTGATCTTTCGGAGCTTTTGAGAATCGTATAGCAGATGTTTGTGCCGAGCAGTTGTATTTTTTTCTTCGATGTCTGAATTCTTTTGGATCGAATGGTCTTCTTCGATTGTATGATTTGATGATGGAATTTATGCCGATCAGCGATCTTTTCTTATCGAGATTTTGGAGATGTATTCTTATTAAGTGGAATTGCGCTATAGTCTAGACGTCGAGACAGTTGAAGACGCTCGAGACTCAATGTCTGAATCTGGACTTTGAGCTCGTAGCGATCTTATTGATTTGAAGACCTGTTCTTCTATTCGTCTTATGCGGAAATTCACGTGATCTGTTCTAATCTTAAGAGTTGGAGTAATTATTTTAGCAGACGGAACTGATTTGAAAGCAGAGGAGAGGATTAGATTGTATGAGATTTCTTACTGCGAATTTTATCTGAGGAATTGTATGCAGCAACCGATGTTTTGAGATGTTCTTATTTTATCTACTATCTGATTTGATTGACCGATTGTTGGAATCTGCTACCGTTTTCCGTACAGAATGACTTTCATTCAAGATTAGAGGATTGAAATCTTGTCAGAGGTCGTCAGATGTCATGTTTGGCCGAAGTCGGTTAGTTTAGACAGAGATCCTTGATGCGCTCATTCTTTCGGCAAGGACTTCGATGAGATTTTGTTGCCTGATTTCAACTTTTTCAGTTCGATATCCTCAGAACGACGGACAGCCAGATTAGACGAGTCGAACTTTGGATGTTATGCCTTGAGTTGAAACCGGAGATGATTCGATTGTGACTGAGCTTAGGAGGATTTTCTGTAGAGAAGGAGTCGACTTTTGATTGACAGACTTGAAGGAGTAGTTTGGAGAACAGAGTTCGTGTTGGAACCGTGTCGATTTCGAGGACGAAATCTTTTCTTAGTGGGGGAGAATTGTAACGCCCCGATTTTATCTTAATCGACTTTATTTGAGATAATCGGAGATTTCAGAGTTCAAGAGCCGACTTGATTTTGATCAGGGTCCTTTTTGCTAATTTCGGAATTTTCAGGGACTAAAACGCAAAAAAATGGAATTGTTATAATATCTAGACTTTGACTAAGTCTCCCATTCTCCCTTCATCCCTCCCAAACGTTTCTCTCCCCCATTGAAGAACTCAACGTGAGTTTCAAGCTTTTGGATTTCCTCCCGAGCTCGATCCGTCCGTTAGAAATTATTTCTGAAGGCAGATTAGCGATCACGGCTGAGAGAGCTTCGTTATACCGTAAGTATTTCTCCGATCGGATATGTTTTGTTTTTCGGAGGTGGTTAGAATCGATTTAGATTCTAGTATGTTGTTCCTGGCGGAGTTCTGATCGTTTATTATATGTCAGTTTTGAATTAGAGCGACGTTCGGATTTGTTATGAATTTTTGAAGGGATTTTCGAAAAAGTGAGTTTTGTGATTTGTTGGAATTGGATTGTTTTGGTTGAATGCTGATTGATATGAGTTGCTTAGAGTGATATTATGCTGTTTGCATTTTCGGTTAGTTGAATTTATAGCCGTTATGCCGCCGGTTTGAGATTTTGGAAATTGGAGATTCGTTTGAGTTTTTGGGAGTTGCTCGTTTTGAATGGATTGATATTGGATTGATTTTATCTCCACAGATTAGTTGAAGATCGTGGAGTTCCGAATTGGCAACTTTCGAATCGTTGAAGAGTTGATCGAGGTTTGGTATCGATTTGATCCATCCTCGAAAGTTGAATTGAATTATCTTTATCGTTGAACTTGATTTGGAATGGAATTTTGATTTGGAATTCTTGTATCGATGTTGTTTCCAGGTTTGGAGCATCGACGTTGTTGAAAAGAGGTATAAGATGACTTGGAATGGAATGGAACGAATGACTCGAATCCGACTTGATTCGAGTGTTCCGGAAAAATCACATACTTGCATGTTAATTGATTATTTGAGTTATGTTGCATTGCATTCATATTGAGCATATGAACCCTGATTTGAATAGCGGGCAGGACGGCCCTTTTGATTATAGACGTTTTGGGAATTATATTGTGAGTGGCCTGGGTGTAGCTGTTTCACCTAGTGCTAGCATACTCCTTATAGTTGCACCAAAGTCTAGAGGATGGATATACGTAGCACCACCTCGATCGGGAGAGTCGGTGAGTTGTTTACGTGATCTCGTTCTCGGGATCCCAAAAGCAAAAGCTGAAATGTTTTGATTATCCGACTTGATAATCTCAGATTTAAAGACATGCATTGCATTTATGCATATGAATTGAGTTTTAGACATGCTTGTGGAATTGCATGGTTGTTATTTGAATATGTAGAAGATGATGCATTTCGTTTGAGATGTTTTTATGATATTGCATGTTTGTCTCTTTTACTGGGAATATTATTCTCACCGGATTATCCGGCTGTTGTCTTGTCTTTGTATGTGTGCTTGGCAACAGGTGGGGCAGGACCGAGTCAGAGATCGCATGGCTAGGTGGATGAGTTGATAGAGTGAGGCCTTGTTATTGTAGAAGTCGAATTTGAAATTGAACTTAGATTGTATTCGAACTCGATTTGTATTTTGGATTTTGGAACTTAGAATTGATGCATGTTCTACTCTTTCTTGTAATTGAATACTTCGTTGTTGGAAAAGTGTTAGTTGGATCATGTCGGAGCCTTTCCGGGTGTTGGATTGCACTTTTGGAGCCTTATTTTGAGCTAAAAACCAGGCCATGCGCGCCCGCGCCTGGTGAGGAGCGCCCGCGCGTTCTGCTCCCTTTCTCGGAGGCCCGGGCAGGGCTGTATGCGCGCCCGCGCGTCACCCTGTGTAAAAAAAAAAAAAAAAACTTTGCTTTTAATCTTAGATCTTGTATGCGTAATTATTGTTTATTCTGAGATTAGATGATTAGAATCGGGGTCTCACACTAAATATGGATGAACATATTACAGAAGATCAGGATGATTTTGAAGATGAAATACAAGATGCTGGACATGATGTACCAAGCAGAATTCAGAAAAATCATCCTACTTCACAAATCATAGGAGATGCACAAGGAAGAATGCAAACCCGAAGAAACGAAAAAGTTGATTATCGAAAGATGAGTGGGTTAGTGTTCATGACTTCCGCATACTCTCAGGTAAGATATTCTTGCTTTGTGTCTAGTATTGAACCAAAAAATGTTGTTGAAGCTTTAAAAGATGAGTTTTGGGTCAATGCTATGCATGATGAACTTGAACAATTTGTTATGAATGATGTGTGGATCTTAGTTCCTCCACCTGATCATAGTAATATCATTGGAACAAAATGGATTTTTAAGAATAAAACTGATGAATCAGGAAATATTGTAAGGAACAAGGCTAGGTTGGTAGCTCAAGGGTATACACAAGTTGAGGGGGTGGACTTTAATGAAACCTTCGCACCGATAGCCCGAATAGAATCTGTGAGATTATTGTTGGCTATTGCATGTCACATGAAAATGAAACTTTTTCAAATTGATGTCAAAAGTGCATTTTTGAATGGAATTTTGAATGAGGAAGTGTATGTAAGGCAACCTAAGGGATTTGAAGATCCACATAATTTTGATCATGTTTATAAGTTGAAGAAGGCCTTATATGGATTGAAACAAGCACCTCGTGCTTGGTATGGAAGGCTCACGGAGTATTTGCTTGACATTGGATTCAAAAGAAGTGAGGTAAATAAAACACTTTTTGTTCAAAAAGTACAAGGTAGCATTCTTATCTGTCAAATCTATGTTGATGACATAATTTTATGTGCTTCATCTCAAAAACTTGTGAATGATTTTGTTGAAATCATGACTGCTACCTTTGAAATGAGCATGGTAGGTGAGTTGAATTACTTTCTAGGATTACAAGTAAAACAAATGAGTGATGAAATCTTTTTGTGTCAAAGCAAATATGCTAAGAATTTGGTAAAAAGGTTTTGTACTGATCATGTTAGACATATGGAAACACCAATGGGAACTAATGAAAAACTGTGCAAAGACAGTGTTGCTGACAGTGTTGACAACTCTTTGTACAGAAGCATAATTGGAAGTCTGCTGTATTTGAGTGCAAGTCGACCTGATATTATGTTCAGTGTGTGTTTGTGTGCCCGATATCAATCTGATCCTAAAGTCACACATATGAAAGCTGTAAAACGAATTTTGAAGTATGTTGTAGGCACTTTAGACTTGGGGTTATGGTACACTAAAGAAACCAATACTAATTTGGTAGGCTATAGTGATGCTGATTGGGCAGGAGATGTTGATGAAAGGAAAAGCACCACGGGTGGTTGTTTTTATTTTGGTAACAACTTGGTTTCATGGTACAGTAGAAAGCAGAACGGTGTGTCCCTTTCCACTGCTGAATCCGAATATGTGGCAGCGGGAAGTTGTTGTTCTCAATTAATTTGGATGAATCAAATGCTACAAGACTATCGTCTTAAAAGTGAAACACCAATTGTGTACTGTGATAACTCAAGTGCTATAGATATATCAAAAAACCTAGTACACCACTCTCGAACTAAACACATTGACATAAGACATCACTTCATTCGAGATTTAGTTGAGAAGGACATGATCCATATGGAGTTTGTCGGGACCAATAACCAACTGGCCGATATTTTTACAAAATCATTAAACTTTGAGATATTCTCCAGTCTTAGGAAATCTCTCAACATGTGTTCTTTATAAGCACTCACGGTTGCTGTCCTTAAGTATTGCCAACACTGACGGACAACACCAAACATGCATGTGCATTTTTAGGACTTTAGGCATACTGCATATTCATAATGTTCTATGTTTTGCACTGTTTGATAATACTGACTGACACTTTGTAGTTCTTCTGTCAAAGTTATTTTCAGATCACACATGTCATGAAAATATGCTTTAAACCACGAAGTAGTTGAGGGATGTTCGTGTATTCCATGATCTTGTCCCATGTGAAAAGTGGTTTTAAAAATTAAAAAGCATGGTTTGATAAAATTTCAGTGACCAATGTCTTGAAAATCAAACTAAAATCGGAAGAAAATTGGAAAAAGCTACCTAAGAGAGTCCAATGAAGACCGTTCTTTTAGTGTGCAGGCTACCACTTCTGAATCAATATAAAAAGAGAAAAACATGGCTCTGGAAGTGTGACAAATTCAAAATTATTTTGAAGACTACAGTGTTTTTGGGAAGTGTTGCCAATACTGGTGCTTAACACGTACTGCACACACTTTGCATGCATTTTTGATCTAATCTCATTACATTCTGTTTTAGACATAAATTAGGTCATGCATTTTGCATTTATTGTAATCATATCGTGCTCAGGGTTAAAAGTTCAAAGACGAACAAAAATTGGAAATATGCCCAACTTGCTGAAAATTGAATTGGTTGTGATTGAATATGTTTTAGTGGCGTTAAAACTCGATGTGGAGTTATTTATTTTGGGAAATATTGATATATTCTTAAGTAAGAGTTTTTAGGGTGTCCTTAATTAATCAAATTTAATTTCCTTAATTGGAGAGTTTTTTTACCCGTTGGAGATTTGTTACCGTTAGGGGAAGATTTCTAGTCTGATATGATAGATAGGGGTTTTTGATTTTTTTTTTTACCGTTTGAACCCCTTATCCCTATATATTTCTAAGCACTGTAGAAATTGATCTTATCGTCTTCAACCTTTTCTAACTCTCTCTGCAAAAATTCTCTGAAACCCTTACTTTCTAAATTGTTTATAATGGCAGGAAAAGCTTTCGATTCGCATGATATACGATCGGAGATGGGTTATCAAGAGGAAGACAAGCCTTCGGAGGTATCTTCTGATCCTATTCTCACGATTGTACCTACTGCCATTCAACCTACACCGTTGGCAGAAATTTCTCCAGGAGAATCCGGGAATGAAATCAACATTGAGAATCCTCCTGATTTTTCGGTGTTGAATCGTGTGGTCCCAACACAGCCTATAGCAAGGAGGTCTAAGCGTCAAGCGGGTTACAACCCTGATTTTACTACCAATAAGAGATTTTGTGGCGAGGGAGAGACTTCACGTCTTATTGTAGATGATCCAGATTTTTCATCTGGAGATGATTCTGCGGATCAGAATTTTGAGGTGGTTGCTAGGACAAAAATCTATGTTGCTGAAAAGGCCAAATCAAATAAAGGAGTTTCATCTAGTGGTGATGATTATTCTAATGAAGATTCTTCTGATATGGCTTCTACTGAGAAAGAGCCATCTAGTGTTGGTGTTGTTGATGATACCACAAAGACAACCACAAAGGCTCCAGTGTCTACTGATGAGGAAATTTCACTGGCCACATTCATGGCAAATATTCGAAAAACCAAGGATAAACCAGTTGCATCGTCACAGGTTCCATCTAATGGTAATGAACCAGATGCTGAAATGTTGCAAGAGTTTGAGAATAACCGGCCCCAGAAGTCTGATAGTTCATCTTCTTCAAGTTCTGAGGAAGAAGATTATGAGGATGCTTCTTCTGATGGTTCTAGAAGTTCTGAGGAACAAGCTGCTGATGACAGTGTTGCCAACACTGATGACAACACTGCTGCTGAATCTGACACTAATATTGATCCTGCAAAGGCATACAATCTTCAGTTTTATTCAAAGGAATCTGCTGATGAATGGGAAGCTCTGTCTGGAAAAGACTGTTGGGAAGAAAGAAATATTGATGAAGTGTCCTTCGAAAAGCAGAACTTGGTGACTTTTTTGAAACAGCAGAATTTATATTCTACTGTCACCACTGCCGGACCATTTTCAAGAAGAGCTGTGTTAGAATTTTACTGCAATCTGAACATAAAGACTGGAGATGAAGAATCATTTAAGTTTGGAAGAGTGTACATCCAGGGAAAGATGTATGATTTTACTCCTGTTTTGATCAATGAGCACTACAATATCCTGATATCGATGATGATGCAATTACCGAGGATATTGATCAAGTCACTAAAGTGATCACTGGAGGAATGGTTCAAAAATTTCCACTGCACCCAGACAGGTTGTCAGCTGCAAAGCTTACTTCTTTCTTTTCTATGCTTCACAAAATTGCGATTAGGAATTGGACGCCATCTACCAATACAACAGTGGTAACTAAGCCACAAGCTCTTGCGCTGTTTGCCATTGGAACTCAAGCTCCTTTGGACTTTGGTAATTTTGTGTTTGAAAATATTATGACCTTTTGAGAAGGTGGTTGGAAAGCAACTAAGTTTCCGTTTTCCTCATTGATCTATGGTATGCTGGAATCTCAAGGCTTCACGAAAGAGGATGATGAAGAATTGATTGGAGGAGATGAGTTTATCAAGATCGCACCTGGTTTGCTGAAGGGAAATAGGAAGATTGATCTACCATGGACTGGTGCTGTACCCAGTGTTGCCAACACTGAGTCTGTTCCACCCATGCCCATTCATAACACTGCTGTGATTATGTTGAATTCTACTGCAATTCGTGCTCAAATGACTCATGCTGAACTGAAAATTGCACAAGCCAAAGCTGATCTCGAGTACTATGAAGCCTTAATTGCTGAGTATAGGACTAAACTTGGACTACCAGGGCCCTCTGGACAAAAAAAGGGGAGTAGGATCAAGTGCTGATCAAGCTGAAGATGAGGAAGATGATTATTTGTGGTTGATCGTAATTGGTTTTAGGATTTTTTTTTTCTTATCCTTATCTTTTATTTTTGTTATTTTGCTTTGAGTTAGTAATATATTTCTGAGTTGATTAGGTTGTGCTCCTTATTATTCTCTGATATGATATTAAACTATTTGCTACTCTGATCTAGTAAGTGTTGAGAGTTGGTGTTGCCAACACGACCGCACAACACTGTGTTCTGAGATGATTAAATTCAGGGGGAGCTTTAGTTGCATAAGATAGGGGGAGTTATTTGCACTTGTGTGTGTGTTTTGTCCAGAAAGGCAAAAAGGGAGAGTTTGAAAGAACATGTTGTGCACATGTCTTTTAAATTATTTCCTTATTGCATTCAATTTCCATATTTATAGTTTTGTCTTTCTTATAACAAGTTTTAAAATTGGTAATCTTTATTATTTCTGATTCGAAATATTTGATTCTGATGATATATTGTTTTCATGCTTTGTAGGTTCTTATTTATGGAAACATATTGAAAATCTATTTATAGGAGTGCTTGGACCGATCAGAAAAAACAACGAGATAGAGAGATCAAGAGAGTGAAACGTAGAGAGCAAAATACATAGAGAAAGTACTGCAGAAATTCTAGAGTATTGAAGATCGATCATTGAAGAATTTCTGAAGAGATAATAATGCTACGTTGTGTTGCCGAGTAGTGTTGAAAATACTGAAAAACACACGAGTGAAGTATTGTACAGAAAGTGTTTCTTTGGTTTTCATTTTTTGGTTTAGAACTTACTATTGGTTTATTATTCTAGTTCTTACTAGTTTTTAGGAAGTCATTTATTTTCTCAAACTGTTGAGAAAAGTAGTTTTTTTATAAACAATCACTAGTTGGTTTTTGTAAACTGATTTGATTTTCTAGTGATTATTTCTCCATGAGGCATCGCACAAGTATTTGATACTTGTGCATAATTATTTGTGTGTTATTTACTTTTTCTATTAGTTAATTATTCTGCTGAATAGTGTTATCGTGAAGTGTCGACAACACTGAAAGATAACACAAATTCTTAAAAGTTATTTCTGGTATTTCTGTGATTTCAGACTGTCCAAACCTTACAAGGTATTTATAGACAACAGCGGTCGGTGAGGGGTCCTCGGGAAGGAACCCGAAAATCATGGGGCTTGCCCATACTATGATAAGACTCGACCCACGTCCTGACATGGTGGGACAGTGATATGACTAGACATGGTTCACATTCTGACAAGACGTGACCCATACTTGAATGATAATTAAAGGATAATTTATAATTCAGTCCCTAGATCTAAACTTAAATTGGTAATCAGTCCCTGTCAGAAAAAAACTTTGTTTAAACTCCCTGGGCCCACATGTTTTGTTTCGGATGAAATTTGGTACAAAACATGAAAAATATGGTACAAATACATGATATTTGAGTATCAAATATGTTAGATCTAGTATAAATATATGATTTTTGAGTACTAAAAAATATTGATAGTAATAACACATTTATCTTATTTGGATGAAAATCGGTACAAAACATTGAAAATATGGTACACATATGTGATTTTTGAGTACCCAATGTGTTAGATCTGGTACAAATATATGATTTTTGAGTACTCAAACACATGTTGCAAGTTCACATTAATAAAGATGTTTAGATTTTACACTCAAAATTATATTTTTTGTACTCGATCTTGAACAATTAGTGCTCAAATATCTTGTATTTGTACCATATTTTCAATGTTTTGTACTTAATTTTATCCGAAAAAAATAATGTAAGCCCAGGGAGTGCAAACAAATTTTTTATGACAAGGGACTGATTCTTAATTTTCTTTTGAATTTAAAGACTGAACACCAATTCACCCATTTGCAATTATCTGATCTATAAAAGGATAATCCTGAACATATCACCTCTCGATAGATGATCCATCCTAGAAAGTTAGCCTCAAGTCTTCCCTGTGGCCCGATGACCTTGGTCTGTGGTCTTTCGGGGTTTAGCATTAGAACGATTATCATATCATCACGATGTTAAGAGCAACCCCACTTACCCAAGCCATCATAAGATCCCGGCCTAGGTCCAACTGAGACCCCATATATTTCGAGCATCGCCAAGTGTAATATACATTAAGAAGGGTGTATTCGTTGCAGAGATTTACTCATTTTTTTTAAATGACAGACTTTTGTGAAGTTGATGGACTTCTACAGACTTTTATAAAATCTCACGGGCTTTTAAATATTTTCACAGAATCTTGCACATTTGTTTTTCATGATTTTTATTGACATTTGTAAACTTTTTCTAGAACCCTATGAATTTTGTAATTCATGATTTTGATTTTGATTTATTTCTTAGAATTATTAATCGAGTGTCAATAACTTCTATTTATATTTCTTTAAAATAATTTTATTTCTTTAAATTATTTTTATCTATCAATGTAAATAATTTTTACTTATCAATTTGATTTACAAAAATCGATAAGTAGTATTAAATTTTAATATAACTCTATAAAATTTAAAATATATTTAATTTAATTTATATAGTACCCTTATTTATATAATATCTATATATATATATAAATACACTCGTGTTAATAAATTTTTAAAACTATGTCAATATATCAAGTCAATATATATCAATCATATACATATTATTATAATTATTATTATATACATATATTTAAAATGAATAAAATCACTATCGAAAATTTGAGTTATAATAAAAATTAAGCTAAATATTAAAAAAATTATAGAAAATAATTAAAACATAAAATTTTATATAATAAATAATGAATTAATCATAAAAAATAATTATTGTTATTCTAAATTTATGATCAATAAAATATTATAATTTTTTGTCGTGTATTATATTAAGTTTTTATTTAAAAAATTTAATAAATATGATTTTAAATCTCATAATATTTTTTAATTCGAAAAATTATGAATGATAAATTTTTTTATTTTATTTTAAAAATAGAAAAATATGTTTGTATATATATTATTTTTAATATAATTAGTATGTATGAGGTTAGTGTTAGTATAGAGACTTTTTAATAAAAATGAAAAAAAATTGTGTGAGTTTGAATTAAATGTCAATCCAAATCTTTAGGTTGAATCCAAGATAATTATTAACATTTTATTTTTGTACTTTAGACTTTAATTATTATACTTAATAGAATTTCATGGAGTCTTTAAAAGTTTATTGATATTTTGAATACCTCTAGGCTTTTATAGAGTTTTTAAAAGTCAAGTTTGAATATCACATGACTTTTTAAAACTCATCTTGAATGCCACTAGACTTTTATGGAGTATATAAAAATTTAGATTCAATATATTTAGACTTTTAAACTCTACAAAAATCATTAAAATTCTAAAACCAATACACCTCTAAATCTTAATGAATGTAGTGGTGGATATTATAAATTAAAGTACGGAAAAAAAGGCTTCCCTCGTTTGGATAAAGATCGTATGTGTGTATATGAGTAGACACCAGCATTTAAGTCCCCAAGAATGGGTAATGTAGTGAATAATATACATTGATAAATGCGAAGGCTTCCTATTTGACCATTCCCATTTAATATTCTCAACAAATACACGTACAAGCCCATCAATGCATAATATCTAATTATATATTTGCTTCAAATGTTAAAGTCATGTGATCTTAACTATGTTACTCAAATTTTTTCCAATCTAGGGGTAAAATATGATAATCAAGTCATCTGATTACCAATTAAAAATTAAAACTCGAAAGTAGACTAAAACGTTCAAGTGAGTTCCTCATATCGATTGGTTTGGATTTGATATGAAGGGAGATATTTGATTGTACATGCACTAGAAATAACATCAATTTTGGATTTATTTGAAATTCATTAAAGTATCATTAAAATTGGGAAAAACTGTATTTTTGTCCTATAATAATATTATCTCATCACTTTGCGATTTTGGTTCTATATATTATTAAATTTAGTTTTAGTCCTATATTTTTTATTTTTGAAAATTTATTATTTTTTCATTTGAAGTGCTGATGTGACATTGTACGTCAGCGCTGCATTGATGACGTCACCCGCCAAGTAGAAAAAGTGACCAAAATTATGTTTAAAAAAAGAATTGAAATTGAAATTTGACAATATAAACAATCAAAATCTCAAAAAGACGAACTTATATCGAAAAAAAAAAACTTTAGAATTGCATTAAAATGCATAACTTGACTATGCAAGCACATTTAATATTTTGAACAATAGCACATAGATCCCGTGAACATTGAATTAAAGTAAATATGTGTGGCCAAATTTGTCTGTGCGAGGTTAATTTTATATCAACCAAATGTCCGGTCCATCCATCTCGAGTTAGATAAATATTCCTTATATTAGTTGTCCCTTTCATTACATTTCAATAATTATAAGGCATATATGTTTATATTGTCAAATTTTAATTTTAATTATTTTTTTTAAAAGGAATGTTTAAAAATAAAATCTGATATTCCAAATCTGATAGTTCATTGATCTGGATGGGTCGATTCCGTTGAGTTTTACACGATTTTATTTTAATTTTTCGATTTATAAAAATAAAATCTGATATTCCAACCGTTTCATTTCGATTTATTTGATTTGAAAAAATATTTTAATTAGTAATTAGAGTATATTTTAAATATAATATTTTATTTTATTATTTAAATTTTTATAACATTTTTAAATATAAAGTCTAAATGAATTAAACAAATTAATCAACTAAAAGATAATAAAAAATACTTAATTCATGACCGATCATTTTCTAAAACATATAAATAAAATTATTAATCTAAGATTTTTTTTATCGATTCGATTTTGACACATATAATCCGAAAACTGAAGTTTGAACATTTGAATCCAAAACAAAAAATTTCGATTTCAATTAAAGTTTGGATTTCCGATTTTTACTTCTTTTTTATTTTTTTAAAGCTTTAACAAAATTTGAACACGCCTAGATCTCAAATCATCTCATGAATCATGATAGTTAAACTCATATTTGGCTGAAAAGTCCAAAAGTGTAAATGTGTTCCTTAAAATCAACTATGAGAACCTAATCTATTATCTATGGACTGTGATGCAAGTAAATTGTCATTGTATTTAGATTTATTAAAATCAAATTATCTGACTATCTAGTTAAAGCAGTGTCTCTGTACTAACTTAATGATGAAGATTTATTTAAAATTATAATTGTGGTTGTGTTTACTTGGGGAATTAACATAAGATAGATCAGCTATTAATCCCAATTAATCCACCAATCCAGTTTTACTTGCAAAAACTTTTTTCTTAAAACTCAAAAAACCCGTTAATAATTGGATTTAAACATGATTTTTAGTCCTTAATTTCAGTAAAAATAAATAATTTATTGTCAGTATACATGGAAATAAAATTGAAAAAAAAACTCATAACACATCATTCATTTGCTTCTTTTTATCATACAAAAGGGTAAAATTGTGATTTTTTTTAATTACGATACGGATCACACAATCTTAATTAATTAAACTAAAACATATATTTTTTTTAATCGATAACCACTCTTATCGCTACACAATCTGGGATTAAACCTTAATACATATAACTTAATTGGTGAAATAAATTTTTTTATTATTATTATTTTCCTGAAATTCCTTTCTTTTTTTAATTTTTTTTTTGGATAATTATATCCTCATAATAAAAAGATTTGAAAAATTATTAATTTGAAAATAACAAAAACTATGTTTAAATAAGTATTCCAACCGTATAAACATGCAACACGTACAAGTGACTGTTGCGAAATTTGTGCCCGCAAGTGCACGGTATCAAGTTTTAATATATGATGAGTAGAGTATCGTTCCCACGAGGATTGAAAATTTATATTTACACCAAGTCCTGTAGTTAAAATAATCTCAATTTTGTTTAGAAAATCAAAGTTTTAAATTTTAATAAAATAAAATAAAATAAAAAATCTAGAATTTCAAGGATGGCTTTGGGTACACTATCTAAGACGGGTTCTAGATACAAGATATCACTTGATTTTCATTCATGCAAATCATATCAATTGATTATATCATATATTCCAATTTATAGGCCAAGAACTCTTAATTGTTATTGAATGCATCTCCCGAGTGCCGAGTAAATGTAATTATTCTAATGCTAATTTCGATATCCCTATCAGAAATCAAACAACAAAATAATTTAATCAAATTCTATGTTTCTCTTTCAATGACCTCAAAGGAACTTGTAAGTCTCCCAACCTCTACAAAAATCCTAGGTTGTGTTTTTCTATAATCCTATTCAAAATCTCCTCTCCCGAGTGCCAGATTTCAAATAAATATAACAATTTAATTATTGATCAAGTAATTAAAATACAATCAAAACAGGAATACACAAATAAATTGTTAAGAATAAATAATAGTAGGCAAAATAATAGTCAAAACATGAAACTCCGATCAAGATCCGTAGAAACAACTAATAAGTTTATAATGAAATAATTAAACACATAGACATATTCAAAAATCTCATCATAAATCAAGGCAGATAATAAAAATCACAGAGTAGAGTTGATTCTCCGTCCCCAGATGAATTTTCTCTGTATGGTGATTTGATTATCCCTTGTCGTTCGCTTTCATGTCTCAAGTCTGTGTCCCAAGCCTACTTGAATGCGTAGTTGTGTGGTTCTGTTGTTTGGGTGCCACTTCTTCTCCTCTCAATTCTGTCCAAAGTGTGCGTCTCTTGTGCGGCTCCTCCTCTCTAATTGTGCCTAAATATCTCCTTTTATATTCCCCTAAAATCGTCCAAAAAAAGCCCAAAGAGAACCCAAAGTTTCCATCCAAAAAAAATCACAAAATTTGAATTCGCGACGGCGCGCTCGCGCATGTCTCTCGGGTTTGAAATTTTGCATCGCGCGACAATTTTCAAAAAATCATATATCACAATCTAACCGTCGGATTGAGCTGAAATTTTGACAGTAGCTTCAAAACATCCTAAATTATTTTGAACAGTGGAGATCGGTTTTTGATGCCTCAATATTTTCCATTAATTTTCTGAAGTTTCTGCTCCGTATTTCATCCTTCCGCTTCTTCTTGGTACTTTTGCACCAATCCTTGCAACTCACAAAAACAACAACAAATATGCATAATACACACTCAATACATCACAAAAGCCAAGTCAAATCATATATAAATTAAGTGCATAAATTGCACTTATCAAATTCTCTAAAACTTAGACTTTTGCTAGTCCCGAGCAAAACAATAATGAGTAATGTAATCGACCTCCGAATTTTTACATTTCAAGATTCAATACACATGTCCGCTAATTTTCTCAAGAGTTCTCATATGTGTGTGATTCACCAATCTTATCTATCATCCTCGTTTTCGATACACTAATGCAACAAGTTTGTTTCATAGAATCATCAACTCCGCTCTCTAGTTTCAAAACACTCTCCACCAAGTTCAACTTCTACTCACTAAGATCAAAAGGACTTTTCAAGTTATATCAAAGATTTTTCATAATAACGCTGGATTTTACACCCAGTTTTATTTTAGCCCCATAAATTACCCGCAAACTTAGCTATAACTAAAGATAGGATTCAGATTTCAATCCCCTCGCCTATAGCCCAGATGGAACATCAACCCCATTATTTTTTTCGCAAACTTAGCTATGGATCGGTGATTAGGATTTCAATCTCTTTCCATGCCCGGATAGATTTGTTAAAAAAAAAAATTCTCTGTTGCTTTATCAACTTTTTAGCTTTTAATAAAAAAAATTTTATTGCCTAAATCATTTCTAAGATTGTAGAAGTCTACCACGGTTTCAAGTATAAATCACTAAAGTTAAGAATCGAATCATCCAATTCACTCACAATATCACAAAGTTTCTCTATTCACTAGGATTTAGACAATCAAGACAGAGTGCATATGTGTGAGAACTCAATATTAAATATAGCTAACATTGACCTTTTAGCACAAGAAATTATTTTCATCATAGTCCAACACAAGTACCCATCATGTATTCAACTCAAACTAAATTATGAAAAATTTTCTAAATTTTCAAAAAATTTTAAACACCCCCCAAACTTAAAATGCGCATTGTTCTCAATGTAAAATAAACAAATTAAATAGCAGAGGAAAACACTTGTGAAAACGACCATCAGTAGTCGTTATCTTTTTCATCGTCATTTGCAGCGCATTGGGGTATAGTAGGGATAACACAAACAAACTTCATCTCCACACATCCTTAAAAAAATGACAATGGACAAAAATTTAAGAAGAAAATACATGAAAATCAAATAAATAAAATAAATAAATAATACTAAAAAATCTTGGGTTGCCTCCCAAGCAGCGCTTAGTTTATAGTTTTCAGCACGACTGCGTTTGCACTTTCAAAACTTTAAGATCTGTGAATAAACTGCAGACATAGATAAAAAAAAATAAAATAATCCAAAAATAATGATAATAGTAAATAAACAATAAAAATAATAATTCTAAATCAAAATCAAGATCACTTGGTAACAGTATTAGTGCACAATAAATTGAATCAATCCCCGGCAAAGGCGCCAAAACTTGTCGCGAAATTTGTGCCCGCAAGTGCACGGTGTCAAGTTTTAATATATGATGAGTAGAGTATCTGATGGGCATGTTTGTGTTGCATATTTTAATGTCATTGTGTTGTTGTTTTGCATGTATTTATGTGTTTTAATTAAGCATTGTGTTCATATTTCATGTATCGCATCTACATTACATTCTCCCGTGTTTATTGTATAGGACGTAGCGTTTTGTCGAGGAAAAGATGGAAAAGCTTTTGCGCGAGAATGAATTACGGAGCAGAAATGATCCAAAAATCATATTTAATTTTATATAAATCAAAATCTGATCTCCACAGTCCTGAATAAAGTTCAAGATGTTTTGAAGCAGTTGTCCAAATTTCAGCTCAATCTGACGGCTAGATCTCCGGATATAAATTTTGCAAAATTGCTGCTCGCTGGGAGAAAAGTTGCTCGCTCGATCCGCAACATCTTGCGGATCGAGCCAGCCCAAAATATATGAAAACAGTAGGTTCAGAATTTTTGCTCGCTCGATCCGCAACATCTTGCGGATCGAGCGAGACGTGCTGTTTGGGAAAAATTTTGTAATTTAGGAATTTTTATTATTAAGGACTCTAGCCTTAATTAAAATAGATATCTCAAATTTTAGAGTGAAAAGGATGATTCTGAAGAACTCTTGACGGCTTGGAACGCGAAGAACAATCTGGCGGCTAGGTTTTATCTTTCTTGTTCTTAGATTTTAATTCTTCTTGTTTTTAGTACTTGATTGAGGAAGACAAAACCCTTGATTTAGTTTATTCATGAGATTTTGATTTTCAATATTTGATTTTTATCAAGTATCAAGAATTATTCTGAATTGATTGATATGCTTGTGTATGAGATTTTTAGATTGGCCATCTTAGGATTTCATTATATAAACAAAAGGTAAAATAGAATTCAAATCCGTAATTGTTTGAAACCTCTAATTTGCGAAGCATCTGCGTGTAATATTTTCTGCTGTTGAATTTATTATTTCGTAGGGATAATAATTGACTAGGCTAAATACAACCGCTGGTGTTTGTGTTGTCTAGTTTCGTCAGTTTTACTAGTTTGAATGCTACCGTGGATTTAAATCTGATCGCTGGTATTGGGTTAGTTTATGGGGTAAGGGTTAACTTAGACTGCTGTTGTCTAGTTAACTAAAATTAAGGTGAGACTGGAATTAAATTTCCAATGACGAATATTTGATGAGATTAATTATTATTTTAGTGAATCGATGATTGAATGAATGAATATCAAGGGTGTAGTCGACCGATACCAAGTCTTATTTCGTATTGATTTCCTCAGTTAATTTTTAATCTTGCATGATAGTGATAATTTAATTATTTAATTGCTAAAATTTTTAGTAGTTAATCTCAACCCAAAACCTCCTTTTATTTTAAAGAACACTTTTAAATTTACCTTTCCTCGTGGGAACGATCCCTACTCACACTACTGCATTATTTGTTTATCTGATTGAGTCGGGTAATTTGGGCGTTATACGACTAAGCGCTACCAAATTTTGGCGCCGTTGCCGGGGAAAGGCGTTTAATTTATTTGTGTTTTTTTATTATTTATTATTATTCCTCCTAGTGCTACTCTGGTTTGTTCGTGCGTGCAGGTGAATCTTCGGAAGAAGAAGAATTTTCATACGACCCAGAGATAGAAAGAATTTTGCTTAGGCGAAGGTGGATTCTTGCGGTGTAATACTTTGAGATGTCAAATCAACAAGTATTCCCAAGTTTTATCCAACAACATGGAGAGTCATTCTACGCAGCATGGGGGAGATTCAAGGATTTGGAAACCATCTTCCGGTATCGTGATTTTTCTAACTATTCTCTCCTAACATATTTTCTATGTGGTTTGGATGCAGTGACAAAGAAGATGGGTAATTGATGGAGCTTTCACAGCCCGTGTTTCAATATTTTGCCGAGATGATGATACCATGAGACACCTGTTAGATGATATGGCAGAGTTTGACTATTACTGGTATTCACAATCTCAATACCCAGATTTACAGACCAACCATTCGAGCTTCAAAAGGAGGAGGGAAGTTGTTCGCAGTTGATCTTACATCCGCTAGAGGATATCATGAGAAAGCTTGTGGCATCGACTGTGGAAACTATAGAAGATCTGAAAAAGTCTAGATGCGAACTTGCGGAGCACATGGAGAATATCAAGAGATCACTCGTCCATGAATATCGAGAACAAGAGGTGAAGCTAGATACTCAAGCAGTGACCAATCCAATTTGGCTCGATGATGATGATTCAGAGAACCAGGACTGGGAGTGCGAATCAATTCCTGCTGAAGATTTAGAGGTTCTTGAGTCTTCTCTTATTATTTAACCTCAGCCGGAAGATGTACTGGAAGAAACAACATATGATGGAGTACCAGTTTCGAAATATTTTGGTTTACAAGTGCCTACAAAGATATTCTCTTCCCATGTTTTTCAGCTTCAGAGTGTTGTTGAGGTGACGAGCTTAATCTGTTTACATCTAGCCAAGCTTGAGGGCATATGGAACCAAGACCCATTTGTGGTGTCATATGACACTTACTTTGGGCGTCAGCCGCTCTTTAAGCAGTGCTTCTGAGAGTCAAGCCGATGACTGAAAATCAAGCGCTGGCTGGGAGGCAACCCAGTGTATTTTCCCTTTATTTCATCTTTGTTTGTTTTGTTTTATTTACCTTGTTTTTCAGAACCTAGCCACCCCATCTGCTGTCCAAAGTTTCAATAGGAATCTTTCGTTATTCATCTAGATATCGCAGAGGAAAACGTTGACACTTAAACCAGGGGAGTATTGTTTTTCTTTTTTCTCTTGCATTTTCATCTTGTGTTTGCATTTTTGTTGTTAGTGCTAGAGCATTGAGGGCAATGCTTTGGTTAAGTGTGGGGGGAGTTTCATTCGTTTTTTGTCATTTTGTCTGCATTTGTTTTGTTGCGTACTTGCATATAGTTCGTTTCGTATCATTTGTTAATTTGTTAGTTTTTGTCTTGTTACATAAGTAGGATGGAAATTGATAGCCTATGAAGAGATTGTGAGAAAATAGTTTTTTGTGAAAATTTGCTCTTGATTGGATATGAGAAACTTGAGGTTGAGTAGTGAATATTCTTAAGCACACATGTTTGACCAGTGAACTGTAGCGAGGTATTAGACGAGTTGGTGTCTGTTGGACCATTGCACGGCAATAGGTGTCTGTGAAACTTGATAGTTTCTTGAACCTTGATGATTTTTTGATGTGACACCTACGATCTTGGGCGTACCTTAGAAAAAAAAAATTTTTACAATTCCATCCGGGCCTTGACAGGATTGAAATCCTAAAAGAGCAAGATCAAGGCTAAGTATGCGGAGTAAATGGGGTTGATGCTCCATCCGGGCTATAGACGAGGGGATTAGAAAGAAAAAATAGAATGATTTTTCATATTCTAGCCAGTTATAGCTAAGTCAGCGGGTAATTATTGGGGCTATTGCAATACCGAGTGCAAAATCCGGAGGTACGTAATTTTATCTCAAGAGAGTTGTGTTGTGTTAAAGGGTTGTTGAGAGGAGGGATTCTTGAGGGTGAAACGTACACTGAAGTGTCTTAGGTTGGCGAAAAGTCTTAAAACTTTGCCTTTTGAAGTTGCACTAGCTGGAATAACATGACACACACACACGTTTGCTCTTAACTGAAGATGGATTGTAGAAAATCAAGAGTGTTCGTAGTTTTGAATTTTGGATTTTTCTGAGGCTACGATGTCAAGATCCATACTTACTTATGTTGTTTTGTTTTGTTTGCATATTGTTTTCCATAACTTGCTCGAGGGCGAGCAAGGAGTAAGTGTGGGGGTATTTGATGGGCATGTTTGTGTTGCATATTTTAATATCATTGTGTTGTTGTTTTGCATGCATTTATGTGTTTTAATTAAGAATTGTGTTCATATTTCATGTATCGCATCTACATTACATTCTCCCGTGTTTATTGTATAGGACGTAGCGTTTTGTCGAGGAAAAGATGGAAAAGCTTTTGCGCGAGAATGAATTACGGAGCAGAAATGATCCAAAAATCATATTTAATTTTATAGAAGTCAAAATCTGATCTCCACCGTCCAGAATAAAGTTCAAGATATTTTGAAGCAGCTGTCCAAATTTCAGCTCAATCCGACGGCTAGATCTCTGGATATGAATTTTGCAAAATCGCTGCTTGCTGGGAGAAAAGTTGCTCGCTCGATCCGCAAGATGTTGCGGATCGAGCCAGCCCAAAAAATATGAAAACAGTAGGTTTGGAATTTTTGCTCGCTCGATCCGCAATATCTTGCGGATCGAGTGAGACGTGCTGTTCGGGAAAAATTCTGTAATTTAGGAATTTTTATTATTAAGGACTCTAGCCTTAATTAAAATAGATATCTCGAATTTTAGAGTGAAAAGAATGATTCTGAAGAACTCTTGACAGCTTGGAACGCGAAGAACAATCTGGCGGCTAGGTTTTATCTTTCTTGTTCTTAGATTTTAATTCTTCTTGTTTTTAGTACTTGGTTGAGGAAGACAAAACCCTTGATTTAGTTTATTCATGAGATTTTGATTTTCAATGTTTGATTTTTATCAAGTATCAAGAATTATTCTGAATTGATTGATATGCTTGTGTATGAGATTTTTAGATTGGCCATCTTAGGATTTCATTATACAAACAAAAGCTAAAATAGAATTCAAATCCGTAATTGTTTGAAACCTCTAATTTGCGAAGCATCTGCGTGTAATATTTTCTGCTGTTGAATTTATTATTTCGTAGGGATAATAATTGACTAGGCTAAATACAACCGCTGGTGTTTGTGTTGTCTAATTTCGTCAGTTTTACTAGTTTGAATGCTACCGTGGATTTAAATTTGATCGCTGGTATTGGGTTAGTTTATGGGATAAGGGTTAACTTAGACTGCTGTTGTCTAGTTAACTAAAATTAAGGTGAGACTGGAATTAAATTTCCAATGACGAATATTTGATGAGATTAATTATTATTTTAGTGAATCGATGATTGAATGAATGAATATCAAGGGTGTAGTCGACTGATACCAAGTCTTATTTCGTATTGATTTCCTCAGATAATTTTTAATCTTGCATGATAGTGATAATTTAATTATTTAATTGCTAAAATTTTTAGTAGTTAATCTCAACCCAAAACCTCCTTTTATTTTAAAGAACACTTTTAAATTTACTTTTTCTCATGGGAACGATCCCTACTCACACTACTGCATTATTTGTTTATCTGATTGAGTCGGGTAATTTGGGCGTGATACGACTAAGCGCTACCAGTATCGTTCCCACGAGGATTGAAAATTTATATTCACATTAAGTCTTGTAATTAAAATAATCTCAACTTTGTTTAGAAAATCAATGTAGCACCTAGGATTTCATAATTTAAATTCCATGCCTAAAATTATTTTTTTTTATAATTATGATGTTTAATTTTTTGGAATTAATTGCTTAAGTTTTCTTTAAAATTTAAGTGCTCAAATATTTTAAGTTATTTATTATTGAAATATTTGAGACAATGACTTCCGGTTCCGGCGTTTGGCTGAAACAACCCTAACCTCTAAGCTTAAATTAAATAATAAAGAAAATACTGATTTTAAAAAAAAAATTGCCATGACTCGTTTGAAAAGTAAACAAGCCACCTTGACCCAGTCAGCATTTCAAATAAAGGAAAGAAACGATGACTGAAAGTCTCAAATGCAATAATCATAAACGTTCAAAGACTAAGTAACCACTTTCGGGTTACAACATAAAGTAAACTAAGAAATAACCTTCAACATAATCTCAAGTGTGCTAATCATAAACATGCAAAGACAAGTAGCCATCTCCCGGTTACAAAATAAAGTGCGCTAATCAAAAACATGCAAAGGCAAGTAACCACCTCCCGGTTACAAAATAAAGAGCGCTAAGCATAAACATGCAAGGACAAGTAACCACCTCCCGGTTACAAAATAAGGTGCGATAATCGTAAACATGCAAAGAAAAGTAACCATCTCCCGGTTACAAAATAAGGTACGCTAAGAAATAAACTTCAACAAGCACAGGGAAAACACATCCTGGCTAAAAACTACAATTCTCATAATCATTACTACACATCAGAGTTAATACGCGGAAAACTTAAACATTCAACAGCGACGGTCATTGGGCTTCGCACTACCAGTGGCCTCAACCCAGTGGATCCTGCCCCTCAATCACCTCAACATATAACTCATCACCTGCAATCAAACAAGCGTAGTGAGTCTAAAGACTCAACAAGCATAAACAGTTGATAACAAGGTTTAAAATACATGATGATGTACTCAAACTATGATACATAGTATACTTTGAACTTTAACTGTAAATATGCATGAAACTAGAAAGTATAGTAACATGCATTGATGAACTCACGCTATGGGAGACCTTCAACTTTCATAACTTAAACTGAACCTCATGCATTTCTGATAGACTGACATAAAAGTGAGACGAGTCAACTGAAACTTTGAAACTTTAACTTTTCTTTTCTTTTCCTTTTCCTTTTCCTTTTTTCCTCTAGAAATCAGATCCTTGGATTGTGACCCTCTGTTTCGATCATGATCATGGCTGCAGTGCACTATGCCGGCAAGACGACGAGATTTCTCCCGACGAACTTAACCCCTCTGTGGCAAGGAGATCGAGATAATTCCCGATCCCACATTGCCCCTCTGTGGCAAGGAGACCGAGATTACTCCCGATCTCACATTGTCCTCTGTGGCAAGGATAAACAAGATGTCTCTTGCTCCGTACCTAAACCTCTATAACCTCTTGGTGAGTAGACCGAGGCATCCCCCGGCCTAGCAACACCCCTCTTTGTCACAAACAAATCACTTCATTCAAAAACATTTACTTTCTTTTCCTTTTCATTCATTAAGACTCGACTCACCCCTCTTTATAGCATGCAAAACAAGAAAACTTCCTTTCACTTTATGAAACTCAAGAACATGTCATATGCACACGAATAGGCAACCTTTAAGACATGAGACTCAACTCAAAAATGTGGGTGTAAGGTGGATGAGTGGCTGCCCCTAAGACAAAAGAAACACTTCACTCAACAATTTCTCTCAAACTTGACGTAGCCCGAGCAAGAGAACCGTAAGACCCTAAACTTTGTCATGCATTAACCAAAACCTGTCCCGCTTGAACCGAAACTTAAAAAACACTTCAAATTACCCCTAGGAATAGGTGGTAACATCAAATGATCAAACGAGCTAATTGACAAGACAAGAAAATTGGACAGTCCCTTTTTACAAAGAAAAATCTGCACCTACACCTCCAACTTAAAAGACTCATAACTTGGTCCAAACTTATCCGAAATAAGCCCATTTTATACCGACATGACCACAACATCATGAACTTTACTATGGTACAGCCCTAACCCTGCCCAGACCTCAGCCAAGACCTGCCCTGCCCCGTGAACAGTACTGCCCTGCACACTCAACAATACCCAACTTACCTCTAACTCAAAAATTCAACCCCATAACCCTCTTTCCTCAACTTTTCTCCATACCAAACAACAATACACCTCAAATAACATCTCTTAGGACTTATCCCAAGCACTAGGGAAACACTCAACCACACTCCCGCTCCACAATTTCGAAATCATCAAGATCAAGCACCAAACGTGTCTTGATCCTTGTTCAATCAATGTAACCAATTGCCAAACAACATAATGCATTAATCATACATTCAAAACAGCCCTAATATCATGAAAATTTCGAAATATATATAGGGCATACTTCTGAAAATTTCGAAAATCATATATGCAATCAAAACACTCCATTCTTTCCATCATAATTCAAAATGCAACTCCTTAAAACATATAGCACTTCCAAATTTCAAAAATCCCCCAAGAACCCTACTGAAAATTGTCAAAATTTCGAACCCTATATGCATACATTAACAAGCATTTCGAAAATATTTAAGGGAATAAGAACAAGAGCATAAATAGCTTGAATGAGAGCCAAGAAATGCTTATACTTGCCTTCATCAAAACAACAAGAAAATCAATGGAGAAGGGAGGGGAGCTCAAAGCTTCGAACCAAAGCTAGACCAAGCTCCTCCGGTGACCTCCTAGCTCCGGCAGTGGTGGTGGCTGGCCGGCGGCGGCCGGAGAACTAAGAAGAAGAGGGAGCCGAAATGTTGAAGAGAATGGAGAGGAGGGGGGGGGGGGCGGCCAAGAGAGGAAAAGATGAGCTAGGGTTTTAACTTTTCTTTTGCTTTGGAGTCAAGAAAGAATGTGTACCAAGTGTACTAGTGTAAGCATGTGTATATATAAAGTAGTGTGAATGTGTGTGAGTCAATGTGTAACTTTGACTAGAAAAGGTCATACTCCAAAAGCACTTTTAACTTTTCTTTTAAAACAAATGCTAGCATTTTTCCCCTAAGTTTGAAAGTCTCTAATAAAATAATTAAAGTTGGAAATTTAGTATTCCAGGTCTCAAATATTGCTTTTCAGAGGAATTTGAAAATAAACTCAAGAATGCGATAAAAGCGATTCTTGTTACCCGAAAATTCTAAAAATCCAAACTTCAACATTTTTCCTCCGAAACTCACACATAATAACATTAGAAGTACAGTCTGGGAATAACCGCCATAATCCACCACTGCCGAGGTCGGATCCGGAGAACCCTGAACTTAAAAACTTTAACATAAATATACTTGAAATATTTGAACAGTCAGAACTTTAAAGGAAAATTAAACAGTCGCCTCAAAAAATTAAAATCAACACTTTAAATATTTTGATGTCACAACAATCAGTGAAATATTTACCTAAAAGACAGAGCGAATAAAATGATTTAAACAACTAGACAAACAATTAAAAGTCATTTAAATAAATACACTAACGGCATAGAAACCTTTAAAATGATTTAGACAGATAACGACTTAAAAATAATTAAGCTAAACATTTAAAATCATTTAAACGAATAGACTAAGCAATTAAAGTAATTTAAATATGAAAGCTTAAACCTTTAAAATACTTAAAACAAATAAGCTGCACGATAAAAAAAATCATTTGAATAAATAAGCTAGACATTTAAAATTATTTAAATAAACAAATATTGAACCTTTTAAATATTTAAAACGATTAAATTTCAGAATAGAATCATTTTAAAAATACATAAACTTAAACAATTAAACATAATTCACATATAGAATTTAAATCAATTAAACTAAAAATAATAATCATAATATTTATTAAATTAATGAATGCGATTTAGTAGATTGGATTTCAGGTACTACAATTCCTCCCTCCCTTAAATGGAATTTCGTCCTCGAAATTCAGGATATACTAACTAGGTCTGGACACGTACGACTAATTAAACATCAACTTTTCTAACTCTTCACTCACCTGAGTTGACACTCAATACCTTACTCTGCGCACTATGATGCTTATTGACATCTATATCCTCAAGGATTTGGTTAACTCCTTCTGCAAAAAAAATAAAATAAAATAAAATTTACATTTCTTACTTATTCCCAAGTGGTCTTATCCTCAAGAAAATTCCATCACTCCTCAAATTTGCTTTCGATCCAAATATACAAACTTAAAAGCGTCATCTTAATGCAACCGATAAGTTCTCCATGTTACAGATTCTTAGATCTTTAATTTATTGCACAACATACCTTTGCTAACCTTATACCCTACGCCAGAACTCCAGGCCATAGAGTTCATACATTCCATAAAAAATTTATGTCGACCTCAACCAAAACTTAAAAACTTTCCAACAACAAAGCTACACCTAAGGTATATTTACCAAGTAGACTTAACTTACATAATATTCAATTCGAGCTCTTAAGAAATTCACAAGTTCCCAAAATACTTAGAGACTAAGCACTACACTTTCCTAAATAGGATAGCTTAGGGACTATACAATTCTATCTCGTTAAACCTCGGATATGATATGAATCTTATTCATACTTCCTCAACATCGATACATGAATCCCGTCATGTATCACTAACAACTCTGCGCCATCTCAAAAGATAAAACATATTACCTATCTCCTCAACAATCACATAAGTACCGACAAATTGAGTTAATTTCCTATTATACCTAAATCGATAGTATTACAGGGCAACGATACCTTCAAGAACAACTTATTAACCAATTTGAGATTCTAAAGATCTATACCACTTATTAGCAGTTCTGCGCTTAATGATCACGGACTACTCTCAATCTCTTATTAGTTACCATAACTCACAACGCTTAAAGGGATGCTTAAAGTTCTCTTAAGCAACGACTCTAGTTCGGTTAACCTTTAAGTGGAAATAGTGACTCTCCTCATCTTAGGATTGATTGACTCATTCCTGTAAATAAATCTAATCTAATCCTTGATAAGGAAATATATAACCTTAAAATCCACTGTTGTTCAATTCCTATGGTAAAAGCCGTTAACATATAGAATCCAAATAGGTGCCTAAACAGATCTCAATTATCCATTCATAAATTTCTACGTTCACCTCTAGCAGCTTTGATTCTACCGGAAGTTCAACTCTTGATTAGGATTTCCCAATAGATTTATCCACCTTTTCTAATCCAGGCGGAACGACTAAGAAATTCATATTTATCCTTGAAGCCAAAACATACCACGAACTATTATCCACTTATTGGATTAGATCGTCTCTAAGTACAAAATATTTCTTACCTATCGCCTGAAGACATGTCTCGAATCTCTAATTCAATTTGACGGCAAGTCTGAAAATCCAAAAAAATTCCCAAATATTAAATGTACAACCTGAATTCAAATTTCAAGGACTTAGTATACCACTGGACACCTCAAACGGTGCCTTAATTACCTTAGTATTACCCCGAGAAATAAATCTACATCTTATCCAAAAAAATAAAACTATCAGAAAATTCTATTCGTCATCATGCATCCAAAGTTGGTGCATTAGTCTTACCGGTTGACGTCCGCAAAAATCTTAGAACGCTAATATAAAGTACTCAAAATTCTTCTAGCGGCAGCTCTATTTCCTTCAATGTTCTAAATAATAACCAGGTTAAAACACACCCAATCCGCTTACCAACAATCTTCTGATCGCTCTTAATGGTCCGGTCTAAAATTGAAGTAACACCTTCAATTAATTCACTAACTAGCAGTCTTCCTGTTAGGACTTGATATAATTGATAATCACCATTCCTCGGAACACAATTATAACTTAGGATCTTATCAAGTACTTATTACTAAATTCCAATAGTCTAAACTCTCACTATGCGGTCACGAGACAATTCTCTATTCAAGAAGTCGAAATGATAATCGAAACTATAATCCACCAAACTTCTCATCATGATGGATCATGGAAGGAAACAAACATACATGTAATGCTTCTTCATACGAAATGAAATGATGCAAGCATTACAAACAAGCGAGCTGAAAATAAGAATTTAGATAAGTGAAATCAACTCACTCACAATTCAATTTTAGAGATGAATGAATAATAATGGAGGCTTCATGAAAAATGAATATGAGCCAACAAGGTACAAATCTCGTTATCATTCATCAGGGGTGATGAAATCATGCTCAAACAATCAAAGTACAATCAAGGGTAGTCAGTGTTACTTCAATCGAGAGAAGTCCACACAAGTCAAAAAAATTTAGGGAAGCAACGGTACAAAGACGTATTCAGGAGTCAACCACACAACGCAAGTAGATCACCAATAAAATACAAAATGATGCTTACTCGCATCGACATGTGTGGTTCTAGTACTGGAGAAAAGAAAAAAAAAATTTCAATAAATGTGAAATACGAACATGGCCTTATTAAAAGTTCAACCAATGTCAAAGTGGCAGAATTCAAGGTTGACTTATGTCATATGATTCCATAATGCACAAAGGAAGTGCAAAGATATTTCAGATGTTCAAAAGTATATGTTGCGATGAATACGAGCACAAAGAAGTAAAGGAATTAATGATCGGAATAATAGTTCACATAATCGAAAGACTCATTAATAACCGATTCACTATTCTTCAACAACAAAATTGCCCAAAAGAACAAAATAAAACTCAAACTATCCATAAAAATATAAAACAAAGTGCGAATCCCAAGTCTTTGCACAGATTCGATTCATTAACTTAACTGGCCAAAACATAAGTCTCATCGATTCTAAACAAACTATGCACTTAGTTGCATCCGACTAGAATCCAATATAAGAAAACAACTCACAACAGAAATACACAATTACTATCTCCTAATGCACAAGTTAAATATTTCCAACAAACTCCTACTACTCTTCAATATCACTAACACTACTGGATAACTCAAACAACCACCACGTACTGTCCAAAACTGGAAGGAACATTGGTACACCTACTCCGTTTAACTTGAAATCGCATGCTATAAAATATAGACAGTCAAATAGTACACTTTAACTACTAAAGAAATTTCAAACAATAAAACATTGAGCTACACATCTAAATAAATTAAACATCTAACTTGAAAATATTTTAAAAAGGACGACATCAAAACATTTAAAGTAACAGTCTCATATGCGTCTAAACATATAAAATTCCTTAATACTTACAGACCTTGAGGCGAGATCCCTTGAGTTTCAGCAACCGGAAGTAGGCTCAGCCCATACCAAGACCGCGCTCTGATACCAACTGAAACAACCCTAACCTCTAAGCTTAAATTAAATAATAAAGAAAATACTGATTTTAAAAAAAAAATTGCCATGACTCGTTTGAAAAGTAAACAAGCCACCTTGACCCAGTCAGCATTTCAAATAAAGGAAAGAAACGATGACTGAAAGTCTCAAATGCAATAATCATAAACGTTCAAAGACTAAGTAACCACTTTCGGGTTACAACATAAAGTAAACTAAGAAATAACCTTCAACATAATCTCAAGTGTGCTAATCATAAACATGCAAAGACAAGTAGCCATCTCCCGGTTAGAAAATAAAGTGCGCTAATCAAAAACATGCAAAGGCAAGTAACCACCTCCCGGTTACAAAATAAAGAGCGCTAAGCATAAACATGCAAGGACAAGTAACCACCTCCCGGTTACAAAATAAGGTGCGATAATCGTAAACATGCAAAGACAAGTAACCATCTCCCGGTTACAAAATAAGGTGCGCTAAGAAATAAACTTCAACAAGCACAGGGAAAACACATCCTGGCTAAAAACTACAATTCTCATAATCATTACTACACATCAGAGTTAATACGCGGAAAACTTAAACATTCAACAGCGACGGTCATTGGGTTTCGCACTACCAGTGGCCTCAACCCAGTGGATCCTGCCCCTCAATCACCTCAACATATAACTCATCACCTGCAATCAAACAAGCGTAGTGAGTCTAAAGACTCAACAAGCATAAACAGTTGATAACAAGGTTTAAAATACATGATGATGTACTCAAACTATGATACATAGTATACTTTGAACTTTAACTGTAAATATGCATGAAACTAGAAAGTATAGTAACATGCATTGATGAACTCACGCTATGGGAGACCTTCAACTTTCATAACATTCAACTTTCATAACTTAAACTGAACCTCATGCATTTCTGATAGACTGACATAAAAGTGAGACGAGTCAACTGAAACTTTGAAACTTTAACTTTTCTTTTCTTTTCCTTTTCCTTTTCCTTTTTCCTCTAGAAATCAGATTCTTGGATTGTGACCCTCTGTTTCGATCATGATCATGGCTGCAGTGCACTATGCCTGCAAGACGACGAGATTTCTCCCGACAAACTTAACCCCTCGGTGGCAAGGAGATCGAGATAACTCCCGATCCCACATTGCCCCTCTGTGGCAAGGAGACCGAGATTACTCCCGATCTCACATTGCCCTCTGTGGCAAGGATAAACAAGATGTCTCTTGCTCCCTACCTAAACCTCTATAACCTCTTGGTGAGTAGACTGAGGCATCCCCCGGCCTAGCAACACCCCTCTTTGTCACAAACAAATCACTTCATTCAAAAACATTTACTTTCTTTTCCTTTTCATTCATTAAGACTCGACTCACCCCTCTTTATAGCATGCAAAACAAGAAAACTTCCTTTCACTTTATGAAACTCAAGAACATGTCATATGCACACGAATAGGCAACCTTTAAGACATGAGACTCAACTCAAAAATGTGGGTGTAAGGTGGATGAGTGGCTGCCCCTAAGACAAAAGAAACACTTCACTCAACAATTTCCCTCAAACTTGACGTAGCCCGAGCAAGAGAACCGTAAGACCCTAAACTTTGTCATGCCTTAACCAAAACCTGTCCCGCTTGAACCGAAACTTAAAAAACACTTCAAATTACCCCTAGGAATAGGTGGTAACATCAAATGATCAAACGAGCTAATTGACAAGACAAGAAAATTGGACAGTCCCTTTTTACAAAGAAAAATCTGCACCTACACCTCCAACTTAAAAGACTCATAACTTGGTCTAAACTTATCCGAAATAAGCCCATTTTATACCGACATGACCACAACATCATGAACTTTACTATGGTACAGCCCTAACCCTGCCCAGACCTCAGCCAAGACCTGCCCTGCCCCGTGAACAGTACTGCCCTGCACACTCAACAATACCCAACTTACCTCTAACTCAAAAATTCAACCCCATAACCCTCTTTCCTCAACTTTTCTCCATACCAAACAACAATAAACCTCAAATAACATCTCTTAGGACTTATCCCAAGCACTAGGGCAACACTCAACCACACTCCCGCTCCGCAATTTCGAAATCATCAAGATCAAGCACCAAACGTGTCTTGATCCTTGTTCAATCAATTTAACCAATTGCCAAACAACATAATGCATTAATCATACATTCAAAACAGCCCTAATATCATGAAAATTTCGAAATATATATAGGGCATACTTCTGAAAATTTCGAAAATCATATATGCAATCAAAACACTCCATTCTTTCCATCATAATTCAAAATGCAACTCCTTAAAACATATAGCACTTCCAAATTTCAAAAATCCCCCAAGAACCCTACTGAAAATTGTCAAAATTTCGAACCCTATATGCATACATTAACAAGCATTTCGAAAATATTTAAGGGAATAAGAACAAGAGCATAAATAGCTTGAATGAGAGCCAAGAAATGCTTATACTTGCCTTCATCAAAACAACCAAGAAAATCAATGGAGAAGGGAGGGGAGCTCAAAGCTTCGAACCAAAGCTAGACCAAGCTCCTCCGGTGACCTCCTAGCTCCGGCAGTGGTGGTGGCTGGCCGGCGGCGGCCGGAGAACTAAGAAGAAGAGGGAGCCGAAATGTTGAAGAGAATGGAGAGGAGGGGGGGGGGGGCGGCCAAGAGAGGAAAAGATGAGCTAGGGTTTTAACTTTTCTTTTGCTTTGGAGTCAAGAAAGAATGTGTACCAAGTGTACTAGTGTAAGCATGTGTATGTATAAAGTAGTGTGAATGTGTGTGAGTCAATGTGTAACTTTGACTAGAAAAGGTCATACTCCAAAAGCACTTTTAACTTTTCTTTTAAAACAAATGCTAGCATTTTTCCCCTAAGTTTGAAAGTCTCTAATAAAATAATTAAAGTTGGAAATTTAGTATTCCAGGTCTCAAATATTGCTTTTCAGAGGAATTTGAAAATAAACTCAAGAATGCGATAAAAGCGATTCTTGTTACCCGAAAATTCTAAAAATCCAAACTTCAACATTTTTCCTCCGAAACTCACACATAATAACATTAGAAGTACAGTCTGGGAATAACCGCCATAATCCACCACTGCCGAGGTCGGATCCGGAGAACCCTGAACTTAAAAACTTTAACATAAATATACTTGAAATATTTGAACAGTCAGAACTTTAAAGGAAAATTAAACAGTCGCCTCAAACAATTAAAATCAACACTTTAAATATTTTGATGTCACAACAATCAGTGAAATATTTACCTAAAAGACAGAGCGAATAAAATGATTTAAACAACTAGACAAACAATTAAAATTCATTTAAATAAATACACTAACGGCATAGAAACCTTTAAAATGATTTAGACAGATAACGACTTAAAAATAATTAAGCTAAACATTTAAAATCATTTAAACGAATAGACTAAGCAATTAAATTAATTTAAATATGAAATCTTAAACCTTTAAAATACTTAAAACAAATAAGTTGCACGATAAAAAAAAATCATTTGAATAAATAAGCTAGACATTTAAAATTATTTAAATAAACAAATATTGAACCTTTTAAATATTTAAAACGATTAAATTTCAGAATAGAATCATTTTAAAAATACATAAACTTAAACAATTAAACATAATTCACATATAGAATTTAAATCAATTAAACTAAAAATAATAATCATAATATTTATTAAATTAATGCATGCGATTTAGTAGATTAGATTTCAGGTACTACATTGGCGATTGTGGATTTCGGCGGTGAATTCCAAGATTTGTTATTTTAAAAGTTTAGTAGGGAGGTAGGAGGAAATTAGATGAGGGTTTGAAAGTTAGAAGTTTTCGGGTATCCGAAAGCATTTTTTTTATTATTGCAATATTGGGCTTATTCTTTAAATTTTTTAAAAGTTAGAATTTTCATAAACCCGAATTAGTTAAACCCAATTTAATATTTTTAATTGGAATTTTTAAACTTAAGAATTTTATTAGTGTAAGTTAGTAGGCAAAAGTTGTAGCACTTTAAAGTTGTACTATTAAAGCAACACTTACACCTACTTTTAATTACTTGCACCTATGCTTACACACACATGTACACACTACACACTACACACTCAACTTTTAAACACAAATTAAAACATTTTTTTTTGGGAAACACTAGCCCCATTTTCTACCCAAAGAGCCGACCCCCCCCCCTATCTCTTTCCCTCATTCCCTCTCCCACCTTCGGCTGTCCCCTTCTCCAAGCTCCTGCCGCCGCCGCCGTCGCCGGGAAGCCACCTAGTGAGGTTGTTCTTGAAGTTAGTCAATTGTTTCCAGCCTTCATCCCTCTCATTTCAATTTTTCTTGGGTAGAAAAGATCAAGGCAAGTATATTCATTTACTTGGGCATTCAAGCAAGCTAACTAAGCCTCTTTCCATGTTTCTTGATATATTTTGAATGGTTGATGTTTTTTCAAGACTAGGTTTCGGTTTTTAGGGATTTTTCAGCTAGGGTTATGTTAAATTTTGAAAATTTCCCATATGTTCATGATTAAGAGTTGAATGATGCATTGTGATGAGAAAAATGTTGGGTTTCAATGCATATTGTCACTCTTGAAAATTTCAGAAGTGATGCAAGCCTAAATTTCGAATTTTATATGGTGAGTGGGCTGTTTTTGAAGCATGTGAAGTGTATTTTATTGCTTGGTAATTGGTTGCATTGGTTGTTCATGAATTCAAGGCTTGTTGCATAAAAATTGATGTTTTTGAATTTGTGGAGTGGAGGTATGGTTGAGGGCTGCCAAGGTGTTTGTGTTAAGTCCTAAGAGATGATATTGAGTGTGTTTGGTGGTTTGGAAGTAGGTGGGAGTAAGGGAATACGGCTCGGTGATGTTTCCTCCTAGTAGAAGTGTTGAAGAATGAGGTTTGCCTTGAACAGGGCCTACTGAGTTTGATGCAGGGGGGGTGTCATATGAGGTTTGGGCGTGGTTAGGGCTGGTCCTAGGTCAAGTTCATGAAGTTTTGGTCGTGTCGGTATAAAATGGGCTTGTTTCGGTTAAGATTTCAATGAGTTATGGGTCTTTGAAGTTAAGGTGTCGGTGCAGAATTTTAGGAGTAAAAGTGCGCTGTCCGGAATTGAGTTTTGATAGGATTGCTTTTCTGGTCAAATGAGATTAAAAACTGGTCCTATGGTTATTTGGTAGTGTTTGGAGAGTGTCGGTTTGAGCGGGGTCGAATTTGGTTAAGGTAAGATAGAGTTAAGGACTTTTCGGTTTGATTGCTCGGGTTTTGCCTTGTTAGTAGAAAGTGGAGTTAAAGTTGGGTATTTCACCTAGGGGCAGCCACTCTCCCACCCTATGTCCACAATCTTGTGTTAATTCTCATTTCCTAAAGTTTCATACTTGTATGTTTGGGTTTCGCCTTTGAGCCGAGCAAATGTTTATAAAGGAAGTCGCATTTAACCATGCATGCTAAGTATTTTGAGCCGAGTCAAAGAAGGAAAAAGAAAACATATTTTTTTTAAACGAAGTGATTTGATTGTGACGAGACAGGGTATTGATGGGTGGGGGATGCCTCATTCACTTACCATAGACGGGTAGATCGAGATCGGGAGACATCCCGGGATCCCTACCAAAATAGATGGGTAGTGTGAGATCGGGAGAAATCTCGGGATCCCTACCAAATGACAGATAAAGGGGTGAGTCACTTCGGGAGGAATCTCGGCGTCTTGCCGGCATAGTGCACTGCAGCTATTTATCAATCAAAATAGAGGGTCACAATTCAAGGATCTAAGTTTACAGTTTACAGTTTCAGTTTCAGTATCAGTTGACTCGTCTTATTTCATTCAGTTTTCAGTCATGCATGAGTTTCAGTTAAGTTAAGAAAGTTCAAGAATTTCATAGCGTGAGTTGGCGTGTGTTCATCATTTACATGTTGTCTCATTCTGTTGTAGCATGCGCATTCTTACAGCTTATGTTTCAAGTATATTATGTACCGTATTTTGAGTATTACTGCAGTTATTTTAAACCCTTGTTATTACACTGTTTATACTTGCTGGGTCATTAGACTCACTATGCTTGTTTGTTTGCCAGGTGAGGAGGAGTTCCCAGGGACCGAGGGGCAGGATCCTCGAGGTTGAGGACGCTGGCGGTGCAAGGCCCTATGACCATCGCTGTTTTATTTTAAGTTCCGCATAAGACTCTGTTTTGAATAAAGAATTTGTCTATGAGTACTTTCAGTATTAGACAGGATATGTTTCCCTGTGCTTGAATTTTTATGATTTGAAGTTTGTTATCGCTATTATTGCAACCTTGTGGGGTTGCCATTTATTTTTGAAGATTATGGTTATCGCAGCTTGGTTTTCTTTTATCACTTTACTCCATTTTGTTAGAACTTCTGCGTGTGACAGAGTGGTTTGTTTATTTTCAAACAAGTCATGGCAAATTTTTTTTAAAAAAAATCCGCATTTTTCTTTAATATTTAATTAAGTTTAGAGGTTAGGGCCGTTTCAGTAGGTATCAGAGCACGGTCTTGGTTTGGGCTGAGCCTACTGCCGGTTGCCAAAACTCAAGGGATCTCGCCTCAAAGTCTGTAAGATTTATGTTTTGCTTATTGATATTTGTTCAGATTAGTAGCATTAGTTTCTTAAATTATTTTAGCATGTGTTAAGTTTAAATAAAAATCTTTTTCTTAAGACATGAAATTTGAATTTTTGGAATTTGAACTTGCGCTCAGATGACACCTCGACGTGATCTCCATGCACCTCCTCCACCCCCTCCACTAGTTGATGTTGGGGCTCAGGTGCTAACTGGCCTGGCTCGTATCTTAGAGCAGCATGCTGAGGCCCCGAGGGCTAGACCTAGTGCGGTCTATGAGCAGTTCAGGAAGATGGATCCTAAGGACTTCTCTGGTACTACGGATCCGATGGTAGCGAAGGGCTGGATTCGCTCGCTAGAGGCGATTTTCCGCTACATGGATTTGGGAGATGCGGACCGAGTTTGCTGTATGACTTTCCTTCTCAAGGATGACGTCGCCTTGTGGTTTGAGGGTGTGGAGAAGACTGTTGATGTTACCACACTGACTTGGGAAGCATTCAAGACCCTCTTCTATGAGAAGTACTTTACAGCTGAGGTAAGGGCGCAGTTGAAGAAAGAGTTCATGAGTCTCCGGCAGGAAGATCTGACTGTATCCGAGTTTGTTCAAAAATTTGAGAGGGGTTGCCACTTTGTGCCATTGATAGGGAATGATGAGGTGGAGAAGTTGCAACACTTTGTTGCGTGTCTGAGGCCTACCATTCGTAGGGATGCGGTGATGGCTGAGCCACTGGATTATGCAACTGCTGTCAGGAAAGATATGAGGTCCGAGCAGTCTTTGAAGGACATCAGTGCCGAGGTTCATGTCAAGAGAGCCTTCACTCATCAGGGTCACCAGAAGCAGCATGGCAAGAAGCCATATCAGGGACAACAGAGGCAGCAGAGGCCCCAGGGGCACCATCAGGCACAGAGAACCGCTTCTCCCAGGACTGAGGATAAGCCTATTTCCAGACATGCCGCCGTCCACACTTTGGGAAGTGCTTGAAGGAGGCAGGAGTGTGTTTCAAATGCAAGAAGTCGGGTCATGTAGCTAAAGACTGCCCGAAGTTGAGGAGGCCCATGCAGGGTCGAGTGTTCATGATGCAGGCCGAGGAGGCCGACCCAGACACCACACTCATCACAGGTAACATCTTAAGTTTTTGAGTTTAGAGCAGTTAAACGATTCACTGATGCATGTGATTCTAAGTATTCTTGTTCGGGGTTAATGTTTTAATGGCATGTTGCATGGTTGAAGAATTTGACTGTATTGACATGCGTATAATCTTATTTGGGATTTGATGATTTAGAATGAATCTAAGTAGAACTTGTGTTATTTAACTTCATTCTTTTTCGTGGATGGATTCACCGTTAATGCAGGAAGGATTTTAGTAGCTGGTGTAGCCACCAGAGCTTTTTTAGACTCAGGGGCTACCCATTCTTTCATTTCGGAGGCTTTTGCCCATAAAAGGGGTATTCAGCACGAAGAATTTTTGATTGGGTTTTCAATGACTATCCCATCAGGGGAAGAACTGTCCACGAGGAGTATAGTGAAGAATATTGAGCTCTTGCTTCAAGGGCAACCAGTGAGTGCCGATCTGATAGTGTTGCCCATGCCTGAGTTTGAATTGATACTTGGGATGGATTGGATGACGAAGAACGCTGTGGTGATTGATTTTCAACAGCGATCAGTGATGTACAGACCGGAGGGAGAAGACCCATTCAAGTTCGAGGCTACTAGGAGTTCGAAGAGGACTCAGCTTATATCTCTCATGCAAGCTAAGCAGTTGGTGCATGATTGATGTGAGGCATTCTTAGCCAGCATATCTTTGTCAGAGTTGCCAGCACGTCCAAATATTTCAGATGTGGACGTGGTCAGGGATTTTGAGGATGTGTTTTCGGACGAGGTTGCAGGTATTCCACCTGATAGAGAAGTCGAGTTCTCTATCGACTTGATACCGAGTACTGTGCCAATCTCTAAGGCACCGTACAGACTAGCTCCCACAGAAATGAAGGAACTGAAAGAGCAGATTCAAGAGTTGCTTGATAAAGGGTTCATACGCCCTAGCTTCTCTCCTTGGGGTGCGCCAGTCCTCTTTGTGAAAAAGAAGGACGAAATTATAAGATTTTGCATAGACTATCGAGGGTTGAATGGTGTAACAGTGAAGAACAAGTACCCACTTCCTATAATTGAGGATCTCTTTGATTAGTTACAAGGAGCCTCAGTATTTTCGAAGATTGATCTTCGTTCTGGATATCACCAGTTGAAGGTGAAGGAGTCTGATGTGTTCAAGACAGCGTTTAGGACTTGTTATGGCCACTACGAGTTCCTTGTGATGCCGTTTGGAATGACGAATGCGCCCGCGGTCTTCATGGATCTTATGAACCGCGTGCTCCAGCCGTACTTGTATCAATTTGTCATTGTCTTTATTGACGATATCCTCATTTACTCGAAGGATAGAGAAGAACATACCCAGCATTTGAGGACAATTCTAGGAGTATTCTGAGAGCGGAAGTTGTATGCTAAGTTCGACAAGTGCGAATTTTGGTTAGAGAGGGTACCATTCTTGGGTCATATTATTTCCAAGAATGGAGTGGAAGTAGATCCTTCCATGGTTCAAACAGTGAAGGAGTGGTCTGTGCCAAGAAGCGCATCGGAGATTCGCAGTTTTATCGGATTGGCCGAATACTATAGGAAGTTTATCAAGGGCTTTTCATCAATTGCGGTGCCCTTGACAGCGCTAACCAGGAAGAATGCCAAGTTTATTTGGAAGCCAGAGTGTCAAGAGAGCTTTGATGTGTTGAAGGAAGCTCTTACGACAGCACCAGTGTTAGCTATGCCATCTGGAGAGGGAGATTTTGTGGTTTACACTGATGCTTCCAAGTTGGGACTTGGGGCAGTGCTTATGCAGCGAGATAGGGTTATCGCTTATGCTTCTAGGCAGTTGAAGGAGCATGAGAAGAACTACCCTACTCATGATTTGGAGTTAGAAGCAGTGGTGTTCGCTCTCAAGATTTGGAGATACTATCTCTACGGAGAGAAGTGTAAGATATTCACCGACCATAAAAGCCTCAAATACTTCTTCACCCAGAAGGAGTTGAATATGAGACAACGGAGATGGTTAGAGTTGGTGAAAGATTATGATTGCGATATTAGCTACCATCCGCGTAAAGCTAATGTTGTCGCAGACGCATTGAGTAGAAAGTCAGCAGTAATTGGCTCTTTGACGGTGTCTAAACCTTTGCAAGATGAGATTCAGAGATTTGGACTAGAGTTCTATGCCGAGGGTAGAGCTCTTAGATTGACAGCTTTGTTAGTGCATACTACGTTGTTTGACCGTATCAAAGTTTCTCAAGCAGTTGATGAGCAGTTGAGTAAGTGGAGACAGAGAACCGATGAGAGAGGCAGTGATTTGTACACAGTGGTAGATGGGATTGTGAGGTTCAGAGATAGACTTTGGGTGCCCGCAGGTGATTCTCTGCGAGTTACTATCATGGCAGAGGCGCATACATCATCGTACTCTATCCACCCAGGCAGTACCAAGATGTATCAAGACCTTCAGTAGTTGTATTGGTGGACGGGCATGAAGCGTGATATCGCCCGATTTGTGTCAGAATGTCTGACATGCCAGCAGGTTAAAGCAGAACATCAGATACCTGCAGGATTGCTTAAGCCACTCCCTATTCCCGAGTGGAAATGGGAGAATATTACCATGGATTTCGTTGTTGGCTTGCCGAGGACAGTGAGAGGTTTGAATGATATTTGGGTTATTGTTGACCGTCTCACTAAGTCGGCGCACTTTTTTGCTAGTGAGAACGAATTTCTCCATGACTCAGTATGTGGAGTTGTATATCCGAGAGATAGTCAGACTACATGGTATCCCTATTTCCATAGTGTCTGATAGAGATCCGCGGTTTAAGAGTCTTCATTTAGCTCTGGGGACGAAGCTTTCGTTTAGCAATTCCTTCCACCCCCAGACGGATGGACAGTCCGAGAGGGTGATTTGGATTCTATAGGACCTTCTGAGAGCCTGTGTTATTGACTTTCATGATATTTGGGAGTCGAGGTTACCATTGGTGGAATTTGCATATAACAACAGCTATCAGGCCACCATTGGTATGGCTCCTTACGAGGCACTCTATGGGAGACCTTGCAGATCACCGGTATTATGGACCGAGATCGGTGAGAGGTCGGAGTTGGGACCCAAGATTGTTTAGCAGACTGCTGAAATTGTAGCCAAGATCCGTGATAGGATGAGGACTGCACAGAGCAGGCAGAAGAGTTACGCCAATCATAGGAGGAGAGACTTGGAGTTCTCAGTGGGTGATCATGTCTTTATCCGAGTAGCTCCTCTGAAAGGCGTGATGAGATTCGGGAAGAAGGGGAAACTAGCTCCGAGGTTCGTTGGACCTTTTGAGATTCTTGATAGAGTGGGGACGTTAGCCTATAGGGTGGCTTTGCCGCCTAATCTTGCTGGACTACACAACGTCTTCCACGTATCCATGCTAAGGAAGTACATCTCGAATCATTCTCATGTGCACAACCTTGAGCCTCTTCAGTTATCGCCTCATATGACTTATGAAGAGAGACCCGACCGCATTATGGAGAGGCAGGAGAGGAGACTCCGTAACAAGACTATCCCGATGGTCAAGGTTAAGTGGTTGAATCATTCAGATGAAGAGGCCACTTGGGAGACAGAGGCAAATATTAGGACTCGCTATCCAGGGCTATTTAAAAGTTCTAATTTCGAGGACGAAATTCCATATTAGGGAGGGAGGAATTGTAGCACCTAGGATTTAATAATTTAAATTCCATGCCTAAAATTCTTTTTTTTAATAATTATGATGTTTAATTGCTTGGAATTAATTGCTTAAGTTTTCTTTAAAGTTTAAGAGCTCAAATATTTTAAGTTATTTATTATTGAAATTTTTGAGACAGTGACTTCCGGTTTCAGCGTTTGGAGATGGTGGATTTCGGCGGTGAATTCCAAGATTTGTTATTTTAAAAGCTTAGTAGGGAGGTAGGAGGAAATTAGATTAGAGTTTGAAAGTTAGAAGTTTTCGGGTATCATAAAGCATTTTTTTTTATTATTGCAATATTGGGCTTATTCTTTAACTTTTTCAAAAGTTAGAATTTTCATAAACCCGGATTAGTAAAACCCAATTTAATATTTTTAATTTGGGATTTTTAAACATAAGAATTTTATTAATGTAAGTTAGTAGGCAAAAGTTGTAGTACTTTAAAGTTGTACTATTAAAGCAACACTCACACCTACTTTTAATTACTTACACCTATGCTTACACACACATGTACACACTACACACTCAACTTTTAAACACAAACTAAAACATTTTTTTTGGAAACACTAGCCCCATTTTCTACCCAAAGAGCCGACCCCCCTCTCTCTTTCCCTCATTCCCTCTCCCACCTTCGGCCGTCCCCTTCTCCAAGCTCCTGTCGCCGTCGCCGGAAAGCCACCTAGGGAGGTTGTTCTTGAATTTAGTCAAGTGTTTCCAGCCTTCATCCCTCTCATTTCGATTTTTCTTGGGTAGAAAAGATCAAGGAAAGTATATTCATTTCCTTGGGCATTCAAGCAAGCTAACTAAGCCTCTTTCCATGTTTCTTGATATATTTCGAATGGTTCATGTTTTTGCAAGACTAGGTTTCAGTTTTTAGGGATTTTTCAGCTAGGGTTATGTTAAATTTCGAAAATTTCACATATGTTCATGATTAAGAGTTGAATGATGCATTGTGATGAGAAAAATGTTGGGTTTCAATGCATATTGTCACTCTTGAAAATTTCACAAGTGATGCAAGCCTAAATTTCAAATTTTATATGGTGATTGGGCTGTTTTTGAAGCGTGTGAAGTGTATTTTATTGCTTGGCAATTGGTTGCATTGTTTTTTCATGAATTCAAGGCATGTTGGTGCATAAAAATTGATGTTTTTGAATATGTGGAGTGGAGGTATGGTTGAGGGCTGCCAAGGTGTTTGTGTTAAGTCCTAAGAGATGGTATTGAGTGTGTTTGGTGGTTTGGAAGTAGGTGGGGGTAAGGGAATAGGGCTCGGTGATGTTTCCTCCTAGTAGAAGTGTTGAAGAATGAGGTTTGCCTTGAACAGGGCCTACTGAGTTTGATGCAGGGGAGGTGTCATATGAGGTCTGGGCGTGGTTAGGGCTGGTCCTAGGTCAAGTGCATGACGTTTTGGTCGTGTTGGTATAAAATGAGCTCGTTTCGGTTAAGATTTCAATAAGTTATGGGTCTTTGAAGTTATGGTGTCGGTGCAGAATTTTAGGAGTAAAAGTGGGCTGTCCGGAATTGAGTTTTGATAGGATTGCTTGGCTGGTCAAATGAGGTTACAAACTGGTCCTATGGTTAGTTGGTAGTGTTTGGAGAGTGTCGGTTTGAGCGGGGTCAAATTTGGTTAAGGTAAGATAGAGTTAAGGACTTTTCGGTTTGATTGCTCGGGTTTTGCCTTGTTAGTAGAAAGTGGAGTTAAAGTTGGGTATTTCAACTAGGGGCAGACACTCTCCCACCCTATGTCCACAATTTTGTGTTGATTCTCATTTCCTAAATTTGCATACTTGTATGTTTGGGTCTTGCCTTTGAGCCGAGAAAATGTTTATAAAGGAAGTCGCATTTAACCATGCATGCTAAGTATTTTGAGCCGAGTCAAAGAAGGAAAAAGAAAACATATTTTTTTAAACGAAGTGATTTGATTGTAACGAGACAGGGTATTGATGGGTGGGGGATTCCTCACTCACTTACCATAGATGGGTAGATCGAGATCGGGAGATATCCCGGGATCCCTACCAAAATAGACGGGTAGTGTGAGATCGGGAGAAATCTCGGGATCCCTACCAAATGACAGATAAAGGGGTAAGTCGTGTCGGGAGGAATCTCGGCGTCTTGCCGGCATAGTGCACTGCAGCTATTGATCGATCAAAATAGAGGGTCACAATTCAAGGATCTAAGTTTACAGTTTACAATTTCAGTTTTAGTATCAGTTGACTCGTCTTATTGCATTCAGTTTTCAGTCATGCATAAGTTTCAGTTAAGTTAAGAAAGTTAAAGAGTTTCATAGCGTGAGTTGGCGAGTGTTAATCATTTACATGTTGTCTCATTCTCTTGTAGCATGTGCATTCTTACAGCTTATGTTTCAAGTATATTATGTACCGTATTTTGAGTATTACTGCAGTTATTTTAAACCCTTGTTATTACACTGTTTATACTTGCTGGGTCATTAGACTCATACTATGCTTGTTTGTTTGCCAGGTGAGGAGGTGTTCCTAGGGATCGAGGGGCAGGATCCTCGAGGTTGAGGACGCTGGCGGTGCAAGGCCCTATGACCGTCGCTGTTTTATTTTAAGTTCCGCATAAGTCTCTGTTTTGAAATAAAGGATTTGTTTATGAGTACGTTCAGTATTAGCCAGGATGTGTTTCCCTGTGCTTGAATTTTTATGATTTGAAGTTTGTTATTGCTATTATTGCAACCGTGTGGGGTTGCCTTTTATTTTTGAAGATTATGGTTATCGCAGCTTGATTTTCTTTTATCACTTTACTCCATTTTGTTAGAACTGTTGCGTATTTTCATACAAGTCATGACAATTTTTTTAAAAAAAAAATCCGCATTTTTCTTTAATATTTAATTAAGTTTAGAGTTTAGGGTCGTTTCAATCAAAGTTTTAAATTTCAATAAATAAAATAAAATAAAGAATCTAGAATTTCAAGGATGGCTTTGGGTACACGATCTGAGACGGGTTCTAGATACAAGATATCACTTTATTTTCATTCATGAAAATCATATCAATTGATTATATCATCTATTCCAATTTATAGGCCAATAACCCTTAATTGTTATTTACTGCCTCTCCCGAGTGCCGAGTAAATGTTATTATTCTAATCCTAATTTCGATATCCCTATCAGAAATCAAACAAAAAAATAATTTAATCAAGTTCTATGGTTCTCTTTCAATGACCTCAAATAAACTTGTCAGTCTCCCGACCTCTACAAAAATCCTAGGTTGTATTTTCCTATGATCCTATTCAAAATTTCCTCTCCCGAGTGCCAGATTTCAAATAAATATAACAATTCAATTATTGATCAAGTAATTGAAAGACAATCAAAACAGGAATGCACAAATAAATTGTTAAGAATAACTAATAGTAGGCAAAATAATAGTCAAAACATGAAACTCCAATCAAGATCCGTAGAAACAAATAATAAGTTTTTAATGAAATAATTAAACACATAGACATATTCAAAAATCTCATCATAAATCAAGGTAGATAATAAAAATCACAGAGTAGAGTTGATTCTCCGTCCCCAGATGAATTTACTCTATATGGTGATTTGATTATCCCTTGTCGTTCGCTTCCACGTCTCAAATCCATGTCCCAAGCCTACTTGAATGTGTAGTTGTGTGGTGATTTGATTATCCCTTGTCGTTCGCTTCCACGTCTCAAATCCGTGTCCCAAGCCTACTTGAATGCGTAGTTGTGTGGTTCTGTTGTTTGGGTGCTGCTTCTTCTCCTCTCGATTCTTTTCAAAGTGTGAGGCTTCTAGTCTTGTGCGGCTCCTCATCTCTAATTGTGCCTAAATATCTCCTTTTATATGCACCTAAAATCGTCCAAAAAAAGCGTAAAGAAAACCCAAAGTTTCCTTCCAAAAAAAATCACAAAATCTGACTTCGCGACGGCGCGCCCGCGCATGGCTCTTGGGTCTGAAATTCTGCATCGCGCGACAATTTTCAAAAAATCATTTATCACAATCTAACCGTCGGATTGAGCTGAAATTGTGACAGTAGCTTTAAACATCCTAAACTTTATTCTGAACAGTGAAGATCGGTTTTTAATCCCTCAATATTTTCCATTAATTTTCTGAATTTGTTGCTCTGTATTTCATCATTCTGCTTCTTCTTGGTACTTTTGCACCAATCCTTGCAACTCACAAAAACAACAACAAATATGCATAATACTCACTCAATATATCACAAAAGCCAAGTCAAATCATATATAAATTAAGTGCATAAATTGCACTTATCAGTGACCACTAAATAGTGAATGAAAAATTAGTTATCAAAATAATAGACATAGATTTGTTTCTTGGATGTGTCTTCATTTTACATGCATATTACATTTAGGCATTGTTTGGGAGAGCTTCTAAGAAGTACTTCTCAGCTTTTTCTTAACAAAGTGTTTTCTAGAAGCTTTCACAAACACTACCTTAAAGCAAGATCATCGACAAATTTCACGTTACACAAGCAACTTTAAAGTACACAAGTCATGGGTCGCTTTTCGGTCTGTGCGATTATTCGGGATAACCAAGGATTAATAATAGGTCCAATAGTAATCAAAATACAAGTTTGATTGCGACTAATGTTTTCCTTGTGATTAAGCATATGCAAGGATTAGTCAATAATGTAACACATAGTTAAACTCAATTTGTTTATTCTTGCTCTAGTGTTGTTTAGAAAGATGATGGATTTACTTATTGTTTAACAAGAAGTTGTATTGTCTTTTAATTTAGATTAACAAATTCTATTTGTGTTGGGTTGTGAAACGCAAGCAATATTGATTTTGATGATAACAAAACTTGTTATTGTGTTTCTAACATATTTACTCTAGTGTGAAGTTGATAACTCAAGATGAAAGTCAAAACTGAAATTTAGCCAAACTAAATTTCTGGCGAGCTTTAGAGTTTTGATAATATCTCACAGCTCAATGATGAAAATGACTAGCCGCATCGAGTTCTCAAGATTGATTACTTAGATAATGCGTTGGTTCTCTACGTTTTTTTCTTCGCATTATTCACTGATACAGTCTTCCAATGTCTAATTTCCTTCGATATCACAATTTGCCCTAGTTGTTTTTGTCAAAGTCGGGAGTGATGTCTTATCGAACAAATACTTTAGCAGAGTAGTTTCCTCTTTAAGCGGAGTAAAGTATGCTAGAGTTTGAATATCTGTACTGGAGTTGCCATTTTGTCCATTCAATATGTCTCCACAATAAATTCTATATACGACTTGTGATCTTTTATCAGATGGCTCCTTAAATGTTTGTCCTTTTGCATTTAAGTTGTCTTATCAAACGTCCGTTAGTCAATATTTGTGACTTAGAAGATTGGTAAGCATCTATGAGACGATAGATATAAGCTTGTACTCGGTTGACATCAATTTTTGCACATGTTACTTTAATAGGCTTTTAAGAGCGGTTGATATCTGAGGGCTAGTTGTAATGCTGAGAGATGAGGAGTCGGTAGACATCTTCAAGTCGGTAGGCATCCTTAAATCGGTAGATATCCTTAGATCGATAGATATCCTGAGCAATTGCTATCTTCATATAAAGCGGTTGACGATCGGTTGACATGAACATGTTTTACATTGAATTGGCGACAATCCTAAACAATGATATATTGTTTTGTTATAACAAAAAGTTAGGATTCAACAATATCGATGTTAATCAATATATTACATGCTAGATGTAATAACCTCGAAAAAAGAAGTCTAGAAAGAATTATGAATGACACGTTTCACATCAAATTAAAAATCCTGAAAAAATTACCTTGATGCAGATTCTCAAATAGATGAATAATCTATAAATTAAAATGATACATTACTATTTATTATTTCAATTTAATTTATAATTTCATGAGCAAAATTTTGAATATTTTATCATTGGAGCAAATATTTTATAAATACATTCATAAAACATGAGATAAAAAAATTACAAAATAAGTATTTAATTTGATTTAACATATATTACTTATTTAAAATATAACAAATTATATCACTTCAAGGCATACATATATGAGATAAAAAAAAAATTAAGGTAAATCCATGACACGAAGTATGTAGTAATTTCTCAAGATCAATTAGCAAAACAATGAAGAACCCGAGCTGTAATAACTGAATGAGCATCGATATTAATATTATGTCAGGGTAAAATTACATTAAACAGTATATTTTTAAGCTTATATGCGTTATTGAAATGTCTTATCTTAATTTGTTAATGTAAATATAGAAAAATGATAATCATAAATGATGACACTGAAACTGCAACACTTACATTGTTCGAAAATGTTGTAAATATTTTTATTGGTTGCAGTGTTGAATATTACATCGATTTGATCAATCATCAAGGTATATAAATAAATTTTTTTCTTATAAATACTATATAAGTATTAACAATTATTAATAAAAGCATGTTTTATATATAGAACGAAAATACTTCAATATACAACAAGTATTTAGATACACCAAATAAATAAAAATATGCATTTACTCTCAAATAGACAACACGGTTGATATAAAAATCGAATGTTAACACTTGTAATTAAAGATATTCAAAATTCAATCAAAAATTGTAGCAACGAAATCATTGTAAGTAAAAACATATAGATTTTGAAAAACAATAAATTAAAAGAAATGAGGATGTCCAACAAATACATCGATCGTTGAAGATATTGACATACAAGTAATATAAGATGATAACATACCAGAATACAGTTGAGAATGACGAAATTATTGTTATTTTTGCAAATAAAAATTTTTAGCATGAAAAAAAAACCGTTCAATAAAAGAATAAAATAATAACAATAAAAAAAGTAAATGATTGATTGAGACATCATCACAAGAATTTCTATTAAAAATGATGAGAATATTGATTCTTTCATAAAGAATAAAGATGGATGGTAAATGAAAAAAATCGTGAAAGAGAGAAAATTCAAAAATATAAAAGAAAAAAAAATATTTGACGCAATAATTTAAATTAAAGTTTATAATGCATTATGTATATTGCATTTTTTTTTTCATAAATAAATAGTCACAAATTAAGTAATCAACACATAAGATAGAAAATTACGAAATTAATATTTACTTTAATTTGATTAATATATCTCAAGTATTAACAAATACAGAATAAATCATATTGTTTCAAGACATACATAAATGGGATAGAAAATAGGATGAATTTATGGTACAAAACATGTCATAAGTGTTCAAGATTAATCAACAAAACAATGAAAAACTCGAGTTGTACTAATTGCATATATAAGTTTCAATATCAATATTATGTCAAGGTAAAACTACATTAAACACTATATTTATAAGCTTACATGAGATATTGGATGTCTTATTCTAAACCCTTAATGTATATATATAATAATGATGACCGTAAATGATAAAAACATTGAAACTACAAGTGTTACATCGTTCAAAAATGTTGCAATATTGAAAATTATATTGATTTCATCACTATTACATGTAATATATTTTTTTTCTCTCAAAGAGTATATATTATTATTAATAAAATTTACTTTATCTAAAGAAAGACAATACTTAAATAAAGAGATGTCAGTGGTTGAACATTAAATTGTTCGCACTTATTTTATAATACATGTTGACATGTTGTACATATAATATTAGATTGAATTTTACTATTGACTAAAATATCACGAAAATCATTCTGCATGTTAATCTCTTCTCATCTCAAATCATTTATTTAACGACGCTTATCGACAATAAAATATTTTCTCATGTGCACCGTGTTGGTGTCTTAGTTTGTGTCTCACATCGGTTGACTAAATATCCTGTGAGCCATTTATATAAACAAGGGCAAACCTCTTCTCTTGAGCTAGCTTTTGAGGTGAGTTAGGTCCAAGTCAATTTTTAACATGTTATCAGAGCCCGGGTTCCACCGCTATGTGTTGGACGGCCCATAGTTGGCCTCACCCGTCTCATAGTTGGCCACCCGTCAATATCTCTATGCTCAAGTCGTTTCATTCTTGGGTGTAAGAGGGGTGTGTTGGTGTCTTAATTTGTGTCTTACATCGGTTGGCTAAATAACCTAGGAGCCCTTTATATAGACAAGGGCAAACATCCCCTCTTGAACTAGTTTGATTATCACAATACATAGTCGCTGGATCGCTCAACTTTATACCCATGTCCGCTAGCAAGACTCTAATCCAAACAAGTTCACATGTGTTTGCAGCCATGGCTTGATACTCTGCCTTAGCATAAGAACGAGAGACGGTATTCTGCTTCTTGGTGCGCCTTGACAGCAAAGAATCTCCAAGATTAATACAGTAACCCATGAGAGATCGTCGAGTCATGGGACAAGAAGCCCAATCAGAATAACAGTAACTAGAAAGTGATAATGAATTCTGAGAAGGAAAAAGAATTCCTAAACCAGGAGAACCTTTAATATATCGAACCACTCGAATGGCAGCATCCATGTGAGACATTTTAGGAGCATGCATAAATTGACTTAAGTGTTGAACAACATAACAAATGTCTAGACGAGTGATGGTAAGATATAGAAGACGTCCAATTAAGCATCGAAATTTGTCTGGATCCAAAAGTAAGGGATCATTCAACACTTGCTGAGTACCTTGATTTATAAGGGAATCCAGATCATGACTAGTCAATCTTTTATGTTGCTCCATAGGTGTATCGTAAGGTTTAGCACCTGATATACCTACATCAACAACTAGTTCAAGAGCATACTTCCTTTGGTTAAGGTAAATTCCTGCAGCAGAACAAGCAGTTTCAGTGCCCAAAAAATACTTCAAAGGACCCATGTCTCGAAGTTGCAACTTAGAGTGAAGGAACTGCTTGAGCTTTGTGATGGCATGTTCATCACTTCCAGTGATAATAATGTCATCAACATACACAACGAAAAGGGTAACATGAGAACCATTCGTGTGGACAAACAAGGAATGATCATGCTGGGATTTTGCATAACCCCCTTCACGCATCACACTTGCAAATTTAAGATTCCATTGTCGAGATGCCTGTTTGAGACCATATAAACATTTTTGCAATTTGCAAACCTTATTAATGTCAGTCACATGATATCCTTGCGGTATATCCATGTAAATATCCTCATCCAAGTCTCCTTGAAGAAAAGCATTGGCTACATCAAGCTGATGCAAAGACCATCGATACATGGCTGCAAGTGTGAGGAAACATCTAATGGTCACAATTTCAGCAGTAGGAGAAAATGTGTCATGAAAATCAATTTCTGACTGTTGTGTATAACCTTTGGCCACCAATCGGGCTTTAAAATGATCCACTTGTCCATTAGGTAAGAACTTGAGTTTATAAACCCACCGACAACCAATTGGCTTCACATTAGGAGTTAAATCCACCACATCCCATGTATGGTTAAACGGAGGGTTGATTACTAGAATACAAAGTGCAAACGAGTCAAAGTTGTACGGGGAACATTTTTGAATAATTCAATTTTTCAACCTCCCTCATTCTTCTTCTCTTGTTCCCTTCTTCTTATTTGATACTTCTCTAGATTTTTAGGAGTATGAGTGACTCGAACTAACCATTCGTAATAGAAACACTATGATAAATCAAGAACATGCAATTGGATTCTTACCTATTACACTCTTTTTTCATTTATTTATGTATAAGAGAGCAGAAAGATCAAACATGAATCGCTATCAACAAATAACATCCAAGACGTCCTTTGCGCTGACGTCCACCGTCACATACTAAACTCTTCTAACACACTGCGTACACAGTAAGACTAGACATAGTCACAGTAGTTCATGCAACCTTCTAAATTTACCGCTATAGTTTTTTTTGTCCAATATAAATGAAAAAATAGTACTGCACGATAATTGTAATTACGGGTGTGAATTCGGGTGCAGTCTGTAACTCGAATTATCGTACAAAATTATGTGGGCCGGACTGAGGTGAGGCCCAAAGCCCAACATCAGCCCGTTGTATTCAGAGTTGCGATGCATTCTCCTTTGTTTTGTATCCAACTCAGATGCTGAAGCTAAGGCCTCCATGGTTGAACACTCATTTCTCCACACTCTTCAATCTCCCATCTTCCCACCTCCGCCCGACGTTTTCCTTCTCTCTCTCGTTTATCGGCTCCACATCTCGAGTACCGAGCTCCAGCCATGCTGCCGCGAAGGCCTCTAGCCGGCCGGAGCTCTCCGAATCCTCCCGATTCGTGCAGAAAGTACTGTTCGTGCCGCCGGGACTGAGCCCGGATGAAGTCACCGACGAAATGGTCCTACCTGGGTCGAATATCGTGATTGGACCCTATGCTGGCGATGCGAAGGTTAAGGAGGTGGATTTTGTGAAGAGCAGTAGCCGGGCCAAGGATTGTCCCAAAGATGACCGGCCCGAATTCGCCATGTTGGGTCGATCGAATGTTGGCAAGTCATCGCTTATCAACTTTTTGGTTCGGAAAAAAGATGTTGCTCTCACTTCGAAAAAGCCAGGTTTTTATCCATGCTCCGTTTTTTTTTTAGTCAGAACTGATTTTGCATTTTGCTTTTGAATTGAGTGAATATTGAATGTTTTGCAGGAAAGACTCAGTTGATTAATCATTTCTTGATCAATAAAAGTTGGTACATTGTGGATTTACCTGGTTATGGGTAAGCATTCGTAGTTAATTTGTATCTACTTTTATACTGAATTTGTGCATATTGATTTTTCTTGATTTTAAATTTTCTGGGCTAGTAATGTATATACTATATATTGAATATTGATTCTGTGCTTCAACATTTGGACTTAGGAGTAACTTTTGGCCTTTTTGGCTTCGAAAGTTTGCGGCCATTTTTTTGTTGTGTGCTTTGGGTAATGATTTAGTTTGGTCACAATTGAGAAAAAGTTCCTCCGATGATTTCAAAACTACTGAACTTAGTATGAAATTAGATGTGTCAAAGTAGAATATGATTTTTCTTCTTCGTCATATAGCATAGCTAAGAATTTCAAATAATTTTGTAGAGAGGGTATGCTAGAAGAAGGAAAAAGAGAATTATATATTTTTATTATATTCAAATAACACTTATATTAAGTTCATTAAGCCCAATTGTTTTATTAATTATTATATGATTTAACCATGTTAAGACTTAAAGAATGTTTTTTGAGCAGCTGATTAAGTTTCAATGATTGCAAGAGTGATGTTGACTCTACGTTAGCCATTTGATTATTGGAGCCACCTCTTTTGTCCGGGCTTTATTCCCATAACTGAATGTTACTCCATACACAGTATTGGTGTAGACATGAGATATTCAATAAAATTTCTGAAGTTAATACATGTATCATGTGACTGTGATCTATCAAATGCTAGAATATGAGCTCTCTTGGTTTATTTTAGGGGACAATCGGTTCTAATCTGGATGTTGGTTTCCCATGATTTGGGTTCGAAGTTCAAGTAGCTCCTTGTTCGTGTGTAGAATGTCAAAAAAATAAATAGCAAAAGGAAAATCCCACATGGCAAATCTCTTACCTAGTTTCCTTCCTTGATAATTTCCTTAAAAGGTGATACACTAGCATGGAAGTGTAATGCTATTCACTTTGCATCTTCTTTGATGACAAATTTTTCTGGTGCCATGTTTAAGAACATGTGTGAGTGACTATTTTCCAGACTAGTCTTCTTTCTCATGCAATTTACATTTATCTACAGTTTTGCAAATGCCCCCGAATCTGCAAGAATGGATTGGTCCTCGTTCACAAAAGGCTACTTTCTGAATCGAGAAACTTTGGTATCTGTCCTACTTTTAGTTGATGCAAGTGTCCCACCCCAGAAAATTGACCTCGATTGTGCAAATTGGCTTGGCCGAAACAATGTATGTTAGTTTTTGTTCTTGCATCTTGTATAGTTCAGAAAAACCAACTATTCTTTGATCTCACATCTTTCGTCTATATATGTTTATTTTTAGATTCCGATGACTTTTGTTTTCACAAAGTGTGACAAAATGAAAGGTGGTAAAGGGAGAAAACCCGATGAGAACATTAGAGATTTTCAAGAACTGATTAGAGAAAATTATCGAATACATCCTCCATGGATAATGACTAGCAGCGTCACAGGATTGGGCAGAGACGAGCTTCTTTTGCACATGTCTCAGCTTAGGAACTATTGGGACAACGAGTAGTTTGGATACATAGCATGTACCGTGCATTTGTTTATGATATCAACTCTGATTATATGATGTGAAGCATAAATCATTTGCGCCAAAAGCTCGAACTCATGAGAAGTGGCTAAGTTAAAGGTTTTGTATTTTAGTTAACGTCTTCGATGATGGCGTCGCTGCTCTTCTTCTGCGGATGTCTACTGGAAACCACTCTCACAGCAGAGAGGCACTACTGCGCACCATCTCCTGCATCTATTATGGGATCCACTTTGTATACTTTTGGTGTGATTTGGTGGCAAAGGTCCATGATCAAAGAAGTTTCAATTTAATTATTAAACCTTGAGAATGCCTATTTGGATTATGTATATTATGTTACAAGAACTTGGGATAAATTGATGAAAAATAGTTGTTTTGAATGCTTTCTTCTATTTAACATGTTGGGAATTCAGTTTGTATCAAAGGATTTATCACCTGTTCAGTGCATATATCATTTATGATGTGTTCGACATCCAATCAGTCAAATGTTTGTTCAAAAGAAAAATTGCCAATCAAATTTCAACGTCCAGTCAACAAGATAAAAGTAAGTCAATTACATGAATCAACCCCAAATTTTTATCAAGCTAGTTCCCTTCCAATTTAGGAGAAACAAGTTTAACCATAGCTTGTGCATGGATGGCTGGCAGATTAGATTGGCAAAAGCTTTGCCATTTCTCCTGCTTCTCTTCTTCATTCTCTGTAAATGCTTCAAACAACGAGCTTACAATACCTCTAGCTGCCTCCCTTGCTTCTGGCAGCTTATCATTTAGCAAACTTGCTGCGGTTTGGATCAACGCAACCAGGCCATATTCTTGCATACTTTCGAGTTCCTGCGAAGCATTTCACACGGGTTATTAAGATACAGGAGATGGCACATAATGTTACTGTATGGGATATTACTTGGAGCCAGTTTCTTGTTTTTGTACCATCTTAGAGACACAACTGGAGATGGAAATTGCGGCTTTTGCTCGGACTTTGAGGTTCGAGTGCCCCACATATGCCTTGAGCTTATGGAGAAGAGCTAGAGGGGCAATAAACTCCACCATTGTCTTTAATCCCCTGTCTGCTTCTTCACATACAAATTTCTTATCTTGAGAGGCTTTCAGAAGTAGCTGCAGCAACTGCTTAGAAACAAGGACAAAATGGGAATTTACTTTAGAATTGCATGTAACACTACTGAGCATCAAGAAAAAACAAAACGAATCTATCTAATGTACCAAATTGTTGAAAGAATCAGAAGTGGTGGATTCAAGAAACTTTTCACCAAAAGCCTTAAATATATCAGAGGAAGCCATGATTGAGGTCTTGCACAATGCACTTCTTGGATTCTTCATTGCTTTCACCATTACTGACACCACATTTTCCCTACATACAACACATCAATTCGAAGAAACCCTATCACACTAAGCAAAAAAATGTTTAAATTGCAAAGTATTCAGATGAAGAAAAGTAGCTTAAAACTTACAAAATTGGCAGCAACATGCTAGAGTGAAAGAGTGCCAGCCGCCTGACATCATTCAGTGACTCACAAACCTTCAACCAGTCTTTTGACTCTAACCCTCCAACAAGACTCTGAAAATCCACCAATTTCCATGTAATTAACCAAGAACAAGCCAAACCCAAATTGGGAAAACAAGCATATTCAAGAGATTAAATGAGACTTCAAGAAAATAGAAAAAGAACCTGGATCTTCACTTCTGGTTCTTGAAACGCTTGGAGATTTTCAGAAGGAACATAATCTACGGAGACATCTGTAGAATTCGGTAGCGACGAAGGGTGTTGGTTTTCGTTATTCACGGCAAAATCAGGATGCTGCTGCTTCTTCTCCTTGTGAATCTGCTCTGAGAGCTTCGCTTGTTTCTTGGGCCTTTCTGGTGTGATTGGCAGCTTATTATCAAGAGACCTGAGCGCCATTTTCGTCGAAAGCTTTTTCTTAACACTCACTTGGAAGAGAGAAGAGAGAGAATCTGCGAGTAGAGTAAATTCGAGGATTGCTTTACGGAAGGGTTAAATCAAGAAAAAGGGAATCGAAAAGATTATGCAACGGTCGTTTGAGATTTGAAATATTGAAAATCAATTATCAGCCGAAACACGCTTTTTCATTCACAAAGCACAACGGTCATTTTTTAGATGTTGATTCTCCATCTTTTCCGAAAATGATTAATTGAATTTAAAGACTATATTTTTTAAAAAAAAAAATCAACAACTATTTTTTTACTTAAAATATTAGTGTTATTTGAAAATTTTGGGTTCATGCTTAAAATTTTAAATGCCGTAAAATATATATAAATTTAAAAATATATAATTTTATTTTATATAAAATATATAATTATATTAAATAATATAGTTAAAATTAAAAAATATAAGATTTTTTTTTGATATAAAACAATATATACCTAGATCATAATTCGGTTCGCTGCAAACTTTTGATATAATTGATATGTTAGTTATATGCATCAAAAGTTTTGGACCTTTTGGTATACTAGTTGTACTGCAATTTTCAGTATGATATGATATACGTGACAATTAATTTTTTTTAGATACAAAAGACAATTTGTTGCACATAAAAATGACGTCCAAAGATTCCGAAACAAACATATTTCAGAATGGCAAAAACTCCTATGAGACGGTCTCAATGGTCATTTTTATGAGACGAATCTCTTGTATGGGTTATCCATTAAAAAATATTACAATTTATGCCAAAAGTATTATTTATTATTATAAATATGGGTAGAGTTGACCCGTCTCACGGATGAGACCGTCTCACAGGAATGTTACTTTTTCAAAATTGGGAGAGCATTCACCAACTTTTCCTAGTTGGCTTGTATTCATATTACGTGCAATTATATTTAGAATGTAACTTAAAAAAATGTAATTTTAAACATGCTGGAGTATCGTGCCAGATAATATTTATGAATAATAGACCAATTTGTAGTTGTTTTAACAATGAAATTAGTACACTAAAGCTTGAGAGACATACAAAGAATATAGGCATTCAATGGTTACAACATGATCACGAAATCGCATTTCAAATGCGACCCCATTTGATCCTTCCAAAATTATTTTAAAAAAAAAAAAAAATTACAACCAAACAATGTTGCATCCACACATTTGATTATCTTTGGATGCAGCTTTCATGTTTAATCTCGGGACATCATGTACAAAATTGATCAAGGAAAAAGCCTAATCGATCCCCGGAGCCTCTCTTGCTAATACCAGGTTCTATCGCTTAACTTTGGCTGCACATCCCACACCGATTCTGTTCGGATATTGGCCTTCAGACCAACATAGCAAAGAAAACATGATGAGGCCGGAAGGCAGCCACGTGCAAGAATCTGGACAACCACAGAACAGATTAACAAAGGTCACCAACAAATTTGAAGCTAAAATGCAAATCATGAAAGAAAATAAGAATAGAGCTACATAAAAAGGATGCATGATTCATTTGTTTGATGTTCATGGATACATTTCAATGCGGAAGAGAGCTTCGAGAATGTACCTGAAATAGCAGTAGCAGGCTAGCAGTTACATAGAAATCTTCGAGAATGTACCTGAAATAGCAGTAGCAGGCAAGCAGTACATAGAAATTCAAGTCTGAGCCTCGAAAGATGCAGGTCATGATGACCAACTTATTTCATTTCCAGACGAATAGTAGTTATCTAGTCTCCTGTTTTTGAGAATTGAAATATGAAGTTGCAGCAGTAACAAAAAAAAATTCCAAAGCGAAAATCCTACCTGTAAAGCCACAGTTGCCATGACCCTCTATGTACAAAATCAATTTCACTCACCAATATCAAGTGCAATCGTAGTGTTACAAGGATCTGGAAGCATGCTGCGACTTGGCTGTTTCTCGCAACACAGCACCCACTGTAAGGAAATAATGGTTGCACATAAACAGTTTGAGGTGTTGTCACAAGGTGTTGACAACACCTACAATAACACCTTGAGTAATTTGCAGCGGAATATAATTTAAGCGTGTATAAAATAAACAAGCAACCAAATAAATAAACTCAAATTAATTAAGCAAGAGTATAAAATACTCTTGCAGCGCCTCAGGGTAAAACTTCACTAGAAACCTTTTAAAGAGTTTAACAAACCCTAAAACTAGTGACTATTGTAAAATCAATTTCTCAAAACAAGCGAGAAAATAAACAATAAAGTTTCTCCTAAAAACATTCTATATGAAATAGAATAATGGAAAATATATTAAGGAGAGAAACTCTTGAAGCCAAAACACATGAGTAGCATACTTCTTCGATCAACAATCTTTGAATGTTCTTCACGGCTTCAAGCAATCACGACCGGTACAAGCTTCAGCAGATCTTACTCAACGTACGTATCTTGAAGCTTTCTGAAAACTCTCTCAGTCTCTCTATGTATCGGTTTCTCTATTTTTTCGGTCCCTTCCTTGTGCACGCAAATCTTCAATAAATAGACCAAGAATCCTCCTTTAGAATGTTTCCTTGTAAGCGTAGGACTTTAGATTTTGATCAAGACAAATCTACACAAAAAGGAATTTAAATCAATAGAAATATGATAATAATATTCTGATAACTTTATTTAAAACTTAAAACAAGTTATTCAAAGAAATAAATAACTTCATGTCCAAGAAAGGCAAAAGATATTAAATAAAATCTTTTTCAAACTAGAATGATTTTAAGGAATAAAATATTCCTTTCAATCTCCCTCTTTTTGCCTTTCTGGACAAAATACAACTAAACTCCCCATTAATCAAAACTCCCCCTGAATAGATTCTCCCCCTGAGTATAAGCAGAGGTGTTGTCATAAGATGTTGGTAACATCTAGCTATGACATCTCAAATCAGAAGACATAAATGCAAGGAGAAGTAATCATACGAAACAACAGAGCAAACACCAAAACAGTTTTGATTAGGGTCAGAGCAAATCAGAGCAAAAACAAAACTTTTAACCTACAATAAAAACAAATAAACTTAGTAAAACCAAAAACTACGATTAAAATTGATTTCTCTCTGAGTCAACTTCTTCACTTCCTTCTCCCCCTTTTTGTTTAGAAGGGCCAGCTCCACGTAAAAGAGACTCATAGTGAGCCTTTAACCCTTCGTAGTAGGCAAGGTCAGCCTTTGCTTGTGCAATCTTCTGCTCAGCATGCACCAATTGAGCTTGAATGAACGTCGAATCAACAGCTTGAGCAGCAGAAGGAGGTACAAAAATAGCAGCAGCAGAGGAGGTGTTGGCAGCACCTGCCATGACACCTGCTTAATCAGCAGTCTCAGACCAAGGAAGGTCTAACTTCCTATTTCCTTTGAGCAATGCCGGTGCAATCTTTAGCAACTCCCCAGGCTCAATAAGTACTTCATCATCATATCTCTCAATTTCTTGAGACAGCAACATAGAGTAAATGAGTGATGGATAAGGCAACTTCAAAGTAGGTTGAGCACCGTCTGCAAATGCCATGACTGTGTCAAACACGAGTCGGCCATAATTGAAAGCAATTCCAGTACCAATAGCATACAAGACAGGGACTTGATGCTTGGTAATCACACTGAAATTTCCAGATGGAGTCCAGGTCTTCACGGCAGTTTTATGAAGAACAGAGTAAAAGGATGTAAGCTTGGCTACTGATAATTTCTTAGGATGTGCTGGGTACGCAGTGGCATGCCCCCCAGTGATGACAGATATCATCTCATCCATGGTTGGTAGAGCAGCATCATCAGAGGCAGGAGTATGAAGGAATCCATTTATAATGGCAGGGCTGAAAGAGAAGATCTGCCCTCGCACATAAACTTGCCCATACTTCATGTATCTTGGATCCCTCACAGCTTCAGTGAGATTGCAGTAAAAATCACGCACAATCTCTCTGAAATACGAACCAGCAGTAGTAACAGTAGACAGAAGGTTTCTTACCTCAAAAAATTTCACCATATTTTGAGCTCCATAGCTCTCCATATCAATGTTATGCTCTTCCAGAAACTCTCTATCAGCATAATTCTCCCAGCGATCAGCAATTTCCTTGGAATAAAAAGCAGATGAATAGGACGAATTTACCCGATACTCTTCTCCTAAGGTGTTGTCCAGGGTGTCGGCAACACCTTCCTCAGCACCTTCCTCTTCTTCTTCAGAGTCATCAGAATCTGACTCTTCTTCCAACTCATTCTTAGCATCTGAATCTTCACTCGAATCAAAGCTGGAACTATCAGAAGGTTGAGGGCGATTGTCAGCATATTCCTGAAGCATCTCTTCATCAGGATCATCCTCGGATTCTGGAACAGAAGCAGTAGCAGTGGATATAGGCTTCTTGCCTTTTGACTTCTTAATTTTATCCATAAACTGGGCTATAGAAATCTCCTTATCATCAGATAGAACAGGAGGAGCAGTAGATGATGGTCCCTCAGGAGCAGGAACATCTGTCTGAGCAGTAGCAGAAGGAATTTCTGATTCAGTGGAATCACTGTCAGAAGATGAATTCCCCTTTGAAGTTTCTTCAGATTCAAACGGAACGGGAATAGTTGGAATAGAGGGTTCCATGGCACTCGCCTTTCCCCTTTTTCGATGTACCAATTTAAAGTCTTCATCTGAGCTTGCATCACCAGAAGAGAATTCGGTGTCCACGAGAGAAGGTCTGGATGGTTGACCCTTTCCTCGAAATCTCTTTGATGCAGTATAATCTGGGTTGTAGCCAGCTTGTCTCTTTGATCTATGGGTTAAGGGTTTCGTAGGAAACACCTTATTCAGAACGGACATATCAGGCAAATTTTCCACATCGATCTCATTCCCTGGCTCTCCTGAAGCGATGGAGTCCAAAGGCACTGGTTCTTCAGCAACAGGGATCAACGCTTGTTCAACCACAAGGTGTGGTGATGTAGGTGTTGTAACACCTTCCGTAGCATCTTCTGAATATCCCATCTTAGAACGAATATCTTGGGGATCAAAACCCTTTTCTGCCATGAAAATGCGTGAGGATAAAATATTGCGAATGGAATAGGGCAATATTAATCAGAGAGTATTGAGAATAAGGGAATTCGGGATGAAAATAAGGAAATAAAATATTTCCAACGGAAGATAAAAACACAGATATATAATCCCTCAAACATTTTCCTATTCTAACTTGGATTCTGTAGGCCCCCAACGGTAACAAAATCTCAACGGTAACTATGAGGAAAATGGTAACAAATCCGACTTAATTAGGCAATAAATCCCTTTGATTTCCTCCGATAATCTTGGCCCAAATATTTCACCAAATCTTTTCAATTTTAACTCCTCATCAGAATATAACACCACTGAAACAAAATCTAATCACATTCAAATTCAAAAATTCAGAGGATAGGGCAAAAATCACAAATTTTTTTCGATCGGAATTCATAACCTTTTGGCCAAAGATATTCACAAATCAAAATATGCATGTCCTAATTATGTCTAAAACAAAATGCGACATAAACTTAAAATGCAATTATGTGCACAAATAATATGATGACAAGCGAGGTGTTATCCACGATGTTGGCAACATCTTCCAGCAACACTTCAGGATTAAAAAAAATTTATTTCCAGATAGCCATTAAATTCATTATTACAGAAGTGGTAGCCTGCACACTAAAGGAACGATCTTCAATGGACCCCTTTAGGTAGCTTTTTCCATTTGCTTCTGTTTTTCAATCAAATTTGATGATTGAGATGATCTTATTTAACCATTTTGTTATTTTGAGTTTCTGAATTTGCGAAATTACTTTTCACTTGAGACAGGATCATGGAATACACGAACATCCCTCCACTACTTCATGATTTAGTCAGAACTCTTCTTCAATTAAATCTTATTAAATTGTAAAACAATTTGCAAAGAATCCTGAGTGAAAAACTGGTCAATGATTACAAAGTATCAAACAATTCACAAAACAAAGTGTATGCATGAATGCGACATGCCTAATGATCCTAAAGATGCACATGCATGAAAAGGTGTTGTCACAGGGTGTTGGCAACACTCCAGACAACATCTAAGTTCTTTCTATAATGCACACATACTGAGAGACTTCCTTAGACTAGAAAATCTCTCGAAATCCAAAGCTTTTGTGAATATATCAGCTAATTGGTTATTAGTTCTAACAAACTCAATTAAGATCATGCTTTTCTCGACCAAATCTCGAATGAAATGATGTCTAATGTCAATGTGTTTGGTTCGAGAGTGTTGTACTGGATTTTTGGATATATCAATGGCACTAGAATTATCACAGTACACAATAGGAGTATCACTCTTAACACCATAATAATTTAGCATTTGATTCATCCACAGAAGTTGTGAGCAACAACTACCTACAGCAACATACTCAGACTCGGCAGTAGACAATGAGACACAATTTTGTTTCTTGCTATACCATGATACTAAATTATTCCCCAAGTAAAAACATCCTCCCGAAGTGCTCTTTCTCTCATCTAAATCCCCAGCCCAATCACCATCACTAAATCCTACCAAATTCGAATTGGTTTCTTTAGTGTACCACAAACCCAAGTTCAAATTTCCAGCCACATATTTCAGTATACGTTTTACGGCCTTCAAGTGAGTAATCTTTGGATTAGACTGGTATCTAGCACACAGACAAACACTATACATGATATCAGGTATAATAGAACTTAAATATAAAAGACTACCAATCATGCTTCTGTAGAGGGTGTTGTCAACATCTTCGGCAACATCCTCTCTAGACAGTTTTTCATTTGACCCCATAGGTGTGCGCATGTGTTTAGTGTTATCATTCAGAAACTTCTTCACAAGATTTTTAGCATGCTTGCTTTGACTCAAAAAGATACCATCATGCATTTGTTTCACTTGTAATCACAAAAAGTAAGTTAATTCACCAACCATGCTCATCTCGAATGTAGAAGACATGCACTTCACAAAATCATTAGCAAGTTTATCATTTGAAGCACAAAAGATTATATCATCCACATAGATTTGAAAAATTAAGATATTACCTTGAGACTTTTGTACAAATAAAGTCTTATCCACTTCAAATCTTTTGAAACCAATGTTTAACAAGTAATCGGTGAGTCTTCCATACCATGCACGTGGTGCTTACTTCAATCCATATAATGCCTTTTTCAATTTGTACACATAATCAAGATGATTTGGATCCTCAAAACCTTTAGGTTGTTTTACATAAACTTCTTCATTTAGGATCACATTCAAAAAGGCACTTTTTACATCCATTTGAAAAATTTTCATTCTCATGTTACATGAAATAGCAAGCAAAAGTCGAACAAACTCAATGCGGGCTACAGGAGCAAAGGTTTCATCAAAATCCACCCCTTCAACCTGTGTGTACCCTTGAGCTACCAACCTAGATTTATTTCTAATGATGTTTCCCGACTCATCAGTTTTATTCTTGAAAATCCACTTAGTTCCTATGACATTACCATGAGCAGGACACGGTACTAAGTACCAAACATCATTCCTAACAAATTGTTCTAATTCTTCATGCATAGCATTGACCCAAAATTCATCTTTTAATGCCTCTTCAACCTTTTTGGGCTCAATGTTTGACACGAAGCAAGAGAATCTTACCTGAGAATACGTAGAACTCATGCATAACAAACCCGCCATTTTTTGATAATCCACTTTCTCTTTCCTTCGAGTTTGCAAGTCTCCATGCACATCTCCAATAATCTGTGAGGTTGGGTGATTCTTCTGAATTCTGCTTGGAACATTCTTTCCAGTTTCATTTACCTCACTGTTTTCATCAATATTCTCATCAGTAGGCTTTTCATCTTTTGGTTCTAGAAATTTTATAGAAGGTGTTGTCGGAGGTGTTGGAAACACTCCTTGGACAACATCTGAACTTCCAGAATTATCCAGCAGATCATCAACTTCATCCTCAGCTGTCTTTTTCTTTAGATCTGCAAAGTCATCAAAAACAACATTAATTGACTCAAAAATAGTCCTTGTTCTCAAGTTATACATCCTATAGGCTCGGCTATTTGATGAATATCCCAAGAACATTCACTTATCACTTTTTGCATCAAATTTAGCAAGATGATCTCTATCATTAAAAACGTGACATACACATCCAAAAACATGAAAATATTTAAGGTTTGGCCTCTTTCCCATGAGAATTTCATAGGATGTCATAGTGGTACCATTCCTCAAATAAACCCTATTTGAAATATGACAAGCAGTATTCAAGGCTTCAGCCCAAAAAATCGTTTTGAAATATTTTTAGAACTTAACATCACTCTTGCCATTTCTTGCAAAGTCATATTTTTCCTCTCGGCAATCCCATTTTGTTGTGGAGTTTTAGGGGCAGAAAATTTATGAGAAATACCTTTCTTATCACACAAGCTAGCAAAAGAAGAGTTTTCGAACTCCTTACCATGATCAGTACGAATTCTGATTACCTTCAGATTGTATAGGATTGAAATCTTAATAAGCAGCTTCTTGAATGCATCATATGTGTCCGATTTTTCTCTTAAAAAGTTTACCCAAGTATATCGTGAAAAATCATCCACACAAACAAAAGAGTATTTCTTATCACCGAAACTTTCAACATCCATTGGACCCATCAAGTCCATATGTAAAAGTTCGAGGCAGCGTGTTGTCACAGATGTTGGCAACACCTCGTGTGACGCCCTAGTCTGCTTCCCTTTCTGACATGCTTCACACACGAATGGAATACCAGATTTTAAGTTAGGCATACCTCTCACAACATCTAACTTACTCAAGTTTTTTAATGTCTTGAAATTTGCATGACCCAATTTTTGATGCCATAAATCAAACTCATTAAATTTGGTGTGTCTACAAGTCATCTCTTCTCCGAGTTGATAGCAGTTGTCGGATGACCTAGTACCTGTCATGACACAGAGATTTGATTCATAAAAAAATTTGCATAATTTCTTATCAAATTGTACATGCAAATTATCATCACAAAGTTGGCTTATGCTTATTAGATTCGCGGTTAATCCTTCAACATGAAGCACATTGCAAAGCTTGGGCAGTCCAGCAACATTCAGAGTTTTCTTTCCAACAATGTTTCCCTTTGAACCTCCTCCATAGGTCACTTTTCCACTTTTCTGTTCTACATAATCAGTGAGAAACTTCTTGGAACCTGTCATGTGACTAGAGCTATCGCTATCAAAGTACCATGCACCTAAAACATTAGTTCTCAAAGCAGTATAAATCATATGACATTGAATATCAGCTTTTGGTACCCAAACCTTTCTTACATAAGATCTGTTTCTAGGAATGTTGTGGGGAGGTGTTGGCAACAACTTAGGCACACCATAGATGCAGATCTATTCCAGTAGTCTTCCTGCAGCTTAAAACAGTATGGTTTGATATGACCAGGTCTATGACAGTAGTGACAGATGTACTTACGTTTCCTTCTGGATTTTGAAGGAGCAGCAGGCTGTGGCTTTGGTTTTGGAGGATCAACTGGCAAGACCTTTTTGCTTGAGCTTTTTGTACTGCTACTTTCCTTGACAAACACAGGCCCTTTCGAGCTTTCTCCAATCTCAAATATGCTGTTTTCAAAATCTAAACCAGCTGTACCATCTCTTCCCATCATGAGTAAAGAATCAAGCTTGGTAATGCTTGAATTAAACTTAGCCAACGTAGCTTTTGCTTTTCCGAGCTCTTCCTTCACTTGGCTTAACTCGATGTCTTTCTTACTCAGCATGACTTCCAGCCTTGACACATCAGCCTTTAAATAAGAATTTTTCTTTGAAAGGATAGTGTTCAATTTATTCTTTTCAATCCAATCAGTATGTAATTCTTCAAACATCATCTGAGCTTCTTCTATGGACATTGTCTCTTCACCTGTATCATCATCACACATATTATCAGTAGTGGAGGAATTCAAACAAACTGACATTTGAGAGATGTTGCGGCCAGGTGTGGCAACACCTGCGGCAACACCTAAAGGATTTACTTGAAATTTCTTCTTGCTATCCAATAAGACAGATAAGGCAGTGAGACTCTCTTCATCTTCATGTTCTTCTTCTTCTGACTCTTCATCACTCAAAGACGTGTTCATCCCTTTCCTAAGCGTGTTGGCACACTCATTTGCATAGTGTCCAAAACCTTGACATGCATGGCATTGAACCGTGTCTAGCTTCTTTGAGACAAACTTCTTCTTTTCATCCACTATCATCCGAGGCTTAGAAGAATCAGTAGGTTTCTTTGGTGATTGTTCTGGTCCAGTAATCCTTAAGGGCTTGTTGGAGAACATTGGAGTCTTGAATTTTTTATCCATCCTTCTTGACTCTTTCATCCTTTTCAGATAGTCATTAAATTTCTTAGTCATGAGAGAGATCGAATCCTCTTCTAAATTAGATTGATGAACTTCTTGATGAAATTTAACATATTCCTCATATGAGGGCTTCGAAACTTGAAGAGCTATTGATTTTTCTTTATCCTTCTCTTTTTCTGTATTGTTCATCTCAAAGACTTGAAGGATGCTAATCAGTTCAGTCATCTTCATCTTTGAAGTGTCCTTTACTTCTTCAAGCGCCCATATCTTCCCATTGAATCTTTTAGGCAAGGATCGAAGAACCTTGTTCACCATAGCTTCACTCGCAATAGGTCCTCCAAGAGCATGAGCCTTTGTAGCTATCTCCCTAAATTTCTTATCATACTCAGCAATAGTCTCATTCTCATCCATCCTGATTCTCTCAAATTTAGCGTTTAACAATCTCAATCTTGTTCTTCTCACACTATCTGTTCCTTCACAATGTTCTTGAAGAGCATCCCATGTTTCCTTAGCAATAGTGCAGTCAGATATGATCCCATACATCCTCATATCCACAGTTTCAAGGATTGCATTGAGTGCCTTAGCATTGTAGCTTGAGCTTTTTGTTTCCTCGGCAGTCCAATTTTCTTCTTTCTTGATGATATAGTCTCCGTCGTCATCTTGCGTTGTTGGAGGAGTCCAACCAGTCAAAATACTTTGCCACGCACGAACATCCATAGCTTTAATAGTATACCTCATTCTATGCTTCCAAAGTGCGTAATTTGCGCTATCAAGGATTGGAGGTTTGAGAAACAAATTCGAAACAGATGATGAGTCCATCTTATTTCCTGTAATAAAATAAGCAACCAAGATCAGTTCTTAGTGTATCAAGAATATGGCTCTGATGCCACTTGTAAGGAAATAATGGTTGCACATAAACAGTTTGAGGTGTTGTCACAAGGTGTTGACAACACCTACAATAACACCTTGAGTAATTTGCAGCGGAATATAATTTAATCGTGTATAAAATAAACAAGCAACCAAATAAATAGACTCAAATGAATTAAGCAAGAGTATAAAATAATCTTGCAGCGCCTCAGGGCAAAAATTCACTAGAAACCTTTTAAAGAGTTTTACAAACCCTAAAACTAGTTACTATTGTAAAATCAATTTCGAAAAACAAGTGAGAAAATAAACAATAAAGTTTCTCCTAAAAACATTTTATATGAAATAGAATAATGGAAAACATATTAAGAAGAGAAACTCTTGAAGCCAAAACACGTGAGTAGCACACTTCTTCGATCAACAATCTTTGAATGTTCTTCACGGATTCAAGCAATCACAACCGGTACAAGCTTCAGCAGATCTTACTCAACGTACGTATCTTGAAGCTTTCTGAAAACTCTCTCAGTCTATGTATCGGTCTCTCTATTTTTTCGGTCCCTTCCTTGTGCACGCAAATCTTCAATAAATAGACCAAGAATCCTCCTTTAGAATGTTTCCTTGTAAGCGTAGGACTCTAGATCTTGATCAAGACAAATCTACACAAAAAGGAATTTAAATCAATAGAAATATGATAATAATATTCTGATAACTTTATTTAAAACTTAAAACAAGTTATTCAAAGAAATAAATAACTTCATGTCCAAGAAAGACAAAAGATATTAAATAAAATCTTTTTCAAACTAGGATGATTTTAAGAAATAAAATATTCCTTTCACCCACAATTGCCGCCTGCTCAAGACATTCAGCTTTATGCAATGCGTCCTAAAGAATCACACAAGTTTTGGTATAAATTTTACAACCCTTCAGCCTAGTTTCCTCAAATAGATGATATGCTTCCGTCGCCCTATTTGATACACTTAACCCTTCTATCATCGTATTATAGCAGGCAGAATCAGGTACGCCTCCATTTTCTTTGAACCTTTCGAAGAGTTTGTCAGCTTCCATAATATTCACAGCCTTGGCAAGCCCGGATATTATGGTGACATAGGTGATTACATTGGGTTTCAACCTGTAGAAAATATCTAAATATCTTCTATTTATTGTAAATTATTGAACATAATCAATTAGAGATATTTGATAGAATATAATAGAATCAATTAGAATAAGTTATTTTAGCACTATAATTTTCTTTCTTTATTTAGCTCTCTAGTGTAATTATAAATTGATTGTCTTGTTTCATTAATAAAATCAAGAGATTATTTTCTCCTCATCTTATTCTATATGGCATCAGAGACTGAGAACTCAACGTTCAATATGTCTGACTCAACCAAATCTGTCCCCATCGCTCCCCTCTCCAGCAGCGATGCTTCCTCACTTCACATCACAACCCATAAATTGGATGGTCGAAACTACCTACAGTGGGCACAGTCCGTAAAGATCGTCATCTGTGGAAGAGGAAAATTAGGCTATCTCACGGGTGAACTTCCTTCGCCTGACTCTAAGGATCCAGCAGCATGTTCAACCTGGTTGGTCGAGAACTCCATTGTCCTAGCATGGCTTATTAATTCGATGGAGCCCCACATTAGTCGGCGTTATCTCTGGTTCAAGACAGCCAAGGAGGTGTGGGACGCTGCCCGAAATATGTATTCTGATCTGGGCAATGCTTCCCAAATATTCGAGCTGCGGTCGAAGCTCAAAGAATTGAAACAGGGTTCAAAGTCAGTAACCCAGTATTTTTCTGATCTTCAAGATCTTTGGCAGGAACTTGACTTATTCCTTGACGAAAATCCGATGTGCGCAACATGTAGTATCAAGGCAAGCCACAACATCGAAAAGGAACGTGTCTTTGATTTTTTGGCAGGCCTCAATCGTAATCTGGACGAGGTGCGAGGACGTGTTGTTGCACGTGATCCATTCCCTTCTACCGAGGAAGCTTTTGCTGATGTTCGATGAGAAGAAGCTCGTCGCAAGGTTATGCTTACTGATGAGATAATTGCCCCAGAAGTTTCAGCTTTGGTCTCAAACAAAATAACCTCAACCGGGCATCGTCAAAATAGGCGCCCTTGGTGTGAACATTGCAATCGACCGGGCCACACCAAAGATAAATGTTGGGAAATCTATGGGAAGCCGGCAAATTGGCAGCCACATAAAAAGAATGAAGGACGTGGATATCATGCTCAATCTAGCCAAGAAAACGTTGTCGCCTCTGGTATTTATGTTCCATTCACGAAAGAGCAGATTGAACAAATTGAACAATACTGCAAGCTCATAAACCAGTCATGTCTCAATGCTCCTTCCAGCCCCAACATTGGCTCCTGCTCTATGACGCAATCTGGTAATCCCATATCATTTTTTTTCAATATTCGACAACCCCTGGGATCATTGATTCCGGGGCGTCAGACCATATGACAGCTGATCAAAGTTTTTTCTGCTCTTATTATCCTTGTTCTCTTCGAACCACTGTTAGAATCGCTGATGGTTCATTAATCGTAGTTGCTGGAATTGGTAACATCAAATTATCTCAGCACCTCACTTTGAAATCTATCTTTCATGTACCTGCACTCAAATGCAATCTGATTTCAGTCAGTAAATTAACCCTCGATAATCATTGTGTTGCTAAATTTCTGCCTTTGTCGTGTCAATTTCAGGACCTACCATCGGGGAAGACGATTGGCAATGCTAGGCTTCACGAAGGTCTTTATTACTTTGAGGATACCCATCTGAATGCTCATCAACATATGTTGTCTCGTGTTGTTTTGAATTCTGTTTCTAGTGATAGGGAAATAATGACTTGGCATTATCGCCTTGGTCATCCTAGTTTGTCATATTTAAGACCGTTGTTTCCACCTTTATTTCATAATAAAAACTCCTTGCTTTTTCAGTGTGAAGCATGCCAGTTAGCTAAACATACTCGCATATTTTTTCCTCCAAAACAGTATAAACCATCTACCCCATTCTCTTTGATACACAGTGACATTTGGGGACCTTCACCGGTCACAACATCTCATGGAAAACGATGATTTGTTTCATTCATTGATGATCACACTCGTGTTTCATGGGTTTACCTTATCACTGACAAATCTGAAACAAGCAATACATTCAAAGCCTTTCACAAAATGATTCAAACACAATTTCACACCAACATCCAAATTCTTAGAATCGATAATGGTAAAGAATATTTCAATACCATTCTAGGTGATTATTTGTTGGAAAATGGGATCCTTCACCAAAGTTCATGTGTTGAGACCCCACAACAAAACGGAGTCTCCGAAAGATAAAACCGTCATTTGTTAGAAGTAGCCCGAGCTCTCATGTTTACTATGAATGTTCCCAAATACCTCTGGGGAGATGCGATTCTTACCGCTGCATATCTCATAAATCGACTACCTAGCCATCCCATTAATTTTGTCACACCTTTGTCCCTTCTGAAAAAAAAATACCCCCAAGTTTCCAGCTCGGATAATCTGCCTCTAAAAACCTTTGGGTGCACTTCCTTTGTGCATATCCATGCTCATAAACGTGGAAAATTTGATCCTCGAGCTAAAAAAAACAGTATTTGTCGGGTATTCACCTACTCAAAAGGGTTATCGTTGTTACTGCGCATACACGAAAAAAACATGTGAGTTGTGATGTTTCTTTTTTTGAGGACACCTCTTATTTTTCGCTTCAAGGGGGGGGGGGGGGGGGGATGAAGCTCGTCACTCTTGGGATACTCTAACTATACTTGGTGTTAGTTTGGATACCACAAATATTTCCAATCCTAATCCGGTCAGTGTTTCTGTTCCCAGTCAACCAATTCAAGGTGTTTCCAATCCTAGTCAAGTCCATGTGTTTCTGATCTTGTTCAAGTTAGCCCGAAAATCAATGAAATTAGTGATCAAAAAATGTTGGAAACAAGGGAAGTTCAATGACAGTGGGATATTGTCTATTCACGAAGGAAAAATCCCAAAGTTAATCAAGAGATTGTGACACCTAGTCAAAGCCAAGAAGATGACTCGATGGTAGCACCCTCAAACAAGTCAGGTACATTTCTTGATCTTAACGAACCTATAGCAGTAAGAAAGGGTACTCGATCTTGTACCAAACATCTCATTTCCCAGTTTGTCTCCTACTCTAAATTGTCTCCCACATTTCATGCTTTTACCACAAAAATATCCAGTGAATTGATTCCCATGTATATCATGGACGCGTTGGCTATTCCTGAATGGAAAGCTGCTGTTCTTGAAGAAATTGAAAGAGTTGATGCCCCGCTAGCCAACTTGTGGCTAAGGGCTTTGAGAGTCTTTTTTTGTAAACAATCTTTGTTTAATATAATATACGTTCTTTAAATGGCGTTCACTTTATCTTATTATTATATAATGATATACTATTGCTATTTTGATAAAGACCTTGAATATACTAAAGTAAGATGAGATAGTGAATATAGAAAAATCACTGTCATAAAACACATCTTATGTTCACTGTATATTCTAAACAGTTTCTAGTCAATTGAGCCGTCCACAAATAAGGATAAGGATCGCTCAAGATTGAGACTAGCATTGGCGATGCCGAGTACCATGTTTCATTGGTATGGAACATAGAGATGTTCGAAGCATGCAAATGGATATTCATATGATGAATGATCGAACTACCCTATCCGGATTTTCCAAGTGGTTATCACTTATCGAGTGGATAAAGTCCGCGGTTTTGGTTGTACACCATTAGTCCTTACTACTTGAAACATCATTGAGACTCTATATGCTAGTACTGTACTTTGACTCGTTTACCGACTCTATTGGGGTCATAAGGAGTCGGGATTGGGTGCAGTTACGATACATATAGGAGTCGATGTTTTGTTGTCAAGGATTCACCACATGCTTGCGAGCGTGGATATCCTATGCGATCTGAGGAGATATTAGTATGACAAATCTCTGGCCAGAGTACATGCTGTGCTTTAAGAAATGGTTTCTTAGTAGCACATGTGATGTCAGTATTTGATCTTCAAGATGAATTGCATAGTTATCGAATCTCGAACGACTCTCGATTTACCAATGGTTGTTGATTCGATCGGAATATATGGATGAAGGGACCGTACTGTATGCTAACCAAAATCTACTGGTTCTTGCAGGCACTATCAGTGATACCTAGGGAATCATGGGGCGATGTTGCTAGACGCTCTTACCATGATTCGATGGGCAAGTCAAAAATTATTGTTCCGAGTCACAAGGAGTTGTGAGCCCACGGCTAGCTGTATCCCTGAACCATTGAGGGTCACACAAGTAATGGATTTCTAATCCCCGTTGAGATAATTAAATTTAAAGAGTTAAATTTAGTGGATAAAGAAGTAGGACTTCTTATTTAAAAGTAGAGGGAGTAAGATTTCCTAAAATGACATATTGATGGACATTTTTGGATCGCTGCCCACAGGCAGCGATTGGCTGCCCACCTCCATGTGGGCAGCCCTGTCCCACGTGGAGGCCGGGCTGCCCGGGATTGTCCCGGGCAGTCCGAAAATTTTAAAATTTAATTTTTTTATTTTTTGAAATTTTTGAAATTTCAGTTTTTGGTCCGATTGAAAATTGTTTTCGATTGGTCCACGAGGCATCGGATCAAATTGTTTAAGTCCGAAATTTTAAAATTTGATTTTTGGATAAATTTGAATTTTTGGAAAATTTATAAATTTTATCCATTAAATTAGATTTTATAAAATTAATAATTTTGGTACAATTGATAATAAAATATGATTTTATGTATAAAATTGGATTTTATATGTAAAATATGATTTTATGGATAAACTAGATAAAATATGATTTTATATATAAAATAAGATTTTATGTATGAAATATGATTTTATCTATTTATATTTATTGTCATTGCATGATATCCAATAAATTAATTTTTGAATTAAATATTATTGGATAAGGATGATCGATTGCCATGACCAATATTTTAGGTGTATGTTAGGTTGTTTACATTTGGTTTTAATTATTGTTGTTGGATTTATTAATGGGCCTGGTTTATGGCCCAATATGAATTGTCATATGTAATAAAAGTGGGCCTGATTTATGGCCCATTTCCACCCCTTAAATATGTATCCCCTGCTTGTCATCGAAATTTATTGTAAATTTTAGAATTAGTGGGAGATGAAGATTTGACGACAAAGGTGGGCCCAGCAGATAATAAAGACCGAAGAAATGTAAATTGGAAGCTCAATATAATAGGATTGCATTGCATACTTGCATATTACCTAGGATTGGACATAGACTCGTGATTGGCAACCACGGGTCGATTAGTAATGGAATCGATCATCCTAAAATAATATATGATATTATTGTTGTATGCATGTTTAGACTAAATTATATGAATCCCGCAAGCATACAAATTTTAAATGATGAGACAAATTTTCGAAATTAAAATCTCTCATTTTAAATATGATTTAAAATTGATATCAAGATAAACAAAAGGGCATTTAAATATTGTTTAAATGTTCCTACCTTCCATCAACGATCAATGTATGAGATGCTACCCGCGGATACGGTCCGGCTCATATTATTGGGGGGGGCCGTTCGTCGGAAAGTTGTACATTGGATCGACACATGTTGTAAGTTGGATGAAACTCCCATGGGATTGGCTCATATTATTGGGAATCCACATGGCGACCGTCCATCACAACTTAATATTGATGGGTCATCTTGACATGTCACAATAAACGGCGTCATATTATTGGGCCCTTACTGGACATGAGGTAAATAACATGGGGCTGAGCCTCCCCAAAACCCGACTCGAATCCAAAACAGGACGCAAGGCTCACATGGAAACTGACAATACCTGACTCGAGTCCATGATGAGTTACAAGCTCCCTATGAAAACTGTCAAAGACTCACATCTCTCGTGATGCAGTCCAGTGTAAAAGCATGCATGTGCTAAAGCAGTAAATCATGGAAAACATATAGCATATATTCATGCAACATATAATAATATATATCATGTCGGCTATTTCGGTCAGTACTTACGTACCTCTAACACTGCTGGACAAAGCCTAGCTCCGTTGGTCTAGACTCCAAGCCTACTAGTCCAGTCTACTGAGCCTACAGTGCAAATACTCATGCATCATTATCTAAGCTCTAAAATCCTTAACTAAGCTATTTCATACACCTAAATATTTTTAGGAAGCCAAAGTTATACCTGCGTCCGTCGTCAGCCCTTTGCTGTCGCTTGCCTCGAAACTAAGCCACAACTCCGCTACAATGCCGGGATCGCTATGCCACTTCCGAAATCCCAAAAGGACGCCTAAAATTCCCTAGATCTAAGTTAGAAGGCCTAGGAATCAAGAGTGAAGGGAAAATGGTGCATTTAAAATGAGGCCTTGGCACATCCTTAAATAGAGCAAAACCGGAACCTCCGATGCGCCATCGGAGCTTCCGTTTTCCCTCATCCGCCACATGTCAACTCCTCATTGGCTGGATATGGATAAGCAAAATCGGAACCTCCGTTCCAGATCGGAACTTCCGTTGTCTTACACGTCATGGCTGACGTAATATTATCGGAGCTTCCTTTGCACACCGGAGCTTCCGATCACCATCGGAGCTTCCGTTCCCTCCCACGGAGCTTCCGTTATGATTATGACCCTAATTTTTTATTTTGCATTTGACTAATCTCTAAATTACCTTTAATTAGTTATGGGTCACTACACAGTCGGGACCACAAGTAGCCTTCCCACCAAAATTACCTATCAAGAGGCTCACATAGGCAGAAATCCAAGGAAATATGGATAAGGGGCTATGTTTTAGTTGTGATGAAAAATACAATGTGAATCACCGATGAAAGAATCGAGTAATGGTGTTGATAGAGGAGGAAAGGGAAGAAGGAAGTGCAGGGATGATGAGCCAGCAAGAAGAGGAACAACTGGTGGCTTTGGAGGATGAGGCAGAAGTGAGCCTACATACGCTCACCAACGCTGCCAATCCCCGCATTCATCAATGCCATCCATAATATATCAGGTACCGGTAGAAGTCTTAATTTATACGGTTAGTAACAACAATTTTATCCAAGAAGGGTTGGTAGATAAACTCAAGCTGACCCATACCTGTTCTAAAAGATTTCTAGTGTACATGGGCAACAGTAAATATTTATGGTGCGACCGCATATGTCACCAAGTAGCTTTGGTATTGCAAGGACATGAATTTTTGGTGGACTTGTATGTGTTGCCTATATGAGGATTGGATGTTGTGCTTGGCATGAAATGGTTGCGAATGCTCGGGCCATGTCTTCATGATCATGAAGCCTTGACCATGGAATTTTGGTGGGGTGGACAACATATATGTTTGCAAGGAAATAAAGTACCGGAGGCAGGGCCTGTCTCGTATAATAAACTATGTTCCCTTGTGAGCAAGTTATCAATTACCACTTGCTATGCTGTTAATGGTAAGCGCTTGATCAAAACAGGACTAACAAAGAAAGAAACTATGGAATCAAAGGAATAATGATACTGTCTACACTTTGAGTGTGTTTGTTTTTTTTTTTTGGGTAAAAAAAAGGAAATTTTTTGATTTTAATCATAGCATTGTTTAAAGCTTGTAGACTCAATATTTGGATCAAAGGATCTCAATGTAAACTTGAAATCCTGTTGTTAGAATCCATAATTCTGAAACAGATAAAATGTCATTGTTTTCGTGAAACAAAGTTTTAAGAGCTTGATGGATTTCTCTAGAACTTGTATCGAGAACACAATTAAAAACTAAAATTCAATATATCAATCTCAAAGATTGTCATCGATAGTCTTTCATTCATAAAGCAAAACATGTATACAAATAATCTATATTTTCTATATATAATTGATTATAAATTTACGATTTTGCTTGTAGTGACATGTCCCTGATCACCTAACTTATTGCATAGGCATGCTCTGTGGGGACATCGAGTTGCTAATTTTTTCTTAAGGCAATTAATAATTAAACATCATTAATATAATTAAATCAAGTGAAAGAATTTTTTTTTTTAAATACACGGACTCCGTGCACAGGTCCGTGCATGAACCTGTAACATTCTTCGGCTGCAAGGTACATGGGACCCGTGCCACCTCTGTGTCCGGGTCCGTGCCTAAGATTTAAAAATTTCAAAGTTACTGTCTCTACTCCAGATCACACGGACCCCTGCACGGAGGTTGGCGCAGGGTTCGTGCCTTTTTTTTCCTTCAAAATGTGCAAGACAGTAGGGTACATGGACTCATGCACGGAGGCATGTACAGGGTCTGTGCCCTGCTAAAATTTGAATTCTTTTAAGGTTGTTTCATATCTGAAAATCTATACATCTGCTCACATTTATAATCTTAAACATGCTTTGTTAATTCTGAAATATACACATCTATAAATATTGAGAGTCTAGCATAATCTCATGTCTTTCTTACATTCATCTAATAGTTGAAATACATGAAATATCTAAACTTACAAAATATTCTTCCAAACATATACATGGTCATTTGATTTCTAAACATTCTTGACAGAGACCGTGGAACAAAAATTCTGCTAAAAACCCGAGTCACCACGTGCTAATCTCGATCTTGAGCTATCCAAGTCTCTTCTGACTCGCTCATACCCCAACCTTATGCAATGCACACATACAAACAAAGCAACAGCCGGATAACTTCGATGAGATCAATAAATCTCAGTATGAACGACATGCATATAAATCTTTTAAGCATAACAATTTCATACAACGTATGCAATGATAATATCAAATGATAACACATCTAAATCATGTGAGCATAATGAATTCTTGAGGATAAATCTATAGGTATTCTTAAATCTTGAATTTCCAATATGATAATCAAGCAATCTCTTTTAACACCGATCTTAACAAGTATTATCATACAAGTCATATAATCACAATCACATCTTAAATAAAATACCATAACATGCTAGCATTTTCAAGATCATATTCTAACACATAGACATCTCTAGTCTAATACATAAATGCAATGCATGTTGAAAACAATGGAGTTTAAAATCTTTGTTTCAAAGCTGAACATAGGTTTTTTTTGGGATCCCGGAAAAGAAGGCACAACAAATCTCCCACCGACTTACCCGATCGTGGTGACATTGAACTTCTTTTCCTGGACTTTGGTACACTATATTGAGTTATCTAGCTCTAAAAAAAATATCTTCAATTCCACTCAAATATAACTCCAAACTTCCATTATAAACTTGGCGGACCTGCCCTAAAATCTCAAAGGAATGGTGGCTCAATATGTATGCAAGAATAATTTAATTATACTATTTCTACCACAATTCAATAGATGCATAAACATTCTCTTAGCACCATATTATCATAAAATAAATGCATAAAGAGTCTATATGCACCAATTTATATCAAAAAATATGCTAATCAAACAAGAGCATAATCACATAGCTCAAACAATCAAGTCTTAACAAAATCATGCAAGTATGCGGTTTAGGAAACTCGATAATCATAAACGATCTCGAGTTGTTCTTCCTATCTTATTTAATGTATATTCATACCTTTCTAATCTATTTCTAACTTGTTTGAATCTTTCAAAGTTGTAGCAACACAAACTCTTACAAATATCTACACATTAAAATCTTGCTAATCGCAAATCTTCATTGCTTCAAACTTCATTCCAACTTCTTGATCCAACTCTTTGTCGACTTGAATTCTTCGATTTGAACTCGATATCTTCCACTTAATTCAAAGTGTATAACTCGAAGCCATGATCGCAAATATACGATCAATCTGAAATTCTATCGGGTGGATCGAAAGAACCGAAGCTTGAAAGAAAATTTTGGCTTGAGATTTTCATTTTCCTCTCCTTCTCAGCTTTGTGGCTGCTGAAATCTGAAGGAACCCATTCAATTACACCTCAATGTATACCTATACATGCGTGTGATTTCCCACTTGCAAGGGAAATTGCACTTTGGTCCCTAAATTTTTTACTCTTTGCACTTCGGTCCTTCTTCAATTATTTATTTCTAATTTAATCCTTTTTATATACAAAATCATAATTAAAATCTGAAATCTCATAAATATTTAATCTTTTAATTTAAAAATTCTGAAATTAAAATCTTAAAATCCTTATATCCTCAAATTAAATATTTTTGACCCAAAATTTAAATATCCAATTCCGTAAATGTTCTAATGAATATTTTTCCAAATTCGAAATTTAAATCTCAAATGTGTAATTAATAATTTAATATTTTCAGGCCTCACAACTACTGAACTTAATTAAATACTAATCCGGCAGTATACAACCGGAATTAAATTGGAAACCCAAAATATCAATAATTCAACCCAATTGAATAACTCAAAATACCGGAAATAACTTCAACTAATACCGACGACAACCTCCACTTCCAAGTCCTGGTCACCAACTAACCACTTATCCAACTCTTGCTCAACCTGCAAGCCTATCGTGGAAAATGGGGTGTCAATGATAAAAACACAGACCTGAGTGACACTCGATCAGTACGTAAACATGATTATACAAATCTAAAAGTGCATGCAATATGATATGACTGGGTGTACTTGTAATGAGATCAATCATGTTCATAATAGGAGCCACTTATTCCAAGTACCATCTGAGAATCCAACCACGGGTTAGCTCACACACTCGTCGAAATCACCGTAGCATCAGTCCTCATCATCACGTCTCTCCCGGTGTTCGACCACATATCAAGGGTGTAGGGTTGAGAAATCGGCTCAACATCATATGCATGTACCACATACAAACTCAAGATAGTAAAACATGCATCATATGACATATAATAATAAAACACATATACATGTATGCTCAGCTATGTATCTCTGTATGTACTTACGTAGCTCGACCACTGGTCTATGTTTACAAGTGATTTTAGTCTATCACTACATGCCAAATGAAAATCATATCACTAAAACTGATCTAAAAACTTTAAATAAGATAATAGATATTCCTAATAATTATTAGGGATCTCAGAATATATCTGCGTCCATCGTCAGCCTGCTGTTTTCGAAGGCCACAACCTCAGCATAGTTCCAATACAAACCCCGTAGCACCTCTCTATCGCCTGACCTTTGATTATATGACTGAAAACACTCAAAATATACAATGTATCACAAACACACCTCAAACATACACTAAATATGAGGTTATCAGCCTATTTATAGACGAAGATCGAAAGCCTCGAATCCTAGTTTGGACAGGGACGAACCACAAGAAGGGGTTTCAAAGTCTATCCCCTTCCATTTTTGGGTCTTACCCATATTTTCAATTGTAATGTCAAGTCCAGCCCATTTCATTATTGGGTCTTACCCATATATATAATTTCCATTTGTAATGTTTCACACACTTTAGCCCAAAATCATTTATCCTTTTAAACCCATCTCAATACCTATTTAATTTCATAAACCCTTATTTTTTCATCTCTTATTATTACTGGTACAAGAAAGTCTTATATCCACAAAATATTTTCATAAGACTACTCATTATTTATCTCATGCAAGTGGAGAACTTCTTGATATAAATTATAAATTGCCTAAAGCTTATATTTGCAAAGATAAAAATTGTATTGCTACAAGTTTTTTACTTGCTAAAAATATTTCTAGCCAACTTATACTTGGTCTTCCTTTTATTTATAAAATTTATCCTTTAACTCATATAGATGAAAAAGGAATTACATGTACCTTTGAAGGGAAACCTATTTCTTTTCAGTTTATTACAAAACCTATTAATAGGGTTTTAAATGAATTACAAGATAAAATTGATAGAAAGATTTTTCATATAAATTCTTTAAAAAAGAAAGTCAATTCCTTAACTATTGAAGAAAAATTGAAGAATTCTAAATTACAGGAAAAAATCCAATTTGTTCAAAACAAATTTTCTTTAGAAATCTGTAATGATCACCCAAATTCTTTTTGGGATAGAAAGAAAAATATTGTTTCTCTTTCTTATGAAGAAACTTTTGATGAAAAAAGTATTCCTACCAAGCTCGTCCTTTTCAGATGAATTCTGAATATTTGGAATTATGTAAAATAAAATAAAATCATTATTAGATAAAAAGTTGATAACTCCCTCTCAGTCACCTTGGTCTTGTACTGCTTTTTATGTCAATAATCATTCAGAGAAGGAAAGCGGAGTTCCCAGGTTAGTAATTAATTACAAACCTCTTAATAAAATTTTGAAATGGATTAGACATTCTATTCCTAACAAAAAAGATTTATTAGATAGACTTTTTAGTGCTTTGATATTTTCAAAATTTGATTTAAAATCAGGGTATTGGCAGATTCAAATAAAATAATCTGATAGATACAAAACTGCTTTTAATGTTCCAATGGGACATTACGAATGAAAATTTATGTCATTTGGACTGAAGAATGCCCCTTCAGAATTTCAACAAATTATGAATGATATTTTTTTTATCCTTTTAGTAATTTTATCATTGTTTACATTGATGATATTTTAGTCTTTTCTAAAGATATTGAATCTCATTTTAAATACTTGGAAATATTTAGAAAAGTGGTTATTCAAAATGGTCTTATTATATCAAAACCAAAAATATCTTTATTTCAAACCAATTTCAGATTTCTTGGTCATATGATAGAAAAAAGTAGAATTATTCCTATACAAAGAAGTATAGAATTTGGTTCTAAATTTTCTGATGAAATAACTGATAAAACTTAGTTACAAAGATTTTTAGGAAGTCTTAATTATATATCTTCCTATATTAAAAATCTTACAAATGATTCTGCTATTTTATATGATAGACTCAAAAAGAATCTCTCTCCTTGAACTCTAGAACATATTGAGGCTGTTAAAAAATTTAAAGAAAAGGTTAAAAACCTTCCTTTTCTTATGCTGGCTAATACCCAATGGAAAAAAATTAATGAAACAGATGCCACTGATATAGGTTTTGAAGGAATTCTTAAACAAGTTAATCCTGATACAAAACAAGAATATCTTGTTAGATTTTATTCTGGAAAATGGAATGGTGCTCAGAAAAATTATGCTACCATAGCTAAAGAAATTCTTGCTATAGATAGATATGTTTTAAAATTTCAAGATAATTTATATAATAAAAAATTTATAATTAAAACATATTGTAGATCTGCTAAATTTATGTATCAAAAAGATTTTAAACATGATGTTTCTAAGCAAATGTTTGCTAGATGACAAGCTCATTTAGCGCCTTTTGATTTTGAAATTATATATAAAAAAGGTGAAGATAATAATCTGCCTGATTTCTTAACCCGAGAATACTTGTCATGTTTACAGGTATGAGTAATCCCGGTGGAGGAAATCATTCCTCTTATAGAGGAAGAGGTGGAAGAGGAGCATCTCCTCAAATAATTGCTCAACATGACAATAAAAAGCTTATAGCTCAGAATATTGCAAGTTCATCGGGGAGTCATAATCCAGAAAAAAATGATTCATTATATGGTGAGTTTCAAGAATTCTTGAAACAGAAAAAATAAAAAGAAGATAATATTCCTGAATCATCGGCATCATATGCCAATATTATAAAAGAAAATGATAGTGATTCTCAATATATTGAGAGTGAATATCAAGATTTGATTCTTCTTATAGAAGAGAAACACATCCAATGGATGAAAACTCCGTGGGCTATCATGGAAAAATATTTATACAACACATCATATGTAAATGGATCTCATAAACAAAGAGAATTTTATGAAAATCTCCTTTTGTCCACTAATACAGTGGAAATTACTCATTTTTCTGGTAATACCCAACACCAAGGAGTTTATAACTTCTCAAAATTCATTCTCAAAAAGATTATATCTATTGAAGAATGTGGAATATCTCCACTAGTTGAAAAAGAATTTTCTTACAATAAAATAAATTTTAAATTCAATTATTGGGACTATGTAGAAGGTTTTAATAAAACCTTATTTTATGAAAATCAAAAAAGAAAACATTCGTGGTTTTTAAAAGTCTGCGAAAATGTTTTTCATCATCCAGTTCCTAACTAGTTTTTAGACTGGTGGAAGATATTTGGTCCCTCGGCAAAAAATTTTCTTGAAATCCTTAAAGGATTAATGGAAGAATGGATTGGTTATTCTCCAAAAATTAAAGAATTATCCTCACAAACTATTGAGGGCAAGAAAAATTGCATATTTTTTTATTGAATTCGGTATTCCGTGGATTTGGAAATTGAAGCCCCAATCAGATTATACAGATATAGGAATTCCTTGTCTTTGGAGAAAAAATTTAACAAAATTCTGGGACAAAATGATGAGAGAAGACCCAGAAAAAGAAAAAGTTTATGGTGATAAAACCATTCAAAGTATTAATGAAAAAATCAAAGCTTATAAGCATGATTTGGAGAATAAAAAAAGAGAAAGAGACTCCTAGTCCCTTCAAAATTATTACTCAAAAATATTCAGAGATTTATTCGAAAGAAAAAATGGTCGAGTTATATCTCGAAGAAATGAAGAACGATTTATGCAAGAATATTTCTTATTCAGATTCAAAATCAGATATTTTTATGACCTCAGAATCCAGTGATACTAAATTCCATCGACAAATGTTACAGGATGCGCAAGATCCCGATGAGAAAATTATACACTTTTTCATTGACAAAGTTTTTGATTCTTTAAAAGAGTCATTAAAAAAAAGATTAAAAAAGTGGTTTATAATGACAGAACACAAAGATATTTGTCCTAGATGCTTCTGCTACATAAAATGGAAAAAGAATTTTGATCAAATCATTATTGAAAGCCATAATCAGAGGCAGAAGAGTATTGAAGAAAACTATTCTTATCCACAAAGGAAAAAGATTCTCAAAGAAACCAAGAAATCAATAAAATATCATAATGCTAAATTTCAGCATTGTATGAGGAAATATCCAAAAACTACAGAATATATTCAGCAACAGCTTCCTAGAGACATGATGTGACAACCAAAGATTTTAGAGACAACCATTAAAGTCTTGATAAGAAGATTTGTCATCATATGACCACAAAAGTCCACTAATGTCCAAAGACATCATTATCTACTTTAATAAAGTTGTATTATTTTAATAAAAGTTTTATTATTGGTTATACTGTTTATATTTAGGTTTTGAAATCCGGGGTTTCATGTCCGGTTCTTTCATCTATTTATAGGATAGTTTTTAGTTTAGTAAGTACGCTGCATTTTAGAATACTACTCTCTCGTAAAAACTCTTTTGTAATTATTTTCTTGGAGCTTTCAAAAATAAAACTACTACTGGTTTTATTGTAAGTTTCCTTGTTTTTTTTAAATTTTGTTTTGTTATTTAATTTTTTAATACTTGTGTATTTAGCCTGAATGGCAGGCTAAACTATTTTGTACTAAATCATGAGCTGACAATATAATTGTTTATAACTTGGTTCTTATGTTGTTTATGGATTCATAAAACATAAATCAAGTTATTATGGGTTAAATCAGTAGAAATCACAGGTTCAAATATTTGATTAAAAGTCAGATCTTTAGCCGTTTTAGCCGTGTGAAGGCGTTTAGGCATTTTCGAGCGATTTTTTGAGAACTGATAATCAAATTATTTGGTAATATCCTATGTATGATTTTGTAATATCCTACACTGATTTGTAATATCTTATGATAATGCGATCTCTATGTTTTTCTGGTTCCAGAATGGTCATACTTATATCAAAATATTCATATACATATATTAAATATATATTTACGGACTATTTTGTTTTTAACTGGCTGATCCGAGTTGCTACCTCTAACTTATGTCCTAAAACTAAGTCTGGCCCTTTAACTTTAACCTTGGCCCAAAATACATATACTAGTTCAAATAATTATAAATTGACCCAATTAATTTTAGGTCGACCCACTTACCAAATAATGCACTCAAGCCCACTTGACTTAGCTCCAACTAGCTGACCCAACAAATCTTTGCCCAAAAATTTGGCCCAACAAGTTTAAGTCCATTAAGCTTAGTCTAATATTAACTTGAGCCCAAATTAAATAAATTGGGCTCAAATACTTAATTAAATTCATAAGCCCAATTTAAAAGTATGAATCAAGCCCAAAATAAAATATTTAAGCCCAAAATCGAATTTATACCCAATATGCAACTTGGACCCTAAATTAATTTAACCATCCCGAAATAAAATAACTCGAACCCAAACCCATAACCTATGACCCTAAATCACTTGATCCGACCCGAAACACTAACCCGCCCAGACCCGGCCCGGGCTTGACCCAACAACAACCTCCCTTCCTTACCACCCCATTCCTCTCCCGTGAATCCTCCCTTGCACAGCCCACGTCACCACCCATGGCGGGAACCACGCCGGCATGACCATCCTAGGGTTCTGTCAGACCACCCTAGGCCGGCCATGCCTTGCATGGCTCGACCGTGAGCCAAAAACAGCCCCCAGGGTGCTGATGACTTGCTGCGCAAGCAACTCACTTCTGGCACCCAAATCTCTCAGCTTCGACCACCCCTGGCTGGGGCCATGTTGGCAGGACCACCCCAAGGTCCTGCCGGTTCAACATTACCCAGCCACGACCTAAGCCATGGCTCACCAAAACAGCAACCTCTGCGAAAACCACCCCGACGCGCAGCTCTTACCCGACCGAGAATATCACCCGTCCATTCCTATCTAGCCACTTCCAGACCATACCCAGCCTTGAACCCAACTCTAAGACTTAAGAGACCTAGCCAACCACTGATCCATGGGAAGCACCCACTCAAACGGCCATAACCAAGATTTAAAGAAAACGAGCCACCAACAAAAAATGTAAGCCATGTTGCGTGAAACTTAAAAATCGTGAGATTATATCTACAAACAAATGCAAACACAGGATTTTAAGAATAAAAACAACGTATACTATGATCTAAACAAGTGAAAAAATGAGGCTAGATCATGCCTTAAACAAGAAATGAGAGATACGAGTACGAAAACCGTGGCTGGACAACCGGAAACTTTGCAAAAACTCAATTTTTTCCTTCAGAATATGGTAAGGTGTGTGCAAGTGTAGGTCACGGCAATGGAGTCTACTTTCTCTCCAAGAACGTGAAGTTGAATTCTTGAAGATGAAGGTTTGAAACTAGGACTTCAAATTGGGTTTTATGTGATGGGTCATGGGCCTCCATTTGGGTTCAGTTAGAGTTTTGAAAAAAATAACATGCTAGCCCAACTTCACAAATTTTTGGATATTTAAAATGGTATATTTTCGAAATTAGAGTAAGCCCAAATTTAAAAATACCCTAAAAGCCTTTAAAATGGACTATTTAGGTGAAAAATAAACTTTTAATATATATATAACCTAAATTTTTCTATAAAATAAACCTTAAAATAGTCATTTTAGGCTCTTAAAAATCTTAGGCTTAAATTTTCAATAAAACTATTATCTCGATCGTCCACCAACCCGCCTGCGCACTCGTAAATCGATTTTTCTTCAAAAAAATTCATAACACTCAAAAAACTTAAATGACCTAAATAAATTTAAAACACATAAACATGGCAAATAAAAGGCATTCAACCCTTAATTTAATTTAATTTATTTTATTTTAGAATAATTAAATTTTCTAATTATGCATACGGTTTAACGTAAAAATCAAAATCTAGTTGTTACATTAGAATTGTTCAAGTTTGCCACTGTACCCTGCAACTGCTGGACTTGAGCTTCCAGCTGCTGGATGCGATCTCGCATCTGTTGACAACTCTGCACCTGTTTGGCGAAGGACTGCCGCCTCAACTGCTTCTCATGATCCATTTGTTTGGTCAAGTGGCTAACAACACTGGAGAGCTCTGCTATGGTGTCTTGGGCTGCCTCCAATCTCTCCTTCGTCCACTTATGTTCCACTTCTACTGCCTCCATCTTTTCCTTTTTCTTGTTATGCTCCTTTCAGACTCGATAACCTGGTTGCGTAGAGCCTCCTCTGTAAAAAGATTCAGGTCGATATCATCTCGGAGTTATATGTTGTCTCTCCTCACTTTCTCCAACTCGTAAAAGAACTTATTGGCCTTTCTTCCCACTCTTGCTTCTTACGCTTAGTGTCAGCAGCCATTCTAGCACTTAGCCGGGTAATCCTATGCTTTTGGTTATCGATGACAAGTTGTCGCATGCGAAAGATAACATGAGCACGAGTAAGAGGGAGTCTTGGCACCATTTCTTGAAAGAAGACAAATGGAAAGGCTTAGAATATAGAACAAAATATCAGAAATATCAGAAATAAAAAAATATTATCACATAAAAATTTTCAACTTATCATGCACGAGACGGGATTTACGGAAAAAATTTCCAAAAAGGAAAATTTTGAAATTTTTATTGCAGTTGAAAGTGTCGATTGTAGGGGTGAAAATTTTTTTCGAAATTCCGACCCTTCTCGAATCCCATCGCATTTCCGCCCCGAAAAAATCCCTACCCGATATTTTCCCGAACCGGAATTTCGGGATTTTTCCCTTCCCGATTAATATCGGGAGAGAGATCGGGAAAAAAACTTTATCCCGGCGGGATTCCCGACCCGTCCCGAAATAATATAATAATATATTTTATTAATATATGAAGCTAAATATTATTATGTTTCAACTCATATAACAATTAATTGTGGATTTAATTGACATAATTTTTATTGTTGGAATGATAGAATCGTGAATCACGAAATGACTTTTTATTATTGTGTATTTTTAAAAAAAAATAATTAATAATTTAATTAATTCATATTTATTATTATCTAATTAGAATAAATATGTAGAACAAGAGATCAATTTGACTATATATTTAACAAAATTTATTTACTAATTATATCTGAATATTTTATTAATGATTACCTGATGCACTTCTTTTTCTTACCAAAATCTTGAAGCATTATCCGGAATATTTTAATATTATATGTTTTAAGTTGAATATTTATTTTTTATTTAGAAATATAAGTTTCTAGATAGCATTTTTTAATAAAATAATCACATTTGTTTTGTTTTTATTATAACGAAATCTTGAATTTGAAAAACAAAATCGGGATTTCTTTTTCATACCCGACGAGATCCCGAATATTTGGGTCCCGACATGTGTCGGGTACGGGGTCAGGAGATAAAAAAATTTCCGATTTTTTTCGGGACGGGATTTGGGTAGAAGGGTTACGGGACGGGTCCCGACCCTATTTCACCCCTAGTCATTTGTGAGGATCGTGACGCAATCGACGGAATTGGATTTCGAATTCTCTATAAAATGTTATAAGAGTTTCAAAACTTTCCAAAAACGGCAAAAACACGATTTCGAAGACCTTAACGATTGAGTTCGGCCGAAATAAGTGTTTCCTCATTGACTTTGATTCGTGAGATCGTTTCGGAGGGGACTACATTGACCTTTTGGCCCACTATGAGAAAATGTCAAAAATTTTCTAAGGAATTCCTACTCGGATTATGAAACTAGCATCTCTGATATCACTTAAATGTCACTCCCCCGGAACGAAACGTGTCATCGGCGTTGTTTAACATGTTGTAACGTAAAACAACAAGTCACGTGTATAAAAAATAGCCTTCAACCTGTCTTTTACATAACAGAAAAATGTCTTTACAAAATAAAAAACGATAATAGCGGAAGCGACATAATAACAAAAAATAAACTACTGATACGATTCCAAAAACACTCACTCTCTTACCTTCCTCCTCAGATACTGAAGAACAGTTGGAAGAGGATGAGCAACATGCATTCTGGGGTTGGTGATCAACTTGTGGAAATCGTATCAGTAGATTATTTCTGTTATTATGTCGCTTCCGCTATTATCGTTTTCTTACTTTGACTGGTTGAAAACTATTTTCTATACATGTACCTTGTTGTTTTAGGTTACGACATGTTAAACAATATCGATGACACATCTCGTTCTCGAGACGTGACAATAGGTACATCGATTGAGACAAAAATATCATATGTATGCTTACACTAATTTACACATATCTCAAGTACTATTGTCCATTTGCCCGCGCTTGCATGCATACATGTTAAAAATTTAAAAATTGTGTTATTAAAATTTAATATTTTAAAAATATTTTTTATGATAATTTTTTGTGTTACGAGTTATATAATTATTTAATTTAAATTAAATATTCAAAATTATAAATAAAAGATAAAGAAATATTATATTAGGATATGATAGTTTTATATCGGGAAAATTACATTTTTTGTTTTTATAATTTATATATTTTTCATTTTTGGTACTGTTAAAAATAAATTTGCAATTTTAATATTTTAACTTGCATTTTTTTGTCATTTTTGGTCCTATTAACATTGAATTCACATTTTTAGTTCTATAACTTACACGAGTTTTTCATTTTAAGTCTTGTTAATACTAAGTTTACATTTTTAGTCATGTAACTTGCATTATTTTTTATTTTTAGTCTTGTTAACACTGAATTTTTATTTTTTTGTCTTGTAACTTTAATATATTTTTATTTTTAGTCATATTATTAATGAATTTACGTTTTTAATTCCATAAATTGCAAATTACAGGATCAAAAATACACGTCTGTCAAAAATTGTATGTGACAAACATAGATGATGTGAGTACTTAAACCTTGAGTAAAACAAAAAAGACCATAAATCCAAACCCAAGAAACAAAATACCGAACCGAAAATTGAATTTGGAGTTCAGATATAAATTTTAAAATAAAAAATTATATGGTTGGATTTCGAAATATTAAACAAAAAAGACATGATTCACATTAGATTAATAGTTTTACTTATATTATGTATTTTATAAGATGATATTTAGTGTAAAAATATTTTGAATAATTTTTAATTGATTTTTTTTAATTAATTTAAATTTTAAAAATTTTAAAATATGTAAATCATGATATCTTATGATTAAAAATATAAAAAAGTATGCAATTTATGGAATAAAAATGTAAATTCATCGATAATATGACTAAAAAATAAAAATATATGAATGTTACAAGACAAAAAAATAAAAATTCAGTGTTAACAGGATTATAAATAAAAAAAATGCAAGTTAAATGACTAAATATATAAATTCGATGTTAACATGACTTAAAATGAAAAACTCATGTAAGTTAAAAGACTAAAAATGCGAATTCAATGTTAATAGGACCAAAAATGAAAAAAATGCAAGTTACAGGACTAAAATTGCAAATTTATTTTTAATATGATAAAAAATGAAAAATGTATAAATTACAAGACAAAAAATGTAATTCTTCCGTTTTATATCAGATGAAAACTTACTAAGTCAGTCTAATTTTTTTATTAAATAAAAATAATATATCTTGTAAGTTGAGAAAAAAAAAACACGGAAGAAGTCCACCGGGAGTAGGTACATCGATTGAGACAAAGAATATCATATGTATGCATACACTGACTATCGCAAGCAATATTGTCCATTTACCCACCTTGCATGCATGTTAAAAAAATTGTGTTATTCAAATTTAAAATTAAATTTTTTTTATGGTAATTTTTTATGTTACGGGTGATATGATTCAAATTTAAAATTAAATTTTTTTTATGGTAATTTTTTATGTTACGGGTGATATGATTATTTAATTTAAATTAAATATTAAAAATTATAGAAAAAAAGAATATATTATATTAGGATATGATAGTTTTATATAAGATTGAAATTTACTAAGTCTAAATTTTTTATAAAATAAAAAATATCTTGTAAGTTGAGAAGAAAGGTATTTCTTAAAAAATGAAGAATCAGATCATGATACCCTATTTCTTTACTTTTAACTTTTAAGTGTCTCAAATAATATATTTATTTATATTACTATCTTACTATCTTATTATAGTATTAATATAGACCTTTTAATTAACTAACTTTCAATTAATTGTTATTTCAAAAAAAACTTTTAATTAATTGTGAAGGTTGAGATAAAATTACGATTTTATTCTAATGTAATTCAAAAAACCAAATTTATTAGGCAATATAGTCATTTTATATGACCTTATAGTTTCTTAGCCATTAAATATTTTCTTATTTACCAAAATGAATTAATTTTGTGACTTCTTTAATGTTTTTATTTATTTACAAAAATATCATACACCTTTAAAACTAATGTATTTATTGCGTTATAGTTATTATATATTTATGAAACACTATATTTTTTGTATTTTTTTAATTTTACAATTTTTTTCTTTTTTTAAAAAATAACATGGATTTTATAAGCACGACGCAACACGTGCACAAGAGTACTAGTATATGTATGTAGTAGAGTCTCAATCACTGGTGCATGCATAAATATTATTTTTTAAAAAATAAATTATAGATTATATTAAAACTAAAAAATTAATTTTTATTAATAATTGTTTTTATTTTATGGTAATATTATTATTTAAAATTTCAAATATAGATAAAAATAAAAATATAATTTATCAGTATATGATATATTTAGATAAGATATATATTCTTAAAATAGGTTTTTATGTTTTTTTTAATTAAATAAGAGTAGTTTTTTTTTTAAAGAAGGATGCATTATTGATTTATCAAAGACACTACTGATACATCAAAATTAGTTACTATAATATAACCCTCTTATATACTATAAGCCCTATATTGGGAAATACAAATTGGTGTTACACAAAAAATAAAATAAAATTTAGCAAAAGTCGAAGTCTAAACAAAAGGTCTTTTTATATTGCCGGGGTCGCCTTCGTGGTTCAATCTCATCGAAATTTTCAGAAAAAAGCTTTTGGAATGAATGAGACAAGAATGATGCCAATAAGTTGACTCCTACACTGAATGTACTTTGCACTGGTAAATTTTATATGTTAAAATTAAAGTAAAAATATTTATAGACATTGAGGAATCATTTCAAGAATTCAGACATCATGAGACACTCAAAGAAAGCAGTTGAAATCCTTTTATTTGCTGTATTCTTCTTATCATCCCTCAAATTAAGCTACTGTCAAAGAAATGTGACAGAATTATGCATTGAAAATGAGAAACAATCTCTTCTGAGGTTCAAGAAATCTTTAACTGATCCCTCAGACATGCTATCCTCCTGGGATGCACAACATGATTGCTGCAAATGGGAAAACGTCGTCTGCGAAAACTCCACCGGCCATGTTCTTGAACTAAGACTTCAGAGTCCTGATTGGAACTCAAGATTAGGAGGCAAGATTGACCCTTCATTGCTTAACCTGAAATTTCTTAGATTTCTTGATTTAAGTCGAAATAATTTTGATGGGATCAGCATTCCAGATTTTTTCGGGTCACTGGTAAGTCTTGAGTATCTTAATATATCTTCTTGTGGATTTAAAGGAACCGTTCCATCCCTGGGAAATCTGTCGAACTTGCGTAGTTTAGGCTTAAGCCAAACGTTAGGCGTCGCCGATCTTCAATGGTTGTCGAATCTCACTCATTTGGAGTACCTGGACTTAACATATGTGAACATGAGCAAAATACATGATTGGTTACATATAGTAAACATGCTACCTTCTTTGATCGAGTTACACCTTTCTGGATGTAATCTCCATCATTTTTCTCCCATCGATCGCCCGAATTTTCGGTCTCTTGTGGTGCTAGATCTTTCTGATAACAATCTTGAGTCTTCAGGTGCTGATTGGATTTTTTCTCTGTCTGGATTAGAATCACTCCAACTACAACAGAACATGTTTGAAGGACCAATTCCAAATGCCACTTATGGTTTGAGTAAACTCCGTTTTCTTGATCTCTCCCGAAACAAGTTTAATTCCACCATACCAGATTGGCTTTTCAGTTGTAGCAATCTTGAGTTTCTATCTTTGAACAACAACTTTCTTTTTGGAACCATTTCGAATGAAATTGGAAATCTGCCTTCATTGAGAAGCCTCGATTTATCTGTGAATATGCTATCAGGGAGGATTCCAATGGAAGTTGGAAAGTTGTGCAACTTGCAAAATCTTGATCTATCTTACAACAATTTCGAAGGAAACATCTCCCAAGCTTTTGAAGCAAGCATGTCTGAATGCTTTCTAGCTTCTCTTGAGTTACTAACCGTGAGAGCGAATCAGCTTTCTGGTTTGTTACCTGAACAACTTGGAGAATTCAAGAATCTTCAGTCATTAGATCTAGGTAACAACTCGTTTACCGGCTCGATTCCTGCCAATTTAGGAAACCTGTCATCTTTAACAACCTTGCGATTAGACAACAACAGATTGACCGGTGATTTGCCTCTGAGTTTCGGTAGGCTTTTCAGCTTACAAGTGCTTGTAATGGAGAATAACATGCTGGAAGGAATTGTAACTGAAAATCACTTTTCCAATCTGACAAATCTCACAATCATTTCAGCTTCTGGAAATCCATTAAAAATGAAAGTGAATCAAGATTGGATTCCACCTTTCCAGCTAACTACCATCTTTCTGAATTCATGGAATCTGGGTCCTCAAATCCCAATATGGCTTCAAACTCAAAGAAACATTGATGGGCTCGACTTATCGAGTACTGGAATATCAGGGGAGATTCCCACATGGTTCTGGAACTTATCTACCATAGAGTATCTAAATCTTTCTCACAATGAATTACATGGCCAACTTCCTGATGTAATAAGTCCAGGTTGGATTTACTTGAGTTCCAACAAATTTAGCGGTCCATTACCGACGATAACATATGGTGTGAAAGAGCTAGATCTGTCAAACAACTTGTTTTCAGGGGGGATTTCTCATGTTTTATGCAATTCGAGTGCTGAATATCCTCATTCATTGTCTATTCTTCATCTTGGAGGAAATCAACTTTCCGGAGAAATCCCCAACTGCTGGATGAATTGGCCATCCTTACAAGTCATAAATCTTGGGAACAACCATATATCTGGAACCATTCCAATGTCTTTGGGGCTTCTTGGAAAATTGCTGTCATTCAACCTATTCAGCAACTTTTTATCAGGGCAGGTCCCTTCTGCTCTGCAGAATTGCTCGATGCTGATAAAGATCGATCTTTCAGGGAACGATTTCTCCGGAAACTTTCCAGGCTGGATTGGAACAAGTCTTTCCAGCTTGAGGATTCTGATCATGGACTCAAATTCATTCACCGGCGAAATTCCTCCAGAAATCTGTAAGCTAAACTTTCTTCACATTATTGACATGTCAAACAACAACTTTTCTGGTTCTATACCGAATTGTGTCGATAACATGACAGCTATGAGTTCAGAAACCAAGCTGCTGAATTTCAGCGGTGACGTTACTTACTACTCATATTTCTTGGGCATTTTTATGGAAAGCGCATCGGTGACAACAAAAGGGCAAGAACTTGAATATGACACCATTCTTTCACAATTCAGCAGCATCGATCTTTCCAATAACAAACTCTCTGGAGAGATTCCTACAGAAATCACCAACCTTGCTGGATTGAGATCATTAAATCTATCAAGAAACGCCTTAGGCGGAACCATCCCGGAAAATATTGGTAACATGAGAGTGCTGGAATCTCTTGACCTCTCAAGAAATCACATTTCTGGTGAAATGCCAAACAGCTTCTCAAGCCTGACGTTTCTGAGTTATTTGAATGTGTCCTACAATAACTTGACAGGGCGAATTCCGGTCGGCCCTCAACTCCAGAGCTTGACAGAATCCTCTTTTACAGGGAATGAGCTCTGTGGACCTCCACTGGAAAATTCTTGTGCCATCGTTGGTAAAACACCGAGTCCAGGAACTGAAGAACATAATCATGCTGCAGGTACAGAACGAGAAGTTGACTGGTTTTATGTGTTCATGGCTTTTGGTTTTGCGACGGGCTTCGGAGGCTTCTGTACAACATTTTTCTATAAGAAATCTTGGAGAAATGCATACTTTCAGTTTTTGGATGAAAATTTTTTCAACAAACTTGGTGTGCCTTGATCATTCTGCTTGATGATGTAGTTTTGCTAGGGACGAAGCATTTTATGTAAAAAGTTTTTTTTTTTTTTTTGCTCTTACACGAGTGCTGTTTTATTTGTACGAAAAAGTTATAATAATTTTATGTTTGATTTTTTTTTTTTCCATTTAAATCATGAGAAAAACATTTGAAAAGTTAGAAATATTGGTTTTAGAAAATCACTTATTTTAGCATAATCAAAGGACAATTTGTTAACAGATATGATAAATAATACATAGCAAGTAATATAATGTAAAAATAAATAAATAAATAAGAAATGATAGTTAATATAGTATTGAATTTGATTGATAGATTATAGTTTATTTGATTTGAATTATTAAATTTTATATAAAAATGTTAAATGAGCATTTTATCCTTTTAACATTAAATAAAATATAAATAATATTATTTATAAAGGGTAATATAGTAATTTAAATTTTATAATTTGATTGATGTAAGATAAATTATTAATGATTTGATTGATGTAAAATTAATAATTAAGAGATCGATAAATAATATGACGAGAACAACGCGAGATTGGATGAGATAAATTATATAAAGATTAATAATATTGTGTACCAAACGAAGCCAAAAGTTGTAACTTAAAAAAAAAAAGCTTTAAAATGGTGTTTGGCTGAGCTTATAAGCTATAAGCTGTTTTGGAGCTTATGTAAAAATTGTGTTTTTTTAGCTTACACAAGTGCTGTTTTATTTTTATGTAAAATTTGTAATAATTTTGTGTTTTGATAAACAAATAAAAATCATTTTTTTTAATCTGAGTCATCAGAAAAATATTTGAAAAGCTGTGAGGTAACAGATATTCAGCAGCAAGTCAAGGAGTGTAACCGATGGAATATGAAGCATAAATGAGATTGATTTCGAAAATTCAAAGAGACACAACAACTAAGTGGGGAGGAGTTGTAACAACAAAAAATAAAGATGAATCATGGGTGTTAATGAGAATTATTGGCCATGAATGAGAGGCCTTTCAGTTGCTATTTACAGCCTATAAATATTGGCCAAAGATGAGTAAAAATCACACCAAAAAACGTAGCAAAACACCTCCCCAAATTCGAACATGAGCTTTTATATTTTGAGCATTTCTGCAGCAGTTGGAAGGTCATCTTCAGAACCTTTGTTTCGCCAATACATACATCATAATCCAATCCCAACGTTTACAATGTACTCTCATATGTTTTACATATTCTGTCCAAATTTCAACTCAATCCAACGGTTCAATTTGTTTAAAAGTCATTCTCAAGAATACTGCACATAATTGATCTGAGAAGAGGGCACCTTGTTTTTCATCCATAAACCAATGAAGATGACAGCCAAATTCATTCTCACCATTCATAACTTGTTTCACCTCTATATAAATGTATTGTCTAAATTTCATCACGATCCAATGGTTCAACGTGTCACAAATGTTTTTGCAATGTGACTCATTTTCAAGCATATACAAATCCGAAAAATCATTTTTGCTATTATATTCTCGAGCAAGATTCCCATCAAATTTCTTGCCCTTTTCCGATCAATTTCAAAGCACATCAGTAGTTGAATTTATGTCCAAGAATCGATCGAAGATCCTTTGACCAAGGCCGAGTAGATACTACAACTTTTGAGCATCGAATTCTACACAAGATCGAGAATTTTAAAGTCTTTATGTTTGATCATTCCAGCAAGTTTCATTCACATTTGATTCAAGAAAAACAAGTAAGTGGGTTTTTATACTTCTTTTGTGTGATATAAGTTTCTACACTTATATTTATTATTTATTGAGTTAAGCTTTTTGAAATAAATTATATATGCTTTTGAAAATTCGATCGGCATGATTTGTATATTCGTTTTACTTTGATATGTTATTTGTTGGCTATTCGTTATAATATTTGAAGCATGTTAGAGTTATTTGAATTGCACTTTTAAAAGTCTATTTAGAAATGGTTAAGAAATTTTCGATGATTTGATTTGATATGACTCTGATGCGGTGGGTTATAATAAATATTCATTTGGCCTCGCCCCTTAGAGGAGTAACATATAGGGGACTGATTAGTAAACCACTAAAAATGAGATAATTATCAGTGCAATGTTTTCTTCATATTTGTGTCAGATTCAGCATTCTTAATTTTTTTCGAGATTATAATATGTACATGTGTATATGTAAATATATTTTGGTGTTTATCATGCTCGATCGGCCCCCAATTGCTGAGTGTTTTCCAAAACACTCACCATTTTACTCTCCCTCACCAGATAAAAACGAAGATAAGTTAGAAGACGAGGAACAAAATATGTTATAGGGCTGGTAAGGACAAATCAGCTCAAGTTGAAGAAATATTTTTACTTTAAATTTCAGTTTCGCTTCCGCATTGTCGCACTTGTGTTTTTCTATTTAATAACAGTTATGGTTTATGAAATAGACTGGTTTTTGGCAAGTTTGTACTACAAGGCTTATTTTTTCAATGTTAAATTGTTAAACAACGCCGATGTCAACTAGACTCGGTTTTGGGGCATGACATTTAAGTGGTATCAGAGCCGCCAGGTTCCATAATCCGGATGGGAGGAGCTTCTTCCTGAAAAAAATCAGTTGTGAAGTAGCCCAAGTTGAGATAGACCACCTGGGAAAATAGACCAGTTAGAAGGGAAAGAATCTGTTAAGACAAATAGTTGACTGATAGAATATTTGTTAAGGCTAATCGGATACTAGAATGAATTTCACTTTTTTCCTTGAACGAGTTATGGGACGTACAGGTACTCAAATCAAGTTAGCTACAACTCAACACCAGTTAGTACAAAGAACACACATGAAGAAGAACGAATAGAAGTAGACACGCTTGAAATGCGACAGACTAAGCATATCACTGAAAGGATGGATTTTAATTCATAGATCTATCACACAATATCTTGTGTGTTTAGTTAAGGGTATATCAATTAAGGATGATTCTAGTTAAGAGAAACTCAGTTGATGGAATTTAGGTTTGAATCCAACTATTTAAAAATATGGTTCAGGATATATTTAGAGAAGAATTTAATTATTAGTGATTCATTTAATAGGAATTTGGATAGGTAATCCTCAGAGACAGAATAAAGAGAGTCCGGCTAAAAGAAACATGACGAGATGATGGTTATTTTTTTGGGAACTTGATAGAACCAAGTAAGGTAATTAAGTAAATTGAGTTCAACTAGTTGAGATATGCCAATAAGGAAACTTTTTATGGAGATTAATTGTGTCAAAATTATTTTTGGGTTTAAATAAGATCAGATACAAAATAATTATTAGTCTCTAAAAAAATATATTCATCTTTGTAAAGTATTTTTTTTTCCCTCTCAACTAACCTATTAAATTTATTTCTCTTTTCATCTTGCCCAAAAGTTTAGACATTGTATCTTTATATACCATATTTTGTATAAATTCTTCTTTTTGTTTTCTTTCGCCTCCGATTATATATTTTGAGTACACTTCTATTTTCAAAGCCATCATTCATCTTGATCCAATAATTTTGTTTGTCACTATCGTCATTTTTATTTTTCTGTTTTCAGTCTACATAAATCATTTCAGTTTTTCTTCTGATATTCAAATCAAAATTTGCTACTTTCCGTCTTGCATTTTTTTAAAAAGAATATATCCTTTTTTATTTTACCCCACCATGTTATCCAGTCATATGATAAACTTTATATGATTGTCAACCTCACTTATTTGCTAATATATATTTCGGCTCATAGTCTAGATAACCCACTATTTTTTCAAATGTATTCCGCCTCCTGATTTTATTAGTTTAATTGGGTTATCCTGGAAATTGGTTTGAGTTACAAAGTTTTGTAGATTAATTCTTTATATCGCTATTCAACTAGATTTATCTTCTTACAAATTAATTATGTTTCCTGGTCACACCATTTGACGTAGCTGATTTATTTTTTCAACCCATATGGTTAAATTATCAGATAAATCATAGTCTAATTTAGTTTAAGTTAAGACCATAGATAGTCTTCCAATATAAGAAGTATCTATAAGTACGAATGTAAGTTCAATTAAACAAAAAGCTTGATCGTGATTATGATCCAACAGATGTTAAGTGCCAACTCCGCATCAACTTCAAATGAAGATTTGATATATTACAAATTTCGAAGAGTTTTCAACAAGAGATGGTTTCTATGGTGAAACTTAGCGTTTTATATCAAGCACAATTCAATGGGAATATTGGATACATTTAGACCATTGAGAGTATACTACTATCATGAGCCTTAGATGTCAACGCAATTAAAGTATAATGAATAAATACTTCACTAATATTGTTGCTAGAACTCATGTGATGGAAATAATAACATATTTCCGTGAACTTGTAGTACTTTTGCCAAAGTAAAGACTAAATCATGGGTGATCGTTGATAGACTCATAAAATTCGTGCATCATCGCATGAATTTTGTAACGACCCACTGTATCAAGACGGATCTTTCCAGCGTGCTTATGTCCACACTCACACGCACCCTGAGAAATTTCCCAGGGGGTCACCCATCCTATAATTTTCTCAAGTAAAGCACGCTTAACTTTAGAGTTCTTATGTGATGAGCTCCCGAAAAAAAAATGCACCTTCTTGATATGAGTAATACATATGAAATCTTTTAAACTCTCCTCAAATATTCAGTCCCATACCTACACAATCTCAGAATCCCTCTCATTCCGGCAGGATCGGTTCATTCATGTCTCCCTCCGCCTAGAAGCCTACCAGGAGCCGCTCATTGTCCGTGCAACCTCTTGGCACCGGCGATCACTCCTCGCCTCCTCAACCCCGGGCATCACAAATTTATTCTAGACAAGTTGGTTACCCTATAAATATACAATATGGTGTGATTACGAGGAATCATGACAAACATACTATCTTATAGAGATTTATGTCAAATTCTTGAAACTGGATCACTCATTATTAAAGAAAACTTGAACGAAGTTTGAAGAATAAAGAAATTCCAATCCGAATAGTGGATACAAAGGACCAAGTACTGAGGCGAAGGACCATCCCTTATGTCAAAGTGCAGTGGTCTAATCATTTTAAAAGGGAAGCCAAATGGGAACTCGAAGAGAAGATGCATAAATAATATCCTCACCTTCGTGAAGGAGAATTCGACTCAAGTTTCGAGGATGCAACTCACAATAAGGATGGAGGGATGTGAGGACACAAATATTCAGCAGCAAGTCAAGGAGTGTAACCAATGGAATATGAAGAAGAAATGGGATTGATTTCGAAAATTCAAAGAGAAACAACAACTAAGTGGGGAGGAGTTGTAACAACAAAAAATAAAGATGAATCATGGCTGTTAATGGGAATTATTGGCCATGAATGAGAGGTCTTTCAGTTGCTATTTACAGCCTATAAATAGTGGCCAAAGATGAGTGAAAATCACACCAAAAAACATAGCATAGCACCTCCCCAAATTCGAACATGAGCTTTTATATTTTGAGCATTTCTATAGCAGTTGGAAGGTCATGTTCAGAACCTTTGTTTCACCAATACATACATTATAATCCAATCTCCACCGTTTACAATGTATTCGCATATGTTTTACATATTATGTCCAAATTTCAACCCAATCCAATGGTTCAATTTGTTTAAAAGTCATTCTCAAGAATACTACACATAATTGATCCGAGAATAAGACACCTTATGTTTTGCATACATAAACCAATAAAGATGAAATCCAATTTCAATCTCCTCTGTTCTTAACTTGTTTCATCTCTATATACACTTTTGTTTAAATTTCATCACGATCCAACGGTTCAACATGTCGCAAATGCTTCTGCAATGTGACTCATTTTCAAGCATATGCAAATCCGAAAAATCATTTTTGCTATTCTATTCTCGAGCAAGATGCCCATCAGATTTCTTGCCCTTTTCCAATCAGTTTCGAAGCACATCAGAAGCTGAATTTATGTCCAAGAATCTATCGAAGATCCTTTGACCAAGGCCGAGTAGATACTACAAATTTTGAGAATCGTATTCTACACAAGATCGAGAATTTAAAGTCTTTATGTTCGATCATTCCAGCAAGTTTCATTCACATTTGATTCAAGAAAAACAAGTAAGTGGGCTTTTATACTTCTTTTGTGTGATATAAGTTTCTGCACTTATATTAATTATTGATTGAGTTAAGATTTTTAAAATAAATTACATATGCTTTTGAAAATTTGATCGGCATGATACATATATTCGTTTCACTTTGATATGTTATTTGTTGGCTATTCGTTATAATATTTGAAGCATGTTAGAGTTATTTGGTATTGCACTGTTAAGATTCGATTTAGAAATGGTTAAGAAATTTTCGATGATTTGATTTGATATGGCCCTAATGCGGTGGGATATAGGTGTTGTTCTTGGTACTAAATCAATACCAAATTCAACCTCTCGAACCGGAGAAAAACCAGGAATCTCGTCAGGGAATACATCAGGAAACTTGCTGACGATCGGTAACTGATCAATACCCAGACTACTCGTAGACATATCAACTGAATATATGATGTAGCCCTACCCACCTGACTCTAAGACATGACATGCCTTTAGAGCCAATACAAGTAGCATCGGAGGTCATGCTCTCTCACCATAAAAGTACCAACTATCACCCCCATCCGGATAAAATTGTACCAAACGCTAATAACAATCCACAGTAGCGTGTACAAATTCAGCATATCTATTCCCAAAATACTGTCAAAATCTGTCATTGCTAGAATCATCAGATTAACAGACAATACATGACCCTCAAACTCCAAAAGACAACCCATCACTAGACGCTTAGTTACTACCTCCTGCTCCAGAGGAGTAGATACAACTAAATCCAAGTTTAATGATGCATAAGGAAATATATGTATCTTAACAAAACGTCTAGAAATAAAGGAATGCGATGCTCCAGTATAAATTAAAACAAGTGCAGGAATACCACATAATAGAAAGGTACCTGCCAACATGCAATCGCTTCTCTCTGTAGCCTGCTCCTGAGAAAGAGCAAATACCTGCCCCTGTGTGCGTGGGAGAACACTGGAAGAACTAGGTGGTGTTAGCTGCTGACGTGGATAAGTAGAAGCCTGAGATCCCATCTCTGATCCCAATCCACTAGAAGCTCTCGTGCGCGTAGGACAATCTCTCCACAAATGCCCCTGTTTGCCATAGATAAAACAAGCACCAGATGCTCTTAGACAAGTAGCTGTAGGATGCTTCCCACCACATTAAGTACAATACTCCTCCTTATTTTTTTTCTTTCCGAACCGTAACATACCTCGTGAACCACAAGATCCAAAAGAAGTAGTAGTAGAAGAAGACGTAGAACCAGATTGCACAACAGATTGAGCCCAAGACCCAAGAGATTCACAAGGCTATCCTGACATTATCAACTGTGCCCGCCTGTTTATGTTCTCCACTTGACGTCACCGATTAATAAGAGTCTCTTATGATGTCGGATCATCACAAACAACAACCTGTGAATAGATATCCTGATTCAAGCCTTGCAAAATATTATACTTAGACGCATCACTCTCATTGATGTGGGGACTGTAAGGTAGCAGATCAATGAATCGCTACTGATACACATCAATAGTCATGGTTCCCTGCCTCAGCGTAAGCAACTCCATAGATCGTGTTTGACGGAGAGCTGGAGGAAAATAAAGTTTCTGAAATTGCTGACAAAAATCCTCCCAATTCACTCGTCCTCTCTCAGTACGCGATTGAGCAGCCTTGGCGTCCCACCATAACCGTGCACATCCATCAAGTACAAATTCTATAACCTCCATCTTCTGCTCTTCAATACACTCGAAAGCACGAAAAGCATTTTTGATTCTGGAAATCCAGTTTCTTGCCTCCTCAGGATTCTTTCCTCCCAATAAGGGTTTCGGTGTTATCTGCAGAATTTTATTGATAGAATAGTGACGTACACCCTCATGGTGTTGGCGATGATGACGATGGCCTCCTGCCTGACCAACAGTGTCATGCTTTCATCAACTCTTTCAGCCATATCTGAAAAAGATTTGCACATTAAAATCCCAAATGCACAAAATATTATTCAAGACTAGGCTAAATCCCAAATACTAATATCAAAATCTATGCATGCTCTGATACTAAAAATGTATTGATCCTGCATTGAATCACCTACTAACTGGTAACTATGGCATGCATTAATCTTAATCAAAAGATAAACACTTAACGGAGTTAAAACGTACGGAAATATAATCCATAATTTACATATCAAAGCTTAGTACAGTAGTTCAAGGTTTAAACATAGTAGCGATACAACCAAATCAAAAAGACTTAAAATAAAATTGTCTAACATATAATACAGCTACATCGAATCATGCTGTACAATTGACTCTTCAAGGCTACTGCTCCCTAGTCCTACCTCAAACTCACAGCCCCATCCATCCTGCGAACTGCCCCATAAAATAGGGTATTCAAGATAACAACTACAACGTGAGCGACTAACGTCCATTACATAAACAAGAGTAAACATAAATATATGATGCATGCAATCGTGATGACTGGTAATGGGTCATCTGATAAGTCATGCTCAGTACAGACGCCACATGAGTGTTGTAACCTCACGGATCAACCTCTGGGTACAACCACACTCGTCTAGAACACCAAAGTAGTCAGGCATACATGTCCCTGCCGTCGCGGTACTCTCAGTGACAAACTATAAAGTATAGAGCTGAGCGGCTCTGTAATTAGGGTATAACAAGGTACATGCTCAACGTGTATTTGCACATGACATATGAATATGAAAAGCAGTAAAACATACATCATGCCACATAATAATGCCAAATAAATGCAACATATAAACATGTATACTCGCTGAAAATCTCAATCAATGTCTACGTACCTCTAGGCTAGTTCAAGTCTAGTAGGATCCTAGGTTCCAAACCTATATTCAAAAGTTCACTGTATCACTACACAAGTTCTATAAGCCTTAACTAAGCTAATAAATACTCCCAAAACTTAAATAGATTCCCGGACCATACCTTCGTCCGTCGTAAGCCCTTTGTAGTCGCTAGTCTCGGATGACTATAACAACACCTTTGTTATTCCAAAACTTCTATAATAACCGATAGAGCCCTCAAGTGTATATCTCACACTATATAACTGAAGAAGGAAACTCGGAATTCGTATTTCAAAAATGAACTCCGGAGACCCCTATTAATAGGCCAAGGTTCGGATCCTCTGAACTCAGGTTCGGATCGTCCGATCCAGCTCCTAGCTTGCATGTGTGACACGTCGGGTTCGGAGCATCCGGTCGCAAGTTCGGACCGTCCGAAGTGCTCTATATACGACACTTGTTAAAACCCACGGCTGAGTCATCGTGCATGGCTGGCATGAAGGAGTTCGGACCGTCCAATCTTGGATCAGATTTTCCAATCCTGCCTTTAACTCCGAAGTCAACAAAGCACAATCGGATCGTCCGAAGTCAGTTTGGACCGTCCGATCTGGCCCAACTTTGGAAGCCCAATTCTTGATTCTGAAGCCCGATTAAGTCCTTGAATTGGTTAATTACTAATCCTTAATAACGTTTAGCATATTATTATCTTAAAATGGAATCTGGGTTACTACATAATATTACATACTGATTGGCTTCCTGACTGAGCAAAAATGTTACCCAGTACCAAGTCATTTACATGCATCATAGTAAGTTTGTATACTCGTATTTTACATTTTCCGTGTAGTTTTTCATGTTCATGTTGTTGTATTTTTTGGACACCTAATTCGACAGGGCAGGTTTACAAGTCGACCAAGAGCGAGACCACTGATTAGTCGGTGATCAGGCTTGGTAACAGGGGTCGTCGGTGGTTTCTAGATTAAGCTGCTACTTGGTATATACTTTTATTCCGATTGTTTTCCGCTTAGTTGTTAGTAACTCTGATTAATTTTTTTGATTATTATTATTGCATGCTTAAAAATCTAGTTAGTAGGTGATCTGGGTAGGGTCACTACAGGCCAGCAACACAATCATCTCACAATGCATCAAGCATATATAACCACACAAATTCAAATCCAAATCCAAATCCAAATCCAAATCCAAATTCAAATCTCAATTCTCTAATTCACAAAAACTAGTGCATACATGAGTGGCCAGCAACACAACCATTTCACTAATAAAATTCATCATTCGAGTTCTAAGTGTCCGAAGATAAACATGTAGGTCATGTTATCTCAATAAGTTTCATATTGCATCAAAGTAAAAAGTGTGATTAATTTCTCTAGTAGGATCACAGAAAACTGCCAATAGATTATCAAGAGAAACATCTTTCTACAAAAAATTCAACATAGAAGTATCAAAAAAATGTACCTTCACATCTAACAGCTAGTTGTAAGTGCAACAATCACATATCAGTATCAATGTGGATTGGTAAATCAATAGCCTTAGCACATAAAATTTCCAAATCAAGCACGTGAAGAAACAAAAGTACAAGTAAAGTGGACTAAATTTATTGTAAGTGCAACAATCACATATCATTATCAATGTATCAGGATGAACTTGAATGAGTTAGGTGACATATGTGGAAAAAAAATACAAAAACCCTATACTAGTAATAGCCAATGGTATTAGAGTAACAAATTTCATGTCTCATGCTCGATTTCTTTCAGCTTTGTCCAGTCCTACCATTTTATATGAGATTTTCCAAGTATTATGGAGAGGGAGATGAGGTCATTAATCAAATGCAAAGGGCATACCAGATTATTCTTAGGTTTAACATAAAAGGGATCAGGGGCGGATCCAGAATGCTATATTAGGAGGGGTCGTGTCAGTATACACAATGACAAAAATAATTATTATATGTTTATATATAAGTTTCAATAACAAGAATACAATAAATAAAAAATAAATATTATGACGTCTCGTATATTTGATTGATGCTTATGAAAATATGAAATACGGAATAATTTTTTGATTTTCTAAAAGATGCGTTGTATTCGTAGGTATAAAATACCACACATAAAATTAAGTTCAATCAACGAGTTAAAAATCATAAGACTCAAAATTTGTTTAAAATCTAGTTGAACAAAATGATACTAATGTATACAAGAACTTCTGATCTTCTTCTTACATGCAACTCGAAATTATGAAGTATACAGTCTCAAAATAATAACGTATTTAAAACATGATTCGATCTTAAAATTCAATGCTAAAATACTAATTCAAATAAGCATGCATAAAGTATTATAATGCATAAATTTTATAATATATATAATGTTGGAGAAACAAGTGGATATGAGTTTGTTTTTGGTGCAAGTCGATGAGTAAATTTTCATTCAGAAAAAACATTGCAACTTGCAAGCAAAACAAGATCATCAATCAAGACGTCAATAAAAAAAATAAAATTAATCATAATACAAAACAAAAAAAGAACGAAAGATTAACAGAAGTCACGTGACTAAATGAAAAATTTTCAATCACGTATTGAGCCAATATTGATGTTAAGAAAAGCCGAAAATTTATTAATCTTTATTTTAAAAAATAATGAAATTATTGACTATCAAAAACTCCAAAATCTCAAATTTTAAAATTATTTCAAACATATAAAAAATAGAGCAAAGTAATGTACATTAAATACAAGTAAAATAAGAACTTTAAAAAATTAAAAAAATTAACGAGTTTTTTTAAAAAAATATATAATAGGGTTTCAAATAAAGTATTAATTTTACAAATAAAAAATGATAAAATAATTTTAAATAAATGAGTAATAAAAAAAACATCTTAAAGTGGTGAAGATCGCGTGGAATCGAACTCAAATCTAACATAGGTTGGTTGGAGACCTAAGGTCCACCAGTAGACCAAACACTTGAATGTTTATTATGGGGGCCAAAATTATATATATATCTAAAACAGAAAAAATTATACTATATATATACTACTAAAATTTTCAAACATTTTGGCTATCTCTTCGTAAGGATTGGCTATCTGCTTAATGCAGGCTTGGTTTCGCTCAATCATTTATTGATTTGGGCGCTGGTATTCTGAGGAGTGAAGGGATGGACTGAAGAAATTACTCGGCTGGTAGGGAAGATGAAATTAACTTTCGAAACCACCACCGGAATATGTCTTCAATCTCGAAGAACAGGATATTAATATTGGGGATGAGAGAATGGCGAACTGCTTGGTTGCCAAAATCTTTTACCTTAAGGCCATTAACAGGGAAGCATTCCGAACGCAGATGCCACGCATTTTGCAGACGGAACGACGGGTGAATATTGAAGCCAAAGTGGATTCTTCGCCGAGCAAAGCACCAAACCAGCATGATTCGGATGGGCAGCAAAATTCAGAATCTCAAATGGTAGCAAGGCAGAAGCAGGATATATATCAGCAGATGGTAATGGTAGCAAGGCTCGGGATAAGGGGAAAGGAATAAGTGAATCAATGGATTCTGTGTCTTTTTCAGGAGCCAAAAGACTGCTGCAGGATGAGGATATTAATTTGATGCAGGAGGTAACTAGCCCGGTTAAGAAACGAGCTAAGGAGGGGACGGAGCTGGAAGAATACCCTAAACAAGCGGCGGAGGTTGCGGTGCAACCCCCCGATCTCAATGAGTATCATAGTATGGAATGCTCGGGGGCTTGGGAACCAACGAGCATTCAGGGAGTTACGGAGTTTATTTGCCGAAAAGTGCCCCGCTCTCTTGTTTTTGAGTGAAACCAAAATGAGAGAGTCGAATAGTCGATGGTGCATGGAGGAATTCGTTGGGTTTTTCATGATTCTTTATGGTTGATTGTGTGGGTAAAAGTGGTGGTCTCGCGTTACTGTGGAAGAAGAGTATTAACATTTCAATTAAATCATACTCTGAGGGCCATATAGATTGTGTGGCTAATGAATTAGATTTTCAATGGAGATTTACGGGAAACCTGATGCATCTAAGAGGAGATTCTCATGGGAATTGTTAAGAAAACTTTTCAACTTTCCAGAACTGATTGGCCTACCTTGGCTTGTAGGGGATGATTTCAATGAAATCTGTTTCGATAACGAGAATCTTGGGGGTGTCAATCGGGCGCCAGCAGCTATGCAAGCATTTCGGGAGGTGCTCGAAGTTTGTGAACTTCAGGATTTGCATTGTAGCGGGGAATGGTATACATGGGTGAATATGAGGGAGAGGACTGGACTTATATTCGAAAGATTAGACAGATTTGTGGGGAATTTAGAATGGAAACTTTTATACCCGTCTGCTTCGGTTTCGTCCCTTGAATTTTATCATTCGGATCATCGTCCTATCCAGATTTCATTGTGTCCTCATCATTCGTTTAGCGGAAATTGAGACAGAAACAGGGAGGATTTGTTTCGGTTTGAGCGGGCCTGGACACTTGTAGAGGATTGTAAAGTGGTGATCTCAAGGGGCTGGCGTGCGCATGATCTGCATCTCAGCGTAAGGGATCGGTTGAAATCATGTCAAATGGAGCTTCAATCCTGGGCCAGTAAGTGCCTGAATCTTAATCCAAAACTGATTAAAGCAAAGTGGGATGAGCTGAATAGATTGAAAACCAACTTACATTGGATGTCTTCTGCTGATCGCATAAAAAAATTGGAAACCGAGGTGGAAGACATGGAGACTAAAGATGAAGTCTTTTGGAAGCAACGGAGTAGAATAACATGGCTCAAAGAAGGGGATAAGAATTCACGATTCTTCCATTCTCGAGCTAGTCAGCGCCGTCAGCAGAACTTGATTTCTGTACTTGTATCCAGCCATGGGGATTGGTGCTATGATGTAGAGGTATGGCTGTTATTGTTATGGATTATTTCACATCTATTTTTCAGTCGCGAATCCTTCTAGTACAGATTTGGCTTCCGTAATTAATGTGGTTGATCCAATTGTTGATTCGAGAATGAACCAGAGTCTTTGTGCCCCGTTCTCTGGAGAGGAAGTTAGAAGAGCACTATTTGATATGCACCCGGATAAGGCGCGGGGCCCAGATGGATTTACAATTTTTTTTTTTATCAAAAGTACTGGGCCATAGTAGGGAAGGAGGTGACCCAAGCAGTTCTCAAAGTACTCAATGATGGGGAGTTAATCGAAGAATGGAATGCGACTTTGGTTACTTTAATTTGATCCCGAAAGTTAAGGACCCGATGCTAATCAAAGATTTCAGACCTATCACCCTTTGTAATGTGTGTGCTAAGATTGTTTCAAGGGCTCTCACTAATCGATTCAGACCGATATTGTCGAAAATTATTGCAGGAAATCAGAGTGCATTTATTCCGGGGCGGCTAATAACATATAACATCATGGTGGGCTTTGAAATACTGCATTGGATGAGGAGCAGAACAGTTGGGAAAGCGGGGTATGCAGCATTGAAGCTTGATATGAGTAAAGCTTATAATCGTGTTGAGTGGGATTTTCTATCTGCTCTGATGGGGCGTATGGGTTTTGCGGAGAGCTGGAATAAGAGAATAATGAATTGTGTGACATCAGTGAATTATTCCTTCCGAATTAATGGGAAAGTATTTGGCCCACTTAGGCCAGGACGCGGTCTACGTCAAGGGGATCCGTTGTCACCATATCTGTTTGTGTTGTGTGCTCATGGTTTATCCTCGTTGTTTAATAGCTATGAAGTTCAGGGGTTGATTCAAGGGGTGAATATTGCGAATACATGCCCTTCGGTATCATATCTATTTTTTGCAGACGATGGTCTCATTTTCTTCAAAGCATCTATGGAAGAAGGAGTTGGGTGTGGGAATGCTTAACCCGGTATGAGAAAGCTTCTGGTCAGTGTATTAATTTTGAGAAATCTGCACTCTCTTTCAGCCCGAATACCAAATCACATCTCATTGAGACAATCAAAGCAATCTTTACTATTTCGGTCATTCAAAGACATGAACTGTATTTGGGACTTCCTACATTATCGATGTGTATTAAAAAGATGCAGTTTAAATATTTTTTGGAACGGGTACATAAGAAGATTCATGGATGGGGTCATAAAGATTTTTCCAAAGGTGGTAAAGAGGTGTTAATCAAATCTGTGCTTTAAGTTGTGCCATCTTATGTCATGTCTTGCTTTAAAATTCCTTTTTCATTGTGTGATGACATTGAGAAAGAATGTCCAAATTTTTGGTGGGGGTGAAAAAGGCTAAAATAAAGATGCATTGGAAAAAATGGGATGCACTTTATCAACCAAAAGTTCGAGGAGGCTTGGGGTTTCGGAAGATGTCTGATTTCAATCGTGCTCTATTGGCCAAGCAAATATGGCGTTTAATAAGATCTCCTGAGTCGTTGGTGGGTCTGATCTTTAAGGGACGGTATTTCAGACATGAGGATATTTTGCATGCGAAACTTGGGAATAATTCCTCTTATATTTGGAGGTCATTACTGTGGAGTAGGGATATTATCCAACAAGGATTGTTATGGAGAGTGGGTGATGGGAAAGATATCCGATTGTTTGAGGATAAGTGGATTCCTAGCTTAAATTCAAACCTAGGGGATCCGTTGCATCCTTGGACATTAGAACCAAAAGTTAGCGCATTGATCAAGGATGGAGCTTGGGATTCAGAGATTATTTTGTCAAGCTTTTATGCGCATATTGCGATGGAGATTCTCAAAATCCCTCTTGCGGCCTCAAGTATGCTGGACAACACATATTGGAGGTATGATCCTAAGGGGAGATACTCAGTTCGGGATGGTTATCGATTACAGAAAGGCCTATTTAATTCACCAGATCATCAATCAGGTTCCCCGAATGAAAGTTGGTGGTTATTCCTTTGGAATCTCTCCATACCGCCAAAAGTTAGAATATTTTGGTGGAGTGTGGCACATGATTGTATTCCGACTAATTATAATCTTTTGCGGCATCATGTTCCGATCAGTAGCCTTTGTTTCTTATGCTCTTTCCCCTTGGATACAACTTTTCATTCTCTATTCAAGTGTGTGGCAATGAAAGGCTTATGGAACTATACCTCCTTTGCGCATTTAGTGAAAAAGGCAAATGGAGATGATGGGCTCGGTTTCTGCTTATGGATGAAGAGTCAATTAACTAAATCTGAGTTTGAAGAAATGGCCATGCATGGTTGGGCAGTCTGGAATGAGAGACAACGATGCATTCATGGGGAGGGAAAGATGCGAGTTCCGATGAAAATAACTTGGGGCTCAACTTTACTTGCAGATTTTCGTAGAGCACGAGTAAGGATGGAGATTCCTACAGGCAGTGACCGGCAGCAAGAAGAGAGATGGACTCCGCCGATCCCGAACAAGTTGAAGTTGAATGTCGATGCTAGTGTCAATGAAACTAGTAACCATTTTAGCGTGGGAGGTGTATTGAGAGATTACCAAGGGAGGTTGTTGTTGGCATTTGGGAAACAGGTCACACAACCAATCTCAGTGGTTCATGGGGAATTGCTCGCTATTTTGGAAGGGGTAAAGCTGATGTATGAGAAGAATTTCAGGAATTTTCAGTTAGGATGCGGAATTTTTCAGAGTTTTATATTGTTCATGTTCACCGTTTGGAAAATTGTGTGCCACATAGTCTTGCTGCTTTTTCTTCTTTCTCTCATTCCTCTTTTGTTTGGGGGAATGGTGAGTTTTCCTCGTGGTTGGTTCAGCTTATAATGGATGATTTTAAGTAATAAATTTACAAGCTTTGCCTTTTCAAAAAAAAAATTCAAAATTTTTTTTGTGGGGGGTGGGTGGGGGATGGGTCGTGGCCCTCCTTCGCCCTACAGTAGATCCTCCCCTGAAAGGGATAAAATTCTCATAAAAGGGATCAAATACATGAAGTCTCGATGATTACACAACAGTCGAGGATCATCTATACATAGCTTTCTAATTAACAAATGCAAATTCAATCAATTTTACATTGAGTAGCATAAAAAATAGGTAAATTTTTTTACATATTTTGAATTACTAATTTTGGAGTGAAAATTGTGATTTTATTGATCGAAATGTGTTTAATTTTTATAAAAATATATTACATTTATTTAATTTTTTTAAGGAGCAACCATCTTCATCTAAATATGTATAACTTTCACTTAAACTATATAAATAAACTATAGGAAAAAAAACAAAAATTCAATAATATTAAGATATATTTCGGTTAAAATCGAAATACAATCGCATAAATTTTAAAAATATAACCAAAGCATAAAAAATAAAAAAAAAATTAATAATAATGGTCAACTGGATGAGGCTTTTCACCTCTTTGTGGTGACGACAATGCATGTGGCTGCACAAGATTGTGTGATTTTGGCAATCCTTATATAAATTTTCAAAACAAAAAATAATAGGTGTAAAAAAATAATAGACATATAAACATAAAAATCATATATCAAGATCACAAAAAACCTCAATTTAAAAAAAACAAAATTTAATATCCAAAGTTTCGACCTACAACACAATTAAATATTCCAAGTCCGAAGAAATTCACAATCTAACAAAAATACTAAATAATTCAAATAATATTCTCAAATATTCAAAGTTGAATTATTTAACCAACTCCGAAATCATCAAGTTAATTAATATCCAAAAATTCCAACCATTTAAGTCACGATTAATTTGTAGCTAAATAATCGCTACTTTAATCCAATAAACATCTAAACAATCATAATTTTTCAATATATCGCACTAAACCATTCGACAAATAATATAGTGTGGAGGCCTCGGGTTTGATCTATAACTCGACAAGCAACCAAACCGGAAACACAAAAAAATGTTTTTTTTTTCAAATGGCCAGTAGCGACCCTGCACCCATCGGCCAGCACGGCCGCGCTACTCCAGCGCACCAGCCCTATCTTATTTTTTTTATTTTGGCATGAAAACCCGGAATGGCGCCAACTCGACACAACAATCAAATCCTACAATAAAATGAGTTCAAAATACCTTAAAACGAGATAATTATACAAAATGTTCGACAATGCAAAAGTTTGAAATTTTTCAAAGGCAAGTTCAAACGACTTGACTTCTAAAACCCGAAGCTCGACTTCTACTCTCAATCCATATCCCTCAAGGTCCTCTAAAACTGGACCCTGAACCACCTATCGCAATACATACACACAAGACAAAGCAACAGCCGGAAGAACCGGTGAGAATAAACTCAGTATGAATGACAGGAACATATATAAGCATTTAATCATTTCAAAACAATAATCTAAATTCATGAGTAATCTCAAATGAATGATGCTCAATGAAATGCATGCTCAATAAAATGAGGGCTATCAAATATCGGATTCATTTTGATCTCGGATATAGGGAAAATCTGGTTCCATCTGAACCACAGCTATAGGGATCCCACGGGAAAAAAAACACAACAACACCACCTACTCTCCCAATCGGGGTGGGTGTTGGGCTTCTCAACCCCAAACTTTGGCGCTACTATATAGAGTATTCTGGTCATAAGAGTCACTTTGAATTCTATGTCACTCAAATATAGACTCAAAATGTCTGCTGCAACAATGGTAAACCTGCCAGGAATGCTCAAGGAAATCTAGCTCAAATGAATGAGATGATGCAATACAAATATATCAAAGTATCTGCTCAATATAATCATATAAATATCTGATCGATCTGATCATTTCATCTCATATATCATATCTTCAATTCATTTAAATAGCATGAAATGTAATTATCGATAATCATTGAGCTAATAACAAAAAATATAAATTCATGATATTCAATCAATCTCATGAATCGAATAAAATAAACAAATTGAATATAATCAAGCAATTATATAAGCAAGCAAGTGTGTGGTTTAGGGGCTCGAGGAATCTCATAACCGTTTCGAGGATTCAATCCCAAACTTTATTGTCTTCTCATACCTCAATCTCAATTCCATAATGGCTCGATTTTTGCAAAGCTACAATATAACAACAAATCTCATATCAAACTCATATGATCAAATATTGATATCTCAAGGTAATAATCGAATCAAACCTTGATATATTCTCAACGAATCGAGTTCTTGCAATTCAAATTCGATATCCTCCAATTCAACACTGAAATGAATAATATAAATTCATCATTTCATTTCTAAATGCTTAGCTCAACAAAAATACCCAATAATTCGTCAAAACTCAAACCGACGGCATAACAACCCCAAAACAGGTATTTTAATAATCCTCAACATCATTTATTCATCAATATTCAACTCATATCATGATGCAATCGTGGATGGTTTGCATGTTGATCACATAGCCAAGGATTCGTTAGAGATGCCAAGAGGACCAATTACGAGAGGTCGAGCTAAGAGATTAAAAAATGTGATTCAATCGTTGATGATGAATTGTCAAGAAGGCATTGGAATGCTTGAAGATCACTTTGAGGAATGTTACAATATTATTGAAGTCCAAAAAAGTCAAAAAAGTGGAGAAAATATCAAAGCAAACACAAAAAATAAGTGACATAGTCCATGAAGCATGCGCGCTCGCGCGTCCTTGCAAATTTAAAGATTGAGGGCAGAACTTACTGCGCGTCCGCACACCTCTTGTTGCGCATCCACACACCTCTTGTTGCGCGCTTGTGCCTGTTCCGAGTGTTTTTAAGTTTTCCAGACAGCACTTTGTGTGCACCCGTGCCTGTCCGTCGTGCGCCCGTGCCTGCACTCTCTTTCACACAGTTCGACGTTTTGTGTGTGTGCGAGACTTTTTGATATTTTGGCATTATTTTTTTTTCTATTTTGAGTCTTTTTTTCCTACTATGAAACTTTTAACATATATTATTATATCTTTAGATATATTTTGCGATATCTTTTATTATTTTGTAGTTGTATTATAAATACAACAAACATTCATTATTGAATACAATTAAGAATCCAGATTTTTGATTATTCAATACATAAAATTTTCTCTAGAATTTTAATTGAAGTTTTGTGCTTTGTTCAAAATCAAACTTATCAAAGTTCATAGTTTTGTGGCGTACTGGCGTTTGTCGATTGATTATCCTCGTGTGTTGTCAGAAACAAGTTTTCTGAAGGTCCCGTTGTGATCAGTTGTTTATGTTGTGAATTCTAGTTTCATTGTAAACAAGAGGTGGATTTTCCAAAATTCGTTACTTGTTTCAAGATCGGACAAATTCTTAATTTTTTTTGTTATTGGATGAGGGTGCGATTCAATATAATCGTATTTTTCTTTCATACAACAAGAATTCATATCATATCATCATCAAACATCATCCTCATTTTCGAATTCAACAAACCCATTTTCTAGGAATTTTGAAAATTCATCCAAAAATCGAAAATATACTCAAACGACGGTGTTTTATCAAAACATCTTAGATATATCATCTCTATCAACTCTAGAACATGTTTATCAACTCAAATCTTGAATATAACATCATCCAAAAATTAGAACTTAGTAGAATCTTATCAAACTTACGTTAAAACGAAGCCCTCATCGCGAGGATTGCAAATATGAGGTTATCTTTAAAATCTACCGGTTGGATGAAGCCAGATCGAAGCTTGAAGGGTCAAAAATGGCGTGAGATTTCTTGCTTTCTCTTCTTGGCTTCTCACGTGAAGTGGAAGTGTGGGGGAAGATAATATAATACATACAATATATATCATATTGATTGACTAACTGACTAGTCAAAGTCAATTTTTCAGTTTAGCCCTCGGTCGAACTTCAAAACTTCAATTCAGTCCTTCAATTTTTGAAACTCGAAATTTAAATTCAAAATATCATAAATTCTTAAATTAAATATTTTTGGGGCATTGCATATAGGTTCGTCAAAAATATAACTCAAAGTCAACCACCTATAGAAACTACAACATAAGCCAATTTCATAAAACAATATAGTGCAATAAAAGAGTCGAACATGAATTAAACTTGAAAGGTGATATTTACAATTCCAGGCATCCCACTTTACCTAAACAAGCTGGAAATTCAAACTAAAGCTGGAATCGAACTTGAAATATTACCCAACTCGAAGCTAAAGTAGGCAAGACCGAAGTAGCAGTCAAACTCGCCGAAAATACTAGAATAAGCTACGGAACAATATGGGTTGGTTCAAACTTGATTTTAGAACCGCGAATACAGATCACTCATAGTCGAAAAACCCCAAGATCAAAGCTAGGTTCCTTGTAGAAATGCATGAGAAACAGTGTGCAGAATCAGGTTACAAACAGGGTTCGATGTGGGCACAAACTCTTAGAAAATATTCCTACAATATATGATTGTAATTAGATTATTTGGGTTACTTTGGTCGGCATAAATCAAATCCCACTGATATTGGAGAAAGGACTGTTAGCCGTAAGGAATGATTAGATTTATACATGTGTATATATAGTGTACATTATTAATCGAGAATAAACAAACAATACTTCATCACACATCTTTGATTTTATTCTTGTAGTATCATTATTTTACATGGTACCAGAGCCATTCTTGGGCCTCTAATCTCCAACACAGTGTACTACAAATACAATAACAAAAGAAAAAACACACAACCAACTCTTTTTTAGATCCTTCTAACCCATAGTCTGTTCACCATTCCAACCAACCTAGGCGCATCCTTGTTCCATTAAAATTTAATGGAGCCAATTATCCATCATGGAGCAAAGCCATAATTCATGCCCTCACAGCCAAAAATAAAATCGAATTCATTAATGGATCGATGAACCACCAGATAAACAAAAAAACCAACAGATTATGCACTATGGAATCAATGCAATAACATGATTTTATCATGACTCACTCATTCTGTCGAGCCCGATCTCTCCAAATGGGTTGTTCATGCAAAAGCTGCCCAACAAGCTTGGGAAGACTTCAAAAACCAGTTTTCACACAATAATGCACCAGCAATTTATCAAATTCAGAAATTTTGGGCATCTCTATCACAAGGAACCATGACAATTTCGTCACATTTCACAAAATCAAAGGTCTTGGAGATGAATTTTAGAGGTACCAGTCTATTCACCCCTGCAATCAAATGAAGGCACATTGTTATCAGAGAGAATAACATCGATTGATGCAGTTTCTCATGAGGCTTAGTGATACCTATAATATTGTCCGCACCAATATCCTCATGATGGCACCACTGCCTAACGTTCGCCAAGCTTACTCCCTCGTGATCCAAGAAGAGACACAACGTCAAATGACAACAGAATCAATGGAAAATTTTTCCATTGCTGCTGCAGTACATGGGAAATCCAACAACTCATCAAACAATCACAAAGATAAGTATTACGATCATTGCAATAGAACAGGTCATACAATTAAAAATTGTCGTGCTTTGAATATTCATTGGAGATATTGCAACAAAGATGGTCATACTGAGGATAGATGCAAGTACAAAAATGAAACTTGGGTTATTAACAATACAGGGAATCAAAACGATAGAAAAAGGTCACCAACAACAACAGCATGAGTTTCGAGGAAACGGAAGCGGTCATTTTCCGTCTGCCAATGCCATGGACTCTTCACCAGCTGCACATGAATAATATCTGAAAGACACAAATAAATCTTCCAAAGCAGTACACAATTTCTCTCCGGAAGAACTGCAGCAGATTGCACATGCCATATCCAAGATGAATCAAAGCACTCTTCTGATAATAATGCATATGAAAATGCTGCAGTTCATTTTGCATTTATAAATCCTTTAATCAATTCCGTAACTACAAAACCTTGGATTTTGGACAGTGGAGCTACAGATCACCTAGCCTCTGACCACACACTTTTCACTCAAATAAAACCCTCATCGATACCCACTGTCAATATACCCACCAGATCTTCTGCATCAATCACAACTACAGGAAGAGTATTATTCGATCAAGAAATAACCTTAAACAATGTTTTATGTGTTCCATCATTTCATTTAAACTTAATGTCTGTAAGTAAAATTACCTCTACACTTAATTGTTGTGTAATCTTATTTCCAAAGTTCTGTATATTTCAGGACATGGCTACAGGAAGATGATTGGCTCAGGTAAACAACATTGTAGTCTTTATTACATGTCACCATTACAAAGAACTTCAGTCTCTCATCAAGTCTCTCATTCTCCAAATCTATGACACATGCACTTCGGTCACCCATTTATTTATTATCCTTTCATAATGATATTACTTGTATTGTTTGTCCCATTGCTAAAAAAACAAGACTTCTATTTCCTACAAGTTCAATAACTACTCATGCTCCCTTTGATTTGTGACATTGTGATATTTGTGGTCCTCATAAAACTACCACACATTCAGGAGCACGTTTTTTTTCACACTATTGTCGATGATTTTACTAGATGCACATGGATATTTCTTATGAAACATAAATCTGAAACGCAAAATATTTTGAAATCCTTTATTAATTTTTCCTTTACACAATTTCAAGCTTATGTTAAAGTTTTTAGAGTTGACAATGGATCTAAGTTTCAATCCATGAGACTTTTCTTCCAGTCTCATGACATTGAATACCAACACACTTGTGTTTACACCCCACAACAAAATGGCGTCGTATAATGAAAGAATCGTCTCATTATTTTTTTTGCACGTGCATTGCTCTTTCAATCTCATTTATCTCTTACTTTTTGGGGATAATGTGTTCTAACTACCTTTTACCTGATCAATCGATTGTCATCACCACTTTTATAAAAAAAAAATCTCCTTTTGAGTTGTTATACAACCTTCCACCAAATCTTAATCACTTGAGAGTTTTTGGTTGCTTATGTTACTCTACTGTTGTTCATCCCATATAGAAATTTTACTCTCGTGCGAAATAATGCATATTTGTTGGGTATCCTTTCGGCCAAAAGGGATACAAGCTTTATGACATGGAAACTAGAAAATTCTTTGTTAGTCGTGATGTCAAATTTCATGAAGTCATATTCTCCTCATCAGAAAAATGACCATCATCAAATCAAGAACATGTTCACCTAAGCTAAATGAACTAGAACAAGCAACACACACTGAGTCAACATCCGAGATACCTCTTACAATATCAACTGAACCCTCTAATTCATTACCCTCTCAAGCCGACCAAAACACTACAACAATGCCAGATCTTCAAACAATTGTTGATCCTCTAAGAAGACACTCTACCCATCTTATATAGCCCCCGACATGGCATAAAACTACATGTTTCCATCCCAAGTCAATCATTCTACCTCATGTACAAAACAATGCATGGACTTTAGTTCCCCTTCATAATGGACAAAACCAATCGGATGCAAATGAGTTTACAAAATCAAATATAAATCTGATGGGACAATTGAATGCTACAAGGCTCGTCTTGTTGCCAAAGGATATAACCAAGTTGAAGGCATTGATTACCAAGAAAAGTTTTCTCCTACGGCCAAGCTCACCATATATACTTCGGTGTATTCTTACCATTGATGCGGCCAAACATTGGTTCACACACCAACTCGAAGTCCAAAATGCTTTCCTTCATGGTGAATTAGATGAAATAGTTTATATGGAACCTCCACCAGGCGTTCGACGACAAGGGGAGAATCTTGTATGTCGTCTTAACAAGTCACTCTATGGGCTCAAGCAAGCGTCAAGAAATTGGTTCTCTACTTTCTCAAAAACCATCCGGCAAGATGGTTATCTGCAGTCAAAGGATACTTATTCACTTTTTGTAAAGGTTCAAGGCACGTCTTGTACTATTGTTCTCATTTATGCTGATGATATTATTTTCGTATTAAGATTTGGGAGATTTGAAGTAATTTTTGGGAATTGAATTTTCGCGATCCAAGAAAGGTATCTTCATGTGTCAAAAAAATATGCACTAGATATTTTACAAGATTCTGGACTCATGGGTGCTCGATCGGACAAATTTCCTATGGAGAAAATTTTAAATCTTACTCCCACGGATGGAGTATTATTGAATGATCCTACCAAGTATAGAAGACTAATTGGAAGACTTATTTATCTCACTGTCACGAGGCTGGATATAGCATATTCGGTTCGATTGTTGAGCCAATTCATGCAAGAACCTTGAAAGCCTCACTGGGATGCAGCCATGCAAATTCTCCGTTATGTAAAAGGCACTCCTGGACAAGGTTTATTACTATTTTTAACCAACAATCTCACTTTAAAGGCATTTTGCGATTCGGATTGGGGAGGATGTCGCACCACAAGATGATCAATTACGGGATATTGCATCTTCCTAGGATGTTCACTTAATTCATGGAAATCTAAGAAACGAAGTAATGTTTCTAGATCATCTACAGAAGCTGAATACCGGGCTGTAACATACACATGCTTGGAGATAACTTGGATGCGCTATATTTTTCAAGATCTAAGAGCCCCAAAAATGGATCCCATACCACTATTTTGTGATAATCAATCTGCTTTACATTTGCACCTAACCCCGTATTTCATGAATGAACAAAACATATCGAGATAGAGTGTCATCTAGTTCGAGAAAAACGACAAGCTAGAATGATTAAACCTTCAAATGTACCAACACACTTCCAACTCAAAGATATTTTCACAAAGGCCTTGGGAAAAAAATTAGTTCGTGACTTTGCGAAACAATTTGGGACTTCACGATATCCACTCTCCAACTTGATGGGGAGTCTTGGAAAATATTCCTGCAATATATTATTGTAATTAGATTATTTGGGTTACTTTGGTTAGCATAAATCAAATCCCACTGATATTGGTGAACGAATTGTTAGTCGTAAGGAATGATTAGATTTATACATGTGTATATATAGTGTACATTATTAATCGAGAATAAACAGACAATACTTCATCACCCATCTTTGCTTTTCTACTATTAGTATCATTATTTTACACAAACTAGCATCAAAAACAGCGTTCATGGCTCAAATTGAAGCTACGAATGTAAAGAAGAAAGCTCTCAAATCGTTCAAAATTTCAACACCAGATGAAAGAGATACGAGCCAAATACTACAACTGCACAGAGGGAGGCGAGAGGAGATGGGTTTGGGGATTCATTGTCCTTTCTTTCCCCTAAAAGCATATGGGTGTGTGCGTGTATATGTATGGTGTATATATCTGGTTCATCTTCTTTACTTTGGCACATATAATTATAAATTTTATTTTTTAACTTTTTACTTCTTCAAAACTAATATGCCGAAGTAAAATGTTACTAAAAATCAGTAGTGAAGCCCTGGTTTTGTAAATTCTAAAGTAAAAAAAATGAGTTTTATTTCGTCCATATTATTATCGAAGTTGATTGTTTCATATTACTTCGTAATAAATAATTGTCGAAGTAACCAACGACGAAATAAAAACCCAAAATTCTATTAGTGATGTCTTCAGCCCGCTGATGTCGAAGACTCTAACCTAAGCACAGCTCAGATACAATTCTCGTAGCACCTCGTTGTCTCCCGACCCTCGAGAAGATGACTAAAACACTAAAATATATATACTAAATCAGGTCAAAACCTTAAACACACACTAAATTGTGAGAAATATTGGCATATATATATATATATATATATGATTTGGTTCTAAAGCTCCGATCCTAGGTTCGGAAGTTCCGAACCTGCATACATGCCATGTCTCTGGACACCTGTCTTCGGAAGCTCCGATCTCGAGTTCCGTAGGTCCGAACACCTTCGAAAGGTCCAATCCCTACTTTGGACGTTCCGATCTTGCATGAATCCCCAACTATTCGTACACGCTTGACACCTCATTAGTGCGCGTAGCCTAACTTCTTCGGACGTTCCGATCTCATATTCGAAAGGTCTGAATCAACCTTTTGTTTCCGAACTCAATTTCCTGTTCCGAATTGCCATGCTTGATGGTGTCCCTGAGGTCCTCCTAATTATTTTCGGGCGTCCTGAAGCTGATTTCTTACTTATTTTTCTCAAATAAGAATTCCTTAATCATTTATTTAACTCTTTAAATATGCTTAAATATTCTAATTACTTAAAACAGAAATTGAGTTCCTACAACGAATAACACTTATCATGCATAGGTAAGTGACTCGCGCTCCAATCGCTAATAGTTTAATATGTATGTATTATATATTACTAATATAAAACAAAAACACCTTATCAAAATTTGTAAATCAATGTGTACCGAGAAAATAACTTCTTAACTTAATTAAAGGGGAAAAAACATATTTATTTCGATTATGATATTAATTTATCGTTCTTATCCATTAGTTCACCTATTTTATACAAAAAAACAATTTTAATATATATATTTCCACTACTTCAAATTGCACCATCAAATCTATTAGACGTCCATTGCATAGGTAAGTGACTCACGCTCCAATCGCTAATAGTTTAATATGTATGTATTATATATTACTAATATAAAACAAAAACACCTTATCAAAACTTGTAAATCAATGTGTACCGAGAAAATACCTTCTTAACTTAATTAAAGGGGAAAAACATATTTATTTCGATTATGATATTAATTTATCGTTCTTATCCATTAGTTCACCTATTTTATACAAAAAAATATTTTAATATATATATATATATATATATATATATATATATTTCCACTACTTCAAATTGCACCATCAGATCTATTAGACGTCCATTGCTCCTCTCTTTCTTTCTAAATGTTGTGAAATATCTCATTTTATTTACAAACAGCTCATAATTATTTTTAAAATTAAAAAAAAACTGCTACAAATTATTAAATTCCATATACGTGGGAAAATTTTTGGCACTAGTGTATTTTTGCAAAACTTTAGAAAAATTAAATTGTGTTGTGAAAAAGTAAAATTTATGGTAAAAAGTAAAAATTTCAAAACTCAAAATATATCAAACTCTACACTTCACAAATTTTTCTCTCTCAATTCAATTGTATTTTCATCACAAATGAAGACATATTTATAAATTCACATTTGAGATTAGTCCAAAAATAATTACATAATCATCTATATCATCACACACTAATTTTCAATATTTTACAACTCAGTTTTCAACATTCAACATTCAACTTTAAACAATAATAATAATAATAATAATAATAATAATAATAATAATAATAATGATGATGATAATAATAATAATTATAATAACATATTTTCAACACTCCCTCTTGTGATTATGGTCGTGATATGATGATTGTCTTTATTACGTATTTTATACTGCCTCGTTAAAAACCTTACTAGGAAAAACTCATTGGGATAAAAAACCATATAAGGAAAAAAGATTGCAGCCACGTAAACTCCCCTTCATGTTAACACGAACAATTATTCACGTATTTCGTTGATTGCGCATCCCAATGTTATATATATGCTTTCTGAATATCGTCGTAGGAAGTGTCTTTGTGAAGAAATCTGATGAGTTCTCAGTTGATTGAATGTAACAGATATCAATATTTTTATTCTTCTCAAGTTCTTAAGTGAAGGCAAAGAACTTTTAGAGGATATGTTTGGTTCCGTCACTTTTGATGTATCCTTCTTTCATTTGAGCAACGCATGCAGCATTATTTTCATATAGTGTCACAGGCTTCTTATCTACTGACAATCCACACGAGGTTTGGATATGTTGGGTCATTGACTTTAGCCACACACATTCACGGCTTGCTTCATGTAATGCAATAATCTCGGTGTGGTTTGATGAAGTTGTTACTAGTGTTTGTTTCTGTGAACGCCAAGAAATTGCAGTGCCTCCACGAGTAAATACATATCCAATTTGGGAACGTGTCTTATGTGGATCAGATAAGTATCCAACATCAGCATAACCAATGATACTTTGATTGGTATCTTTTGAATACAAAAGTCATAAATATGTCATTCCTCGTAGATAACAGAATATATGTTTAATTCCGTTCCAGTGCCTCTTTGTTGGATATGAGCTGAATCTTGCCAATAAATTTACATCAAAAGATATATCAGGTCTAGCACAATGTGCAAGATACATAAGGGTACCAATGACACTTAGATATGGTACTTCTGGACCAAGAATAACTTCATCATCTTCACATAGACGGAATGAATCTTTTTCTATGTTTAATGATCTAACAACCATTGGAGTACTTAAAGGATTTGATTGATCCATATTAAAACGTTAAGGACATTTTCTGTATAATTTTCCTGGTCAACAAAAATTCCAAATTTTTTTTGTTCGATTTGCAAACCCAAACAATACTTGGTTTTTCCAAGGTCCTTCATTTTGAATTCTTCCTTCAGGTACAACATAACTTCTTGAATTTTCTTATTCGTTCTTGTAGTGATCCTGCATGGAATCACCTACTAACTGGCAATTAATAGCATACATTAAACTTAATACAGCAAAATTCTTAACAGAGTAAAAACGTACGGAAACATAATCCATAATTTACATAACAGCTTAGAAAAATATATCCAGGCTTAAATCTGTAGTGATACAACCATATTGAAATGCTTAAAATAAACTGTCTAAAACATTTATACAGCTAAACAAATCATGCTGTATAAAATCCCCTGAAAAGCTCTGACTCCCTAAACCTGCCTCGAGCTACCGGCTCCGTCCATCCTGCGACCTGTCCCGTGGAATGGGTGTCCAAGATAACAACTAGGACGTGAGCGCTAACACCCAGTACATAAACATGAGTAAACATATGTATATGATGCATGCAACATGATGACTGGTAAAGGGTCATCCGAAAAATCATGCTCAGTACCAGCGCCACATGAGTGCTGCCACCGCACGGATCAACCTCTGGGTGCAACCACACTCGTCTAATACACCAGAGTAGTCAGACATACATGTCCCCGCCGTTGCGGTACTCTCAGTGACAGACTATCGAGTATAGAGCTGAGCGGCTCTATAATCAGGTATAACAAGGTATAGGCTCAACGTGTATGTGCACATGATATATGAATATATAAAACGGTAAAACATACACCATGCCACATAATAATGCCAAATAAATGCAACATATAAACATGTATACTCGCTGGCAATCTCAGTCAATGTGTATGTACCTAACACCGAAGTCTGAACTAAGCTGGAAAAAGACAACCCCTAGCTGTCCTAGGTCAACTCCCGACCCGACTTGGTCTCAATCCCGACCCGACCTGGCCTCTTGGTCCGACCCCGAGCTCTTCCTTCCCGAGCTATTCCTTTACGAATTCCCGAGCTACTCTTTCCCGAGCTCCCGAGCTACTCTTTTCTGGGCAAAGATATGAAGTGAGATGGAAGTGATGTGAAAAATAACTGAATCCCCAGCTCCTATTTATAAACAAATATTTGGGGTGATCGGGATTCTTGAGCTGACGTCGAGACTTCCGAGCTCCTATAAGCATGCCACATATCAGATGCTTGAGCTGAGTCACTAACATTATTGACAACTCATGCTTAGGTGCCAACTGTCATTCATGCAAGCGTCCACACACCTGCCTGCCTGTCCTGGAGGGTTCGGGGTTCCCTATTAGCAGTTCGGGATTCCCTAGCAGCAGGTCGGGATTCCCTAGCAGCAGGTCGGGATTCCTTAATAGCAGTTCGGGATTCCCTAGCAGCTTTTCAAACTTCATTAGTAACGAAATTCCCTAACAGGCTAACAGCAGAATTCCCTAGCCGTAGAATCCCTAGCAAGAGAATTTCCTAGCTAAAGAATCCCTAGCTGTATAATCCCTAGCAGCAGATTCCCTAGCTGCTCATGTTTTCCTAGCTGCTCATATTCCCTAGCTGCAGTTCAGCAGCTCAACAGTTCAGCAGTTTAGACATGACCCTTAATCATGATTATCATATTATTATCTTAAAATGGAATTTGGGTTACTACATTCTCCCCACCTTTAGATATTTCGTCCGCAAAATAAAATCTAAAGACAAATTAAGATAACAATATGAAACAGAAAACCATGTTTTATTACAACAACGGTAATTACATCTTTACATGGTAATTAAAAGTACAAAGCAAACAAATCAGGATATTCTGCTCGCATATGGCTCTCGGTTTCCCAAGTTGCTTCCTCAACGCCTCGGCGCTGCCACTGTACCATCACAAGTGGTATAGTCTTGTTTCGAAGAACTTTCTCCTTCCTGTCTAGAATACGGAGTGGTCGTTCAACATACGACAGATCTGGCTCTAGCTGAACTTCAGAAGACTGAATCACATGTGATTCATCAGCTATGTACTGTCGAAGTGACACATGAAAAACATTATGTATACTAGAAAGAGATGGCGGTAACGCCAAACGATAAGCAACATCTCTGATCTTCTCCAGTATCTGGAAAGGTCCAATGAAACGAGGTGACAACTTTCCTTTCTCACCGAATCTCATCACCTTCCTGAAAGGTGATACTCGCAAGAACACATATTCACCAGGCTCAAACTGCAATGGCCTGCGATGAATATTAGCATAACTGGCTTGTCTATCTTGAGCAGTTTTGATTCTCCGCTTGATCAAATCTACCTTATCTACAATCTGCTGCACCAACTCAGGACCCTCGACTTGTCGTTCTCCTATTTCATTCCAGAATAACGGAGTACGACACCGTCGACCATACAATGCCTCGAAAGGTGTCATATCAATACTACGATGATAACTGTTATTTTAAGCAAATTCGATCAAAGGTAACTGATCCTGCCAAGATAAACCAAAGTCCATGACAGAAGAACGTAGCATATCCTCCAACGTACGAATCGTCCGTTCTGACTGCCCGTCAGTCTTCGGATGATATGCAGTACTTAAACTCAGAGTGGTACCCAACGCCTGCTGAAAACTACCACAGAAACGTGAGGTAAATCGCGGGTCTCTATCACTGACTATGCTCACTGGAATCCCATGTAATCGCACTATCTCTTGGATGTATAAGCGTGCCATGCGATCATAAGAATACTCCCGGTTTTAAGGAATGAAATGTGCTGATTTTGTCAGACGGTCAACAATGATCCAGATAGCATCACACTGACGTGACGTCATAGGCAAGTGGGTAACAAAATCCATAGTCACATGCTCCCGCTTCCATTCGGGAATCTCAAGATTCTGCAGTAATCCACCTGGTCGTCGATGTTCAGCCTTGACCTATTGACAAACCAAACATCTTGAAACAAATTGATATACACTCCGCTTCATCCCTTTCCACCAGAATCTAGTTCGCAAGTCCTTATACATTTTCATGCTTCCAGGATGAATAGACAATTGACTCATGTGAGCTTGAGAAAGAATATCGTTTCTGAGCTCCGCAACATCAGGTACAACCACTCGATTCGATAAGCATAATAAACCATCTGCCTGATAATGGAATCCAGATGTATTAACTCCATTGGCTAGACATGCCAAACGCTGAGTCTTATCATCAGATATCTGAGCATCTCTGATCCGAGAATACAATGCTGGCTCAGATAGAATAGTATACAATCGAATCTCATTCCTCCCTTTCTTGTGATTGAGCGTAAAACTCAATGAATAGCACTCTTGAATCATATGAGATACTTCACTAGTCTGAAGTGCAGAAAATCTCACCTGCCGACTCAAAGCATTAGCAGTAAGATTAGCAGAACCTGGATGATATTTGATTTCGCAATCATAATCCTTCAGAAGATCCATCCAGCGTCTCTGTCGCATATTCAAATCTGCCTGAGTGAATAAATACTTCAAACTCTTGTGATCCGTGAATATCTCAAATTTCTCGCCATAAAGATAATGTCTCCAAATCTTGAGAGCAAATACAATGGCGGCTAACTCGAGATCATGTACTAGATAATTATTCTCATGTGTCTTCAAATGTCGAGAAGAATAGGCAATAACATGTCCATGCTGTGTCAGAACACATCCTAACCCCTGACCAGAGGCATCAGTATTGACAACATAACCTCCTGATCCAGAAGGTAGAGCTAGCACAGGTGCAGTAGTAAGACGTCTACGCAGCTCGTGAAATGAATCCTCACAATCCAAGGACCATATGAAGGAAACATCTTTCCGAGTAAGCTGAGTCAAAGGCCTGACCAACTGTGCAAAATTCTCGATGAACCGACGGTAATATCCAGCTAAACCCAAGAAACTACGAATCTCAGCAATCGTCATCGGACGAAACCAGTTCAGCACTGCCTCTATCTTACTAGGATCAACAGATATTCCTTCACTAGAAATCACATGACCGAGAAACACTACCCGATCAAGCCAGAATTCACACTTGCTCAATTTCGCATACAGCTGATTATCTCGTAATGTCTGCAACACAATCCTCGGATGCTGTGCATGCTCATCCTTGTCATGAGAATAGACAAGAATATCATCAATGAAGACAATGACAAATCTATCCAAATATTCTCGAAATACATTATTCATCAGATTCATAAAGACTGCCAGTGCATTCGTCAAACCGAATGGCATCACCAGAAATTCATAATGCCCGTATCTGGTTCTGAAAGCAGTCGTAGAAATATCTGAGTCTCGTACCCGCAACTGCTGGTATCCCAATCTCAGATCTATCTTGGAGTAAACAGAAGTACCCTGTAATTGATCGAACAAATCATCAATTCGTGGCAAAGGATACTTATTCTTGATGGTGACATGATTCAGCTGCCTGTAATCAATACATAATCGCATCGATCCATCCTTATTCTTGACAAACAAAACAGGTGCTCCCCACGGAAAAACACTCGGACGAATATATCCCTTATCAAGCAGATCCTGCAACTGCTGTTTCAATTCCCTCATCTCTGACGGTGCTAGACGATAAGGTGCTCGGGATATAGGCGTAGTTCCTGGTACTAGATCAATACCAAATTCAACCTCTCGAACTGGAGGAAAACCAGGAATCTCATCAGGGAATACATCAGAAAACTCGCTGACAACCGGTAGCTGATTGATACCCGGACTACTCGTGGACATATCAACTGCATAAATGAGGTAGCCCTCCCCACCTGACTTCAAGACATGACATGCCTTCAGAGCCGATACAAGTGGTATCGGAGGTCGCGCACCCTCACCATAAAAGTACCAGCTATCACCCTCATCCGGATGAAACTGTACCAGACGCTGATAACAATCCACAGTAGCGTGATGCAAAGTCAGTATATATATTCCCAAAATACAATCAAAATCTGTCATCGCTAATATCATCAGTTTAGCCGATAACACATTACCCTCAAACTCTAGAAGGAAACCCATCACTAGATGCTTAGTTACTACCTCCTGCTCCAGCGGAGTAGATACAACTAAATCCATATCTAATGATACATAAGGTAATCTATGTCTCTTAACAAAACGACTAGAAATAAAGAAATGCGACGCTCCAGTATCAATTAAAACAAGTGCAGGAATACCACATAACAGAAAGGTACCTGCCAACATGCGATTTCTTCCCTCCGTAGCCTGCTCCTGAGACAGAGCAAATACCTGCCCTTGAGTCTGTGGACGGTAACCAGAATAACTCTGTGGTGATGTCTGCTGACGTGGAAAAGTAGAAGCCTAAGATCCAACCTATGATCCCGATCCACTAGCAGAACCCATGCGCTGAGGACAATCTCTCCGCAGATGTCCCTGCTCACCACAAATATAACAAGCACCAGTAGCCTTCCGACACGAAGCCGCAGGATGCTTCCCACCACCGTGGCTGCAAAATTCCTCCTTCTTCTTCTTCTTCCCGAAACGGAAAGTACCTCGTGAACCACGAGAACCAGACGAAGTAGTAGTAGTAGTAGAAGAAGAAGACATAGGTCCAGATTGCACAACAGATTGAGCCCTAGGCCCAAGAGATCCACTAGGCTGTCCTGGCATCATCAACAGTGCCCGCCTATTGTTGTTCTTCATTTGACGGCAACGGTTCACCAAAGTCTCATAAGATGTCGGATTATCACATTCGACAACTTGTGAGTAGATATCTTGATTCAGGCCTTGCGGAAAGATATCATACTTGGATGCATTACTGTCATTGATATGAGGACTAAAAGGTAGCAGATCAAGAAATCATTGCTGATATTGATCAATAGTCATTGATCCTTGCCCCCCAAGTCACCTGTCCTCTCTCAATACGTGCCTGAGTAACTTTGGCATCCCACCATAAGCATGCTCGATCCTCTAAAACGAATTCTAGAACTTCCAGTTTCTGCTCCTCAGTGCAATCGAAAGCTCGAAATGCACTCTCGAGTTTAGAAATCCAACCTCTTGCCTGTTCAGGATTCTCACCTCCCAACAAGGGTTTCGGTCCTACTTGCATGAACTTATTAATAGAGTAACGACGTCTACCTTCATGAGGAAGATGTTGATCATCCTGATGGCGATGATGACGATGATGATGACCACCTCCCTGGCCAACACTACCGTGACTCTTGTCAGCCATATCCTGAAAAGAATTGCACATTAAAATCCCAAATGCGCAATAATTACTTAAGATGAGAGTAAATCCCAAGTACTAATCCCAAAATCCATGCATGCTCTGATACCAAAAATGTAGTGACCCTGCATGGAATCACCTACTAACTGGCAACTAATAGCATGCATTAAACTTAATACAGCAAAATTCTTAACAGAGTAAAAACGTACGGAAACATAATCCATAATTTATATAACAGCTTAGGAAAACATATCCAGGCTTAAATCTGTAGTGATAAAACCATATTGAAATGCTTAAAATAAACTGTCTAAAATATTTATACAGCTAAACAAATCATGCTGTATAAAATCCCCTGAAAAGCTCTGGCTCCCTAAACCTGCCTCGAGCTACCGGCTCCGTCCATCCTGCGATCTGTCCCGTGGAATGGGTGTCCAAGATAACAGCTAGGACGTGAGCGCTAATGCCCAGTACATAAACATGAGTAAACATATGTATATGATGCATGCAACATGATGACTGGTAAAGGGTCATCCGAAAAGTTATGCTCAGTACCGGTGCCACATGAGTGCTGCCACCGCACGGATCAACCTCTGGGTGCAACCACACTTGTCTAATACACCAGAGTAGTCAGACATACATGTCCCTGCCGTCGCGGCAATCTCAGTCAATGTGTATGTACCTAACACCGAAGTCTGAACTAAGCTGGAAAAAGACAACCCCTAGCTGTCCTAGGTCAACTCCCGACCCGACCTGATCTCAATCCCGACCCGACCTGGCCTCTTGGTCCGACCCCGAGCTCTTCCTTCCCGAGCTATTCCTTTACGAATTCCCGAGCTACTCTTTCCCGAGCTCCCGAGCTACTCTTTTCTGGGCAAAGATATGAAGTGAGATGGAAGTGATATGAAAAATAACTGAATCCCCAGCTCCTATTTATAAACAAATATTTGGGGTGATCGGGATTCTTGAGCTGACGTCGAGACTTCCGAGCTCCTATAAGCACACCACATATCAGATGCTTGAGCTGAGTCACTAACATTATTGACAGCTCATGCTTAGGCGCCAACTGTCATTCATGCAAGCGTCCACACACCTGCCTGCCTGTCCTGGAGGGTTCGGGCTTCCCTATTAGCAGTTCGGGATTCCCTAGCAGCAGGTCGGGATTCCTTAATAGAAGTTCGGGATTCCCTAGCAGCTTTTCAAACTTCCTTAGTAACGAAATTCCCTAACAGGCTAACAACAGAATTCCCTAGCCGTAGAATCCCTAGCAAGAGAATTCCCTAGCTAAAGAATCCCTAGCTGTATAATCCCTAGCAGCAGATTCCCTAGCTGCTCATGTTTCCCTAGCTGCTCATATTCCTTAGCTGCAGTTCAGCAGCTTAACAGTTCAGCAGTTTAGACTGGACCCTTAATCATGATTATCATATTATTATCTTAAAATGGAATCTGGGTTACTACAGTTCCAATGATGTTTAAATCATCAACATATACAGCAATAATTACACACCTGGATGTTATTTTTTGATTAAAACACAAGGGCATATTGGATCATTTACATATGACTTTGTCATCAAGTGTTCACTTAGCCAATTATACCACATTCGGCCGGATTGTTTCAACCCATATAATGATCTTTACAATTTTACAGAATAAAATTTTCTGGGTTTTGAACTTTGTGCTTCAGCCATATTAAATCTTTCTGGAATTTTCATGTATATATCACTATCAAGTGATCCGTATAAGTAAGCTGTAACAACATCCATATGACGTATTTCTAAATTTTTAGACACTGCCAAGCTAATCAAATAACGAAACGTAATTGCATCCATAACGGGAGAATACATTTCTTCATAATCAATTTCAGGCCTTTGAGAGAACTCTTGTGCAACAAGTCGAGCTTTATATCTTACTACTTCATTTTTCTCATTTCATTTTCGAATAAAAACTCATTTGTATCCAACAGGTTTTACATCTTCAGGTGTAAGGACTATAGGTCCAAAAACATTACGTTTATTTAGCGAATCCAATTCAACCTGGATGACATCTTTCCATTTTACCCAATCATGCCGAGTTTTACATTCACCAAAAGATTTTTGTTCATGATCTTCATTCTCATTTATGATGTCACATGTCACATTATAAGAAAATATCTCATCAATTTCTTCTATATCTTTTCGGTTCCATATTTTTCCAGTATTAATATAATTGATAGAGATTTCACTATTCTCGTCGGTTTGTGGTTCTGACGGAACATCTTCATCATCATGTGTTTCTTCTGGAACATCATTTTTTTATTTTTTTTATCATCGTGTTTCTATATTAATTTTTTTTTCCAAGGATTTTATCCTTGGAACCGACTGGCCTTCTACGCTTCAAGCGTTTTATGACATCATGAGTGTCTTCAATTTGTTTTTTTGGAATTTCAATTCGAGCATGGGCATTTACAACATGTATATATGATTTTGTTACCCCTTTTGTGTCTGCAAATGCATCTGGAATTTGATTTGCTATTCTTTGCAAGTGCACAATTTGTTGTACATCTTTCTCACATTATTTAGTTCTTGGATCTAAATGTAACAATGATGGTACATACCATGTAATTTCTTTTTCCATGTGTTTCTTTTCTACTCCTAACATTGGGAAGATATTTTCATCAAAATGACAATCAGCAAAACGTGATGTAAGCACATCGTTTGTTTGAGGCTCAAGATATCTAATGATTGATGGGCTATCATAACCGATATAAATATTTATCTTTTTTTGAGGACCCACTTTTTATAGTTGAGACGGTGCAATAGGCACATACACCATACATCCAAAAATTCTCAAGTGAGAAATGTCTGGTTCTTTACCAAATGCAAGCTGCAATGGGGAGCATTTATGATAAGCACTTGGTCTGATGCGTATTAATGCAGCAACATGTAAAATTGCATGTTCCCATATAAAAATAGGGAGTTTTGTTTTCATATCCACGGTCGCGACCACAACCGCGATCATTTCTACGTCCACGCCCACGTCCACGTCCTCGACCTCATCCACGACCAAAATCTTGTCTATGCCTTTGATTTTGGTTTTCATTTTTAATTGCGACATTTGCTTCTGCAAATGTCGTTGATCTAGTGGGTCGAGAATAATGATTTCTCATTAACAAATTCGTTGTTTTTTCCGCCACAAAAAGACATGCAATGAGTTCAGAATATCTCAAAAATCCATGCACACTATACTATTGTTGTAGATATATTTGATGCGTGGAAAGTGGAAAATTTTTTCTCAAGCATTTCCATTTCAGTAACAACATGTCCAAAAAATTTCAATTGTGAGACTATTCGATACATCGCAGAGTTATAATCACTGACTTTTTAATGTCTTGGAATCTCAATGTATTTCATTCATCACCGGCGGTCGGAAGTATAACTTTCCTTATATGCTCAAATATTTCTTTCAACCCTTTCCATAAAACCATTGGGTCTTTTTCTGTGAGATACTCACATTTCAATCCTTCATCAAGATTTCGGCGTAATAAAATCATAGCCTTTGATTTATCTTGTGAGGATGATATATTTTTTTTATGATAACACCTAGACCCAATGACTCAAGATTCATTTCTACATCGAGAGTCCATGTCATATAATTTTTTCCAGTGATATCGAGCGCAACAAATTCAAAATTTTTCAAATTTGACATGGTGGTACTAGAAAAATAACAATGCATTTTATTAGTTAATTTACATTAATATGACAATACAAAATAATGGAAGAACGATGAGTACAAGTGTGTATAAAAACAGAGAAAACATGCGTGGTGGATAGTCACCGATGAATACAAAACTTGTGAGTATGATAACCATAATAGTTATGAAAAATATCCTTAAAAATGTCATCATCTTCTTCTTCGAAAAATCGAGAAGAAATTATTTGAGAGAAAGAGTAAGTTTGGTGTGATTGAAAATATGTTTGAGTGATCAAATTTATAGGGCAAAAACTCTTCGTTTTATGACCGTTTGTGACCGTTGGGAGTAAAAAAAAATTGATTATGTGTTGAATAAAAACTTGTGAAATCATGTGATGCATATACTGATAATCATAATTAAATAATTATGTATATCATATCACATTATTATAAGGTCGGTGTCGTAGACATCCTTTTTATATAATAGTGTGAAATTATAGAAATATGGTTAGTGTATATATACACAATAATATATATCATATCACGTTATTATAAGGTCGGTGTCGTAGACATCCTTTTATATAATAACATGAAATTATATATTAATATAATTAGTATATATACATAATAAATATATATTATATCACGTTATTATAAGACCGGTGTCATAGATATCTTTTTATATAGTAACATGAAATTATATATTAATATAGTTAGTATAAAGTCAGGTATTGTATATCACATCACAATATTATAATGAGGTGTCATAAACTCCTTTTATATAATATTGTGAAATTATACAGATATATTATAATATATGCACAATAAAAATATATGAGCAATAATATATAATTCACATCACGTTATTATAATATGGTGTCGTAGATATCCTTTTATATAATAACATGATGTTATATATTAAAATATATACAAAGTAAAAATATATAAACATTAAAATAAATATTCTTACTTGTTGAATATTTTTGCTTTTTTCTTGTGTTTTGGAGCTTCGAAAATTACAGAGAAATTTCGAGCGATCGTGCTGACAACGTGTTGTGAAAAGGTAAAATTTATGGTAAAAAGTAAAAATTTCAAAACTCAAAATATATCAAACTTTACACTTCACAAATTTTTCTCTCTCAATTCAATTGTATTTTTCATCACAAATAAAGGCCTATTTATAGATTCACTTTTGAGATTAGTCCAAAAATAATTACATTATCATTTATATCATCACACACTAATTTTCGACATTTTACAACTCAATTTTCAACATTCAACATTCAATTTTAAATAATAATAACATATTTTCAACAAATTTATCTTATTTGATTTTATACTTTAATAATAATTTCATAAGGAATCACAAACAACAATTTACAAAGTAACGCCCAAGACTTCTAGCCTAATTGACATGAACCTCCCAAAAAAGAGATTTTGAGTTCAAGACCATAGAAACCCCACCCAAATGTCAAAAAATAAAAAAAAAAAAAAATCAATTTACAAAGTAACGAACATTTTCCTAAAATAAAAGTAACGAACATAATCATCTTATTTCCTAAAATAAATAAAATGATCTTTATATTTGTACAAATTCATTCACCGGATTCACAATTCACCGGCAAATTTCTCTTCGGCAAAATCACACGGAGCTCTGTTTGTTTGTTCTGTAATTTTTCTGTTTCCGAACACTTTCGGAACCCTAGAACTGTGTTTTTCCTATAACGCTCCGAAATATTGCCGGTTTAATTTCATCGAAAGCAACCCACCCCTATTGACTGAATTCAGAAAACCCATTTGAATTTGCCCCCAAATTGTTTCGAATGAATCGACCTTTTTCCCTCTGAGCATTCTTTCTTGGTGGTTTTGTTTATTCTTTTTATCACTATGGGGGCTTTGACTAGCAATCGAAAGCGCGGTGAAGATTTTAACAAATCGCTTTGGTCAATTTCCCCATCATATGATCCATCACGCGGTCACATTGCGAAAAAGCTCAAGCTTTCAGTTTCTAATAGTAAAAATATTCAGGAACATGATTTGACCGTAGCACCGAGTTCTGTTAGTTCAAGAATTGCTTTGTACCCTGATCTGATATCGAGGGGCTGTAGAGAAGTTCATGCGCCAGTTAGGAGATCAAGAATGCGGACGTCTTTCGGGGCAAAGAAACTTGGGATGGGTGCTGATTGTTTCAAGAAAAGTAGTGCTGGAAAATTTGGCAGTTTTTTTGTTTCTGAGTTTCGAAAGGCCACTTTTAGAGCGACAAGGCTCTTTAATGGACAAAATGATTTGTTTGTTCCGAAAGAGAAGGAAAAAGAGGTGATTCGGATTAATGATGATTATGATGAGGACCGTCTAATAGATATATCAGATGATTCCGGCGTTGAGGAGGTGGAAGTTGTGGATGTTTTGAACTGCGAGTGGAAGGAGGAGCATAGGACTTTGGAGAAATCACCTAACTGTGAGATTAAATCGGTGGAGAAAGAACCGAAGTCTTTAAATTCTTCTGTAGTAAGGGATGTAAGCAACGTGAATGCTAAGTTAGATGTCGTGGAGAAAGGGGACTTAATTCTGTTGGACCAGGAACCTGATGCCTTGGAGTTTCCTGTTCATAAAAGGTTGTATGAGTTATCAAAGAAGAGAGATGGCAAGCTGCAATGCTTAAATATTTTCATTGAGTTATATGAAAAGGTGGTTCAAGGGTTTCAATTTTTGAGGCCTCGTAAGGAAGAAGAGCAAATTGAGGTGACATTTCAGTTTGCTTTTCGGCCAAAGTGTCTAGTTTGTGTAATTCTTTGTTTAGTTTTTTGTATCTCGTAACGTTAAGAAATTTTCTGACGCTGTAGGACGTGTCCAATGAATGTTTTATTCCTCTTACCAAGGAGGAAGAGGATGACGTCGATAGTGCCTTCTCCAATTTCAATAGGTACTATAGTTAATCTTCAATTGAACTAGATCTTGATGTTTCACTCTTTTGATGTTCATTTTGAGTTTGTTTAAATTTTACAGGAGAAAGGTTTTGGTGACGCACAAAGATTCTAATATCGATATAACTGGAGAAATATTGCGGTGTTTGAGTCCGGGGGCATGGCTTAATGATGAGGTGACCCTTTTTCTTTATTTTCATGGAAAGAAATCGAAACGATTCCAGTTAGCACAAGGAACCTAGCGCTGGAGTGCGTGACATGCTTCTTACTTTGCAGGTCATTAATGTCTATCTTGAATTATTGAAGGAAAGGGAAAGCAGGAACCCACAAAAGTTCTTGAAGTGCCATTTTTTTAACACTTTCTTTTATAAGAAGGTCATCTTACTGGATTTACTATTTTCCTTTTATGAAGAAATATTATGGAATTTTATGCTCAAAAAAGTGGTCCACTTTAACCGCGTGGCACACAACTTTTTTCCCCCTTTTGCATTTACTCTCTTCACTCCTCTATGCTAATAAATACATTCACGCGCCCTTAAAATTTGTATGTGCTATTTCATGTTATTGCTTAATATGCTTGGGATCGTTATATGTCAAACATTGATTATCCCTCTTTTCCGAGTAAACTATGCTAGCTACTTATTGTCTATTGACCGAAGTGACATTCTCTGAAGACATATTGTGAGACAAATTTGTCTGGAGTTATTGAGGATACTTAAAGAGTGGTGGTGCCAAAATATGAACATCATGATAGCACATATTCTTCAGTAACACCACTAAATGGAGGCCTTTGTGCATAATAATAGAAACTATGTGATTGAAAAGTAAAGTTGGTTGATCATAAAAGACTCAGAAGCCTTTCAATGGGCTGAGAGGCGTGCAGTGAATAGTTATATAAACTTATATTCCAATTTCCTGCATTTATTCGGTCAAGATGTATGCAATACATTTAGAAATTCGACGTCTTTATTCTACAGTAGTCTATAACCTATTATCAAGGTTATGATCTTTGAAAATCGAGGGGCAATGTGGTGAATCTCTGTGTCTAGAGCAAAATGGAAAGTGATCTTTCCTGATACCAATTGGTCCCAATAGAAATGAGTTTGTAGCTTGGCAAATTATCAAGTCATGTATATCTTATTATCCTAGTTTAGTTTCTTTAAACCTGACTTTGACTGGTCGCTCATCCAAGAACCCTAAATGGAAAGTCCACTAAATATTAAACTTGCATTGCCTTTACAGTAGCTTCATTTATCCATCGAGAACAGTATTACTTACGCTTCTAACTTCTTTTCAGCTAATTAGCGGCAGAGGTGGCTACAATTTTCAATCAGTTCGAAGATGGACTACGCACAAAAAGCTAGGATATAGCCTTTTAGAATGTGATAAAGTAATTTTTTAGACATATGCTTGATTATAAATTTTATTGTTCTCTATCAAATCAACTCCATTTTTCTAACTTCTATAGTTTTATTTACTCAATTTGTATGCATTGGTTCTTGTTTTTCTTAGATTTTCGTGCCTATCCACCAAGAAATCCATTGGTGTTTAGCAGTTATTAATAAAAAGGATGAAAAGTTTCAGTATCTTGATTCACTCAAAGGAGTTGATTCTCAAGTGCTGAATGTACTGGTATGATTGCTACCTTCTAAGGCATCTTTAGATTTATTCTTGTATTTTTTCAAGCTTTCTTTTAATTTAGTACCATTTCTTTTTATATAAATTCTCTCTATGTTGAATTTATACATGGGTTGGGTGTGGGCACATGAAAATTCTTTCTTTTTCATTTTACATATGATGAGTTGGAGGTGTTTAAGTATTTGTGAACTAGATAGATGGTTTTAAAAGCGAAACCGAACAAGGTAACACTTAATAGCATAGCCGGTATATTATCAATGACAGGATGGCACTCAAAGGAGAATTATTAGATTTTTCTTTTAGCTTCAGAATTCTCTCTTATTGGCTTTTCGTTATTCTATATCCATGTATTCATTGTTTGACTAATTGGTGAACTGTTGCAATCTTGGAGTAAAATTTCAATTGTGAAACTTGTACATACTATAAGATTGTGGAAGATTCCTCTCAAAAAAAAAAAGATTGTGGAAGATTTGTTTTTGTTTTGATGTGGTATGTACTCACTTATTCTTCTTTCCTTTTTTTATATGCACGTGTACTCCCTTTGTTTTGTGTTCATGTATTAAGTACTTAAATACCTGTTAAATCAACTTGGAACTTTTTGGTGATGTATTTGGTTAGTAGTTCTCTTCTGTAGAATGACTTAATATAAATGCAGGCCAGGTACTATGTTGATGAGGTGAAGGAGAAGTGTGGGAAGGAATTAAATGTTAGTTTGTGGAATCGAGAATTTGTCAAGGATCTTCCAAATCAGGAAAATGGGTAAGTGGAACTTTTCTGGTATCCACTCGTCCACTGAGAGTGTAAGATATCTCAATATCTTAAAAATACTTTTGGAGCATAAACATGAATTGAACATACTGTCTCTGTGCATTGACGATTCTTTTGGTGGCTGGTTGCATAACCCGTCCTTGGTTTTAGCATCATCTAGTGGAACTGTGTTTTTGAAAGACTCTGCATTCTGATATGTGAACCACTCTGACAAAGTTTGTAGTTAATGATTCTGGATTACCTTCTGACCTACTCATTGAAGGTGGTGGGCTTTTAGATGCTGAGAAGTTGTGGGTTGATGAGATCCCATCATGTTTTCTGTTTAATTTCCTTTTGTGAGTCCTTCTGCTCTTTCTAGAAGATCATCTTCCCTCTTTACAGTGGCGTTAATGTATAACGCTTTCCCCTTTCTCTTCAGTTGTGCTAGGACAAGATCATTTAATGGATCAGCATTTCATTGCATTATAATTTTAATAAACCTTTGTATCCGGACAGAAAATAATCGTGTTACGATGTTATCAAATGAACACAAAAACAATTAACTTTCTTGGGCACGAGTCTTAATTAGTTTTCTAGAAATCATTCTTCAATCTAGGTTTATAACCAAACTGAATAGTACTCATTCTAGGTTATATTTTCTTTGATTTGTTTCTCTGCTGATCTTTATCAAGATCCACTCTGTTGTGAAGATACGATCCAGTTGTGGTTGTATAGCATCTTTAGTCCCCTGCGGGAAAGTCGAAAGATTATTTTCCTATCAGTAAAATCATGTGAAAAATAAGCCGACGTTCTTTGCTGTCTGGAACAGGTTTGACTGTGGAGTGTTCATGGTGAAATATGCCGATTTCTATAGCAGGGATATCGGACTATGTTTCAGCCAGGTAAGCCTTGTGCTGGGTGCTTGTGTGTGTTTTTGCTCATCTCTCCCTCTGTCCTTTCCATGCACTGAAACTCTTCCGTGTTGGATCTAAACTGTGTTTAGCATGACAAAAATATTTTCTTGACTAGCCAAAGCAAGCTTTAGATTTCACATTAATTTCAAATGAGTAGCACAAAATGCAAACATTATGGAATTATGTTTTATGCATATTCATATTCTGTTGCTTTGGTCTGTTTCCCCCATTAGTGTGAGCAACTTATTGGCTATCAACTGTTACTCCATTAGTGCGAGCAACTTATTCAGACTTAACTTTCACTCCATTAGTGTGAGCAACACATGAAGATTAAGCTCTTTCTTATGCAACACATGGTCTTTGCAACTGAGTATTAGATAATATTGATTGGTATTTGGAATGGCACTTGGTTTGCTCTGTATTTTATAACTTTAATATATAGAAAAAAAATTCACGATCTTGTGATGAGTAAATTTTGACTGAATTTTCTGTGTTCTGCAGCAACACATGCCATATTTTAGGCAAAGGATAGCGAAGGAAATTTTGAAGCTGAGAGCTGAATGATGAGTGAAGAACTGTACTGATATCAAAGTAATCGGAAATGTATTCGCCCGTGTGGAAGTTTTGTTTTTGTTTTTTCTTTTTTGCTAAATATCGTCTTATAGAAAAATAATCCTATAGAAGCACATATCTTGTAACAGCCAATCCATAAATCTGATAACAGCAAGATTGTTAAAACCTTGGTGAAATCAAAAAAAAAGGAGGATTCGAATTTGCGTAAATACATAGTTTTTCAACCATACGTCTGTGTGATAAATTTCCCATGTGCTTTTGTCAATGGAAGAGTTGGGAGGAGTAGTTGATTCTCAATTGTGATACGTAAAGTTAAGTTGCCTTGAAGCAATCGTACAAACAAACAATTCAAATACAAAACGAAGTTTATGATTCAGGGAGTTATATAGAATTTTAATTTCTTTTTACATTATCATTCCATATGCCAAATTATTTGATTCAAAATCATCTCTGTCCTCGTCAGTTCACAATACTATTATTAGGATCTTTGGACAAGGAAAGGAGATTGCAAATGCAAAAGCTTACACCCACACTGAATAGAAGCACAAAAGCGTCAATGACAATTTTCATTACAAATCTTGAATATACGCATTGGTTTGAGCCAAAACAGCTCCAAACCAAGCATCAAGCATACTGGAACAAGCCTTCTGTTTCCTGGTAGCAGTACTGTAATTCATATTACACTCGAAATGAATTTGCGGGAAGATCGGTTAATCCTCGGTACATGGCAATTCTTCAACATTTCTTATATTCTCCTTTGCATTCTGCTCTATAAATGAAATAACTTCACCAGGTTATTGTTTACACATTTTGACGGTAAGAAGTGAGCTGTACTTTGGTAAAAAAAAAATTGGCAAAGGATCAAAGACCAGGTGCCTTGAGGTTGGGGTGTTGGCTGGTGAAAATACTCGCCTTACCGCGGCACTCTCTTTCTACTAAGTATTTCCTGCTCTTTCAATCGATGCTGGAACCTTGCAAGACGAGCTTGAAGACTGACAAGACTAGCTGCTTTGCGGGAGAGCACAAAATTCAATTGAGTCACATAATTGTCAATATGGCTTCCTGGTTGGTCCACTTCTGCCAATAGTTTCATTTCCTGGAAATCAAACCGAAAGAGTATAATGCTCGCCATTCATCTTTGATGTTCTCAAGTGAGATTAGTTACTTGATTAAATGAGTATTCCAGCCATAAAACAAGAATCTAATCTGATTGTTCATTCAAATGAAAATCATTTTGGAGAAAGATTTAACAATTGTTTGCTTACTTCACGAACGATCTCCATTGTATCTTCAATCTCTTTTCTGTGAGCTGAAATGAGGGCCTCTTCCTCCTGTACACACAACAAAATATTAGATGCATGGTCCATGAGCTAATAAGACTTGAGATACAAAAAATCACATTAACTGAGCAGAGACACTGAACCTCAAGTATCTCGTTGATACTGTCGTGAGAAGGTGGCTCAGATTCATTCTGTTTAGCGATGGTGCTGGTCACATTAGAACTGTTCATATTTTGCCGCTGCTTATAGCTGCTAGTTGGCATATCAGAATTGTCGCTCTCTTTTCTTGGTCCATGTCCTGGCCTTTCAGGCCTTTCATCCCTATAAGGTTTTTGCCGTGGTGGGGACACTTTCTGTACCTTATCTTCTATATCACCAGCATTCTGTGAGTAGAAAACTGAGTGGGCCTTTTGACTCGTAGAACCCTTGAAAGAGTTTGCAACATCAGGTCTTTCAGTTTTCGAACCACCAGCAGTGTCCGCACTTTCCCCATGGCCATTTAAGGAAAATTTGGAAGGAAAACCAGAGGGTAATTTCTCATCATCAGTAGAAAAATTGTAAGGTAAACTTTCTTTCTCTAAAACCCGTCCACTTGTACCCACTGTTCTAGATTCTTGACGATGCTCATAAACATCCTCCATCTCAACAGAAAGAGACAAAGTTGGTACTGATGAAGATTCCTTGACACTAGGTGGCAATGAACTAGTCTGATCCTTCCTTGGATTCCCACTTTTGGATAGACTTTTGACCCTGTCAAATCATAGCATACTTTTACGCTGTTTAAAGTTTGTACGTAAAGAATCAAGTGGCGTGCACATGAGAAATCGGGTGAAGATATAAAATAAACAGACCTATCAGCATATCTCAAAGTATTGAGAGTATGCTCGCACGAACCAGCATTTGGAGAAATACACGAGATCATGACAGTCCTTGAATTTCCGACGAAGGAATCACGAAGGACCTCGGTTAATTTGCTTCCACGGAATGGTATGTGAATCTGGTCATTGTCAAGAGCGCGAATACACTCCTTGAGGGCCAGAAGACTCTTGTTGATTTCTGCTCCTTCAATCCTGGATACAAACAATATACCCAAATATAATCCCCAGTAGTTCATGAATAAAACAAGCACGTGCTAAATAGAGAACTTTCTAAGCTCTAATACGGCTTGGTCACAACATTTTCATTGCAAAAAACACTCACTAGTGACCTTTACTAGATTCCATATATCAGTTAATAAGACATCATTTGATCAACTCTAAGTCATTGTTAAGGTGGAGATCGCTAAAAAATTAAAGAGGGGGAAAAAAAAAAGTGAGAATAATCCAAGACCAGCAGAAAATCCAAAATAGCCATTGTCCATTCTATAGGTCTGTTCTCCAGAAAGACACCAAATTTAATAGTTGAACACCAAATACAACCAAAATCTTATTTCTGGAATCAGAAAACATAATTCTAGAACACCCTCTAAGAAAACCACCAATAAGAATATTATTCACAAACTTCAAGATCAGTCAAAACAAAATTAAACATGTTTTCCACAACAATAATGAAAGATCATACAGGTCTTTCTTATTTCTGATAGCGAAATCAATCAGAAAGAGGGTAAATGCCAGAAATATAGGTAATAGCTTGAAAGTATGACAAGACAAAAATATGAAGTTTTCATGCATACTGTAAAGTTTGTTTGTGGAAGAACCAACAGAGGATGGATATTAAAATCCTTAAGTTTCTAGCTCAGAGAAACGGTGAAATGTCAACAAAAATCAATTTCTGTTGAATTTCTGCAGGAATAATACCGAGTTTGCCGGTCATTATCTGTAGTGTCGGCCCCTCTCTCGCTACCAGCCAGATCAATGAAAGAAAGCTTGCCAACAACCTTCACATTCCTGGAATCATTGCCATCAATATTTCGCCTAGTTTCCTTCACCTCATTGTGCTTCTTCACAGCTAGTTGCAATATTGCATGAGATCTGGAAGACTCTTCATTAGCACCAGTAGAACCAGTGCTTCTCGCTGCATTTCCCTTCTCAATATATTCTTTCACAATCTGTACATCCAGGACTTCAAACTCCTGCAGTCCTACAATGCAAACTTGTTGCCTTCCATCCTCTCGCATACATAGTTTCCTACATAAGAAAAACTTAGAAGCATTAGCCTAGATAACAAAAGTTTTAAAAAAAAAATGAAAAGGACAGAATTTAATGATCGCCGCTCACAAGTCTGAAGGTTAAAATTCGGAATCTAAGGAAGAAAATATCATAGCTTGCCATTTTATTACAGTACTGTAGTACTGCATTTACACTTTCAGTTGCTTTAATAATGCAATTGTCTGCATCATACAGCAACGAGTAATTAATAGAAAATACAAAATAAAGGAGACAAGTTAGAATACTAACTTCCTATCACTAAGAAGATCAAAAAGTTTTCCACCATATATCTCGAAATAGCTAAGCCACAGCTTGAATCTTTGATTACGATAAACTGGCTGATGCAGGTATCTAACAAGGTCTTCTGCAGCTCTAAGAGGTAGCGGCTGCATGGTGTATGTCTTACCACTTCCTGGAGAAAGAGAAGACATGAATTCAGTAATCCTACAGAATCCATAAGATCTTAAATCATTCATTGAAAACAAGAATAAAACCGGCAATAATAAAATTTCAGAACTTCAGTTCACCACGGCACAATAAACTGCAGCAACACAACACCAACTAATACAGTCTTAAATGAAACTGGTTCCATCCGAAGAACCTCAGGAATTCTCAGATAAAGTTGTTGAAGCAGCAAGATACTTCATGGCGTACTTTTTTATATGAATAAAAATTCCATCACAAAATATCCATACAGATACTTTGACTCAAAAGTGTACAAGCCTCATGCACCTTTCTTCATATGGATTAGATATAGTTTTAAATGAAATTGGATCAAGATACAAAGTAAGTGTTAGACGGTGTTGGTGAACACGAATAGCAAATTTAATCAGTGTGGAACCTCATAAAGGCTTTTAAAAATAAATATTTAAAAAAAAACCTCATAAAGGTTTTTGGCAAACAGAATCTAGTACATTTATATAATGGAGTTGCACCTGAACTCTACACGCAGGCCCACATAATACAAGGCACATCAGCGGTCAGAGACATTATAACATGTTTCGAGGACGAGCAAGAAGAGAAAGAGAAACCCACCTGTCTGACCATATGCAAAACATGTTGCTTTTGTACGTTGGAAAATGGTAGGTATGATTGGCTCCACAGTGTTACGGTATACCTAATTAGACAAATCAAAAAAGAACAAAAGTTAAATGTCTAAGCAGAAATACAAACATCCCCACTCATTTCCAAACTTGTGCATGCGCATCCCACCCAGAGAAAAAAGGTACGGATTTTTTTCTTTCAGCGTAAACTCTCAATCAAATCTGCCCAACCACAAGAAAAGAGAAAGAAAGGATAAAGAAATTACATTCCAGCATATTCACTTGATCAAGGTATTACCTCATCATTCGTTACGTGCTCATCCAGAACCGCATCAAAACAGAACTCATGTTTCTCCACATAAGCTGTCAGGTCCACCTTCATTATGATTCTAAAACGTTAGCCCTGAATACCAGAAATCCTAATGGAAAATTATTTACTTGGTTCTATATCGATTTCTACATCACATTATCAAATGTAAAATAAGTGTTTCATGACATTAAAGTTGGTTCATACCTTTACTTTTGGTTCATGAACCGTTAAATAAACATCATCAGTTACAGTGACAACATCATCCTCTTTCCGGCCAATTTCCTTCTTGTTTAAAGGCCTCTTACGCACCTGAATTTAGAGGAAGATGTGCATATATTCTCAACACACTCAAAATAGCAATAAAAAACTGCGCTGATAGGTAATCCAGCATCAAAATTCAAACACTTCCATAAGTATGCAACATACCACAACTTTAATCTTGGCCACATTGTTTTCCCTTGAATTGTTCTCCTTTTCATTTGTCAATGATTCTGCAGCAGCTTCTACATCTGTCTGCACTCTCTGTTGTCTGCTGGCTATCTCGTCATAGTCAGTTTCAAAGGTTGTAGTAACAGCAGGCATGAAAGGTGATGGCTCGAATGGCTCCGAGATAACATGCTGAAAACAAATTAAATGAACTTAAATCATGGCCTGGACCTTTCCTAGTCGCTACAAGGAAGAATTTCGTTTGCCCAAGTCAATAGTAAGCATGCTTACATCAGATAATAGCTCTGTATCATCCATAGAATGTAGATCCAAAAGCCCAGCTCCGAAGTCACCCCTAAACTCAGGGGAATAATACCCATCTGATAAAGCAAATGCGCCTGAATTATGGGTACTCGGAACATAAGGATCAGAAACAGATTCACCATTAAAATGGAGATTCCTCATTAGTTTGAAGAGTCTCTGCTTCTCTTCCGTGGACTGTGGTCCATAACCCTTCGCAAACAGCCACAAAATCCTCTTATCAATCCCCGCACAAAGAAGAAGAAGAAGAAGAAGAAGAAGAAGAAGAAGGCATGCAAGCAGTGACAGAAGTGCTCAGAGAAACTGTATAATCTAAGTTTTTGTCACTCTGATAAAGGTTCAAATTTTCACGATAGAATTTCCTCAGTGAAAGAGAATATCAATGCACCTCAAAATGTTGTCCCAAAAACAATTGAATGAAATGTGCCAAAGAAAGAGGAGTATAATTATAGATACAAGGAATTGCTATTATTACCTGCATTAGAAGGTTCGGCAGCACGCGATGATCAACCGCATTGGATGCAACTGGAGAGGCCAGATGCTGCAATCCGGCGGACTGGAGCCACCGCGCCATTACAGCGGCGTCGCCCGCATCTCCACCGGACATACTAGGTCCAGTATTTTCATACAGAGCGGTGGCCGCCGCCGCACCGCTCGGCTGCATCTGGCCACCGACCTGGCGCATCGATCTCTTTTGGGGAGCCAATTTTCAAGATCTATTAAACAAAAACTTCCAAGATTCAACAATGGATGGTTTCAGCAACAACAACAATAATGATGGATAACTATCGATCACGTTAAAAATAACAATGCCTAAAAGATACAAAATCTAATCAATACCTAGATGGGAAATCCGAAACAAAATCAAAACATCAAACGCGATCCTCGCACACAACCCGCAACGCAATACCTAAAATAACCACTCAGTTCCCCAGTAACATTCCTACAATGCCGATTGCATCACCAAAACCGAAAACCCTGATAAGATCAACCCAAAAGACAACACATTTCAATCAAGAAACCTATCACCAAAAGTGGGCCAAAATTAAATAAAAAAACAAAAACATATCCACACTCACATACGTGAATCAACACCAATTCATCAAGAAACGGTACAGATCTGCAAATTCACAAATATAGAATCAATAATTAAGATTTGGGTCGGCGAGATCTTCACAAAAATATGATGTGATTACTTTGAGAAATAGTGAATAGAGAGAGCATCGAGCGATGATGAAAAAGAACGTATATATATCGTACAAACAGCTTTAGTTTGTAAGAAGAAAATGCATCTCGGCATTTATATCTGCAAATATATGGTTTTTGTTTGAAAAAAGGATTAAACGGCTAATTCGAAAATCATATGCATCAACGTTTTTGCACTTTCCTGTTAGATACAGTTTTTTTATTTTATTAATTTTATTTTATTTAATTTTATTTCGCGTGAAAACTTTCAACCAACGTATTCTATTTTTAAACAAAACTTGATCTCTACTGTTTTATAACCCAAGGTTATTATTTATTAGACTGACCACTTTGGCATATCATCTGTCACACCAACAAATTTTTCCCATTTTGTCCAATTTTATATTTTATCCTATAAAATTTTTAAGTGATAGTTGTTACGGGTTAATTATGTAAGAGTGGTTTTTTATTGATTTTAATATATGAAAAAATATTATTTTTTATATCATATGTCTCAACAACAAATTTTTTCGATTTTGTTCGATCTTATATTTAATCACAAAAATTATTACGATTGAACTAATATAATTAAAAATTAAAAATTAGTGTATTAAAATTTGAAAATATAGTGAATAAAATAAAAAATTGAACAAATTAATGAAATATATATATTTTAGCTTACTTGATGAATATTACCTAATTTTGAATATATGTATAAATCTATACATACATATAATCTAAAGATACTAAGTTAGTCCGATACGATCTTGATATGCTGATTTGGTCAATTATGGTCCTAAAACGATCATATTTGTCCAATTCACGTAATTATCACAAAACTACACGAAGTAAAAATAGGCAAGGTTGATCCATCTCACAGATAAAGATCGATGAGATCGTCTCACATATAGATCTATGAGATCGTCTCACAAAAAACACGTTATAAATATTAGTGTCATACCTCATTGCATGTTTATATAATTTTTTAATTAATTTGATTTGTGCTGAAAGAAAAGTCATATCATAATTATAAATATTAGTAAGGGTCATTTAAAGTTTGAGATTATTCAAATGACAATTTTGGAAGAAAAAAAAATTATTGGTATAAAGGCAATATTGAGAACAAAATTGCAGAGTGTCCAATTTTTTATTTTATATTTAGTATAGTTACATATAGACTATAGAGCGAACAAAAAAATATTAAAAATGGTGTAGTTGGATATAGAGTAAGGAGAGGAGGTAATTTTTTTTCATATTTATGAACTTATAATATAAAACATTATATTTAACTATTCTGAAAGCATCGAATAACCCGAACATTTTCAATTTTGCACGAACGTCAATAAGACATTTATACACAATTTGTGTGCATTCAGCCATGCATTCACGTCTTTTTTTTTCTTTTCTATCTCAAGGGAACCATAGTCATTATTTTTTGATATGTATTAAATAAACTTTTGACGAATGCATAGTCTTTAAATTACGTTAGTCAAATAAATAATAAACTACACCAAACCTCGAGGAAATATTAATCGAAATTAGAACACATGGTTATTGATTAAATGATCATTTATTTTATTGACTCGAACACTAACCAAAGAATGACATTTTTTTTTTTCGGTTGAATAAGTGGCCGGCGAAATGGATACAATCAAGTAGGTGAAGACTAGACGCATTGTGCTTAGGCGGCAAAGTACGAAGACATTGCAAGGGAAAAAAATGACAAGTGGAGAAAGCAAAGTGAAGGACTGGAGGGGAGAAATTAGTTAATTTAATGGTTTTTTACAGATAAATTTTTTTTTATTTTTTTTTCATTTTATTGTGTTAGAAAATGTTAATTAATCAATTTGTCCTCGATCGATTAAAATACAATTATATCCTTGAGTAGTGAATTTTATGGTACGATAGCTGACCAATTGATGGCAGCACCGAGTCAGACTGAATCACATTAACTCACAGTTGGTTTTTTGGCATCTTTCCTTCCAATTTCTCCATTATTTATTTGATCCTAAGCTCTAGTTTTTTTTCTCTACATTATTTGATCCTAAGCTCTAGTTAGTGATATAATACGAGTCACTTGTTTTTTTTTTAAGTTATATTTTTTATATTTATATCATTGTAAAAAATGGCATGTGCACCCACGTGTCCGAAACAACACCGATTGCCTTGAAATTTTCACGATAGCATCGTCTCGAAAATGTGAATCCAACGACGTATCATATGATAACGATTTCAATCTCGGTGGCCTGAATCATGAAGATGACCAAAAATTGTGTGAAATCTGCAATTTGCGGTCATCTTCACAATTCAGACATCGAGATTGAAATTGGCATCACATGATACTGCAATTTTCGGTCATCTTCATGATTCCGGCCATCGAAATTGAAATTGGTATCATATGATATATCGTTGGATTCGCATTTTCGAGACGATACTACCGTAAAAATTTCAAAGCAATCGAAATTGTTTTGAATACGGGGATGCACACGTATTTCCGCACCTTAGGACTATATATATTAAGAGCATCTCCAATCGATGCTTTATATCATGCTTTAACGCTAGCTATTTTGAAGTAAATATGCACTCCAATCCAGCGCCATATTGTACGCTAAATTGGAGTGCAGCTACAGTGCTGCGCGCTATCATTTATATATTTTTTTTCTTTTTTTTGTTTCTTTTTTATGTTAATTTTATTATATCTTTTAATCAATTAATTAATAATTAATTGATGAACTCATTTAGAGATAAAATACCGTAATTATAATTTTAAATAAAATTAACATATTTATTGATCATTTGTGGGATACATATAGTAACTCAAATATCTAAGTTTGTATTTTTATTATAATATTTAGTGTGAAGGAATCATGTACTTTAATTAATTTAATTATTTGAAAGAATTGTGTAAATTTAATAAACTAAATTACGTTAACGAAAACAAAAACAAAAAAAATATTAAAAAAATTTGCAAAATGGTAGAGAAAATTAATATAATATTAAAATATATTTATTTTATATTATTTATTTAAATTAATTTAAATAACAGTCAAATAATTAAACATTATATTAATTTATTTATTTGTATTTTTGTGAAATAAATATTGTAAATAAATTAAAAAAGTAGAGAATATTATAGGAATATTCTTTTTAGAGTATAATTTGAAGTATGTGGATTGGAGATGAGTTTTGTGTTTGATGCAGAAATAACACTATTTTAGTGCAAAACTTGCATTAAAATAGTGCAATGGTTTGTGCATTGTTTGGTTTGATATATTATTAATCTATGTATAACTTATCTCAATTAATTTCGTCTTATTTTTGTCATATTATTTATCTATTTATTAATTAATAATTTTACATCAATTAAATCAAATAAATTATAATCTATCCATCAAATCAAATAATGTATTAACTATTTTTTATTTTTTATTTTTAATTTATATTATATTACTTATCTATGGATTATTTATCCTATCACGCAAACTTGTATTTGGACAATAATCAAGACTTATGGCCTATGGGCTATGTGTGACCCTTTAATTAACTTAATAAAATTAAATGTTGAATGATGTGTAAAATAAAGTCAGATTAATTGCTATTGTAAATTAATATCGCAGTGCCGACTCATTATGGCATCAAGTGAGATTTGGGCCCCTACCACACAAAATAAATTCCGGTGTAACACTATTTTCACGCTTTATTCAGGTGAATATTTCCTCCTTCAATAATTTTTTTTAAAAAAAAATAAAAAATCTCTCGTGACAGAGGGATCAAATCTTCCGATAAAAATTAATATTTTTTTATTAGTGAATCGAATAAAAAATCCGTCTCATAAAATTAAACTCTGAACTGAGAGTCTAAAAAAATGGTTATGTGAACATTGATTGTTAATCACACTCCCCTGCTGTTGTCTGGGCATTTTCCCAGATGTGCAAAGGGTCGCCTGAGGAGGTGCTGAGGTGTGTCTGCTTCTGCCTGAACCAATGGTCCAGGCATGCAAGAGGCACCTAAGCTCCTGTGGCACTGATTTGCGAAATGATGCATGTATTTTTTGAGTTTTTTTTGTTAACCATTAAATTAAAATTTGTTTTTTGGACTTTTTTTTTTTTTTGGAGATTGGTTACTTAAATAACAACCCCACTGAATGCTTTAACATTACATTCATTAGAAATAACATCATTTTTTAGATTAAAAAAAAGTGCATTCTACATTCTTTTTGGTCATCGTTATTCATTCAAACAAGATGATAGTTTATATAATTCTGTGGTTATGAAACTTGTGATTTTGCAGTGCTAATGTCACAAGTTATAAGCGGTTATATCATGAGAGACAATTGTCATATTCGTAAAAACCATTCGAGATACAAATTCATCACAAGGACAAAGAGTTATATTATTTCTTGCCTCAACTTCGAATTTGATAACATTATTTTTTAGTTGTGTTAATTTTACATTGCAGGCACGGTGAAGGTGTAAAGAAAGAAATCGATACCAATAAAATCAAATTACGACATTGGCTCTACATCATTCTATATTCACCGCGAGAACATTAAATAAGCTTTTTTTAATGAAAAATTAATTATTTGCAAATGAGAATTGAAGACACCGATCTCCCTCTCCTTTACTACCTTTTCATATTCATTACTTCGAGAAAAAATAAAACAAGAAGGGAAAAGAAATCGAGACACGAATTTCCGGAGAAAAAAAAAACAAGGGGGAAATGTGGGTTTTATTTCTTATAATAATAATTAGTAAAATATAATTTAATTTTTTTTATCATAATAAAACATGATCGTATTTTTAAAAATAATTAGTGAAATTAAATTGATTTGTAATCATATCATTCCCAGTCAATGAAATCATAGATAAATAATAGTATTTACAATGATATAATTGATCATTTGATCATAATATGAATCAAAATCTTGATCAATCCAAATAAACGTAGATCGCAGTTGTCAGAGATGGAGTCAAAAAAATTTATTAGAGGGGCGAAATTTTATCGAACAATTTTTTCATTAAATTAGGTGAATTAGTAGTTTTTCTAAAAAAAATTAATTATTAAATTTAAAAAATCCGTAACTAAGAATTATTGAGACTGTGAAGGGTTTTGACGGGCTTCTACAATTATTTTAAAGCATTAATATTTCTTAATGTAACAAATTTAAATAGGAGTTCTTTTTCCAAAAAAATAAATAAATAAAATAGAAGGAGTTCGAAGGAGTTGAGACTTGAGGGGGACGGGTCGCACCTACTACCCCATTTGACATATCTCTGTAATTAGTTATAGAGTAGCACTCTTGTGAGACGGTCTCATCCGTAAGACGGATCAATCTCACCCATATTTATAATAATAAGTAATACTTTTAGCATAAATTGTAATTCTTTTTAATGGATAACACATATAAAAAACTCGTCTCATAAAAATGACCCTTGAGACCGTCTCATATAAGTTTTTGCCTTAGTTGTATATGACACTGACGGAAAATTTAATATTAGTAAAATTTAAGCAATTGTGATGGATGATATTTAACAGATATGTACCGTTTGGTAACTAGTATTATTAGTTCATGTATAACTTATTTAATCTAATCTCGCGTTTTTATCGTCATATTATTTATCCATCTATTAATTATTTATTTTATATCAATCAAATCACTAATCATTTATTTTATATAAATCAAATCATTGAATTTAAATTATTACATTACCCTTATAAATAATATTATTCATATTTTATTTAATTGTTAAAAAGATAAAATGGTTTATCATTTTTTTAAAATTTAACCAATCAAATCAAATAAACTATAATCTATCAATCAAATCAAAAACTATATTACGTACATATTATTTTTTATTTACTTTATATTACATTATATTACTTATACATGTATTATTTATTTCATCCTCGAACCAAACCTACTAGGAAATGAAAGGGTAATAAAACAAAAAAACAACAAGTAATAGTCGTGAAATATCTACATGTTTTTAGGAAGTTCGAAATAATAACAGGAACATGCATTTATTTGGTAATAAGACTCGATAATTGTTTATAATATTTGGGAAAAAACTAAAAATAGTATTAATTTTAAATTTTAATAATACATTTTATGTACTGTTTGGTGCGAATGATAAAGATTAAACATCTTTGCATCATCTAATGCTTCACTCAAGTTTTACATAAATATAATTAAAAATAATTTAGTTTGTCCTCGTGTTTGAAATTATTATCTTATTATTTATCATTTCATCCCACAAGTCAAGAGGTGTATTAGTAGGTTAATATTATACTAGTCACATCCACACACGAAATATAGGTTGTTAAAATATGAATATTTATTATTATTGTTATATTTTTATTTATAAGACAAAATAAAATTAAAATTGTTAGAGGCACGAAAATTGGAATAAATATGATCGCATGAAGTGTAAAATAGAGATTTTATTTATTTATTTATTTATTTATTTATTTAATTTTTACTTTTTGAAAAGTAAAAATAATCAATTATAATTTGGTTATTAAGTGGTGCTTTTCTTTAATAATATTAATTGATATAGTAAGATAGTAAGATAATTATGATAACCGTAAAAGAGTGAACATACATGTGATGTTTATAGAAAAAAAAAATTAAAAAAACTGGAATGTATAATAATTAATGTATGCATATGATCATATTAAACTTTTCTTAGGGTAAAAAGCTACTCAACAGCTGGTAATAATAATAATAATAATAATAATAATAATAATAATAATAATAATAATAATAATAATAATAATAATAATAGTCCGAAGATTTACCCAATGTGCATCGCAAGGTAACGGCTGCGGGTTCCCATGTCATAAAAAAATAATAATAAAATATATTTATAACTATTGTAGATTTTTTTTCTGCATGAAAAAACAACAATTTTCACTCAAGTTAACATATATTATATAATATATTTTTAATATAAAAATTAATATTTGTCACTCGAATACATACATTACACAATATTTTTTCATAATATAAATAACAAAAAATGATATTTTTGCAGTGAAAAATAATAGTTTGAATATAAAAAGTTATACTTTTCATGAATCGATTATTTTTCACTCAAATCAACATGTATTACACAATATTTTTTCTTCCATAAGTAAAAAAAAAGTTATTTTAACAATAAAAAATAATACTTATGACATAAAAAAGAATATTTATCATTACTCTGATCCAAAATCCATCTCACAAAATTAGATTGTCTACTAGAAATTTTTGTGATAAATATAAACGTCACAAAGGGAACATTAAGGTATATAGATTCTATATTTAGGCTTTTTTTAAAATTATTTTTCCAGGAACATAACTTATATCTTAATTACTTATCTATTCACTACTTAGGACTTAGGTTGGGCGGATAAATATTATATAAAAAAAATGATAGTAAAATATTTTTCGTACCCATACGTATACATTTCACCCACTCCTGACGCAGCCTAACAAGTTACAAGATCATGATTCATGCCTTGCTCTTCACTTGTTTTTTATTTACGACCTTTTTGCTTTAGCTTGAAAAATAGGCAATTGACATATATATATATATAGACACACACACACACTCTTTAGTCATATCATATTTTATATCAAGCTATTAAAACTTCGTTTGGGCAAATACTTATAAAACATTTTTTTGAAAATTTTTATAGGAAAAATTACAATTTCGATCTTTTATGTTTGTCACTTTGCGATTTTGCTCCTCTTTATTTTCATATTTTAGTTTTAGTCCTGCATGTTTCGATTTTTGGCAATTTCAGTCTTTTTTATTCGAAAATGCTTACTTGGCACTACACACATCAGCTCCACATCACTACTGCATTGGTGCCACATCAGCGCCACATCAGAAAAATGACTAAAATTGCCAAAAAAAAATAAAAATAACAGACTAAAACTGAAATTTGAAAATATAGAGGACCAAAACCGCAAAGTGACAAATATACAAGACTAAAAAATCAATTTTTTTCCTTTTTTATAAAATTTTTTAAAGTTGTTTTAATAATAAACATGTGTTTGGATAACTATTATATAAAAATATTTTAACATTTCAAAATTAATATTTTTCATTATTGTCTTTCATAGTTCCATTATCTAAAAACATTTAAAAACATATCTAATTTGTTCCTTAAAAACTATACTTTGATAACACTTTTTTTAAAAATATTTTACAAAGATCTTGTCTAAACACATTTTTTAAGTTTCTCCATTTACAAACAATAAAAACGTTTTGAAAATACATGTTCAAATGGAACATAAGACTTCGAGATCAAATAATAATAAAAAAAACGATTTCAAATATTGCTATTTAATTTTAGGAAGTTTGTCGGTTGACGTTTATAAATAACATTTGATCGTACCCCAAGAAAAGTTCTAAAAAACTTTTAGGAGCATCTAGGTGGTAGACGATCACCCACCGTCTCGATTTTAAAAAAATTGATGGTTCTAGACTATTGGAACCTAAAAAGAGGGTGAATTAGGTTCATTGGATTCTTTAGCGATTTAAAATGATTTTGCCAAAACGCAAGCGGAAGACTTTTTGGACAATCAAAATAATAAAAAAATAAAGTAAATAAAATTACGGAAATAAAGTAAAGCAATAAAAGAGAGTAGAGATGTTTATGGAAGTTCGACGAAGAATCGTCTATGTCTCTCCTTTCCGACTAAGATCGATTAACCGAGGTATCACTAGAACTTCTTCTTGGCTTTGAAAGCTCCAAGGATAGCCTTTACAACAACACGCTCGCTGCGTTTACTTGGTCTTGAGGGCTCAAAGGATAGCCTTTACAACTCGATCACAACTTTAAAAAAATACAACGATCACGATCACCACACTTATATTTTCTTTTTACAAGAATATATTAAAAGACACAAGAGAAGAATGCTTAAGAGCAAGTGTTGTGTCTTCAATTGTGTTGAATCCTAACTTTTAGTGATAACAAAACAATATATCATTGTTATAGTATGGGCGTCATTTATGTGTAAAACAGGAAAATCGTCTACCAAAAGATATCAACTGATATTATTGTTTGGCTCGAATTTTTTGTTTGCGGGCGTGCCAGGCACGAATCGTTCCAAAAGTGAAAAAAAAAAAAGAAAAATAAAAATCTAACTTTTATAAAAAACGATTATGAGTCTCGGTTCTACCGTCGGTCTCGGTTTCTCCGATTTAACGCTAAAGAACATAAGAAATAACGAAATACAATTCTTAATAGCAATCGAAAATATTAACTTTGCTACTAAAACTTGAAAATGACAAGTTTTTGCCATAAGAAAATAAAAATATACTATTGAAAACGTGGAGGAACTAAGAAAATACATGCTGGAAATATATACTGAAATTCTAAAAACATGAAAATGAAAGCTTGAAAAATTATGCAGAAAGTTTGCTGTAAAAATCGAGAGCTTTTGGAGCTTGATTTGGATTGATGGATTGTTGTGTGTCCTTTGTGTTCTGCATGAATGCCTCTTTTATATGCTTGTTCCCAAGTCAGTTCCTCAATTGCTCACCTCCATTAGCCCACTACTTGCAGCACTAACAGCCCCACTAACTCTTAACTGTTTTGACATTGTCTTCCTCTCTCTCTCTTTCTCGGCTTGGTTCCTCGAGTGCCGAAGGTTCCCCGAGTGCCAAAATCACCATCCCACTACTTGTAATTGTTTTGATTTGGTCTTCTCCTCTTTCTATTCTTGGTTCCTCGAGAGTCAATCCGGTTCCCCGAGTGCCCAACTGCACCATCCCACTACTTGCAATGTGGGTCTTAGAAGTTGTTGACCAAATCTTCGTAGTTCTTGTAGCCTTCTTGGACTTTAATACATCGAGTTTTATCACTAAAATTTTTAATTGATTAAATGATAAATTAATGACACAAATTAATTTATAGGTCAAAAAAATGCCCCCCGCAGGCTTTTGGCCAAACGGGCCAATATTCCTGGATATAATACCATCAATTGAATTGATTTTTCCACGAGATTTGGCCCAGACGACCAATATGCTGGTGAAACAATGTTCCTTGATCCTGAAGTGTTGTTCCTTTGCTGATAAGTATCACTTTGTGGCTCTCGAGCCATGGTTCCTTCGAGTATATATGACCAGTTCTTTGATGCCATAGTTCCATAGTGATAGGAATTGTTCCTTGGCCCATGGGCCATGGTTCCTCTTGGACCTGAATGGCTCTTTGACATTCGAGCCATGGTTCCCTAATACCCCGTGTACTTGTTTTTGTACCTATATATGAATTGTGTGATGAGCAAAGGATGAGGGGGATATGGTGCCCCCCCGAGCATTCATAAAAGTATGTGCTCGATTGATGGTTCCACGTAGTCCTGCATAACACTTTTGGTTAATGACAAAAAAGTGTTGAAAAACTGGAATATTATTGTTATAATTTAGATTTTGAGGAGTTTTTTTCCACACTTTTTCATCTTTTTTGTGAAGTGGAGTGCATCGATCAACATCATTCTTTTGATTGAGATTTACCAAGCGACATGTATCGCTTGCTGGGGAACTCCCACTTGATTTTATCTTCCTCATCTCCTCCCTAGTGTAACTCATAGTGGTTAACATCATTTCACTCACCTCTAGCATGCGTACCATGGTGTTCAACATGATTTCCATCATCTCCAGTTCCTTAGAGCTGATGGAATCGAGATGAACTGAATAGATCCCGACACTTTCTGATCCATAATGTTCTGGTGGTTCCTCAGACTCTTCTTCCTGTGCAGAAAAATCGTCACCTCCTTCGTTAATTCTTCCTTTGGTCTTCGACGACATTGTTCCCACCGAGCGTGCCATTTGTTTGGCTCGAAATTTTTGTGTGCGGGCGTGCCAGACACGAATCGTGCCAAAAGTGAAAAAGAAAAGAAAAATAAAAATCTAACTTTTGTAAAAAATGATTATGAGTCCCGGTTCTATCGTCGGTCTCGGTTTCTCCGGTTTAAAGATAAAGAACATAAGAAATAACGAAGGACAATTCTTAATAGCAATCGAAAATCTTAACTTTGCTACTAAAACTTGAAAATGACAAAGTTTTGCCATAAAAAAAAAATAAAAATATGCTACTGGAAACGTAGAGGAACTAAGAAAATACATGCTAGAAATATATACTGAAATTCTAAAAACATGAAAATGAAAGCTTGAAAAATTATGCAGAAAGATTGCTGTAAAAATCGAGAGCTTTTGGAGCTTGATTTGGATTGATTGATTGTTGTGTGTCCTTTGTGTTCTGCATGAATGCCCCTTTTATATGCTTGTTCCCGAGTCAGTTCCTCAATTGCTCACCTCCATTAGCCCACTACTTGCAGCACTAACAACCCCACTAACAGCCCCACTAACTTTTAACTGCTTTGACATGGTCTCTCTCTCTCTCTCTCTCTCTCTCTCTCTCTCTCTCTCTCTCTCTCTCTCTCTCTCAGTTTGGTTCCTCGAGTGCCGAAGGTTCCCCGAGTGCCCAACTTCACCATCTCACTACTTGTAACTGTTTTGACTTGATCTTCTCCTCTTTCTCTGCTTGGTTCCTCGAGATTCGATCCGGTTCCTCGAGTGCCCAACTGCACCATCCAACTACTTGCGTTGTGGGTCATGGAAGTTGTTGACCAAATCTTCGTAGTTCCTGTAGCCTTCTTGGACTTTAATACATCGAGTTTTATCAATAAAATTCTTAATTGATTAAATGATAAATTAATGATGCAAATTAATTTATAGGTCAAAAAATTATCAAGTCAACTGATTGAAAGATATGAACTGATGTTATCATGTCAACCGATTGGAAGATATCAACTGACATTATCATGTCAACCGATTGGAAGATATTGGCTGCTTACAGACATCAGCTGAACTCTTGGATGTCAACCGATTGGAAGATATTGACTGCTTACAGACATCAGCTGAACTCTTGGATGTGAACTGACTTTCACATATCATCCGACTCCATCATGACCGATCTCAACTATCAAAATAAATGACAACTGGAATACAAGTCTCAAGGATACCTAGTAACGGATCCTTGACATGACAACTTAAATGCGAAAGGACAAAGCGTTTAAGGAACCGCCTGACAAAGCTTGAAAGACTATTGATAACATTTATTACGAAGACATATTGAATGGACAATAAAAGAACTTCGAGTACAGAGACTTTGAAGACAGACAAAATCTTATTCCACAAACCAAGAAATATTGGTTGATATACATCTGTTTGAAACATAAGGGAGAAATACATTGAAGATTGAGATATATATATATATATATATATATATATATATATAGAGTTTCTTTCAAGTGCCCAACTACCATGCCCATCAATGATGTGGCATTATTCTATTGGACCTACAATTTATCACATCCAATAGAATAGTGCCACATCATTGGTGGGCATGGTAGGTGGGCACTTGAAAAAAACTATATATATATGTATATATATATATATACTAAAGCCAAACGAAGAAAGGATATACGGCTATCAAATTATCAAAGTATCCAAGCACTCGAAATTGTCTCAATACTCTACTGATCATCCAACCTTTCGCTCAAACAGAAGCATATATGATCTTCGAAGAGATCTACTCAAGGGTTACTCAAATCCAAACCATTGTTTGAAGAACATCGACTGATCCAAGGATTTGAGATACTAAACTTTCAACAGTTTAGCCATTCATCATCATCAATGAAGAAGTTTGATAAGAACTTAGAATCTTAACAGTGTAAATCTAGGAGTTCCATTTTAGGCATTGATAAGTACTAACTTGGATCAGGTGTATTACAAGACGTTGTAATAGTCAAAGTCTTCTAGTGTATCCTTCTCGTGAGGAAGAAGGGGTGTCATAGGAGATTGAGCTCCAGACATCCATAAACAACTCTGTGCACATTTACATTACTGCATCACATCATACTTTTATTATTGTTACCTAGTTTAGTAAGAGTCGTTTCTGCACTATCTTAGTAGATCTTATTTATCTAGGAAGCTAAGAAAAATAGATTAAGTAAACTAACATTTGCTTAACCTTGTTGTATAAAAGCATAAAATTATTAGAGTGTGTATTCAACTCCCCCCCCCCCCCTCGAAACATACTACCGATCTCCCAACAAGTGGTATCAGAGAGGGTCCTTTCTTAGCTGTTGATATTCACTCATCATGACTTCTCTAAACAAAATTCCTATGTTCTCTGGGAAATATTATGATGACTGAAAAATACGTATGCAGACACATATTTCTGCTCAAGATGATTATATGTGGTACGTCATCACTGATGGCTCAATGAAGATTCTCAAAGTCAATACTGCCATAGCCATCTCAAGAGGCGAACCACAGATGGTTGAAAAACCCAAAGCAGAATCGAGCACTGAGGACAAGAAGAAATCAAATCTTGACAACTTAGCCAAATATATTCTGTACAAAACTCTAGACAAAAACATGTTCATCAAAATCAAGACTTGTTCTACTGCCAAAGAAATCTGGGAGAAACTCACTCAACTGTGCGAGGGCACTGACCAAACCAAAGAGAACAAACTCACTGTAGCCATTCAGAAGTTTGATAATGTAAAAATGAAATCAGGAGAAACCATGGCCGAGTTTGATGAAAGATTTAGCAACATTATTTGTGAACTTATATCTCTAGTTAAAATTTATAATAATCATGAAATTGCTTTGAAGGTCATGCGTGCACTGCCTAGAGAGTGGGATGTCAAGACTATAGCCATGAGGGAATCAAAAGATCTAAGCAAACTAGAACTTCACGATTTGTTTGCTGATCTCAAAGCCTACGAGTTTGAACTCGGAATACGAACTGAATAAGAATCATTTGCTTCTAATCCTACCAAAGCATTGACCTCAACTGTCTTACCGCAACCAACTGAGGAAGCATCAGCAAAGAAGACAACTGAAAAAATGAGTAGCGAAACAATGTCTCTCTTCATTAAGAAATTTGGTAAGTTTATGCGTAAGAATCAAACAAAGTTTAATAAAACTTACTACAAACTAGACCATACAGACGATGGTTCCTCGTGCTTTAACTGTGGCAAGAAAAACCACTTCATTGCAGATTGCACTAAGCCTAAGAAAGATGAAAAGAAACAACATTATGAGAAGAAGAAAGGAAAAGAAGGAAGAAGAATGTTCAAGAAGAAGAAAGAACAAAGAGTACTAGTTGCAGACGAAGGAAAAAGAAAGTGGGCAGAAACTGAATCTGAGTCTTCTGATTCAGATAGCTCATCCGAAGAAAGTAAGGAGGAACAAGTCCAGTGTCTTATGGCCAACTCTCAAAATAGAGAAGATGATACTGAGGTATTTGACTTTAACTCTTTTGAATTTACACATGAGGACCTTTTTCAAGCACTTAATGACATGGTCATTGAGTATCAGAAGCTTTCTGTATCATTCGAGGAAGTGAAAAAGCAAATCTTATCGATAAGTCGAGAGAATCTAGCTGTTTATAGCGAAAGAAACTTGACAGTCTAAAGACTAAGCTAAACCTGCTAGCAGCTGAGAATGATGACATAAAACGTGTATTCCAAGCTACTTTGAATGAAAATCAAAACTTGCTTAAAACAATCAACTCTTGCAATAATGCTTCTATCTCGTTAGATAAGATACATGAGAATCAGAAACAGGCAGGTGACAAAACCGGCCTTGGATATGGTTCAAATGATTGCATTCTTACTGAGGAAAGTACTCAATCATATCCCAGTAAGAACAATCCTAATGCCATAAGATTTGTTCGATCTAGTACGATATATGAACACAATGAGCCTAAGATCAATGATGGACAACCAATACGTTATGAGAACAAGGCTAAGCATAGATTGCTGGGATATGTGGAACCTCATAATCCAAGGAAAGGAGAAACATGGGTCAAACCTAGACTGAATGAACAAAGAAAGGGAAAACAATCTAAGTTTAATCAGTCAACGTTTGAACCAAGTCAATCTAAGTACAGGAATCTTCAGGTGAAACAGAACCGATACTTAAACTGTATGTCTGTTCAAAAGCGGTACAGACTGAACAACAAAGATCAAAAGTTAAAACAGCACACAGTAGTATCTAGACCACACACAAGCACACATCAAGCACCTCGACCGATTCACTTTTTGGATGCACACACGGGCAAACCCATCTGGGTAATTCAAGTTTGGGTCCCGAAAGGACTAATCCAGTTCGGATCCAAATAGACAAGGGTACCATAGTCATATTCTCTTTTTGCAGGTACTATCAGTAAAATCAGTCGATAGAAACAATATAGTAGAAAAGACAACCTGGTATCTCGACAGTGGATGCTCCAGCACATGACTGGAAATAAAGAATTATTATCTGAAATTATACATTACAAAGGACCTAAAATAATTTTTGGTGATAACTCAAATGATAAGACCGTGGGTAAGGGTAAGATTACTCATGGTGACATTATTATTAATGATGTATTACTTGTTGATAATCTATGCTATAACTTGATTAGCATCAGTCAATTGTGTGATAATGGCCATAATGTTGAATTTCACAAACATTCATGCACAATCAAATCTAATAAAGGTGAAGTCATGTTAACCAGATTAAGAAAACAAAACACATATAGGATAAATTGGCAATGTGATCAACCGTCAGTCCCTACATGTTTTGTTGCTCAAAGTGATAAGCACTGATTATGGCATAAGCGGCTGAATCATTTAAATTTTAAGTCCATTAAAAATCTTAGCAAACATGAATTGGTTCTTGGCTTGCCCAAAGGGGATTTCAAAAAGAATAAAGTTTGTTCAGCATGTCAGCAGGGCAAACAAGTGAGAGCAAATTTTAAAACAAAAGGGTGTATATCTTCTTCTAAATGCTTAGATCTATTCGGTCCTATACCGATCAAAAGCTTAGGGGGGATGAAATATACTCTAGTTATTGTAGATGATTACTCTCGATTTACCTGGGTAATCTTTTTGTCATCTAAATATCAAACAACCACTCACTTGTTAAAAACTTTAAAACGTTTGCAAAATGAGAAACATACCGGGATAGATCGGATCAGGAGTGATAGAGGCACTGAATTTTTAAACAAAACTCTCAGATCCTATCTAGATGACCAGGGAATCAAGCATGAGTTATCTGTTGCTCGGACCCCACATCAAAATGGTATTGCTAAAAGAAGAAATCGTACTCTCAAGGAAGCAGTTAGAACTATGATTGCTGATTCTAACGTCTCTCAAAGACTTTGGGAAGAGGCAATTGATACATCATGTTATACTCAAAACAGATCTATGATTAACAAGAAACATAACAAAACACCTTATGAGATCTGGAATGGCACAAAACCCGACGTTACATATTTCAAAGTATTTGGCTGCAAGTGTTTTATTCATGACAATGACAAATATCACTTAACAGCCTTTGATGCAAAGGCAGATGAAGACATATTCATTGGCTATTCCTCAGTCAGTCGAGCTTACAGAGTATTCAAAAATAAGTCACTAACAGTAGAGGAAACCGTTCATGTTATTTTTGATGAAGCTACTGTATGTGCAGATCAATCTCAAGCAAGTCTTAAAGATCTAGCAAATAGTCTTGAAACAACGGTACTAAATGATGATAGTGATAGCTATGAGCCTCCAATCAAAAGAATTGATCTAGAGCCTCTGACTATTCAGCCAACCGAAAACCAAGTCGGTCAAGATCATGAAAAACCAAGGTTTGAAGAAGAAATTATTGTACCAGACGACACTGTCACAACTTAGGATGATACCCCAAGAAATCAGGATACAAATCCTCTTGGATCATGTCTCCGGTGGAGCAAAGATCATCCACCTGGGCTGGTAATCGGTAATCCTATTTCTCCTTTGCGTACTAGAAACCAAATTATTAATGAGCTGTTTCATGCAACATTCTTATCTCAGCTAGAACCTAAGCAAATCGATGAAGCCCTACAAGATGCTAGCTGGATTGAAGCAATGCAATAGGAACTAAATCAGTTTACCAGGAACAAAGTTTGAAATCTAATTCCTCGACCGAAAAATCAAAATATCATAGGTACCAGATGGGTATTTTGTAATAAATTGAATGAGCATGGTACAGTGATAAGAAACAAAGCTAGACTGGTTTCTCAAGGATTTAGACAAGAGAAGGTGTTGATTTCGATGAGTCATTCGCTCTAGTAGCAAGACTTGAAGCCATTAGAATATTCCTTGCATATGCTCTTTACAAGAACTTTAAAGTCTATCAAATTGACGTGAAGTTAGCCTTCCTAAATGGACTACTCCAAGAAGAAGTCTATGTTGAACAACCACCAGATTTTGTCAATCCTTCAACTCCTAATTATGTTTTTAAACTTGACAAAGAACTTTATGGTTTGAATCAGGCACCAAGAGCTTGGTATGATAAATTATCATAGTTTCTACTAAATCATGATTTTGTTATTGGAACAGTCGATAAGACTCTTTTGAAATTTACCAAAGGATATCATATCTTGCTTGTTCAAATCTATATGGACGATATTATTTTTGGATCAACTAATCCTCGACTATGCGAGAAATTCTCTAAGCTGATGCAGGAACAATTTGAAATGAGCATGATGGGCGAGTTGAATTTCTTCCTCGGACTACAAGTAAAACAACTTGAGAATGACATCTTCATAAATCAAGCCAAATATACCAAAGATCTTATTAAAAAATTTGGCATGGAAAACTGCTCAACAATGTCTACTTCTATGAGTGCCTCCATAAAACTTGACAAAGATGAAGCAGGAGCACCGGTAGAGGTAACAATGTATCGAGTACTTATCGGTTCACTATTATATCTAACTGCAAGTAGACCTGATATTATGTTTGCAGTATGTTTATGTGCAAGATTTCAAGCAGCACCCAAACAATCTCACTATATTACTGTTAAACGAATTCTTAAATATCTTAAGGGTACTCCTAATGTGGTCTTTGGTACTCCAAAGACTCAGAATTCAACCTTGTTGGTTATTCAGATGTAGACTATGCAGGATGCAAAATTGATCGAAAAAACACTAGCGGATCTTGTCAATTTCTGGGAGATAGACTTATCTCATGGTTCAACAAGAAGCAAACACATATTGCTACTTCTACAGTCGAAGCTGAGTACTTAGAAGCTGGTAGCTGTTGTGCACAAATATTATGGATACAGCAACAGCTTCGAGATTATGGAATACAATCAAATGAGGCTACCATATTTTGTGACAATACAAGCGCTATTGCAATCACTCAGAATCCTGTAATGCATTCAAGAACAAAACACATCGATGTACGACATCACTTTATAAGAGAACATGTACTGAAGAAAGAGATTCAAATGATCTACATATCTACTGATCAGCAGGCAGCCGACATCTTCACTAAACCATTACCGAACGTTAAATTTTCTTACTTTCGCAATATACTTGGTTCAATAGATCTAAGTTAAGAATAACATAAATTTAGGGGGAACATTGCATTTTATTTGTGTGAAATCACTTGAATACATTCACACACACGTACATTCTTGAACTATTATTATATCTAAAATGCTCATCGAGCCTCACTATATGCTACTCGGGCTCCCTCTATTCTTCTACTCATTTCACAACTCCATTCTATCATCCACACACTCAGTGAGCCTTGACCATGGCAGACATCATCTTCAATGCAGATGTTCTGCATCTCATCTCTCTCTCTACAAGAACCATCAAAATTTGAACTCCAGAAGGCTCCAGTACATCTTGTTTACGATGAGTCTGCAAAAGACACTTGCATTGTTGTAATCCCTCAGCATAACGATGAACCATAACCGTTGATCTTGGAAAAGCATTTCGGTGAACAGCTTCCAAGAAAAACATATTCGCATTCCTCTTGCTATAACCCATCTCGATATATATTTTTACAAATTTCATATTCTTGAATCTTAGACAGCCCACTTGCATTTGATTCTTTCATTATACTTGAGAATACTATTATCAAACTGTGATACTTTAACAATTTGATTTGTTGATGTATTTATAGGCAAGAAAAGAAGAAGGTGAGAGGTCATTCAAGCCAACATTCACCTACACGTTGAATGAATGATAATATTTCTAAAAATATTTCAATGCAGACAATCTGATAAGTTTATTTTTTTTTGAGAATCGTGCTTCATGCAATTAATAAAGGGCTGCATTAGTTACTTTTTGGGAAAGTACATTTTTGTCTATTACATCATCTTCAATACTTGAGCTAAATACAGATTACTTACTTCTTCTTGACAACTTTCTTGAGACTACTGACAAGTGTTACTCTCGAAGCCACAAAATAGTTGTGGTCTCTATTTCTCTGTCTACATAATCACCCCACTCAAGCATCCAATTTGTCAAATTTATAGGACTGGTTGCATCATTACGATCATCAAATAAATATAGTTGTTCCAAGCTCATCTTCTCAACATATAATATCAAAAGAAGACAACCCGGTGGTTTGAGTATATCTCGATTGGATTGGGTTCCCAACATCCGCCTAAACAAACGAGCCCTGGTAGAATACATTAAGGCTCTCTCAATTGAAAATAAAGGAGGATTAGCTGACATATGGTAACCAAGTGCTTGCACCTGTTCATGCGCTTTCATCACTTGTGCAATTACTTGATCTTGATAGTACTTCTTTTGAGTTTCAAAAATCTGAGCATCCATTTGATTACTTTAATATGTTTGATCATATGTCACTAACCTTTCATGTGATATTTATAAGCAGAGAAAAAGGAATATAATGGAGCCTGGGAACTCAAGGGTCATCATCATGATTACTTCGTAACTGACATACATTTAATACGAAACAACACTTGAGGCCTATGAGTTTAATACAAATATGTTGTCTCATAAGTATCCGCCTCTCCTGTCACATCACTTTAATTCATGACTTTATGTTATATGGAAATGTGTGTATAATTTATATTTTTAAATAATATGATAGGTCACTAGAAACAAAAAGGATTAGATATCACATCAACATCTTTCAAACAGGATTTCTATGATCTTTACACCATGCGCTCAAAATTTTCAGAGTTTCTACTTTAGTCTTTCTTATTAGCTGTTGAGTTTTATGAACAACTTAACATCAACCGATCAGCAGACATAGTAAAAAGAGTAGTCACTTCTTATTAAAGGCCTTTCATTGAAATGTTCAAGGAGAACTAACATCCCTGTTACAGAAAAACTTAAACAAGTATCTGTTTACAACGAAGCATCAAAAGCTAGTTATCTCCTTGGCTACTGCATCTCGCCATGATCGAAAAAAGGCAGCAAGCTCTACAGTAGGAGATCGTGAGAAACCCACATAATCTTCCCAAATGTGCTTCAATTCATAACGCTCTGTATATAGAAATAGTATAAGGGTTCCCTCAGCACTAAAAATGTCCCTGGTTCGAGTTGTCCAAAGCAAATCCTTATACTGACGCTTTAAGGCAGTGAAGCGACAAACTTCCACATCATAGGTTGGTGGTACATCTCCAGACAGATGATGACGCAACCGTTCAACAACCTCTCACTTTGAAAAAACCTTTGCAGCAACTCATTCCTCAAAATCTCTACTTCGAGACTGAGTTATAGCAGCATTAAACTCACTCAGCATATCTCCTTCTATAGTAGGAGATCGTGAGAAACCCACATCATCTTCCCAAATGTGCTTCAATTCATAACGCTCTGTATAGAGCAATAGTAGAAGGGTTCCCTCAGCAAAAAAAATGTCCCTGGTTCGAGTTGTCCAAAGCAAATCCTTATACTAATGCTTTAAGGCAGTAAAGAGACAAACTTCCACAGCAGAGGTCAGTGGTACATATCCAGACAGATGATGACGCAACCGTTTAACATCCTACCACTCTGCAAAAACCTTTGCAGCAACTCATTCCTCAAAATCTCTCTTTCGAGACCGAGTTATAGCAGCATTAAACTCACTCAGCATATCTCCTTCTGATCTAGACATTTTTTTTGTAGATATGACTGCTTGAATTTTCTTACCACGTTTGGTCATGTATTTATAGGAATAATCAGGAAGATAAAGAGTCAGCAGAGTTACCCCTCAACCGCTCTTCATCTACCGGTCAACAGTTACAACTCATTATTATTGGAATTGACGGCTTATCCAAAACGTCGCCCTACTTTTTCTGACATCAATCAAAAACAGACATTGGGACTCGTGTTAACCGTCTTTCCTTACATTTATGACTTATTCTACATACATTGACCGCTCAATTTTTTTTAAGCGCGCAAATTCAAATTCAAATTTCAAATTCAAATCTCTTAAATAACAAATCAAGAGATTCTTTGTACCTAACACAAACTTATATATTCTTGAGAACTCCAAGCGTGTTATAATTACTGTCTTTTGTTTTTTCTTTTCACTTACGAACCCTAATCGTGCTATCTCAAGTGTTTCTTCATTTAAGCCAAACTCAAAGATGTCCATCCAAAAGACGTACTTGGGTATTAACTTTGACGAGATCTACTCCGTCAATAATCCCGAAATCTCAGAGATATTCCACATGCTTGAAGCTTCAGGACTTCGCAAATTTCTTGGCTCTTGTTCTACCGTCAACTACACTCTAGTCAAGGAATTTTTTGACTCAGCACAACTCAATCATGGAAGCATCACCTGCATCATCTAGGATCGATGCATTGAGTTCAATCAAACGTTCTTACGGGAAACATTTAAGCTGACCAACACAGGTTTGACAAAATGCGCCGATCTACCTGATGACAATGCTACTCATTGGGCAACCCAGTTCAATTTGGATGGTGTGCCCATCAAATTCAATGGCCTCAAGCAAAGCTTAAAACCAGCATTTTGCCTGCTAGCCAACATAGTGGCCAAATCGCTTCTCATCAAGGCAGGTTCTTATGACAAGATTACTCTTGAAAAATTTCAGTATATGGCCTCTATTTCCTCTTATTTGAACTTTAACTGGTCATCCATTTTATACTCCACACTTTGTGAGATGATTAGAGGCAAAGGCCAATCCGAATGATTCGCACTACAAATATGTCGCATACTTGAAATACTTGGTGTTGACTCGTCTGCATTTGAGCCACTGCATGTTTCAAAATGGCTCAATGCAGTTACTATTCCTGCGTTCTTACAAAAGAACAAAGTTACATCAGATCAATTGCGAGTCATTAAGCAGAAAATCAGAGTTGAACAACAGATGGTTACTGATGGTACACTGATACTTCAAAAGAAGCGTTCTAGAACTAGCAGACGCATTGTGCATATTGATTCCGATGAAGCCGAGGATGCTAATGATAATGCTCCATTGGTTCAAGTTTTTGGCAGCCCTTCCCCTTCTCCAAAGAAGAAAGAGGCTTCTAAGTTACTTCAACCTAAGCCCAAGAAACTAAAGCTTTTGTCAACAGTCAAATCTCCAACTTCTCAAATCAAAGCTTCATCCATATAGGTTTTAACATCATCAGAACTGGTCATCTCTTCATCAGATGATGTACCTGCTTCATTCAGTGAATTGCCAACATCATCAGTCGCTCAAGTACTATCGCCTTTACAGTTGATACCTGCACCGACTGACAGTACTACAATTAATATTGCACCAATTTCATCTTCGATGATTACAGACTCTACTCCATCGACTGACAAAGTGACCACTTGTACTGCTCCACAAGTCAGCTCATTTGTTAATCCGTCCAAAGACATTACCATTACTGAACCATCTGCTCAAAATACTGGTAGCAAAACCACTACCGATCCTATAGACAAAGGCAAAGGCGTTTTTCTACCTCCATCTAAGGTGCCATCTTTTTATAAACTGGAAGTATTGCTGATTATCTCTAGCACTCTCAGAGCTGTCCGATTCTGACCCAGAGAATTTGATGAGTGGTTCACCTACCGAACTAAAATATCATATTCTCAAATTTTTCATGAGAACAAGCTGGAATACTTAGACAGATTGGAGGACAAGATTTTTGTTCTTACGGCTACTTCTCATCTTGAAAAAACTCTCAGCAGATTCAAACTTGTTGATGTTCAACTTCGTAATAGCATCGCCCGATATATTCTTTCACAAAGAGAACAAAATTCCAAACCAATGAGCAAGACCACCAAAGATGATTGCGAAGTAATATTACGTCTCAAGCAATCAGTCGATGTCACTGGTACATTTTTAAGTGAATATCGGTTGAAACATCACATACCTCAACCGTCCAACGAATACATTCAAATGTATCTTCAAGAAACTAAGGCAATGATACCCATCATGGAATCTCATGATGAATCTGATCAACATGACCTCATATTCACAGCCGACGAACAAGAGTTTATTGCAACGCAAGAAGAATTTCCTTTGTCCTACTCTACATTTGCCTCTACATCCGAGGAACCAACGACAACATGCCATCCTGCAACTTTCGAATCTAGACCGACAGATATGGACACAGCCGCTACTGATGATCCATTACCTGAAATTCCACTCATCTCTGTTTCAAAAGTTCTACAGTCGTTGTCTGATTTCGAAATAGCTCAGCACATACCCTCTCTTCATGAGACTCAGTCCGCTGAATCTTCTCCGAAAACAATTTTCGAAGAAACTCATCCTACTGATCACACCATTCTCTCTGACCAGATCACCAAACCAGTTGAACCTACATCTACAGACAAGGTCACCTTGATAGAAACCGTTGCTGATGACACCATATTATCTCATGTCAAACCCACAGTTGCTACTCAATAAATTATCAATCCTGCCTCATGCATTGACGATATCAGTATAGCAGCCAAGCCTGCCTAAACTTCTCTAGTTTCCATGGAGTCGCCTAAATATGATCTGGAAAGTATCATTGAAAATCTTCGCACTACTATACAGAGTCTCAGCAATCGCATTCAAGGCCAAGATGCTGGCATTGCAAGCTCTCGATCTGCTATTATGTCTCGCCTCAACGGACTATCCTTTGAAATCAGCAAATGTGTCACTGAATTGAAGAACTATAAAGAAAGCAATCTTCGTGCTATGGAAACTGTTGCAGATAAAATGACACAAACTGTTCGTCATACCAATGAGCATACTACTGCAAAGATTTCAGTTCTTCAAGTTGACCTGACTGCTCATATTAACTCCCGCATTGACTCCTTTCAAGCCACTATAGGTGCTCAAATTGGAGAAATAATCTCTCATCTCACCCATGGTGATGTAAAAAAGGGGGAAGAATCCAGAAAATCAGTTGACATAGACCGCTAGAAGCGTGAAGTTCCACAACAAAAATGGCAGCAGAAAAGGTAATAATTGGTATAACATGTAATTTTTATTTATCTCAGCTAAGTAGGTGTAATTGGATTTTATTGTGTTTTATTAATGATTGCATGTAACAAATGTATCAATGCAATTCATTTTCGCAATGAATTAATTTTCATTGTGTTATCCATTATGATTTTTGGGGCATAGGTTTTGCCATCACCAAAAAAGGGAAAATTTTTGAATCCTGACTTTTGGTGATAAAAAAACAATATATCATTATTATAGTATAACCGCCATTTATGTGTAAAACAGAAAAATCGTCTACTGGAAGATATCAACTGATATTATCATGTCAACTGATTGGAAGATATCAACTGATATTATCATGTCAATCGATTGGAAGATAATGACTGCTTACAAACCTTAGCTGAACTCTTGGATGTCAACCGATTGGAAGATATTGACTGCTTACAGACATCAGCTGAACTCTTGGATGTCAACTGATTGGAAGATATTTACTGCTTACATACATCATCTGAACTCTTGGATATCAATTGACTTTCACATATCAGCCGACTCCATCATGACCGATCTCAGCTATCAAAATAAATGACAACTGGAATACAAGTCTCAAGGATACCTAGTAATGGATCCTTGACATGACAACTTAAATGCGAAAGGACAGAGCATTTAAGGAGCCGCCTGACAAAGCTTGAAAAACAATTGATAGCATTTATTATGAAGACATATTGAATGGACAATAAAAGAACTTCGAGTACAAAGACTTTGAAGAAAGACAAAATCTTATTCCACAAAACGAGAAATATTGGTTGATATACATCTATTTGAAAATATGTTTATTACCGTTGACATAAGGGAGAAAGACGTTGAAGATTGTGATATATATATAATAGAGCCAAACAAAGAAAGGATATACGGCTATCAAATTATCAAAGTATCCGAGCACTCAAAATTGTCTCAATACTCTACTGATCATCCAACCGTTCGCTCAAACAAAAGCATATTTGATCTTCGAAGAAATCTACTCAAGGGCTACTCAAATCAAAACCATTGTTTGAAGAACATCGACTGAACCAAGGATTTGAGATACTAAACTTTCAACAGCTTAGCCATTCATCATCATCAACTGAAGAAGTTTGATAAGAACTTAGAATCTTATCAGTGTAAATCTAGGAGTTCCATTTTAGGCATTGATAAGTCCTATCTTGGATCGGGTGTATTACAAGACGTTGTAATAGCCAAAGTATTCTAGTGTATCCTTCCCATGAGGAAGAAGGGGTGACGTAGGAGATTGAGCTCCGAACATTCATAAACAACTCTGTGCACATTTACATTACTGCATCACATCATACTTTTATTATTGTCACCTAGTTTAGTAAGAGTCGTATTCCACACTATCTTAGTAGCTCTTATTTATCTAGGAAACTAAGAAAAATAGATTAAGTAAACTAACATTTGCTTAACCTTATTGCATAAAAGCATAAAATTATTAAAGTGTGTATTCACTTCCCTCTACACACACTACCGATCCCCAACAAAGTGTCTTCCAAATGGCATTTATATAGTGGTGAAAAATCGACTGCTCTTTGGCCTTCCGAACTGTAACGCCCTGTTTTTATCTTAAATGAGTTTATTTGAGTTAATCAGAGATTACAGAGTTCTCGAGCCGGTTTGATTTTGATCAGGGTCCTTTTTGCAAATTTTGGAAATTTCAGGGACTAAAATGCAAATATGGAATTTTATATATTATCTACAACTTGATTGGATTGAGAATGGTCTTCTTCTCCTCCTCCTTTCCTTCTCCACGCCTCCAACCTCCATTAGAGAGCCAAACGTGAGTTTGAAGCTTTTAAAATCCAGTCCGAGCTCGATCCGTCCGTTAGAAATTAATTCTGAAGGCAGATTATCGATCACTGCAGTGAGAGCTCTGTTATATTGTAAGTATTTCTCCGATCGGATATGTTTTGTTTTTCGGAGGTTGTTAGAATCGATTTAGATTCTAGTATGTTGTTCTAGACAGAGTTCTGATCGTTTATTATCTGTCGGTTTTGAATTAGAGCGACGTCCGGATTTGTTATGATTTTTGGAAGCCATTTTCGAAAATGTGGATTTTGAGATTGATGGGTTTGCTTTGTTATTGTTGTTTTGGGCATTGAATTGAGTTGTTATCAGTATTGAACTGCTGTCTGCGTTGCCGGTTTGTTCAGTTTATAGCCGTTATGCCGTCGGTTTGAGTTTTGGGTTTTCGAATCGTTTTTGTATTGATTGAAGCCTTGGCTTGTGAATGATCGTGATTGTTGATCAAACCTTGTATTCGTACAGATTCGTTGGAGTGTGTCGAGCCCTGTGTTAGCAGCATTGTTCGTCGAGAGTTGGACGAAGAACGGTAAAGAGATTTTCTTGAACCGTTGTTTGTTGTTTAGGTTGTGTAGTTGTTTATACAATCTCTTTTGTAGCTTATCCAGAGTTGGAGCTACTGCATTGAAAGGTAAAAGCAGTCATCGTAGCGGGATAGCATACTCGGGACTGTTGGTTCTCGAGTTTCCCTTTTTAAATCACATATTGCATTGATACTTGTTCTAGCACGTGGAACTTGTAATTATTGATTGATTGAGTTTTGTTATGTGGCTTATGTTTATGTTTCTGTTATGCATTCATCTTGAGCCTACTTTGATTTCAGCGGGCAGAACCGCCCTTTTTGTTAGACGTTTGGGAACTATGATTGAGTGGCCTAGGTTGTAGTATTTCGCCTAGTGCTAGCATACTCATTATGGTTGCTCAAAGTCTAGAGGAGTGGGATACGTGGCACCACCTCGATTGGGAGAGTCGGTGAGTCGTTACGTGATCTCATCCTCGGGATCCCAAAAGCAGAGCAATACTCCCGTGTTTATCAGAATCGATATCCTGGTTTTAAAGACATGCATATCATTAACTTCGACTTGAATATGTGGTTTGATAGCATGTTGTATATTCATTACTTTATATGTTGCTTTTACTGGGATTATCATTCTCACCGGTTATCCGGCTGTTGCTTTGTTTTGTATGTGTACTTGGCAACAGGTGGGGCAGGAACAAGTCAGAAGAGGCATGGTTAGCTTCGAGGGCAAGTAGTAGAAGTGAGACTCGGTTTAGAAGTCGAATTAGCATGTTTATCTAGTTTAAGATTGAAGCATGTTAGAACTCGAACTTGATATGTTTTGTTATTCGAATTAGTTTGTATTCGGATTGTAATCTGAAATCGAAGTATGTTGTTGTTGTATCGATTTAGACTTCTGGTTGTTTTTAGGCCTTCTGAAAGCATGACTTGTTATGGCATGTTTCCCTACACCCTGTTATTGTAATTGTATTTGAAGGCATGTCGGACCAAGTGAGGAATCCCTTTTCTTTTTCTGCAGCCTGAGCATTTCTGCCCAGGCCTTCCGCGCGCGGGCGAGGCGTTCCTCGCGCGCGCGTGAGGCCTCCGTTGGGCCTCAGGATCGTTTGCCCGCGCGCGCGCGAGCTTGGTTCCTCGCGCGGGAGCGGGCGTTTTAAAAAAAAAAAAAAACTTTGACTTGTTTTACTCTTGGATTCTTGTTCGCTTAATAGTTGTTTAATCCGAGATTAGTGGTTTAGAATCGAGGTCTCACATTAAGTGGTATCAAAGCCCTTAAGATTCTTGGTCGAACTAGAGTGAGCGGGGTAGATCGAGTCTGTGTGTAATGACTCCTCACATGTGTTTGAATTATTTAATTGTGTACTTAATTCCATGCGAGCATGCTTTATTGTTTGAGCATTATTTGAATTACATGGTTGTGTGATTTAAATTAATAAAGCATGATCTACTTGAGATATAGCTGTTTCTGTTCTCGACTGGTATTCGGTATTCCAAGCGGTTGTAAGGGCACTGATGGTAGCGATTGAGATATCTCGTGTACTAACCTTTGATTATCAGATGGGTCCTCGTCGAGTGATAAACAGAAACACACCACCAGTTATCCCTGCGACTGAGCAAGCTAGCACTGAGGTTGATCAGTTGGATGCTTCAGCAACTCCTATGGAAACCTTGCTGAAGAGGTTTCAGTCGTTCAATCCGCCATTGTTGATGGGTTCAGAAAATCCAGTTGACTGTGAGAGTTGGTTGGATGATATGGATCAGTTGTTTGATTCCATTGACTACACAGATGACCGCCGAATCAGGTTAGTAATTCATCAGCTGCGTGGTGGTGCTAAGAACTGGTGGATCATGACAAAGAAAACATTTGAGAGTAGAGGTACAGAGGTTACTTGGACTCTTTTTAAATCTGAGTTTTATAAGCGGTTTTTTCCTATCTCGTATCGTAAGGATAAGGGAGCAGAGTTTGCAAATCTGAGGCAAGGGAATCTGAACATTGAAGAGTACGTGGCTAAGTTCGATAGTCTGTTGCATTTTGCACCGCTAATTGCCGGAGATGAAGAAGCTAAGGCAGATCAGTTCATCAACGGGTTAAACCCCGATGTCTTCACGTTGGTTAACACCAACAGGCCTAGCAACTTTGCGGATGCCATGAATTACGCAAAGGGAGCAGAAGCAGGCTTGTGGAGGCAAAGAGGTAATCAGGGGGCACCTCAGCAGCAGAGAGGCAGTATCAGAACCAACCATCTCAGTACCAGAATCAGCCACCTCAACATCAGAACCAGCAGCAGAGGTATGAAGGTGGAAACAGTGGGGGAAACAGAAAGGATCAGTACAAGGCAAGAGGTAAACAGTTCAAGAGACAGGGGAACAGTTCGTCCAGTTCCAGTGGTTCGAAGCAATTCGGTTCAGGACCGAGTTCTGGGTCATCATCCTTGTACTGCAGCAAGTGTGGAGGACGACACTCACCGGATCAGTGTGTGGGAGTCTTCGGCAATTGTAACACATGTCAGCAACCGGGACACTTCTCTAAAGTGTGCCCTCAACGTAATAGAGATAGAGCTCAGAGTGGGAGTTCGTCTAGACCTGCAGCTCAGACGGAGAGGCAGTCGTCTGCAGTACACTCTTTCCAACCCCAGCAACAGCAGAACAGACAAGGAGGTAGCTCTAGTGCAAATCAGCCTCCGAGACAGCAAGCACGAGTCTTTGCATTGACAGAGGATCAGGCTCAGGCAGCACCTGACGATGTCATAGCAGGTAACTGTTCGATTTTCGGTCATTCTGCTCATGTCTTGATAGATACAGGTGCTTCCCATTCCTTTATCTCTGAGAAATATGTGTTATTGCATGCTTTGCCAACTGAATTGTTGCCTACAGTAGTAGCTGTTACTTCACCTTTGGGTGGAGGAATTGTTTCTGTCCGACTAGTCAGGAACTGTGAACTTTGTTTCGAGGGGAATTGGTTAGAATTCGACTGTATTGTGCTTGGGTTGTTAGATTTTGATTGTATTGTCGGTATAGATGCTTTGACCAAGTACAGGGCAACCGTTGATTGTTTTCTGAAAGTTGTCAGGTTCAGACCTGAAATGGCAGACGAGTGGAAATTCTTTGGTAAGGGTTCTCGATCTAGAATTCCTTTGATTTCAGTGTTATCTATGACTCGTTTGTTACAGAGAGGTGCAGAAGGATTTTTGGTTTATGCGGTTGATGTACTGAAATCTAGCCCAGCTTTGGTTGACTTACCAGTGGTTAGAGATTTTGCTGATGTGTTTCCGGAAGATGTTCCTGGATTGCCACCCATTCGAGAGGTTGAATTCAGCATTGACTTAGTGCCAGGTACTCAACCTATTTCAAAAGCTCCTTATCGTATGGCACTTGTTGAATTGAGAGAGTTGAAGGAGCAGCTTGAGGATTTGATTGCCAAGGGATACATCAGACCTAGTGTATCGCCTTGGGGTGCTCCTGTTCTATTCGTTCGGAAGAAGGATGGTTCTATGCGGCTCTGTATCGACTACCGTCAATTGAATCAGGCTACAGTTAAGAACATGTATCCTTTACCCCGAATAGATGACTTGTTCGATCAACTGCAGGGTTCTTCTGTCTACTCTAAGATTGATCTGAGGTCAGGCTACCATCAGCTGAGAGTGCGAGAGGAAAATGTTCCTAAGACCGCATTCAGAAAGAGGTATGGTCACTTTGAGTTTATAGTCATGCCGTTCGGTTTGACTAACGCTCCAGCTGTTTTTATGGGTTTGATGAACCGTATCTTTCAGAGTTATTTAGATGAGTTCGTCATTATTTTCATCGATGATATTCTTATCTACTCGAAGAACCGTACTGACCATGCAGAGCACTTGAGAATCGTCTTGCAGATTTTACGAGTTGAGCAGTTGTTTGCCAAGCTATCGAAATGCGAATTCTGGTTAGATCAAGTTGTCTTTCTCGGTCATATTATTTCTGAAGATGGGATTTCTGTCGATCCCAGCAAAATCGAAGCGGTTATGAATTGGCCTAGACCGACATCAGTACCTGAGATCCGAAGCTTCATGGGTTTAGCTGGTTATTACCGTCGTTTCATCAAGGGTTTCTCGTCTATTGCCAAGCCTATTACCCAGCTGACTCAGAAGAATGCGCCTTTTGTCTGGACTTCAGATTGTGAGGCTAGCTTTGTTGATCTGAAGAGGAGACTGACCAGTGCTCCAATTCTTTCTATTCCGAAGGGTACTGGAGGTTTCACAGTGTATTGTGATGCTTCTAACCGAGGTTTGGGTTGTGTTCTTATGCAGCATAAGCATGTGATAGCGTATGCATCGAGGCAGCTGAAACCGCACGAGACTCGTTATCCTGTTCATGATCTTGAACTTGCAGCGATTGTATTTGCTTTGAAGATCTGGCGTCACTATCTTTATGGTGAGTCTTTCGAGATCTTTTCTGATCATAAGAGTCTTAAGTACTTGTTTTCACAGGCAGAGCTGAATATGAGACAGAGAAGATGGTTAGATCTGTTGAAGGATTTCGACTGTGAGATCAAGTATTATCCAGGGAAGTCGAATGCAGTTGCAGATGCCTTGAGCCGAAAGCTTTGTTCGTTATCTCTTTCAACTATCGGTGTTTCTCAGTTGGTCGATGATTGTTGCACTTCTGGTTTAGAGTTTGAATCAGATAGGGAGACTATCAGAGTGTTTGCTATTCAAGCCGAGCCGGAGTTGTTTGTTGCAATCAGAGAAGCACAGAAGTCTGAACCGAGCATTCGGGTTTCGGTAGAGAAAGTCAGAACTGGGCATCAGTCAGAATTCCAGGTTAGAGATGACGTTTTGTTTGTGAATAACCGTATTGTTGTGCCTGATATTTCGGAGTTGAGACAGCATATTCTCCGAGAGGCTCATTGCAGTCGGTTTAGCGTTCATCCTGGAGGTCGTAAGATGTACAAAGATCTGAAGAGTCATCTGGTGGAAGAGAATGAAGGACGATGTTGCGAGATTTGTATCTCGGTGTTTGAATTGTCAGCAAGTGAAAGCAGAGCGGAAGCGACCAGGTGGTCTTTTGCACAGCCTATCTGTTCCTGAATGGAAATGGGATCACATTTCTATGGATTTTGTCACGAAGCTACCACGATCCGTTCGAGGATGCGATGCTATTTGGGTAGTGATCGACCGATTGACGAAGTCTGCGTGTTTTATTCCGTACAGGATGACGTATCGTCATGATCAGATGGCTGAGTTGTATGTTAGAAATGTTGTGAGATTGCATGGTGTGCCGAAGTCGATCGTTTCAGACAGAGATCCTAGATTCACTTCTCACTTCTGGCACAGTCTTCAGGGGGCACTTGGTACTCGATTGCATCTGAGTACAGCTTATCATCCTCAGACAGATGGACAGTCAGAGCGGACTATCCAGACGTTGGAGGATATGCTGCGAGCGGTAGTGCTAGACTTTGGCACTAGTTGACAGGATTCTTTGCCTCTTGTCGAGTTTTCTTACAACAACAGCTTCCAAGCGAGTATCGGTATGGCGCCTTTTGAGGCTTTGTATGGTAGAAAGTGCCGATCTCCGTTGTTTTGGGATGAATTGTCCGAGTCACCAGATTTGGGACCGGAGATGCTTAGAGATATGGCAGAGCAGGTTAAGATCATTCAGACCAGAATGAAGTCAGCTCAAGATAGGCAGGCGAAGTATGCGAATGTCAGACGTCGACCTCTGAGTTTTGAGCAGGGAGACCGTGTATTCCTTAAGATTTCTCCGTTCAGAGGCACCGTCAGATTCGGTAAGAGAGGAAAGTTATCTCCGAGATTCATCGGTCCGTACGAAATTCTCGAGAAAATAGACGATCTTGCCTACAGACTTGCACTTCCTCCGTCTTTATCTGGTATTCATGACGTTTTTCATGTCTCTATGCTGCGAAAGTATCAATCAGATATTTCTCATATCCTTCAGCCTGACGAAGCCGAGTTAGACGAGACCCTGAGCTATTTTGAGCGACCGATTCAGATCCTTGATCGGAAAGAAAAGCAACTCAGAACCAAGTTGATTCCGTTGGTGAAAGTGCAGTGGAGCCGTCACGGAGTCGAGGAAGCGACTTGGGAGACAGAATCTGACATGAGACAATGTTTTCCAGAGTTGTTCGGATGACGTGAGTTCTTCTTACTGTCTTTAGTTCTTTATTCTATCTTATGAGTTGTGGTTCTCGTTGATTTCGAGGACGAAATCTCTTCTTAGTGGAGGAGAATTGTAACGCCCTGTTTTTATCTTAAATGAGTTTATTTGAGTTAATCAGAGATTACAGAGTTCTCGAGCCGGTTTGATTTTGATCAGGGTCCTTTTTGCAAATTTTGGAAATTTCAGGGACTAAAATGCAAATATGGAATTTTATATATTATCTACAACTTGATTGGATTGAGAATGGTCTTCTTCTCCTCCTCCTTTCCTTCTCCACGCCTCCAACCTCCATTAGAGAGCCAAACGTGAGTTTGGAGCTTTCAAAATCCAGTCCGAGCTCGATCCGTCCGTTAGAAATTAATTCTGAAGGCAGATTATCGATCACTGCAGTGAGAGCTCTGTTATATTGTAAGTATTTCTCCGATCGGATATGTTTTGTTTTTCGGAGGTTGTTAGAATCGATTTAGATTCTAGTATGTTGTTCTAGACAGAGTTCTGATCGTTTATTATCTGTCGGTTTTGAATTAGAGCGACGTCCGGATTTGTTATGATTTTTGGAAGCCATTTTCGAAAATGTGGATTTTGAGATTGATGGGTTTGCTTTGTTATTGTTGTTTTGGGCATTGAATTGAGTTGTTATCAGTATTGAACTGCTGTCTGCGTTGCCGGTTTGTTCAGTTTATAGCCGTTATGCCGTCGGTTTGAGTTTTGGGTTTTCGAATCGTTTTTGTATTGATTGAAGCCTTGGCTTGTGAATGATCGTGATTGTTGATCAAACCTTGTATTCGTACAGATTCGTTGGAGTGTGTCGAGCCCTGTGTTAGCAGCATTGTTCGTCGAGAGTTGGATGAAGAACGGTAAAGAGATTTTCTTGAACCGTTGTTTGTTGTTTAGGTTGTGTAGTTGTTTATACAATCTCTTTTGTAGCTTATCCAGAGTTGGAGCTACTGCATTGAAAGGTAAAAGCAGTCATCGTAGCGGGATAGCATACTCGGGACTGTTGGTTCTCGAGTTTCCCTTTTTAAATCACATATTGCATTGATACTTGTTCTAGCACGTGGAACTTGTAATTGTTGATTGATTGAGTTTTGTTATGTGGCTTATGTTTATGTTTCTGTTATGCATTCATCTTGAGCCTACTTTGATTTCAGCGGGCAGAACCGCCCTTTTTGTTAGACGTTTGGGAACTATGATTGAGTGGCCTAGGTTGTAGTATTTCGCCTAGTGCTAGCATACTCATTATGGTTGCTCAAAGTCTAGAGGAGTGGGATACGTGGCACCACCTCGATTGGGAGAGTCGGTGAGTCGTTACGTGATCTCATCCTCGGGATCCCAAAAGCAGAGCAATACTCCCGTGTTTATCAGAATCGATATCCTGGTTTTAAAGACATGCATATCATTAACTTCGACTTGAATATGTGGTTTGATAGCATGTTTTATATTCATTACTTGATATGTTGCTTTTACTGGGATTATCATTCTCATCGGTTATCCGGCTGTTGCTTTGTTTTGTATGTGTACTTGGCAACAGGTGGGGCAGGAACAAGTCAGAAGAGGCATGGTTAGCTTCGAGGGCAAGTAGTAGAAGTGAGACTCGGTTTAGAAGTCGAATTAACATGTTTATCTAGTTTAAGATTGAAGCATGTTAGAACTCGAACTTGATATGTTTTGTTATTCGAATTAGTTTGTATTCGGATTGTAATCTGAAATCAAAGTATGTTGTTGTTGTATCGATTTAGACTTCTGGTTGTTTTTAGGCCTTCTGAAAGCATGACTTGTTATGGCATGTTTCCCTACACCCTGTTATTGTAATTATATTTGAAGGCATGTCGGACCAAGTGAGGAATCCCTTTTATTTTTCTGCAGCCTGAGCATTTCTGCCTAGGCCTTCCGCGCGCGGGCGAGGCGTTCCTCGCGCGCGCGCGAGGCCTCCGTTGGGCCTCGGGATCGTTTGCCCCCGCGCGCGCGAGCTTGGTTCCTCGCGCGGGCGCGGACGTTTAAAAAAAAAAAAAAACTTTGACTTGTTTTACTCTTGGATTCTTGTTCGCTTAATAGTTGTTTAATCCGAGATTAGTGGTTTAGAATCGAGGTCTCACACGAACCCTGTTCGGAGCTACCGATATCCTTTAATCAAATCCCATAATTTATGCTTCAGGATCGGAACCTCTGATCTGTACTTTGGATCTACCAAACTATGTATCCCGCTCAAATTCAAAATTCAAATCTGGTGCGCTGGCAGGGACTTCAAAACCACCAAATTGATCTCTTCAGAATCAATTTGCCCGCATTTTATTCAGTTCATTGATCTTGCAGATTGGAACTACCGATTGTATCTTTTGAACTTCCAAACACATTACTTAGTTGCCTCCGAATAGCTTCGGATGGAAATTTCTTAGGATAACGTTCAGTGCTTCCGAACTCCTTCGGAACGTCCGAACACAGCTGGGAAAAATTTATTTAACCTGCATTTACTTACTGAAGATGATTAATAACAATGAACCGGATTTTGTAATCATCAAAATACTATTTGTTAGATATGTTAATGCATTAAAAACATTAATCTCGCACTTGAGATTTATATGCATTTAAAATATATCATAGACGGTGCTGAAAAAATCCAAAACTCGCCTAGATGGTTCGTTTTTTTTTTTAATTAAAATTAAAATCTTAATTATTTTTTAAAAAAATTAGTTGAAAAAATTTATGCAAATCAATACGCATGATTGAAAAAATATTAATGAAAATATAAAACACTTTTATGTATATTTTGATCAATTTTTTATATTATAAAACATTATATATATATATATATTTATAATTAATTAATATATTTTTTAGAAAACTTCTTAGCACTGTCTAGACTGCCGCCCAAGCACCTAGACAGTGGGTGGCCGTGCCTAACGTTTTTCAAAACCTTGTGTACCGAAAACCCATCCCTAATATTGCCTCATCCCATATTTTTATAGGTGCTCACATTAGTAGATGTTCATCGTATGAAACTCTACACGTATGCAACTGCCCTGGCCTTAAAAATATATATATATCTATTTTTAGGAAGAAGTCATTATCAAAGGCATATATCCATCCATTAAAAAAGTTCCTATCGTTGGTTCAAATTTTTAAGAGAAAAAATAGATCTTCATTACAGCACATGTTATGAAAAGGGGATCCAATTAACAATAATTAGATTAAAATATTTTAAAGAATATTATTATTATTATTAATTTTCAACATTAAGAGAAAATTATCTGATTTTTTTTGTTGAATATTATAATTAATAGAAATTCAAATCTATCAAAATTTGTTAAGAGTGAAAGCGTCCATAGGGGCAAAATGGTAATCAAACAGCAACTCCATGTTCATACACACACTACGTCCGTACGACAATGAACTGAAAATCAAACACAAAATGGTAAAAGAGAAGCAAATTAATTTCAAATCAGAGTACAGATCGAGATCTGAATCATTATCAAGCTCCAGAATCATCATCCCCGCCGAAGATGGAAACTCTGTTGAAGAGAAGCAGCAGAACGAGGAGGAGAAAGAGCGCGACGCCGAGGGGCGAGCCGCTGACGCGGTGGATGGAGTTGGGCTCGCCGGAGGAGAATATTCCGGCGACGAAGGATCCGCTGTCGGAGGAAAGGAACTGGATGGCGAGGAGGAGAATGATCGGCAGGAGGAGGAGACCTACTGGGGTTAGCAGCTCAGCGATGAAGCCTGTCACCGCCTCGCCTTGGTCTCCGAACAAGCTTGGAACCACCATGACAACCACCACCACCGCCGCCAATATGGCGGCGTGGGGAGGCCCGGCGCGGCGTTCCTCTAGCATTTGGGTTTGGTGGCCTGGTGCGCGTGTTGCTTTTTCTTTTGTTGGGTAGGGACGTAATTGGTCGTAGTGATTAAAATATGGCAATTGGACGAACCCCTTCTTTTTGAAATTATAATATAATTATTTTAGTAAAACGTAAATAGAGATTTACATATTAGTTTACACGTACGTTCTAGTTCTATTTGAAGTTATAAAACTATCAAAAATATATTTTGAAAGCATTTTTTTCAAATAAAATACACAAATAATATTGTAACTTCAAATGAAATATGTAAGCCTACGATAAATAAGTAACTTCCTTAACATACATTTAAGAGTTATATTTATCAATACATGTAAGGTCAACGAAAAATTCCAACCTACTCCATGGGTATTACCCCATGAGACATATGGATGTATTTTATTTGTTCAAATCATGTGGGCCCCATATAATTCAGTGGGACCCACATGATTTGAACCAACCAGTGATTGTCAATTATCCCATGGGTATTTAGGGTCCAAGCTATCGAGGTCCACTATTTTTTAGTGGATCTTGCATGTACTGATGGGTTTTGTCTATGATATCCCATTCGGTAGTGCCCGAATGGAGATAACGGCCCATGTTTTTTTGGATTTGATATGATCTTATCAAATCCAAAAAAAGGCCGTTGGATGCAGCAGATGGGTGCTGCCCATGTGCTAGCATAGACAAAAAATGATATCTATGATCATGAAAATAGTGTCCTTGTAGATAGCATAAAATATTCTCGATAACTCCTTCAATGTGCGTATACGGTATATCATTTTGCATTATTTTGCAAACTGATTATTTAACCAAATTAAACCGAACCTTGGATTCGTATTGGTTCCGATCGGCTAAGTTAGGATGATTCATCTTAATTTTCGTTCAAATAACTTTTTTTTACTATTCTAAAACATGATTTAATTTTCTAAACTAGCTAAAATAATTAGATAAATATGCATATTCATATAGATATCAAATAATCAACATTATGATGTATGATGATGACATTATGAATTTCGTATCAAAATATATGAATTTTCAAGTACTTCAGAAAAAAAAAAAATTATCATCACCATGACCACATTTTAAAAAAAAAAAATAGATTGTGAGATTATCCGGCGGATCTATATATGTGAGATGTGTTGGCCCGGTTCATCACTGGAGTGAAAAATAATACTAACATTGATCGAGTCAAATAAGAGATCCATCTCATAAAATTGAACATTGAGTAATTTTTGTGACTTCAGAAAAAGAGAGATTTATATCTTTTATGTCCATTCAACTTCATTTTAAATAATTGAAAAGGCTAAAACTTATAAATGTTACAACTATATATTATCAATTTTCTGAGAGTAGATTTCATATGAAAAATGTTGATTTTGTTCAAACCAGGAGAGAAAAGTAGTGCTTTGGACATTTAGGTCTAAATAATATCTTTTTTGAATCTGATTAAATTAGAGATCATTATCATAAAATTGACCTGTAGTAAAACAATTCAACAAAAATTGTGTTTTTTCGTAATACTAATGATATGAAATTGATTTTTTTTTTTTAAAAATGATATGATATGAAGTTGATTAGAAAGATTACCCAATAAATAACAATGGGCTGAACACATTGTCTGTGGGCTTGAAGCAAATCATATCTCTTTTCACATATTTGTTACTTTAATATTAATATTAATAATTTAATTTAATTATTTGTTGCAAAAATTTTAATTATTATCAATTGATTTTTGTTCTTTATTTAGGGAGGGAAAAAAAAACAGCAGCAAAAACGTAACCAAACACGTGACAAAAACGTGGACTGTTTTACAAGCGACGTGTCAAAATTCGTTTCTTCCCTCTTTCCTATATATCTTGGGGGGCAAAATCAACATTTTCGCAGAGGCTGAGAAAGAACTAGAAGGGAGACGGAAGAAAGGAAGAAGAGAAGAACGAGAAAGAATGGGAGAAGAAAAGGGCAAGCTTGAATCGATCAGGGAATGGGTCGTGGAGCACAAGCTTCGAGCAGTTGGTAAATTTTTTTTTGTTTGTGATGATTTTCTGTTTGAAGATCGGATTTTTAATGGGGTTTTTGATTTCTTGTTTGTTCGAAGGGACTTTATGGGCTAGCGGGATCGTGGGTTCTATGGCGTATAATTGGTCGCAACCAAATATGAAAACCAGTGTCAAGATTATTCACGCTAGGTATGGTTGTACTTTTATGTTCTCGATCGAACTACTATCTTCTTCTTCTTCTTTTTTTTTCCTCGTTTGTTGTTCTTACTGAGTTTTCTTAGTGATAATCCATTTATTATGCTGATTTCCATTTGCTTCCGAGTAGTTAAATCTGATATAAAAAGCTTTGCCTCGTGAAATGATTGGTAGGAACTAGGGTATTTGTCTGATAAGGCGTAGGTTGATAAAAACTGCATTTCTAGCGTCGGATGTAGCTTATGAGGCCCATCTACGGCAAAATCTTGCAGTTCGTGGTTATTGTTAGAAAAAAATGTGATTTTGCTCCCAAGTACATCAGTGGCCGCACTGCATTCAGGGCTTGTCATAAGTAGCTTTTGGTTGTATGCCTTTAGGTGATTGAGTATTGGGTATAAAATTGAGCTTCCAAATGGGAGTTTTGATTGAAACATTATATATATAATAATAATGAATCTTGATGATTTCGGAAGCTAATACATATTGGATGTTGTACTTGGAAACTCACAGATGGTAATGTTGGCATGTTTTGGTTGTAGAATCGTAGTCTGTACAGGTTTTGATATGAGAAGAATTTGATCTGTCTAGGTGTAGTGTCTCGATATTGTGCATCAGTTTTTGGGACTTGAAACAAGCAGCTGATATTGGTGAGTTTATTCTTTCTCTTTTTTCTCTTCTTCTTTCAGGAGAGAATAGTGTGTAGGAGATGTGAGGATTCCTGCCTAATTAATTTGGTTTTAGGATTTTGTGATGGTTTATGAGCTACCATACATGTTAATCCATGATTTGGAAATGTATAATGTTTCCATCAAACAACGATAACGAGTTCGACAAATTCATGTCAACCTGCTGAAAGCTTGCAGTGACAAGTTCAGAATGGTAGTCCGAAAATTGAGAATTTAAAATGCATAGCAATCCTTCCATCCACTTGTTGAATATGGTTGCAGCTGATTGTAAACTAGATGGAAGGTCAAGTTCATGCTCAAAACATAATGTAGAGATCCTTGCTGATATTACCCTGCCTATGCGATTAACCATTCGATTCACAATGAGTCATAAATTTGTTGCAAAATATCTTATCTTTGGTTTAATCTAGAATTTTTTAGAATATGCAAGACTCTTATTCACTATTGTTCATGCGATATCATTTCCTTCCGATTCGTTCAACAATATTTCTTGGAAACAGGTTGCACGCGCAGGCTCTTACACTTGCTGCATTAGCTGGTGCTGCCGTAGTTGAGTATTATGATCACAAGACAGGAGCAAAAGCAGAGCGTGTGGCTAAGTTCCTCGAACTTCATCAACAGCCACACAAGGATTGAACTCCTTTGGTCGCATAAATCCAAAAAAAATGAAACCATAGCTGTCACCAGTTTTGCCCGTGCCCAAGAAGATGAACACACTTATTAGCACATGGCTAAAAACCATGAGTATTCTTTTGAAGACCCTAAATTTATTACTCGAGTCTAGCGTTTTATGTGTACATGAACCTTGGTTTTCTGAAAGGAATAAAAAGATTTGAAGCTGGTTTAAAGCGTATGTTTGCTACTTCAGATTATTCTGCCTTCTTTTGTTAAATGTTGGCTGGTTACAAGTTACAACAGAGCTTTTTGAGTAGCCAACTTAAATGTATATTTTCTCATATACAAAGCAATTTGAGGCAGCCTTCACCTCTGGATTTTGATCAGACGAAACTCGAATATCGTGTTGAAATTACGGTTTCGAACTATAGGGATATTATAAATTAGGAGTTGTAAGACAAGAATAGTCTTGATATGCTACATCGATCCTCTGATGATTGTAGGACACTTGTAGGTCAAGATCGGATCATCCTTTATCAGTCTTTAAAAATTGATAATAGTTCATAAAGCAAGTTTTCACGTCAGATCAAAGAGCATTTTCATGTCCACAAAATATATTTTTGTTCTCCTTGATTTTTTTTGGCATATCAGCGATGAGCTTTTGTTAAATTACTATTACAAAGCATCGTACGTATTAAAATGGAATTTGGTTCGTGAGACGAACGAATGATTTATGATTGAATGAAGCATGATTTTCCTAATTTTTAGAAATTGAATCAAATGTGATGCGTAATAATTTTATATATTCTCAATTAAACAAATTAAGTGACATAAGATCCTGATTATTAGCAATGACCAAAAAAAGAGTCAGATAATAAATACCAAAACAAGTTGATTAATCCCCTTGAATTCTATTGGTGGTCGATCGAAAGAAAATGTCGTTAAAAAAATGTATTTATTCAAAGCACACACACTTGATGGATAAAAAGAAGTTAACATAGAAATTAAAACGGACATCAGCAAGAGTAACGCCACAGGCAGCGATCTTGCGCCGACATTTAATGTCTCCCCGCCATCTTGGATCTCACCATTTCTCTAACTCACACAAAATGTATCTGAATTCAGACATGCACATGCATTAATATTATTCTGTCTGCATCAAATTTTCAACCTTAATTTTGATGCCACCTTCTGTTTTCTGCAGCTAGCTCTCATATTCTACATTCGGATTAATGTTTCCTTCATTTCATCGTTAAAATGTTCTGAACTTGTTTCGTTTTGGATTTGATATCGTATCGCTTGTTTCCAATATTTGTGATCAGAAGGTTAAAAAATGGGGAGTGATCAGTTTTCCAATATAAGCTACGTGAAGAAACATCAAAAGAGAATTTGTGTGGCGTACCCTTTTCTTTATATGTTTAGAGAGCAAAGATTTGTGTTTTTTTTGGTTGGGATTGCCATAGCTTGTGTGGCTTTCGCCGTCATTAGTCCTTCGAATTTGCCTCCGGAGAGTGAAAGGATCTGGCTTTCTGATGATTCGGTGCCGGTTCCTCGGAGGGTTGCTTACGAATTACACGATGGATTCGGGCACCGGAGCATAGGTATTATTAGCTATTAAGATATTTGAATTCTTGAAATTGAATTTGGAGTTATACTTCTAATGTATCTCTTAATTTGGTTTAGGAATTTTAATTAGCTCTTTTTTTCTTGATAAGCTGATGGATTTTAACGTTTTCTCCATTTTCTGTAGGGGTCATTATTCTGTTTATTCCATGATTTTGATCCCAAACTTGGAGGATTTCATAAAATCTCTGCTCTTTATGATATGTTTGAGCCTTGAGTTAGATTATGATTAATCAAATTGATTTCTTTGTTTGATTTGAGTGCTTTTGTGGATGTGATTTATCTTTGTTCTATAATCTCTTCAGGTGGGAAGGTTCCTTTAGGTTTGAAAAGCAAAAGTTTGCGGGTTTTGGTCACCGGTGGAGCTGGTTTCGTCGGGAGCCATCTGGTGGACCGTTTGATGGCTCGGGGAGACAGTGTAATCGTCGTTGATAACTTCTTCACTGGAAATAAGGAAAATGTTCTGCATCATTTCGGAAACCCGAGATTCGAGCTCATTCGGCACGATGTAGTCGAGCCCATTATGCTAGAAGTGGATCAAATTTACCATCTGGCCTGCCCTGCATCTCCAGTGCATTACAAGTATAACCCAGTCAAGACCATCATATCCTCTCCTTTGTTGTGTTTTTTTTCATTTATCACCCAATTCTTGAACTTTTACACTAATCAGTAATCTTCACAATGTGATTATGCATTTGAAGTTTTGAAAAACAAACAAGAAATATGTTATGTCCTGGTAAGATTTTTTTTTCTTGACTGTATTCTCCTGAGATCACAAAACAAATGTGATGGGAACACTGAATATGTTGGGATTGGCAAAAAGGGTCGGCGCTCGTTTTCTTCTAACGAGCACCAGCGAAGTGTATGGCGATCCTTTGGAGCATCCTCAAGCCGAGACCTATTGGGGCAATGTCAATCCCATTGGTGAGTCATCTCAAGGAACTCCATTTTCTCAAGATAGTCCTAACCATTTCTCTAGCAGATAGAACAGTTGCATATTCATCTTGTTTTGCGTTGATCGATTTCTGGGTAGGCGTAAGGAGTTGCTATGACGAGGGAAAGCGTACAGCCGAGACCTTGACCATGGATTACCACAGAGGACTCAATCTTGAGGTAACATATTCATCAGGACTCAGAATCAATACAACAATAGATTTGGTTTTCACATTTTATTTGTGTGTACGTACTACTTTTATCCAGGTGAGAATTGCTAGGATTTTCAACACTTATGGGCCTCGCATGTGCATAGATGATGGGCGTGTCGTTAGCAATTTCGTCGCTCAGGTCTTGTAAAAAACCAGAGAACATTCAATTCTGATATGAAATTGTGTGTCATCCAGTAGTGTATAGTAATTTTCTATTTAAATTTTGTTAGGCCTTAAGAAAGGAGCCATTGACTGTTTATGGGGATGGAAAGCAAACCAGGAGTTTCCAATATGTTTCTGATCTGGTATGCAACCATCTGTTTCTTGCATAAAGTTAACCAAGACATACACTTTCATTAATAACCGATCGCGGTTTATGTGAACAGGTTGAAGGTCTGATGCGACTAATGGAAGGCGATCACGTAGGTCCATTCAATCTTGGGAACCCTGGCGAATTCACCATGCTTGAACTAGCTCGGGTAGACTCTTACACCATCACAAAGTTTCCGCGGACTTTAGAATCCTTGTTAAGGTGCTTTCGAAAAAAATTGATCATGTGTTATCCATGCAGGTGGTACAAGATACAATTGATCCAAACGCGAGGATCGAGTTTAGGCCGAATACAGAAGATGATCCCCACAAGAGAAAGCCAGACATATCGAGGGCCAAGAAGCTTCTCGGATGGCAACCGAACGTGCCTTTAACGAAGGGACTTCCGCTGATGGTTTCGGACTTCAGGCAACGTATATTTGGAGATCAGAAAGATCGAACAAGCTCGTAGATTCTTACATTTTTATGAGATGAGAAAAGACCGTAAGAAGAAGCTATAGAGAAAATGGAATAATGCATGGAAAATTCAAATGCAGTTCTTAATTTATAGAGTAATAATTATGTTAGAATATACAGTAGGCTGGTGAAGAACGTAGATTTGAAGTAAATTTTTTGACAGCAAATTAACCAAATTCTATGTTTTGACAGCTGTGGATAAGTGTTAGATTGATTTAACCTCATTTTAAGTGTATATACATATATATATTTCGAGTCTTAATTTACGTAGCATGCATATATTTCGAGTCTCTATTTATCCCAAATAGCTTGTGAATATGTATGAATAATTCGAGTCGAATCGAAACTCGAATCATTATATTCAGCTTAATTCAATTTGTTTACACCTCTATATCATAATCTTCGTAGGCGATAAAACATTGGAATAGCTGCCCATATCTTTGAGGTTGTGCTTGGATTAAAGTATTTCAAATCCATGGATTTCGATTATAATTTTAGTGTTAACAATGTAACATAGAGAAATCTCAAATTTATAAATTAATTATTTACCCATTACTTAAATGGATTAAAATGAATTTTAAATCATCACTTTATTGAATGAACTTAAAATTCATCCTAACTACCATGAATTACCATATAAACATAAAAGAAGTGGATTTGATGTTTGTGGTGCTACTTTTCTAAACAACAAAAATGTATTTGAAATTCATAGATTTGAAATACTTCTATTCAAGCGGAAAAGGTTTTACCATATTGATTGATGTAGCGGAAGCATATATTGGATTAGCTTGTTAATTAATTAATACAGAATACGATAAAAATGTTGGAAATCATTGAAAAAAGCATTTGAAAATAGTTTTTATTCAATGATAAAACTGTTTGTTAATCCAATTCAAACCAAGAAAAAAAACTGTTTAATTATTAATCAAATTCATGTCCTTATTTATAGAACACACATACAATAATTACCCGGAAATATTCTCAAAAGTTAAACTTATTTAATAGCGAATTTCATCTGTTGAGTTATTGTCAAAACAAAAATGGAACAAAAAAAAAAATTCAAATTCGAAGGGTTTGAATGAAGGAAATTTGTTCGAAATATCACTGGGCTAATAGTGTGGCGGCAAATTTTTATTTTTATTTCTATTTCTATTTCTATTTTTATTTTTATTTATAATCAAAATATCCCATTTTTCCTTCCAAATGATCCCCAAATGATATAGTTCAAAACTTGCTAGTTTAAAATTTGAATATTATCTATTTTAGCTTTGGTGATAGCGAATATGTGTATTATGTGATTACTTTACATTCTGCATTTTATAATATATAATAATGATTATCATAATAAGATAACTTACACTGTAAAAACTTTTATAAATTAATAATATCAAGATCATAAAATTTTATTAATCCAGAAGGGTATGATGTAGCACTGGAAGTTCTATATCATTTACTAAACAAATGTTCTCGTATTATTCAAGTGAAAATGGATGTGTTCACGAGTGCAAAACTTAAAAGAAATTATATATAACGCAATTGAAAATTTTATTAATGACGATGAAGTTGAGGATGATAATATATCTTTGGAACTACTTACTCCAAAGAAATATTTATAGAGAAAATAACTCTTCACAGTTTTTCGTTACAGTTCGAAAATGCAACACCAAAGTTTTTGGATGAAATGAGAAAAGTCAGAGATGAAATTCAATAGTTCAAAAATGAAACACAAGAGCTTTTGAATGAAATGAGAAAAATTAGTGATGAAATTCAATTAAGATTACATTTAAGTTAAAATTGAATTTTAGAAAAAAACAAATAACAATAACATCAAATTTACTAACTTGTCCTAGTTATATTTGTAAATTTAGAGAATTATTAATTTATGATATTGATGGGATAATATATTATATCAGCATCTCCCGAATATCTATTATCTTATTAATTTATCGAAATTATTGATTTAATAAACCGACCCAAGTCGGACTGTAAAATTATTAATTCATCGAGCATTAATTTAGAGAGATTTTTACTATAGTGTAAATATCGCTTAAAAATTAGGAAAATTATAATATTAGTCATGTAAGTAGGTCTGATTTTGGTTTTAGTCATATAACTTTTCAAGTTTGATTTCAGTTCAGTCACTTGGATTTTTGTTTTGTTTTGTTTTGTTTTTGTTTTGATGCTTTATCATCGAGAGTCACTAAATCAAAGTATCAAACCAATATTATTTATTTGACGTCGATGTTCTCTGATAAGACTCGTGTGGTTAGAAATAATCTTATATCACACATATTAATTAAAATATACCTAATCAAAATAAAACAATACGTCAAGTTTTTTTCCCTCCGATTTGTGAATATCTATTGCCCTTTTTTTATTTTTCACTTTATTTTTGCGTAATAGATTTTAATTTGTGTAACATATGATTAATTCTTTTCAAATGAGCCATATAGAAAATTATCAGTGTCAATTAAGTAATATTCGATTGGTTTAATGACTTCCGATAAAAAAAGACCAAAACAAAAAAAAAATCAAGTTATTGGACTAAGACCAAACTTTGAAAATTTATAGGACTAAAACAAAAAATAAATTAACTTACATGACTAAAATTGCAATTTTTCCTAAAAATTATATCTCCTCCTATCTTTTTTTTTTTAAAAAAAGATAGGGGCACAAATTTCAATAATGTAAAGAGAAGGGGTTAATCTGCAAAATGTAATAAATTAAAAAGTAAAAATTAATTTGGTACATGAAATAGTGACTAAATGTCAAATTGATATACGAACTTTTGTTAATGACTTAATTGGTACATCTTCATCTGATTTTGACCAAATTATGATGAAGAAAATGATATAATAGTCTTTCGATAATATAAATTAGTTAAAACAATAATATTATTTTGTTTCAAAACTAGCTTCATCATTTTTGTCCGTCAGAAAAACCGAGAACGATTTTTAATTTATTATTAGTCATGTTCTCTTATAAAATTATTGTGTTAATTAAATAAAATTTTAATTTTTTATTTGTTGATTAAAAAATATGTGGTACATTATGGTGGAATTTAATTGATGCTTTGATGAGTTTTTCTTTTAAATACTGGCATAATCGCACACGCAACTATAAAATCATACAATATATTTAATATTGTATGTAATATATAAATATTATTTTTTCAATAATATTTAAATTTATTTTTTAACATTTATAAAATAATATAAAAATAAATTAATTTTTTTTTATCAATTTATCTTATCTACAATTTTTAGTTGAGAAAAATATGAAAATTTGAAATATCAAAATTTAAAAAAAAAAAAAATAAATAAAAATAAAATTGTAATATTTATATTATATAAGGACAATTTCGGCAATTTAAAAGATGATGTCTAAGGGGAGATTCTTTATATATAGGGAGAGATAAGGGCAATTTCGGTAATTTAAAAGATGGTGTCTAAGGGGAAGATTGTTTATATATAGGGAGAGATAATTGAAATTATTTTTTAGTAGAACTTACGTTATATTTTTTTAAAAAATAAATACATTTTTACATAGTTAAAATATTAAAAAATATTTTATCACAATAACTATTTATTTCATATATTTTTTTCAAAATATTTTGATTAAATTATGTATACAAAAATAAGAATTTTAGCTAAATTTTTTTTATTTATCTTCTATGGTATCAATTTATTTATTTACGATTATTTAGATATTGTATGCCTTAATATCATTTATCTAATCCTTCTCGTTGAAATATATAATCTATTTAATCTATCTAATATAATAAATATTATGTACAAATAAAAATTTTAATCAAATCAATTTTTACGTATAAAATATTATATAAAAATACATCTAATTAAAGTTAAAAATGTATTTTTTGTAATAAAAGGCAAATTGGCCATTTTACATAAATATCACCAAAAATTGACCAAAATTCTATAGATATGTACCAATTAAGTCATTAACAAAAGTTCGTATATCAATTTGACATTTAATCAATAGTCCTTGTACCAAATTAATTTTACTCATAAAATAAAAAAAGATAGGGGCACAAATTTTAATAATGTAAAGCCGAGGGGTTATCTACAAAATGTAATATTGTTGCCTCTGTATACTATCCCTAGCTTTCCAAGAATATATTCGTGCTTGCTTATTTCTCCGCTCTTCAAACGTATTTAGAGAACCCTCCGACGGCTGCTGTGCGGCGAAGGTTAGCCCTTTATCTTGTTCTGTGAGGTTTCAGATTTCTCGCACCGTTTCATTTTTTCTGTAATTATTTCTAGGTTTTTACAAGTGGGTTTTGTGTGTGTCTGTCTGTGTGTTCGTGCATGTTTTCGGAAATTTCTTGATGGACTCTTGTATATTGTAATTTGAGCTACGTATTTCTTGATTTGTGTGGTGGGTTTTTTTATACTATCGGATTGGGTTTTGGGAAATTAGGGTTTTTGGAAGATGATTTTCTAAATCTTTATGAAGTTGGGATTGATGGATGCGTGTGTATTGAATTTGAAGGATTAGGGGTTTACAAGTTGATGGAATTGCTTGATCATTGCCTTGATTTTTATGTTTTCTTTATTTGAATCTCATTGTACCTCAAAGCTGCAAACGCAATTTACTGCCTTTAGGTTATCTCTCTGTGCGTCTAATTATGTTTGAAATGTGTGTCATTGTTCCGTGGTTTTCCGAGATTACTTGAAGAGCTTCAAGGTTATATTCCAAAGTTTCGAATTTTTTATACTTTAGGTGGCTTCACTCATATTCGGATTGGATTTTTGAAACTGGTTCTGATCATTTTTCAGGTGAAATAACTGAATGTTGATGTCTGTCAATTTGGGTGATTTAGGCTTTAGGAATTTCTTTGAATGACAAATTTTAAGTTGCGTTGATTGTTTATCATTTATTTGCTATTTTTTATTTTTATTTTTCAGTATGAGTTGTTTAATTGGTCTGTGTTAACTTGGGAAATGTATTTTTTAGTTTATGATGGTGGGGATGATGGATTTCTTTTTTGGTGGTCATTGATTATGTATTTATGTTGCAATGGCTTCTGTTTAAATTAGTACAGTTTCCAAGTTGAATGAGCTATTGAATACATTTTGAGCTTCTACGATATATTGTGAGAATAGAGATATAAAATGGCTTCAGCTTATACTTCTCTGTATATCCTTAGCCATCATGTCTTAAAATTTCATCAGGTTAAACTTGCAAACTGATGTTTGTATTTAGATCTTAATTCTATGCTACCAGATTGGCCATTCAAGCTAATTCCAATGACTTTTTGGTACAGACTATTCAGAGCTTTCCAAGGTTATTCCCTCTGCACGAAATTGTACATTTTGGTATTTAGTGAAAGAAACAAGACTTGCCAGAATGTCTAAAAAGGGGTTGATGGAGCAGGACTTAAGTAAGTTGGATGTGACAAAACTACATCCACTCTCGCCTGAGGTTATATCTCGTCAGGCAACAATAAACATAGGTTAGCTTGTTTCAATTATATTTTGAATTGCTTTATACGTACTATGATTATTGTTACATCTTTAATAAGTTTACAGTTTACTGATCCCACGTTCTTAACTTACTTCCTCCAGGGACAATTGGTCATGTGGCTCATGGGAAGTCAACAGTTGTAAAAGCCATATCTGGTGTCCAGGTATATCAATCATTTGCTTGAACTTTTGAGTTTCGAATGCATGCTTGTTGTGGCATTTAGAGTACTGTGAGCAGTGAGGATCCTGACAACTCACTATTTAATTTCAAAATCATCGGTTGGATAGATATGAATTGGGCCATATACTGACTGGTTTAATTACCTTGGAATATGGTCAGTTTAAGTACTTTTGATATTTTTATGGTTGCACCTGTTAGAGGACATCACCGGCTACTAAAGTTTATGGCAGTAGAACTTTTAATGGTTTGTAACTGTATCCACCTAAGTTCCTACCCTTTTCAAGTGTTATTCTCAGAAATCATGTGTTCATTATATTCATACATCTTGGGTCGTATATGCTATAAAATACTATGTATGAATCAAAGTTATTTCAATTTGGAATGCCTTTTATCTGCAGACTGTTCGCTTTAAAAATGAATTGGAACGTAATATTACCATCAAGCTTGGATATGCCAATGCAAAAATATACAAGTGTGAAGATGATCGGTGCTCTCGACCCATGTGCTACAAGTAAGTCTGGCAATGCGGTTTATTGTTGTGAATTTATTTCCTGGTTCATTTTGTTAATACTAATTTCATAATTTGTATTTCTTTTCAGAGCATATGGAAGTGGAAAGGAAGACAGTCCAATGTGTGATGTGCCTGGCTTTGAAAACAGCAAGATGAAATTACTTAGACATGTCTCTTTTGTCGATTGTCCGGTAATGTTTCCCTATGGCTATGTGACGATATTTTGTTGTAGATAACTTAGATAAGAGTATTTATTAGTCTCAGTGAAGTTTTATTGTGATATGTATTTGTGAACCAAATCTTTCAACTGGGATTCAAGTATATTTATATTCATGGAAAAAATGTTCTGATGCGGCAGGGTCACGATATTCTCATGGCTACAATGCTTAATGGTGCTGCAATCATGGATGGAGCTTTACTTCTCATAGCTGCCAATGAGAGTTGTCCTCAACCTCAGACGTCAGAGCATTTAGCTGCTGTTGAAATTATGCGTCTTCAGCACATTATAATACTTCAAAATAAAGTTGATCTAGTCCAGGAAAATGTTGCCATCAACCAGCACGATGCCATTCAGAAATTTATTCAGGTTGATTGATGCATGTGAATGCGATTCAAATTTCATTGCTGCATGCATTTAACAATATTTTCCATATTTTTCTACAGGGAACTGTTGCAGATGGTGCACCAGTGGTACCAATTTCTGCGCAACTGAAGTATAATATTGATGTTGTAGCTGAATATATTGTGAAGAAAATCCCCATTCCAGAGAGGAACTTCATTTCACCACCAAATATGATTGTAATCCGGTCCTTTGATGTCAATAAGCCTGGTTTTGAAGTTGATGAAATCCGAGGTGGTGTTGCTGGTGGAAGTATTCTGAAGGTAGATTTTCTTTTATTACGTATAACTTCGAAAAACAAATATTTGATTGCAGAACACATGGTCTTATCCTTACAGGACTTTACTTATTCAGTTCTTTTTTCTGACTGCTAAGTTTCTGTCTGTGGCGATTGTTTGTATGAAGTTGAAATGCCTTGAAAATGGTTCTTCAGTAGGTAGATATCATATTCAGTTTATCATTAATAGGTACTCTCAAATGGGAAGAAAGGTCCGGATATGAGCCATTTGAACATAACTTAAGGCCATATTGATGAAATATGATTGGAATTGTGTACCTAGAATCCAAACGCGTGAATTGATAAAAAACAGAAACCATCTTTTTACCAAATATTGAAATTCATGGCAGTAGGCCCAATTATAATATTTGTACTTTTAAAAAATAATCACTCCCTTCTTTTAGATATCTGAAAAGTAAACTCGTGCAACCTAATTGGCCAACTGACACAGTATGATAAAACTGCCGGATTACTCTTGCAGGGTGTTTTGAAGGTAAATCAATTTATTGAGGTCCGTCCAGGTATTGTTGTCAAGGACGAAAGTGGAAACATAAAGTGCACCCCTATATACTCCAGAATAGTCTCCTTGTACGCTGAGCAAAACGAGTTACAGTTTGCCGTTCCTGGAGGCCTTATTGGAGTTGGAACGACCATGGACCCTACACTTACTCGTGCGGATAGGTTGGTTGGCCAGGTTCTTGGAGAGGTCGGATCTCTCCCTGAAGTGTACGTCGAACTAGAGGTAAATTTCACTACTTCAAGCAGCTCCAACTTCTTGGCAAATTATGTTTGATGCTGTATTTTCCTGATTGAATATAGCTTTTTGCATGTAAACTTGTCATCTGAAATCCCATTTGAATACAAGTTCTTTTGCTGAACAATATACTTCACTACAGGTTAATTTCTTTTTGCTGCGTCGCCTGCTGGGTGTTAGGACAAAGGACACAGAGAGACAGGGTAAAGTCTCGAAACTGGCCAAGGGAGAGATTCTTATGTTAAACATAGGATCTATGTCAACAGGGGCTCGTGTTGTTGCAGTCAAGAACGTTTTTGCAAAACTACAACTCACTTCCCCAGTGTGCACCAGCAAAGGAGAGAAAATCGCTTTGAGTCGGAGGATCGAGAAGCACTGGCGTCTTATTGGCTGGGGTCAGATTCAAGCTGGTATTACTCTTGACATCCCACCCTGCCCCATTTAAGCGAACTATCTGGTTTACACAAGAAAACGAAAAAAGCAGACGGAGCCAAGAGAATTTGATACAGAGATGTGGGAAGGCAGAAAATTGCGGGGAACATTTTTTGTTCGATGGAAGTTGATATATTGTTTGGATTTTCGGATACTCTTTTCTATTTAATTTTTTTTTTTTTTTTTTTTTTTTTCCTGTCATGACGATTTTTCGCATTTGTATTCAGTTTTGGAGTCGGTATTGAATCTATTGGATGTTTGAGTTCTTTCTTTGGGCATAACATTCTTGACCCTAATAATGATTAATTTGAATCAACTGATTAAAAATTTATGGTTTTGAAACATAAATTAATTGATTTATGGTACTTTTCGTTAAAAAATACATAGTTATATTATGGGCAACTTACAAATCACTCCCCAAACCAAATTTAACTGTGTTTACTCCTTAGTTGGTTAAAACTTTGTTTCAACTCTCTACTGCTTAAATTGTTTTAAAAATGCCCTTATTCTTAATTTGAATCGTTATTAGTACTTGATTTATCAGTTGTTGAATCTGATTCAAAATCTGATTCACCTGAGTCATCAAGATAATAAATGTTTTATCGTCGGATGAAAATTTAATTGTTTCTACGGGATATAATCCAATAGTATATAATTCTTCAAGAAGTTTAACTTTATTTTTCTTTTCGTTTCGTTTTGGACATTCATTCGCATAATGTTCTTCTTCATTGCACAACCAACATGTGCAATTATTTCCTTTACCCTTTGGGCAAGATGGTTTTTTGTTATCAAACTTTTTATAAAATCTTTGTCAATAAAGTTTTCTGAAGAAATTCTTTCTGAATTTCTTTTTCTTATAAGGGATGAATTTCCTGAATTTCCTATTAAAAGATTTATAAGGTTTATTTGTTTTATTTTGTTTCTGTCGTTTTAGATGTTTGTATGACATGTTTGTTTTACAACCATATTCTTTTACTGTGAATTCCATTTTGTCACAGCAAAGTTTATTTTTTTGTTTGTAGAATTTGAAAATTCTTTTATTTAACGTTACTTCATGACATTTCTTTGTTATTATATCTTTGATGAATTTAATAGCTCATCCCAAGGTTTTTGCGTAAGGGCTAGTTAAAAATTCATCTTTACTATTTATTGGAATATTAGGTATTTTATTAAAAATACTTAATTTATAATGTTCATTTTTATCAGAGTCTATTAATTGATAATAGCTTGTTTCATAATCACAAATAAATTCTTTTAGATAACATAAATTGCATAATTTGATATTATCCAGGATGAAAATTGCTCTATTCTGTTCTATGTTTTTGGCTACCAAATTGGCATCATTGTTTGATACTCCTAAAAATTCTTGGTACAAGGCATCAACAAATAGTTCGAAATATCGATGTCATGTCATTCTTTGTGGTAGATTAGTAATTACCAGGTTTTCAGCCCAAATTCTTACTGCTCCTACCAATGTCATTTTTATCATTCCATGATTTAATACTTGGACGTTCTCACTTTTATCTAATAGTGGTGTTAATTGAATTTGTACTGATAGTTCATTTGTCCAATGATCTATCCTTGATTTTCTTTCCTTAGTAGTAGAACATCCTAAATCTAGAATATTTTGTTTTACAAATCTTGATGTTTTTGATTCTCCGAGAATATCTCTAACATCTTTATATGTTCCAGAATATTGGTCCTTATTGTATTCGAATTCTTCATTTTTAGTTACACTACCACTGTCCTACATTCATTCGTAATTGTGGTCTAGATTCATCTTCTGATTCTGATTCTGAAATATCCATATCTCTATATTGTTCTGTTTTTTGATGAGAATGATATAGTTCTTCTGTATTTATTCCTATTTGTTTATAATCAGTTGATCTGTTTCACTAAACATCTCCATACTTAGTTTTTCCATAAATAAGGCGATTTCTATACCATGATTCAATTTTGAATGGTGGTTCTTATTCCAATTTTCTTTTTCCTTTATCTATTGGAAGAATTTCCTTAAGGTAGTTTAATATCATTACTATGTCTTTCTTGTTCTATTATTAGTCTAGTCGTGGCTAAGTCAATATATTCTTTGAAATTCTTTTCTAACTCTTGTATTGCTAGATTAATCTTGCTAATTTTATTTTCTAATACTTCCAAATATTTTTCTAATTTTATTAAGGATGTCATTACGATGAGGTTGATTCATTAACAATAGCTTGTTTAATTTTAAGAATATTCTGATTCATTGTTCCAATCTTTTCAAAGATATCTTCATCATTTTCAGCGAATGATAATGATCTCCTTGGTAAAGAATGTTTCGTTATTTGAAGGTCATCTGAACTCCATCTTTTATGGGGATTTATTTCTTCAATAAATACTTTCTTGGGTGTTTCAACCCTTGTGATGTCTTTGAAAGATCGTTAGAATCTCGATCATTTCTTTAGATTGTGAATTGTGCGAATGCACACTATTTGATAATGCTAATCCAACAACATAATGTATGTTGATTGGTGCATTTCCTAATCTCATTAGATCCTTTCTTTTAAAATGGTATTCGAGTGTTAAAACTCTGTTAATATCCTTATCCTGAATAGAAACTGAGAATTACGGATATAAATAAAATTTAAATTTTGAATAACATAAATTTCCTATAATCATTCCTAATATAGAATCTTCATAGTTGTTTATTCGTTTATCTCGTACAACAATTTTAATTGGTGAATCAATTTCTTTCCTAAAATGAGCTGAAACTATTATTTCAAGTCCTCCGATAAATATATGTTTTAGTTTATTTCTTTCAGATTATTTTGCTCGTTTCATAATTGACTCCACCTCTGTTGCTGTTAGAAGTAGTATTTCATTTTTATGTTCAATATTTATCCGTAAAGATTTTTCTTTTGTTTTTAGAGAATAAAATATATGATTATTTCTCGGGTTTAATGTTTGAGATATTTTAGTAAAAATTCCTTGACTGATTAGCAATTGTTGCGAAGAACTGCCATTTTTAAGTTTCTCAATTTCTAAAACCTTTTGTTGATTGAATGTGATATTTAAATCATATTCTTTATTATTCTCAAACTCTTCGATTTCTAGATCTGCCATCAATAAATAACAGAAGATCTTTTTTTTTTTTTTGAGATCTATTAGTCTTTGTTCAATATCTGCTATATCTTGAATTATTAAATCATCTTCTTCAAGATTAGAAGAGTGATTTAGGGCTATTTCATGAGCCTTTAATTGTTCTTTAGTCAATATATTCTAAAACTAATATTATTAGTAGCCAGATTAAATATGCTAAGTTTATATTTTGATCGTACTTAAGTACATCTCTTATTGATCCAACATTTTTGTTCTTGAATCTCATTTCTAGATCTTGTAAACATATTTGTTTCTTTAAATGTTTCTTCAAATTCTTTTCCTAGAGGTGATTTGGATTTCTTAGATCCTGATGCCATAAATATTTTAGTAGGTCTCTTTAATTAATAACATGACTTTGATACCAGATTGCAAAAATTACGGAATTAATCATGATTGCGGAAATTATGGAATTAATAATTATAATCATAATTAATCTATATCTTGTAAACTGCCTCTTCTAGTTTGTTCAATTAATTTGGATTCTAAATAACATATTAATTGCTTCATGAGATTATATTCTTCGTATGTCAAAAAGTATAATGGATCTGTGTTTGTCATATTTTTAATTTGATCTTCTAAGTCTTGAAGCTTTTTATTTAAAATGCGTATTTCTAGTTTAATAGTCATTCCAGGCATGTTTTTGATACCAGGTTATAACATATAAATGACAAAATTTATTTATAACAGATAAATGATTTAAATCCAATTTGGTTCAATTCATTAGTTACTCTTATGAATTTTAATTGATAAATTGATTCGAAAATAGTTAAATCAAAATTATTTATATGAATTTCATGAAATATATCATATTCATGATCATCTTCTGTTTCAAACCAATTTTTAATTATTAATTTTCCATTTCTTATAAAGGATAATGACATAATTTGTTTGGATTAATATCACAAAGAATTGTAATCAAAAGATTAAGTTATACCTTGTCTATTGTCTTCGATTTTCTTGATTCGGCATAGGCTCAACCCTTCTAATCCTTTTTCCACTACCTGTGTATTTCAGCGACACTCCTTATATAGAGGAGTTTACAGGGTTGAAAACGCGTGAAACGATAAGACGCGTAAAGAGATAAGATTCTCTTTACTCTTACAATAAATAAAAGTGATGAGGGACCACTCATCGACAATGCATAATGAAAAACAGTTCATTTCTCGTTTGAATGGATGCCTTTACACGTGATGTGGTCCATGATTATAGTTTTATTACATTGATTCACTGTCTGTATCACTGGTGGCTTCAAACCACTTCTTTATTGTTTTCTCTTCTTTGACAGTTGTTTCCTCTGTCTTTTATTCTGTCTTTAGGCAATGTCCACATTTGTGAGTGCAAATCATTGTACCTAATTTTTTTCATAATATCTATTGAGTTTCTCTAGTCATATCAACCCTGGCTTCATAGATCGGAGCTTCAATCTCTTTATGTCCAGTTAATAAAATTTTACTTGATGAAAAATTTATTTTAACCTTTGAATTCTCATCAATCTTTCCGGTTTTTGAGATCATGTCAATTAATGTCTTTATTCTTATCTCAGGGAATGTTGAGATATTCATGACTGGTTTCTCTTCATTTGATCCTTCGAATAAGAACTTTTCTTTATTACTTCTTCACTGGATGTATACCGTTGGTTGGTAGAATTTATTACTATCCCAATTCGGAAGAGTTGAATGAATATTTAATGTTAATACTGGATCATCCTTGAAGACTTCTTTCTTAAATTGAATAATACAATTTCTCAGTTGATATGAAAATAGTTCTATATCTTGATTGTTTGGACTGACTTCCAATCCGCTTAATAATACATTTGTAAAGAATCTTGCGACTTCATGCGCTGGAGCACCTTGCAATGTTCTTGCTCTGGATATATTTTGTGTCACTAGTTTGTAGCCAAAATCCTGCGGATGGTTTGACTATTCTCAAATAGTTTAATGTTTCAAAGAACTCAGTCTTGAATTTTTATGCAAAATTTGTTTTTTAAAAAAGTTGTTTTTGTGGTCGCAAATTGACCATCTTTCTTTCTATTTTTTCAAGGGCAGTTTTAAACGTCCTTTCTTATTTTTTCTCGGTGCTGGCTGTGTCCACCATTTTTTTTCCTTTTCTTTGTTGTCAGTGTTGGCTGTGACCACTGACTGTTTCTCATTCATCTCTATTATTTTATCAAATAGAGTTGCTATTTTGATTGGTATTTTTGGTGAGGATGATGATGATGATGATGATGATGATGATGATGATGAGGTTGTCATCTTTTCTTTTATCCTCTTAATTTTTCCGATTACATTTTTTTTATTTATTGAAGAATCTGAATTTCTTCATCTATGTCGATCAATTGTTCTTCTAATTGATTTAATTGCTCCATCCTGCACAAGAAAACATATTTATATATATATAATGGTTAGTAACTTAGCTTTTTATCGTGAGTAAATCGGATAGTTTTATTATGCGTATCATTGAATTTATGAATTCTTTTGCAAGAATTGAACCAATCTTCATAAATGAGATTGATTAATTTACTCATAAAGTAATTCATGTTTCTGAATATAAATCTCATTTTGTCAATTTATATTCTCCATGTTTTCTAAGGCATGTTCGGATGATTTGAAGCCATAAAATAATTCATGTTTCTGAATATAAATCTCATTTCATCAATTTATATTCTCCATGCTTTCTGAGGCATGTTCGGATGACTCGCAGTCATTTTCTGGATCACTTAGAATCTCTTTTGTTATTCCGTTACTACGAATAGTATAATTTGGATGAAGTTATCTGGTTAATGCATCGGTTAATGAGTTATCCGTTTCTTTGACATGCTGGATCTCGAATTGATAATGGTTCAATTCCAATTGTCATCTAATTAACCGTGCTGCATTTCTTGATATTTTTCTTGATTTGAAATATGTTAAATTCATATTATCCGTTCTTACTAAAAATGGTTTAGAGATAAGATAAATTTCATAAGTTCTAATTGTAAATATTAGAGCTAATAATTCTTTTTCATTTGAGTGATAATTTAGTTGTGCGCCTTGAAAGGTTCCTGATGTATAATTACATAATTCTTCATAATTCCTGGTAGCTGTTTTAGTTAATTCTTCTAAATTTTTTTCTCATGTATAAGCTTTTAAACATGCTCCCCAGTATTCATCTGACACATCTGTTTCAATTATTATTATATCTTTATTTGAAGGAAAATATAACTCGGAAAGATTAATAATTATTTTTTTAATAGTATCTTATTTTGACCATTTTCATTTATAGTCCTGTTTAAGTTTTGCCTGAAGAGGTTTTCTAATCTCTGAAAGTTTCTTAATATAATTTTCAGAATATGTTAATAATCCTAAAAATCTTCTTAATTGATCTTTATCCTTGATTTCACTAGGGAAGTCATGAATTTTCTTAAGTATATGCTGTTGTAGACAATGTTTTCCGTCTTCTATTTGTAATCCTAGATAATTTATTTTCGTTTTAAACAATTGTGCTTTCCTTTCGGAAAGTATAATTCCATCTTTATGACAAATTTCTAATACTGTCATGAGGTCTTTATAATGTTGATCTAATATTTTCGAGTAAATTAATATGTCATCTATATAAACACAATAAAATCTACATATGATTTAAAAGATTCATCCATATATCTTTGAAAAATACCTGGGGCTTATTTAAGTCCGAAAGGTAATACAGTCCATTGATATTGTCCTTTTGGACAACTGAATGCTGTAAGAAATTGTGTTTGTGGATTTAGCTGAATTTGCCAGAATCCTGATTTGCAATCTAAACTGGAGAAATATTTCATTCCTCCTATATAAGATAGTAAATCGTTTTTGTTCGGGATGTAATATCCATCCATAATTGTTGCATTATTCATTTTTCGATAATCAATCACGATTCTTTTCTTATCAGTCTCTTTCTTACTGATATAAAAGGATGGTAAAGAGTGTGGACTTTTGCTTGGAATGATTATTTTAAGTTTGAGTAATTCTTGAACCTCCTTTTTGAATATTTTTTCATCACCCATGCTGCATCTTCTTGGTGTTTCACGGATTGTGATATTAGGGTCTTTAAGTTTTATTGAGGCAATAAATTGTTTCTTTTCTTAATTTTATCCTGAGGATTTTCAGAACAAATATCATGAAATTTTTTCATGATTTTGTTTTCAGGATTTATTGTTAAAATATTTTTTATTTTTAATTCTATTGGGTTTTAATGTCCCTAAAAATATACGGATCTAACCCGACCCGAGCCCAATAATCTATATTTCTGGAAATATACTTTGAGGCCCATATAGTCTTATTTTATGAGAAGCCCAGTCTGGGGTAGCCCTGTTAGGAAATAGGGTCATGATTATAAATTCATGGGCTTGAGCCCTAACTGGTATGGTTGGAGCCCGACCCGGGCCCAGGATGGGCCCAATATCTAGAACCTTCGATCTTTATCAGATATACAAAGATCTGTAAAAGATAAAGGCAATATTCAACGAATCCCAGATTTTTTATGATTCATGAATTAATATTAGAGTTCTTCTTGGTCAAGGCTCCTACCTGAGTAGAGTTCTACTCTAACATATATTCTACCTCATCAAGGTAACTTACCCCTCCAGCCCTTATAAATACAGGTATGGTTCATGTTTTACTCATTCATCTCTTCTATTCACTTCTTATTCACACACTGACACACTCATATATTCTTGCTCTTACTTTTTGTCAAGCCCTTTATTTATCGAGCACTGACTTACGCATCGGAGGGGTCACGCCGAAACACCTTCGGCGCCCCCTAACTTAGCTTCTGTCTGTGCAGAGCTCCGTCGTACTTGACCCGACCCAGTTTATTGCAGATTTGGAGATCCATTATATCAGACCGAACCCGGAGGAAAATTTCGACATCATCAATTGGCGCCGTCTGTGGGAAATTGAAGAAGAAAGAGTTGAGATGGCATGCGCGAATGGAGTAAACGCACAGATGGAACAACTTGTTGCCGCTGCAGTTGAAAGGGCCTTGGATGCGAGAGGGGAAGCCAATCCCCCCCCCCCCCCCCCCCACACCAGATCAGAATGCACAATTGGAAGAAATCAAGAAATTGAAAGAAGAGATGGAACTCTTGAAGAAGAAGCAGTCCGGATACCTAGCCACGCTAGTTCCAAATATTCCCTTTTTCCGCTGAAATACTGGAGTCTGAACTCCCCAAAAACTTTAAGTTTCCACATGTTGGGGAATATGATGGAAAAGGAGATCCGAAAGAGCACCTGTCCCGTTTTGAGAATGCTGCGTTGTTGCACAAGTATTCTGATCTGATCAAGTGTCGGGTCTTCCTCAATACCTTGATAGGGCCAACACAGCAATGGTTCAACCTATTGCGTCCATGGGATATCAAGGATTTCAGCAAGGCCTTTCTACACAATTTTGCTAGTAGCAAAAAGCACCCCACAACTACTCTCAGCCTTTTTGCTATCAAACAACAAGGTCAAGAAGATTTGCGGGTATATATTCGTCGATTTAGTGCTTTGGCTCTTGAAGTACCTACTGCTACTACTGATTTGCTCATCATCGCTTTCACCCAAGGACTTACTACAAGGGATTTTCTTAAATCCCTGATCAAAAAACCACCGTATACATACGATGAGCTGCTTGCTCGGGCCAAACTGAAACGACCCTAACTCTATAATAAATAAATATGCGGAAAATTTTTTTTTTTTTTTTTTTTTACGACTAAATAAAATATGTACATATATGCCCATACATATATGCACAAGATAAAATATTTAAAATAAATACATGACTAAATAAATAAACAGTTAAATACTTAAGAAAAATGCATTCTTTAAAATAAATAAACATCTGAGTCAACCCTAGAATTAAAAATATACTGCATAAATAAAATAATTAAAATATGTGCATGCACTAAAACATTTAATAAAATATTCCCATAAAACTCAACCACTAAAAATATAATAAAATGTTTCACATGACATCATGCACGGTGACTCAGAAGCTGTCACGGTCACGGGGCTACTGCAGCACAGCTCATAGATCCTCACCACCGGTAGGAGTAACCTGCTCCTCTACGTACTCACCTGCACCATATCAGTGTAGTGAGCCTAGAGGCCCAACATGCATACTAACAAGGGTTTAAAATAATTTAAATCAATTTACTACTAATACATACGTATACATGAATGAGCATGCTAAAAAAATTACATAACATAACTTACTTAAATAAACATAAATACATAATACATAACATACATACTTGAGTTGTTGAGCACTTATTTTCTTAACATCGAATGGTCCTATCCGTAAGTGTGACCCATACTTATAGTGCGACTGATCAGTCTAAGAAACCATCGTACGAGGCTGGTGGCGAACCACCCATACATAAATGGCAGAAACTGCCCATACATAAATGGCAGAAAACTGCCCATAAATGGCCACACTACTTCAATTTCCACCTAAAATATTTTATTTGCTCAACCATAGAAATTAAATCATAGCATAAAAATTGATTTCGTGAATGCATGTACTTAAATAAATTGTGTGTCCTTCATATATATTTAATTTAATTTTCTTACTAACATATAAATATTAAAATAACTTAAATGCATAAAAATAATTAAATATATAATCAGGACACATGCAATTTTCTCATGGATGGTTCTGGACTGCTGGCCCTACACTCAAGCCCATTAACTTAAGACTTGGCCCATAAATCAACCAAAGCCCATTAAGACTAACTTAGGCCCAATAACACTGTCCCTGACCCAATGGGCCCAAAAGCCCATTAACAGGCCCAATAACTTTCATGGGCTCCCAAGCCCATAAAAATTTCTGGCCAACTAAAAAAAAAAAATTTAAATAAAATTATTAAAAGCCCAAAAATAGTTAACTTAACCCAAAATAATTTAATGGAGCCCAAATAAATTAAATAGTACTAATTAAATTTTTGGGAATTTAATTAGTCCATTTAACTCCTAATTAACTTAAAAACTTAAAAATAAAAATACCCGAGCCCAATTAACATAACCCGGACCCGGACCCACTTAACTTGACCCACATTATTTTAGACCCGACCCGGACCACTTGACCCGACCCGGATCCACCTAAAACCCTAGACCCGAACCCTATTTTCTTCCTCCCTCTCGGCCGCCTCGGCTGCGTGAGCAGCTGGCCATCCCGGCCTGCTGCAGCCTAGCTCCGGCCACCGTGGCCGGAGCCCCGCCGGCAGTACCTCCCCAGGGTTCTGCCGGACCGAACCATACCATGGTTCGCACCCCATGCTGCCTAACCACCGAACACGAAGCCACCTTCCAAGAACCCTAATCTGCGTACCTGCTGAACCCTTTTTCTGAAAAAGCTTCGGCCTTGGTTCCTAGCCCCCAAACCAACCATGGCCGACTCACCTAGACCACCTAGGGACCCCGTAGAACCTTAGCCAGCAGCCGTCCCAGCCATGGATAGCCAAAAACGGGAGCATGAATCAAACAAGTCAAAAAAAAAAAATCGAAAGCATAAAAGATGGAAAAATCGAACTTGCTGTCAAAAAATCTCATGTTCTGATGATAAGCTCTCGCACTCATACATGCACTGATATAGATGTGAAAGATAGAAAGAAACATGCCTTAATACGGGTTTGTAGAGTTTGAAACGTGTACGACGGGCTTCGGGACGACGGGACAACGACCGGAGGACCTCGAGCTAGAAAGTTCACGGCTAAAACTCCTAGGATGGTGGTGGCCAATGATGAAGAAGAAGTATGGAGGGTGACGGCTGAGTGGGAGAGAAAGGAGGTCGGCTAGCTTAGGGTTTTGGGTAGAATAGGTTAAATTTTTGGTTTAATTAAAATATAAGCTAACTAATTAAATAAAGAGGTTTTAAAACTAAATAATAAACAACTTAAACTCTAAAAAAAAATCTGATAACCTAATTAAAAATCTCGAAATATAATTTTAGGGGAATTTTAAAAATACTAAAAAGTCAATATTTTGACTAATTTTGGATAAAAATGACCCCTAAAATTAACTAAAAATTAAATACTTAAAATTTTGGGGTAATAAAACTCAAAATAATATTTTAAGACTCTAAAAAGGCTCATAAAATAATTTGGCTAAAAAGTTGTCATCTCGTCCGTCCACGGTCCCGTCTACGCGATTAAATAATAAAAATACTAAAAATCATAAAATTCACTAATTATGGGTTAAATGCTTAAAAATAAATTGAATCATGCATAAATAATTCACATAATTATTTAACCCATAAATCATAAATTTAAATAATTAAATATCCTAATTATGCAGGCGGATTTATGTAATTAAAAATACCGGGTGTTACACAAACAATATGTGAATTTAGAGGAGATACAAGTTTCCCGGCTGAATAGTGGGATGGACAAGACTCCAAGTCCAAAGAGCACCAGGATCCCTAACACGCCTTGGAAGATGGGACCATCTCCCCGACCCGAACTGCTGGGCAATTCACATCCTTCACCCCTCTAAGGATGAGTAAGACTCAGGCCATGCGAATATGAGAACATAAGAGACTTATACCGAGACCCCCATGGAGTGAGCACGGGCCTCGCAGACCAAAATCTGATAAGTATTGTGACTTTCACAATGAGTATGGGCACAATACTAATGATTGCTGACAGTTGGAGCAATAAATTGAGAGGATAATTCAACAAAAACCGGGGATGAAGGATAGGTTGGAACGACAAAAGGGAGGATATCCCCCCTATAAGAGGAATCACGAAGGCCCCGATCATTATGCGTCAAGACCCCGACCTGGGCCGCCACAGGGAAACTTTCAGCGTCCAAACCAGAACCAACCTGCTAATAATCAAGGACCACCCCCTCCAGCGAGATGAATTATTAACATGATTTCTGGAGGACCTACAGATGGGGATTCCAATAGGGCAAGGAAGACGAGCAGTCGGAAATTGAGCAACATGGAAATCGCCGACCAGGTGGTCCAGACAGGCCCGACCCTTTCCTTCGGTCCGGGTGATCTTAAAGGCTTGTCAAATACTACCCATAATGATGCGCTGGTTATCCGAGCCCTGATTGCTAATTACGATGTGGCTAGGATTTTTGTGGATTCTGGAAGCTCGGTCAATGTACTTTTCCAAGAGACAAAAAATTAGATGGATTTGGGAGAGTATAAAGTAGAACCAGTAGTGACATCATTGTTCGGGTTCACGGGTCACGCCATCCGACCTATTGGGTTGATCAACTTGCCGCTCACTTTGGGTAAAGACCGTACAAGCAAGACACGGATTGTCAGCTTTATTATCATGGACACACCATCGACATACAATGCTATCTTGGGAAGACCGGCCATGACTACCTTCATGGCCGTGGCTTCAGCTCTATACCAAAAAATTAAATTTCCTATGGGCAATGAAGTCGGAGAGGTTCAAGGAGATCAAAAGATTTCTCGAAAGTGTTATGTAGAAGAGGTACAGATGGAACAAAAGGCTACAAAGGTTGGCATTGATGGCCGACCCGGGCTCAGAGCTCAGGAGCAAGTGAATATGTTAGAAGAAAGCATTCCAATTATGGCAGAAGAAGAGTGTGAAGAGATCCTGATCTGCCCCCCAACTGGGTCGGTCAAGGTGGCTCGGATGCTAGAAGCCTCTCTTAAAGAGCAGTTAATACAGTGTCTAATGAAGAACAAAGACGCCTTCGCATGGGCCGTATCCGACCTCTTGGGAGTACGGAGAGAAGTAATGGAGCTTAAGCTGAATGTTATATAGGACTATCGCCCTATTATTCAGAACAAACGACACTTCGGGCCTGAAAAAGATGTTGTGATTCAAGGACAATTTGAGGAAATTTTGAAGGCTGGGCACATTCAAGAAGTATACTTCCCGACCTGGTTATCAAAAGTGGTCCTGGTGCCCAAGTCCTCGGGTAAGTGGCGCATGTGCGTAGGCTTTCGTGATCTAAACAAGGCATGCCCGAAGGATTGCTACCCCTTGCCCCGATTAGATCAGCTGGTGGATTCTACATCCGGGCATGAGTTGTTGTGTTTCCTGGACGCCTACCAGGGGTAACATCAAATTCCCCTAGCCAAGGAAGACCAGGATAAAGTAAGTTTTGTAACCTCCACAGGAACTTATTGCTACGTGGTCATGCCCTTTGGGCTCAAAAATGCTGGGGCCACTTATCAAAGATTAATGGACAAAGTGTTCAAGCAACAGATAGGCAAAAACATCGAAGTATATGTGGATGATATTCTGGTCAAGACCCGAACAGCTAAGCAATTCATTTCCGACCTAACTCAAACATTTCAGACATTACGCGACTATCGATTAAAGTTAAACCCGAGCAAGTGCACATTCGGGGTTCAGACCAGGAAATTCCTTGGGTACATGGTCACAAGGAGAGGAATTAAATCTAACCCGGAGAAAGTTCAAGCTATTATTTCTATGGGATCACCCAGGAATATTCAGGAGGTACAAAGGTTGTCCGGAAGGATTGCTGCACTGGCTCGTTTCATATCAAGATCAACTGATAAGAGTTTCCTTTTCTTCAGAGCACTCAGAAAGTCCAAAAACTTTGTTTGGGATGAACAGAGTGAGAAAGATTTTCAGGAACTGAAAACCTATTTAAAAGAATTATCGGTATTGAACAAACCAGTTCAGGGGAAGGGCTCTTTGTATACATAGCTGTCACACCCCGAGATGGTAGCTTGGTCCTAGTCAGAAAGAAGGAATGAATCATTTACCTGTCTACTTTGTCAGCCATGCCTTGAAAGGAGCAGAGCTCAACTACATGACTCAAGAAAAGTTATCTTTGGCTCACGTCATTGCAGCCAGGAAATTGAGACCTTACTTCTTATCACACCGATCACTGTTCTTACTAACAATGCCTTTGGAAAAATCGCAGCCAACCCGGATGCCTCGGGAATATTGATCAAATGTATTACAGACTTAAGTGAATATGACATAAAGTTTGAGCCCCAAAATGCCATCTAAGCACAAGCCCTAACGGATTTCTTAGCAGAGACCGTCCAATTAGAGCAAGAAGACCATTGGAAGATATTTGTAGATAGATCATCTTGTCAAACAGGGAGTGGAGTCGGAATTGTTATAGTATCATCTTGGGGTGAAGAAACCAACATCTCAATAAGATTGGATTTTCGAGCGTCTAATAATGAGGCACTTTTACTCGGACTAAAGGCTGCTCGGAATCTTGGTGTCTCCTGAGCTACTTTATACTCAGATTCACAGTTGTCCATACAATAGATTAAGGGGAAGTTCGAAACTAAGAATAAAAAGATGATAAAATATGCTCAAGAATTGGACAAAGCCAAGGAAGATTTTACCGAACTCACTATGGAGTTGATCCCGAGGACTGAAAACACAAAGGCCGATCACTTGGCCCGTCTCTCAAGCTCCGTGGGGGAACCACCCAAGCCCGGACTGAAGGGGAAAGAGCTGGTATCTCAATTTGAAAGTTTAGATGACATAATAGCAAATGTACTTGAAGGAAATTGGAGGTATGACATACACAAATATCTGACCAAGTATGAGCTCTCGAACGAAAACAAGTAGGCTCGAGAAATTAAAATAAGAGCATTACGCTTTGTCAAGGCTCCCTAACTGGTATGGTTGGAGCCCGACCCGGGCCCAGGACGGGCCCAATATCTAGAACCTTCAATATTTATCAGATATACGAAGATCTGTAAAAGGTAAAGGCAATATTCAACGAATCCCAGATTTGATATGATTCATGAGTTAATATTAGAGTCCTGCTTGGTCAAGGCTCCTACCTGAGTAGAGTTCTACTCTAACATATATTCTACCTCATCAAGGTAACTTACCCCTCCAACCCCTATAAATACAGGTATGGTTCATGTTTTACTCATTCATCTCTTCTATTCACTTCTTATTCACACACTAACACACACATATATTCTTGTTCTTACTTTTTGTCAAGATCTTTATTTATCAAGCACTGACTTAGGCATCAGAGGGGTCACGCCAAAACACCTTCGGCGCCCCCTAACTTAGCTTCTGTCTGTGCAGAGCTCCGTCGTGCCCGACCCGACCCAGTTTATTGCAGATTTGGAGATCCATTCTACCAGACCAAACCCGGAGGAAAATTTCTACATCATCATGTATTTCTTTTATGAAAATTATTTATAAATCCTTCATTTTCAACACGAAATGTTGTTTGTATTTTAGGAATATGAATCATTGATGATCCTTTGTTTAAAGTTATATGATCTTCAAATTGCGTAAATGGAAGATATTGTCTTAAAAAATTATTTCCTATTATAATATCCATTCCTGATTCTATTTGGTATATAATGGGTATTACAAATTTTGTTTCTTCAATCTCTATTTTCAATTTTTTTGCTACTGTATCAAACATAATTATTGATCCATCTCCTATTCGAACTTTTAATCCTTTATCGTATTTCTTCCAATAATGATTTTGGAAATATATGTTTACTTGCTAAATACATACTTGCTCCTGTATCAATATAAGCATGTATATGATATGGTTTATGCTCTTTTATTTTTATTTGAATTTTTATATAAATACTATTTGGATTAGTTTTATTTTTTATGTCTATTATCTCATTTTTTTTTAGTTATGAGGGTATTTTTGGAATTTTGGGGGAAACATTTCTCTCTCCAGAGAGTGGAAACTAATTTAATTTGAGTAGGTAGTGATTTGTAAGTTGGTTTTAGGTTTAGGGATTTATGGGCAATTGTCCGTTATATTATTTTGTGCAATTTTTTATTAAAATTATTTGAAAAAACTATGAGTAAATTCACACGAAAAATAAAATATTGGTATGACATGATTATCAAAATATAGTAAGAAAAAATGAAAATTTTCGAGTGTAGATGTTGAAACGTGAGTTCTACTATAAGGGGAATGCAACATCAGTTACGCTTTTGAGAATACTTGTGTACTAATTCAAATGGAATGAGATCAATTTATTTAGAAAGCTAATTCATATACTAAACTTTCATGTTTTGAGTTTTGTTCAACTCTTTTTGGAAGAATGGCCAAAACCACACCGAACTATGTCGTGTATACTGTAATTTCTTGCACGGACAGATTTTGGTAGAACAAGGATAACTCTTCTTTGAAATGTCCAAATTGGGTTAGATCAAAGCCAAATGAAAGCAAGACATAAAGCAGCCACTTTCATTTTGACAACTTTTCCTAATTCTGAACGAAAAATAACTTTTGAGACAGAACATGGGGCAGCAAGCAGGAGCACCTGCACCTGGTCTGCGAGAAAAGTCATATTTTAACTTAAAAATGCAAGAGCTACATATTTTATCCATTTTTCACTTTCCAAACTCCAAAAAAACAAAAAAAAACACATATATCTTCAAGGATTCTTCCTCAAATACCCTACAAACATCCATATCCACCTCTAATCAAAGGTAAATTCGAGTTCTATGCATAAATCACAACTTAAGTTTGTAAGTTTTCATTCAATTTCTAAGTTCTTGATATGAAAACCAGGAAATATGAATAAATTTGAATTGTGGCTTACAAATGATGATATTGATTGATGTTATTATATATTTTACAGCTAATAATCAAGAAAATTCATGTTTTATGGGTTTTGTACATGCCGCTCATAGTGTACTACCCTATGGGCGACGTGTCCCCTCATGATTATTCCAAATCAGTGGATCTCACGTGGGGCCCACTGATTTGGATCAATCAAAACCCGCCACGCTACCCACAGGCCTGTGTGTAGCATTGACATCTCCGTTGTTATGTATTTGACAGGTAACAATCAAGAAAATGAAAGAGTAGGTGCCCTATTAGCCAACTTGTGGCTAAGGGCTTTTATGACTCTATGTATAAACAATCTTTGTTTAATATAATTTACATTTTTATATTGGCATTTACTTTATCTTTTATCATATTATTATGTTGTGACGTACTATACGATGTTTAGATAAAGACATTGAATATATTAGAGTGCATGTAAGATGTGATAGTATACTTGGATGACTATCATGAAACGCATCTTATAAGCACTGTATATTCTAAATAGTTCCTAGTCAATCGAGCTGTCCGCAAATAAGGATAAGGATCGCTCAAGATTGAGACTAGCATTTGCGATGCTGAGTACCACGTTTCATTGGTATGGAACATAGAGATGTTCGAATCATGCAAATGGATATTCATATGATGGATGATCGAACTACCCTATTCGGACTTTCCAAGTGGTTATCATTAATTGAGTGGATAAGTCCGCGGTTTTGGTTGTACACCATTAGTCCTTACTACTTGAAACATCATGGAGACTCTATATTCTAGTACTGTACTTTGACTCGTTTACCGACTCTATGAGGGTCATCAAGAGTCGAGATTGGGTACAGTTACGACACATATATAATAGGAGTCAATACTTTGTTGTCAAGGATTCACCACACGCTTGCGAGTGTGGATATCCTATGCGATCTGAGGAGATATTAGTGTGACAAATCTCTGACCAGAGTACATGATGTACTTTAGGTTACTTGGTTTCCTAGTAGCACATGCGATGTCACTATTTGATCTTCAAGATGTATTGCATAGTTATCGAATCTCGAACGACTCTCGATGTACCAATGGTTGTTGATTCGATCGGGATATATGGATGAAGGGACCGTACTGTACGCTAACCAAAACCTACTGTTTCTTGCAGGCACTATCAGTGATACCTAGGGAATCATGGGGCGATGTTGCTAGGCGCTCTTACCATGATTCGATGGGTAAGTCGGAAATTGTTGTTGCGAGTCACAAGGAGTTGTGAGCCCACGGCTAGCTGTACAAGTAATGGATTTCTAATATCCGTTGAGATAGTTGAATTTAAAGAGTTAAATTTGGCGAAAGAGAAGTTGGACTTCTTAACTAAAGAGAGTGGAATTTCCTAAAATGACATAAGGATGGGAATATTTGGAAATCATTGAATTCGGATTCAAAAAAATTATCTTGACTTTAAAAGGTGCAAAAATGGTTTCTGTACACATTGGTGAAATCAGTTTATCAATCGGAGTCATGATGAATTTTATATTAATTTATATAATAACAGGCTTGGCTTGTTGCGCTTAAGTTATGACTAATGGGCCCTAAGGAGTTAGTGTCCTATTAGACATATAAGTTAGTCCAGTATAGAAATTATAAATAGTAGATGATTGGGATTTTCAAAAAGAGAGATAGAACTTGCAATTTTCGAAAATTTCATAACATTCTAAGCTTGGAATTTTTGAATTCCTCCTCCCTTTTGTGAGAGAATTCAGTCTGTGATTTTTGGAAAATTACATTCTGAATTGACAGATCAAATCTGTAATTCTCTTCGATAAACATCTAATTGATTTCTAGTGCAATCAATCAGACTGTTTTAGTTTTCTATTCGTGGACCTAATTCAGGAGTTGATCGAGCGAGTCATCAGTTACTGGGATTTACAACAAGAGCAGATTTAATCTGTTGGAGTCCATAGATCAAGCCATAGCTTGAAGAGGTAAAAAATTAATTGTTATTATTATTTTACTTGTTTATTTTAATCGTAAAGATTTGATACCCATGATATGGAATCGTTCCATATCAGAAAATAAAATTTTTTAAACTTCCGCTGCTCCGGGTATCAGATCTGACTGATCTGAAAACGTGTTCCAACAGTGGCGTCAGAGACAGGTTGTTCTCAGATCAAACGATTAAAATTTATCAATTGTACAAAATTTTGCCCTGCCCCACGTGAGGGAGGTCCCGGGCAGCCCGGAAAATTAAAAATTGGTTTTTTTAAAGAATTTTAAATTTTTTAAATTTTAATTTTTGGTTCGATCGAAAATTGTATTGATTAGTCCACGAGGCATTGGGTCAAAATTGTTTGAGCCCGAAATTTTTAAAATTGATTTTTGGAAAATTTATAAATTTTATCCGTTAAATTAGATTTTATAAAATTAATTATTTTGGTACAATTGATGATAAGATATGATCTTATTATTTTATTAGATAAAATTTGATTTTATCTTTTTAATTATTTTGCCATTGCATGTTATCCAATGATTTAATTATTGAATTAATTATTTGATAAGAGGATGATCGATTGCCATGACCAATTTTGTAGATGTATGTTAGGTTGTTTACATTTGGTTTTTATTATTGTTGTTTGATTTTATTAATGAGCTTGGTTTATGGCCCAAATTTGATTTGTCATTTGTAATAAAAGTGGGCCTGGTTTATGGCCCGTTCCCACCCTTAAATATGTATCCCCTACTTGTCATCGAAATTTATTAGAATTAGTGGAAGATAAATATTTGAAGACAATGGTGGACCCAGCAACAATAAAGAGCGAAGAAATGTAAATTGGAAGCTCAATGTAATAGGATTGCATTGCATACTTGCATAAAACCTATGATTGAACTTAGACTCGTAATTGGCAACCACGGGTCAATTAGATCTAGACATCGATCATCCTTTATATAATATTTGATATTATTGTTGTATGCATGTTTAGACTAAATTGCATGAATCCCGCGAGCATACAAATATTAAATGACGAGACAAATTTTCAAAATTAAAATCCCTCATTTTAAATATGATTTAAAATTGATATCAAGATTAACAAAAGAGAATTTAAATATTGTTTAAATGTTCCTACCTTCCATCAACGATCAATGTATGAGATGCTACCCGCGGGCATGGTCCGACTCATATTATTGGGGGGGCCCGTTCGTCGGAAAGCTGTACTTTGGATCGACACATGTTGTAAGTTGGGTGGAACTCCTATGGGATTGGCTCATATTATTGGGGATGCACATGGCGACCGTCCATCACAACTTAATATTGATGGGTAATCTTGAAATGTCACAATAAACGGCGTCATATTATTGGGCTCTTATTGGACATGAGGTAAAAAACATGGGGGTTGCTTTGGAAGCAATTGGGCTCTACCTTTTGAAAATTATGGTTGGCTGATATTATTCGGGACTATGGTTTGTCAATTGGACTCCATGTTCCCACTAAGGAAACCAGTTTCTCGTTTTCACTAGAGGGTGGTGAAATCGTTAAAATAGTGGGAGTGTAATTCATAAAATTAATCTCGCTTTATTTTATGTCTTAGTAAATTAATTAAGCAATCACTGATAATTATCTGCTTTCATCTCAGTATTTCATTATGATGAATTCGAGTAATCCACATGTTTCTATTCTCAAACAAAATAAAATGACTGGCGCAAACTATACGGATTGGTTCCGTAAGTTAAGATTGTCCTGAGTTCGGAGAAGATTTTCTACGTGCTAGAAAAGGCTCCTCCGAAAACAGCCCCGGCTGATGTAACTTCGGAAAGGTTGGCCGAACTAGAGAAATGGTGGGACTATGATCTCAAGGCCAAATGTTACATGCAAAGCTGGACAAGTCTAAAGAAGTTTGCCATCACTGCAAGAAACCCGGTTACTGGAAGCGCAACAGTAAAGAATATATCGAGCAGTTACGAACTGCAAAGGATATATTTTATATTGAAATAAATGTATCACTTAATACTACTTCTTGGGTATAGGATACCAGATGTGGATCTCACATTTGCAAAGAGTTGCAGATGATGACAAGAAGTCGTAGGCTAAGGATGGGTAAGACCCAGTTAAGGCTCGGGAATGGTTCTAGAGTTGAAGCCAAAGCTGTGGGAGACATTTGTTTAAAATTTTGTAAAACAATTTTAAGCTATTTTTGAGAGATGTTTCATTTGTGCCAGATTTCATTAAAACATTATTTCTATTTCTATGCTTGATAGAGATGGTTTTTCTTGAAATTTTGCGAATGAGATTTGCAATATGTACAAGAATGAATGTTTGATTGAAAATGGACAACTTGAAAACGATCTATATAACTTAAAATTAAAAGACGTTTCAGTTAATTATGTTGATAAACCGGCAACAACAATAAAAGGAGAAACGATAGTGATAACCCTGCAAACCTTTGGCACGCTAGGTTATGTCATATTTCCTTAAGGAGGATGAACAAGCTAGTGGGAGAGGACATGTTTGATATGTCTGATATAAACTCTCTACCTACTTGTGAATCCTGCCTAAAAGGAAAAATGAGTAAACTCCATTTAAGGGAAAACCTGAGCGTAGTCAAAATCTATTGGATTTGATCCATACAGATGTTTGCGACCCATTTAGTATTGGTACTAAATTTGATCACACCTACTTCATTACCTTTACTGATGATTATTCCCGGTATGGGTATTTATATTTGATGAAATATAAGTCTGAATCATTTGAAAAGTTCAAAGAATTCAAGGCTGAAGTAGAAAACAAGCTAGGTAAGAGTATTAAAGCACTTTGATCGGATCGAGGAGGAGAATACTTAAATACCGAGTTTTTGGACTATCTAAAATATAATGGGATTCTCTCTCAGTGGATTCCTCCTGCTACACCTCAACTTAATGGTGTTTCGGAGAGTCATAATCAAACTCTGTTGGACATGGTTCGATCTATGATGAGCTTCACTGAGCTTCACCTTCGTTTTGGGGCTATGCGCTCGAAACGACATTATTGTTGTTAAACAATGTACATACTAAAGCAGTGAATAAAACTCCATACGAGTTATGGAATGGCAAAACTCCTAAGTATTCGTACTTGAGGATTTGAGGATGTCCTGCTTACGTGAAGCAGACAGTGGGAGATAAGTTAGATAGTCGATCCACTTTATGTTATTTTGTAGGGTATCCAAAGAATTCGATCGAATATTATTTCTATCATCCTTCTGAAACAAAAGTGTTTGTTTCTAGGAATGCCACCTTCATGGAGAAGGAGTTCTTACTTGATAAGAAAGGCAAAATGATGGAACTCGAAGAAATTCGAGAAGAACCCGAGATACAAAATAACGATCCCACACCTCAGGAACCATTAATTGACACGACACCTCTTAGAAGATCCGAAAGGAATTCTAGACCTCCTATTCGATATGGTCTTCTTTTTGAAGGGGATCAAAGTGAACCCGACATTGGATGTGATCCAAGAAACTTCAAGGAAGCAATTTCTGATGCTGATTCGAACTTATGGCTTGAAGCTATGCAGTCTGAAATAGACTCCATGCATGCAAATGAAGTTTGGTCTTTAGTAGATCCTTCTGATGGAATTGTTCCTATAGGGTGTAAATGGATCTACAAAAGAAAACTTGGGCCTGATGGTAAGGTACTGACCTACAAGGCACGATTGGTTGCAAAAGGTTATACTCAAAGACAAGGTGTTGACTATGATGAAACTTTTTCACCAGTCGCAATGTTCAAGTCCATAAGAATCCTAAATTGCCATTGCAGCTTGGTATAACTATGAGATATGACAAATGGATGTGAAGACTGCATTCCTCAATGGAAACATTAAGGAAAAAATCTATATGATGCAGCCCGAGGGATTCACATCTATGGGAAGCGAGCATAAGGTATGCAAGCTTCAGAGATCAATTTATGGTCTCAAAAAGGCATCAAGAAGTTGGAACCAAAAATTTGATGAAACAATAAAGGACTTTGGTTTCATCAAGAACCCGGAGGAACCGTGCGTATACAAGAAAGTGGTTAAGGATGTTGTGACATTCTTAGTACTTTACGTTGATGACATCCTATTCATTGGTAATGATGTAGGGATGTTGCAGTCAACAAAGATATGGTTATCAGGTAGATTCTCGATGAAGGACTTGGGTGAGGCGTCCTATATTCTAGGAATACAGATCTATAGAGATAGATCTAAGAGAATGATAGGACTCACTCAAGCAACCTACATCGACACCATATTGAAAAGGTTTTTTATGGATGAGTCCAAGAGAGGACATCTACCTATGTGCCATGGAGTTTCTCTATCCAAGTCTATGTCTCCCAAGACTGACGAAGAGATAGAGAAAATGACACACATACTATATACGTTAGCCATAGGGAGTATCATGTATGAGATGATATCTACCAGACCGGATGGGGCCTATGCTCTGAGTGTCACGAGCAGATATCAAGCCAACCCCGGTCAAATGCATTGGAAAGCTGTGAAGGATATTCTTAAGTACTTAAGAAGGACTAAGAATGTATTCATGGTTTATGGTGGAAGAGAATTGAAATTGGAATGCTATACCGACTCTAGCTTCCAAAGCGACGTGGATGACTCGAAATCAACCTCTGGATTTGTATTCATGCTCAATGGCGGTGCTGTCTCTTGGAAGAGTTCCAAGCAGGATACCACAGCGGATTCCACCACTGAGGCAGAATACATTGCAACATCAGCTGCTGCTAAAGAGGCCGTTTGGATGAGGAATTTCGTCCAAGAGTTGGGGGTCATTCCTGATGCTGTTGGTCCAGTCTCGGTGTACTGTGACAACATTGGTGCCGTTGCTCAGGCAATGGAACCAAGGTCTCATCAAAGATCCAAACACATACTGAGGAAATACCACATCATCCGGGAGATTGTGGAAAGAGGAGACATCACTGTCGAGAGAGTAGCCTCTGCAGACAATATCGCTGATCCACTTACTAAGCCCTTGCCAGGACCATTATTTGACAAACATTGCGAAGTAATGAGACTACGTAGTATGACTAGTTGGCTTTAGGGCAAGTGGGAGATTGAAAGAGTAGGTGCCCTGTTAGCCAAATTGTGGCTAAGGGCTTTTATGACTTTATGTATAAACAATCTTTGTTTAATATAATTTATATTTTTATATTGGAATTTACTTTATCTTTTATCATATTATTATGTTGTGATGTACTATACGATGTTTAGATAAAGACCTTAAATATACTAGAGTGCATGTAAGATGTGATAGTATACTTGGATGACTATCATGAAACGCATCTTATAAGCACTGTATATTCTAAACAGTTCCTAGTCAATTGATCCGTCCGCAAATAAGGATAAGGATCGCTTGAGATTGAGACTAGCATTTGCGATGCTGAGTACCACGTTTCATTGGTATGAAACATAGAGATGTTCGAAGCATGCAAATGGATATTCATATGATGGATGATCGAACTACCCTATTCGGACTTTCCAAGTGGTTATCATTAATTGAGTGGATAAGTCCGCGGTTTTGGTTGTACACCATTAGTCCTTACTACTTGAAACATCATGGAGACTCTATATGCTAATACTGTACTTTGACTCATTTACCGACTCTATGAGGGTCATCAGGTATCGAGATTGGGTACAGTTATGACACATATAGGAGTCAATGCTTTTTTGTCAAGGATTCATCACACGCTTGCAAGTGTGGATATCCTATGCGATCTGAGGAGATATTAGTGTGACAAATCTCTGGCCAGAGTACATGATGTGCTTTAGGTTACTTGATTTCCTAGTAGCACATGCGATGTCACTATTTGATCTTCAATATGTATTGCATAGTTATCGAATCTCGAACGACTCTCGATGTACCAATGGTTGTTGATTCGATCGGGATATATGGATGAAGGGACCATACTGTACGCTAACCAAAACCTACTGGTTCTTGCAGACACTATCAGTGATACCTATGGAATCATGGGGCGATGTTGCTAGGCGCTCTTACCATGATTCGATGGGTAAGTCGAAAATTATTGTTCCAAGTCACAAGAAGTTATGAGCCCATGGCTAGCTGTATCCCTGAACCATTGAGGGTTACACAAGTAATGGATTTCTAATCCCCATTGAGATAGTTGAATTTAAAGAGTTAAATTTGGCGAAAGAGAAGTTGGACTTCTTAACTAAAGGGAGTTGAATTTCCTAAAATGACATAGGGATGAGCATTTTTGGAAATCACCGAATTCGGATTCAGAAAAATTATCTTGACTTTAAAAGGTGCAGAAATGATTTCTGTGCACATTGGTGAAATCAGTTTATCAATCGGAGTCATGATGAATTTTATATTAATTTCTATAATAACAGGCTTGGCTTGTTGGGCTTAAGTTATGACTAATGGGCCCTAAGGAGTTAGTGTCCTATTAGACATATAAGTTAGTCCAGTACAGAAATTATAAATATTAGATGATTGAGATTTTCAAAAAGAGAGATAGAACTTGAAATTTTCGAAAATTTCATAACATTCTAAACTTGGAATTTTCGAATTCCTCCTCCCTTTTGTGAGAGAATTCAGTCTGTGTTTTTTGGAAAATTGCATTCTGAATTGACAGATCAAATCTGTAAATCTCTTCGATAAACATCTGATTGATTTCTAGTGCAATCAATTAGAGGGTTTTAGTTTTCTATTCGTGGACCTAATTCAGGAGTTGATCGAGCGAGTCATCAGTTCCTGGGATTTACAACAAGAGCAGATTTAATCTGTTGGAGTCCATAGATCAAGCCATAGCTTGAAGAGGTAAAATATTAATTGTTATTATTATTTTACTTGTTTATTTTAATCGTAATGATTTGATACCTATGATATGGAATCGTTTCATATCAGAAAAGAAAAATTTTTAAACTTCCGCTGCTCCGGGTATCAGATCTGACTGATCTGAAAAAACGTATTCCAACAGAAAATTCACCTCAACTATTGTTCTTAAGCTTGGATAGTATGTTGGGCTTGTTCTTGATGCATTGCATGAGCAAGCTATGATTTCCGTCATAAGTTTCAAAAGATTGTTGTTATGATGTAAGGATATATGCAACTATTGTATGCATTTGTTAATGATTCATAATCCAATTATTGTTGTTATCATTGTTATGTTTGGATAGAAAACATTTCATCAATATACTATGATATGAAAATGAAAGAATATGATATGAATTATGCAAGCTATATGATTGGATGAGAAAAATGACTCAAAGTTTTCTTATGGATATCATATAACAAGAATATTGTTTTCACGATATAAACGTACCGTGTTTCAAAGAATTCAATAGTTTGATCGCATATTGAACGTTATCTTCTTTCTACACATATTGTTATGTATCAAGCCCAACTTGCTGAGTTTAGAAACACCATTTTAAAGGATAAATTTGCTTTAAATCCCCAAATCCAAACATAATTTTTAATTCAGTCCCTATCAGGAAAAAATATGTTTGAACTCCATGATCCATAATAAAATATTTCTGCACTCCTTGAACCCATATGTTTTTTTATAGTATTAAAGTCGGTAAAAAACATTGAAAATACAGTACTAATATATGATATGTGAACATAAATTATTTCAAATCTGGTATTTGATATATGTTTTTTTAGCACTCAAAGATGTATGCAAGTATTGATATTAATTACATATTTATATTTTTTTGAATCGGTACAAAACATTGAAAATATGGTACTAATATATGATATTGGAGTACCACTTTTTTTTAGATATGATACTAATATATGATTATTGAGTATCCAAATATGTGTTTCAAGTGTTGATATAAATAAAGTTGGACAAATTTTTTACACACAATTTTTTTATTTTGTACCAGATCTAAACGATTTAATGCACAAATATCATATAATAATATCACATTTTTAATGATTTGTACCGATTTTCACCCGTAAAAAATCATATGGAACCAGAGAGTGGTAACATTTTTGTGTGAATTAGTGGGTGCAAAATTTTTTTTCCCTAAAAGTGAATGCAAATTTGAGTTTGGATTTGGACATATAAAGAAAGTTTACTCTATTTTAAATAATACATGATGGGTATAAGTATATTTTTAATATACTTAAGAAATATAAATAAATTAAGTTGGTCAATTTGCGAGATTCGCATTTTTGAAATACTAATTCTATATTTTGGAATCCTGGATGACTAATTTGCATTTTTTAGATCTTAGCAAGGTTAATTATCAGTTTTTGGCATTGAAGGCTTAATGTGCAATTTAGCTCAATATCATCTATAAATACCACTCAAACTCTTCATTTTGAGGTAAGTAACTTTTTAGCTTACAAAAGCTCTCTGCTCTCCTGTTTTGTGTGGAAGTGATCGTTGACTTGAGTGTCGGAGGATTTTCGTCGGGTGACCACCCGGCGCCTCTAACGTGTGTTCTTGAATCAGGTGACAGCCCAAAAAGGAGATCGTACGACTTTTTCAGGTGACCAAAGGAGTAGGAGATCAGGAGATCGTTCCCCCTCTGCAGGTGACCGTGTAAGCAGGAGACCAGAAGGACGTACGACTTCCTAATTTATTTGCTGATTAGGGAGATAATTATTTCGCCCGCATCAGATTGGCATCGTCTGTGGGAAAGCCACCTATTCACTGAAGATGCAAATGCGATCACATGCCACCCATAACACTGAAGGTGGTCGGGAGCTCCCGCCTCCTAACCTCCCGCCGCAGGAGGAGTTTCTTATCACCCCGAATTCCTTGAAGTCTATGTTGGAGGAGGCTGCCTCGCGTGCAGTGGCGGAGGCCATGACACATTTTTTTGGCAACACAACAGCATAACTCGGGAAACAATCAAAACTTAAATGGTGAACTACCTCCACTTCAACACCAAGAAAGAAGATGCACCCTAGAAGAGGAAGTTGGAACGAATAGGGTGCCACACCCCAGTGCAAGAAGGGAAATGGTGTTCCACGAGGAGGAGGTAAATAGCCACAGGCCCGTGCGCCCAAGAATTCGTACTGAGGAGAGAGGAGAAAGTGCTCTGGCAATCTTACTAGCCCGACGTAGCCCATCCACTATTGCCATCTAAGCCGAGGTACTGACAGCTGGAGTAAAGATAGCGAATCTGCCAGAGTATGATGGTTCAACAGATCCTCAAGATCACCTCGATAGGTTTTATGCAAAAAGGGCATCTATATGACTTCAGCGATGCTACGTATTGCAAAATCTTTCGGACTACGTTAGCTAATCGCGCACTGGCATGGTTCAATGAACTCCCATCAGGAAGCATTGCAAACCTGGAACAACTCACCCATCGTTTTATCCATAAATTCTCCATTAATCAAAAATACCCTAAGACTGCATCGTACCTATTCTCGATTGTGAAAAAAGAAGGTGAGAGCTTGAGGGAGTTTGTGCAATGCTTCACTCAGGCTGTTCACGAGGTCCCGCATGTCAATCACTATCTCCTGGCAGGAATTATGCAACAAAACCTCCGTCATCGGAAATTTAAGGAATCCATAGCGGGAAAACCCCCAAGAATCTTGGAAGAGTTACTGGAAAGAGCCGAGAAGTATATACGCATTGAGGAGAATATCGAACCACGCTATTTAGGAAAAAGAAAAAGAGAAGAAGAAAAACCAAGAGAAGGCCGAAAAGAAGAGAGACGAGGATTCCAAGGCCCTCGTCTTCAGCAGGTGCCCCTAAATGCGCGCTTATCTGATATATTAATGGTTGTAGAAAAGCAAGGTCTACTGAAACCTCCGAGGCCAATGAAAGACAACCCAAAGCGGCAGAAATCTGACAAGTATTGCCACTTTCACAAAGACAAAGGACACTCTACTGAAGACTGTTATAGTTTGAGAGCAGAAATAGAGAAGCTGATTAAACGTGGCTGTCTAAAATACTTTGTGAGTAAGTCTCACCACCAACAGCGTGATAGCAAGACTTATGAGGACCGCCAAAATAGGGAACCCCCAAAAAATCACGAGAAGCCAGGAAAACATAATGGAGACTTCCATGAGAACATACCAACTGGAGGAGTTATCGCTGTTATAATCGGGGGCCAGCTTGCGGAGATTAAAATAGAGCAAGGAAGACTCTTCTGCATAATGCTTCTAAGGAGAATCACTTTTCTCACCATGACCAAGCCCAAATCGTGTGTGAAGTGTCGAAAATCTCAAAGGAAATGACATTCACTGAGTCAGATAGGGAATACCCTCTAGTTGAGCACAATGACGCACTAGTTATCTCCGCTACAATCTCCAACTTCTGGGTGAAAAAGATGTTGGTTGACTCAGGAAGTTTAGCGGATATCATTTTTCATAATGCATTGGTTAAAATGGGGATACACAATGCACAGCTAACGCCCATCAATACCCCTTTAGTGGGATTTTCTGGATAAGTAGTGGAAGCACTAGGAGAGATTGAACTTCCTCTCTCACTAGGATCTTATCCGAGAAGAGTCACAAAAATGGTAAAGTTCTTGGTAGTAAACGCATCCTCTGCCTATAACGTAATACTGGGGTGTCCAAATCTTAACATGTTCCAAGCCACATGATCAACCTATCATATGAAGTTGAAGTTTCCAACGTCAGAAGGAGTTAGAGAGGCCATTGGTGATAGCAGGTTGGCTCGTGAATGTCATGCTAACATCCTGCAGAACCCAGCCAACTGCAAGAAAAGGTCAAGGCTGAACGAGATGTCAACTCAAAAAAAAAGGCACCCACGGATAGAAGAACCCAGAAATGATAGAGTGCATACTATCAAAAGTGAAATCGAGAAAGTGCAACACTTGGAGGCAACCGAAACACTCGAAAGAATAGAGGTAACTCCAGGAAGTCCCGGTAGAACTCTTAAGATTGGAACGGAGATGCCTGCCGAAATAGAACAAATGATAACGTTTCTCCGGGAAAATGCGGATGTATTCACCTGGGAAGGGGAACCCTTGCCAGGAGTACCACATGAGTATGCCCTCCATCAACCTAATGTGGATCCTAGGATGAAGCTTGTAAAGCAAAAGAAACGATCTTTTGGAGCAGAAAAGAACAAGCATATTATGGCCGAAGTAGAAAAACTGGTGAAGACCAAGTATATCAGGCCAGTCTCCTACCCCGAATGGCTAGAAAATGCGGTGCTCGTTCCCAAACCTGGAGGTAAGTGGCGTATATGTATTGACTTCACCGATTTAAACAAGGCTTGCCCCAAAGATCTCTTTTCCTTACCACGAATCGACTTGTTGGTTGATTCCACCGCCGGATGTGAGCTTCTCAGTTTTCTGGATGCTTATCAAGGATACAATCAGATAGGTTTAGCTCCCGAAGACCAAGAAAAAGCGATCTTCATTATTAATCAAGGCATCTATTGCTATGAAGTGATGCCTTTCGGGTTGAAAAATGCTATGCGGGCGAAACAATTATCTCCCTAATCAGCAAATAAATTTGGGAAGTTTTACGTTCTCCTGTTCTCCTGCTTCCTCGGTCACCTGCGGAGGGGGAACGGTCTGCTGATCTCCTACTCCTTAGGTCACCTGAAGAAGTCGTACGATCTCTTTTTGGGCTGTCACCTAATTCACGAACACACGTTAGAGGCTCCGGGTGATCACCCGGCGAAAACCCTCCGACGCTCAAGTCAGCGATCACCTCCACACAAAACAGGAGAGCATAGAGCTTTTGTAAGCTAAAGAGTCACTTACCTCAAAATGGAGAGTTTTCCTTGTATTTATAGGCAAAACTTGTGCCTAATTACAAAATAACCCCTCTAGGGTCTAAAATTGCAAATTAACCTTTTTAAAAATCTACAATTTTATTAAAGATGATGGAGAGTATATTACTTATTTTTAGCGACATATATCTTATATTCTATTAATTTTATTTTATTGGAATCTCGACAACTAAGGTGTAGTTGTGCTGGCCACTTACTCCAATTGCCCTACCAAAACTTTTAGCTCCAATTTAAAATTTTGGACGGCCACTCGCAATACTTTTGGTAAGTTTTTATTTATTTATTTTTCTTTTGTTTCTTTACTGACTTTATTGTTACGCAATTGGGTTTGCTCTTTGCCTTTTCTTCTTCCCTGTTTCTGTGTCGTTTTTATTTTTGTTGAAATTTTTACGGGGCAAGGGCAAAATCTGTCTCCTTTTCAAACAGGCAACGATCGCGGTAATGACTACCGGCAGCTTGGGCAAAGGAGGCTGTTGTTCGAGCTTGGGAGGTGCGCGCGTGCTTCACATGTTTTGGGAGGTGATTGGCTCGAGATTTGCAGGCTGACTTCCTGCAACGGCGGGGCAGCGAGGTGGTGATGGCACGCGGGACTGAGCCCATGGTGGGGCTGGCTCCGTGCAATGACCGAGGCAGTGGGGTGGTTGAGCTGGAGCTTGAGCTCGCGGACGATGAATGGTTCGCGCGAGGTGTACAGGTGGCGTGGATATGGTGTACTTGCCGGCTGATGGAGCAGCTGGTGCAGAATCTGGTCACGAAATGGAGCTGGTGCGGTGTTGTTGGTGGCGCTTTGATATTGCAGCGGGTTGTCATTGCGGGGAAACGGAGCGGTGATGCGACGGAAGAGTTGGCAGTGGAGTGTTGTTGGTTTGTCGCTCGGGCTAAGCGATGGTGATGGGGCTATGGCGGTGATAGGTGTGCGACGGTGATGGAGGTGGGAGGGCTCGTGGGGCTGAGCTCATGATGGTTTGGCCTTGCACGACAGCTCGGCGAGGGTTGCTGTGTGGTGGCGTATCCAGGTGGCTGGGCGGCAGCGACGCGGGTGGTGTGCGGGTGATTATGGCGATGACTGCCGAGGGTGGAGCCAGCTGCAAGAGTTTGAATGGAGAGTTAGGGTTACCAGCTATACTCTATTTCCTTGGGCAATGTTTGGAAAATGCTTGAGTGTTGGGCCCCTCTCTAGTGGGCTGGGTCTAGTGGCTAGAGGTTTTGCTACTAGATTTTTCAAAGCACTTGACTCGTGCAGTTTTCTCGCTTTCAACTCTTGCAACTTGAACTTAAAATATATATTGCACATAATTATTAAAATTATTATGCATTTTAAATATTTTGGTTTCGCTACAAAACACAATCCTGAAGATAATATTACTTTCTCGATGCAGATAATACTTTTGATGGAGTATCAATGAAGGCGATGACTTGGACGTCAGTGCTTGTAGTGGCAGGACGAGTGACGGGATGTTGATGTTCGAGCCTATGGCAGGGCTGACCTCGTGTATGGACTTGTGACGAGCCTGCAGAGATGGCCGAGCCCATGGAGGGGCTGGCCTCAGCGATTGGTGACGAGGGTAATAGGGAAGTACCACTGGAGTTCGATTGGTGATGTAGTATAGAGGGTCACGGGGCCGAGCCCATGGCGGGGCTGGTCCTGTGAGTCCACTGTTGTGGTCGTGGCTGCACTTTTGGAGGGTAAGGAGATATTGTGCGCTAGTGGTGGAGATGGGGGCAGCGGTGTTCTGCCGAGCTGTGTGGTGAGGCATTTGAGGCGGTGAGCGGGCGTCGCTCGTGGTGTTCTTGTGGAATAATAGTATAACGGCGATTGCTATTTGGTGACGGAGATGTTGGGGCATAGAGAGGGCGTCGCTCATGGTGGTGTGTGCGATGTTATGGGATATGGGTTGACTGTGCGGGGTGGCATGTCAAAGAGCGGGCATCGCTCATGGTTGTTTGGGCGCTGGTAGCGGAGATGGGGGCAGTGGTATGCTGGTGCATGATAGTGTAGGCGAGCGGGCGTCGCTCATGGTTGTTGGGGTGTTGGTTGTTTGGTGGAGGTGCAGCGGTGAGCGGGCGTCGCTCTTGGCTTACATGGGAGGTGGTGAGCGGGTGTCTCTCATGGTTGTTTGTGAGGAGGCAGCAGCTGGGCTTGCAGAGAGCGGGTGTCGCTCATGGTTGTTTGTGCATGTATTGCCACAATTAGACCTCGTGATTTGGTGGATCACCCGAAGATGAGATCAGTCAAGTCCGGACCTCCTGATTTGGTGGATCACTAGAAGAAGTGATTATTCAAGTCCGGATCCGTTCACCCAAATCGACTTGTTTTCTTAGAATGGTGTGTGCACCTAAATTGACTTGTATTTCCAAAAAATGCGTTCACCCCGAAAGACTTTTGTCATAGAGAGATACGTCCACTGGATTGCCTTGTCCTCTTGGAGTGGTGTGTTCATCTAGAAAGACTTGTTCTCCTAGAGTGGTGAGTTCACCTGGAAACACTTGTTCTCCTGGAGTGGTGAGTGGTGTGTTCGCCTGGAAACACTTGTTCTCTTGGAGTGGTGAGTGGTGTGTTCGCCTGAAAACACTTGTTCTCCTGGAGTGGCGTGTTCACTCGAAAAAACTTGTTCTCCCGGAGTGGCGAGTAGTGTGTTCACCTGGGAACACTTGTTCTCCTGGAGTGGTGTGTGGTGTGTTCACCTAGAAACAATTGTTCTTCTGGAGTGGCGTGTTCACTCGAAAAAACCTATTCTCCCAAAGTGGCATGTTCTCCCAAAAATATTTGTTCCCCTGGAGTGGTGTGTTCACCTGAAAACACTTGTATGAATTGCTGAGATTTGGTGGGACCCAAGTTGTTACGATTTGATGTTTGTCCCATTGACTTAAGAGTAACTTCGTGATGCTTAATGCGGAGGGACTAGAGAGTTGATCAAGTTCTCAAGAGTTTGTAATATGGGAAGTCCTAACGCCACCTCTTGGGTGTTGAGGTATCCCGAGACTTAATTTTATTGTCGTGACCTCTTACAGAGTCAGCGGTTTAGTTTTCCTGCAGGACTTGGCCTAGCCTCTTATGACAGGATGACCTTTACCGACTTCATTAGTCTATGACTTTTTAGTTGAAACATCGTAGAAGTGAGTTAATACTGTTATGCCTGGTGGAGATTTGTTGATAGAGAAGGCTTAAAATTTTATTAATCACATAACAATGGAGACGACACCAAAAATATTAGTAAAACCTGAAATAACTTAAACAAAATAAAAGCATTAGCAAAACATGAATAACTCAGACAAAAATTTATAATTGTCTTGCTAAACTTGCACTCTAGGTGCTGAATTGTTTATGATCGGACATCCTTCTTTGTTTAACATTGTTTCCTTTCTAGGTTTGGAGAGTGGCTCCTTGTTCAATCCAAATTCCTCTCTTTGTGTGCCTTCTTTTCTGGTCTTGAGGAGGAGGTAGCTCGTCATGTAAACTTTTATTGTTTCCCTGATTTGGCTGTTGTGCCGCCAGATAATGTGCTATGGCTACGGTCGATGCATGCGAGGCATCTTCCTGCATCATGGCCTTTAATGCATCAAGAGTGACACGGAGCTCCTGCTATGGCAGGTAAACAAGAGGTCGAACCTCCTGAATACCTTCATTGTTACGGGTGGCATGTGATCACATTTGCATCTTCAGTGAATAGGTGAGTTACCCACAGACGGCGCCAATTAGGGGGCCTATGATTGGTATAAGCATTTGAGACGGTGAGCGGGAGTCGCTCGTGGTGTTCTTTTCTATTTATTTTTATCCATTTGTTTTTTAAAAATTGGAGGAGTTGAACATAGTTTTGTTATTACATATTACATATTTTGGCTTCACTTGAGCAAGTACTTATAAAATATTTTAAAATTTATTTTAAAAATAAATACGTGTTTGTACATTATTCTTGAAAAAATAATTTATAGTTGAAAAGATATTTTGACAACTATTAAAAAACGAAATTTATAATTAGAAATAATTAAACATATGTTTGGACAACTATTCTATATAAATTTTTTAATTATCGTTTAGCTCATGTTTTTTAATTCTAAAAAAATAAAAAATATATATTTCTCAATTATTCAATAAAATTATATATATAATACCTTTTTATTAAAATATTTTTAAAAAACTTTTATAATTTTTTTTTGATAGTAACGTTTTATAAAATTTTATCCAAACACATTCTTTAAAATTATTTCCCTAAAAATGTTTTAAAGTACTTATCGAAAGTTTTTATGTTTGGTACTTGGCAGTCTTTTGATAGATTAATTCATAATTTTGGTGATTATTACACAAGATCAGATCAAACAAAACCAAAGAACAAATCTACAATAAAATTGATCTTACATCAAGAATATAAGATCATATCAATTATAATAAGGCAAACTGATCTGAATGTTTGTCAAAGTCAGAAAAACGAACAATTGATCCAGATAGATCAATCAGTTCAGACCAAATTAAAGTTCTCTTTAATCGACAGAAAATTAGATCAGTAAAACAGATCAGATCGAAGCCATGAAGCTTTTCAGCTAAAATACAAAGAAATTTGTTGGGAATGTTAACGTTAGCCTCTGTACTCGACAGTGATTCAAATATTTCATTACATTTGGAATAGCGATCAAACTTTTGCTATATCTCTTGTTATTGCGATTCTATTCTAAAAATCCTCCATTTGTGAATCGTGCTCAATTGAGACAAGTATCAGACCAAATTTCTAAATCACAGATTTAGAAAGCCAATTGCTGATATTAGATCGATCAAAGTCTAAGCACTCTGTGATATTTCAGAAAGACTTGTCAAAACACATCTCTTGTGATTTCAATCTGTACGTAACTCAAATGGACATACATTGATCTGTATTGAGATGTTGTTGCTAGAAGTTCCTTTCAAGGGTTGATTGGATTGAATTTGTACAAATCGTTGTGTAAATCAAGCTCTTCTAGTGAAATCTTTCTGAAAATAGAAGAAAGAGAGACATAGAATTTAAGTTTCGAACTTTTATAAAAAAATCTTGTGTTCCTTATCTTTACTTACTGCCTTTACTTAGTCATTCTGCATTAAGTTTTACAGTTCAATTTTTCGAGGAAGAACTTCTGCCTGATCAGATCAGTTTTTTGTGCAAAATTTGGTTTAAGCAAAAATACTTTTTAATAGGCTGTTAAATTAATCAGATCAAATTATCGAAATATATTTTAGTGTGTATTCACCTCCCGCCCCTCTACACACAATCCCGATCCCAACATTTTTAAACTTATCTTTCTTTGAGAATTAACTTACCTTTTCTATATATTTGTTTCTCTAAAACTGTTGCACTTTCTGTTTTTTTTTAAAAAAATAAAAATAAAATAGATATATTAAAAGTGACGAAGAAAAATACTACTTTTCTGTTTATTGTTTCTACATAAAATAAACTGACTTTTCCATCCCTCCATCTTTCACATCTTCTCAAAAAATTCAGGGATAAAACCCAAATACGTCCTCAAAGTTTCCTAACTTTTTCAAAAATATACTAACACTTTATTCGTTCATAATTATGTCCCTTATTTAAAAAATAGTTTCCTTAATATGTCCCCCAAATTAAAAATTGTCTATAATACCCTTGTTTTAGCAATTATAACTAATATTTCCTTTGGGCTCAAAAAATGGTATCAGAGCCTAGGTAATTTTATTCAGACTTTATATTATTCATTAAATCATACTTTTCTTTGTTGAGGAAGAGATTTTCAACAAACCATGGATTCAAACGAGAGTTTGAACCAGAAGAATTTCATTTATATGAAATCCCATAAACAAGTGAATCTATTTAAAATAGATTCTTTACAACATAACTTAAAGAGACTTAGGTCTTTTATACTCTCTGAAGAGATTAAGAAATATGATTTCTAATTCTCAATTTCTAGAGATCACACCAGATTCCTCTAAACTCTTCGGAGATCTTGGAGAAATTCAAAAGATGGTACAATATTACAGTAATCAGCTGTATGAAATATCTCGACAGATTGGAGAAATCCTTAAAAACAAGAAGAAATTCTTGTAACTCTAAAGGATCTTCAAACCAAAATCATAAATCTAGAACATACTTCTGGTTCTAGAAAGGGAAATACAGGAGGAAGGTTACCACTCTCGTTTGGTACCGAAACTCTGTTACATCAGAAAGGTAAAACCAAAATGGTTCAAAAACCTTAACTGATGATGAATTGATGATTAATCTTATAAAGGCAGTATCAGAGAAAAACACTATCAGATGACTACTTTAGAAAGATTAAATCTTGAGGATCTACAAGATCTTGCGGATTCTTTTTCAAATCTTAAAGTAGTAGATCCAAAAATGAATTCCCCTGAGGGTGAACAACCCATAGGGAATCCCCCGAGATATGTGATTAAAATTCACATCCAACAGGAACCAGATCAAGAAGGAGTAATATACCAATACATCAAACTTCTTATGGAAAAACTGTTTTAGACCCGATACTTGCTTATGAGGTTATGTCAAACCTGGATGTTCTGGACTTCAAAAACAGAGAAGATCTCATAGATGATTGGACATCAGCCATGAGAATAGCAGCATGAACTTTAGATCTCAATAAAGAAGGATTTATCAAACTTCTGGAAATGAGTCTAATGGGATCTGTCAAGATAGCTTTGGAAATGACCATGCCAGAAACCAAGGAATCAATCTTAGCAGGAGAATCACTTAGCAAGATTGGAGGAAGAATTACCACCCTTTTTAAAGCACAATTCATAGGGGTAGACTATTTCAATAATCAAGATAGAGAGAAAAAGAGAAGATATACTCAAGCTCTGTATAGCCTTGAGTTACATGATATCTGTTTAGTTGATGAATATATTATGTTATTCACCAAATACAGATGAAATTCGGGAGTTAAAGAAAATGTAGCCATTCAGCTATTTTTCGCAAAAATGCCAAGCCCTTGGAGAGAAATGCTGATAAAAGAATACGTTCCCGGTAATCTTGATACATTGGCAAGACGCGCCTCCTTTTTGAAAGAAAAATTGGCGGAATGGTGCCATATGGCAGCATTACAGAAGAACTACAAGAAAATAAGGGGTATTAATAAACATACTCCTTTATGTTGTAGAGAAAATGATCTCCCTACGGTTAGAGGGAATAAATCACAGGGATTTAAAAGGAACAAATTCAGAAATAATCCCTACAATAAAAGAATGAAAAGTTCTGGGAAACCAAGAACATTTTGGTCCAAACAAAAGGCCAGATCCTATAGATCAGGTAGAAGAAGTGGACCTACAAGAACATCTCCAGCAACAAACTTATCACAAGGCAGGGGAAGAACACCATCTAGAAGAACTCATACGAGAGCAAGTGAAAGTTTCAAGGATTGCAACTGCTGGACATGTGGAGCAAGAGGACATATATCTACAAACTGTCCAGAAAACGTGAAAAATTGAGTTAAACTCTTTGAAGCAACACCAGATATGGATGATGCGGTTTTCTTTCAAGATCTAGTTCAAGTATATCAATTTGAGGATATCCCCTTAGATGAAAGTATATACGAAGAAGAGATATTGTTTAGCCAAGATGAATCTGAAGATGATTCAGAATTAGAATCAGAATAAAGAAGAAGTGTTTCGACACGAAACACATGAGAGTTTGGCTGGATTTTTTAGTCAAACCACGATATCTCATAATATGGTCCAAAGGATTATGAGAGAAAATCCAACATTACAGAAGTACCAAGGATTTTTGGCAGGACAAGTAGAATGAGTCTTAGGCAACCTAGGACTTAGACAAAGAAGACATCATTTGATTTACAAAGTATCCAGAAGGGAAATGGCAATCCCGATGGAGTTAACAAGTAATCAAATAGAGATGCAGTTAATTCCTTTTGAAGAAGTAATAGAGGAATTGCAAAAGCTGAAAATTGAGGTAGCAAGAACGATGTATTGGATTCATATTGGAGCGATCCAAATAATGATCAAGGCAACTTTTAAAGAAGGAATAGATTCACCCATAGATATCGTAGTATGTTATAAAAGAATGGGGAATATCCAAGATGTTGTTCTGGGTACGATCTCAGGAAATCTATGTGCAGGAAAAATTGTAGGAGTTATTTATCCAATAATAGCCTACAATTTAGCTGACAGAGACTTTAGTCGAGCCTTGACGTTGCATCAAAACATCAAGGAAAAAATATTAATGAAGGAAGGTAATAAACCATATTCTATTACTTATCAAATTTCATATGCTCTTTCTAATACGCACCATTCTGAATTATTTATTAGAAATGAGTTTATTGAAATTCCAGAAATCTTTGGGAAAGTTGCTCAAGCAATATACCCGAAAAGAATCGAGTTTCCTTTAATTCAGGAAACAGACATTCAAATACAAGATAAATCGGTTCTATACAGAGATCTTAAAATAGAACCCCGAAGGTTATCTTTCCAAGGTGACCGAATGACAAGTCGAAGGTGGGAAAAATCTTCTATTCAGGAAATTCCACCAGAAGAAAAGGAGTTTTCAATAATAGAAAAACTTAATCTCCAGAAGGATGGAAAAAAGTCAAAATAGTATTCGAAATTACTAGTCACAAGAACCAATTTCCTTGTAACTCAATTTACTATTTAGAGCAGCATGTAACAGGAACTTACCAAGGATTAATAAATATTGGAGAATTGGAAGTTCAAATCTGTGGAATTCCAGGAAAAGAAGTGGATCAGCTCATTCTTGGCCTAGAATTTCTGGAGGACTATAAACCATGGAAACGCCTTGAAAAAGGAATAGAGTTTATGGCAAAAGAAAAGACTTGGAGGATTCAATAAAAATTCTACGAGATGGAAAACCAAGAGAATTGGATAAGGGACAATCCCTTAATCAGATTCAAAAACTATGTTTACAAACAGAGGAAGAAGCAACTGTTGAAATTAGTAATTCATGAACATGATTTACTAGAACTCATTGAAAAAGTGGAAATGAGTAACCATACTCTACCTTCTGAGGCCTTAGGAAAACTAAAGGTGAATAGTTTTAATCAGATTAATGAGTTACAACACAGTCTGTTAAAAATGGCAGGGCCATTTATTAATCCCTTTAAAAAATGACAACAAGTCATTTCTCCATATACATTCTGATAGGGATGTTGTATGAACAATATAAGGCTGAATACTTTGCAGCTTATATTGGCTCAGGAGCAGGAATTTGTACAGCAAAAAGAGGAGTTTTCCTTGAAGAATGTGAAGAAGAATTGCCAAAAATTGCTGGACGAGATTTCTCTCGAAGAATTTTAATTATTTGCAAAGGAATAAAACAAGAAGAGATCCTTATGGGAGAAGCATGTCAAACACCTTGGTACAAGGTAAAGACACCACCAATCTATTTCCATAATACAGGAGCTGATATCCTGTTAGGAAATAACTTCTTACAAATGTTTAAGAAGTACACACAAGACAATGAGTCAAGAAGACTTATGTTCACTACAATTTGTGATCATAAAATTATCGTTCAACGACTCAAGGTTGCTTTTTATCGACAATTACCGATAATATTTCGCAGCCAGCGTGGTGATAAAGGACAACTTTTTCATCCAAAAATGAAAGATCCAAGAAGGTTTGGAGAAACCATGTTGAAAATAACAACAGAACAAGAACTCCAAACAGAGGATATGGAGCTTCTCAAGGTAACTCTAAATCACAGAGATATAGAGTTAGAAAATAAGGTATCCCTTGAATATGTCAAAAAGAGGCTCAAAGAAAGTTACAACGAGCATCCTTTGGTATGGTGGGATAGAAATCAACTCAAATCCAGTCTTACTCTAAAGAAAGTCAAAGAGTATGAATTCTTCAGATATAAGCCTATCCCAATGAACATAACAGATCAAAGGGATATGAGAATGATTATCAATGAACATTTAGACCTTGGTCTAATCAAATAAGGAGTTTCACCATATAGCAGCCCAGGTTTTCTGGTCAGAAATAATGGTGAAATAAAAAGAGGGAAATCTAGGTTAGTTATTAACTACCAATGTATTAATAAAATCCTAGATTTTGATGGGTATTTCATACCCAGTAGAGAACATCTAACTAGCTGTGTACAAAATGCTAGAGTGTTCTCAAAATTTGATTGTAAGTCTGGATTTTACCAGATTCGAATGGAAGAAGACAGTAAGAAATTCACAGCCTCTACACCACAAGGACATTATATCTGGGAAGTTATGCCTATGGGATTGGCTAATGCACCCCAAATATTTCAAAGAAAGATGGATAATCTTTTTAAAGATTATTTCAACTTCATGTTTGTTTATATTGATGATATTCTTATAGCATCAAAAAACATAGATGAACATATTAAAAATTTAGAGATTTTCTCTAAAATTTGTACACAAGAAGGACTTGTTTTATCTGAAAAAAAAGCAGTCATAACAACAAGGAAAATTGAATTCCTTGGAATTGAGATTGATGAAACTGGAATAATTCTACAACCCCATATTGTGGAAAAGGTAAAGAATTTTTTAGATAAACTCAAAGATGTAAAACAAATCCAAAGTTTTCCAGGATTAATTAATTTTGCAGGGATGTTCATAAACAATCTGGAAATGTACAGAAAAGTGTTCAGTCCTTTGTTAAAAAAGGATGCAAGGTTTATATGGACCGATGACCATACTAAAGGGATGAACCAATTAAAGGAGATATGTGAGAATCTGCCAAAAATGGCTATACCCGTGGATGAAGATGATCTGGTATTATTTACGGATGCCAATGACGAATGGTGGGCAGCAGTCCTTACTAAGATCACTCCGGATAGAGAAATACCATGCAGATACTGTAGCGCTCTTTTTTCAGAATCTGAGGCTATCAGGTGGCATATCAACGAAAAGGAATTTTATGCAGTTAAAAGGGCTTTCGAAAAATGACCATTATTTTTACTTGCTAAAAAATTCACTTTGAAGGTTGATAACACTCAGGTAAAAGCTTTCATAAGAAATAAGATTGAATCTAAACCTGAGAAAGCTAGGTTATTAAGATGGCAAGCTTTATGTCAAAATTATATTTTTGATATTGTTATTATTAAATCTCATGAAAATATTCTTGCAGATTTCTTAACAAGAGATGGAAGGCAGTGACGTGGATTCCATCATGAAAATGCAGAGGCATCTCAGGGAACACCTTAGGTTGCTTCAAACCGAGTTCAACCAGCTTGTCATAAGTGCCGATATGGCGGGCAGGTTACAACAAGCTGATTGGATCAAAGTATCCAATCGAATCACAGGATGTATGCAAGCTCAAACTCAACTATGGGCTGCTATTCAAGGGCCAATTATGCGTGCCATAGAAAAACCATTGGTTTATCAGAAACAAGAAATGTTAAAACCATTGGTTTTACAAGAACAAGAAATACAGCCACCGGTTGTAAAACAATATGTTGAGGATTCTAATACTCAAGAAACAAGCGCTAATCTATCATCAGCTTTTGATGATCTAGATAAAGCAACAATCGATGATGATTACTCATCAAGTTAACCCTTCGCCTCGGGGGTAAAAGAGGAAGAGATCAATCTTAGGCCCAACACTGACAAGGGCAAATCTAAGATTGATACTAACCCAGCTAGGGGTGCAAACGAACCGAATCGAGCCGAATAATGGTAAAATTTTAAGGTTCGAATTCGGCTCGATAAGAGTATATTCGAGTTCGAGCTCGATTCGAAGTTCGATAATTTCAAATATTTTGGCTCGAGTTCGGCTCGAAATGAAGTTCGATTTCGGGTTCGGTTCGAAATATTCGAACCTATTCGTGAACTATTAGGATATTATGGTTCGAAAGCTCGAAATGTATATATATTATTATATTATTATATTATATTAATTAAATATTAAGGCTCGCGAACTATTCGCGAACTATCGAACGGAGTAATTTCGGCTCGAGCTCGGCTCGAAAAAAAGTTCGAACATGTTCAAATTCGGCTCGAGTTCGATAAGCTCGAATACGAATCAAATATTTATCGAGCGGGCTCGTAAAGCTCACGAACATGTTCGGTTCGTTTGCATCCCTAAACCCAGCTGTCATTTCTCCATTTCAGGTTTATCAACAAATATGGGAGAAATTAAGTACAAGAAGTGAAATCAACCCAATCACTTGCAGGGTTGATGTTGCAGGAATATATCCAAGGGTTTGGCTAAAAAACAATGTCAATCCTAAGGATGTAAAGCTATGGTATGAATTTGGGGCTTTAGCATCAGTTTATACAACTTTACCAGGCTTCCAGGAAATATCACAGCTACCAAAATGGATTCAGGAAGCAGTCCAAGAAACATGGGCAAATAATGATCATTTGTCCAGAGGAGATGTGCTCGAGTTATACTTCTTTAGTGCAGCCCCATAACCAACAGGGAAAGGATCACACGAGCCCTTTCCTTTCATCAAGCTAATAAGACCCGACATGAATAATCAAAGATTTATCAAGGATCCTATATCTGAAGAAATACCATTGGTGTCCACTTTTGGAGAAAATGAAATTTCAACCAGAAGGGCATGGGGTATTTGGGTTTGTCTCACCGAGATGGATAAGATCAAGTTTTTGTTCAAATTTTATCAAAATTTTGTGAACGGATCATTCCTGTTAAACACAATGACAGGAAAAACTACGGCTTTTACGAAAGAACTATTTGAAATTAAAGAGGAACTTTTTGTGGAACTACAAGCTGCCGGAGAGTAAAGAAACTCGCCGAAAATTTTGTAACATGGCTCATATCGGAAGATGGTCAGAGAATATCTGCCCGGAATGTCCAAACCAGAAGGAGCCAGAATTCGGAAAAACCTTCAAACCCCGAACGGATCGAAAAGATTTTTTCGAGACAAGAAAAGGTGGACAGGGACCACCAAAACCGTGTTTTTCCAGGGCCCCACTGCAAAAGTAAAAGATGTTTCGACAACAATAAAGAAGGCATGTGAGGAGAATAAATCCAAAAGAAAAAGTCAAGCATGTGACTCCTCCACTAGTAAAAGATGCCAACGGGCATATGACTCTCCCACTAGTAAAATATGTCATCAATAATGGCATAAAAAATTCAAGATAGCTGTAAGATTCCCGGAAGTTTCTCGGTGAAACGAGTGGAACTTCGGCTATAAATACAGGATTTTGAGGAAACTGAAGACATCGATCATTCCCTTCAGTTTTCTTACAAATAAAAATCATTGTAATATTTCTTTTTCTACAATTATATTAAGCTTCTGTAATTTTATGTATTCCAAGAACAAGGCTAATATGAGTAGCTAAACTAGTTATCTCCTCCTCTTCAAAGGAGGTTGATTTATGTAATAATATGTTGTCTAAATAAATTTTCGAAGCTCTTCCCTATCATGTTATTTTATTTTAAAAATTAAGCTTTTACTATACGCCCTAAGGTAGGAAACGAAATAGGGCTGTGCTAGCTGCTGCTGAAGGAGTCTGTGTCAGAAACCATATGTTGCGATCGCGTGGTTTGGTTGTGACGAGCAACCTGTAAAACCCGGTGGACATTACCCGGCAACAGTGTGGTCAAAGAGGTATTCTACTTTAATTTACTGACGGAAGCATGATGGGATTAAGCCTTTAAATATTAAAAAGGGAAATAAAGGGTAGGTGAACTCTTGGTCAAAGATCAGGAGTTCAATTCCCCCTACCAATACCTTCTTGAACTAGTCCGTCATACATGACTTATCTAATGTGGTTTGTCTGGCTAGCCTAGTTTGTAAACTATTGCGTTAGTTCGAAGGTTTATCCAGTGCACACCGAAAGATAGCGGCTGAGAGTTACACGTCAATAAAAAAAAAGGTAATTTCTCGCAAATATGCACCCTACATTTGGTTCGGGATATTTGGAAAGGAAAATAATAATAAAACATTTTTGTATTTAGAAAAAATAGTAGTTCTAATGGTCTATGAATACACAAAAATTTTGTGAGACGCTGATAAGTGCATTTTGTGTGCATTATTTCGTGATAGGTTTATATCCATTTTGTTTGCATTCATATTGTTTTTATATGTTTTAGTGCATGCTTGTGTATTTCACTCCTCGGGTTAATTTTGTAGGAAAATGAATTGTTGAAGAGTGAATTACGGAGCAGCTTTGTTCAAAAAATCAAATTTAATTTTGAAAAGATCCAAATCCGATCTCCACTGTTCAGAATGAAGTTCAAGATTTTTGAACCTGCTGTCCAAATTTCAGTTCGATCCGACGGCTAGAACTTAAGATATGAATTTTTAAAAATCGTCGCTCGCGGCAGAAAATGCATGGCGCGCGAGCGAGATTTGAGCTCGCCCGCGCGCGAGTCAGAGTTCCAGAAATCTGTTTTTTTGTTCTGCGCGCGCACGAGACTTCTTCTAGGCGTGCGCGCGGGTTCCGGCGTCAGACTGTTCTGAAAAGTCCTTGTGTTGGAAGGAAATTAATTGGTATGGGTTCCGGACTATATAAATAGAAGATATATCATATTTTTTAGGGTTCTAGAAGTTCCAGACGACAGACAGAGGCGGCGGCTACGGGCGTGGAGATTGAAGACGCTCCATTAGAGTTTTTCTTCTTTTCTTTTCTTCTTCTTATTTTTATTTTTGAATTATTATTTTTAATTATTGAGTAGTTTATTTTCAACCAAGACGGCGTGATTGGGCCGAACAAATTTATGTAGAAAACTTGGATGTTTGTTTGGGATTTTTCAGAGTTGATTTTATTTTATTGATTGTCAGATTTATATTTGTCTTGTGAATAGTCTGATAAACTATTTGCTTGCATGTTAATCGATTCCAAGTCGACAGAGGAGGTTTTGATTTCGATCACTTTGATAATCATCATATTGTAAAACAGACTAGAAATAGAATTCGGTTTCAGTGTACGGTTGGGGTGTAAACTGAATTTTCACAAATATTTAATGCACTCAAATTTGATTAGAATTATGAAAGATTAATCCGTCAATATTTGAGTAGGTTTGATTGTTCTAAAAATAGACCTTTGAACAAGATAGGAGAATTCATGTAATTTAAGATTAAATCTGAGTCCTGAATCGGCTACATGTTACATGATTTGTTCGGTACCTGCGTGTGTCGTGGTTGTCTCGTTTTAATTAAATTTTCCTTTATACTATTTTAATTCTTATTTGTTAAGCAGTTTTTTATTTTACATTCTTATTTTATTTAAATCAAATTGCTCTTTATGATTTTGTCTAGATTAAGTAAAATAATTAATTCTTGAGAATTGACTGCAGTCCCTGTGGGATCGATACTTGGACTCTCTGTCCACTTTACTGTTACTTGACCTGGTACGCTTGCCAGTAGATTTATATCACATCGATTTAGCCGGTCAAGTTTTTGGCGCCGTTGCCGGGGACTGTTTAATTAATATTAGGATAGATTATTTGCTTGAGACTAGATATTTTATTATTATTATTTATTTATTATTTATTTATTATTTAGTATTAATTTTATTGTTTTTTACTTGTGAGGTACTTGGAGATGGATGATGGATCATCGAAAGGTGTTCACAAGGTTTGGTCAACAATACTTGGAGTCATTCTATGCTGCTTGGGGGAGATTCAACGATTTGGCGAACCGATTTCGATGCCATGATTTTTCAAACTACACTCTATTTCAAATTTTCTATGGTGGTTTGGATGAGCTAACAAGAAGTTGGATAGATTATGGAGCTTGGAAAACTGGCAGTCACTTGTTCAACAGAGATTATACCAGTGTTATGCACTTGTTAAATGATATGGCAGATTTTGACTACCATTGGAATTGTGATCCTTCACTGCAAGGTTGAAGTCATTAATATCCTCCACAATTCTACTCCACAAATCAAGAAAGAGTGTATATGGCATTTTGAGGATCATGTGGCTCAGTTGGAGAACATGGTGCGACAACAGACAGAGATAAATCAGTTCTTAGAAAGCCGCATCAAGTCTTTGAGTTTTTTGGATGAACAGATTGCGCTTCTTAGAGAACCAATTTTTGAGATCTGCCAAGAGAATGAAGTAATTGCACCAGAACATGAGGAAATATTTTTTGAGGAATCTTCATGGGAATAAGAGCCAAACATGACAGTGGAGGAGGAAGAACCATACAAGGAGACAGATTTGACATCGTCAATGTTTTTTACTTGTACACCATCAGAAGATTCGTTCTTGCCATTGACGCCAACTCCACAATATTGCATCCTCTATGAGTTTCAGCCTAGATTCGGAGTCTCCTTCCAAAAGAAAAAATTCATGTCAAGTATTGTTGGACCGACAAGCTTAAACTGCATATATCATGCCAAGCTTGAGGGCGTAGAAAATCAAAACCCATACGTAGAGTCGTATGATTCTTACTATGGGCGACAACCTCTCTTTGATGGTTGCTTCTTCATAGTCAGGATGTAGACTATAAACTTAGCGCTGGCTGGGAGGCAACCCAGTATTCTTTACCTTGCTTTTTAGTTTCTTTTTGCTTAGTTTAAAATTTTCTCTTTATTTTAATTTTTGCTTCTTTCCCATTACAGTGTGCCGTGCCTGACTGATATACCTAGCCTGCTGCTACCGCCCCAGCTATTACTGCCAAGAAGAAAGAGGACGAATACGCAACCATTGGAGTGTTATTTTTATTTTTTCATTATGTGTTTGTTTTGTATTCTGTTCATTGTTCTAAAGCATTGAGGGCAATGCTTTGGATAAGTATGGGGGGTAGATTAGTTTTTTTTGTGTTGTTGTTTGGATGGTATATTAGTTTTGTTTGTGTTGTTGTTTGCATTCATTTGGTCTAGTTTATTGCATATAGTTCGTATTCATGCATATCATTATGTTTTGTGTTTATGTTGTGTGAATAAGTAGAATGATGACTATTGGCCGATGATGATAGAGTTGTCAAAAAAAAAAAATTTAGAAAATGTTGCTGTTGATTGAACATGAGAAGCTGTTGGTTGAATCGTGAATCATTTTTAAGCACGCATGTTAGACTAGTGTAATGTAGCGACGTAATTGATGAAGTTCATGTTTGCTTGACCATTGCACGTTAATAGGTGTTTGTTGTTCATGATAGTGCTTTGGATTCTTGATAGTTGTTAGACATTGCATGTATGATCTTGGGCGTACCTATAAAATTTTTGAAAAAACTTTTATTGAAAATTAAGTTAACTCTATCCGGGTTACGAGAAGAGATTGAAATCCTAATCTCTTATTCTTGACTAAGTATGCGGATTCCATGGAGTTGAAAATTTGAAATTTTAAAATAACAATTTCATCCGGGCTTGGACAATGATTGAAATCCTAATCTTTGTTCCATAGCTAAGTTTGCGGGTTAAATGGGATTGATGCTCCATCCGGGCTATAGACGAAGGGATTGAAATTCGAATCCTATCTTAGTTATAGCTAAGTTTGCGGGTAAATATTGGGGCTTATTAAAACTACCAGGTGCAAAATCCGAAGGTACGTAATTACTCTCAAGAAAGTGCATGTTTTTGTTTGGGATTGTTGAGATGACGGAGTGCTGGATTGTGATACTTGCATTGAATTGTCATAGGTCGCTAAGCATTCTTAGGACAAAATCTTTTGAAGTTGCATGAAACTGGAATTACATGGCACACACTCACGTTTACGTTAAACTGACAGTGTATTGTGAACAATCAAAAGTTTTTGTGGTTTTTAGTTGTTGAAGTTGATACTTATCAGAGGCTATGTTGTTCATGATTCATTCTTACTTATGTCATTGTTTGTATTTTGTTTTTGCATATCTTGCTCGAGGGCGAGCAAAGTTTAAGTATGGGGGTGTTGATAAGTGCATTTTGTGTGCATTATTTCGTGATAAGTTTATGTCTATTTTGTGTGCATTCATATTATTTTTATGTGTTTTAGTGCATGCTTGTGTATTTCACTCGTCGGGTTAATTTTGTAGGAAAATGAATTGTTGAAGAGTGAATTATGGAGCAGCTTTGTTCAAAAAATCAAATTTAATTTTATAGAGATTCAAATCCGATCTCCATCGTTCAGAATGGTTCAAGATGTTTTGAAGCTGCTATCCAAATTTCAGCTCGATCCGACGGCTAGAACTCGAGATATGAATTTTTCAAAATCGTCGCTCGAGGCAGAAAATGCATGGCGCGCGAGCGAGATTTGAGCTCGCCCGCACGCGAGTCAGAGTTCCAGAAATCTATTTTTTTTGTTCTGCGCGCGCGCGAGACTTCTTCCAGGCGTGCGCGCGGGTTCCAGCGTCAGACTGTTCTGAAAAGTCCTTGTGTTGGAAGGAAATTAATTGGTATGGGTTCCGAACCATATAAATAGAAGATATATCATATTTTTTAGGGTTCCAGAAGTTCCAGACGGCAGACAGAGGCAGCGGTTACGGGCGTGGACATTGAATATGCTCCATCAGAGTTTTTCTTCTTTTCTTTTCTTCTTTTTATTTTTATTTTTGAATTATTATTTTTAATTATTGAGTAGTTTATTTTCAACCAAGACGGCGTGATTGGGCCGAACAAATTTATGTAAAAAACTTGGATGTTTGTTTGGGAATTTTCAGAGTAGATTTTATTTTATTGATTGTCAGATATATATTTGTCTTGTGAATAGTATGATCAACTGTTTGCTTGCATGTTAATCGATTCCAAGTCAACAGAGGAGGTTTTGATTTTGATCACTTTGATAATCATCATATTGTAAAACCGACTAGAAATAGAATTCAGTTTCAGTGTGCGGTTTGGGTGTAAACTAAATTTTTTTTTCACAAATATTTAATGCACTCAAATTTGATTAGAATTTATGAAAGATTAATCCGTCAATATTTGATTAGGTTTGATTGTTCTAGAAATAGACCTTTGAACAAGATAGGAGAATTCCCGTAATTTAAGATTAAATCTGAGTCCTGAATCGGCTACATGTTACATGATTTTTTCGGTACCTGCATGTGTCTTGGTTGTCTCGTTTTAATTAAATTTTCTTTTCAACTATTTTAATTCTTATTTGTTAAGCAGTTTTTTATTTTATATTCTTATTTTATTTAACTCAAATTGCTCTTTATGATTTTGTCTAGATTAAGTAAAATAATTAATTCTTGAGAATTGACTGCAGTCCCAGTGGGATCGATACTTGGACCCTCTGTCCACTTTATTATTACTTGACCTGGTACGCTTGCCAGTAGATTTATATCACATCGATTTAGCCGGTCAGACGCATTCACCGACAAATTTTGTGAGACGGATCTCCTAATTAGATTATCCATTATAATGTATTATTTTTTTATGCCAAATTGTATAACTCTTTACTCTAAATATGACTGAATTTGATCCGTCTACGGATAAAAACCCATGAGACTGACCAACTTGATTACCTATGATTATGAATATATGTACGTGAAAAAAATAGTCTTATAGTATATGGTCTTATGAGATATGAGGTCGAACTAATATATATATAGAGTCAAAAATAATATTTTTTTACAGGTCGGGTTAAATTTCATTAATATAATTCACTTTCCAATATCGGAGTACTAATTAACTTGACACTTTTCGTAGGGGATAATTTGTAAAACATTCTGACATATATTTATTTGTGAAACAAGTCGATTCTACGATATATTAGATCAAAGAGAAGATTTGTCTCATTTCATTAATCCATAAAACAATCTTAGGAGAATTTTTAGCTTTTTCGTGACGGATTAATTATTTTTATATTATTTTTATTACCGCCCTAAAATATAAGAGATGAATAAGGGAAAGATATGTTGAGAATCTGTGCATATATTTACATGCTTCGTACTGATCATACGTTCTTCCTCTGAGCATTCCGTGTTAGTATACTAATTGCTCTCAAAATCACAAGCAGAAAACCTCGAGAAATCGAATCGGCCATGGCTCCCAGTCTCGATTGCAGAATGTACGAACAAAAATTCCCAGAAATCGACACCCCAGTGATGGTACAAGTGAAGAGCATAAACCCCGACACCTGCGCCTACGTGTTGTTGCTGGAGTACAATATCGAAGGGATGCTCAGCTTCACAGAGCTCTCGCGCCGCCGCATACGTAGCGTTCTGAGTTTGGTTCGTGTCGGGCGGGTCGAGCCGTTGATGGTTTTGCATGTCGACCCGGAAAAGGGTTTTGTGAATTTGAGTAAAAGAAGGGTTTCTGAGGATGATGCGAGCAAGTGTGAAGAAAAGTTTAATAAGAGCAAGCATGTTCATTCCATCATGCGGCATGTTGCTGACACCTTGGATATTGATCTTGAGGTGATTTTTCCTTCAATTTTTCGTTTAATTGTATACTACATACCTACCCCTCTTTTGTTCTTCGATTGTCTGTGTTTTTGGGAAGAGGGTGTGTGTATTTAGGTTTTCTTGATATTGTGAGGCATGGAAAATTCATGGGTAAAGAGACTGTTTTAAGGGCGGGTGGATAAATCTTGCTATTGTGAATTAATTACATTCAATGATCCCATCGACGAAAGTTTCTTTATCAAGAAATAAAATCAACTCGGTTCGGGATATGAGCAATTATACAGCCAGCCCCACTTTCTTGGAGAAGAAAGATTCTTAGTCATGGTTATCGGTGCAGGCGGATCCGATGGCCTCAACTGTTAGTCTTTCTTTTGTATTACTCATTCTTGAATCCACCATTGTACATATGATATTGTTTTTGTTAAACGCAATGTCATGTTCTTCTTACTGAAGATGTTCAATTGTTTCATCAGGAGTTGTATACTCACGTTGGATGGCCTTTATACAAACAATACGGCCACGCTTTCGATGTAAGATTTAGATTTTGTGCCTAGCTTGCTAGTTGAAAAGTAATATGAAAATCTGAACATATGGTAGATATGGCGCAGGCTTTCAAACTCATTGTCTCTGATCCTGATTCTGTTCTTGATCCTCTCACTCGTATAGTTGAGGAAATCAGCGCTGATGGTGAAAAGGTATATGCTTTTTCTGATCAAACTTATCACACATTCAATTCCAAATATCTCTCGTTCCATGCATGTTTCTCAAACGAGTTATCTTGGTACTGATTTCCATTAATCATGATCAGGTGACTAAGGTGGTTCCTGCTATCTCAGATGAAGTAAAAAAAGTGTTGGTTCAAAATATTAAACGAAGAATGATTCCACAAGTCTTGAAAATCCGAGCTGATATTGAGATGAAATGCTTTGAGCTTGATGGTGTTATCCACATTAAGGTTTGTTTACGGCCGTTCGCCTAATCGTATATAACCTTGTACATTTACTCTGCGCTGTAAAAACTTGTTTGGATTGTTCATCTAGAATGCAATGCGAAAAGCTGAAGCTGCTGGTAATAAAGATTGCCCTGTAAAGATCGCATTAGTTGGTTCTCCATTGTATGTGTTAAACACTCAGACATTCGATAAGGTGACATACATTTCCTCTTTAAAACATGTGATCAGATTCTAAGCCGGTCATCTAACTTTCAGTTGAATATTCTGCTAGTGCAGGAACAAGGAATAGAGACTCTAAATAGAGCAATCGCGGCTTGCACGGAAGAAATAGAGCAACACAAGGGGAGACTCATAGTAAAAACAGCACCAAGACTAGTAAGCTCCATTCTCTTGAAATCTAGAATTGCCAGTTTACATGTCTTCTTTTGTCTTTGGACAAACTGTTCATTTGTGAGCTAGCCATATAGTTTCTTGAATTTGTTTGTTTGTTTGTTTTTTTTTGGTACTCGATGAACTTAGATGAGTGATCGAGAGGATAAAGTGTTTGCCGAACAAATAGCTCAACTAAACCTCGCGGATGATGATGCTAGCGGCGGTGATGATACTGATGATGATGGAGGAATGAAATTCAATGAAAATGATGATTCAAGAATGGAAGATGGCTACTAGCTAGCTAGGAGAAGATGACACTAAGTTTTGGGGCATTTTTGTCCTCTGCTTGTTTAGTTTCTTTTGAAATCACCCACATAACATTGGAACAGAATATGAAACTGGCAATTTTTTTCTTCTTTTGTAAATTTTTTGAATGCTCTTGGTACATAACACAGGGAATTTTACCATTTTACTTGGATTTCAAATATTTTTTGAATTAGAGTTATTGCTCAATCAAATTCCGGACTTCAATTATTTCAGATCAAAACATTTACAATCAGGTTCTCAGTTCATTGACGAATTTAACCCATAGTAAGTCCTTGTTGTAAAGTAAAGTCCACTCAGTACAAAGAACATTTGAAAGTGAATTTTCTATTTATTAAGGCTGACTTTCAAGTCAAAATTACCAATCAATCTGAATTATTAACTATATGAAAGATAATTATACTTATTTGTGATTAAGCACTTTAACTTTTAAATGGCAAACAAATGGAAATTATATAACAATCCCAACTTAAGAAAACCATTAGTAATTATTAATTAAAAAAACTCAAGTAAACAATTTTTGTAAGAAAACAAATTTAATAGTTTGTAAAACTGTTTATTTGACGGTTGATAAATTGTTTTAAAAAAATTTGAGTCACCCAATTTATTTTTTAAGATTTAAATTTAATGTTTTTCACCAAAATATCTCCATGTATCTTATCATATCTCCTATATCCTCAATCTATCAAATCTATACGCACAAAATGTTATTCCTTTCAATCAACCACATCGGACCTACACCTCCATTTTCCATAGCATCATATAACTTTCGGCAATTATGATAATTAAAAGACCAGATTTGATATTATGAGCATCCAGATGTGCATTTATATGTGCACTGCTGACGTGACATCCTTTACATCCAATATGTGAACGTCACATCAGCAGGTGCACACATAAGTGCACATGATAGGTGTTCATAATATCAAAACTCATTAAAAGACATCACTTCTTTAACTTATATAAAATAAGTTCATCCACACATTCTAATTACATATTTTTTAAAATTAAATTAAATTTCTTATTAATTCTAAAAAAACTTATGAATAATATCATATCAGTTTATAAACTTTTTAAATAAGTTTAACCAAATACTCATCTTAAACAATTAACTCGAAGAAGGTTATAACCCGAGAATTCCAGTACTTAGACAAAACCAACATCTCTATTGATCTTCATTTGAAGATGAGCCATGAATGACAAAGCAAATGTGCCACTTTTTTTCTGTTTTCATTATTTCTGGAAGTCTCATAAATCATAATCCAAGAAGAAAATATCACAGAAATTGAGGACCCCATACATTTGAGATATCCAACAAATTCTCAGTTCATATCTAAACATAGTGGGTGATTCCATAAAGTTCTTGTCCTTTTAAACCCGTTGGGTATAATCATCTACACCAACATCATGGTCCATGCAGTTTCCCAAGACTGCCTTTTTCTTTTGTGTCCTTTTGCATTTCTGTCCTATTATCCCTCTTCAGTCTCCATCCTCAATCCTGTTTTCTGCATTACACCACTGTGCTTATAATTCTTATTATTTTATTATATAAATTTTTTTATATGTAGTTTTTATACGACGAAAGCGTCGCTGAGATAACGTCTAGTAGATCCAATATGCGAGCATCATCATAGTCTCACACAGATGGATGTCCAAAGTGAGTGTCACTACCTCAACCGGTGCTCACACAGGTGTTCATGATAGATGTTCATCGTGTGAAAACTCTGTATATAAATACGTAAACATGGCCTACGAAAATCATTATTGATTCATTGAATAAAGTTAACATATAATCTTGATGTGTTTCTTCAAGAAATCATGGAAAACAGTGGGGGGAATCCAAAAGGGGAACAGATCAGAAGCCCGACTCAACATATACTTGCTTCTGTAGAACCAAAGAGCTATTCATGAAGTTGCATATTTTATTGAAGGATGTGATACTTACATCCCAATACATAAATTTTTTTTAAACACTTGTATTATTTGGTATGAAGAATATTAAGACGATGTATTTTGTCATTGTCTACCAAACATGTGCAACATTTTGACTAAACTTGAGGCTCATTTTTCTTCCTCCTTTGTTTTGCCTTCTATGATATATAATGATTAGACAAAAGTAATTTGTGGGGTGGGGGATTTGGGTGGGCTTTGGTCCTTCACTCCTAGCAAATGCTAAATTAGTGGCATGTGAGTTCCACCCCTTTGTTTAAATCTCCTTTTGGCCATTGCAATTGGCAGCACATAAACATATAAAATGGCTCCTGGATTGAGACATCCAAGTGGATTTTTAGTCTCAAATCCAACATATTTTGTACGAAAAGTTGCAACAAAAACCATGCAATAAAGTAAGTCATCATAACAATGATCAAAGAGGAAAATGATCTCTTGCTAACCAGCATATAGGCCTTTCAGGGACATGGCAAAATGGAAGTTTTTACACCACACTTTCTAGACATAAATCATCTTCCTAGGGATGGGACCATAATTTTAGTTTAGGTGTGGAAAATGTTTAAATTTCTGGTTAACATGTATATAAACTTGTTGTTTCAACCGGCCCCTCTGGTTTAAACTTTGGACCATGTGTGGCTTTGGTAATGGGCACAAGAAATTGGTGTTTCAACTAGAGAACATTGTGCGAAAACTAAAAACATCCCAATGGATTCATTTATTCAACTATATTCAAGTAACTCAAATCCAGATCACACTGAATTGCAGAACTGAAATACAAAGCCTATAGCCTCAACTTTTAACAACAAAACAATTTGGAACAAATGGAATTGATATAACATGCAATTGGTGAACAAGTGCAAGAACAATATTATAGAACAGAGCCAAACATATTGGATTAACACAGGTGAAGAACATTAAAATAACCCCTTAATTTCAGCCACTCACAGCTAGCAATGAAGGGATTGCATCCAGATTAGGAGTGGGATTCTTGGTTGAAGCATCACTCCTTTTTCCAGTAGAAGGTTTAACAAAAGCTCTCATTGGGCTTGCAAATGCCCACACCCAGCTTTTACTCCTCCCATGGGAGATATGATCCATTGATGAATGAGTTTGATATGCTGTTTTCCCATTTACATTACTACTCTCCTCCTCTGTGGAAGATGAAACCAAGTAGGAAGAAGATGAATTTATCATAAAACCACTGAAAATCCCACCACATTTTACTCTTTCTTTTATGCAATCCTGCCCATTCTTGGTATTGTTGCCACCATTTCTATGCAGCGGGGGCAGCTTAGGCTTCCCTTCTCTATGAGACTCTACTCTACGCAGAGTACAGTCCCCAAAGCCAGTTGAAATCCTCTCAAAGAAGTCCCCTGAAAAGCTCCTACTCCCACAACCAACAGATCTGGATCTAGAAACCTTTCTTTCATATGAAGGGCTGTCATTTTCATCAATCACCACAAAATCTTCCCTCTTTTTCTCCATTGATCTGATAGCAGATGAGGATCCAACAGTACTAGGTGTTGCGGGTGTGAAGTTGGAATCTTTATTAGAGTTGGTATCACTTTTAATCTTAGTGGTGGAATTCTTGGACAAGTAAAGAAATGACCAAAATCCTCTTCTATGAGGGCTGTAATCTTCAGGATAGTTCAAGACATGCATACCTCTTCTTGGAGTTGTGGTGGACTTGCTTCTCTTGAAAACAATGCTGGCGGAATCTGCATTCCCTATCGCTCCATCTTTCTTCTTTCTCCTGTGAGTCAAAACAAAAGGAAGTCTTGATCTCCTTGTGTAATAGCCATGGTAGCTACAATCACTGTTCCCACTCTTACTGTCGGCAGATGAAGATGAAGCAATGGACCGGAGCTGGAGGGCGGAGCCGCCGCCTAAACCGGCAGCAGCTGCGGCGGTCATGCTTCTGCTACCCCCAATATCAGATCTAAACGAAGGAGATGGCGATGAAGAAGAAGAGGGGCAAACAGCTACAGAAAACGAGGAAGAGATTAAGTTTCCGAGCTTTTCTTGAAGGCAGAAAGCACAGATCCCACCCGGGGTGCTGTTTTTGTAAGGATGATTCATACATTGCATGGTACCATCCCCAATATCTTCATGCACAACTTCCATCACCATTTTTCCACTAGACAAACTCGAATCCCCAGATTCAAGAAACCACTCGATCCCAAAATTTTGCAAACCCCCCGATGCAAAAAAATTCAATCTTTCAACAAGAACCTTCGCTATCCTCCCCCTACCTCTTTCCCGTACGTACAACTCATCAAACCCACAATTTCACTTCAAGAAAATGGCTTCTCCAACCGAAAAAAAAAAAAAAAAAAAAAACTAGCATTTGGGGATGAGATGCAGAAGGATGGTCAAAGGGATGACAGTTCATTAATGATATCGAATGCAAATAATGGAATTGATTGAAGACTTGATGAGAGAGGACACGTGCAAACAGATTATTTTACACCCCATCTCGTTAAATATGGCAAGAAAAATTAAATCTAAATTTTATATTTACATAAATTACTCCCAAAAAATATTCACATTCACATGCAAGGACATTAAAAAAGGGGGGATTGTAGCGGCGGTGATATGCATGCAACCCAGCAGAAGTTGCACCTTAGTTCTTCTGTCTTTTAGTGCTTTGTCTCTTTTACATATATATTCTCCATCATCTAAAACTTATATATATGTCCATCTTATATACATCTATAATGAAGTCCAAGATTGTATTTTTGGGTCAGCCCCCTATGGCTCGAACCAAGCCCATATTAAAGTGGGCCGATTGGTGGGCTGGTCCGACTCAGCCTACTTGGAACATGGGTTTCAATGTTTCATGGGTCTTGGTCATCCCGGGTCATTTCTTTGTTTAGATTTCAAGGGACAGTTTTGGGCCTAAGGAAGAGGCAAAAGATAGTACAAAATGTCAACTTCGGAGTGAAGTAGATTGGTTGGGTTGGTGAAAGGTGTCACACATTAGAGGGACAATTCCAAGAAAGTACTGTGTGCTTCCGCATATATGATTCCTAAATTTTGGTCCACCTCTTTGTAAGGTTCCTAACATATTATTGTCCTAATTCTTGATGCCAATGTCCATGATTTGATTATATATACTACCGAGGAATATTTTAGGTCGACTATATGATAATTTTCGGTGAGTCGACTCGACTATGTGAGTAGGTCTATATATGTACGTGACTTCCTTGTGTTGTGACGATGATGAAATGTTGTGTCTACCTAAATTACATATGAACTGGTGGTTGGTGTGGTTATTATGGCCTATGCATGGGCTAAACATATTCGAGGCTCGATATATTCGACGCTCGATTCGTCGTAGTTACGCATTTAATTAAATGTGTAAGAGGAGCCGAAACCGTCTACGATGAGACTTTGGAGCAGGCCGATCGAGGTTTGACTATAGCATGTTGTTATCGAAATGATCCGACGATTACATTAGCTAGAGTGGAACATTCATGTAGAAAATATCCAATATGACTTGTATAGACAAAAATACCTTACATTATATTGGTTGCTCGCCTGAAATTCACGTTCATTCTTATTTCTTACATTCATTCTTACATAAAGTTCAAACTTCAAAGAATGCCATAAATTATTTTTAAAAAAAATAGTAGGGTTCATTGCCTATGTGAGATCCGTCCTTCCATTCGGGTCGACCCTGATCACAATGCATATGAATTTATATGCGCGCGCACATATATATATATATATATATATATATATATATATATATAAATATAAGATACACGTGAAGAACATTGGATTAGATATATATTTATAAATGTCTAATAAATATTATATCTGATCAAAAATATTTTTCAGAAAAAGTTTTATAACTAAACATATGGGATATAAAATTAAAAACAAAAAAGGAATTGTGTTCATATAAGATATAGGTATAATCATTTTTATTAAGTTATCACAACTAAAGAGAAGGAATGTAAATACAAAAACTGAAAATATATCATGCTCATATAATACATATGTACCATAATCATTTTTTTTTCTTTGAAATTACAATTCCTTCAATCTGACGCTCTTGCTTTTATCTTTATATTACCTTTGTGATATCCGTTCTTTCGTTAAGCTCGATCCAGATCAAATGTTTATTAATATACATATATATATATATATATTCAATAATGGTACTAACCCAAAATGGGGAAAACCTAAACCTGGAATATGACAAATTGAAAACTTTTTATTATTGGTATTATTACATGATATGAATAATTGTACTTCGTGAAAATAATTAATCGTACGATTAACTTGGGATCCCACAAACATGAAATATACTTTCGACAGTTGTCGTCATGTAGGCATCCTTCTTTTTCATAATTAACTTGTGCATCACACGTGTTCTGTGTGTAAAATATTATATATGCATATTATATATTGTATATTGAATAATTTGTTAATTTTATAAAAAATGCTATTTGTACACATTGAGTTACACACTGCACATGAAATTACAAAATTATCCCTCAATTTTATTTGAAAAAATTCTTTTCAAAATAAATTGAGGATTTTTATGTAATTTCAAGTGCAATGTGTAACCCAACGTGTAAGCCTCGTAATTTTAAATGGTACTTTAATTTCGATTCGAACTCTTGTTTGCGTTTTGATAGAAGTTAAAACATATGTTCACGAAGGACTAGAAATATATTTAATTTATTTAAACGCTTGCTTGTGTTAAGTCGAAGAACTACTCCAAATATATTTATTTAATAAATAATCATGTTATATTGCATTTAATAAAAATGTTATTGTTCGAAAACAAACTCACGAACTATTGAACAAAACATTTAAACTCAAGTGTGCTCGAATCTGGTAATTAAAACACATGCAATCAAATACTTAATTTTACAGACAGAGTCGAAAAATTTGTACGCCAAGACTCGATAAAAGTCACCCTACGGTTTCATGATCTCAACAATACAAATATTTTTAACATCTAATATATTTGTCATATAATTGTAAATAACTTATATATGTGTCACATTTTGTTGTCATTTGTTACAATGACGTACGTTGCGATTTCAAAAAATGAGAAAGAAGTTGTTGTTGTTTTTTTTTTTTTTTGGAAATAAAATGAGAAAGAAGTTATTCTCAAGCGTGGAACGGGGATTCAAATCATATAATAAACACACAATATTATCATTATTTACAGAATAAATATTCAAAACTTTATAATATTATAAATTTTTCTTTTTTCATTTAACTTACAACATATCCATCGTAGTACCAAAATTCAAACTAGAACCTTTTTTGAACCTTCAAAATCTTAAACCCAAAAAAAGAAAAAAAAAATTAAGACCATCGGTTAATTACTTAATTACCCCTCAAAACTCCCTCCCAAGCCTCCATCCCATCACCAAAAAAAAAAAAAAAAAACAGAGGATCCATAGATTCCCCATTTCCATATTTGGGCTACAAACCCCAATGGCTTCCTTGTGGGGGAGCAGCCCAAAAGAAGGAACAAAAACAGAGGGGTATCCAGGTCATAAACGAAACTAAGAAGGGGCAGAATGGGAAAATCATGTGAACCAGTGTATTTTCGCTGAAGGCGAAGATGAAGAAGAAGAAGAAGAAGCTTTGATGGCGGCCAAGGAACAGTTGTAGTCTTTGGTAGCACCACCGATTTTGTCTTGGGTCTCCTGATCTTCGTCCATGAAGATCTGCCTGCACCTACACTCCACGCTGCAGAATGCCATGTCCCCTCTGCGCGCATCATATTAATATTATATATCATGATGATTCAGATTTTTTTTTTATCTATTAATTAAAATACTGGGTGGGGGTGGGGTACTTTAGACTTACTTGTACATGTAGAGATCCTTGGATGGCGAGAGCTTCTGTTTGCAGAGGAAACAGTAGTCGAGAAACCCAGAAGGATTTTTGGTCCAAGAAAAGCCAGAGAGGGTGGATGGTGGTTTAATAAGGGTTAATCCTTTGATGATGAGTTGAGGGCATTTCTTCTCCTTGAAGTTTTCCAGTATTACGCTTAGACCCACCATCTCATGTTCCCTGGCGGTGGAATTTCTGATGAGAGATGATATATATAAATAAATAGAGGGGAGGGGACGTGGGTTTGGGGAAAGATATACTCCAATTTATATATAATAATTATAATTCAATATTTTTTTTTAGCTAGACTACTAACTTTTATTATTAAAATTGAAAATTAATAATTTTCCATACTTTCCATCAATCAACACAAAACATTTTACAGAGCGTATTTTATGATATTGATTTTTTTTTATTTGATTCCAACTCAAAAATAAAAAAAAAAAAAAAAACTAGACTAGACTAGATTTCTTAGATCATCTCACAAATATTTTTGAATAAAAAATTAATAATTTTAACATAAAAATAATATTTTTTCATTGATAATCTAATTAAAGAGATGTCTCATAAAAATTTACTCGTGGAACAGTCTCACGTGAGTTTTTGTGTTAAAAAAAATATTACTATTTGTGTCTAAAATATTATTCCTCAGTGCAAATATAGAGGTTTCTTGTGAGATATTTTTACGGATATATATGATACATGTGAGATGTGCTGACTTTCTATAAATAAAATAAAAAGAAAGTAATATATTTGATATACAAAAAGTAATATTTTTTTCATTAAGAAGAATATATTACAAAATTGACCATTAAAATTGTTTTATTGATTCTATATATATTTATTGATTATATATATATATATATATATATATATATATATATATATATATATATCAGATCCACTCGTTTAAGAAGGCGTCCACGTTCTTTTATAAAAACAGGACATAAATAAGGATTTATAATAATCATAATTTTTTTAAAAGTGAGAGATAAATCTACATACAGTATTTGACATATATTAGATTAAAAAAAAAACATGTATATTATCTCGTTTGCTAATTGCTAAAGTCAGAGTTATTATTATTATTTTTTCCGAGTTATGTTTTAATAGTATGGTAAATATAATATTGATATGAAATTATTTTTTATGATTAAATGACACATATTATTTATGTGTTTATTGTTAAATAAACAATATTATCGTAAAAACATATCAAAATAAAGGGACCCATTTTTCTGTACATAAAAGGCGAGACGAGTTAGCGTAGCTAAGACAACGATCTAACCTGTTTCGCTTATTAACCGCCACGTATTCAAAATACAGAAATATATGTTATTTTGTCGTTTAGCTGGCTATTACAGTTTTTACTGTGTGTGTTCTGAATCGAAAGATTTTATTTACCCAAAGTGGATCCAAAGTAAAGAATCTCTATTTTTTGACAGTTCCTTCAATCTGGATCTTGGGTGAATATCCTTCTTTTTTTTTTAAATGAAATATTTATTATTTATCTGACATGCACTTATTACTCGTTGTCCTTTTTCTTCAGAATTTTGGGTTTCTATTGTTTTTTTATTTAAAAAATGGATTTCTAATTTTAGTTAGGTGTTTGTAAGTTATTTCATGTGCTTTCAAAAATAAAAAAAAATTATTTCATGTGGTGGAGTTAAATTATTTGAGATAAATATCTTCGTTGATTTAAGGGCGAATTATTTTAAAATCTTCAAACCCAAACATTTCTTTCTCTTAACTCCCTATACTCAAATTTCTTTGTTTCAACTCCCTAGTGGTGCCCAAATTTGTTTTAACAAAGTGTTTAGCATTTAATCCTTTGTACGTGGCATTGTTTTACCTATCGAACCCGTTCAGGCCAAGCAGAACTATCGGTTACGCAAGGTTTTCAGCCGATATACTCTGGATTAGGGTCCAACATGCTTTCGTAAGATGAATTAAATTCAAATACCTCTTTGACCATAGTGTCGTCGGGTCATACCTGCCGAGTTTTACGAAGTGCTCCTCACACTCCAACCACGCAGTCGCAACAGATGGTTTCTGCACAAGCTCCTTCAACGACACTCAGCACAGCCTTAATTCGTTTTTTACCTTAAGGCGTATGGTATATGAATTTAATTATAAAATATGAGCATGAAAGAACAAGAGACTTTAGAAAAATTATTCAGATATAATATTATTACATAAATCAACTCCTTTGAAGAGGAGAAGACAACTTGTTTAGCTACTCATAGTAGCTTTGTTCTTCAAATACATAAACAGAAAACTTATTACAATAGAAAGAGAAATATTACAACAATTTATTTGTAAGAAAACTGAAGGGAATGCTCGATGTCTTCAGCTTTCTTGAACGCTTGTATTTATAGCTGAGGTTCCACTCGTATCACCGAAAACTTCAGGGAATCTTACAGCTATTTTGTCTTGTCCTTTTATGTCATTATTAATGGCATCTTTAGCTAGTGGATGAGTCACCCGTTATCCACCTTGTCATGTTATGCCATTATTGATGGCATCTTTTGGTGGAGGAGTCACGTGCTGTCCTTTTTTTTTGGGCTCTATCTTCCTCACATGCCTTTTTTATTGTTGTCGGGGCATTTTCTGCTTTTGCAGTGGTCCCCTGAAAAAACGCATCTTTAGTGGTCTCTGTCCACCTTTGCTTGTCTCGGAAAATTCTTTTCGATCCGTTCGGGGTCTGAAGTTTTTTCCGAATTCTGGCTCCTTCTGGTTTGGACACTCTGGGCAGATGTTTTCTGACCATCTTCCGATATGAGTCATGTTACAAAATTTTCGGTGAGTCTCTTTACTCCCCGGCAGCTTGTTGTTCCACAAAAAGTTTCTCTTCTTTTCGAAGAGTTCTTTCGCAAAAGCCGTAGTTTTTCCTGTCATTGTGTTTACAGGAATGATCCGTTCACAGAATTCTGATAAAATTTGAACGAAAACTTGACCTTGTCCATCTCGGTGAGACAAACCCAAATACCCCATGCCGTTCTGGTTGAAATTTCATCTTCTCCAAAAGTGGACACTAATGGTATTTCTTCAGATAGGGGATCCTTGATGAATTTTTGATTATTCATGTCAGGTCTCCTCAGCTTGATGAAATGAAAGGGCTCGTGTGATCCTTTCCCAGTTGGTTTTGGAGCTGCACTAAAGAAATATAATTCAAGCACATCTCCTCTGGACAAATGGTCGTTATTTGCCCATGTTTCTTGGACTGCTTCCTGAATTCATTTTGGTAACTGTGATATCTCCGGAAAGCTTGGTGACGTTGTATAAACTGAGGTCAAAGCCCCAAATTCATACAAGAGCTTTACATCCTTAGGATTGACATTGTTTTTTAGCCAAACCCTTGGATATATCCATGCTACATAAACCCTGCAAGTGTTAGGGTTAATTTCACTTCTTGTACTTAATTTCTCCCACCTCTGTTGATATACCTGAAATGGAGAAATAATAGCTGGGTTAGTATCGATCTTAGATTTGCCTTTGTCTGTGTTGGGCCTAAGATTGATCTCTTCCTCTTTTACCCCAGAGGCGGAGGGTTGACTTGATGAGTTATCCTCATCAATTGTTGCTTCATCCAAATCATCAAAGGCTGATGATAGATTCACAATTGTTTCTTGAGTTTTAGATCCGTCAACATCTTGTTTCACAACCGGTGGTTGTATTTCTTGTTTTTGTAAAACCAGTGGTTTTATCATATCTTGTTTATGATAAACCAATGGTTTCTCTATAGCCTTCACAATTGGCCCTTGAATAGCAGCCCAAAGTTGTGTTTGAGCCTGCATACATCCTGTAATTCGATTAGATACTTTGATCCGATCAGCTTGTTGTAACCTGCCGGCCATTTCAGCATTAATGGCTAACTGGTTGAACTCGGTTTGAAGCAACCCAAGGTGTTCCCTGAGATTCCTCTGCATTTTTATGATGGAATCCACGTCACTGCCTTCCATCTCTTGTTAAGAAATCTGCAAGAATATTTTCTTGAGATTTAATAATAAAAATATCAAAAATATAATTTTGACATAATGTTTGCCATCTTAATAACCTAGCTTTCTCAGGTTTAGATTCAATCTTATTTCTTAGGAAAGCTTTTACCTGGGTGTTATCAACCTTGAGTGTGAATTTTCTAGCAAGTAAAAATAATGGCCATTTTTCGAAAGCCCTTTTAACTGCATAAAATTCCTTCTCGTTGATATGTCATCTGATGGCCTCTGATTCTGAAAAAATACCGCTACAGTATCTGCATGGTATTTCTCCATCTAGGGTGATCTTGGTAAGGACTGCTGCCCACCATTCATCACTGGCATCCGTGAATAACACCAGATCATCTTCATCTACGGGTATAGCCATTTTTGGGAGATTCTTACATATCTTCTTTAATTGGTTTACCCCTTTAGTATGGTCATCGGTCCATATAAACTTAGCATCCTTTTTTAACAAAGGACTGAACACATTTCTGTACATTGCTAGGTTGTTAATGAACATCCCTGCAAAATTAACTACTCCAAGAAAACTCTGGAGTTGTTTTACGTCTTTGAGTTTATCTGGAAAATTCTTTACCTTTTTCACAATATGGGGTTGTAGAATTATTCCGAATTCATCAATCTCAATACCAAGGAATTCAATTTTCCTTGTTGCTATGACTGCTTTCTTTTCAGATAAGACCAATCCCTCTTGTTTGCAAATTTTAGAGAAAATCTCTAAATGTTTAACGTGTTCGTCGATATTTTTTGATGCTATAAGAATATCATCAATATAAACAAACATAAAGTTGAAATAATCCTTAAAAATGTTATCCATCTTTTTTTGAAATATCTGGGGTGCATTAGCCAATCACATAGGCATAACTTCCCAAATATAGTGTCCTTGTGGAGTAGAGAAGGCTGCGAATTTCTTACTGCCTTCTTCCATTCTTATCTGGTAGAATCCAAACTTACAATCAAATTTTTAGAACACTCTGCATTTCGTACACAACTAATTAGATGTTCTCTACTGGGTATGAAGTACCCATCAAACTCCAGAATTTTATTAATACCTTGGTAATTAATAACTAACCTGGGTTTTCCTCTTTTTATTTTACCATGATTTTTGACCAGAAATCCTGGGCTGCTATATGGTGAAACTCCTTCTTTGATTAGACCAAGGTCCAAATATTCCTTGATAATCATTCTCATATCCCTTTGATCTGTTAAGTTCATCGGGATAGGCTTATATCTGACGAATTCATACTCTTTGCCTTCCTTTAGAGTAAGACTGGCTTTGAGTTGATTTCTATCCCACCATGCCAAATGATGTTCGTTATAACTTTCTTTGAGCCTCTTTTTGACATCCTCAAGGGATACCTTATTTTCTAACTCTATATCTCTGTGATGTAGAGTTACCTTGAGAAGCTCCATATCCTCTGTTTGAAGTTCTTGTTCTGTTGTTATTTTCAACATGGTTTCTCCAAACCTTCTTGGATCTTTCATTTTTGGGTGAAAAAGTTGTCCTTTATCACCACGCTGGCTGCGAAATATTATCGGTAATTGTCGATAAAAAGCAACCTTGAGTTTTTGAACGATAATTTTATGATCACAAATTGTAGTGAACATAAGCCTTCTTGACTCATTGTCTTGTGTGTACTTCTTAAACATTTGTAAGAAGTTATTTCCCAACAGGATATCAGCTCCTGTATCATGGAAATAGATTGGTGGTGTCTTTACCTTGTACCAAGGTGTCTGACCTGCTCCTCCCATAAGGATCTCTGCTTGTTTTATTCCTTTACAAAGAATTAAAATTCTTTTAGAGAAATCTCGTCCAGCAATTTTTGGTAATTCTTCTTCACATTCTTCAGGGAAGACTCCTCTTTTTGCTGTACAAATTCCTGCTCCCGAATCAATATAAGCTGCAAAGTATTCAGCCTTATATTGTTCATACAACATCCCTATCGAAATGTATATGGAGAATGGACTTGTTGTCATTTTTTAAAGGGATTACTAAATGGCCCTGCCATTTTTAACAGCATGTGTTGTAACTCAGTAATCCGATTAAGACTATTCGCCTTTAGTCTTCCTAAGGCTTCAGAAGGTAGAGTATGGTTACTCCTTTCTATCTCTTCAATGCGTTCTAGTAAATCATGTTCATGACTTACTAATTTTAACAATTGCTTCTTCCTCTGTTTGTAAACAGAGTTTTCGAATCTGATTAAGGGATTGTCCCTTATCCAATTCTCTTGGTTTTCCATTTCGTAGAATTCTTATTAAATCCTCCAAGTCTTTTCTTTTGCCATGAACTCTATTCCTTTTTCAAGGCGTTTCCATGGTTTATGGTCCTCCACAAACTCTAGGCCAAGAATGAGCTGATCCACTTCTTTTCCTGGAATTTCACAGATTTGAACTTCCAATTCTCCAATATTTATCAATCCTTGGTAAGTTCCTTTTTCCTGTTGTTCCAAATAGTAAATCGAGTTACAAGGGAACTGGTTCCGATGACTTGTAATTTCGAATACTATTTTTACTTCTTTCCATCCTTCTGGAGATCTAATTTTTCCTATTATAGAGAACTCTTTTTCTTCTGGTGGAATTTCTTGAATAGGAGATTTGTCCCATCTCCTACTTGTCATTCGGTTTCCTTTGAAATATAACCTTCGAGGTTCTATTTTAAGGTCTCTGTATAGAATCGGTCTGTCTTGAATTTGAATGTCTGTTTCCTGAATTAAAAGAAACTCGATTCTTTCTGGGTATATCGCATGAGCAACTTTCCCAAAGATCTCTGAAATTTCAATGAACTCATTTCTAATAAATAATTCAGAATGGTGAGTATTAGAAAGAGCATATGAAATTTGATATGTAGTAGAATATGGCCTATTACCTTCCTTCATTAGTCTTTTTTCCTTGAAGTTTTGATGCAACGTCAAGGCTCGACTAAAGTCCCTGTCAGCTAAATTGTAGGCTATTCTTGGATAAATAACTCCTACAATTTTTCCTGCACAAAGATTTCCTGAGATAGTACCCATGACAGCATCTTGAATATTCCCCATTCTTTTATCGCATACTACGATATCTATAGGTGAATCTATTCCTTCTTTAAAAGTTGCCTTAATCATTATTTGGATTGCTCCAATATGAATCCAAAACATCGTCCTTGCTACCTCACTTTTCAACTTTTGCAATTCCTCTCTTACTTCTTCAAAAGGAATTAACTGCATCTTTATTTGATTACTTGTTAACTCCATGGGGATTGCCATTTCCCTTCTGGATACTTTGTAAATCAAATTATGTCTTCTTTGTCTAAGCCCTAGGTTGCCTAAGACTCTTTCTACTTGTCCTGCCAAAAATCCCTGGTACTTTTGTAACGTTGGATTTTCTCTCATAATCCTTTGGACCATATTATGAGATATTGTGTTTTGGCTAAAGAATCCAGCCAAACTTTCATGTGTTTCCTGCCGAAACACTTCTTCTTTATTCTGATTCTGATTCTGATTCATCCTCAGAATCTTCTTGACTAAACAATATCTCTTCTTCGTATATGCTTTCATCTGAGGGGATATCCTCAAATTGATATACTTGGAATAGATCTTGAAAGAAGATCGCATCATCCATATCTAGTGTTGCTTCAAAGAGTTTAACTTCTTTTTTCTCATTTTTTGGACAATTTGTAGATATATGTCCTCTTGCTCCACATGTCCAGCAGTTGCAATCCTTGAAACTTTCACTTGCTCTTGTATGAGTTCTTCTGAAAGTTCTTCTTGATGGTGTTCTTCCCCTGCTTTGTGATGAGCTTGTTACTTGGGATGTTCTTGTAGGTCCACTTCTTCTTCCTGATTTATAAGATCTGGCCTTTTGTTTGGACCAAAATGTTCTTGGTTTCCAAGAACTTCTCATTCTTTTATTATAGGGATTATTTCTGAATTTCTTCCTTTTAAATCCCTGTGTTCTGTTTTCAATGATCGTTGGAAGATCATTTTCTCTACAACATAAAGGTGTACGTTTATCTATACCCCTTATTTTCTTGTAGTTCTTCTGTAATGCTGCCATATGGCACCATTCTGCCAATTTTCCTTCCAAAAAGGACGCGCGTCTTGCCAATGTATCAAGATGACCTGGAACGTATTCTTTAATCAGCATTTCTTTCCAGGGACTTGACATTTTTGCGAAAAATAGCTGAATAGATACATTTTCCTCAACTCCTGAATTCCATCTGTATTTGGTGAATAACATAATGTATTCAACAACTAAACAGATATCATGTAACTCGAGGCTATACAGAGCTTGAGTATATCTTCTCTCTTTTTCTGTATCTTGATTATTGAAATAGTCTACCCCTATGAATTGTGCTTTAAATAGGGTGGCCATTCTTTCTCCAATCTCGCTGAGGGATTCTCCTGCTAAGATTGATTTCTTCGTATCTAGCATAGTCATCTCCCATGCAATCTTGACAGATCCCATTAGACTCATTTCTAGAAGTTTAATGAATCCTTCTTTATTGAGATCTAATGTCCCTGCTGCAATTCTCATAGCTGACGTACAATCATCTATAAGATTTTCTCTGTTTTTGAAGTCCAAAACATCAAGGTTTAACATAACCCCGTAAAGATGTATTGGATCTAAAACAGTTTTTCCGTAATGAATTTGATGGAGTGGGATTTTACTCCTTCTTGATCTGGTTCCTGCTGGATGTGAATTTTATTCAACCTGGAACTCACTATGTGGTTCTTTTGTTTTAACCATATATCTTGAGGGATTCCCTATGGGTTGTTCACCCTCAGGGGAATTCATTTTTAGATCTACTACTTTGAGATTCGCGAAAAAATCCGCAAGATCTTGTAGATCCTCGAGATTTAATCTTTCTAAAGTAGTCATCAGATAGTGTTTTTATAATACTGCTTTTATAAGATTAATCATCCTTTCATCATCAGTTAAAGGTTTTTGAACCATTTTGGTTTACCTTTCTGATGTAACAACGGTTCAGTACCAAACGAGAGTGGTAACCTTCCTCATGTATTTTCTTTTCTAGAACCAGAAGTGTGTTCTAGATTTATGATTTTATTTTGAAGATTCTTTAGAGTTCCAAGAATTTTTTCTTGTTTCTTAAGGATTTCTTCAATTTGCCGAGGTATTTTATACAGCTGATTGATGTAATATTGTACCGTCTTTTGAATTTTTCTAAGATCTCCGGAGAGTTTAGAGGAATCTGGAGTAATCTCTAAAAATTTAGAGTTAGAGATCATCTTTCTTACTTCCTTCAAAATTAAGAGCATTAATCACAACCTGTTGTAAGTAATCTATTATGAGTTGATTAACTTGTTTATAGGATTTTATATGAATAAAATCCTCTTGATTCAAACCTTCGTTTGAAGTCATTTTTTGTAGAAAATCTTCTCCACAACAAAAAAAAGTATGAATTAACGAATAATATAAATCTGAATAATTAACCTAAATCTCTGATATCAATTTTGCGGATGATTCAAGTACCATAATTGAGCACAAAAATAGCATAAATGAAGTACATAAATGCATAAATTGGGTACAAGAATTAAACATTGGATTTGACCAAGTTTGGTGGTCCTAGAGAGTTTTAAGAAAGAATTTTTATTGTAGGGATTTATAAAAAAGTTAGGTTTGGGTTTAGGAATTTATTCACAATTCACTCTTGATTTAATCATAAAAAATATTATTTTTATTTTATTATTAGATCTGGTTCTTCAGATGTGATATGGTCTCACAAGAGATATAATCATGTATTAATCAGTCTGATAAATTTTGAATTCCTATAAACTATGGTCGTTTTAATACATTCTTTCAGATTGTTTTGCCGGATCCAAATTATGATGTGCAAATTTTAAGCTGTGGAGACTGACGATGAGATATGCACTTTGTGTATTGAAGATACTACTTCAATATGTATTGCACATATTTAGTTTCGATTTAGTTATGGAATTTTATAAAAGTAAATATGATTGAGATTCGAGAAGATGATTTATTTTATAATTATGAAAATATAAAAATGGAACTATAATCTGCTACACCGAGTAAGAATGAAAATTATAAAAAAAAAAGGAATAATTTAAATATAAATAATTGAAAGAACATGTTGTGCACATGTCTTTTAAATTATTTTCTTATTTCATTCAATTTCCATATTTATAGTTTTGCCTTTCTTAGAACAAGTGTTAAAATTGGTAATATCAGATATATCTTGATTTGAAATAATTGATTCTGATGATATATTGTTTACATGCTTTGTAGGTTTTTATTTATGGAAACATATTGAAGATCTATTTATAGGAGTGCTTGGACCGATCAGAAGAGACAATCAAGAGAAAAGAGAGTGAAACGTAGAGAGCAAAATACATAGAAAAAGTACTGCAGAAATTCTAGAGTATTGAAGATCGATCATTGAAGAATTTCTGAAGAGATACTACTGCTACGTTGTGTTGCCGAGTAGTGTTGGAAACACTGAAGAATACACGAGTGAAGTGTTGTTCTGAAAGTGGTTCTTTGGTTTTCGTTTTTCGGTTTAGAACTTCCTATTGGTTTATTATTCTAGTATTACTAGTTTTTAGGAAGTCGTTTATTTTCTCAATCTGTTGAGAAAAGTAGTTTTTCATAAAACAATCGCTAGTTGGTTTTTTTTTTGTAAACTGATTTGTTTTTCTAGTGATTATTTCGTCATGAGACATTGTACAAGTATTTAGTACTTGTGCATAATTATCTTTGTGTTATTTACTTTTACTGCTAGTTAATTATTCTGTTGCATAGTGTTATCGTGAAGTGTTGACAACACTGAAAGATAACACACACTCGAAAAGTTTTCTGATATTTCTATGATTTCATACTGTCCAAACCTTACAATTGGCGTCAGAGACATTCACTTGACGATACTAAGTGTGATTCTGTTTTTGTGTTTGACAGGACATCACAATGGAGATACCTTACTCAGGAACTGCTCAACGTCCTCCAATCTTGGATGGATCCAACTATTTTATCTTGAAAGTTAGGATGCGTGTCTACATCAAATCGATTGATGAAAAGGCATGGCAGCGTGTGCTACAAGGATGGAATCCACCAAGGAGAACTGATGGAGAAGAAGACTTTCTACTCAAACTAGAAACGGACTGGAATGCCGATGAGACTGCTGCTTCGAATATGAACAATAAAGCCCTTAATGCTATATTTACTTCTCTTGATTCTAATATGTTTTCACTGGTCACTAACTGTGTATGTGCTAAACAGGCTTGAAAAAAACTTCAAATGCACTGTGAAGGATCAGATAGTGTGCGTCGAACCAAAAGAAGGATTCTCACTACTCAGTTTGAAAATCTGAGAATGGAAGAAAGTGAGACAATTGATGATTATGAACGCCGCTTGAGGAAGATCGAGAATGAGGCAATTGATCTTGGTGATGTTATTTCAAATGAACGCTTGGTGAGCAAAGTGTTGAGATTACTGCCAGAAAGATTTCAAATGAAGATTTGTGTCATTGATGAATCAAAAGACACATCAATTCTGGGATTGGATGAATTGATAAGTTCACTTCGAACATATGAGTTAGAGATGAATTTTGGAAAAAAGGACAAAGGTAAGTCTATTGCACTTCAAGTTTCTAATGACTCATACAATGATTTTGTTGATCTGACACAGGGAGTCAACGAGTCTGACTTAGGAGATGATTCGATCGCCTTTCTTACCAAACAATTTGGTAATTACTTGAAGAGAATGAGAGATTATAAGAAACCTGGTCAGAAACCCAAAGTTTTGAATGCTCCTGCTGTTGGAAAACCATTGAGGATATGCGGACCATAACAGAATACCATCCCTTCAAAGAGTCAAAATCACTTTCAGAAAGAAGGAAAAACACTGAATATATCGAAGAAGTATTAATCTGTGAAGTGTCATGAGTGCACAGGCTTCGGTCACTATGCTAATGAGTGCCGAACCAGACTTCGCAAAGGAATGTGTGCTTCCCTAAGTGATGATGAAGATGAGGAAGGAACAGAACAAGAAGAAGAAGAGACTCACAATTCCCTTTCAGTTTTGGTGCTGCAGAAGAAACACGGTGTTATCACAGGTGTCACAACACTTGGTCACAACACTGACCAAAAGGTACTTTGTCTGAATTCATCTGTTTCTGGAGACTCAAATCAGGAAGCTGGTGAAGTAGAACTTTCTTGGGATAATGTTCAAAAGATGTATGAAGAATTGTATAATGACTGAATATTAAGGAACAAGTCAAATTCTGCTTTAACAAAGGAGAACAGTGAACTGAAAGCTTCAGTGGCTAGACTTGAAGTTGTTCTGAGCAAGAAGGATTTAGAACTAGGCAAGGTCAAAAAAGAGCTTGGAAGAGCCAATGCAACTCTCGCAAAGTTTAATTTGAGCAAGACCAAGCTGGATTCAGTTTTGATGATGGGAAAAGATGATAGAGCTGGTCTAGGATTTCATAATAGCAAGTTTGAAGTTGGGGAGTCGTCACAAACTATTTTTTTCAAAGAGAACAGTAACTCTGCTAGTGTTCAAATTACAATACCAAAGGAAAAACCAATTCCATTGAAGGCACAAGCTCCTTTTCAGAGAAAAAAGCAAAGGAAGCGTAGGTTTGTTTGCCATTACTGTCACAAGCAAGGTCACATCAAGCCTTACTGTTTCAAACTCAGGTATGACTATATGTACTGGAATTTCAGGCAAGAGCTGTCATCAGTGTTGCCAACACTGAACCAGAACACTGCCAGGAAGAAAAATTCTGAGAAAAAGGTTTGGATACCAAAAGCTAAATCTAGTTGTAATGTCGTTTATATTTCCTTAAAAAATAATGTTGCAGGTCATTGGTACTTCGACAGTGGCAGTTCACGCTACATGACAGGATTGAAGAAGTATCTTTCTAACTATGTTGAACAAGATAAAGGAAAAGTGACTTATGGAGGAGAAGCCAATGGAAAGATTGTTGAAAAAGGCACTTTGAATGTAGAAGGACTGCCTAAACTTCAAAATGTTCTACATGTTGAAGGATTAAATGCAAATCTTATTAGCATTAGTCAACTTTGTGATGATGATCTTTATGTTAAATTTGATAAGAATTTATGTCAAGTATTTGATAAGAGTAATTCGTGTGTTTTGACAGGTTCTAGATCATCGGATAACTGTTATCAACTTGGAGAGGAACTTGCTTGAAAATTCACCAAGGTTGATGAATTGAATTTATGGCATCAAAAGTTGGGACATGCCAACTTCAAAGCACTGAAGAAATTAAGCCAGTATGATGTTGTACGGGAAATGCCAAATCTAACTTTTGGAGTTCCATATATGTGTGGAGACTGTCAAAAAGGTAAGCAAACTCGTGTGTCACATCCAGTGTTACAACACTGTGGGACAACACGATGTCTTGAACTCCTACACATGGACTTAATGGGACCTATGGAGGTTGAAAGCTGTGGAGGTAAGAGGTATTCATTTGTGTGTATTGATGACTTTTCAAGGTACTCATGGGTAAGTTTTCTAAGAGAAAAGTCAGAAACATTCGAAGCTTTCAAAAAATTGATAAAACAGATTACTAATCTGTATGCTTTGAAGGTTATCAGGATTCGAACCGACCATGGTAAGAAATTTAAAAACTCATTGTTTGATCAATTCTGTGAAAAAGGAAGGTATATCACATGAATATTCAGCACCTAAGACACCTCAGCAGAATGGCATTGCCAAAAGGAAAAACAGAACTCTACAAGAGATGGCAAGGGTTATGTTAAGCTCCAAAAATATTGCAAAAAAATTTTGGGCTGAGGCTTTAAATATTGCATGTCACATATCCAATAGGGTGTATTTAAGAAAAGGTTCTACTATGGCTTCCTATGAAATTCTCATGGGAAAGAGGCCTAACCTTAAATATTTTCATATTTTTGGATGCATATGTTATGTTTTGAATGACAGGATGCAGTTGGCTAAGTTTGATTCAAAAAGCGATAAGTGTTTATTTCTTGGATATGCTTTAAATAGTCGAGCTTATCGTGTATTTAACTTGAGAACTAGAACTATCATTGAATCTATTAATGTGGTATTTGATGATTATGCAGATCTGAAGGGGAAAACAATTGAGGACAATATTGATGATCTGTTGGATACTGTTGCACCCCAGACTGATTCCAGTGTTGTCAATAGTGTTGTCCCACCTGAAAAATCACCCAGCACAACACTGAGTCCAACACTGAATATGAATGAACATAGTACAGAAGAACAGGATGGTTTTGAAAATGAAATACAAGATGCTGAACATAATGTACCTAGCAAAATTCAGAAAAACCATCCTACTTCACAAATCATATGAGATGCACAAGGAAGGATGCATACCTGAAGAAAAAAAAAAGTTGATTATCGAAAGATGAGTGGGTTAGTGTGCATGACTTCCGCATACTCTCAGGTAAGACATTCTTGCTTTGTGTCTAGTATTGAACCAAAAAATGTTGGTGAGGCCTTAAAAGACGAGTTTTGGGTCAATGCTATGCATGATGAACTTGAACAATTTGTTATGAATGATGTGTGGATCTTATTTCTTCCACCTGATCATAGTAATATCATTGGAACAAAGTGAATTTTTAAGAACAAAACTGATGAATCAGGAAATATTGTAAGGAACAAGGCTAGGTTGGTAGCTCAAGGGTATACACAAGTTGAGGAGGTGGACTTTGATGAAACTTTCGCTCCTGTAGCCCGAATAGAATCTGTTAGATTATTTTTTGCTATTGCATGTCACATGAAAATAAAACTTTTTCAAATGGATGTAAAAAGCGCATTTTTGGATGGAATTTTGAATGAAGAAGTGTATGTAAGGCAGCCTAAGGGATTTGAGGATCCACATCATTTTGATCATGTTTATAAGTTGAAGAAGGCCTTATATGTATTGAAACAAGCACCTTGTGCTTGGTATGGAAGGCTCACGGAGTATTTGCTTGACATTGGATTCAAAAGAGGTGAGGTGGATAAAACATGTTTTGTTCAAAAAGTACAAGGTAACATTCTTATCTGTCAAATCTATGTTGATGACATAATTTTCTGTGCTTCATCTCAAAAACTTGTAAATGATTTTGTTGAAAGCATGACTGCTACCTTTGAAATGAGCATGGTAGGTAAGTTGAACTACTTTCTAGGATTACAAGTAAAACAAATGAGTGATGAAATCTTTTTGTGTCATAGCAAATATGCTAAGAATTTGGTGAAGAGGTTTTGTACTGATCATGTTAGACATATGAAAACACCAATGGGAACTAATGAAAAACTGTGCAAAGACAGTGTTGCTGACAGTGTTGACAACACTCTGTACAGAAGCATAATTGGAAGTCTGCTGTATTTGAGTGCAAGTTGACCTGATATTATGTTCAGTGTGTGTTTGTGTGCCCGATATCAATCTGATCCTAAAGTCACACATATGAAAGCTGTAAAACAAATTTTGAAGTATGTTGCAGGCACTTTAGACTTAGGGTTATGGTACACTGAAGAAACCAATACTAATTTGGTAGGCTATAGTGATGCTGATTGGGCAGGAGATATTGATGAGAGGAAAAGAACCATGGGTGGTTGTTTGTATTTGGGTAACAACTTGGTTTCATGGTATAGTAGAAAGCAGAACTGTGTGTCCCTTTCCACTGCTGAATCCGAATATGTGGCAGCGGAAAGTTTCTGTTCTCAATTAATTTGGATGAATCAAATGCTACAAGACTATGGTCTTAAAATTAAAACACCAATTGTGTACTGTGATAACTCAAGTGCTATAAATATATCAAAAAACCCAGTACAACACTCTCGAAATAAACACATTGACATAAGACATCACTTCATTCGAGATTTAGTTGAGAAGGACATGATCCATATGGAGTTTGTTGAGACCAATAACCAACTGGCCGATATTTTTACAAAAGCATTAACTTCGAGAGATTCTCCAGTCTTAGGAAATCTCTCAACATGTGTTCTTTATAAGCTCTCACGGTTGCTGTCCTTAAGTGTTACCAACACTGACGGACAACACCAACATGCATGTGAATTTTAAGGACTTTAGGCATACTGCATATTCATAATGTTCTATGTTTTGCACTGTTTGATAATACTGACTGACACTTTGTAGTTCTTCTGTCAAAGTTATTTTCAGATCACACTTGCCATGAAAATATGCTTTAAACCACAAAGTAGTTGAGGGATGTTCGTGTATTTCATGATCTTGTCTCAGTGAAAAGTGGTTTTAAAAAATTAAAAAGCATGGTTTGATAAAATTTCAGTGACCAATGTCTTGAAAATCAAACTAAAATCGGAAGAAAATTGGAAAAAGCTACCTAAGAGAGTCCAATGAAGACCGTTCTTTTAGTGTGCAGGCTACCACTTCTGAATCAAAATAAAAAGAAGAAAAACATGGCTCTGAAAGTGTGACAAATTCAAAATTATTTTGAAGACTACAGTGTTGTTGGGAAAGTGTTGTCAATACTGGTGCTTAACACGTTCTGCACACACTTTGCATGCATCATTTTTTATCTAATATCATTACATTTTGTTTTAGACATAAATTAGGTCATGCATTTTGCATTTATTGTGATCATGTCGTGCTCAGGGTTAAAAGTTCAAAGACAAACAAAAATTGGAAAAATGCCCAACTTGCTGAAAATTGAATTGGTTGAGATTGAATATGTTTCAGTGTCGTTAAAACTCGATGTGGAGTTATTTATTTTTGGGGAATATTGATATATTCTTAAGTGAGAGTTTCAGGGTATCCTTAATTAATCAAATTTAATTTCCTTAATTAGAGAGATTTTTTTACCCGTTGGAGAATTGTTACCGTTAGGGGGAGATTCTTAGTCTGATATGATAGATAAGGGCTTTTGATTTTTTTTACCGTTTGAACCCCTTATCCCTATATATTTCTAAGAACTGTAAGAATTGATCTTATCGTCTTCAATCTTTTCTAACTCTCTCTACAAAAATTCTCTGAAACCCTTACTTTCTAAATTGTTTATAATGGCAGGCAAAGCTTTCGATTCGCATGACATACGATCAGAGATGGGTTATCAAGAGGAAGGAAAGCCCTCGGAGGCACCTTCTGAAAATCCTATTCTCTCGATTGTACCTGTTGCCGTTCAACATACACCGTTGGCAGAAATTGCTCCAGGAGAACCCGGGAATGAAATCAACATTGAGAATCCTCCTAATTTTTCGGTGTTGAATCTTGTGTTCCCAACACAGCCAATAGCGAGAAGGTCAAAGCGCCAAGCGGGCTTCAACCCCGATTTTAATACCAATAAGAGATTTCGTGGTAAGGGGGAGACTTCACGTCCTATTTTGGATGATCCAGATTTCTCATCTGGAGATGATTTTGCGGATCAGAATTTTGAGGTGGTTGCTAGGACAAAAACCTCTGTTGCTGAAAAGGCCAAATCAAAGAAATAAGATTCAGCTACTGGTGATGATTCAACTGATGAAGATTTTACTGATGTGGTTTCTACCGAGAAAGAGCCATCTAGTGCTGCTGCTGTTGATGATACCACGAAGACAACTACGGAGGCTCCAACTTCTACTGATGAGGAAATTTCACTGGCCACTTTCATGGCAAATATTCGGAAAACCAAGGATAAACCAGTTGCACCTTCACAAGTTTCATCTGATGGTGATGAACCAGATGCTGAAATGTTGCAAGAGTTTGAGAATAACCGGCCCCAGGAGTCTGATAGTTCATCTTCTTCGAGTTCTGAGGAAGAAGATTATGAGGATGTTGCTTCTGATGGTTCTGGAAGTTCTGAGGAACAAGCTGCTGATGACAGTGTTGCCAACACTGATGACAACACTGCTGCTGAATCTGAATGTGATATTA